>NC_140591.1:169388655-170611155 GCF_964204655.1 Triturus cristatus | reverse complement strand
ATTTACACCAAACCTACAAAAGGCACTTCCTTGACCTAGGGACTACCTCTCTGCCAAATTTTGAGTAATTCTGTTCAGCCGTTCGGGCTGTAGCTCGTTCTAAAGGTCCTATGGAAAAATGCATGGGAAAAACGCGTTTTGGGACCCCCCTTTTATCTCAGCCCCCGCTTGCCGGATCCCCCCCGAGACTTTCAGGGTAGGAGCGGAGCGTAGCGCCCCACCTATTTTGAGAAATTCGCGAGGATTCATCGACCGGCGCCAAAGTTATTCAAAATAGAATGTTGAGGTTTTCCTATGGAAACGTGGTCCTAACTATAACTACCTACTGGCGACCGCCAGTAGGTAATATATATATACACACATACATACACATATATATATATATATATATATATATATATATACACACACACATACATACACACATATATATATATATATATACACACACATACATACACATATATATATATATATACACACACACATACATACACATATATATATATATATACACACACACATACATACACATATATATATATATATACACACACACATACATACACATATATATATATATATATATACACACACACATACATACACATATATATATATATATACACACACATACATACACATATATATATACACACACATACATACACATATATATATTCACTGAAAAAACCATAGGTTTCAGGGGTGTTATAGTTAGCTGGACTTTTCACTTGTACAAAACCATTGAAATTCCCCCGTTATAGTTAGTTCAGCTAACTATAACTCGCGCGCCCGCAATGCACTGCTGATGACGTCACATATTACATCACTCATGACATGGTCAGTGACATCACTCATGACATCACTGATGACATCACTGATGACATCACTGATGACATCACTGATGCCATCATCCAGTGAATGTGTGTTTTTCTGAAAATTAAATATGTTTTATATATGTATATCTCAAGGTCGATGGAAGAATAAATGGGTATATAAGTGTCTAAATGGATGATTTGTTTTTGAAAAATTGATTGTGTAACTGACTGATTAAGTGTATCATAGTGAATACATGGCTTAGTGAGTAATGTTTAAATATGTAAATATCTGTATCAGTCTCTCACTTTGTGTATAAGTGGCTGCATGGGTTGGTGAGTAGCTACATGGGTGTCTATATAGGTTATTAGTTGGTTTTTTGAGTATCAGTCTGAGTGTCTGCATGGTTCGGTGGGGGGTATTACGTAGTGCATAGGTGCATGAATGAGTGACTCACTGTTTGTATGTGTTGAACACAGCATGTGTGCAGGACTGTATGGGTGGATGAGTGTGTGCATGGGTGTGTTAGTGAGTGAATGACTGTCTCAATAGTGTCTTTATGAGTAACTACATATGTTTTAAACTAGTATATGTGACTATTGGTGTATATATGTGAGTATATGTGAGAGTGAGAGATTGAAAGAGTTCCTGTATGAATAAGTATGTGTTTCTATAAGTGATTGTTTAAAAGACTAAGTATGTGTAAGTTTCCGTAGAAGTAAGTATGGTGGTGTGTGTATAACTGTATATGCAAGTAAATGTATGTTTGATTCTTTATTAGCATGAGTGACTATGTGTGTGAGTAACTCTATGGATGAGTGGCATTGCGTAACAGGATTTATAGGTGTATGAGTACATATGATGAGTGAGTACATGTATGAGTGACTGTATAGGACTGTTGGTGAATGAGTGGATGTGTATGTGGATCTTAGAATTACTGAAGAGGTTGTTGTAACTGGTATTGGTATGTCCATTGTTTTGAAAATTTTAGTCTCTATTTTTGAATGTGTGTATCAAAGGTTATATTAGGGTGAGAGGAGGTCTGCCACTCTATCACAAGGATGATGTCATCAGTGATGTCATCAGTGATGTCATTTGAGATGTCATCAGTGATGTCATGAGTGATGTCACTGACCATGTCATGAGTGATGTAATATGTGACGTCATCAGCAGTGCATTGCGGGCGCGCGAGTTATAGTTAGCTGAACTAACTATAACGGGGGAATTTCAATGGTTTTGTACAAGTGAAAAGTCCAGCTAACTATAACACCCCTGAAACCTATGGTTTTTTCAGTGAATTTCTGAGGTTTTTTAAATGCTAATTCCTAACTATAACGTGCCTTAAACCTATGGTTTTTTCTGTGAATTTCAAAGGTTTTTTAAATGCTAATTTCTAACTATGCCTACAGAGATAGGACATGTGAAGAAAGAAGAAAAAATGCACAGAAAGAAACAAAAGAAGTGCAGAAAGAAGCAACAGAAGTCCTCAAATACGAAGATAAGTGCAGGAAGAAGGATAACGTGCAGAAAGAACAAAAAGAAGAGCAGAAAGAAGCCTTGTTGCAAAATCATCCTGTACCCTCAACTTTTTCAGACGGATACTGGTGGTAACTGAGTCTGACTAACCAGTCCTAGAGCCAGTGCTATGTTAAAAGACACTTAGAATACAGTGAAAACACCTACATACACTAGGGAACATTATGCGTTGGGGTCCCCCTGTGATTAGCATGACCTCCTCTGTAAGCCCCTAGTATATAATAGGGCATGGGGATTAAAACTACCTCTTAAAACAGGCTACAGGGCGTTTTTGCACACGTTAACTCAGGCCCCGTCCCCTCCCTTCACCACTGTGTAAACACGCCCTGTGTCCATTTTTAGTTGGGAGATTAAGTTCATTTGAATCCTGAGGGTCCCTAGGGTCCAACTAGCCCACTAGGTACCTCCAGTAAGTGCCACAGAGCTGCGTTGCAGAGAGGTGTAAAAAGTGGCACGGCCTGGACCACCTCTCTGCAATGCAGCTCAGTGGCGCTTACTGGAAGCACTTGGTGGGCTAGTTAGCCCCCAGGGGCCCTCAGTATTGAAGGAAAATTATATCCCCAATTTAAAACGTGCCTTAGTGCGTGTTTGCACACGTCACCTCAGGCCCCGTCCCCTCCCTTCACCACTGTGTAAACGCGCCCTGTGGCTGTTCTAAGTTGAGAGATTAAGTCCCCTTGAATCCTAAGGGTCCCTAGGGTCAAACTAGACCACTAGGTACCTCCAGTAAGCGCCACAGAGCTGCGTTGCAGAGAGGTGTAAAAAGGGGCTTGGCCTCAGAACACCTGGCTGCAGCGCAGCTCCCTGGCGCAAACTGGAGATGCCTGTTGGGGGCGCGTTTGCAGAGTGCTGCACGGAGGGGGCATGGCCTCCGGCACGATGCCAGTCTTTTATTTATTTTAGTTTTTTAAGAAGGGGGGCTGTTTGGTTCCCCTCCTTATTCTAATTTATTGGCCCTGATGACCCCATCCCCCAGGGCCAGTCTCCTAATTATATTTTTTTGACCCCAATCCCCAGGGCCGGCCACTGTTTTTTATTATTTTTAAAAAATATATATTTATAGACACACCTAGGACATGCTGGACAAACCGTACGTACCTATCACCATGACGATTTGCGTGATATTCATTAAAAGGCGACTATGCATGCAATGAATCCACGTGGAATGTATTTACACCACTAGTGAAGCTCTGCCATGTCTGATGCCCTACCGTGCCTAATCCTGGTAGACACCCTTGTCGTTTATTTATACAAACATGGGTAGCTATTGACGGGCACATTTAATACACATGCACACCAAGCCATTCAAAGGGCATTCGACAAAAATTCGACCAAAACTATGCAAGAAACCCCCCTCACGGTTAATAAAACACACATCCACTGCCGGATGTGTAATACTTTTTATTTTACTTTCTGGAAAGGGGACGAACATCACTTGAGAGTCACAGCGTGCTCCTGACAGAGCCCAATGCTGTGTTACACCCACCATTGCCTGCCGAGTGCCACATACCTCTGTGTTGTATTCCACTAGCTAGTGCATATGCTATGACACTCTCTAGCCCATGTGCACTGTAACACCACCCCGTGAATATGTCATGCCACACTTGTCTTCGCACGGGTTATATTGCCCCATCTAACGTGCCTTTCTCGATGCCTATGTTATAACGCACAGTGCTATGCCATACATATTACAATCTGGGATCCATATCTTTGTCACAGTGCATATGCAACGTTACACTCCCCAGCACATATTTTATATTACAACTTTAGAGACTAGTTAGGTTACACAACACTGCCCTGTGCATATTACACTCCAAGGCGCATATCGCATAGCACGCGCTAGTGCCTGTGCTATCTCGCGCTCTCCAATGAATCTGTCATTGCGCACAATGTATTGCATATTATATTTCACGCCCGGTTCATCTTATATCACACTTTTTGGTGCATAGTTTATACCATACACTATATCTAGTTTTCATTTTCAATCGTGCTCTCAGGACTATGTTCTATATAACACTGTGTTCACCTACCCTTTTCACGGGCATTACATTTTGCGATAGGGGGTGGAGGGTCAGGGGGTGTTTCTGCCAAGTGAGCCCGGAGTCACAGTCACAAACGTCCTCTTCTTCCTGAATAAAAGTGAGATTATGCTGCATACTTGTTCATATTTTAAGTAGTTCGCACAGACACAATGTTTTAAAAACAATAAAGTTCCTAATACCCGCCTTCTCTGAACAGTTAGCTTGCTGCCCCATCCCCTTCCTCCCTATCCTCTGTTGTGTGAATCCATGGACTAGCCTCCTCCCTCCTGCCATGCATGGTCTGATGTGCTGCCACTGCCCTCAATTTAGTATGATGTACCAGTCCACTCCTCCTGCCCTCCATTGCCCAATTCTATGCCCCATCATTGACCTCCTGCTTAAACTCTGTGCTTAGCTTGCTGCCCCTGTTCTCCTTCCCCCTGCCCTCCGATGTCTTTGTGCATGCCCCTGCTCCATCCTTTTTGCCCACCATGTCCCATGGACCTGCCACTCCTATCTACTCTGAGTGTTCTGTTGAGCTGCCACTCCCCTCCCACCTGCCTAGCATTGTCAGATGACTGTAACCTGTCCCTGCCACCTCCACCCTGCCTGTCCACATGCCATGCCCCTATCCTCTTCCTCCTGTCCTACATGGTCCATTGTACTGCCACACCCTTCTGCCCTCCCTGGTCTGTTGTGCTGCAACTGCTCCTCCTGCCTGCCCCGTGTGGTCTGTTGTGAGGTCCCTTCCCCTGAACTTTCTTGTCTGTGCACAGGTCCTGACCCTCCCTTCTATCCTCCATCGTCCTTTGTGCATGCCCCTCCACCCTCCTTCTTGCCCATCATAGCCATTGTGCTGCCACTAACTCTCCCACTTGCCATGCATGGTCTTCTGTGCTGCCATGGCCCCTCCCACCTTCCCTGTGTGGTCAGTTAGCTGCCCCTGACCCCCTCCCACCTTCCCTCCATGGTATGTGTGTATGCCATCACAGTCTCACTGTTGCTCTTCATGGTGTGTCTTGCTTCTAGTGCCCATCCTGCCTGACCTCCATGGCTATCTTGCTGCTCCTGCCCTGCCCCCTTGCCCCCAGCCCTACTCCCTCCCTCCTGGCTTGTCTGTTCCATTGTAATGCCCCTGATCCGTCCCTCCTGCCCTTTATGGTCTGTTATGCTGCAGCTTTCTCTCCTGTCTGTCCATTATGGTCAGCTAGCTACCATTGCCTCTTGCCCCTCTGTTCTCTGTTGTCCATGGGCATGGTCCTGTCCCCTCCCTCTTGCTTTCTATGGATTGTTGTGCTGCACTCCCGTCCTGCATGCCCTCTGTGGTGTATTGTGCTGCTGCAAACCCTGATGCCTGCCCTGCAGGGTCAGTTTGGTGCACCTCTCCATGTCCCTCCTGTCCTCTGTTATCCAAGTCCATGTCCCTATCCCATTTCCTTCCATGATCCAATGTACCATACTTGCGAACATTTTGAACTTGGTAAGAGGGAGATTTTGAAAAAAAAACTGGGGTATTGATTTTCCCCTTTGAGTTACATTGAAAAAGAGGATATTGTAGACAGGAGACAGATCAAATAAAGCCCATTTGAGCTTAAAAACATTGGACGTTTCCTGGCTGAATCGGGTCTGTTGGCATGTATGGTTGTACTACCATTGCCTCTTCCTTCTGCCCACAATGGTCTATTACATTGCCACAGCCTTGAAGGAGGGTAGATTTTGTATCACAGGGGGCCCCTGGCCCGTTCTGTCCACACCTGAAGTATGAGACCCTTGTCCTTGCCCTGCCAGCTGCATTTGTAGGCCGTATTAAATTGACCAGCGGGTCCTGTGTTGCTATATAATTATCCTGAGACATCCTTACCACTCAGCCAGCATAAAACCCCTGTGTAGGCCCTTCTGTTCAATATGTAGGCCTCTTTGTTAAATTGACCATAGCTCTGCAATTTTAGTGTATAGCAGTCTGAAGGCAGGTCTGCGAGGCCTTCTGATCCAAACTAGTAGCCCCCACCCTACCCGAGTGCTCCGTGCTCGGTATCAAAGTTCAACATCCCCCTGAAGCTGTCGACATACAGTAGGCTGCATCCTGGACTGGTACTTGCTTCCTGGGCAGGTTTCCCGCTTTTAAGGAAGTGGCAACCGCAGAGCGTCAAGTTAGGAGAACTGAGGAGATTTTATACATGAATATATTGAATTCCCGTACAATACCCATTATTTTCTGCTTGCTCTATGGAACTTACGATAAGCGATTGGCCTGAGAGACTGACCTTTTCACCCAGTCCATTGTCAGCATTAAGTGGGTAAATGACGAAATGTCTGGTAAAATCTGCAGACGAAGCTTTTGGGTAGCATACGTAGGTAGATGTAGCGTGCAAAGGAGCCCACAAAATGATATAAAAAGGGAGCACCCACAGATATCGACGGACTACCTCGCCGTCTGTATGTAGGTTAACAGGCAGTGCAGGTTTTCCCCAAGAGCTGGGAGCTCTTGTCCTCCTTTGCTTAAAATGTCTTGCTCTGCTTTGCTTGAAGTATCTTATTCTATTTTACCTATATGAAATGTCATGTTATGTTTAACCATTGTTCTCTTTACTTTTGCATTTAAAAGATTTTGTATTGTAATTGCAGGAATGCTTGCTCTAAGAGTAAACGTGAGTGTTCCTAGGTAACATTTTCCTTGGTGTAACTTGTTTCTCATGATGCATTTATAGATGTGTTTTCTCTCTCTCTCTGTCAGTACATTAATTGAGATACAGAGAATATTATGACAGCTGTATGATTATCTGGATTCTGTATTTTGTACTTTATGTCTCTATTCTGCGGTTTCTTTGAAGTTGCATCTTCTCATTAAACTGCCATTGTATTCTGCCTCCAATTCCATGTCTCATATGTCTGTTTTCTTCATTTTTGGAGCAAGCGTTCCTAGGCACCCCGGCTCAAATTAAGGTGCCCCTTTTGTCCCTGACTCACTCTCCTGCTCAGTTCTGTGGTGGCTCCCGGGGATCTGGGGACCGCCCCTAGCTTCCTTGACCCGTAATAGATCTTCCCTCCAACAGCCTCTCTTGCAAGTCCTGTATTGTTGGTTTGTTGCCCCTGCCCCCCTTTCCACTGCCCTCCATAGTCTGTTGTGCTTCCATGGCCCTTCCTGCCTGCTCAGTGTGGTTAAATTGTTGCCTTTGCACCCTCCTACCTGCCTTCAATTTTCAGAGTCCGTGCCCCTGGCCTCTGCCTCTCAACAGTATCCTAATGAACAACTAGATTGCTAACATTCTATATTTATTACAAAAGTGTGGAACGCCTGACATCATCTTGATGTAATCAAAACTGTAATACCTAGAGCATTTCCTTTAGAAATTACATATATGAGAGGGTCTTATTGGCATCAAAATTATGGTTAGTGCTCTAAAAGACTAAAATAAGGACATATTTTCTGAGTTTTCAAATAGCGACAAAGCACTTTTAAATTATTTGTTATCTTTATGTTTTTTTATCCAGTTGACCACTTGATTAAATGTTGCACTTAGGGGAGAGGATGTGGTGTTACTTCCAGAACTGCAGACTTTGCAACTGGGGAACCAGGTTGAAGTTTCTGCTTCAGCTCGACATTCTGTGATTCTGGTCAAATCACTTAGTCTCCCCATGTCTACAACCAAAATGAATTTGTTCTTGTGTGATGTAACCAATGCTCATGTAAAGCACTCCAATACCTGACAAGTCTGCACTATATAACACTGCAAAAACACAAAATAATAAGTGTTTTGCACACTTCTGTCATTGGGCTATATTTGGGCTACATCTGGGTGATTTTGGGCTACATTTGGGCTCTTTTGTCTCCGGTGGCCATCTTGGGAGATTTATTTGTTATGAAGTTTCCTAATTTCCTCATGTACTGCAGTCTCCTCAGTAGGAAATGCTTTCAGTTTTTTACTTTGATTCCATCATGAAGGTATTCAGATATGTCACACATTTGCCATAAATTCTGAATGTTAGCACTCTAGTTGCTCATTAGATCACTGTAGTAAAACTACTGCACCATGGAAGTCTGCTCCTGGTATTAAAAGTGCATGTTTCAGTCTGCATGTCAGAATTTTTTAATGAAATAGAAGAGGATTTGAGAAGTCACTCAAAATGTGCCCTCATTTTCTTTCTTCAGCATTAATCATAATTTCTATGGCAAAATGAACCTCCTCATTGTGTTCCTTTTTAAATTAAATGTTTTAAGTGTTACCAGTTTATTCCAATCAAGATGGCTTCAGGTGTGCCATACTTTTGTCATAATGAAGACAGTAAGCGCTCTAGTTGTTTTTAAGAACATTCTGGGACATTCTGTCATTGGGCTATACTTGGGCTACATCTGGGTGATATTTGGGCTACATTTGGGCTCTTTTGTCTCTGGTGGCCATCTTGGGAGACTTATTTGTTATGAAGTTTCCTAATTTCCTCATTTACTGCAGTCTCCTCAGTAGGAAATACTTTCAGTTTTTTACTTTGATTCCATCAAGAAGGCATTCAGATGTGTCACACATTTGCCATAAATTCAGAATGTTAGCACTCTTTTTGCTCATTAGATCACTGTAGTAAAGCTACTGCTCACCAGGGAAAACTGCTGCTGGTATTCAAAGTGCATGTTTCAGTCTGCATGTCAGAATTTTTTTAATGAAATAGAAGAGGATTTGAGAAGTCACTCAAAATGTGCCCTAATTTTTCTTTCTGCAGCACTAATCATACTTTTTATGGAAAAATGAACCCCCTCATTTTGTTCCTTTTTAAATTAAATGTTTTAAGAGTTACCACTTTAATCCAAGCAAGATGGCTTCAGGTGTGCCATACGTTTATCATAAGTAGGACTGTTAGCGCTCTAGTAGTTCTTTGGAACACTCTGGGAAGCTGCAGTAGAACACAAAGGAATCAACTGACAGTCTCTGCCCTTGTTGGATGTACATGTTTTACTGAGAATGTCAGACTTCATTCTCACATGACTGAGAAAGATAATGTGAATTTACAGAAAATAAGCTCTCAGTTTAGCCTATAGATCACCTTCCAAACCTCTGTGGTAAAAGCATGAGAAAATATTTTTCTCTCAATCATGATATCCCAGCAGAAGGCTTTTTCACATGGTGAAATCACCTTAGAACATACCACAATTCCTAAAATGAGTATGGTACCATCAACAAATGATGTATAATGTAACTAAAGTCTTAAAACCTTCTATTAACTGCAATGCTTTTTAATGAGGTGCTATCATGTATATTGGTCCCAAGATGGCTGCCAACACTTCTTGGATGAAGTGCTGACAGCCAATCAGATCTCAGGATGAGATGTGTGGTTAGGCTCCGCCCACATATATATATGCTTTCAAATGCTATTTTCTCAGGAAATACTGAACAGATTTACACCAGACCTGCAAAAGGCACTTCCTTGACCTTATGGCTACCTCTCTGCCAAATTTCAAGTAATTCTGTTCAGCCGTTCGGGCTGTAGCTGTGTCTAAAGGTCCTATGGAAAAATGCATGGGGAAAACGCGTTTTGGGACCCCCCTTTTTTCTCGGCCCCTACTTGACGAATCCCCCCCGAGACTTTCAGGGTAGGAGCAGAGCGTAGCGCCCCACCTATTTTGAAAATTTCGCGAGGATTCGTCGACCGGCGCCAAAGTTATTCCAAATAGAATGTTGCGGATTTCCTATGGAAACAGGGTCCTAACTATAACTACCTACTGGCGACCGCCAGTAGGTAATATATATACACACACATACATACACACATATATATATATATATATATATATACACACACATACATACATATATATATTCACTGAAAAAACCATAGGTTTCAGACATGTTATAGTTAGCGGAAATTTTACTGATAAAAAACCAATGAAATTCCCCCGTTATAGTTAGTGCAGGCAACTATAACTCACGCGACCGCAATCCTCTGCTGATGCTAATACTGTATTTAGACACTTATTTGCCCATGTCTTCTTCCATAAATTTTTAGCTATACATATATTACAAATAATTTTTTTTCATAAAGACACATATGTCATCAGCAGAAGATTGCGGTCGCGTGAGTTATAGTTGCCTGCACTAACTATAACGGGGGAATTTCAAAGGTTTTTTATCAGTAAAATTTCCGCTAACTATAACATGTCTGAAACCTATGGTTTTTTCAGTGAATTTGCAAGGTTTTTTAAATGCTAATTCCTAACTATAACGTGTGTGAAACCTATGGTTTTTTCAGTGAATTTGTACGGTTTTTTAAATGCTAAGTTACTTTACGCCATTCGTGGCGTGCACGCCCACTTAACGCAGTTCGTTCCGTGCGCGCACGGTGCGCTTCGCGCACCGTGCGCGCACAGTGAGCATGCGGTGCGCTTTGCGCACCGCGCGCCCACTTTACGCAGTTAGTGGCGTACACGCAAGGTGGGCATATTATGCGCTTCCTTGTGATAGGTAATCTGTTCAATTTAATTTGTAAGTGATGACAATAATATGCCATGCACAGAGAGTGTTTTTTTTTTTTATTAAAATTTTTAGCGTAAGCGCACCGTACGCGTACGGTAAGCGTAATCGGCGAAATTTTCAAAAAATAAAAATTTACCGTTTTTGGCCTTGGGGGATCTTTGAGGACTCAACTAACATGGCTATGTGCATGGGCGCTGTCTAAACAGCCCCTTTATATGTTTTTTGCCTTTGTTTACAGCCCCCCCCTCAGAGTGCGAGAGAGAAAATGGCGGCCGCCGCTTCCTGGATTCGAATGTTTACTTAGATGTAACAGCCAATCAGAATCGCGCTCGCGCACGCCACCGTACGCGTACGGTAAGCTTACGGTAAGCGTACCGTAAGCTGGCTCAGATATATATATTGATTTAAAGGCTATTTTCTCAGAATCTACTGAACAGATTTACACCAAACCTACAAAAGGCACTTCCTTGACCTGAGGACTACCTCTCTGCCAAATTTCTAGTAATTCTGTTCAGCCGTTCGGGCTGTAGCCCTGTCTAAAGGTCCTATGGAAAAATGCATGGGAAAAACGCGTTTTGGGACCCCCCTTTTATCTCAGCCCTCGCTTGACGAATCCCCCCAAGACTTTCAGGGTAGGAGCAGAGCGTAGCGCCCCACCTATTTTGAGAAATTTGCGAGGATTCGTCGACCGGCGCCAAAGTTATTCAAAATAGAATGTTGCGGATTTCCTATGGAAACAGGGTCCTAACTATAACTACCTACTGGCAACCGCCAGTAGGTAATATTCACTGAAAAAACCATAGGTTTTAGGCACGTTATAGTTAGCTGGACTTTTCACTCATACAAAACCATTGAAATTCCCCCGTTATAGTTAGTTCAGCTAACTATAACTCGCGCGCCCGCAATGCACTGCTGATGACGTCACATATTACATCACTCATGACATGGTCAGTGACATCACTCATGACATCACTGATGACATCATCCAGTGAATGTGTGTTTTTCTGAAAATTACATATGTTTTATATATGTATATCGCAAGGTCGATGGAAGAATAAATGGGTATATAAGTGTCTAAATGGATGATTTGTTTTTGAAAAATTGATTGTATAACTGATTAAGTGTATCTTAGTGAATACATGGCTTAGTGAGTAATATTTAAATATGTAAATATCTGTATCAGTCTCTCACTTTGTGTATAAGTGGCTGCATGGGTTGGTGAGTAGCTACATGAGTGTCTATATAGGTTATTAGTTGTTTTTTTGAGTATCAGTATGAGTGTCTGTATGGTTCGGTGGGGGTATTACGTAGTGCATAGGTGTATGAATGAGTGACTCACTGTTTGTATGTGTTGAAGACAGCATGTGTGCAGGACTGTATGGGTGGATGAGTGTGTGCATGGGTGTGTTAGTGAGTGAATGACTGTCTCAATAGTGTCTTTATGAGTAACTACATATGTTTTAAACTAGTATATGTGACTATTGGTGTATTTAAGTGAGTATATGTGAGAGTGAGAGATTGAAAGAGTTCCTGTATGAATAAGTATGTGTTTCTATCAGTGATTGTTTAAAAGACTAAGTATGTGTAAGTTTCTGTAGAAGTAAGTTTGGTGGTGTGTGTATAACTGTATATGCAAGTAAATGGATGTTTGATTTATTAGCATGAGTGACTATGTGTGTGAGTAACTTTATGGATGAGTGGCGTTGTGTAACAGGATGTATAGGTGTATGAGTACATATGATGAGTGAGTACATGTATGAGTGACTGTATAGGACTGTTGGTGAATGAGTGGATGTGTATGTGGATCTTAGAATTACTGAATAGGTTGTTGTAACTGATATTGGTATGTCAATTGTTTTAAAAATTTTAGTTTCTATTTTTGAATGTGTGTATCAAAGGTTATATTAGGGGGAGAGGAGGTCTGCCACACTATCACAAGGATGATGTCATCAGTGATGTCATTTGAGATGTCATCAGTGATGTCATGAGTGATGTCACTGACCATGTCATGAGTGATGTAATATGTGACGTCATCAGCAGTGCATTGCGGGCGAGCGAGTTATAGTTAGCTGAACTAACTATAACGGGGGAATTTCAATGGTTTTGTACGAGTGAAAAGTCCAGCTAACTATAACGCCCCTGAAACCTATGGTTTTTTCAGTGAATTTCTAAGGTTTTTTAAATGCTAATTCCTAACTAGAACGTGCCTAAAACCTATGGTTTTTTCAGTGAATTTCAAAGGTTTTTTAAATTCTAATTTCTAACTATGCCTACAGAGATAGGACATGTAAAGAAAGAAGGAAAAACGCACAGAAAGAAAAAAAAGAAATGCAGAAAGAAGCAACAGAAGTCCTCAAAGACGAAGAAACGTGCAGGAAGAAGGATAACGTGCAGAAAGAACAAACAGAAGAGCAGAAAGAAGCCTTGTTGCAAAATCATCCTGTACCCTCAACTTTTTCAGACGGATGCTGGTGGTAACTGAGTCTGACTAACCATTCCTAAAACCAGTGCTATGTTAAAAGACACTCAGAATACAGTGAAACCACCTACATACACTAGGGAACACTATGCATTGGGATCACCGTGTGATCAGCATGACCTCCTCTGTAAGCCCCTAGTATATAATAGGGCAGGGGATTAAAACTACCTCTTAAAACGTGCCACAGGGCGTGTTTGCACACATCACCTCATGCCCGTCCCCTCACTTCCCCACTGTGTAAACACGCCCTCTGGCTGTTTTAAGTTGGGAGATTAAGTCCCCTTGAATCCTGAGGGTCCCTAGGGTCCAACTAGACCACTAGGTACCTCCAGTAAGCGCCACAGAGCTGCGTTGCAGAGAGATGTAAAAAGGGGCATGGCCTCAGAACACCTGTCTGCAACGCAGCTCCCTGGCGCATACTGGAGATACCTGTTGGGCTAGTTGGCCCTCAGGGACCCTCAGCATTGAAGAGGAATTAATTCCCCAACTTACAACTGGCCAGGGGGCACGTTTGCAGAGTGCTGCAAGGAGGGGGCGTGGCCTCCGGCGCGATGCCGGTCTTTTATTTATTTTTTAAGAAAAGGGCTGTGTGGCCCCCCTTCTTTTTCTAATTTACTGGCCCTGGGGACCCCATACCCCAGGGTCTGCACCCTAATTTTTTTTGTTGAAAAAAAATAATGTGGCCCTCCCAAGGTCTTGGCCTTTTTTTTTTTTTAATTCTTTAGGAGGGGGCTGCGTGGCCCCCCTCCTCAGGCCACTTATGGCCCCGGGGACCCCATTCCCCGGGGCCGGCCTTTGTTTTTTATTATTTAAAAAAAAATTCTATTTATAGAAACACCTAGGACATGCTGGACAAACCGTATGTACCTATCACCATGACGATTTGCGTGATATTCATTAAAAGGCGACTATGCATAGAATTAATCCACATGGAATGTATTTACACCGCTAGTGAAGCTCTGACGACCCACCGTGCCTAATCCCGGCGTCCCCGCCAGTGGGTACTCTCCAAGTAGACACCCTTGTCGTTTATTTATACAAACATGGATAGCTATTGACGGGCATATTTAATATACACGCACACCAAGCCATTCAAAGGGGATTCAACAAAAATACGACCGAACTATGCAAGAAACCCCCCTCACGGTTAATGAAATACACATCCACCACCGGATGTGTAATACTTTTTATATTACTCTCTGGAAAGGAGATTAATCTCACTTGAGAGTCACAGCTTCCTCCGGGCTGAGCCCAATGCTGTGTTACGCCCAATGCTGTGTTACACCCACCAGTGCCCGCCGTGTGCCTCACACCTCTGTGTTGTATTCCACCAGCTAGTGCGTATGATATGACAGTCTCTAGCCCATGTGCACTGTAACACCACCCCGTGAATATGTCATGCCACACTTGCCTTCGCACGGGTTATATTGCCCCATCTAACGTGCCTTCCTCGATGCCTGTGTTATAACGCACAGCGCTATGCCATACATATTACAATCTGGGATCCATATCTTTGTCACAGTGCATATGCAACGTTACACTCCCCAGTACATATTTTATATTACAACTTTAGAGACTAGTTAGGTCACACAACACTGCCCTGTGCATATTACACTCCAAGGCGCATATTGCATAGCACACGCTAGTGCCTGTGCTATCTCGCGCTCTCCAATGAATCTGTCATTGCGCACAATGTATTGCATATTATATTTCAAACCCCGGTTCATCTTATATCACACTTTTTGGTGCATAGTTTATACCATATACTATATCTAGTTTTCATTTTCAATCGTGCTCTCAGGACTATGTTCTATATAACACTGCGTCCACCTACCCTTTTCACGGGCATTACATTTTGCGATGGGGGGTGGAGGGTCAGGGGGTGTTTCTGCCAAGTGAGCCCGGAGTCACAGTCACAAACGTCCTCTTCTTCCTGAACAAAAGTGAGATTATGCTGCATACTTGTTCATATTTTAAGTAGTTCGCACAGACACACATTTTAAAAACAATAAAGTTCCTAAAACCCACCTTCTCTGAACAGTTAGCTTGCTGCCCCATCCACCTCCTCCCTATCCTCTGTTGTCTGCATCCATGGACTAGCCTCCTCCCTCCTGCCATGCATGGTCTGATGTGCTGCCACTGCCCTCCATTTAGCATGATGTACCAGTCCACTCCACCTGCCCTCCGTTGCCCAATTATATGGCCCATCATTGACCTCCTGCTTAGCATCTGTGCTTAGCTTGCCGCCCCTATTCTCCTTCCCCCTGCCCTCCGATGTCTTTGTGCATGCCCCTGCTCCATCCTATCAGCTCACCATGTACCATGGACCTGCCTGCCACTCCTATCTACTCGGAGTGTTCTGTTGAGCTGCCACTCCCCTCCCACCTGCCTAGCATTGTCAGATGACTGTAACTTGTCCCTGCCACCTCCACCCTGCCCCTATCCCCTTCCTCCTGTCCTCCAAGGTCCATTTTACTGCCACACCCTTCTGCCCTTCCTGGTCTGTTGTGCTGCAACTGCTCCTCCTGCCTGCCTCGCGCGGTCTGTTGAGAAGCCCCTTCCCCTGAACTCTCTTGGCTGTGCCAGGTCCCGACCCTCCCTTCTATCCTCCATGGTCCTTTGTGCATGCCCCTGCACCCTCCTTCCTGCCCATCATAGCCATTGTGCTGCCACTAACCCTCCCGCTTGCCATGCATGGTCTTCTGTGCTGCCATGGTCCCTTCCACCTTCCCTGTGTGGTCAGCTAGCTGCCCCTGACCCCCTCCCACCTTCCCTCCATGGTCTGTGTGTATGCCATCATAGTCTCATTGTTGCTCTCCATGGTGTGTCTTGTTTCTAGTGCCCATCCTGCCTGACCTCCATGGTCATCTTGCTGCTCCTGCCCCTTTGCCCCCAGCCCTCTGTTTCCATGTGCAGACCCCTATTCCCTCCCTCCTGGCTTGTCTGTTCCATTGTAATGCCCCTGATCCGTACCTCCGCCATTTATGGTCTGTTATGCTGCAGCTTTCTCTCCTGTCCATTATGGTCAGCTAGCTACCATTGCCTCTTTCCCCTCTGTTCTCTGTTGTCCATGTGCATGGTCCTGTCCCCTCCCTATTGCTTTCTATGGATTTTTGTGCTGCACTCCTGTCCCGCATGCGCTGTGTGGTGTGGTGTATTGTGCTGGTGCAAACCCTGATGCCTACCCTGTAGGGTCAGTTTGGTGCACCTCTCCATGTCCCTCCTTTCCTCTGTTATCCGAGTCCATGTCCCTACCCCAACTCCTCCTGCCTACCATGATCCAATGTACCATACTTGCGAACATTTTGAACTAGGTAAGAGGGAGATTTTGAAAATAAACTGCGGTATTGATTTTCCCCTTTGAGTTACATTGAAAAAGAGGAGATTGTAGACAGGAGACAGATCAAAGCAAGCCCATTTGAGCTTAAAAACATTGGACGTTTCCTGGCTGAAACGGGTCTGTTGGCATGTATGGTTGTACTACCACTGCCTCTACCTTCTGCCCACAATGGTCTATTATATTGCCACAGCCTCTCTTGCCAGTCCTGTATTGTTGGTTTGTTGCCCCTACACCCTTCCCACAGCCCTCCATAGTCTGTTTTGCTGCCACTGCCCTTCCTGCCTGCCCAGTGTGGTAAAATTGTTGCCTCTGCACTCTCCTACCTGCCTTCAATTTTCAGAGTCCGTGCCCCTGGCCTCTGCCTCTCAACAGTATCCCAATGAACAACTAGATTGCTAACATTCTATATTTATTACAAAAGTGTGGAACGCCTGACGTCATCTTGATGTAATAAAAACTGTAATACCTAGAGTATTTCCTTTAGAAATTACATATATGAGAGGGTCTTATTTGCATCAAAATTATGGTTAGTGCTCTAAAAAACTAAAATGAGAACATATTTTCTGAATTTTCAAATAGCGACAAAGAACTTTTAAATTATTTGTAATCTTTATGTTTGTTTATCCAGTTGACCACTTGATTAAATGTTGCACCTAGGGGAGAGGATGTGGTGTTACTTCCAGAGCTGCAGACTTTGCAACTGTGGAACCAGGTTGGAGTTTCTGCTTCAGCTCAACATTCTGTGATTCTGGTCAAATCACTTGATCTCCCCATGTCTACAACCAAAATGAATTTGATCTTGTGTGATGTAACCAATGCTCATGTAAAGCACTCCAATACCTGACAAGTCTGCACTATATAAAACTGCAAATATACAAAAAATAAGTGTTTTGCACACTTCTGTCATTGGGCTACATGTGGGCTACATCTGGGTGATATTTGTGCTGCATTTGGGCTCTTTTGTCTCTGGTGGCCATCTTGGGAGATTTATTTGTTATGAAGTTTTAAGTGTTACCAGTTTATTCCAATCAAGATGGCTTCAGGTGCGCCATACTTTTGTCATAAGTAAGACAGTAAGCCCTCTAGTTGTTCTTAAGAACACTCTGGGACATTCTGTCATCGGGCTATACTTGGGCTACATCTGGGCTATTTTGTCTCTGGTGGCCATCTTGGGAGATTTGTTATGAAGTTTCCTAATTTCCTCATTTACTGCAGTCTCCTCAGTGGGAATACTTTCAGTTTTTTATTTTGGTTCCATCAAAAAGGCATTCAGATGTGTCACACATTTGCCATAAATTCTGAATGTTAGCACTCTAGTTGCTCATTAGATCACTGTAGTAAAACTACTGCTCACCAGGGAAGTCTGCTGCTGGTATTCAAAGTGCATGTGTCAGTCTGCATGTCAGAATTTGTTTATGAAATAGAAGAGGATTTGAGAAGTCAAAATGTGCCCTAATTTTTTTTCTGCAGAACTAATCATAATTTCTATGGCAAAATGAACCCCCTCATTTTGTTCCTTTTTAAATTAAATGTTTTAAGAGTTACCACTTTATTCCAACCAAGATGGCTTCAGTTGTGCCATACGTTTGTCATAAGTAGGACTGTTAGCGCTCTAGTTGTTCTTTAGAACACTCTGGGAAGCTGCAGTAGAACACAAAGGAATCAACTGACAGTCTCTGCCCTTGTTGGATGTACATGTTTTATTGAGAATGTCAGACTTCATTCTCACGTGACTGAGAAAGATAATGTGAATTTACAGAAAATATGCTCTCAGTTTAGCTTATAGATCACCTTCCAAACCTCTGTGGGAAAAGCATGAGAAAATAGTTTTCTCTCAAACATGATTCATGATATCACAGCAGAAGGCTTTTTCACGTGGTAAAATCACCTTAGAACACACCACAATACCTAAAATGAGTATGGTACCATCAACACATGATTTATAATGTAACTAAAGTCTTAAAACCTTCTATTAACTGCAATGCTTTTTAATGAGGTGCTATCATGTATATTGGTCCCAAGATGGCTGCCTACACTTCTTGGATGAAGTGCTGACAGCCAATCAGATCTCACGATGAGATGTGTAGTTAGGCTCCGCCCAGATATATATGTGATTTTACTTTTGATTTTCTCAGGAACTACTGAACAGATTGACACCATATATGCAAAAGGCACATGCCTGACCTGAGGACTACCTCTTTGCCAAATTTCAAGTAATTCTGTTCGGGCTGTACCTTCGACTAAAGGTCCTATGGGAAAATGCATGGGGAAAACGCGTTTTGGGACCCCCTTTTTTTCTCAGCCCCCGCTTGACGAATCACCCCGAGACTGTCAGGGTAGGAGCTGAGCGGAGCGTCCCATTTGAAAATTTCACGGAGATAAGTCAACCGGCGCCAAAGTTATTCAAAATAGAATTTTCAGATTTCCTATGGGAACTCGGTCCTAACTATAACTATCTACTGGCGACCGCCAGTAGATAATACACATACATACACATATATATATATATATATACACACACATACATACACATATATATATATATTCACTGAAAAAAACCATAGGTTTCAGGGGGGTTCTAGTTAGCTGGACGTTTCCCTCATACAAAACCCTTGAAATTCCCCCGTTATAGTTAGTTCAGCTAACTATAACTCGCGCCCCCGCAATGCACTGCTGATGACGTCACATATTACATCACTCATGACATGGTCAGTGACATCACTCATCACATCACTGATGACATCTGAAATGACATCACTGATGACATCACTGATGACGCCATCCATGTGATAAATTAGTGCACCTTCTCACACCCTTTGATATACTCAATCAAAATTTCAGACGTCCATTCTCAAAACCATAGATACTCCAATACCAATAACTACATAGCCACTCATTGACTCTTAGATCTACACACACATCCACTCACTCACCTGTACAGTCACTCATACTTACAGTCACTCAGTACAGGACTATCATATGCATTTATACACCTACATAGACACTCACACACCACCAATCATCCATAGAGGTACTCTCACACTTAGTCAGTCATGCAAATAATTAATCACACTCCCATTTACCCACCTATGCAGTTATACACACACAAGTTCACTTACTCATAAAAATAGTACCACATTCTTACGCTCTTAAACAATCACTGATACAAGCACACACTCATCCATACAGCCACTCTCACAATCACACACTCTCACATATACCCACTTATATACCCTTACACACATATATACTGCCTTTCACATATGTAGTTACTCACAAATGTACCACTGAGATATACATTCAATCACTAACACACCCATACATACACTCATCCAACCATACAGTCCATCACAGATGCACTCTTAAAACCATGCACCCATAGAATCACCCTCTCACACATGTATGCACAGAGTCGCACACACCCCACCCACACAAACACTCAGGCACCCAAACAGATACTCAGACAACCAATCAATAACCCATAGAGACACTCATATAGCTATTCACAAAACCATGCAGCTGCTTATACACCAACAGACAGATACAGACATTCACACAGTTTAGTCACTAGTCTGCAGTAAGATACGTTTAAAGACTCACTTAGAGTCAGTCACGCACCTACTAAATCATCCATTCACACACTTATACACCCACTCAGTCTTCCATAGGTTCTTCCCTATATATATATTAAACATATTTAAAATTTATGGAAACACACACTCAAACACACACTCAAAGGTTTTTTAAATGCCAATTCCTAACTATAACGCCCCTGAAACCTATGTTTTTTTCAGTGAATTTCAAAGGTTTTTTAAATGACAATTTTGAATGTATTAATTGTTATACTGATTTTTTTGATACTGATTTACTACATTTTTTAAACTATTTATTTTTAGATATATTTTTTTTAAATACATTATAATTACATTATACATTACAATACAAAATATACTTTCTCAGAATGAATTACTTTAGTTTAAATACTTGGCAAATAGGCAACAGACTTTTAAGTACAGTAGTTACAGTTGTTGCAATGGGCAACACAATTTCAAACACAAAGCAACATTGAGCTCAATGTGAATTTCTACTGAAATGCAATTAGTTACTTTATGGATTACTTTTCTAACCACAGGACTGGACCCTAGATTCAGTCCTTGGACATCTCCTGTAAACAGTTGAGTAAAAGCGCTTTGGTTACAGTAGTAATTTTTAAGGAATATTATTGTATTTTAAAAGTTGACACTTAGAAACTTTTTCCCATAGAATCACCAATGTTATCCTATGTCAGAAAATTCACTTAGCAGGTAAGTAGTGTTATCGTTACTTTTTCTTACTCAGTGGTGGATCCTGGATCCTGCACTGGCCAACCCCCTGTAAACAGCTGAAAGAATGTGTTTAAGTCATACAGACGATTTTTTAGGAATATTTTTAGTTTGTGAAAATAGACACTTAGAAACTTTTCTGGTGAAAACCACACCATGGATTCCTATGGAAGGAAATACAAGTTACTGGTAAGTACGCTTAGAATTACTTTTCAGGGTCAGTGCTGGGCTAAAAGATGCAGCCCTGGGTTCTCTCCTTCTAACAGGTGAGTAAATCGGAATTCGTAGTTCGGCTTATTTTAGAGGAATATTTGTACAATGGTGAAGGAAGGGGGAGGGGCCTGAAGTGAACTGTGCAAACACGCCCTGTGGCGCGTTTTAAGTTGGGGTATTAATTCCTCTTCAATCCTGTGGTTCCCTGGGGGCCAACTAGCCCAACAGGTACCTCCAGTATGCGCCAGGGAGCTGCATTGCAGAGAGGTATTCAGAGGCGCGTTTTAAGTTGGGAGATTAAGTCCCCTTGAGATTAAGTCCCCTTGAATCCTGAGGTCCCCTGGCGGCCAACTAGCCCACCAGATACCTCCAGTAAGCGCCAGGGAGCTGCGTTGCAGAGAGGTGTAAAAAGGGGCATGGCCTCATTACACCTCTCTGCAATGCAGCCCCCTGGCGCATACTGGAGGTTCCTGGTGGGCTAGTTGGCCCCCAGGTACCCCCAGTATTGAAGGGTAATTCGTTCCCCCTCTGCAAACGCGCCAGGGGGGCGTTTGCAGAGTGATGAAAGGAGGGGGCGTGGCCTCCTCCCGATCCCGTTTTTTTTTCTTTTTTAAGAAGGGGGGCTGTGTAGCCCCCCTTCTTTTTCTTATTTTTTGGCCCTGGGGACCCCATCCCCCAGGGCCTGCCCCCAATTTGGTTTTTTTTAATTTAAAAATAAAAAAATAAAAAAATCGGGAAGGGGACCGCGTGGCCCCCCTCCCGAGGCCATAATTTGCGCCGGGGACCCCATCCGCCGGGGCACGGCCCTTTTTATTTACATTTTTTTTATGGAGGGGGGCTGCGTAGGTCCCCTTCTGTGGCCCATTTTGGCCCCGGGGATCCCATCCCCCCGGGGCCGTTTTTTAAAATTATTTTTTTAATTTATTTTGGGGATGGGGGCCGCGTGGCCCCCCTCCCGGGCCACTACTAGCCCCGGGGACACCTTCCCCCGGGGCC
This sequence comes from Triturus cristatus, assembly GCF_964204655.1. Classification (NCBI taxonomy): domain Eukaryota; kingdom Metazoa; phylum Chordata; class Amphibia; order Caudata; family Salamandridae; genus Triturus; species Triturus cristatus. The sequence continues at coordinate 170,588,968 of NC_140591.1, read as the reverse complement.
TGGCCTCTGTTGGGGACCGTGGGGGGGTTACCACGGCCCCGCCGGCTCCCCGCCTCCTGCGGGAGCCGGCAGTTCTTTTCCACATGGGGAGCAGCTAACATGCTGCTCCCCGTGTGGAAAAGCAATCGTCTTTGGTATTTGGAAGAGAGAGCAGGTTCCCTGCTCTCTCTTCCAAATACCAAAGCAGTTTGCAATGGCAGGATGGGAGCTGCGAGGCTCCCACCCTGCCATAGCAAACAGCAGTGTCCCGGGGGTGGGCACTCCGGGACACTGCAGGAGCCGGTCCTAGGGGGTGGCGGTCCCCAGGCCCCCCTCCCACTTAATTTTAAGCCCCGGGTGGTGGTGGTCCCCGGGGCGTGTGGGGTGGGCTCGAACTCCCCCTCCCCCCCACACTGGTATTATTATTTTTTAAACCAAGCCCCGGAGGTGGCGGTCCCCAGGGCTGCGGGTGGCCATGAGCCCCCCCCGCATACATTCAGTTAAGCCCCGGGGGTGGCAGTCCCCGGGGCTGGGGGGCCCCTCTGGGCCCCCCATTATGATAAACACAATGCCCCCGGGACTTGGCCCCCCCGGGGGCTAAATAAAAACAAAGCGCGGGAGCCTGCGCTTCGTTTTTTTTTTTTGATTAGCGGGATGCGCGGACCCTACGCGCATCCCGCGATTTGAAAAAAAAACTTAAATTTTTGGGCCTTGTGGGACCCCCTGAGCAGGCCTAGGGGGTCAGGGTGTTTCTACCCTGCCCCCTTGTCACGTTTTGCGTCTTTGTTTTTGTGCTTTCTTGTGCTTCGGTTCTACCGAGGCACAAGATGGCTGCCAACACTTCCTGATTCAGAGTGTTGGCAGCCAATTAGCATTCAGCTCGTGCTCGGGAGGGTTCGGGGAGGGTGCGGGGAGGATCCGTGGATCCTCCCCGGCCATAGATATCACTAACTTTTAACTCTCTCAGGAACTACGGAACGGATTTACACCATTTAAGCAAAAGGCACGAGGCCGAACTGAGGACTACCTCTTTGCCAAATTTGGTGTCATTCCATTCAGCAGTTCGGGCTGTAGCTGCGACAACAGATCCTATGGGAAATTGCATGGGGAAAACGCGTTTTGGGACCCCCCTTTTTTCTCGGCCCCCGCTTGACTGATCACCGCAAAACTTTCAGGGTAGGAGCCGAGCCGAGCGGGCCAAAAGTTTGGAAAATTTCGCGCGGATTCGTCAACCGGCGCCAACGTTATTCCAAATGGAATGTTGCGGATTTCCTATGGAAAATAGGTCCTAACTATAACTATCTACTGGCGACCACCAGTAGATAATATATATATATACATATACATATATACACACACATACACACACACGTCTTCAAACCTAGCCCTGATACGAGGATGCACTCACAGGAATTGATTCTCAGAATCCTTTTATTTCACAAAGAACCGGCATTTGCATTCCGATAAATACCTTCGCCTGACGTGTTTCGGAGCAAACATGCTCCTTCCTCATAGGCAGTTCTTGAAAAACCACAGAGCATTGACATCCGTTTTTATTCAATCTGCTTGTCTTCACTTAATTGCCCTCCGGTGGGTCACTCACGGTGAGTATTGTACTTTCGGACTTGCAGGTGTGTCAAAGCATAATTAATTCCTCTAGTGGGTTCTGTGTAATTTCCAATTCTTTTCAAACAAATAAAAGCCCTCCAGTGGGCCTAAGGATGCAGCCCAGTTCTTCCGATAAAGAAATTCCTGTGCCGCTTTGGAGCCACGCTTTTTCACAGCTCCTGCGGCTCCACACGACCTTTTCATAGCGGTGCAGTCCTCCACGGACAGACCGCCGTGTATACTGGTCTCCAAAATTTACCCTGATACGAGGTCCAGGTTTCGGTGAAGAATGCTACGTCCGGGGTGGTGCTGTCAAAGAGGTCCCAGATTTCAGTGGCGTATTTGTGGAGTGATCGAACGTTGAGGAGGATGCATTGCAGGGTCTTCGGTTCGTGTGTGTTCTTGCGGGTGGGTTGTGCTGGGTCAGTGTTCCTCGCGGTGCTGTAGGTGTGCCGGCAGCAGTGACAGCCGAAGGGTCCGTGGGTGTCGGCTGGTGATGCTAGTTTGCAGTTGTTGTTGCGGCCTGGGTTGAGTGCGTGGAGTGCTACTGGGTCGTAGCATTGGTGGTTCGGAGATCCAGGGTTCCTGGAATGGTCGCGGTCGGGTTGCCGACGGGCGCAGACGGGCTTGCCTTTGGCGCGCCTGGACAGAGGAGAAACAGTAGCCCTCATCCTCCTCAGCGGCTTTCGACACAGTCTCTCACCGCACCTTAATACGCAGACTCCACGACGCTAGAATCTGGGACAAGGCCCTCGACGGGATCCACTCCTTCCTCTCCAGCAGAACGCAGCGGGTCAGACTCCCCACTTTCCTCTCTGACTCTACACCAACAACCTGCGGAGTCCCCCAGGGGTCCTCCCTCAGCCCCACGCTCTTCAACGTCTACATGTCGCCGCTCGCCCCCATCGTCATAACCCACGGACTCAATAGTGTCATACACAGACGACACCCAACTTATCCTCTCCTTATCCAACTAACCCAACACCGGCACACAAAACTTTCAAGAAGGCATGGAAGCAGTCGCCAAATGGATGAAAAGCAGCTGCCTACAACTCAACACCGACAAAACAGAAGGACTCCCCATGGACCCAAACCCCAACGCCTGGAACACACTTGGTGGCCTCCCGCCCTCGGAAGTCCACCCACGGACCACACACACAACCTTGGAATCCTCCTGTACTCTGAGCTCAAACTGGACGGCCAGATCAACTCCATCGCATCCTCCTGCTTTCACACCCTCCGCCTCCTACGTAAGACCTTCTAATGGATCCCCTTTGAGCACAGAAAGACCGTCACTCACGCCCTAGTCACCAGCAGACTAGACTACGGCAACACACTCTACCCCGGAATAAACAAAAATCTTACCGGCAAGCTACAAAACATCCAGAATGCCGCCGCAAAACTGGTCTTCAACCTGCCAAGACACTGCCACATCTCCCAGCACCTGTGCACACTCCACCGGCTCCACATCGAGGCTAGAATCACCTTCAAGATTCTCACCCACGCACATAAGGCTCTCCACGACACTGGACCAGCATACCTGAACAGCCGACTCAAATTCCACACACCCCATAGGACCCTACGATCAGCCCAACTCTCCTACACCGTGGTCCCCCGCACCAGAAAGACAAGATTGGAAGGCCGCTCCTTCTCTTTCCTCGCGGCCAGAGCCTGGAACGCCCTTCCGCTCCACCTCAGACAGACATCGCTCCCCATCTACGTGAGGAACCTCAAGACCTGGCTCTTCGACAGACCCCCTCCTTGATAGACTGGAACTTGCACCCCCACTCAAGCGCCTTGAGACCCTTACGGGTGACTAGTCGTGCTTAACCAACACCTGATTGATTGATTGATATTGTAAATGGGCTCCGGACATCCCTTCGGAGACATCAGTATCAGCATCAATGAATGAAACAGTACAAGTATTAGATTCGGAATGAAAGTCAGCACTGGAGTCAGTGTGGAATCAGGGGTAGAATTTAAACACAAAGGGCAGATTCGTTTGCAGTAATCTGAATGGAGGCAACGTCAGATTATCGAAGGTGCACAAGAGGGAGCCAAAAGAATGCCAAATAGATGCAGTGTGGCCTCCTGCAAGGCCTCGACTTGCTATGCCATCGCTGATCACCCAGGTAACTCAGGGCAAATGGGGATAAGGGGCAGAATCAGTTCCTCAAACAGGGATCAGGAGTGAAACCTACAGCCACTTTGATGCTCTCAAGACATTGATAGAGAATACTGGGATGGGATCGGGTCCTGCTTCGCCTTCTTGCGTTTCCTGTTTAACTTGGATTTCGACTTACTTGATGATTTTGACCAGGAAGAGGATTTGTCTCTGGACCAGCCTCAAGAGCGGGTGCAGGTTCACACCCTTGACTTGGCGCAGGACTTCTATCTGAGGTCCATTAATTTTTTCAATATTCTGCGATGTCCAGTTTTGCTTCATGGTCTTCAATCCCCTTTGTGTACATGAACGGGAACACTTATCACATAATTTGAGTCATGCACCACAGCCCACACACAAAAGACACCTCATACTAGTCCGTCACAGACATCTGTTTCTGATGGTCATGTAAAAAGGAGTTAAAATGGGAAAATCTAAATCAGCATAGGAAAGTGTGTAAAGAAAGAAACTTACATCAGCATGCAAGGGTGGTTGTTAGATGTGGCTCTGCTATGTCACTTCTGCAGCAGAAAAAAAAACCATGTAGAGCAGCAAAGTAACACACACATGGAAGCCCTGCTCAGAAAATGTCCAGTCTGGCACTTGGGGATATTCTAAAGGTGAGAAATATGTGGTAAGAAATATTCATCAGCAACCACGTGTGATCATATCCTAGTAAAGAGCCCATAATTCCTAAATAACAGACCTTCAGAAGTCTGGTTAACTGAACCCTGAGACATGGTGTTTTAATCGAGTAGGATGCCTGTTCCAGTAAAGTTAGCAGGTTTTTGTGCTAACTAAATTTAATTGAACCAGTTTTGCTAGCAACTTAGTTGCATATGTCCAGTTCACTGTTTGTCAGTCTTTCACATACTGCCCACGAGAGTACAGAATAGGGTCAGACATACATCTAAGAATTTTTTCTTTTCTAGCACCTAGACTTCGCTGACTTCTTTAAGTAAATCTTTAGACAAGATAAGATGAGCCTGAACATTTCTGATAACATGCAAATACTCCGCTGAAGAATAACATGTGTTATTAGTCTCTATGTCAATTATAATGTAGTACCTGATGTGTAAACTCCATAAATTAGCACATCACCAATCTAATTACTTGTTACAACAGCTAATGATACACGAGTGAAAGTACAGAGTTAATACGCAAAGACAATTTGGTTAAAATGTATTTTTATTCTTCAAAGTTACACAACTTAAAACCAATGTGGTTCTAAGGATGATCCCCCCATGGGGTACTTTTAGTCCATTACAACCAGCTCATATTCCCTGTTAACATGCATGTTTAAGGCCTGACACAGTCTTCTCTTCAGGATCCATCATGAATCGCACACAATATAATGCAACTATAGCAGTGTTCATAACCACTTTTTATGCTGCACCTAACGAGCAATCCGGGTTAGTCAACTGAACAAGTATTTACCATCGGTAACGCATTATCTGGTAGAGGCTCTAACTAGCTACAGGTTCCTTACCTTAGATTTATCCCCAAGTGTCAGGCTTTGTGAGCAGTAACCCTGAGCACCGGTAGGTGGCATTAAAGGTGACGTGCGCAGTGCCTATATAGGCACCACCCTAATGCGCTGATGTCAGTTTTGACATGCGACTCTACACATCACGAGTGCGGAGCTACGAAGATCACTGACCATTTCTGTGGAAAACTAGGGCCCTAAAAGAGGGAACAATACTTGCATGGAAATCTGTTCTCAGAGTAGGGAGGATGGGTGGGACTGCAAGGAATCTGTGGATAGACTAGTTTCTATAAGAGAAGGTGTTTTAGATGGTAATTACCTTGTTCACTTGATAGAGACTTTTTGCCTCAGATTCCTTACCTTAGGATAGATACTCAAACAAGATATCCCTGGAGGTGTGGCTGCGAAACCGTTTCAGTTAATAGTACTACAAGGCCAAACGAGCAAAGTGCCCATCCTGACAGACTGACTGTCCAGGCTGTAGCGCATGGTGAACGTCTGCAGCGAAGCCCACGTTGCTGCCTGGCAGATGAGTCCAGGACCAGAACTCTGCATGCTAACGCAGTGGTCACAGCGTTAGCTCTGGTGCAATGAGAACGCTAATCCTCAGGGGGTTGGTTCTCAGCAGTGCGTAGCAGATTTTAACACAGAGCATGATCCATTGGGAGATGGTCTGCTTCTGCACAACCTAATCGTCCTTGGCTCTGACATGCCCCATGAAGAGTTGGTCATGCACCCCGAAATCTTTAGTACAGACAAGGAATAATGAAAATACTTTTTTGGGGTCCAATCAGTAGTCGCTTCTTTTCCTTAGAGGGATGCGGTGGAGCATATAAAAAGCGTGATGGACTAGTCTAAGTGAAAGGGAGTGACAATTTTCGGCAGACAGGAAGAACAAGTTACTCGCCTTCAGTAACAATATATCTGTAAGAAACACAGGTTAGTTATATAGATTCCTTACCTTAGAATTACCCCCAGGCGTCAGACAGGATCCAGAAAGTTTTTTGTCAGCAGTACCCCAGCGCGTCAAAAGGTGGCGTCAGTCGGCTCCGCGTTTGTCGTAGACGACGTGGTCGCCGGGATGACGTCGTGGTAGCTACATAGATGCCGCCCTCGCTCGCTGACGTCAGTTCTGTACACGACTTTCCACACCAGAAGCGCAGAGCCGTGCAAGACACTGACGAATGGTATACAAAACTAGGGCCCTGAAAGGAAGTCCTTAACCCTAGAAATCAGTTCGCAGAACGGGAAGGATGGGTGGGGCGGTAAGGAATCTATAACTAACCTATGTTTCTTACAGATATATTGTTACCGAAGGGAAGTAACTTATTCATCTGGAAGAAACAGTTAGTTATAGATTCCTTACCTTAGAATAGATACCCCAGCAATACCAACCCCGGTGGTGGGTCTGCAAACTAAGTTCACACCAGGAAGTCCTGGAGATCAGAACGGCCAAAGAAGCCGTCTCTTTGGACTTGCCTGTCCTGGCAGTAGTGTCATGTAAAAGTGTGCAGCGATTCCCATGTAGCTGCCTGAAAGATGTCATTAAGGGGGACTCCAAAGCCGTGGTATCTGCCGTCACCCTGGTGGAATGGGCACGCAAGCCCACTGGAGGCTCCTTCTTTGCCAAGGAATAACAAGCTTTGATGCACAAAATGACCCCTCTAGAAATGATCTGTTTGCTCACGGCCCAACATTTCTAGGCGACTGGGTAGCCAACAAAGAGCTGGTCAGTCACCCGAATTGATTTGTGCGATCCAAGTAAAAGGAAAGCGCATGCTTTGGATCCAGCCGGTGGAGCCTCTCTTCCTCTTTAGAAGAATGTGGAGACGGAAAGAAGGTGGGCAAAGTGATGGTCTGTCCAATATGGAAAGGAGTAACCACTTTGGGAAGGAAGGAAGGACGAGTGCGAAGGACAACCTTGTCCGGATGAAGAGTCAGAAAAGGAGGCTTAGAAGAAAGTGCTTGAGGCTCACTCACCCTGCGAGCCAAAATGATGGCCACCAAGAAAGACAGTTTTTAAGGTCAGAAGCCTGAGAGGACAGTTATGTAGCGGCTCAGAGGGAGCGCACATAAGGTAGGTAAGAACCAAGTTCAAGTGCCACTGAGGCATTATGAAGGGAACAGGAGGAAAAAGGTGAGTAATGCCCTTAAGGAAGCGATTTACAACAGGTGACTTGAAAAGAGAAGGCTGATCAGGAAGCCTAAGAAAGGCTGAAATGGAAAAGATGTAGCCCGTTAGAGTGCCCAGAGCAGAGCCCAGCTGGGCCAAAGAAAGGAGGAACAAGCAAACCTCAGAAAGAGGGGCGGAAAAGGGATCCACATCCTTTGCTGGGCACCATGCCACAAATTTGTTCCATCTGCAGGAGTATACCGTCTTAGTGGAGGGACGCCTGACTGCTAACATAACATCACAGATTTCAGGAGGCAGGTCAAACGACGTCAACTGCCGCCGCTCAATCTCCAAGCAAGGAGGGGGAGGCTGGACAGGTTCGGGTGGAGGACCGTCCCCTGCTGCCGCGACAGAAGATCCTCCCGAAGAGACAGTCTGATCGGAGGATCGATGGCCATGTGTAACAGCTCTGTATACCAGACTCTTTGTGCCCAATCCGGAGCCACAAGAATAACTTGGGCCCAGACGCGCTTGATTTTCTTCAGTGGTATAGCCAGAAACGTGTATAGAAGACCGCAACTCCACTTGCGACAAAAAGCGTCGCCTAGCGAATGCCGCCTTGGAAATTCCAACATGCAGAATTGCTGACATTGGTCGTTCTCTTCGGTGGCGAATAGACCTAACCAAGGCTCTCCCCACTGTCGAAAGAGACCTTCCACCACCTCCGACTAAAGATGCCATTCAAGATCAATCAGGCACCTGGGGCTGAGTTTGTCCGCCCTGGCGTTCAGCCAACCTACCAGGTGTTGAAACACCAGGGATATGCCCTGATGTTCCAGCCATGTCCAGAGGCGGAGGGCCTCTTGACAGAGTCCACAATCACACCCGCCCTTGTTTGTTGCAGTACCACACGGCGGTGGTGTTGTCCGTTAACACCTGCACTACTCTTCTGCGCACAGAGCGAAGGAATGCTTTGAGTGCAAGACAAATCACCTGAAGCTCCAGAAGGTTGATGTGGAGCCCGGACTCCACTGGAGACCAGAGGACTCTGATCTTCGCCTTCCCCACGTGGCAGCCCCGTCCCAGAAGTGATGCATCGGTCACCACTGTGAACACTGGTTAGGGAAGGGAGAGGGATCTGCCGTCGACCCAATCCTGGTTCATTAGCCACCACTGCAATTGGTGTGCAGTGCCATCCAAGATCTGGATGCAATCGGACAGGTTCCCTTGATGTTGTGCAAACTGGAACTTCAGATCCCACTGCAGAGCCTGCATATGCCATTTGGCTTGGTCCACCAGCAGGATGCAGGAGGCAATCAGGCAAAGTAGCCTGAGGGTCATCCTGACCAAAACCAAGGATAGAGGCTGAAAGAGCGGAATCATAGCACGAACTTCCCAGACTCGCTGTTTAGGAGGATAGACCCGAAACTGCGTCGTGTCCAGAACTGCTCCGATGACTAGGAGCTTCTGAGAGGGAGTCAAGTGTAACTTCAGCACGTTGATGGAGAACGCCAGCGAATGCAGGAGGTCGGTAGTAGTCTGGAGGTGGGAGACGACAGCCTGGGGTGAGCCGCCTTTAACAGCCAGTTGTCGAGATAGGGACAGACTGGAACCCCTGATCTGTGCAGATGAGCTGCGACCACCGCCATCACTTTCTTGAACACCCGTGCTGGTAAGGCCAAAGGGGAGCATGGTAAACTGAAAGTGCTCGTGGCCTACCATGAACCGCAGGTAGCGCCAGTGTGCCAGGAGGACTGGGATGTGAAAATAAGTGTCCTGCAAGTCCAATGCTACCATCCAGTCGAGGGCAGACAGGACCTGAGCTAGCGTCAACATTCTGAACTTCTCCTTCCGAAGGAAGCGGTTGACGTTCCTGAGATCCAGAGTGCGGGCCAGTCCACCATAGACCCCCCCCTGCAGTAGCCTCCAAACCCTCCTAGTCCGACCTCTCAGGGCCACCAAACGCCAGTGGGCGGCAGGATTCACCATCACCTCCCCTACTGGCGCACCTCTGGCTGCCAACCTGGTCTAAAAGAGCCGGGGTAGAACAAGGGCTTATAAGTACCCGTCAGCGCCGAATCCGGCATCGGTCGACGCCGGTCCTGCTCCATGTCTACCTCGAGGTGGAGGCCGGGGTCGACGCCGGCTGGGGACACAACCGGCGTCAGTTGCGGACATGGTGCCGATGGAATCAGCACCGGGGCAGGTGTAATGAGGTCGGCCTGCGCCGATCCGTATCCAGGGCTGGATCCAAGGGGACCCAGCCGAGTCCGCGGGGCAGAAGGTGCACCGGCGAAGTCGGGCTACCTGAAGTTGATATGCATCGCTTCGGTAAGGGAGGGAAACCCGGAGTCGACCCTTCAGGCTCCGCACGCTGAACTGCGGGAGGGGCACCACCCGCATCCCTCGTCACGTCGGCTGACCGTCGAGAAGTCGAAGAGCGGCGATGCTTCTTCAACTTCTTGTGACTAGACTTACCTGACGAGTGCAAAGAATTGGAAGAAGACTGGTGGTGGTGGTTCCGCGACTGGTCCCGCAACTTCCCACGCGACTGAGACCTCGAACGGCGTAGGGCTGACTGCCCAGCCTCGAGAAGCTTTCAGGACTGCTCCTGCAAAGACTTCGGATTCATAGTCTGGCAGATGGAGCACGTCTTGGGATCGTGGTCGCGCTCCAGGCAGAACAGACACACGGGGTGCGCATCCGTCACCGACATCAGTCGGTTACAGGAACCGCAGGCCTTGAAAGAGTCGATAGACTCAGCAACAACGGCGTCGACAAAAGTCACACAAAAAAAAAAATCAGACAAAAAGAGACTGGAGGTACCGCTCTCCCCAGATCTGCGCTGGCGCGCGCGGAAGAAGAAAGAACTGACGTCGGAGTGCGAGGTTGGAGTCTATGTAGCTACCGCTTACCGCCCCACCCATCCTCCCCGTTCTGCGAACTGATTTCTAGGGTTAAGGACTTCCTTTCAGGGCCCTAGTTTTGTATACCATTCGTCAGTGTCGTGCAGGGCTCTGCGCTTCTGGTGTGGAAAGTCGTGTACAGAACTGACATCAGCGAGCGAGGGCGGTGTCTATGTAGCTAGGAGCTGGGCTACTGGGCGGAGTGTTTTGGACCGAAACGAGAGAAGCGGAGGTGGCAATGCTGACCAGCCTCTAAAGCGGCTGCCATTGAGCCTGCTGCATGAAGATGCGATGGCTTCCCTGAAATCGTCAGCAGCTAAGGACAAACTACTGCACCGCTCTACAGGCCTGGATAGGGCCCGGTGGGCAAAGACAGTAGGGACACCTGTTTGAGAGGTATGCAAACCCTAAGGAGACCTGGGGTTTACACAGGGGTATGAGAGGCAATATTACAGAAAATTATTCACAGTGAACACATCAGTTAGGGAGAAACCGAGAAGAATTTTCACGTCATTTAAGATTCTTTTGTTTTTTATTCACGATGTGTTCTTGGTACAAAAACAGAACAGCCAACGCGTTTCGCCCAGATAGGGGCTTCTTCAGGGCTCTCAGTAGGGAGTCTGACGCGGTGCTGGAGGAATGAGGAGACTAGAATTCATCCCCTATGGACTGATCTGCGGTAAGGATTCAGTTCTTTGTGAAAAAGTGAGGTTCCGTCAGGGCTGTAGTAGGTAATGCCGGTACATCCTTGTAGAGGAAGATAAGGAGACCTGGGGTTTAGTGAGCACGGACTGCCTAGCAACAAGAAACGGAGCTCTTTCTAATCACCTGGACGCAGATGGTGAACAGCCCGCATGTGGGGACAGGGTGAAGTTACCAGTTCTGCGGTAGAGTGCTTGGCCCTCGGCTAATTGTGCCTGAAACACTCGTTATGACCAATACCTGCCTCCCTGATTGATTTCACCTGCCCACGCACCTGGAGTCCTTAACAGAGGTTAGCGTCCGGCTCGAATGATATGGGGAAACCCAGGGCGAAGCAGTCGGGCGTTATGGTGGGGCGTAGGAGACTGACCTCGCTGCATGGGGGGAGACTGAAGACTCCGCGGGTGCTGTCCCTCCACTACAACTACAATTTGAATGGATTCTGGAAGCGGAGCGGCGGCTGCATTACAGGCTGTGGCAGAAATCATGACACAGATGGAGTCGGATCAAGACTCCACATCAGATCACAGATCAGCGGATTCCGAGTCAGTGGGGTCGGTTCTGGCAAGCTGGGACATGTCAGTGGTGACCCCATAATCAGTTGAGGGCCTTGTCTGACACTGAGAAGAGATAGCTTGTGCAATCTGCTGTTGAAAACTGTTGAACCTCCACTGTGGTGCATGTCCGCACATCTGGGAGGTGCCGCCCGCTTCTCATGCGGTCCTGGAGCACTGGTGGGGAGAAAGGCAAACTTAGACCTTGGGGACTACCTATTCTGAAACTCCACAGCCCGCTGAGAAAAGGGTCAGGACCGGCCTCTGGTGGGCTCGCTACATCTCTGCTGGAGCAGATCCATGACATTTGGCTCACTCTCTTCCGCACCCTCCCACTTGACCCCTTACAGGACTTTAGTGGAGCCAATCTTATGGTAGTGACATCCTATAGTGTTGGGAAGTTGAGCCTAGATTGGCTAGAAACCTCAACACTTGCAGAGGTAAAACAACACTTAGCTTTACTTTAAGAAATCTTGGGATTTACTATATAAATTTTGATGCCGGAATGGGGATCAAGAAGTGTTTCTTAGTGGTACCAACTGCAAGGAGGTTTTAAGCGGTTCACTCATGTGCCAAGATATTATTCTGCACGGAGCTTGTAATGGTTCAATTGTGAATCTGTCTTGCCACATGAAGGGAACTCCAGCTGCTGTGATCACGCCAGCGTTTGAGTTACTTTCAAATGGGAGTTACTTGATTCTGAGCGATCAAGGTTGCTGTGGCATGCTGCCAGGTATCGCATATATAGTCACGTGAACACCAGGGTTACTTGCTGTATGCAAGTATTGTTTCCTCCGACAAATACAGTCAGGGAGGCGCTAGTATGGCCTTCACTGAATGTTTCTATTCTACAGTTTGATAATTTGAGCAGAATGAAAGCCATGCTTTTACAGCAAACCGTGCCGTTAAACCTCTGCTCGAGAAACCTTTGAACTCCGAGTTGCAAGGACCTCGACAGAGATACAAGCACTAATTCGTACCAACTGCCCCCTACATTTCGTAGAAATGGTGGGACGTATCTTTAATATGTTAGATACGGACGGCATTGTACACCTATTTAAGACCATAGGGTTAGGATTACTTAACACCTGCCAGACGATCCTCTGAGTTATTCCTAACTTTATATACTCCGTATTTGGAAGCATGTTCAGTGGTCTACCTCTGATCCTGCTCGCTGCAGCTGGAATCCTGATTATTGTCTACCTGCTGCACAATGGACGGACCATCTGCCAGCGAGATTGCAAAAGCTCTCCTGGAGAGATATTACCGTGAGCGCATGGTACAGCATCTGGGTGCAATTCGCATACGAGAACTAAGTGCTTCTTGGTTCTTATCCTTCAGACCAGTCGTTGATGACTGCATCGTACCTGTGTTCTGATGCCTATTCTGCAGAGGAGAATGCGAATTAGACATCTGTCTGACACCTCTAACGGAGATGCAAGTGGACTTAGACTTCAGGCTGGAACCACTGCGGTCCCCAGCGTATTCCTATCTTGACGCATGCCTTTCTCGAGGAACCGCAGATGCCTTTCACGACTGAATTGAATTTCAACTCCAGCATTGGCACCGAGGTATGGAATTCAGCACCATCTACCTCCACAACAGCTGTTGGATGCGAGGAGTTTCATCTATGCACACTTAACGTGCTATGCGAGGTATTGCAGTGTTTGTCCCCTGCTGTAGCAGGCAGCGATAATGTTATGTCTCCCAGCCAGGACTGCTAATCTAAATCTGGCTTACTGTGTGCTGGGAACGAATTCAGAAATGTTCTTTCCCCTTTTCAAATTAACTTTGCAAATTGACACTTTCAAGAAGCATGGCCTTCTAAGTAAGCTTGCAGTAGTTCAACTTGTGTGATCGAACCCATTTAGAACTGTGATTTGCGGTACTTTACAACAAAATTTCCAATTATTGCAAAACAACATTTTATCGCCTAATTTTTAGACCATTTTTAAATGGATCTTTTAAACACTTTTTTGAAACATTTTAAATGTCTTCTTGACAATTTTTATCCACTGACACTGTTATAAATGTGTATCGCAAAATGTGTATTATTATTGTTAAGTATAAGGTGGAGTGGGTGTTATATTTCATATCTGTACCCTGACATAGGTTTAGAGAACATTGTACTCTTTCCCTACATTATCTCCACTTCATTTCATATGAACGAGCCTAATAAGGAAATAGCTCCAAATAAGGACAGAATGCCTTATAGGGACTGAACGCCTTTTAAGGACTAAGCCTTTCACCTAGTTCACGACGAGGGTGGGTTCTGCCCGATCGATATTGCTAAGACGTCATCCTTGGCACATATGAATGATTTATGAGTACACTATCCAGGGGAGCATACTTCACCTCTCCCATCTACGCACAAAGGTTTAATCTCCAACGTCATCCTCATACTAAACAATGGGTAACACACATACATAGATTGTATAAATACAGCACCTCTTGCTATCAGAAAGCAGGAGGGAACCGAGACATCAAGGCCGACACACTGACCAGAGACGCTGCGGCTCTGGCATGCCATCGCTCCAGCTGACAGTGGTCTAACCATCCTTTGCGGGGAGTCCAACTCAAGTCCAGGACGAAGTCCCACACTCTCACTATTCAGGTATGGAAGTTCGACTAAATCCTAGAGGGATTCTTGGCTCTTAGATTCTAGGCTATTAGGCTCATTTGCTCTTTCACGCCTACTCACATGCTAGGTACACTCAGGTACATCTAGACAGGCATCTTCGGAGTACACACTTTATTTTATAAATGCATTTCATATTCATGTATATGTTCGTGACTATAGCAAAATGGTAGAACAATACTATTTCTTTTTATTCACTGTACTGCTGGTTCTTTATCTCTGCTACTGTGTTACAGTTGTAACAGCGCATTTATTTTTTCATGATAAGAACTACGGTACAATAAACTCTTATTGTAAAAACGCTCAACTGTTTCTTCTCTGAATCTCTCTAAGAGCAAAACAAGCAAAAACGAGCGACTGGGTGAAAAGTAGTATATGGTTTCCACGAGTCGGAGGTTATTGTGTTCTGAGGTTGCCAAAAACAAATCTCTCTGGTAGCAGGAGATTCTAGTGGCACTTTGAGCTAGTTAATGCAAACCATAGGCTAACATATGCTTAACATATAGGTGTGGGTGTACCGACTCAGTTTGCCACCAAGCCCATAATATAGGTTATCCGTAAACAGAGTAGGTCCTGCATGACAGAGTACTATTAGGACCACACAACACTAGGGCCCTGAAGGGGAACAGCGCTGACACTAAAACCAATTGCGCAGTGGAGGGAGGATCGGTGGATCAGTAAGGAATCTGCGGCTAGATCATGCCTCCACCAGAGTTACCGAAGGTCTAAGTAATTTGTCCATCTGATAGAAACATCTAGCTGCAGATTCCTTACCTAAGGCGTAACAAATCTTTATACATAGGATAACCCAGCAGAATATTGTCCTCTTCTGTACAGCATGCCCTTTCTTTTCACCCATGTACCCTAAAAAGAGTTGGTCATCCACTCTGAGCTCGCTGGTTCGATCGAGGAAGAACGATAATGCTCTTTTTAGGTCCGGACGGTAAAGACGCTCCTCTTCCTTGGAGGGGTGCAGAGGTGCATAGAAAGTGGGTAAAGTAACCAACTGCCCCATGTGAAAGGGCGTTACCACCTTAGGCAGAAGAAGCCCTTGTGCGGAGCACCACTTTGTCCGGAAAGACAGTCAGCTAAGGAGGCTGTGAAGACCGTGCCTGCAGTTCACTTACCCTCCTGGCAGAGGTTATTGCCACCAAAAAAGCTGTTTTGATGGTGTGCAACCGCAGAGGGAAGTTGTGCAGCAGCTCAAACGGTGCACACATAAGAAAGGTGAAAAATTAAGGTCTCATTGTGGCATAATAAAAGGTGAAGGAGGAATCTCTGCACAAGAGGTGATTTGAAAAGAGAAGGCTGATCAGGCAGTCGAAAAAATGAGGAAAGGGCCAAAAGATAACCCTTCAATGTGCCCATAGCAGTGCCCTTCAGATAATAGAGCAGACAGGGGGTCAATAGATCGGTCTGTACAATATTTACAAAATGTGTTCCATCGGCAGGCTTACACCGATTTTGTGGAGGGACGCCTGGCTGTCAAATTAACCTCAGACTTCGGAAGGGAGGGAGGTCTAAAGCTGTCAACTGCTGCCACTCAATCTCCACGCAAGGTGGCGGAGAGTGGACAGGTTCGGGTGGAGAACCCTCCCCTGCTGCTGCGACAGAAGATCATCCTGAAAGGGCAACCTGATCGGAGGATTGATGCTCATGTCTAGAAGCTTGAGATACTACACTCTCCGTGCCCAGTCCGGAGTCACAAGAATAACGTTCTTGAGCACTCTGAGCAGGAGAGTGCTAGGGGCAGAAAGGTGTATAGGAGGCCTGAGCACCACTCGCAGGGAAAGGCATCGCTGAGCAGGAACTGCCTTGGACACTCCACCGCGCAATTGCAACATTGTGCATACTCTTCAGTGGCGAACAGATCTAACCAAGGCTCTCCCCACCGCTGAAAGAGACCTTGTGGCATCTCCGGATGGAGACGCTATTCAAGATTTGCATGGCACCTTCTGCTGAGCTCGCTCGCCCTGGCGTTCAGAGAACCGGCCAGGTGTTGAATCACCAGGGAAATGCCCTGTTGCTCCAGCCAAGTACTCTTGACAAAGAGTCCACGACCCGAATCCTCCCTGTTTGTTGCAGTACCAAATGGCGTTAGTATTGTCTGTCAACACCTGTACAAGCCTTCCCTTTATTGACGGCAAAAAGGCTTTCAGTGCCAGTCGGATCGTCCGAAGCTCCAAGAGATTGATATGGAGCTTGGCTTCTGCCGGAGACCAGAGTCCTTTGATCTCCACCTCTCCCAGATGGCCAACCCATCCCAGAAGGGACACATCCTTCCCTACTGTGAGATCTGGGTGGGGAAGGGAGAGAGGTCTGCCCTTGAACCAATCGCGGTCTGTTAGCCCATTGGAACTTCAAGTCCCACTGCAGAGCCTGCATGTGCAACCGTGCATGGGTCAATAGCAGGATGCAGGAGGCCATGAGGTCCAACAGCCTCAGAGTCATTCTCACCGAAATCCAGGATAGAGGCTGAAACATTGATATAGCCTGAGTATCCTGGACTCGCCGTTCGGGAGGACAGGCCTGACACTGCACCGTTTCCAGAAACGCTCCAATGAAAGAGTGTCTGAGAGGGGGGTCAAGTGTGACTTTGGCACGTTGATAGTAAACCCCAGCGAATTAAGGAGGTTCACCGTAATCTGGACATGGGAGACAACTGTTTGGGGCAAGCCCGCCTTTAACAACCAGTCATCGAGATAGGGGAAGACTGGAAACCCTGATCTCCACTGATGGGCTGCGACCACCGCCATCACCTTTGTGAACACCCGAGGGGCGCTGGTGAGACCGACTAAGAGCACTGAAAAGAAGAGCCCCAAGCAGCTTTAGGGACCGCTCCCTCAAAGCTTTCGGCGTCATGGCCCGGTAGTCGGAGCATGACTTTGTGTTGTGGCCCTGATCCTGGCACCAAAGACACACTAAGTGAGGGTCTGTGACCGACATGGCGCCATGACAGGCGATGCAGAGGATCCCACAATCAACCTCCTCACTAATCTTATTGAGATTAGTGAGCTCAAACAACTGTGCCATTCTCCAATACACATCAAAGGGGTCATTCTTGACGCCATCATTACCAACAATGACAAGGCCTCCCTTTCCAACATCATCCCCATCGACTGGTCTGGCCATCATCTCGTACTGTTCACGATCGCTACCATGGCCCCACCCCTCCCCACAGAAAACATCAAACCCATGAAATGGACCAGAAATTTAACTCTTATCCCCCCTGGTGAACTGGAGTCTAAACTCCAAGCTCAACTTCTTCTCACTCCTCTCTCCCAATAGGCAAACGAGCTTACCAAACACTTTAATAAAACTGTCATTGATGTCTTAGACCAACTTGCCCCGCCTGAACTAAAAACTCAAAGAAATATTCCATCCAAATCGTGGTTCAACTCAGATCTCAACAATGAAAGACGCTCACTAAGACGAACTGAAAGAACATGGAGCCACCACCCCTCTCCCGGACATCTCGCACTCCTTCAGATCCGCTAGATCTACTTACAAGAAACACATTTTAAATGAAAAGGCATCCTCCTTCCGTACATAACTTGATCGTGCCAAAAATAGACCCAGAGAACTGTTCAACATTGTTCGAAAACAAACTTCCTGAGCCCCCCACCAAAGCTGACGGCCTTTACTGTTAGATGCGAAGAAATTGCTAACTTCTCGAAAAAACACCAAAATAGATCAATCCTTCCTTCCTTCCTTTTAACTCCGATCCCTCCCAGCTCCCAATTACTGCTGACGCTACTTCAAAATCTTATTCCTTAATAACTCTACCCCCTGACTCCTCCTCGCCCTTACCTGTTACTACACCTCTTGAAACCAACCTCTCCAACTCACAGCTAAGAAACAATGCCTCCTGGCATAATTTTCACCCCGTTACTGAGCTCGAAGTTTTTAACATCATTGCTAAACTAAAACCATCTTATCACACTAAAGACCCCCTCCCTTTTAACCTTGTCCAAGATCTGAAGTACATCATTGCCCCATTTTGGACTACTATCATCAACTCCTCCCTTGCCACGGGGGGTGTCCCTGTCTCCCTCCAACTCGGATAAATCACCCCCACTACAAAAAAAAACCAATGCCGACCCTAAGGACCGTAACAATCTCCGCCCTAGTTCTAACCTCCCCCTTCTTTCCAAAGCCCTCAAAAAATGGGCCCAGCTCCAATTGCACAAACACATACACACTTTCAACCTATTGGACTCCTTGCAATCTGGCTTCTGAATAGGCTGCAGGACAGAAACTGCCATGCTAAATATAGTTGATGACATCCACCACTCCCTCGATAATGGCGAGGCCTGCCTACTTATTCTCCTCGATCTCTCCGCTGCGTTTGATACAGTTAACCACTCTGCCTTACTTAACATGCTCAAAGATTGCTTTGGCCTCAATGGTCCTGTCCTCAAATGGTTCGCTTCCTATCTCCAACACCTAACACAACAAATCAAAATCTACGACTGTCTCTCAAACCCCACACCTTTCTCCCTAGTTGTCCCCCAGGGTTCTATTCTCTCCCCCCCTCTCTTCAACCTCTTTATGGAACCACGCACCCTCATTCTAAAACAAGTTGGAATCAACTATCACCTCTATGCCGATGACACCCAACTTTACTATAAGAATAAATCCCACTATGATGTTCTGCACCTCAACAACACCCTGGCTAAGATCCAATCCTGGTTACACTCCAATCATCTTAAACTCAACCCTAAAAAAACTGAAATCATTCTCTTCTCTCTCCAAAAAATAACCCTCTCCCCATCCAAACATGGATCTCGGACCTCAATGCCCTCAACTGTTCGCTCTGCCTATCCAACTCAGTAAAATCTCTTGGACTCACCATTGACAATATCCTAACTCTCAATGTCCACATAACAAATTCGGCTAAAGGAGCACTCTTCATTCTCCGTCATGTCAAGAAAATTAAACCCTTCATTCCTGCTGATGACTTTAAATCGGTTGTCCAATCACTGGTCCTCTCGAGAGTTGACTATGGCAACGCTATTCTCTCCGGAATCCCTTAAGTCCACCTTGCCCCACTCAAATCTGAGCTCAACCTAGCAGCCAGGCTTATCAGAGACTGCAAACGTTTCGACCACATCTACCCTGCTCTTAAAACCCTTAAATGGCTCCCCGTCGAAGGCAGATCCTCCTACAAGATTGCATGTATTACGCACAAAGCCCTTCACCAAAACACCCCGCTGTACCTCTCAAATAAACTCAACAAAGCGGGTTGCTCCCGACCAATGAGAAACACCAACTCTCTCCTCCTCGTCCCACCTCTGAAAGCCACACAATCTCGCTCCTTCCCTGGAATTGCCCATAACATCTGGAATGTCCTCCCAAAGACCTGCGAGGTAATCCCTCCTACATCAGCTTTAAAATAGACCTCAAACTGCACCTTCTCAACAAATATTGAGGTCCATAATCCGTAAACAGAGTAGGTCCTGCATGACAGAGTACTATTAGGACCACACAACACTAGGGCCCTGAAGGGGAACAGCGCTGACACTAAAACCAATTGCGCAGTGGAGGGAGGATCGGTGGATCAGTAAGGAATCTGCGGCTAGATCATGCCTCCACCAGAGTTACCGAAGGTCTAAGTAATTTGTCCATCTGATAGAAACATCTAGCTGCAGATTCCTTACCTAAGGCGTAACAAATCTTTATACATAGGATAACCCAGCAGAATATTGTCCTCTTCTGTACAGCATGCCCTTTCTTTTCACCCATGTACCCTAAAAAGAGTTGGTCATCCACTCTGAGCTCGCTGGTTCGATCGAGGAAGAACGATAATGCTCTTTTTAGGTCCGGACGGTAAAGACGCTCCTCTTCCTTGGAGGGGTGCAGAGGTGCATAGAAAGTGGGTAAAGTAACCAACTGCCCCATGTGAAAGGGCGTTACCACCTTAGGCAGAAGAAGCCCTTGTGCGGAGCACCACTTTGTCCGGAAAGACAGTCAGCTAAGGAGGCTGTGAAGACCGTGCCTGCAGTTCACTTACCCTCCTGGCAGAGGTTATTGCCACCAAAAAAGCTGTTTTGATGGTGTGCAACCGCAGAGGGAAGTTGTGCAGCAGCTCAAACGGTGCACACATAAGAAAGGTGAAAAATTAAGGTCTCATTGTGGCATAATAAAAGGTGAAGGAGGAATCTCTGCACAAGAGGTGATTTGAAAAGAGAAGGCTGATCAGGCAGTCGAAAAAATGAGGAAAGGGCCAAAAGATAACCCTTCAATGTGCCCATAGCAGTGCCCTTCAGATAATAGAGCAGACAGGGGGTCAATAGATCGGTCTGTACAATATTTACAAAATGTGTTCCATCGGCAGGCTTACACCGATTTTGTGGAGGGACGCCTGGCTGTCAAATTAACCTCAGACTTCGGAAGGGAGGGAGGTCTAAAGCTGTCAACTGCTGCCACTCAATCTCCACGCAAGGTGGCGGAGAGTGGACAGGTTCGGGTGGAGAACCCTCCCCTGCTGCTGCGACAGAAGATCATCCTGAAAGGGCAACCTGATCGGAGGATTGATGCTCATGTCTAGAAGCTTGAGATACTACACTCTCCGTGCCCAGTCCGGAGTCACAAGAATAACGGGTGCTGGTCGCTCCTGTTCTTGAGCACTCTGAGCAGGAGAGTGCTAGGGGCAGAAAGGTGTATAGGAGGCCTGAGCACCACTCGCAGGGAAAGGCATCGCTGAGCAGGAACTGCCTTGGACACTCCACCGCGCAATTGCAACATTGTGCATACTCTTCAGTGGCGAACAGATCTAACCAAGGCTCTCCCCACCGCTGAAAGAGACCTTGTGGCATCTCCGGATGGAGACGCTATTCAAGATTTGCATGGCACCTTCTGCTGAGCTCGCTCGCCCTGGCGTTCAGAGAACCGGCCAGGTGTTGAATCACCAGGGAAATGCCCTGTTGCTCCAGCCAAGTACTCTTGACAAAGAGTCCACGACCCGAATCCTCCCTGTTTGTTGCAGTACCAAATGGCGTTAGTATTGTCTGTCAACACCTGTACAAGCCTTCCCTTTATTGACGGCAAAAAGGCTTTCAGTGCCAGTCGGATCGTCCGAAGCTCCAAGAGATTGATATGGAGCTTGGCTTCTGCCGGAGACCAGAGTCCTTTGATCTCCACCTCTCCCAGATGGCCAACCCATCCCAGAAGGGACACATCCTTCCCTACTGTGAGATCTGGGTGGGGAAGGGAGAGAGGTCTGCCCTTGAACCAATCGCGGTCTGTTAGCCCATTGGAACTTCAAGTCCCACTGCAGAGCCTGCATGTGCAACCGTGCATGGGTCAATAGCAGGATGCAGGAGGCCATGAGGTCCAACAGCCTCAGAGTCATTCTCACCGAAATCCAGGATAGAGGCTGAAACATTGATATAGCCTGAGTATCCTGGACTCGCCGTTCGGGAGGACAGGCCTGACACTGCACCGTTTCCAGAAACGCTCCAATGAAAGAGTGTCTGAGAGGGGGGTCAAGTGTGACTTTGGCACGTTGATAGTAAACCCCAGCGAATTAAGGAGGTTCACCGTAATCTGGACATGGGAGACAACTGTTTGGGGCAAGCCCGCCTTTAACAACCAGTCATCGAGATAGGGGAAGACTGGAAACCCTGATCTCCACTGATGGGCTGCGACCACCGCCATCACCTTTGTGAACACCCGAGGGGCGCTGGTGAGACCGACTAAGAGCACTGAAAAGAAGAGCCCCAAGCAGCTTTAGGGACCGCTCCCTCAAAGCTTTCGGCGTCATGGCCCGGTAGTCGGAGCATGACTTTGTGTTGTGGCCCTGATCCTGGCACCAAAGACACACTAAGTGAGGGTCTGTGACCGACATGGCGCCATGACAGGCGATGCAGAGGATCCCACAATCAACCTCCTCACTAATCTTATTGAGATTAGTGAGCTCAAACAACTGTGCCATTCTCCAATACACATCAAAGGGGTCATTCTTGACGCCATCATTACCAACAATGACAAGGCCTCCCTTTCCAACATCATCCCCATCGACTGGTCTGGCCATCATCTCATACTGTTCACGATCGCTACCATGGCCCCACCCCTCCCCACAGAAAACATCAAACCCATGAAATGGACCAGAAATTTAACTCTTATCCCCCCTGGTGAACTGGAGTCTAAACTCCAAGCTCAACTTCTTCTCACTCCTCTCTCCCAATAGGCAAACGAGCTTACCAAACACTTTAATAAAACTGTCATTGATGTCTTAGACCAACTTGCCCCGCCTGAACTAAAAACTCAAAGAAATATTCCATCCAAATCGTGGTTCAACTCAGATCTCAACAATGAAAGACGCTCACTAAGACGAACTGAAAGAACATGGAGCCACCACCCCTCTCCCGGACATCTCGCACTCCTTCAGATCCGCTAGATCTACTTACAAGAAACACATTTTAAATGAAAAGGCATCCTCCTTCCGTACATAACTTGATCGTGCCAAAAATAGACCCAGAGAACTGTTCAACATTGTTCGAAAACAAACTTCCTGAGCCCCCCACCAAAGCTGACGGCCTTTACTGTTAGATGCGAAGAAATTGCTAACTTCTCGAAAAAACACCAAAATAGATCAATCCTTCCTTCCTTCCTTTTAACTCCGATCCCTCCCAGCTCCCAATTACTGCTGACGCTACTTCAAAATCTTATTCCTTAATAACTCTACCCCCTGACTCCTCCTCGCCCTTACCTGTTACTACACCTCTTGAAACCAACCTCTCCAACTCACAGCTAAGAAACAATGCCTCCTGGCATAATTTTCACCCCGTTACTGAGCTCGAAGTTTTTAACATCATTGCTAAACTAAAACCATCTTATCACACTAAAGACCCCCTCCCTTTTAACCTTGTCCAAGATCTGAAGTACATCATTGCCCCATTTTGGACTACTATCATCAACTCCTCCCTTGCCACGGGGGGTGTCCCTGTCTCCCTCCAACTCGGATAAATCACCCCCACTACAAAAAAAAACCAATGCCGACCCTAACGACCGTAACAATCTCCGCCCTAGTTCTAACCTCCCCCTTCTTTCCAAAGCCCTCAAAAAATGGGCCCAGCTCCAATTGCACAAACACATACACACTTTCAACCTATTGGACTCCTTGCAATCTGGCTTCTGAATAGGCTGCAGGACAGAAACTGCCATGCTAAATATAGTTGATGACATCCACCACTCCCTCGATAATGGCGAGGCCTGCCTACTTATTCTCCTCGATCTCTCCGCTGCGTTTGATACAGTTAACCACT
The DNA here is from genome assembly GCF_964204655.1 of Triturus cristatus. NCBI lineage: Eukaryota > Metazoa > Chordata > Amphibia > Caudata > Salamandridae > Triturus > Triturus cristatus. The sequence continues at coordinate 170,565,549 of NC_140591.1, read as the reverse complement.
CTGCCTTACTTAACATGCTCAAAGATTGCTTTGGCCTCAATGGTCCTGTCCTCAAATGGTTCGCTTCCTATCTCCAACACCTAACACAACAAATCAAAATCTACGACTGTCTCTCAAACCCCACACCTTTCTCCCTAGTTGTCCCCCAGGGTTCTATTCTCTCCCCCCCTCTCTTCAACCTCTTTATGGAACCACGCACCCTCATTCTAAAACAAGTTGGAATCAACTATCACCTCTATGCCGATGACACCCAACTTTACTATAAGAATAAATCCCACTATGATGTTCTGCACCTCAACAACACCCTGGCTAAGATCCAATCCTGGTTACACTCCAATCATCTTAAACTCAACCCTAAAAAAACTGAAATCATTCTCTTCTCTCTCCAAAAAATAACCCTCTCCCCATCCAAACATGGATCTCGGACCTCAATGCCCTCAACTGTTCGCTCTGCCTATCCAACTCAGTAAAATCTCTTGGACTCACCATTGACAATATCCTAACTCTCAATGTCCACATAACAAATTCGGCTAAAGGAGCACTCTTCATTCTCCGTCATGTCAAGAAAATTAAACCCTTCATTCCTGCTGATGACTTTAAATCGGTTGTCCAATCACTGGTCCTCTCGAGAGTTGACTATGGCAACGCTATTCTCTCCGGAATCCCTTAAGTCCACCTTGCCCCACTCAAATCTGAGCTCAACCTAGCAGCCAGGCTTATCAGAGACTGCAAACGTTTCGACCACATCTACCCTGCTCTTAAAACCCTTAAATGGCTCCCCGTCGAAGGCAGATCCTCCTACAAGATTGCATGTATTACGCACAAAGCCCTTCACCAAAATACCCCGCTGTACCTCTCAAATAAACTCAACAAAGCGGGTTGCTCCCGACCAATGAGAAACACCAACTCTCTCCTCCTCGTCCCACCTCTGAAAGCCACACAATCTCGCTCCTTCCCTGGAATTGCCCATAACATCTGGAATGTCCTCCCAAAGACCTGCGAGGTAATCCCTCCTACATCAGCTTTAAAATAGACCTCAAACTGCACCTTCTCAACAAATATTGAGGTCCATAATCCTCGCCTCTGACTCCCCACCCTGCTTCCACCATTCGGTGCCCCCTCTACTTTCCTACTGTCTCCCATCTCTTCCCCCCACCCCCTTCTTTCTATATTCCACTGGTTCTACTCTCTCCCTTCCCAACTTGTTTCCCTACGCTCCCTCACCTATTCTTTCCTATCCCCTGCCATACCCTCTCTTCATCCACACTACCTCCCCTTCGTCCATCTGATTTTCACCCCCTATTCAAGCCTAATCACTCACTACCTACAGATTGTTATGCTTACCTCCATCTCATATAACAGTTTATTTGACTGCCTATATCCATGTTATCTATGTAGATAGCTCTTTTTTGTGCCTATCTGTTAATTCGATTTGTATTAATCAAGTTGTTCTTTGTTAGTTAACCTGTCGAAATGCTATGCTTTTGAACAATTATCGTATGCCTTTAATATCTTCATGCTCATGTAAAACGCTCTGATACCCCCCGGTCTAGCCAGCACTATATAACACCTTTAAAATAAAATAAATAAACAGGCGCCACACAGCTTGAACCCAGAGGTCTTCTTCGATGACATTCTACATACCAAAAGGAGTAGGAAAAAAGATCTGTGAAATGGACAAGGGGTAGCTCTCTTCAACGGATCGGTGATGGCTGGCGCGTAAAGAAAAGAACTGACGTTAGCGCACTGGGGTGGCAGTTATTTGACGACACGGACGTCACGACGACAAACACAATGCTGTCGACATCACGCAGAGTCGCTCGATGCCACCTACCTATCTACTGCTAAGAAAAATCTTCCAGACGCCTGAAAGTTCAAAGGTAAGAAATCTGCGGCTAGATATCTCAATCAGATATATCTGGCACAAAGAAGAGAGCCCAGAAATCAACCTGACCCCTTAACTGCATCTTAGTAGGAAGCAATTAAGGAACCTATGCACAGCCAGCAAAATTAAAACTGACTCAAACCCTACAAAAGCACAGTTCCAGGAGTTCCGTGCAGAGTTTGATGCAACCCATCTTACAGAGGATCCTGTCACCCCTTTGGATGAGGAGGAGGACAGTGACCATGACAGTGGGGACAGTACTCCAGGGGACTGTCCACTCAAACTCACTAGAGAAGGTGGTGTGGTACTCCCTCATTTCTACAGTAAGACTGTACCTCAAGTGACTTCCCCTACTGGGGTAGGTTAGTCAACTCAATGTTCAGAGAAGAGCTAGATGAAGAAGCAATTCTTGAGAGACTACGTAGGAGAGCAGCCCTTGAAGACAAAATCCTGGCTGTAGAAAAAGTAAGGGCTGAGATGGGTTTAGAACCCATGAGTTGCGGCAGCAACAGACTAGAGGAAGTGAGAGGAAATGTTTGATACCAAAATCCCCAAAGGGATTGCCCCCAAATATGTTGAGGGTGATGATATCACAAAGTAGTTTACAGACTTTGAGGGGACTTGTAAAATGAGGAAATTACACCAGAGACACCGGGGCTCTCTACTGTGGGAGTTATTCTCGGAAAGTGCAGGGATAGGCTCCTGACACTTAATGAAGAAGATGCCGAGTCTGGTGACCTCATGATGGAGGGCTTTGGACTCACTACTGAGGAATACAAGAACAAGTTCAGGGAGACTAACCTAGTGGATTTAGAGTTGGTCTCTCCTCAGAGTTGGAGAAGTAGGCGGACCATTGGGTCACTAAAAGAAAGGGTTACTGCTCTCCCCCAAGGAAAAGGTGTGGGGCACAAAAGGGAAAAACCCAGAGACTTCTAAAGGCCCCAAAAAGATGTTCAGGAGGGTTGGCCCGATACTCTTCCCAATCTAAAAGTGGGTACCAGGTAAACACTGGGATCCCAAGATGGCCTAGTGCCATCTATGTAAGCAAAATGGTCACCAAACTGGGGGCTCTGTTTGTCCCAAAAGCACAAGTTACTTACTTGTGTAACAATATATCTGTAAGAGACATTAGTGATAGATTCCTTACCTTAGAACATCCCCAGGCGTCAGACGGGATCCGTAAAGTTTTCATCAGCAGTACCCCTGCGCGTCGGTAGGCATCGTCGTGCGGCTCCTCGTACGTCGCTGGCGTCGTAGCCGCCGATATGATGTCGTCGGAGCTACTTAGACGCGCCCACGCGCCGCGCTGTCAGCTCTTTCTTTTTCCGCCCCAGCACGCGCAGATCCGAGAGAGAGCGGCACCCCTAGTTAATGTGCATCCAAAGGAGTTACTAGTATCCAGATGGGATCCTTGGTGTCCTGATCTGGTCAGAGAACATACTGAAGCTGACTTAATCTGAGAGGGTGGGGTAGATACGGCTTGTCCGGCACACTACCCTGAAGAAATACTCACAAAAGCCACATAGAATTGTGGTTGAAGAAGAAGCACTGAGGGAAAGAGGTGCAATATTACCTTGCTGACTGAAAACCTGCTATCCTAGAGCAGTACATAACTGGACAAACTTATCCAGTTATCAGTGCTGATAACATTAACAAGGTTCCTCCCATGGCGATAGTGACTTGGGAGGGGCTACAGGCCAAAAGAAGGTGGTCGTGTCCTCTGCAATTCTAGTGCAATGTCTGCTAGGTAATAATTTGGAGACTTCCTCATGGGCTGAGGTAGAGATGAGAACCCATGCAGCCATGCTGGAAATACCTCAATGTGTGTGAAAACAAGAGCACAAAGCAAAGCCCAGGGTGAAAACTATATTGGTGCCTGGAATAAGGGCCCAATCCTCCAAGAGAAAAGGGAAGAAGTCTGGGAAACCAACTTCTGAGGAGATGCAAGCTCAGGTGCCCGCTCCACGGGGAGATGACCCGCCAGATCCTGAGAGAAGTGAGCCTCAGGAGCTTGAGCCTTACACTGCAGAGCTTCTAGGGCAAGGGGAACCCTCTAGGGAAGATATATTCCAGGGACAGAGGACCTGTCCCACTCTTGAAAGCCTGAGACAGCAAGCTGCTGCACAGGAAAAGAGAGAGGTCAGTAGTTCCCACAGGACCTATTAGGAAGAGGGACTCCTTTACACTGAGGCCAGAGATCCAAAGCTTGGTTTCACTCGGAGAGCGGTAGTGCCTTAGGAGTATAGAGAGTGCTTACTCACATTGGTCATTGACATTCCTTAGCAGCGCATCTCGGCCAGACTAGGGCCTGGAGTAGGCTGGTTGGCCACTTCTACTGGCCCAATATGACCAAGAAAGTCAAGGAGTTATGTAACTCCTGTACTACTGTCAAACCAGTGGTAAGACAGGCGGCAAACCAAATTTCCCCTTAGTCCCACTACAAGTGCTGGGGGTTGCCTTTGAAAGGTAGGGATTGACATTGATGCCCCCCTTGACCCTCAACGAGCATCAGGAAAAAGATTTATTCTGGTGGTAGTGGATAATGCCACCAGGTATCCTGAAGGAATTCCCATTAGGAATGTCACTGCTCCTGCAGTTGCTAGGGCCCTCATCAGTATCTTTACTAGAGTGGGCTTCCCTAAGGAGGTGGTTTAGACAGTGGTAGTAACTTCATGTCTGCTTACCTAAAGGCCATGTGGACTGAGTGTGGGGTGACATACAAGTCCCCAAAAAAACTCACTTTATAAAGGGGTCAAAAAGGGACAATTAGTTTAAGGACTATTACACCTCCAATCCCTTCAGAGTACTACAAAAAACTATCAGAAGGTGCAAAGTCCATTTGAGAAAGGAATAGTAAACCAATAACTGCTGTGAAAAAGTGCAAGGGATCCCTCGGGTGGTCGGGACAACACCCAACAGGAGTTAAGAGTCCATCAGCCCACCCTTACTGGCGGAGCATCGTCATCTGAAACTCTAGGGGATCACAGTCTGAGCCCACAATCGCGGGCCAAAAGAGGCTCTGCTAAGTGCACAGGCCGGTGATTCCCGGAAGAAAGTACTCCTGCCAGGGTTTGTACCCAAGACCTGGGGACTCACGTGATGTGCAGTGCTCCGGTGTAGATGTGAAATTAAAAATGAATACTTGGGCAAAAAATATGTTTATTGAAAATTAACCAAGTTTCATATCTAAAAAACCTATAGTCTTTAACAAAATAGACTAATTCCTGGCTCAATTATGGTGTGGTCGACATGTTTCAGCCGGAATGGTCACCTGACCCGGCTTTCTTCAGGACCAAAAACAGGATAGATATAATTAAGATGCTACTGCTGAAAAAGTGTGTTGCTTGTGAAATGTGGAAAGCAAAAGACATACAATAAATAGTGAACGTCATATAAGATTAGTGGCAATAGCCACCCTACCAGATGAGCAATCTCGTGCTTGGACGCAAGACCAATGTCTTCTTCCCTAAAGAAAGAGTCCAAAACGTCAACCATCAGGAAAGGACATCCTACACAAGAAAACAGCATTGCTGGCCACTATTCAGCAGTGCCAATTCTGCACTACCCTTATTATAAAAAACTCAAATGATGTTGCCAACACAATAGTATATGGACTATAATGGAAACTCACCCAGCCTTTTGTGGGGGAACCGCCTCACCTCACCCGGCTGACTGCTCGGAGATGGAGGCACCGCTCTGTTTAAATGTGGAGGAGAGCAGATAAGTTGCATATTGATACTTCTCTGATTCAAACTCTACACACATACCTTTAAACAATTTGTCAAACCTAAAAAACTAAAAAGTCAAGGACCTCAAGAGAACCCATGAGTACGTCGTTGCAGGTAAATAAAATGATGTGATTGCAAAGAAACTGCCTTAATCTGGTCTGACATGATTAAAGACAGAACTATAATTTTGTATCTTGTGTGGGGTTTCAAAAAGATAACGTATTGCTATATTATTCCCAAACATGTAGGCAGCCTGGCTAGTTAGATGAACAAAGTTCAGGCACAGGGAGTGTGATTCCCCAACTCTGAGTTACCACAAGGACCCTCCTACTAGTTGCAGAAAAAAGCCACTACATGACACCCAACAGGATCCCCAAACAGGACCCCTTCCAACCTTACCTGTCCGTCGGTACTTCAGACTAGCCAACGAACTGTCTGGGAGGTGTCGGCAGGAAGGGGAGGGGTCCTTTTATATCCGCTGTAGTTGGGATAATCGTTGTCAATTGACATCAGGTGCGGGTGCATCCAAACTCGCCCGACAGCTGCCGGACGAAAGAAGCATGCGCGTAACTAGAACACACGCCTGACGGCGTGCGTACTGTGAAAGACCCAGGCCAAGGGAGAGGGAGAGGACAGTCCCGCAGATTTAACAGGAGGCGCGGAACCCAAAATTTTTATTCTAACCAAGGCCAATGGTGGCCACCGGCTCCATGGGGCTATCAACCACCCCCTTTTCCACCACATATGCAAGCCTATCCACCACAACAGCAATTCTATCCCAATCAGTCTTTTTTAGAGCAGGGACAAGGTCGCACCAGAGGCAAACAGAGGCACTCCCACGGTCCACTGGCAAACGGACCAGACTTTCCCGAACACTCGGAGCAGGAGGGGCAATCAACAACCAACAACCAATCCGACCAGCGAGTGAATGACCTCGTGGTCAATCTCAGCTCCAAAATCCTCACGACAAATGAACAGAGTGTTCTTAACAGAGGTTTGGGTTTTGTGCCCACATATTCAGGCGATCCATTTGCATTAAGATGTGAACTTGAAATTTTTTTTAGAAAAATTTGGCTTCACTTTTTCTTTAAAAACAGAGAGTTGGCTGATAATGTCTCCTCCAGTGATGATACTAACATTGTGAACACTGGACTACGCCCCAAAAGCAATTTTACACCTCTGCCCCATCAGGTCCCCTCACAAGTTTCCACCTTTGAAAAGGCAGTTACCTATGACATGATGTCACTATGTGACACACGGCCCACTAATTATTGCAATTTCTCCAAAAAGGATAAATCGCTCTCCAGAACCTGACCAAAGATACGTCTGTCATTATCAAGCCGGCGGACAAAGGTGGGGCAACGGTTCTGCAAGACATTGATGTCTATCGGACCGAATGCCTCAGACAGCTATCGGATGGTAAATCCTACCGGGTTTTGGAATCAGATCCTACTTCTAGACTTACCATAGAGATCAAACAGCTGGTTGAGGAAGGGGAGGCAGAAGGATGGATTACGCCACACGAGGCCAAATTTTTGGTGACCAACAACCCTGTTATGCCCTATTTTTACTGCCTCCCCAAAATCCACAAACAACAATGACCGCCCCCTGGACGACCCATTATATCTGGGATCGGCTCATTACTGGAGCCTTTGTCCAAATTTGTGGATGTGTTTTTGCGGCCTATGGTCACCGAGATGCCGACCTATCTCAAAGACACGTCTGATGTTTTGCGGATCTTGCCTGAGATTGAATATAACACTGACACTGACCTTTTGGTTAGTTTTGACGTGGAGTCTCTTTATACGTGTATTCCACAACTAGAGACTCTCGACTCCATCAGAGGACTATTGGAAGCACGTATGTTTGACAGCATGACCCCCGTCACTTTTATCATGGAGTGTGCCAGACTGGCCATGACTGAGAACTTTTTCAGATTTGAGGACCAGATCTTTCTCCAGACGTCTGGCACCTCTATGGGCAGTGTTTTTGCGCCCAGCCTCGCCAACCTCTATGTCCATCTATTTGAACAAAATCATGTACTCAACCACAGCAACCCATATCGTCATCATTTGGTGCTGTGGAAGAGATACATAATGACATACTGGTGGTGTGGCGGGGCACAGGCCAGGAGATTCTTTCTTTTCACTCCTGGCTTAATCAACAGAATGCCTTTTTGAATTTTACCATCGAATTCAACCAACAACGGTTGGCCTTCCTAGATGTCTCCATTTTTGTCCATGAGAACTCACTACATTGTGAACTATACAAGAAACCTATGTCAAAGAACTCTCTTTTGTCCTTCAACAGCTATCATCCTAAAGCACTTAGGGAGAATCTTCCGGTGGGCCAGTTCCTGCGTATTCGCAGGAACTGTTCCACTAGAGAGCTTTTCGATAAGCATGCTAGAGAACTAGCCACACAACTACAGTCACGACAGTACCCCAAGCGCCTGGTGCGACAAGCATGGAAACGAGCATCGAACAACAATCGAGATGCTCTATTAGACGTCAGTACGTCTAGGACCCCCAGTGATAGACTCACCTTTGTCACTACTTTCTGTATCCTGTCCAATCGTATACAGAAAACGGTGCGAAAACACTGGCATATATTAAATGTAGCATCTGACAACATCTCGCCCCCTCTGTTCGCATTCAAGAAGGGCCCGAGCCTACGCGACAGTTTAGTACATACACGGCCACTGTCGCATGCCACACGTGGGGCTAACACCCAGTGGTCACTACCTCCAGTTCGAGGGCACTTTCCATGCGGCTCATGTAGTGTTTGCCCTCAGACCATCAAGACCACATCAGTGGACATAGGGACAGGCCGTCCTTGGATACTACACAATCACACAAATTGTAACTCAGAATGTGTGATCTACAGAATCACGTGCCCTTGCGCTTTGCACTATATAGGGTACACCACACACAAAGTCAAGCTCCGCATCAGCGAGCACAAAAGTACTATTCGTTGCATGAAACAGTCCACCTGTTTGACTGATCATTTCCTGGCCAAAAAACACAGGGCCGATGACTTAAGATGGCTTGTGTTGGAACGCCCTTTTATTCCCCAACACATAACAGACATTTCCAAGTTCCTATTTTCTAGAGAACAAAGGTGGATTTTCAAATTGAAGACGGACACACAAGGTTTAAATGACAGTATACCGTGGGCCTCTCTTTGAAGCTTCAGGGTCAATTTATCTATTCGAAGACTTGCTGAGATGCAAACGTTTTCAAGAGTTCTTTGACTCTTGGCATTCATATTGAGTAATAAGATATTTGACCTTATATGGCCTTTGCCCTAAAAAGTTTTTGAACTACTCTTGAGAGACACCTTTATGTTGGGGTACTTGATTTCCCGACGCTTGCTTACAAGTTGCTGCAACAAATGTTTTTTGTTAACACTGTTTGTTGGTTAACACTCTCTTTTACAACCCGAGCTGGTTGTTGCATATGTTGCTAGATCTACTGACATGATAGCAGACCCTGCAGGCTGCTTTGAACATACAACTATATGGCTTGGCATTTTGAGTGCATGAGTGTATCACTACTGTCCATAGCCCCCTCACCAGCTTGCGCGTTCAGGTATGAAGTCCCTAACCACTGAAGGGTTCTTCACACGCAACCAGTGGGTACTAACTGATGCACTTGACACGGGGCTTGTCCTTATTTGCTGGTATTATTTGTCACCGTTTTATCGTGAGGTATATTCCTGCGATATATTAGTATATTTTTCATTCATTTGCCTTCTTGCCTTTGGTACTCATAAATTACGGAGAGGGACTTGAATGTTCACATTCTGTACAAAATTGCGGAGTTTCATACACCTCAGCCATTATGTTGAGGCTCATTTCATGCCTTGTAATTCTACTCCCTGCACATGCACTTATGCTTATGCCTTAGGAAGGATTGCAGTGCTCGAGCATCCCATTCCACGCAGTGTAGCGGTCGATGCGAAGCGGGCGTCTCTTTGACACGCATGCGCTCGTCAGCTACACTGGCCGTTAACATCTGCGCCCTGGGTCTTTCACAGTACGCACGCCGTCAGGCGTGTGTTCTAGTTACGCGCATGCTTCTTTCGTCCGGCGGCTGTCGGGCGAGTTTGGATGCACCCGCACCTGATGTCAATTGACAACGATTATCCCAACTACAGCGGATATAAAAGGGCCCCTCCCCTTCCTGCCGACACCTCCCAGACAGCTCGTTGGCTAGTCTGAAGTACCGACGGACAGGTAAGGTTGGAAGGGGTCCTGTTTGAGGATCCTGTTGGGTGTCATGTAGTGGCTTTTTTCTGCAACTAGTAGGAGGGTCCTTGTGGTAACTCAGAGTTGGGGAATCACACTCCCTGTGCCTGAACTTTGTTCATCTAACTAGCCAGGCTGCCTACATGTTTGGGAATAATATAGCAATACGTTATCTTTTTGAAACCCCACACAAGATACAAAATTATAGTTCTGTCTTTAATCATGTCAGACCAGATTAAGGCAGTTTCTTTGCAATCACATCATTTTATTTACCTGCAACGACGTACTCATGGGTTCTCTTGAGGTCCTTGACTTTTTAGTTTTTTAGGTTTGACAAATTGTTTAAAGGTATGTGTGTAGAGTTTGAATCAGAGAAGTATCAATATGCAACTTATCTGCTCTCCTCCACATTTAAACAGAGCGGTGCCTCCAACTCCGAGCAGTCAGCCGGGTGAGGTGAGGCGGTTCCCCCACAAAAGGCTGGGTGAGTTTCCATTATAGTCCATATACTATTGTGTTGGCAACATCATTTGAGTTTTTTATAATAAGGGCAGTGCAGAATTGGCACTGCTGAATAGTGGCCAGCAATGCTGTTTTCTTGTGTAGGATGTCCTTTCCTGATGGTTGACGTTTTGGACTCTTTCTTTAGGGAAGAAGACATTGGTCTTGCGTCCAAGCACGAGATTGCTCATCTGGTAGGGTGGCTATTGCCACTAATCTTATATAAACGTTCACTATTTATTGTATGTCTTTTGCTTTCCACATTTCACAAGCAACATACTTTTTCAGCAGTAGCATCTTAATTATATCTATCCTGTTTTTGGTCCTGAAGAAAGCCGGGTCAGGTGACCATTCCGGCTGAAACATGTCGACCACACCATAATTGAGCCAGGAATTAGTCTATTTTGTTAAAGACTATAGGTTTTTTAGATATGAAACTTGGTTAATTTTCAATAAACATTTTTTGCCCAAGTATTCATCTTTAATTTCACATCTACACCGGAGCACTGCACATCACTTGAGTCCCCAGGTCTTGGGTACAAACCCTGGCAGGAGTACTTTCTTCCGGGAATCACCGGCCTGTGCACTTAGCAGAGCCTCTTTTGGCCCGCGATTGTGGGCTCAGACTGTGATCCCCTAGAGTTTCAGATGACGATGCTCCGCCAGTAAGGGTGGGCTGATGGACTCTTAACTCCTGTTGGGTGTTGTCCCGACCACCCGAGGGATCCCTTGCACTTTTTCACAGCAGTTATTGGTTTACTATTCCTTTCTCAAATGGACTTTGCACCTTCTGATAGTTTTTTGTAGTGACATACAAGTCCACCACACCATATCACCCACAAACCAATAGCCTTTGTTGAAAGGTTCAAGAAGACCATTAAAGGTATAATCATGGGTCTCTACGAAAAATTCAGGAGATGCAAACTACATCACTGGACATTGAGCATACAGAAAATAATTCCACGGTCTCTTTTTTGTCCAAAGTCCCAGACTCGGGACAGCCGCCCGATAAAACGCAGGACAAACAACAATTAACTGCAAAAAAAAACTCACAGAGAGAAAAGAATATGAAAAAAACAAGAAAAATCTGAGGACCCAGAACAAAGTCTCATGATTAACATTTCATGCATTGAGCTAATATCCACTCAAAAGGCATGGCTCAATAGAGGCACTTTGTTTGATCCTACCTACAACAGTACAGCTTTGGAAAGTGAAGTTTCTCTTATCAAATTTATGTGAATCCTCAGGATAAGGAATTTCTTTGTTAATGTGGCACCCATACAGGTTAAACAAGACAATCCAGAATTGTTGATATTTAAGCCTAAAAGCACCTTTCAGGCACAAGTATCTCACAAAATCTTAGATAAGTTTGAACTTTTTAGTGAAAAAAAACCTGACAGCGTTGAACCGCAGAAGCAAGAACACAACTAACCTAAGCAGAGCAGAATAAACCACACTGCAATCGCCTACTTGAAATCCAGATATCGTTTTTCAAAAAGCAGACTAAGGAGGACCCCCAGTGATGACGGACCAGTCTTTCTACCAGGCTAAGATTAAGGAACACGTGGAAAACAAATCAATTTATCTTCTTCTGGAAAATAATGCCACAGCTGAGATATCCACTTTATTGAACAGAATACTGGATAAAGCACTTGATTCAGACTGGATCGAAGAAAACACCAAAAGCTTTCTGATGACCAAATTCCCACACAGACCGAGATTGTACATGCTTCCCAAGATTCATAAGAGCATGGTGGATCCTCCGTTTCGAACCATAGTCTCTGGATGTGGCTCTTTGTTTTAACGCCATGGGCAATATCTTGATGGTTTTCTCCAACCCTTCATACAATCCTGGTGCACATATATTCAAGACACAACAGATTTTCTAAGATGTTGGGAAAAACTCCCGCAAAGAGGGCATGAAGACATTGACCACTGACGTGGTCTCCCTGTATACTTCAATTTCCCATTCGGAGTTTCCCATTCGGAAATGCTGGAAGCAATTGAGTGGTCACTACTACATCAACCAAACATAAGGGCTGAAAAAGTCTTTCTTTTAGAACTTCTTCATTTATGCCTTCACCAGTTACTTTGAATGGGACAATACATTTTTTCTCCAACTAAGCAGAACCTCTATGGGTTTTGCAGGGGCACCGGCATATGCAAATACTTACATGGCGAAGTTTCAACATGATTACATACTGACGTAGCCTCAAAAGTCAGTTTTTATTATTTTTCTGTCGATACATAGATGACATTTTCATCATGTGGAAGAACACCAAGGCCTGTTTGCAAGGCAACATCAATACATTAAATACAAGGAATCCTAGAGTTCAATTTACTCACACAATTAGCAGGACTAGTTTGGTGTTTCTCGACGTGTGGATTGAGCTTAGTAAAACCAGAATAAATACAAATGTCTAGCAAAAACCGACAGACAGAAAAAACGCCTTGCTTCCAGCTTAATCAATAATTTACCCTACTCGCAATTCCTGAGAACTAGGTGAATATCTTCGGATTTGACATGTAAAGCAACGATACAAGATCAAAAGGAAACATTTCAGAATAGAGGATACCCAACCAAATTATTAGAGGATCATGGGCACCGAGCACTTTACATCGATTGCAGTAAGCTCTTGCAAAAGAAAACAAAAGACACAAACTGACAAGGGTAGAATGTGTGTCTAAATTCTCAACCAAATGCCAGAGAGATTAAAAAAAAACATGAACAAATGTTGGGATTTATTTTAACATGAACCAGATTTCCATGAGCTCTTTCAACAACAAAAAAAATGGTATGCGCCAAAATAAACTTTTTGCGCATACCAAATCAAGAAATATAAAATAAATCCTGTTGACAAAGAAACCATCTCAAGATCACCAGGTTGAGGGTACCAAAAAATGTTTGAACTGTATTCATTGCAACAACTTGATACATGAAGACGCATTTGTGCCTTACTGCCAGCAAATCTTTTTAGCAGCGCTCGGACTACATATGCTAGTTGAGCATCTTGCGTATTCTGTGCTACTTTTTAAAAATTCCTGTTAGATATTTTATTTCTTATTTAATTTTGATTCTTCCTTGTTTTTAATAGTGCTGCCCGCAGACTTGCACTCATTTCAGCTTACCTGCACTGTAAAATTGTTAAACCACCGCGTTTCGCGGGTCCTTTGCCCTGACTCGAGACTGGCGGCCATCTTAGGTGAGGGAATCATGTCCGGTGGCTGAAGTGTGCTTACAGCGGTCTAGGGTCGCAAGGTCACTAGACCACTACATAAGGAAGCCACACCAACGCGCAGCGGATACGCGCAGCGGGACGCCGGATTTCAGCCGGAGTTCACGCCAGAGTTTAGCCCGTCTGCGCCCGTCCACGTCTGGACGGGTCCAGGGGCCATTCTCCTTACATTAAACATGGCAGTTTGCCATGCGTCCGCAGGAACCCGCACATATACAGGTGAGGTCCTAAAAAACTTGCGACCTTCCTCTTATGCTAACTGTATTTCCTGCGTTTTACCGACTCATAATTTTAAATGTCCTGGTTGTAATTTTTACACACGCAAAATGACTAGATGTAAAGCTTTGACTCACAATCGAACTCGTGGGAGCCGGCGAGCTGTTAAAACTCCACTCACTTGTTCTCCACTCCAATTTTGGAATATTAATTGTAGGTCTCTTCCGAAACAAATATCATATTTATGATTTTATTATTGATGAGAGGCCGGATGCAATATTTCTTACTGAAACGTGGCTCCAGGAAAGTTCTGGCCCGGATGTTGCTATCGCTGTCCCTAACAACTATGTTATAGTAAGGCAAGACAGAGTCTCCGGAACAGGAGGGGGCATTGCTATAATTTTTAAATCTAGCTACGTGTGTAAGCTTGAAGCCTTTCTCCTACCTGGTTGTGAGGCTGCTTTATTTAAATTGGCAATTAACCCCCAATTTACTCATTCGGGTCTTTTGGTCTATCGTCCCCCTGGTAAAGCGAGTACATGGACGTTGTCCTTCGCCGAATCCATAGCTCCTTTGCTTCTTAGAGCGGCAAACTTCACCATTTTAGGTGACCTTAATTTGCATCTTGAAGACCCTCGGTGTACTGTTAGTATGCATTTCCTAAATGATCTTGAAGTTCTGAATCTCTCACTACAGAACTCTGGGCCCACTCATCTTGCTGGTCACCTGTTGGACCCTGTTCTTTCTAATTTACACTTTGATTGCTCTCAAAGTGCTCGTCCGTTGGACTGGTCTGACCACTTCGCAGTTCATTTTTCCCTGTCCTTTATTAAGAGCCAAGTTAAGGGTTGCAGTGGAAAGGATGAACTTATTCATCAATGGGGAAAACTTGATATTGTAAAGTTCAATCAGTACCTTTCCAATACTTGTCCCGATACTAATGTTCCTGTTTCAGAGCTGAACATGGCAGTATCTCACTGGTTTACTAGTGCTATAACTATTTTACTGCCTCCATCATCGAAACGTCCCAGATCACATCATCCCCCTGCACCTTGGTTCTCGGATGACCTGAAGATTTTAAGAGCCAAGTGCAAGGTGCTTGAAAGGAAATGGAGGTACTCCTACTCCGCTACTCGAAAAGCAGTATACAAAGAAGCCTTAAAGGGGTATCATACCCAATGTAAAATAGCCAGGGCCGCTTACACTGTGAATACAGTGACGCAGGCACAGAATTGCCCACGCACCCTCTTTTCTGTCGTTAAAAAGCTAACAGGAGCAGACACTGTCCCGATCCCTCCAGCTTTGGAGGAAGACCAATGCAAAGCTATTGCCGAGTTTTTTATTGCCAAGGTCGAACGCATATATGATTCTATGAGCTTTCCCTTGACAGCAATTGAATCTCATTTGGGGCAATCGGCTGTGCCTAAACCACCTTCCCCTTTGGTGAAGGTCACCAACTGGCAACTGTTTGATGACACCTCCTTCCTCTCTTGTCTGAACAGCGTTAGATCTGGATCTCCTCATGACCCAATACCAGTGAAAGTTCTAAAGTTACTGGACCTTGAACCCCGGCGGGTTCTCATGAGACTTCTCAATGCTTCTTTGATTGAGTCTCATGTATTACAAGAATGGAAGCACGCAATGGTTGTCCCTCTCCTAAAGAAGGCAGGTGCGGACACTTCCAATCTGGCTAATTTTTTACCTATATCCTTGTTGCCTTTCTTTTCAAAGGTGCTGGAAAGACATGTTAACTTTCAGTTAAATCAACTAGTGGAAAGTTCGGAATTCTTACACCCTTCCCAATCCGGCTTTCGAGCGCATTATTCTACCGAGACCGCTCTCCTTGGGGTTACGGAGAGGTTGCGGCACGGTATTGATCGAGGGGAAACATCTGCACTCATCCTATTGGATTTGAGTGCTGCTTTCGATACCGTGTCCCATTCCATCCTTTTAAACTCTCTCCGGTCCCTGGGAGTAGATCGCCCTGCGCTTGCCTGGATTGCCTCATTTCTGAGTGAGCGCACTTTCCAGGTCTTTTCGGCGAAAGCCGTCTCGGCCACTTGTTCATTGGCGTACGGCGTTCCCCAGGGGTCTATACTTAGCCCTTTGCTATTTAATATCTATGTTAGACCCCTGGCTACCATCGTAGAGGACGCTGGGTGGACAATTTTTTCATACGCCGATGACACTCAGGTTGTTTTTTCTCTCTCCAGCAGTGAAGGCAACAGTGTATCTGTCTTGAAGACCGGACTATCGCGTGTTGCTAAGTGGATGCAAATGCACCTACTCAAGCTGAATGGCGATAAGAAAACAAGTTACTTACCTGTAACTACAGTTATCCAGTATTGGTATCTTTCATAGATTCACATGCCTGAATCATTCCCCGTCGCCGAGGCGGGAGTCCCACGGTAAATACAAAAGTAGTGCCAAGAGTAAATAATAGCAGTAGGCTAAAAGAAAAACCCTAAGGCCCAAGTCTTAGTAGCCTATCTACATCATTATAGAAAAAAGAACCAAAGATTGGTCCCAGCCAATCAGCTGCCAGCACCCTCCAGAACCTTCCCAGCAGAGGCAGTTCTCCTCAGATTTTCCTAGCACAAGTGAGAAGTAAGTATACCAGATATAGAGAACTGACTAGCCGGGGAGGAGGGTGGGTGCATGTGAATCTATGAAAGATACCAATACTGGATAACTGTAGTTACAGGTAAGTAACTTGTTTTCTTATCCAGTATTGGGGTATCTTTCATAGATTCACATGCCTGAATCAGAGTAGTAAGCAGTATAACCATATACTGTCGTTTGCGGATGGTGGGAGACACTGGTTCTTAAACTCCCAAATAGCATCCTCAGTGCTTGAAAAAACACATCTTTCTTTCTCTTTTTTTTTTTTTTTTTTTTTTTAAAAAGAGTAGTCTTAAAGGAAACCAAGCTATATCCAAGTATTAGCTATTATATATATAAATATATATATACAAAAATATAAAATCTTGCAGATATATAAATCTGTACATTTGCATGAATATTAAAGAATGGAATAATACATAAAAGAGCAAAGTATCTGAGTCTGGTCTTAATGAAAGAGATGGCATAGAACAGCCTGTCCAACCGCTGCATCATCTTGATGCGAAAATTGAAAACAGTGATGCTTCGTCGACGTGTGGACATTTTTAGATGTCGCAGCGCGACATTTTCCGGAGTTACTCCAGCAAACAAAACTGTTGACATAGATACTGTTCTTGTTGAATGAGCTTTGACTTTCCTCTGCAAAGGTCTGTTAGCCTTGTTATGGCAGAAATGAATAGCAGATGCCAGCCATCTGGCTATTGTTCCGCTTTGTTACAGCATCTCCAAGAGTTGCTTGACCATTTGCCACAAACAGCCGGTTGGATCGTCTGATATCCTTAGTTTTCTGTAGGTAGAGTTTAAAACAGTGTGTAACATCCAGCGAGTGTAATGTTCTTTCAGCTGGAGTGGATGGATCCGGAAAGAATGTTTTTAATCTTACCGGTTTGTTCAAGTGAAATTTTATGGTACCTTAGGAAAGAACCTGAGTTTTGTTTGAAGGGTTACATAGTCCTGAGCAAAATGTAAAATTTATAGTGAAAGCTTGGATTTCTCTAACCCTTCTTGCCGAGGTAAGAGCCAGTAAATGGGCAACTTTCCAAGTGAGGAATTTGAGATCAGCTTTATGGATAGGCTCAAATGGACACCTCATTAACTGCACTAGCACAGTGTTGAGTTCCCACTCTGGAGGGGTGCTCGCACTGGAGAGAAGGCTCGGAAGATTTCTTTCATAAATTGTTTGATAAGTAAAGGCGAGCAGAGAAGAGGGAATTTTGAGCATTTCCTGAATCTAGAGAGTGCAGCAAGATGTACTTTGACCGTTGAAAAAGTAAGCCCAGACTTGGCTAGAGAAAGCAGATAATGGAGAACTTGTTCTGCAGTAGCTTGAATTGAGTGAATATTATTTGCCTCACACCAACAGCAAAATCGGTTCCATTTGAAGCGATGAGTTTTTTGATTGTGCTTAGGGCACGAGATTTGGCCAATATTTCACGACAGTCTTGTGAAATGTTGAGGTCCTTGAACTCTAAGAAATCAGGAGCCATGCATGAAAGTGCAGTGACTGTGGGTCCGGATGAACCACTTGGCCTCCGCCCCTTGACAACCTCATAGGCGTCAGCAGTAGGCAAATGTGTTTGCCTTGAGACAATAGTAGAAGTGCCTGGAAGCAATGTTGTCTTGGCCAACGGGGTGCAAACAGAATTAGACGGCAACCTTCCAGCTTCATCTTGCGGAGCACCTTCGAAATCAATGGTATTGGGGAAAAGCGTACACACCAATCCCTGATCCCTGTTGAGGGAACCTGCTGGCATAATATTGACATTCTCTGTTCTCTCTTGTTGTGAATAGGTCCAGGGCTGGCTTACCCCAAGCTTGTAACACTGTGTTCACCCGTTCATTTTTCCAGCTTCCACTCCTAACAGTCCGACTGAGACGTGCTCAGCGTGTCCGTCAGGGTATTGAGGAGACCCCTGACGTGTTTGGCTCTCAGGGCATCTCGTGGAAAGTGACCTATTCCCACAATTCCTAAGCTTCTTGCGAGAGCATAGCTGATTTTTATCCTCCTTGTTGTTGATATAATACATGCTGATGGTATTGCCAGTCCGGACTAGCGCCGACGAACCCTTAATCCTCGGGAGGAATGCTTGGAGAATACAGAAAAACGGCGCGACGCTCAGCCTGTTGATCTGCTGTTGTTTTTATCTTTGAGATCAAATCCTGCAGATGACCTCCCCATCCTTCCATCTGGAATGGTCTGTAGGAACGTGAGACCCTGGGTTAGATTCTGTCTGCGACCACCAATGTAGAGAAGTTATCATGTGCGGCGTGACCTTGATGGTATCGTCAAACGAATCCATGGCTTGTTGCCATTGAAGTTGCGGTTCCTCCTGAAGAGGTCGCATTTTGAGCCGTACCAAGGGTATGAGATGTATCGTTGAAGAGCACATCCTCAGGAGCGAAGCGAACATTCGGACTGAAACTGGCTTTTTTATTTTTTTTCTTCAAATTAACCTTGCCAATTTTTGAAGATGCAGTTGGCGACCAAGTGACAAGAATGCGTTGCATTGGACCGTGTGTAACCTTGCTCCGAGAAAAAACATGACTTGGAGGACGCAACTGATTTGCTGTCGTTGAGGAACAGCCTCAGAGAAGAGATGGATACATTCTGCTGTGGCAATCTTGGTTTCATGTTCTGAAGGACCTTTGAGCAGCCAATCGTCTAGATAAGGGAACACTTGTATTCCTCGAGATCGCAATGCTGCTGCCTCTGGTGCCAAGCACTTCGTGAAGGTTCTTGGTGCCAATTTCAGCCCAAACAGGAGCACTTTGAACTGATAATGGGCGCAAGGCACTTGAAAGCGAAGATATTTGTGATGTTTGGGGTGGATAGGTATGTGGAAATACGCATTTTCCATATCCAGAGAAGCCATAAAATCTCCTTTGTTTAAAAAACTCAAAATCTCATGATGACGAGGGGGACCCCTGGGCAGAGTAATATGTGGCTGTTTGATGAATTCCAGGGTGTGGCCATTGGTTACTAGGTCTAGAACCCATTGGTCTGATGTAATTTCCTGCCACTTGTGAACAAAGCTGATATCTTCTGGCCCACGGGTAAGAAGGGTAAAATGGTTGGTGCCCTATGGAGATGACTGCTTCCTGTTAGCGTCTCGGCCTTGTTACTGCGATCTCTTTCGACCACCCTGCCGGGAGATACTAGCCGTAGACTATTGACGTATGATGTCTGGCTGTAAGGCTGTACTGGGATTGATACTGCCTATTCTGTTGGTTTTGGTATCCTCATCTTGACGAATAAACCACGTTCTCTCGCTCCTCCGAAAGATCTGCACTCTTATTAAAGGGTGCCTAATGATCCTGCAGTATACGTGTTAATTTTTATAGCTAAGAGGGTTTCATCAATATGTTCACCAAACCAAAAACCTCTTCATCATGGGCCATGTCTAGAATCTTTGATTGCCCCTCAGGTTTGAAAGTAGTGGATTTAAGCCATCCCTGGTGTCCAAACACTGCAGCCCCTGCTAGCGGATGGAAGTTGGTGTTAACTATGTCCAAGGCGCATCTATAGTTTCCGATGCGGCACGTTCTCCTTCCAACAGACTCTTTCTTGCTTTCTGCCTTCGGTCCTCAGGAATGAGGTCAATGAGACTCGCCATGTCTGACCACATTTGACGGTCATAACAGCCGATTATGGCTAGTGGATTGGCAGCTCTAATAGAGGCCGCTGCCATGGTAGAGAATTTTTTGCCTATAAGGTCCAGACGACGTCCTTCCTTGTGTGGTGATAGGCGTTGCGGGATTTTAGGTCACTGTTGGGCGGCCTGTAAAATTATTGAAGCTGGCCGTGGGTGACCCATTAGACAGTATGGGCTTTTAGCAGGTGCACAGTATTTCTTTTCTATGCGCGGAAACACTGCTGGAATAGATGTAGTCTAGTATAGGTACCACACTCGAGATCTTCCTGGACTCTTCCTTGAAATCATAAAGGAAACGACTAACTAGCAGTAGAAGTCTAGTTCTTGCCCGCTGTATTAAATTATGTACAGGATGCAGTCATAAATGAGGCCATCGTATACGATCTCATTGTAGACTTTGCTGTCGTAGACATGGGTATGTAGGCGAGGTTATTGCAGACGAGGCCGTCGTCATAGATGACCGCCCTGAACAACCATCATAGATGAGGCTGTCGTAGACGACCGTCATAGACAATGCCATCATAGATGAGGCAATCATAGGTGAAGCCATCCGTAGACGAGGCATCCGTAGATGAGGCAATCATAGATGAGGCAATCATAGATGAGGCAATCATAGATGAGGCAATCATAGATGAGGCCATTCGTAGATGAGGCCATTCGTAGATGAGGCCATTCGTAGATGAGGCCATTCGTAGATGAGGCCATTCGTAGATAAGGCCATTCGTAGATGAGGCCATTCGTAGATGAGGCCATTCGTAGATGAGGCCATTCGTAGATGAGGCCATTCGTAGATGAGGCCATTCGTAGATGAGGCCATTCGTAGATGAGGCCATTCGTAGATGAGGCCATCCATACATGATGAGGCTGTCGTAGACGATGGTCATAGACAATACCATCATAGATGAGGCAATCGTATGATGAGTTTTTCTTCGAGATGAGGCTGTCCTGGGCAATCTCATTGTAGAGGAGGCCATTCGTGGGTGAGACCATCGTAGATGAGGCCATTCGTGGGTGAGACCATCGTAGATGAGGCCATACGTGGGTGAGACCATCGTAGATGAGGCCATACGTGGGTGAGACCATCGTAGATGAGGCCATACGTGGGTGAGACCATCATAGATGAGGCCATACGTGGGTGAGACCATCATAGATGAGGCCATACGTGGGTGAGACCATCATAGATGAGGCCATACGTGGGTGAGACCATCATAGATGAGGCCATACGTGGGTGAGACCATCATAGATGAGGCCGTCGTCGACGACCGTCGTAGATGAGGCCGTCGTCGACGACCGCCGTAGATGAGGCCGTCGTCGACGACCGCCGTAGATGAGGCCGTCGTCGACGACCGTCGTAGATGAGGCCGTCGTCGACGACCGTCGTAGATGAGGCCGTCGTAGATGAGGCCGTCGTAGATGAGGCCGTCGTAGATGAGGCCGTCGTAGATGAGGCCGTCGTAGATGAGGCCGTCGTAGACGACCGTCGTAGATGAGGCCGTCGTAGATGAGGCCGTCGTAGATGAGGCCGTCGTAGATGAGGCCGTCGTAGATGAGGCCGTCGTAGATGAGGCCGTCGTAGATGAGGCCGTCGTAGATGAGGCCGTCGTAGATGAGGCCGTCGTAGACGACCATCATAGGAGGCCCATCATAGACGAGGCCATCGTAGACGAGGTCAATATTGGTGAGGCAGTAATATTAGACATGGAGTTTTGTAATAGACTCCTTAATGTCAGGTTAAACAGATTTCCCTGATGTAGGGATGAAAAGGGAGTTGTAAGATCAGCCTCTGAGGAAGTTTTTCCCACTTGCCTCTCTCTGTGAGAAGTGCCTATCAAGACTCAAGGTAGGTCTTTATGGCATTTTTGCGCGCCCTCTGGAGGCTCCTGGCGCGACTTCTCCCTTTGACCTCTCCTATGAGGTGAAGGAATCCTCGTTGTTCTCATCAGAAGTGACAGATGAAAGTCTCTGTAGACCCAATAATAGCCTCATCTCTCAGAACGTGAGAGTTATTGAGGAAAGGTTAGACATATTTCGTAGTCTATTACCTTGTTTCCTGCCACTCTGCCATATTACTGCCTTAATAGGGTCAGAGAAATGAAGTATGATCTTGGATGATCCAAAAAGTAGTAATAGCTGAAGAAACTGAGCAGAGCTCAGGGAGACTCCCTTCACACACGACGTGCGGTGAAAATCTGAGGAGAACTGCCTCTGCTGGGAAGGTTCTGGAGGGTGCTGGCAGCTGATTAGCTGGGACCAATCTTTGGTTCTTTTTTCTATAATGATGTAGATAGGCTAGTAAGACTTGGGCCTTAGGGTTTTTCTTTTAGCCTACTACTATTATTTACTCTTGGCACTACTTTTGTATTTACCGTGGGACTCCCGCCTCGGCGACGGGGAATGATTCAGGCATGTGAATCTATGAAAGATACCCCAATACTGGATAAGACTGAGGTCGTCATCTTGGGGAAGAATAAAGAGTTGTGGGGTCCTCAGCATTGGCCAAGTGATATGGGACCCCTTCCACAACCGGTCTCTGTAGTTCGTAACCTTGGCTTTCTCATAGACGATAAGTTATCTATGAGGCAGCAAGCCATCAAGGTTGCCTCTATTTGTTTTGCCATCCTAAGATGGCTTCAGAAAATTCTGTGGATGCTCCCCCATTCTACTCAGAGAACCGTAGTACAGGCGTTAGTTATGTCCCGCCTTGATTACGGAAACGTTCTTTATCTTGGTGCCGACACCGTCACCTTGAATAAACTTCAGGTGGTGCAAAACTCGGCGGCACGACTTCTCTGTAATTTACCTCGGAGATCCTCGGCTTCTCAGGCTCTTCGCGATTTGCATTGGTTGAGAGTCCCAAGCCGCATAAAATTCAAGGCCCTATGTTACCTTTTTAAGATTAAGCAGGGCTCGGCCCCAAAATATCTAAAGAGTCTTGTCCAGACCTACAAACCCAATCGCATTTTGCGATCCTCTGCTAATGGTGATTTTGTTGTCCCAAGATTCAAACTTGTAAAAATGGGTGGTCGGTCCTTTTCCCATCTAGGCCCCAAATTTTGGAACATACTGCCTATTGCCCTTAAACTTGAGGCCAACTTATTCGGTTTCTGGAAAAAACTTAAGACTTTGCTTTTTCAATAGCTCTATTTTGCTGTTTCAGCTGGTTTTTGGCATAGTACTGTGTTTTCTTTTCTTCTTGAGTCTATCCCTGGCGCCGGGAAACCCACTGCGGGTAGCTGTTGCGCATTATAAGTTCTAATAACAACTTAACGACAGGTAATGTTTTGGTGCATCCCAGGACAGGAGACAATATTTGTTTGACCCACTCTGCTGATTGCAACATGAGCAATGTTATCTACACTATTAAAAGTCTGTGTGGCATTCTCTACGTAGGGAATACTGAGAGAAAAATAAAGATGAGATTAACAGAGAACAAGAGCAGAATCTGTAATCATAACGCCAATTCCAACCTAGCGGTACACTCTGAACACAGACACTCTATCGCTCAAAATAGGTTCGAGATCATAGAGGTACTCACAAACACTCCCGCCTGAGACAATTCAAAAATGTTGTCACAAAGAGAAATTCACTGGATTAAGAGATTAGGCACAATGAACCCAAGGGACTCAATGACAAATTAGATATAGGGTGTTTCCTTTGAAATGTTCACCTATTTTAGTATGGGGTCAAAGTATAATCAATACAATGCTTTCATAGTGTATGATGTAATGCTTTGAATGACTTTCTATACATTCAATGTTACCACCTACAGACACCATCATTCACCTACACTTTGGATCACCTGTAACACACCTGAGAAAACTAATTTTAGTAAGGGGGAATTTTTGGAAATTGTATTGTCGAACAACTTATCTCAACATTAACATTTTGTATTTTCAGCATTCCACAAGAGGTTTGTTGATGAGAATTAATTTAGATGCTCGTTACTTTGTTTTATAGACAAGTGGTACGTAGTAGGTTTCATTATCCATTTTTGCTCCATTTAAACATGGCGCCCATGGGAAATCAGCTCTCATGAAAAAACAGGAGACGCAACATGATCTAATTCAGTCGTCTTGGGCATTACCTATAGAGTACTTCAGTTGATGGTTATAGTTTAAGCTTAGTACCGACGCTGAGTGATTGATGAAGGCAGGACGCAGTTTTGCAGCGAGACGGAGTCTCATTTGGTAAGCGATATTCTAACATTTAGTAGGCAGACTGGGATACCCATAGTCATGGATATGTATATATTTTTGCTTTTACACTCTAGTTTGTTCAGCAGCATGATGGTTGGGATATGAGTCGCCAATGAATCCCACGATATCAAAAAGAGACTGGGCGCATGAGCATTGAAAGGCACCTGGAGGCACGTGTGTTATCAACCACTTAGTATTAGCTACAAAAGACATCACAAAGGCGGAATTCTCTATGAAGCAGTTTGTTTTCTTTATCAATTATTTTCACGGATTGATACATTTACCGCCTCTGTATTTATTTGGTAACCACACCGAGCGATATTAGTATGTTTTTGCTGCACAATATGCATGACCGTGAGATTCACGTGGGTACAATATTGTTACGTTTCGGTGGCATAAGATGCACGGTGAAACAGAAATCAGGGTGGCTCGAGAGCTTTCGGAAATGGTTTGAGACACTTAAACATCTGATACATTGTGAAGTTACCTGTAATCTAATTATTTTACGCTGCAGTGGCATGAGATGAACGGTGGAACGAAATGCAGGGTGGCTGAATATCAAGTTGCTTAAGACATTTAAATATCTGGCACATTGTGAAGCGTTTCGTGTGTTTGAAATTATGGTGGCTTTAAGGTGACTGGGGATGGATACAGGATACACACAATTCACCCCAAACAAACATGATGAACGTTGATACACTAAGACTTTTTCAAAACACAGAAGACTGTCACGTAATAAAGCAGGGTTTATGATAGCATGAACATGTAAGTGCAATGCAAATGGTTTATCCACCATGTCTGTACATTAGTATTTTTCATTTATCTTTTTCAGATTGGCCCCTGAAGAAAGGACATGTGGTCCCAAAATGCATTGGGCATTCGTCATTTCAAGTTGACTAATCACAGTTGTTGAATAATTATGATTTTTTTTGGTGTAAGTGTTTGTATAGAAACTTCAATTCAAGTTCATTTACTAGACTTAATGTTGTTTGAACAGAGTATGTTGACCAGTCAGACCAAACCAAATTTATTACAATTGACAAGTCAGTCAATTGAAATAAATTTTGTTTGGTCAATCATACAATAATGATGTGTTTATAAATTGATGAATTTGAAACATTTCCTTATAGTGGTGCACACCTTATCTAAGTCGCCTCAAGGGACTTTGCCCAATTTTTCTATAGTTACAGACTGGGCACACCCCTAAGGTGGGCCGCCAGAAGTAGACAGACGAAAAAAGGTTTTACCATTTTTGTTTTAGGGAAACTAGCAGCTCAGGGTCAAGAGTATGTCCACTCTTCACAGGAAGTATAGTAACCCCTGGGGAAATCAAACCTTTGGTTACTACGCTAAACTCCCCTAAACGCCCCTAATTTCAGTATTTTAGGGGTCCCTCTGTCCCCAGGGATTCGTCTAACTGGGAACCGAAGGACAGAAGAGAGTAGTGACGGCGAGAACTGAGGACTTACCCTGAACTTGGCTCCAAAGCCTGCCTTGCTGCTGGTACCTCGACAATTGCACCAACCAAGCTTCTCCAAAAGCTATGCATCATTCCAATCCTGTGGAGGACTGTTCAGCGCTTTTACAACCAAGCAGCATCTCCCTTGGAGTAGAGGAGCCATCTCCTGGCAGCTGCAGGCACTGACTGCACTTGCTTTGTACCTCACATTTCTCTTCTCTGCCTCCTGGTCACCTCTGAGTGGCATAGACTCTGGTCCCTCTGTTTGCAGGTTCTTCTCTTCAATAATCCACCCTTGGATTCCACCGGACTCTTGCACAGTCTTCGCCAGCGGCATTTTTACTAAAGTCCTCCATTGTGGGCTACAGAGGTTTTCAACATCACTTCGCACCTATGCACCCGGCTTCCCTGGTGTAGGTATCCTAGTTCCTGGAGTATCCACAAGTGGGGTGAGTCTCCAACCATCTGTCTTCCACGAGGTTTCTTCTGGGTCCACTGGGAAGGATCCTCCTTCTTCAAAACGTCAACCGCAACTTTTCAGTTGACTTCTATTAAGTACGTGGCTGTGTTTCCACTCTGCACACAGCCTCCGTAGGGTTCCTGGGTACTTACCTTGGGTGGTTCCTTGTGCCCTCAGCTCTTCTGAGTCTCTTGGTCCAACTCCTGACTTCGGTCACAATTCACATTCCACTTTCTTAGTATATGGTTTGGTCTCCCCTGGAGACCACTGTGTATTGTGCTTCCTTACCTATTTGTAATTGAAGTATTGTGTGTATTTGTGTTGATATCTCCGGGTAGGAGATATACCAATGTGTTAGTGAGTGTTGTGTAACAGACAATTTTGTCACTGCACTGTGTGTTTTTTTTTCGTTTAGCCTACACTACATGATTAGATCTCGTAAAACAAGGTGCTTAAAACTCCTTCTGGACTAAGCTACCACTTAGAGAGCTTTCTAAGATTGTCTAAGACCACTAAAACCACCGTAACAGTTGTCTGAATTAGTGCAAGGTGCTTCACTTAAAAAAAGGGGCACCATATACTAAGCCAGCCTCCTACATGTATTTACAAGGGTACACCAGTAGCCAGTTGTGGAGGTACCAAAGTACTTACCATGTCAATTTATGGGAGAAAGCACAGTAACTGTGGTCCTGATTAGCAGGATCCCAGTCAGACTCGGTCAAAAACACACTCACACCAAGCAAAAACTAGGGGTAACCATGAAAGCATATCCTACTTTTCTACATACCTCATTCAAGGCTCATACCTCGAAACCATTATTCTACTATTTTCTATTACTGTAAAAATTAATCTCTAAGAAACTACTTGCCTCGTATCGATGAACTTGGTGTCTAAATTTATATAGAAATCTGTATTATTTTTCTAAATTGGTCTTGGATTTTCTACCAGAGTATGTGCCTCAATTATTGACTCGTGTGTACAACAAATGCTTAACACTACCCTCTGATAAGCCTAAACTGCAAGACCACACTACCACAAACAAAGCACTTGGAATTATTAATTTAAGAAACCCTGTAAACCAATAATTGTCATCTGTACTTTTTGCATGGTGTTCCCTTACATTGGCACTGCCACATAAAAAGCCAGCTCCCTACAAATGGTCCTCTGCCAGCATGTCACGAGTGGGTGGCATGGGTGGCGGGGTAGTCAAGAAGGGAAGGGAGTATCCTGTTCGGACAATCTGGACAACACAGTAGTCTAATGTTATTGTCTTCCAGTGGTGCAGGTGATAGCATATCCTGCCTCCCCCACTGGTGACCCTTGATGAGTGGAGAGCAAACTAAAGAAGTTTGGAGGGTGCGGCTGCTGGGGGATAATGGACTGGCCCAAACTCTGGCTGCACGATCCATGGGGTCTGAGGGTACCGTCCTCGGCCATGCAGAGGCTTGGGAGCCTGCGTGCTGTGGTGGCTGGGCAGGTAAGGACATGGCTGGAAGCCCCATCAATGGCCACGAAAGGAGCAAAAGGCAGATTGGTGTTGGCGGGGGGGGGTCAGGGAAAGGTCCAAAGACATGGCTGTAGCTCTGCCATCCTCAAAGAACTCTAGCACGGATTCCACCTTGTTTCCGGGGAGACTGGAGCCATCAAAGGGCATGTACATCAGTGAGGCTTGGACATCCCATAAAAAGACACTTGTTCTCAGCCAGGCATGGCGCCTAAGGCCACTGACGAGGAAACCGCTCTGCCTAGTGATTCGGTCATACCCAGCCCACATCTGATCATGAACTTGGCTGCATCTCTCCCACCTGTCATAGCTTGTGAGAGTGTGGTCCGGGCTCCTCAGGGACAATGGCAGCACCTGCGCAACCAAATCCCACAGCATTTGGAATTAACGGCCCAAAGTGCCAGGCTGGTAAAGAAAATATTTTCTTGCCTAAGGTATGAGGTCTCTTGGATTCCTTATCCAGTGGAGTGGTAGGGTATACGTCAGGGTTTATTTGGAAAGTGGAGGCTTGGATCACCAAGCTTTCAAGGGTAGGGTGTTGTGTGAGCAAATTGGAGTCCCCTGGGGAGAGGAGAGGGCGGGCAATTGAACTGTTCACAGGAGCCCCTGTGCTGGGCTTAGACCAAGCCCTAAGCAGGATGCCCGTAAGGGCTTCATTAAAAGGGAGAAGCAGTTCCGGGGGGTCACTCCCAGCTGAAGGATCTCTGTCAAGACGTTAGTCTTTACTGCCACCGAGGGCAGGCTAAGGCACAGGCCCTTGTCTGCCCTGCTGACCACCATGGCAAAAGAAGCTTCCTCCTGCATAGTCACGGTAGGAGAGATCATGCCAGAATCTGGGGAGGTGTTCAGTTCACTGGAGCCTGACAAGTCTTCATACCAGTTCATGTTAAGATCAAGAGGCTGATATTCCTCAGTGTCCTGTGGCCCTTCCCAATTTTCCCCAAGTCTCAGTCCATAGGAATAGGGTTCAGGCTCTGGTCTTTAGGGCAAGGCTCCAGTCAGCGCCGGAGTCGGGCAAGGCTCCAGTCAGCGCCGGAGTCAAGCAACGCCCCTTCAGCTCCATGTCGGAATCAGGGATGAGAATAGAGAGGGAGGCGCAGAAGGATGCTGGGAGCATCGACATCGGGCCTGGCGTTGGGGGAAGGTCGAGGTGGTATGACCGGCGCTGGTCCGCATCCATATGTTGATGTCAGGCTATACCGCTGGGGTCCGAAAGAGCACCAGCAGGGTTGGGCCACACAAATATGAGGTGCATGGCCTGCGTCTGTTGAAAACTTTGGGAAGCATGGAGCAGGCCAAGGCTCACTGCAGAGCCAGTCCTTGAACGATTAAACTCCCTCGTCTCAAATGACTTTGACGGACGGGGTGAAGTCAAAGACCTCTTTGACTTCTTCCTTCTAGTGGGACATGACCAGATGACTTTGAATGCGATTAAGTTCGATGGCTATGTGACCATTCTTGGGACCTTCCACTAGGCCAGGATCGAAAATGTTGTACGTCAAGTGCCAAGAAGCTTGAGGGGCCGCTTCCTCAAGGCCTTGGGATGGATGTATGACGATACAACGCATACTAATACCACGCGTGCCATTACAACGCGGGTATTACTACGCGACATCGCATGTCATTGCATCGCATACTTTTACCACGAGTATGCCTTTACCACGCATGCCATTACAATGCAAAGGCATGCGTGGTAAAGATATACTCGTGGTAAAAGTAGGCAAGGTAAGTGACAACCCTACCCCTACACAACACACTACTCCCACCACTACACTACCCCTAACCTTAAAACACTACTACACTACTCCCACCCCTACACTACCCTAAACCAATACTACACTACAACACTAACCACACTACTCCCCCCTACACTACAACACTACCCACACTACTCCCACCCCTACACTACCCTAAAACACTACAACACTACCCACACTACTCCCACCCCTACACTACCCTAAACCACTACACTACCCACACTACTCCCACCCCTATACTAGCCAACCTACAACCACCCCTACACTACCCTAAAACCTAAAACACTACTACACTACCTACACTACTCCCACCCCAACACTAAACTACACTACACTACCCTACCCTAAACCACTACCCCCACCCTAAGCACAATCAGCCTTACCTCTTTCCTTGTGGGTCCAGCGTCGCCGTCTCTCCTCCCGGTTCCTGCTTCCTGTGTCGTCAGAGGTCCACGTCGTTGTGAGGAAACAGCCTCAGTTTCCTCACAACAACGTGGATAGCCGCCACATTACATCGCATGCGTTGTAAAAGCGCATGCGATGTAATGGTGGTAAAACCCGCGTTGTAATGGCTGTTCCCCCCTTGGGATGCATGGCATGGCAGTTGACGCAGGTCTTTGCGTACTGGTCATGCTCAAGGTACCAAAGGCAAACAAGATGCGCGTCAGTCACCGATATCGGTCAATGACAGGCACCACAAGGCTTGAAGCCAGCTTTGCTAGTGGGCATCCTTACCACACCAGTAGGCAGATCTCAAAAGAACTTTGAAAAAAGTCAAAAAAAGGATAGTCAAAAAATGACT
Organism: Triturus cristatus; assembly: GCF_964204655.1. Lineage (NCBI taxonomy): Eukaryota > Metazoa > Chordata > Amphibia > Caudata > Salamandridae > Triturus > Triturus cristatus. The sequence goes on along the minus strand of NC_140591.1, from coordinate 170,535,281 downwards.
GGGGGTAGCTCTCCTGAATCTGCGCTGACTGGCGCAGAAAGAAAAGACCTGATGTCACCACGCTACATCGCCACCACAGACGATGACAGGTGGAGCCAAACAATGCCACCTACTAACACGCAGATGTACTGCCAACGAAAAAGTTACTGATTCAGTTTAATGCCTGGGGATAATTCTAAGGTTAGGAATCTGTGGTTCGAAGTCTGTCAGATGGATTCTGCCTCTAACTGGGTGGATGTGCTAAAGGGGCACCAGGGGTGGTTTAGGTCCCATCAAAGGACATCTCCATAAGGAATGACTGGACGTCACCTGAGAAACCAGTTGGCAGCAAACAGGCATGCATCACAGTACTCTTGCCAATGGCTCGCCCAATGGAACAGTTGATATCTACGCCACAATGAACTGTTAACTTGGCTGCATCACAACCATCCAGTATTGCTTGAGTGAGTATATTTCATATGTCATCTGGGACACCTGGAAGGACTTGAGCCACTGAATCCCAAACAGAGTGGAAATGGCAGCCCAGGCGGCAGAAGTCGTTCACAGAGTTGTGGGCCAAGCATTTAGAAGAAAATACCCTCTTCCCATAGGTGTTCGCTCATTTGGACTGCTTTTGGGGGGGGGGGGGGGGGGGGGAGTGGTCTGAAAGGTATTCGGAGTCATTGGCAGGGTAAACCAACAAGCTTTCAGGGGAGGAGTGCTAAAATATAAAAGCCTCGGCAGCAACAACTCGCAATCTGATGATTGACTGCTGGACTAGGTCAATATTTGGTCCAAGCCCCCATAAGGGCAGCTGTAAGGGCCTCATTAAAAGCTAAGAGGCGCTCAGCAGATGTATGAACTTCCATTAAGACAGTTTTTTTTGATTTTTTTACCCCTAAGGTGACGAACCTGGAGGTCAAGAACTACAGCCACCATATGCATGACCAATGAGAAAGAAGCACTCTCCTCAGTGACAGGACCACGGAATGGGAGGAGGTCCGACTCAGGGGAGGTATCAAGACTACTGGTTTCTTAATGGTCATCATTACAATTTTCCTCATGGTATAGTTGCATAATCTTATCTCATAAATCATGCATAATCTCATCACCTGCACCGTAACTGTCCAAATTCATGCCAAATAAGGAATGCAACATATATATTTCCTTCCTTTTCAAAGTGGGAAGTCAAATGGGGGAGCCAGCACCTTGATGGAAGCTGAGAACAGCATCAGTTGAGGTTGTAATGGCGCAGACTTTGCGTCAGAGTGCACAATGGGCAGTCACGTATGGCCTTCGGGTTCACTGACGCAGTTACTGAAGGCTTTAAAGTCGTGGCTCAACCCCAGGCATATCTGTTGGGGGATCTGTCACATCCGTTTGTTTGCGATAGTCCTTACAGGGTTTAAAACCTTTAGTTTTGGGAGGCAGCATTATCCTTATACACTGGAATTCAGATTTTTTTTTAATGAGGTAAACGGGTCTCAGAAATGGGAGGTAGCTCCGGATCAACGTCTGCTGGTGTGGAAAGAAAACTAGCATCAGCGCACAGGAGTGGGTCCTATGTAGGCCCCATTCAGCTTTCCGACAAAAACTGCATCTGCTTGGAGCTGGGTGATACCAAATACCAGCACATATACATGCTGCTCAAAAGCTTCCAGATCCAGTCTGACATCTGGGGAATATTCAAATGGTGAGGAATCTGAGGTTAGAAGTCTCTATCCGAATAAATGGCTGTCAGAACGGGCCCCTCCTTCAAATTAAAAAGGTCATAAAACTTACTTGTGAAAGCAAGGACAAAGGTTACATCGATTCCACCACTAGTATTATTAATCTCATGGGCAGGACTGAAACAAGTGGGATCTGAAGAGCTAAATCAAACATACAGCAGAATTAAGTGACTTTAATCTCGCTATAGCTTTGCCGTAAGTAAATACAGCAAGGGCTACAAGTCTGCTGAAACACGACTGGAATGTTAGTGTTAAATGTAATTTTTTTTTAAGCCACTTCTTAAAGGGTTTTCAGAGAAATGCTAAGAGGGTGAGCCTTTCATCTGAATGCATTCATTAAGAGAACATGTTAAGAGGACTAGTCCTTGTTTACTTATAAACACGCAGATGGTCATTGAAAAGGTACTTTCTTACCATATGCAAATAATGTGGTTTTCTTTTCTTCTCAGACATGTAAAATGTTTTTTCTTCTTCCCCTTTTGAAATTCTATATTCTTCTTGAGGTCTGTAAAATAAGTGTGCACCAAATTGTGAAATTCAATTTAGTTTCAAATTAAAACAGATCTGTGATAAATAATTTCCATTGCATTGTATCTAGAATAAAACACTGCCAATAAACACTTCTCAAAGTAATAGGGAACACTTAAACAATGAACACATTTTAGTGAAGGTCATGTTTAGCAATACTGAGATCTGAGAGAAAAGTAGAATTGGATATATGATAGGAAGTGGGACACTGACAATCCTTTGCTGTTGTAAGGGTCTGACCAAAATGCTCTCATCGGACTTATTGAATAGTTCTGGCATAGGAAATTTAACTCAGAGAAGGGTGGTAGTGAGTGGGTTGGAGGGTGGATACCTGTGCATGAGGGTCTCTCTCTCTCTCTCTCTACTAGGAAAGTGAAGTGCTAAGAAGTACAATGTGGATAGGGTTGTCAGATGACGCAACAGCAGCAGGAAACATTTTCTCCTGCTCTGGGCTGTTCTTTAACCGTTTTTTGTTACTTACATTCTATAACTAAATGCAGATTCCTTTTCTCCTGAATACCCACAGACACCAGACAGGATTTGGAAACTTTCATAGCCCTTTGCACCAGCAGGTGGTACTGGCTCCATCTCTAACAGAAACATCGCAGGTGTGAAGTCACTGAATTCCATACAGCGCCAACACAGCACCTTAATGCCTGTTCCTTCTCCATTTTGCCTGTGCCTTTAGACGCAGAGACAAGGGAAACAACAGAGAGCATGGATGTGTTGTGGACAAACTAATTTGAAACCTTATTAATATCATCCTTCAGAATAGGAAGTGGGCAGGATCAGTGCGGAGTCCTCAGGTAGAAAGGCTATCCCTCGGAAATCTACTCATCAAAGTTAAGTAACTTTATCTTCTGATGGATACTCCTACCTGCACATTCAGCACCTTCTGAACAGATACCATAACAGTACATTTTACCAAAAGGTGATTCTAAAGAGGTGGTCAGAACAAGGGAAATCCTGCAGCACAGAATGAGTGAAATGATAATCACTCTACAACAAAGCAATTCTGGGTCAGGATTTTGCCCACTCTCCACAGGAAGTGATCATATAGAGGGAGTAGTCACCCCAGGGGTAAGTTGCCCATTGGCTACTACCCTACACTCCCCTAAACACTCTAAATTCAGAATTTAGGGGTCCCCCTGACACCAAGAACTCCGATGAGTCTACTTGGGAACCGAAGGAGGACTAAGAAGAGCAGACATAGCAAGATCAGTGAACCAGCGCCAAAACTGGTGCCAAACCCTACCTGGGTGCTGCTAGCAAAACAATTTTAAAAAGACCCGATTTGTTCAGAAGCTGTGCGTTTTCCTAAAGTCTGGGAGGAAAGTCCAGTGCTTCAACAACCTCGTATCTCCCTTGGGGTGGAGGAGCTCCTCCCTGCAGCTGCAGGCACCACCCGCACTTGTCCAGTGCTCAGTTTGGTTGATCAGCGGGTCCACCGATGAAGTTTCTCGCTAAGAGGAGGAGACCGCGATTCTAGGAGGTCAGCTCGGTCTATTCGGTGAGTTTCGTGATGCTAAATGCTTTAGGAGCCGCACAACACTAACACACTGGGTGCCAGAGCATTTGCCATAACCAAGACTTGGTGAGTGTCCAGTCCTGGCACCATCAAATGCCAAAGTCGACCTGCCAACGAGGGACTTTAAGATCAACGAGGCATGCACAAAGAGTGGCCTTGCTGTACTCTTTTCTTCCCCTCTCCATGTCACCCAAGTGAAATGAGTCTCCAAAACAAGCGACGTGCCGGACAAAACACCTCTGCACCCGAGTCCCGTAGTCAGAGTTTAAGCAACCAGATGGTGTTCTCTTGCCCCACGTGCAAACTTTCTTTTAAAGGAACCCTTCAATTGACTAAACACATAGCAACTGAAGCTACCAACGCGAGCTGCACCTCTGCACTAGGACTCAACAGGGCAGTTAAAAGCAAGCTGCTGGTGGTTTCTTGGATCTTGGGCCCTAAGCACCTTAAGTCCCAAAAGGCAACCTCCAGGAACCGTCGCAAGTAAATATTTGCAGAGTATGTTTCTTACATAGGTTAACATTACCGTGTTCGAGGCTCATACCTCAAAATACTTTATTTTGTTATATTTTTGATTTACTGTAAACATTCTATCTCCTACTTACCCATTTCCAAGGATTTTGGCATCTAAAATTATATAAAACTCTGTGCCATTTTTCTAAATTGGACTCGAATTTCTTTGTGTCTCTCTCTCATTTTATTTTATGACTGTGTGCAACAAATGCTTAACACTACCCTCTGATAAGCCTAAACTACTCTAACACACTACCACAAATAGAGCACTTGAGATTAATAATTTAAGCACTGCAAACCAACAAGGGTCATCTGTACTTTTTGAATGGTGTGCCAATACATTGGCACTACCACATAAAAACCCAGCTTCCAACATTGGTATATCAGCGGTGGTGCACAAGACTTTGCATTCCTTGATACCACGTGGTCAATAGGAGATTCCACAAAGAAATGCAAACTGTTAGGGCCTTGTGTTAAGTTCCCCCAAGTCTATTGCTTTAGAGATATAAAAAGTGTTAGGCCTTAAAAGTGTTTTACATTTTTTTTGTCGATTTTCTAAAAAGGTCTCAACTGTGCTACAAATGTTTGGCATAGAGGAGATAGTCTATGAACTTAACCTGATCCCTTATCTGCATCTTAGTATGACGCAGTTAAAAAAATCTCTGTACAGCCATCCAAAATCAAAACTGGCATAAACCATACAAAAACAAGGTTCCAGGAGAGCCTTGCAGAGTTTGATGCAACCCATTTAACAGAAGGTCCAGACACCCCTATAGATGAGGAGGTGGACAGTGGTCACATCAGTCTTTGTGACCACATTGAGACCCCTGTAGTCCACCCAAAACCTCAGCTATGGTTTACCTCCCTTGGAATGAGGTTTGGGGACTAAGACCACTGGGCTGGCCCAGGGAGTTTCACAAGGTTCAATCACCCATAGTTCTAGCATCTTGCTGACTTTAGTTCTGATGCTTTCCTTAGCTTGGTCAGACTGCCAGTAAATTTTGATTTTGACAGATTGGTTGCACCAGTGCCCTCAACATGTGTGCAAGAAGTTGTCTGACTAGGAGATACTGCCCCACGACTTGCATGCAGTCTGTTTTCTGTTGGGCAGTGAGGGTGTCTGAAAAGGCAACTCCCTCAACAACCATCTTTTTCACTCTCCTTCCTGATCCTCATCAGTGACCATGAGCATGGATACATCAGCCCTGTCACAAAAGGGTTTCAGGAGGTTCACATGGACGACCCATTGAGGGCTCCTGAAGGTGCCAAGGTCGACCAAGTAGGTGACCTCCCCTTTTCTCCTAAGGATAGGGTAGGGTCTACTCCATTTGCCCTTGAGGGCCCTAGGTGCCACAGGTTCCAAAACCCATACCTTTGCACCTAGCTGAAACTCAATCAGTGCAGTCATTTGGTCAAACCCTTGCTTCTGGAGCTCTTGGCTTACCTCAATGTTGCGATTTGCTTTTTCCATGTACTCAGCCATCCTTGAACAAAGGTCATGTAAATAGTTCTCAATGTCCAGTTTAGGCACTTTGAGAGGCTTTTCCCAGCCGTCCCTTACTGACTTGGAGGACCTCTAAAAGGATGGCCAAACAGAAATTCAAAGGGGTCTTCTGTGGCACCTCTACGAGCGAAAAGCAGGCATGACAATAGGACATCACCTCTCCTAATGAGTTTTCCAGGGAGTCCCATAATCATCAAATTACTGGAGGGTAACTGTTCCTGTGAAGGGACACTTGCCTAGTCGGCAGCGGAGAGTATGGTTGAAAAACAAAGTTAGTAGTAATCTATCCAAACAGATGAATGATAGGTTGGTTGAAAAAGGATGAATGACGGAGGAATTCCTCGAATTGTACGAGTTACTTACCTTCGGTAACGATGTATCTGATAGAGACAATTCTAGCCGCAGATTCCAACACGTAGAATTATACCCAGGCATGAGACTGGATGCGGAAACTTTTGCCACAGCATCCCTGCGCGCCGGGGGCTGGGCAGCATCACGCGACTCCGCCCAGGCGTCGTCCGCGGAATCACCAGATAAAAAACTGTGGGAGCATGGGAACAGTGTGCGAAGAGCAGAAAAGTTGGAAAGAAACAGTGACTAGCAATACCACCAGGGGAGTGCCAACATCGCAGACCCCAAGGGCATGCAAAGAAGGAAGAAGAAGAACAAGCAGAAACCTGCGCAGTAACCCTGTCCGCACAGACAACCTCCCATCCCTGTGCCCCGAAGGGAAGAACAGGCATAAGTCATGGCATACGGAGGAAGCCCACCCCCCTCATCCTGAGCAAGGAAGGGGACCAGTCCTAAGACGGACAGGGAGAACAAACCACCAAGCCACCCCAACCTAGAGCGCAACCACCCACAAGGACAAGGGCAAGACATGGCCAGAGGACCCTCAAACCAGAGGACAGCAATGGAAGGGAGGGAGGACAAGGATAGAAGCAACCCCCCCCCCCCACCTGGAGTAGCCAGAGCAGCAGGCCACCAGCGCACTGAAACCCCATCCTCCAAAGAATCAAGGGAGGAAGGAAAAGCCCCCAGCCAAGAACAAGGAAGGCACTGATTGGTACTCGCCCCCCGGTGGGGGCTGTCTCTCCTAAGACCAACCCAAGGGTCCTCGCAGAATAGGGGAGGAAGGGCGGGCCGTGAAGGAATCTGCGGCTAGAATCGTCTCTACCAGATACATCGTTTCCGAAGGTAAGTAACTCGTACATCTGATAGAGACTACTAGCCGCAGATTCCTTCACGTAGAATAGATACCCTAGCAAAATACCCCCGGGGAAGGAGGGTCTGCGAGAGGACCCCACCAGTCAATGCAGAGCAGAGGGCCCCACAGGGGACCAGATCTGTTGACTAGGAAAAACCACGCCCCTGCCAGGCCAAGGCAGGGGCCCCAAGCAGAACCCCACCGACCCCAAGGGGACATAGGAGGGAAAGAAGGCTGAAGAGGCTTGCACACCCACAGCAGAGGAACCAAGGGCAAGGGCTGAGAGGCCGAAGCACCGCACTATCCCACAAGGCAGCACAGCTTCTGTCGAAAGCCAAGACAGGAAGAAGTAGCCGACAGAGCCCAAGGAAACTAGGGAGAAGAAGGCGAGCCCACTCCAGATGGAGAGCAGCCTGTCAGCCAGAACAATGCCGGCAGTCAAGGCCAGAAGCAAGAAGAACAGCCAGAGGCGCCAAGAAGACCAAGTAGGCAACGCCTAGTAAGGAACATCCCAGACCGCAGAATTGAAGCAGGGAGAAAGGAGAGGCCCAGACCACCACCACGAGTGGCCACGCACACGACCTCAGGGAGCACAGCAATCTACAGAAACACCAAGAAGAACAGATACCCGAAGGCGAGCAGAGCATAAGCCATATGACAGCTACCATAGCCCCACATAGGGCACGTGAAGTCACAATATAGTGGAACCCTCTTTGGAAGAACTTCCGCAGCAGAGGAAGAAACAAAAGAATCACAGGGAAAAAAAACTTCCCGCAACAGGCTTGACAGCAGCCCAATCAAAGCAGAAGGCCCAATCTCAGGACCAAGTCTGCGCAACAACTCCTGCAGAACTCACACACAACAACCGCAACAAGGGGCCGTCCAGCAGCCAACAATGCCAAAGTCCCAAGGAAGGACGTAATCGGACAGAAAAACATACTCCACAACCATAACCGCCGGCCTAAGAAGACCTAAAGGCTACCCTAACTCAGAAGTCACTGAGGAGGGGACGAAGGAGGAGGACGACGGAGCCCTGCCAAGAGCCTCTGGATGGCGGAGTCGGCCGGGGCATGAAACAGACTGCCATCAAATGGGAGATCAATGAGCCTCTCCCGAATATTTTCGGGGAAGACGCCGTCCCGAAGCCAAGCATGGCGACGGAGAACGACTGAGGAAGCCATGGCCCGGCGCAGCGCCTCAGAGACGTCTAGAGCGGAGCGGAGAATAAACGCTGCAAGCTCCCGGCCATCCAACGCATGGTGCCGCAAATCCACCTGAGCAGACTCCTGGGACGCTGCAGACCCCAGAGACTCAGCGGAGTCCCACAAACAGGAGGAGGCTCTAGCCAGCACACACAAGGTGTTAAGGGCCCACAGGCCCACAGGGGTGGTAAGGAGGGAAAAGCAGTCCGCAGAAGGGGACTGGTGGCTGAGGGGTGAACGGACAGGCACGCCAGGTCACGCGGCGTCGGAAGGTGCCGATGCAGAAGATGCGGAGGCACCAGGTCCCTGGAGGCAGGGCGCCTCCAAGCCCCTGTTAAGGCAGAAAGGAGTGAACCTTCAAAGGGAAGCAAGATTTCCCTCCCACCAGAGCCCTGGTGGAGGGCCTCCAAAAGATAGTCTGCCAGAAAGTGAGTCACCGGGTCGCCCATGCGTAGGATGCCCACAGCCGTGGACACCACGTGAGTGAAGGCCGCACCCGCATCCGTAGGGCCCCGCGGTGGAGAAAGCAACTCCTCTGTGGGCGACAGCTGCAAACTAAGGCGGCAGTCCCGGAGGCTACGCAGGGTGGGCAAGGGCCAGACCTGGAAGTCAGGAAGTGCTGACGATTGAGGGACCAGCGGCTACTCCGACGGACACCCCTGCCGCAGAAAGGGCGGGGAGCCACCCTTTGACGCTGGTGAAAAAGACACCACGTGGCGACCAGTCTCCGGGAGGACGACGCTAAAATGCAGCCTGCCTCCAGAGAAGGAGCGTCCAAAGACGAATCTGCCGTACGACCCCTCTGCAGAGCCGTGGAGTCCACCGCTTGAGGCAGGACACCGGCACCATCCGGCGTCGATGGGCAAGGGACCTCCAAGTCACCCCGCACCGGAGACCGGAGTAGAGCTGGAGCCGCACTGACCCCGGAGCGGCGCCGACCCGACCCCCGCCGAGGCAACCACCTGCGTGGGGGAACGGGATGGGCCCGGGGAGGGGCCTGAAGCGCTTCGCCGGCCACAGCCCAGAAGGAGGAGAAGGTCGCCCGGCAACCACTGTGGCGGCGCCAGGAACGATGCAACCTCCGACTCGCCCTCCAACGAGGCAGCCGCCTGTGAGGAGGTACGAGAGGGGCCCAGAGAAGGAAGAGGGGTCTGACCTCGACCCGGAGCAGGGCGAGGAGGGGCCACTGACCCCTGTGGCTCCGCACGGTCCAGCTGCTGCCGGCGCCGTAGCGGCATCACCTCGGCATTAGTCAGGACCACCCTGTCAAGGGACCGAGTGGGGCTCGGGATGCGACCCGAGCCCCGGCGACCTCCCACGACACCACATGGACCACCGCGGGGGTTTGCGGCAAGGCAGAGACGCCGTGGCCTGAAGGAGGTGCCCCAGAGGAGCTGCACTCCAACAGCACCACATCCTCCAAGCCTGGATCGGACCCAGTCGGCGCCGGAGCTGCCGGCGGTGCCGCGGAGGGCCCTGCGCGAGGCGAGGGATCTGCCAACGCCCCAGGAAGGAAGGAGGAGGAGACTCCAGCGAGGCCTGCAAAGCCGCCGCGTAAGTCTCCATCTGGACTCTCAATGCCCCAACACCTGGAAACGGTGGATAGGACGAAATTCGGGGCCGCATCACCCGTGGAGAGTCCACGCCCCCGGTAGGCCAAGAACCAGCCCCCCGGGGACGAACTGCGACACTTACCCACTGGGGAGCGACGCTCACGTGACATCAGAGAAAGGCGAGGACGACCACCACGGCCAGACCTGAAGCCATCCGCCGAAGCAGACCGAGGATAAGACGTCGACCTGGAGAGACACGCAGAGAGAAGTTTCATGCGGCGCTCCCGCAACGACTTCGGCTTCAACTTTTGGCAAGCCGCACAAGCCGAGGTGCTGTGATCCTCCCCCAAACACCACATGCAAATGAGGTGAGGGTCCGTCGCCGACATAAGACGCCCACAAAACGTGCAAGTTTTAAAGCCCGAAGACATTCGCACACTGCTCCCACCAAAAAAGAATGGAAGAAAGGGGGGCCTGAAACAGGCCCGTAGCAAGGAACAGGAAAAAACTGACGTAGGCGCGCCGGGGCGGGTCTTATGTGACCTCGCTGATGTCACGTACGCGGACGACGCCTGGGCGGAGTCGCGTGATGCCACCCCGCCCCCGGTGCGCAGGGATGCTGTGGAAAAAGTTTTCGGATCCAGTCTCACACCTGGGGATAATTCTACGTGAAGGAATCTGCGGCTAGTAGTCTATCAGATTGAAGAGTTGCCCTCACACACCCGTTATGGTGTCAAATTTCATCATAGGGCATTTAGCTCCTCATGGGGGTGGCGCTGCAGTCCCCCACACTACAGTAAAGCGTTATCGCAATGCATTGTTAAAAATCACCAAGGCAACCAGAGCAACAGAGGGTGCCATAGTTCATACAGCTCAGTGCTTACCCCAAACAATACCCAGGGATGCCTCAGCGGGGTAAGCAGACGTCTCAAAGGTTTCCTTAGTGAAGTAAGAAACCTAAATGAAAAAGAGGTTTGGCAGAGCGAAGGACCAAACTTCTTCCATAACCAGAGGACATGGTCTCACTCCTGGATAGTGGTGAAAAAGAATACAAGTTGGTGTAATCACACTGACTTCTGCAGTAAGGCATTGGTACCTGCCCTCATCTGCTTGCCGCCGTAGAAGGTGCAGCGGCAGGTGCCGGTATAAAAAGGGGAGTAATGGAAACTGATGGTGTCCCAGCCTCGAGGCGAATCAAGGAAGTGACGTGATTGGACGAGTAGGGCCAGCACCGCTCAATCTCGCGGCCACTCCTGGAAGGGCTAAAATATAGCTGTCATTGATACAAGTTAAAGAAAATCGTGCTATACATGGGGTCACTGCAGGTAGAAGAATGGTATGAAATGTTGGTTTACACAAAAGAGGAGGGGGGGGGGGGGGGGGTGGATAGTGGAAGATAATGATGTCCCCACCCTGATGATGGTGGAAGGCTAAAACAAAGTGGGCTGTCATAATTAGTGCTCGCGGTCATCTTGGAGAGGCTATTGTGTGGTATGCAATAATGTAAAATGAAGTACCCCACGTATGACATGGATTGTGTATTTTGATGCTCTACGATAGCGGTGGTAGGGAGGTAAAATGAGAAAGGAGTATCAATGATCTTGTAAATGTACATAACCTATCTCAAGCAAAAAACAGGGGGGTTTAGTACAGGATCCAGTATTCCATTGGGCCAGTGAAGGGGGAGGTTACGTGATAAAACTCTGCCCATGGTATGTGGTCGTTAAGTCCTCGGGTATGAGATGTCAATCGAAACACTCACCGTTGTTGATGTGCAAAGAGGGTGCATGCTGTCCAACTGTGATTGGTTTCAATAACGGTCCAACGTAGACTGTCGGGTGTATGGTTGAACTCTAAAAGATGTGAACACATCCTGGTGGTGTTTTTTTTTTTGCTGCGTATCCTGCTGCGGTCACTGATTGGTGTCTTTACAGGTCTAGTTGTCATCCCTACATAGCGGAGATGGCATTTGCATGTAACCAAGTAAACACAGTTTTTGGTGTTACAATTAGTGTGTCGTCTTTGCTCCCAGGGTTTTTGAAGACCCAGATCTATACTCTTTGTGGTTTCTGTGAATGGACGGACAGAGCATGAGCCACACGGGTAATGTCCCTCTACTTGTGGGAGGCCACACAGGGTAGTCTGGGTATTTTGAGGGACAAAATGACATGTGTGTACAAGAAGGTCCTTAAGATTTTGTGTTCGCTTGTACGCAAAAAGGGGGGGGGGGGGGGTGGGTGTCCTGCCTGTAGGGTTCCTCTGCTTCGGATCACCCAATGCTTTTTGATGATTTTCTGTATCTTATTGGAGGTCGGGGTACAAGTTGTCACACATGTAAGTGTGTCAGTAGGTGGTTTCTCTCTACTTTCTAAAAGACTCTCTGTGGTTGTTTTTAGCTCTCTTGTAAGCCTGGTGTATCTCTCTGTGTGGACAATTATGATCCATGAGGTTAGAGCTAAGTGTGGGTGCCTGTTGTTCATATTCACTGATGGTGTATGATTTAGAGCGTCTCTGCATAAACTTTAAAGAACTCTATCACTCATGAAATTCAATCTGAAACATTATTGGATACAAGGGTGTCACTCAATGAAATATTTAGTCTAATGCAAACATTAATTGATGCTGGTATTCATTATAGCGTGCAGGAGCCAAATGTGGAGTCCATTGATGTGAAATAGCCGGGCTGGTGTGGCCGCCATTTTGAGGGGGCTCAAGCAGCAACTCTCCTTCAACTGGCGCCAGGGTCTGAAACTGCTGAGGGCGCCTGAGCACAAGCCTCAGTGGGAGCAGCTGGGGGGGGGCAAGCGGTAAGGGCCCAGCAGCAGAGTCAAGTTCAGTCTGTGAAATTGTGTAAACAATCCACCACTGCACGAACAAAAACACCCTGAGGCCAAAACAGCAATGAAAACGGCCACTTCAGCGCTGTTGAGTGATCAGAAACAAAAGCAAGCAGTACAGAGCAGGGCCTTCATAAGCCAGTCTTGTAGGCCACAAGCACACCTGTCTGATGCCCAAACAGTAGTATGGCATGAAAGAGAGGCCTAGCTCGGTGTTGGGTGAGTCAGTACGAAGCGCCTGAAGTGAGGTGGTGGGGAGGAGGCTTGGTATGTGTTGTACTGGGAGGGGGCGGTGAGACTGTTGAAGGGTAAGCTAAATCCTAGTAAAACACAGATAGTCGGACAGGCACAACTGCAGCGCGCTACAGCTATTAAAAAGATTTAAAAGACCACGATTTTGCAGAGGGATACCTCACGAGGCACTACTCACCAACTTTGCGATGTGACTCTTCATATGGGCCGCACCTCACTGCGGGGTAGGGAAGAAACTCAACACGGACAACGGGAGGGGGCGGAGAGAAAGTGAATATGGAGAACGGAATTGTGTGCGTTGTAGTTTGTATATCTATTTGGAGACCATAGACAACGAGAGGGGGGGCGGGAGAATGGAGAACGCGGACAACAGGAGGGAGGCAGGAACACAGGGAATGCGGATAGCGGCAGGAGGATGGAGAACACGGACAACAGGAGGGGGGCAGGAACAAAGAACAAGTTTCTTACCTTCAGTAACAATATCCGTAAGAAACATAGGTTAGTTATAGATTCCTTACCTTAGAATTACCCCCAGGTGTCAGACTGGATCCAGTAAGGTTTTTCATCAGCAGTAGCCCTCCGCGTCGGAAGGTGGCATCGGTCGACTCCGCGTTCGTTGTAGGTGTCTTGGTCGCCGGGATGACGTCGTAGTAACTACATAGACGCTGCCCTCATGCATTGACGTCAGTTCTGTACACGACTTTCCAAGCCAGAAGTGCAGAGACATGCAAGACACTGACCACTGGTGCACAAAACTAGGGCCCTGAAAGGAAGTCCTAAACCCTTCAAGTCAGTTCGCAGAACGGGGAGGATGGGTGGGGTGGTAAGGAATCTATAACTAAACTATATTTCTTACAGATATATCGTTACCGAAGGTAAGTAACTTATTGTTCTGAGAGAAACAGTTGGTTATAGATTCTTTACCTTAGAATAGATACCCCAGCAATACCAACCCCGGAGGTGGGCCTGCGAACTAAGTTCACACCAGAAAGTCCTGGAGAACAGAATGGCCAAAGAAGCCGTCCCTACGAACTTGGCTGTCCAGGCAGTAGTGTTTTGTCAACGTGTGCAGCGATGCCCACGTAGCTGCCTGACAGATGTCATTAAGGGGGACTCCCCGTCCCAAAGCAGTCGTCCTGGTGGAATGGGGCCGCATTCCCACTGGAGGCTCCTTCTCTGCCAAAGAATAGCAAGCTTTGATGCACAAAAGACCCACATGGAGATGGTCCGTTTGTGCACAACCCAACCTTTCTAAGCGCCCACGTACCCAACAGCTGCTCGTCCACCCAGAATTGCTTTGTGCGATCCAGATAGAAGGAAAGCGCATGTTTTGGATCAAGAGGGTGGAGCCTCTCTTGCTCTTTTGAAGGATGCAGAAAGAAGGTGGGCAAAGCGATGGTTTGGCAAATATGGAAAGAATTAACCACCTTGGGAAGAAAGGAAAGTCTAGTTCTAAGGACGACCTTGTCCGGATGGACAGCCAGAAAGGGAAGCTTGGAAGAAAGAGCTTGTAGCGCACTCACCCTGCGTGCAGAGGTGATGACCACCAGAAAGGCAGTTTTCAAAGTAAGAAGCTGGACAGGACAAGTATGCAGTGGCTCAAAGGGAACGCACATAAGATAGGTAAGCACAAAGTTTAAGTCCCACTGGGGCATTACGATGGGAACAGGAGGAAAAAGATGAGTAATGCCCTTAAGGAATCTAATTACTACAGGGGACTTGAAAAGAGAAGGCTGATCAGGAAGCCTAAGGAAGGCTGGAATGGCCGAGAGGTAGCCCAGAGCCCTGCTGGGCCAAAGAAAGGAGAAACAAGATTACTTCAGAAAGAGGGGCAGAAAGGGGATCCACAGCCTTTGCTGTGTACCATGCCACAAATTTGTTCCATCTGCTAGCGTATACCGTCTTAGTGGAGGGACACCTGGCTGCCAAGATAACATCGCAGACTTTGGGAGGCAGGTCAAACGACGTCAACTGTCGCCACTCAATCTCCACGCAAGGAGGTGGAGGCTGGACAGGTTTGGGTGGAGGACCGTCCCATGCTGCTGCGACAGAAGATCCTCCCGAAGAGGCAGTCTGATCGGAGGATCGATGGCCATGTTGAGCAGCTCGGGATACCAGTCTCTTTGTGCCTAATCCAGAGTCACAGGAATGACTTGGGTCCGGTTGCGCATGATCTTCTTCAGCACAATGGGCAGAAGTGGTATAGAAGACCGCAACTCCACTCACGACGAAAAGCGTCGCCTAGGGAGTGCCGCCTTGGAAATTCCAACCAGCAGAACTGCTGACATTGCGCGTTCTCTTTGGTGGCAAATAGATTAACCAAGGCTCTCCCCACTGCTCAAAGAGACTGTACACCACCACCAAGTGAAGACGCCATTCGTGATCCATCATGCACCTGCGGCTGAGTTTGTCTGCCCTGGCATTCAGGGAACCTGCCAGGTATTGAATACCAGAGATATGCCCTGATGTTCCAACCATGTCCAGAGGTGGAGGGCCTCCTGACATAGGGTTCACAACCCCACTTGCCTTGTTTGTTGCAGTACCACATGGAGGCGGCGTTGTCCGTGAACACCTGCACTACTCTTCCCCGGACAGAGGGAAGGAATGCTTTGAGTGCAAGACGAACAGGTCGAAGCTCCAGAAGGTTGATGTGGAGCCCGGAATCCGCCGGAGACCAGAGCCCTCAGATCTCTGCCTCCCCCATGTGGCCACCACATCCCAGAAGGGATGCATCGGTCAACACTGTGAACTCTGGTGGAGGAAGGGAGAGGGATCTGCCGTCGACCCAATCCTGGTTTGTGAACCACCACTGCAGCTGGTTTGCAGTGCCCTCCGAGATATGGACACAATCGGACAGATTCACCTGATGTTGTGCCCACTGGAACTTCAGGTTCCACTGCAGAGCCCGCATATGCCATCTGGCATAGTCCACCAGTAGGATGCAAGAGGCCATTAGTACCAGCAGTCTCAGGGTCATCCTGACCGAAACCCGGGATAGAGGCTGAAAGATCAGAATCATAGCCCGGATATCCCTGACGAACAAATTACTTACCTTCGGTAACGATATATCTGTAAGAAACATTAGCTAGTTAGATTCCTCACCTTCGAATATCCCCAGGCGTCAGGCTGGATCCGGAAAGATTTTTCGCCAGCAATACCCTTGCGCGTCGCTAGGCGTCGTCTGCGGCTCCGCGTCCGTCGTCGGCGTCGTGCGTCGGGATGACGTCGGAGTACTTAGACGCCGCCCTCGCGCGCTGACGTCAGTTCTTGTACATAGCTTTCCGCGCCAGGAACGCAGAGCCATGCAAGAGACCGACACTGGTGCCAAAAATCTAGGGCCCTGAAAAGGGATGACCTTAACCCTAGATACTGGTTTGCAGAACGGGGAGGATGGGTGGGTCGGTGAGGAATCTAACTAACTAATGTTTCTTACAGATACATCGTTACCGAAGGTAAGTAACTTGTTCATCTGAAAGAAACACGTTAGTTAGATTCCTCACTGTAGAATAGATACCCCAGTAATGCCAACCCCGGTGGTGGGTCTGCGAACCAAGATCACTCCAGAAAATCCTGGAGAACAGAACGGCCAAAGAAGCCATCTCTCTGGACTTGGCTGTCCAGGCAATAGTGTTTGCCAAACGTGTGCAGTGAGGCCCTCGTTGCTGCCTGACAGATGTCCTGCAAGGGGACTCCATGGCCCAGGGCAGTGGTCGCCGCTGTGGACCGAGTGGAATGGGCCCTCAGCCCTACAGGAGGTTCCTTTTTAGCTAAGGAGTAACAGGCCTTGATACACAAAACGACCCACCGAGAGATGGTGCGCTTGTGCGCTGCCCGCCCCTTCTTAGCGCCCACGTAGCCAACAAAGAGTTGGTCGACCACCCGGAACTGTTTGGTGCGGTCTAGATAGAAAGACAGTGCCCGCTTTGGGTCCAGACGGTGGAGCCTCTCTTCCTCTTTCGAGGGATGCGGAGGCGGAAAGAAGGTGGGCAGCGTAACAGACTGTCCGATGTGAAAGGCAGTCAACACCTTGGGGAGAAAGGAAGGACGAGTCCTGAGAACAACTTTGTCCGGATGGACAGAAAGGAAAGGAGGCTTAGAAGAAAGAGCCTGGAGCTCACTCACCCTCCAAGCAGAGGTGATGGCAACCAGGAAGGCAGTCTTAAGCGTCAACAGACGAAGAGGACAATTATGAAGTGGCTCAAAGGGAGCGCGCATCAGATACGTCAATGCCAGATTCAAATCCCACTGAGGCATTACGAAGGGGAGATGAGGAAACATGTGAGTAATGCCCTTGAAGAAGCGAGAAACAACAGGGAATTTGAAAAGAGAAGGCTGATCAGGAAGCCGTAGGAAAGCAGAGATAGCTGAAAGATAACCTTTAAGAGTGCCCAGAGCAGGGCCAAGGAAGGAAGAAAGAGGACAACCTCAGAAGAGGGGCGGAAAGAGGATCCACAGCCTTTGCTGTGCACCATGCCACAAATTTGTTCCACTGGCAGGCGTATACCGATTTTGTGGAGGGACGCCTGGCTGCCAGAATCACATCACAGACTTCAGGAGGCAAGTCAAATGGCATCAACTGTTGCCGCTCAGTCTCCACGCATGGAGGTGGAGACTGGACAGGTTCGGGTGGACGACCGTCCCCTGCTGCTGCGACAGAAGGTCCTCCTGAAGAGGCAGTCGTATCGGGGGATCGATCGACAGACTGAGTAGCTCGGGATACCAGTACCTTCGTGCCCAAACCGGAGCCACCAAGATGACTTGGGCACGGTCGCGCCTGATCTTCTTCAGCACTCTGGGCAGAAGTGGTATAGGCGGAAAGGCGTACAACAGACCGCAACTCCACTCGCGACGAAAGGCGTCCCCGAGCGAGTGCCGCCTTGGAAACTCCAATGCGCAGAACTGCTGACATTGCGCGTTCTCTTCGGTGGCGAATAGATCTAACCAAGGCTCTCCCACTGCTGAAAGAGGCCTTGCGCCACATCCGAGTTTAGACGCCATTCGTGATCCATCATGCACCGGCGGCTGAGTTCGTCTGCTCTGGAGCCCGCCAGATGTTGAACCACCAGGGTGATGCCCTGATGTTCCAGCCATGTCCAGAGGCGCAGAGCCTCCTGACAAAGGGTCCACGAACCCACCCCGCCCTGTTTGTTGCAATACCACATGGCGGTGGTGTTGTCCGTGAACACCTGCACTACACTTCCTCGGACAGAAGGAAGGAATGCCTTCAGTGCAAGTCGGATCGCCCTCAGCTCCAGAAGGTTGATATGGAGCCGGGACTCCGCTGGAGACCAGAGGCCTCTGATCTCCGCCTCTCCCATGTGGCCCCCCCATCCCAGAAGGGACACATCCGTCACCACTACGTGCTCCGGTTGGAGTAGGGAGTGGGCTCTGCCACTGTCCCAATCGTGGTCTGTGAGCCACCACTGCAACTGTCTTGCAGTGCCCTCTGAGATCAGGACGTGGTCGGACAGGTTGCCTCAATGCTGGGCCCACTGAAACTTCAGGTCCCACTGCAGAGCCCGCATCTGGCGTGATGCACTAACAGGATGCAGGAGGCCATCAGACCCAGAAGCCGCAGCCCCAACCTGACAGAAACCCGGGATAGAGGCTGAAAGATGAGAATCAGAGCCTGAATATCCCGGACCCGCTGCTCCGGAGGATAAGCCCAGAACTGCGCCGAGTCCAAAACCGCTCCGATGAAGAGGAGCTTCTGGGAGGGACTCAGATGCGACTTCGGCACATTGATTAGGAACCCCAGCAAATGCAGGATGTCGGCCGTAGTCTGGAGGTGGGAGACGACTGCCTGGGGCGAGCCCGCCTTCAACAACCAGTCGTCGAGATAGGGGAAGACTGGAACCCCCAATCTGCGCAGATGAGCTGCGACCACCGCCATCACTTTCGTGAACACCCGAGGGGCACTTTCGTGAACACCCGAGGGTCACTAGTGAGGCCGAAGGGGAGCACGGTGAACTGAAAATGCTCCTGACCCAACGTGAACCACAGGTAACGCCGGTGGGCCGGGGATGTGGAAATAAACATCCTGCAAGTCCAACGCTACCATCCAGTCTCCAGGGTCTAGGGCAGCCAGAACCTGAGCTAAGGTGAGCATCTTGAACTTGAAGGCGTTGACGCTCCTGTGGTTCAAGATAGGGCGTAGGCCCATTGTGCCCTTCTTGGGAACCAGAAAGTAGTGGAAATAACAACCACGACCTACTTCTGGACCAGGAACGCGCTCGATGGCCCCCTTGGCCAAGTGGGCCGTAACTTCCTCCTGCAGAAGATTCAAGTGATCCCCTGACATGCGGTGGTACTGCGGTGGCATGGCTGGAGGGGTCGCCTCGAAGGGGAGGGAGTAGCCCCTTCGGACGATTTGCAGCACCCACCTGTCCGATGTGATGGAACGCCAGTGGAGCAGGTGATGGCGAACTCTGCCTCCCACTGGCGTGGAATGGGCCTGAAGCACGGACTAGGAGGGCTTTGAGGCGGATGCTGCCGGGGTAGATGTGGACGGACCGGCACGTTGTCCCCCTGTACCGCCTCGGCGGAATCCACATCCGCGACCGCATGAAGGTTGGTTCTGCAGCCTGTGGCTAGGCGGACGTGAGGGGGCACCCCTTCCTTGGCCTTGAAAGGGACAAAAAGCGTACATTTGCAGGCGCAGGGCCGAGAGGCCCAAGGACTTGGCCGTAGCCTGGGAGTCCTTAAAGCGTTCCAGCGCACTATCGCCTTGTCGCCAAAAAGGCGACTGCCATCGAAGGGCATGTCCATGAGGGTGCTCTGGACATCCCCAGAAAAACTCGTAGACCGCAGCCAGGCGTGGCGGCGGAGCGCCACTGTGGTCGACATTGCACTACCCAGCGAGTCCGTAGTGTCCAGTCCACATCGGATAGCGTTCCGCGCTGCATCCCGTCCCTCGGCAAGAGCCTGGGCGAGCCGTGTCCGGGCCTCCTCCGGACACTGGGGCAGCACGTCCTCCACCGTATCCCACAGGGAATGGGAGTAACGGTCCAAGAGACAAGTGGTGTTAATAGACCGCAGTCCCAAACTAAGGGAGGAGACCAGCTTCTTAACAAACTATTCAAGTCTCTTGGATACCCGATCCGGGGGAGCGGACGGGAAGGAGGTCTGGGAAGTAGAGGCCTGGATAACCAGTCTCTCGGGCGTGTGGTGCATGGTCAGAAAACTGGGGTCGCCCAGCGCAGGGCGTGGCGCCGGTACACAGGAGGTACTGTGGAGGGCTTGGACCAGGTGCCCTTCAGGACGTCCAGTAGTGCTTCATTAAACTGCAGCAGAGGCTCCGAGGAGCTTGCTGACAGATGGAGCACTTCGGTGAGGAGGTTAGTCCTCACGGTCACAGCAGGGAGCTCTAGCCCAAGGGCTTTGGCCGCCTTGCGCAGCACCACAGAAAATGCAGCACCTTACTCGGAGGAGAGATGAAGCCAGTGTCAGGGGAGGTATCAAGACCAATGGCACCCCCCAGCTCATCTGCCCAGTCCTGTGATAACTGGCCCTGCCGGGCCAGAGGGTCCTCAGACCCCTCCCAGTCATCACTGTCATCCGATTCCTGGTAGACAGGAGGAATGATCGGAGCCCGGCGGAAGATGAAATTGCCACCCATCAGCGTCGGGCCCGGACCGGGACTGAACCGGGGAACGGCGTCGTCCAAAGACGGCGCCGGAGGTGGTACCGGAGTCGGCGCCGGCGGAGGGGTCGTGAGGTCGACCGGCGCCGACAGATCCAGGCCTGGATCCCACGGGGACCTGCGGCGTCAGGACCGGAGTCAGCGACGGCGCCGGAGCCGCCGGCTCGCTAGGCCTCCCAGTCAAGCCCGCAGGGCCCGAAGGCGCACCGGCAGGCATCGACGGCGGAGCCAGGCCCCTCATGGCAGAGAGGAAGGAACTGATCTCCGCCGGAGTCGCGTCAGTCCCAGGGACCGGCGGGTATGGGGACGGACGCGACTCCTGCAGCTCTGACGGAGCTGCGTGGGTGGTACCACCCGAACCCTTAGCTGAGTCGCGTGACCGGCGAGGGGAGCCCGAAGAGCGATGTCGCCTCTTGGACTTCTTACTATGCTTCGACTTACCCGAAGAATTGGAACCAGACGAGCGGTGGTGATGGCTGCGGCTCCGTGACCCGTCCCTCGACCTCCTCCTCGACCGGGACTGTGAACGGCGCGGAGCCGACTGCCGGAACTCCAGTAGCTTGCGGGACCGCTCCCGCCTAGCCTTCAAAGTCAAGGCCCGGCAGTCGAGGCACGACGCGGAATCGTGGTCGGCCCCAAGGCAGTAGAGGCACCGGCGGTGGTGGTGCGTAGCCGACATCAGGAGTCACAAGGTTTAAAACCAGGCATCCTACCGGCACCAGAGTAGAGTCGACAGAATAGACCAAAAGAGTCAAAAGATGACTAAAAGGGTATGCTCTTCCCGGATCGGCGCTGTCTGGCGAGGAAAAAAGAAGAACTGATGTCAGAGCGCAAGGGCGGCGTCTAAGTACTCCGACGACGTAATCCCGATGCACGACGCCGACGACGGACGCGGAGCCGCAGACGACGCCTAGCGACGAGCAAGGGTATTGCTGACGAAAAATCTTTCCGGATCCAGCCCGACGCCTGGTGATATTTTAAGGTGAGGAATCTAACTAATGTGTTTCTTTCAGATTTGCTGTTTCGAAAGGATAAACCCGAAACTGCGTTGTGTCCAGAACCGCTCCAATGAAGAGGAGTTTCTAAGAGGGGGTCAGGTGTGACTTCGGCACGTTGATGGAGAACCCCAGCAAATGCAGGAGGTCGGCCGTAGTCTGGAGGTGGGAGACGACAGCCTGGATCGAGCCCGCCTTCAACAGCCAGTTGTCGAGATAGGGGAAGACTGGAACCCTTAATCTGCCCAGATGAGCTGTGACTACTGCCATCACGTTCGTGAATACCTGAGGGGCGCTGGCAAGGCCAAAGGGGAGCACGGTGAACTGAAAGTGCTCGTGGCCTACCATGAACCATAGGTAACGCCTGTGGCCCGGCAGGACAGGGATGTGTTAATAGGCGTCCTACAAGTCCAAAACTACCATCCAGTCTCCAGGGTCAAGGGCAGACAAGATCTGAGCGAGCGTCAACATTTTGAACTTCTCCTTCCGGAGGAAGGGGCTGACGTTCCTGAGATCCGAGATAGGACGCAGATCTTTGTTATTCTTGGGCAACAGAAAGTAGTGGGAATAGCAATCGCGACTTACTTCTGGGACATGCATGCGCTCGATGGCTCCCTTGGCCAAGAGTGCGAAACATCCTATTGGAGAAGGGCCAGATGACCCTCCGACCATGTTATGGTAATGAGGTGGCATGGATGGAGGGGTAGTCTGAAGTGGAGGGAGTTGCCCCTTTGGACTATTTGCAAAACCCACCTGTCCAACTTGATGGTGCACCAGTGGGGGAGGTGATGGCGGATCCTGGCATTTGGTGGCCCTGAAATGTCAGACTAGGAGGGTTTGGAGGCTGCTGCATAGGGGGCTGTGGTGGACAGGCCTGCCCGCTGGCCCCCAGAACCAAGGCGCTGGTTCTCACGTCCCCGGCCACGCTGAGGCTGAACAGCTTGCGCCGGCTTGTGGCTCTGGGCGGGACGTGGCGGGGCACCCCTTCCGTAGCCACGAAAGGGGCGAAAAGCAGACTGCACAAGGAGGGTGGTGGAGAGGCCCAAGGACCTGGCCGTAGCCCGAGAGTCCTTAAAGCGCTCCAGTGCATTGTCTGCCTTGTCGCCAAAAAGGCGACGCCCAAAGGGCATGTCCATGAGATTGGATTGGGCATCCCCGGAAAAACCAGGCATACGCAACCAGGCGTAGCGTCGAAGGGCTATGAATGTGGAAATCATCCTGCCAAGTGCGTCGGTGGTATCCAGCCCAAAGCTGATGGTAAACTTCGCTGCATCTCTCCCCTCGGAAACTGCCCAGGAGAGCAGGGCCCAGGCATCCTCCAGGCACAGACGCAGCCCCTGTGCAACCGTGTCCCACACGGAGTGGGTGTAACGGCCCAAAAGACATGCATTGTTTACCGACCTTCTTCCCAAGATGGTCCAGCTATTTGGATTCCCGATCAGGGGGAGCGGTAGGGAATGCACCCTTGGAGGTAAAGGCTTGGACCACCAAGCTCTCAGGGGTGGGGTGTTGGGAGAGGAAAGTGGGGTCACCTGGGGCCGGGCAATGGCATCGGGCAATGATCCTGTCCACAGGAGCCCCTGTGTTGGGCCTGTACCAGGTGCCCAAAAGGATGTCCGTGAGAGCTTCATTAAACGGGAGAAGGGGTTTCGAAGAGCTTGCTGCCGGTTGAAGCACCTCTGTCAGGAGGTTAGTCCTGACTGCCACCGTGGGTAGCTAGAGGTTGAGAGCCTCCACCGCCCTACGCAACACCACTGCATATAACGCTCCCTCCTCCGTAGCCATGGTAGGAGGAGACAAGATGCCAAGGTCTGAGGTATCCAGACCACTGGCTTTCCCCAGTTCCTCTCTCCAGTCCTGTTCACACACTAACTGGTCAGTCAAAGGGTCCCCAGACCACTCCCAGTCCTCCTCACTCTCCTCTGGCTGCCAATCTGGTCTCAAAGAGCCAGGGTAGAACAGGGGCACAAAAGTACCCGTCGGCATCGGATCCGGCATCAGTTGACGCCGATCCGGCTCTGTGTCTACCTCGAGGTGGAGGCCGGGGTAGACATCAGCTTGGGGACACAGCACATGCCGGTGGCGGGTGAGGTGCCAATGGAATCGGCGCCGGGGAAGCTGTAACAAGGTCGACCGGCGCCGAACCGGATCGAGGCCTGGATGCAAGGGGACCCTGCGGCACCGGAGCCACAGGCGTCGAAGGCCCAGGGCCTCAAAGTTGAGTCTGTGTGGGCCCAAAGGCGCGCCGGTGGAGTCGGGCCACCCAAAGATGGCGTGCATCATTTCGTAAAATTGACGAAGCTGGGTGGGGGTCGCTCCGGGTCCTGGGAAGGGTGGAAAACTCTGAAGCTAGCTCTGTATATACTATACCACAATAAGGTATAGTGTGCACAGACTTCAGAGGATCCCCAGAGGTATAGCAGAGGCTAAATTAGATAGTCACCAACAGCTATCTTTGTGATAGTGGGGAGCGAGCAGTTAAGCATATTACACTGTGTATGAATGAATGAAAGTTTATATAGCGCTCAGCTACTCCAAAAGGAGTGTCCCGGCGCTGCAGAATCACATAGCTGGTAACCCAAAGATGGTTTAACTTCCAAAGAGCCAGGTTTTCAACAGTTTTTTCAAAACTCATTAGATCTCTCACACTTCAGGGGCAGCGGAAGTTTGTTCCATGCCTGTGCCCCCAAGAGGCTGAAGGATGTGCCACCCCTGCGCGCCAGGCGAACCTTCGGGACACAGGCGAGCGCCCCCGCTGTTGATCTAAGTGCTCTAGTTGTCGTGTACCAACCAACACGTCTTGTTAGGTAGCTGGGCCCTTGCCATGAAGAGCCTTAAAAAACATTACTACGGTCTTGAACTGTATCCGCTCCCTAACTGGGAGCCAACGTAATGCTTTAAGATGCAACGTCATATGGGACCTCTGACATTCTGCACCACCTGAAGACGTTGCAGGAGGGAGTCTGACACACCGAGATAAAGGACATTCCCGTAAAACAGTCTTGATGTAATCAAAGCATGAATCATGGTTCTCCTACAATCTAGCGGATGAAGTGGAAGAAACTTTCTCAACATCCTTAACAATCCAATACAGGAGAGGAGGAGCCTAGCGCGCACCCAAGATGGCCGCGTAGGTGCGAGGCTCCCGAGGACCTCCGCGACCTCCTGCATAAATCCTGACCGAATCCTGTCCTAGATGAGGGGACTGTGTTTGTGAACCAGAGTTGAGGTGACGCCTGTTTTCCGTTTTCAATTCGGACCTCGGACACCGGCGGGAGCACCGATTAAGGTTTGCGGCCTTCTCCACGCCGGCCCCCCGTACTGGAGTTGTGGGGCGATCCGGCGACAAAGTGAATAACAGCGGCGGGCAAGGCTGGGTGACTCGCGCACCCCGCACTTTCACTTTCGCTTTTGCGCCCTCCTTGCTGCCAGGCGAGGTAGGGTCGCGCAGCGGTGTGCGGTGGTGTGGCCTCGTTGGGGTGCCCTGCCGGCCCGCCGGCTGCGGTCCGTCCTGCGGAGCGGTGGTCGCCCCCCCCCCCGGAGCCCTGGAACGGGATTGTCTACCCCCTTTTTGAGGAGATTGGCTCGATTTGGGACCGCGACCATGGCCACAAAACAAGATGGCGACCGGGCTAAGGTGAAGTCGACCCGTCGTGGCGCAGCCCATCAATCCAACAATATGGACCGCTACACCCTCCAGAAGGGATCTCCAGAGGCGCTACGTAGATCCCCTACGGGCCCGACTGACGCTCCTGCTCTGCCCACGGACCTGACCCTCCGAGACGTCATGGGCGCCATCGCCGAGATGAAGGCCTCGGTGGACCAGCGCTTTGACACTCTGGCGCAGAAGATCGACTCGGTCCTCGTGGACGTGGGCCTCGTGAGAGCCGATCTCTCAAAAACAAATGACCGGGTCGATTCTTTGGCCCACTCTACCTCGGGCCTCACGTCCGACGTGGCGGCCCTCCAACAGGAGGTGCGCAGGCTCGGCCAGGCGAGCGCCCTGATGCATCGTCGACTGGAGGATTCCGAGGGTCGGGCCCGGAGGAATAATGTCCGCATCATCGGGGTGCCGGAGGGACGCGAGGCAGAGGCAGCGGATCTGTTTGTGGAGGACTTGGTCCTCACCCATCTCCAGCCTCGGGGGCTGAGTAAATTCTTTGCAGTGGAACGTGCCCACAGGGTCCCCGGGGGTAGGCCTAAGACCGGAGCCCCTCCGAGGCCTCTCATCGCCCGGATTTTCAATTTTCGGGACAGGGACGCTATCCTGCAGACCTCCAGGCTACAAGGGCCGGTCAGACTTGACAATATGGATATCAATTTCTATCCTGACTTTACTCCGGCGGTCCAAAAGCAGCAACTGAGTTTTCTTGGTGTCAAACGTCGCCTACGGGACCTGAATCTCAAATATGCGATGCTTTTTCCGGCTAAGCTGAGGGTGGAGGTGGATGGCCGCACGCACTTTTTTGATCGTCCCGAGGCGGCCGGGGACTGGCTGGACACTCTGCCCGGAGATCGGGGCCGGGGGGGTGGGGGGGGGGAGCGGTTGGTGGGGAGGGCCCGCCGGATCAGGACTGAGGGACTAATGGTAGGCCTTGCTCTGGACTGTGTTATTGTCACCATTGACTGTTAGGGTAAGTTCCCCTCCTGCGGAGGTCGTGCGGGGTCTCTTGGGGGATCTCCCTCCTCCTCTGGGGGACTAGTTAGTTTTCTTTCCATGGGGCGACAGGCACACTGCACTTTGGGGGGGCTGTTCGGGCTCATGCAGGGGTGCAGGGTGGGGGGAGTTCTGTTGGGATGGGTGGGTTGGGGTGGGGTGTGGTTCGTTTCTACCGCAAGGCAAACCCTTTATTGTATTGGTTTTTTTGAGATGCTCTCGGGGGGACAAATGATGGCTTCTGTATGTGATGGGGGGTAGGGACCTGACGTTGTTGTCCTGGAACGTTAACGGACTGGGTGATAGGATTAAGCGGGGTGTGGTCCTGCAATATCTGAAACGGATTTCGCCTGATGTGGTCTTTTTGCAGGAAACACACCTCATTGGTAACTCCTATTGTGCCATGAACCGACGTGGTTATCGTTTGGTGGCCCACTCGGGCTTCACATCAGGCTCACGAGGGGTGGGCATTATGGTCAAGACCTCGCTCCCGCTAGAAATAGATGAGGTGCGCCATGATGAGAGGGGACGCTACACTGTCTTGGTGGGGAGAATGGAGGGCAAGGTAGTCGTCTTTGTCTCAGTGTACGTCCCACCGGGGTTACAGTCCACCACCTTTGCGGACCTGGGACGCCTCCTGCTTGACCTTCCGGGGGGGCTTCTGGTGGTTGGGGGGGACTTCAATGCGGTGGCTTCTGGGACTCTGGATCGCTATCCCCCTAGGGACCTCCCCCGGGCACAAGCGTGGCTGTCTGGCCTTTTGGACACGCTGGGATTGGTGGACTGTTGGCGTCTGAAGCACCCCACTCAACTGCAGTACACCTTCCATTCGGGGGCCCATGGTAGCCTTTCGCGGCTTGATTATGTCCTTGTCCCTGCGGCCTATGCCGGGAGAGTGGGGGAGGTGCGCCATCTGGCGCGGGGTATCTCAGATCATTCCCCACTCCTGTTGCACTTTGATGTCTTCCCGAGGGGGGAGGGCAGGGTAGCTCCAATCAATGCCTGGTACCTGCGCGACCCCACTATTCGTGATGACTTGATTAAATCCTTGCAACGGTATTTTGAGGAGAATGTGGGGTCTGTCCCGTCGGCCATTTCCCTGTGGGAGGCTTTCAAGACTGTGCTTAGAGGGGAGGCCCTCTCCTTTATTTCCCATGCCCGGAGGCGCGCACAGGAGGAGGTGACCCGGGTGGAGGCCGAAATCACTGAACTGGAGGGTGATCTGGGGAGTGGGGTGACTGACGCTGCGCTGCACGTTCTACACCTTAAGCAGGCGGCTTATAGGTCCCTCGTCACGGAGGCGGCCAGGGGCCTCAGCAGAGAGCAACAGGGGCGATTGTATGATGTGGGTGATAAGGCTGGTAAGTTGATTGCGTGGTTGGATAGGAAGGAGAGAGCTAATCGTGTGGTCCCGCTGATTGAAAGAATGGATGGTGTACGTGTCACTGAGCCGGAAGGCATTGTCTCTTGCTTCGCGGATTATTTCCGCGAGGTATATTCCCCGGTTTCTCCCTGCCCGGAGGAGGATTCCCATGCCCTGCTGCGTGACATCGCGCTGCCCTCCCTCTCAATGGAGGACAGGGAGTTGATGGATGCCGCCCCCACCTCGGACGAAATTGCCCTCGCCATCCGCTCGGTCGCTTCTGGCAAGGCCATGGGCCCGAACGGCATTCCTATCGAGTTGTATAAATTGCGACCGGACGTACTGGCACCCCACCTCCGCGCTATGTTCCTTGCGGCTCACTCGCGGGGCTCCCTCCCGCCGGACCAGTGTCTGGCTACCATCGTGGTTATCCACAAGGAGGGCAGACCGCGAGACCGGGTTACATCCTACCGGCCTATCTCGCTCTTGAACGCGGAGCCTAAAATCCTCGCCAAGGTGCTCGCTAACCGGCTGGTCGGCGTGGTGGGCGATTTGGTCCACCAAGACCAGTCCGGCTTCATTCCCCATCGCAATACGGCCCTTAATCTGCGGCGCTTGCACGGGGTGCTCGCGCGTGTTCCGTTCGTGCGGGAGCCGGCCATTTTGGCGTCCCTGGACGCCACCATGGCGTTCGACACGCTCGAGTGGCCCTACATCTGGGCGATGTTGGCGAAATTTGGATTTGGCCCGGGATTCATCAGTTGGGTCAAATTGTTGTACTCGGACCCATTGGCACAGGTGGTGGTGAATGGTCGAGTCTCGGCCCCATTCGTGCTGGGACGGGGCACGCGACAGGGTTGTCCCCTGTCGCCGCTCCTTTTTGCATTGGCCCTGGAACCCCTGGCGGAGTGGCTGCGGTGGCACCCTTCCATCCGAGGTCTCCGTTGGACCCCCGAGTATGAGGACCGCGTGTCCCTCTACGCTGACGATATCCTTTTGTACTTAGCCTCCCCGCGCAAATCACTGATTGCCCTGGTCGATGTTCTGCGCTCCTTTGGCCGTAATTCAGGTCTTGTCATTAACTGGGCTAAATCCTGTGTCTATGTGCTTTCCGGGGAGGCTCCTGTCCTCCCTCGGGGTTGTCCGATCCAGATTGCCTCGCAGGGATTTCGATACCTGGGGGTCTATATTACGCTGGACCCGGTGGCCCGCTACGAGCGAAGCTTGCTTCCCCCCTCCAGCGCTTGAAGGAGGACGTCGCGCGCTGGCGGCGCTTGCCGCTTTCGCCGCTCGGCCGGGCGGCACTGTTCAAGATGATGTCATTGCCACGCTTTTTGTACGCTCTCCAGAACACTATGGACTTGGTCCCGGCGCGCTACTTCCGTGAGGTGGAAAGCTTACAGCGCCGTCTGTTTTGGGATGGGAGGCCGCGTATAGCCCTGGCAAAATTGACGCTCCCGTGGTACGACGGAGGGATTGCCCTCCCGGATATTAAGCGGTATTACTGGGCCTCCCAGTTAGCTGCAATTAATCACGGCTTCTATGGGCCCGCCCTAAACCCGGCATTTGAAATGGACAAAATGCTCCTACCCGGTGGCGACTACAACCGAGCGCTCTGTACTAGCGTGCCCGATTCCCGCTTGACGGGACCCACGCGTGTCATGGTGCGAGTATGGCACGCGGCTAATGCAGCTATGGGATGGAAGGACCGTTTGACCCGGGCGTCACCGTTGTATGCGTCGGAGAGGCTTGGCTCTTTGTGGACCTCGAAGGGCTTCGAGAGGTGGGACATGATAGGCATCAGTACAGTGGGAGATCTCTGGACGAGGGGAGGATTCAAGACATTCGAGACGCTGCAGGCGGAGTTTCAGCTGCAGGGCAGTGAATACTTTCGCTACCTGCAGGTCCGTCACGCACTGGGTTCCGTCTTCCCAGACGTGGCCTCCATCCCGGAGTCCTCCCCCCTGGAGGATAGAGTGCTAGATGGCCACGTTCCGGACAGCACGATCTCCCTCATTTATAAGAAATTGATAAATGACCGCTCGGGCCTACTGACTGGCCTCCGCGAGGCTTGGGTTGCCGATGGGCTGGAGTTGGACGACGAGGACTGGATTTCCGCGGTGGCCTCTCCGAAGGAGGTGGCCATCCCGGCTCGCCTTCGCTTCGTCCAGCTTAAGATACTCCACCGGGTGTATATGACGGGGCCAAGGCTTCAGCGTATGGGCTATGCCGAGGATGGATTGTGTAAGCGTGGGTGTGGTGCCTTGGCGACTTTTTTACACATTCTGTGGGAATGTCCGAAGGTGGAGCGATTCTGGCGTGGTGTGCATGAGGTTCTGCGAGCGGTTACACATGTCGCGCTGTTGCCTGAAGCGAGGAGATGCCTGCTGAATGTGTGGGAACCGACTGATTACTCGGTTCCGCAGACGCGATGGGTGACTCTGGGATATATGATAGCTAAACGTGACATTGCTCAGCTGTGGGGATCTCAGAGACCCCCGGCGGTGTCGGCTTGGAAAGAACATATGGATTGGTGCATGTTCCGAGAAAAGGTGGTATATGTGGCGCGGGGTAAGCCTGGGGCATGGGTGAAGATATGGGGCCCCTGGAACGCTTACCGCGGGGGTATTTGCGAGCCGCCGTTGTTGCCTCCCGCTTCACCAGCTCCATCCCCATAGTTGACCCCCTCCCTCAGCCCTGGGCACATTGTTCTCCCAGTCCCGGATCAGTTTCCCTCCCCCTCTCTGGATTTCTTTGGATGGTTGGGGTTCCCCACTTGAGGAGCACGTGTTGTCATTTTCGATTGTGGGTTGCCTTGCGGGTGTGGTTTTATGTTGTTGTGTTGTATAAAACGAAACCGTATTGTGGGTTCAGAGTTATGTGGCCCGCGTTGTTGATACCTCCTGCTTTATCGTCTATGCAAAGCCAAGTGCCTTATTGTATGTATGTCATTGGCTTTTGTCACTTTAGCGGCCGGCCGGAAGGTTGTAGGCCCATACTTGTATATATTTGAGATTGCAATAAACGGTTTCAAAAAAAAAAAAAAAAAAAAAAAAAAAACAATCCAATACAGGTCCCAACTAGAGCCTGAACTTAGGAACATATAGAAAGAGCATCAATACGAATTCCCAGGTTTCTGACTATCGCTTGAGCCACACTGGGAGGAGAAAATTCCTCGGCCACCATTGACTCCAGTCCTGTACTGTAGGTAGGCCGAAAAAAACTGTTTCTGACTTGTCAGAATTGCACTTCAGCTGGTTTTCCTCCAACCATCCGAAGACGTCGGTGAGGCAAGATCTAATCATGCCCCCATCGAATTTATTACCTCTGTCGCAAGAGAAAACCAGCTGAGTGTCGTCAGATTATGAGATTATTTTTACCCCACAGGACTCTACCAGAGTAGCTAACAGGGACATATATAGATTAAAAAGCGTAGGGCTAAGGCAAACACCCTGAGGGACTCCATATTGTAGACTAGGCAAGGGGGAGGAAAATAGAGGGGTCCAAATCATCTCTCTCTTCTCCAAATAGGAGGTAAGCCAGGCTAGAGCCTGACCCCCAAAGCCCATCCTTTCCAGTCTATCAAGGAGCCTCCTATGTGGCACCGTATCGAACGCTGCAGACAGGTCCAACAATATAATGATCGCTCTACCCCCCTGATCCAAGATCTCCTTAAGATATTCTGACACCTCCAACAATGCCGTTTCTGTGCTGTAACCAGCCCTGAAACCTGACTGTTGGGTGTAAGAGATCGTGTGCTTCAGCCAATGCCACCATAGATTTATTGACATGTTTTTCAAGCACTTTGGAGAAGGCAGGAAGGAGGGAGATAGGCCTGTAATTTGTTGGTACCAGTGGGTCAGCGCTCATTTATTTATTTTTTTAAAAAGGGGCAGGATTTTTGCCCTTTTCCAAAGAGGCAGGATAATACCTGCAGCCAATGAGGAGTTCAGGACCTTGTTAATCTGTTGATTGCTAGTGGGGGCCAAAGCTGGTAAAAGCTTAGCAGGATAAGCATCCACCAGTGAGCCTGATTTCAGGTTTTTCAGATAGGAGAGTGAATCCTCCATTTTAATTGCTGGAAACTCTAATAACTGAGGACCTTGTAAGGGTTCACATCGTGGAGGGGAACTAATGCGGTCTCCCTCTGTCCTGATCCAGCTAGTTTATCCTTAGCAGATACCAAGGACTGCTGGATAGTCATTTTGGCATGAAAAGATTGAGCAAGCAGGTGCGACCAGTCTGCTGACAATGGAACTGCTCCTCTAGTTACCTTTGGAGGCATAAAAAAACTTTACGATCCCAAAGATCTCTTTGCTCATATTTTTTGCCAACGTTATTTTATTCCTCCAATAATTCGCCTTAGCATCTCTCAGCAGTTTATAATAAACTGTTTGGGTGGCCCTATAGGTCTCCCTATCATCTTGGAGATAAAGGTTACGCCACTTCCTCTCCAGATTTTTACACTCCCTTTTACTGGTTCTCAGTGATTCATTGAACCAGGATGCTGGATGGCCGCAACTTCTGGAGGTACATATTGTTAACGGTGCAGCAGCATCAATATTCAGCCTTAACCAATCCTCGACAGCACAAGCATCCACTGCAGGACTATCTAATAATGTAGGCACGGTAGAAGCGAGAGCCCCCTGTAAAAGTGGCAATGATATCTTGTGCAAAGCTCTAAACTTATAGTCAGTGGCTGGCGAGCCTAGACGTTCACTCTTCCCTATAATTGGTATCTAGAATGGGATTAAAAAATGATTTGACCAAATAATCGGAATCGGAGAGTCAGCGCTCAACTCCATATTACCGAAGACTTGGTCCAGTTTATGGCCCAGCTTGTGTGTAGGTTCCTTATATGGGGTATGTTAGAGTCGGGGATCTCTGGTTGGCGCAAGGTTGCCCTTGTGTCAAGCAGGAACCCTCTCCTCCACGTCAGGGCGCAGGATAACCCCTCGCGAATGACCCTTGCTCACCCTCTAGGTGCGTGGCGTGAGCAGCCAAGGCGATTCCTCAGGCGTTGTTGGCTAAGCACTTACAATCATACACACAGTAAATACATTAATCCCCCCCAGAAACGGACACCAGACTTGGATATATATAAAAATACGTTTCTTTATGTAAAAATAAGGTATATATCTCTCAGCAGACTTATCACAAGACCAATAACGTTTTCGCTAGGCCACCAGGTTATACAGCAGGCAAATGTTCTTGGTTCGTAGTTTCAAATGGATAGTTCGTAGTCTTTTTACTTGTAGTTCCAGTACTCACAGAGATCGGTTCCTGCGAACGGGGAAATAAGGCGTTGCGGGCCCCGAGCCCGATACTGGACTTCTTTCGTGATTAGGAGAGTCGGCACAGGTCGGTGCGACTCTCAACTTCGGGAAGTGTTCTTGGGTCCTCAATCAGCAGGTGTGGGCAAGTAGGCAGGCGCGGCCCGCGACCCTTTGGCACGGCGGTGCAGGAGGGTCTCCACAGCGGGGGCGGCGCGGCCTGAGATGTCCGGGGATAGCGAAGCGGGGTCACAGGGCACAGTCAGTGCAGCTGGATGACCCGGCGTAGATCACAGTCGTCGGACGGCTTCCGGCAGGAGGGGTGATAGCGCGTTCAGCGCACTCCAATGGCAGGCGGTGACAGGGGTGCAGGCGGCCTAGCCCGGGGACAGAGAGCGGCTCCGGACGGAGCGGGGCTCTCACGGGATTTGAGGCAGGCGAGCTTCTGGGTGTCACGGCCCTAGGAGGGGCGATGAGGGGCGCAGTCTCTTTTCCAGCGGGATGCCCACACGGCTCGAATTGGAGGATGAGCAAGAAGCACAGTGAACCCACTGTTCCTGGGGTTCAGTTCAGGGGGCAAGCTCAGATCAAGCCCTTGGAGAATGTTCAAGCACAAAGTAGCAAAGTCTTCTCAGTAAGTCTCTTCCTCTCCTTTCTCAGCAAGGCAAGCAGCAGGCCAGCTCCTCCAGCGTCTTCTTCTCCTTCTAGTCGGGCAGAGGTTCTTTGTGGTAAACAGGATTCTGATTTCTTAGGAGCCAGGCTCCTACTTTTATACCATGATTCTTTTGTTCTTTAGCGCCAGGGGGCCTAGGCCTGGCTCAGTCCAGTTCTGGAGCACTTTGTTATGGTGACTCTGCTCTTTCCTTTCAGCAGCAGGGCAGAGACATCAGCCGCCCCACAGGGGGTGGCGCCGGCTTTGTGGTGGCAGAGCACAGGTCTATTCAAGAGTCAAGGTGTACTCCTCCCACCCATCCAGGTGTAATCTCTCTACCCACCACCTGGCAGCCAACCTGTCTCTGGGGATTCCCCAACCCTGCTCCTTACTGTGGCCAGGCAGAACACATACACACAGCAGAGGCGGACTGAGATGGTCAGGTCAGTAAATACTAACTTTCTAAAAGTAGTATTTACAAACCCAGGATACTAAAATAGACTTGACTACAAGAAGTATTTTATCATCCTGAGTTCAGGCATACTAAACTTGACACTTCTACCATGCTCTCTGAGTCCACTGGGGTCACAGCGTTGGCGTGATCCCAGCAGCCCATTCTGGCCTATGGAGAGCAGGTAGCCTTCAATAGTGAAAAACGAAAATGGCTGTAATTCACTACTAAGACATGCCACACACATCAGGGCATGTCCTACCTTATGCCTACAATGCACCCTGCCCTTGGGCCTACCAGAGGGGTGGCTAATATGTAGGTAAGGGAAGGTTTAGGGACTGGCAAGTGGGGGCACTTGCGCAGTCAGCGCGACGGTCCCGGACCGCGCACAGGGTCTGCGGTGGCAGACCCTAGACACATTTTACAAGGCCGCTTCCGTGGGTGGCGCAACCAGCGCTGCAAGCCCACCAGCAGCATTGGCATTCACAAGCCCTGGCACCCCTGGTGCACTTTACTGGGGACTGACAGTGAATCCAATAAACCAATCATGAACATCAATTACAGGTACACTTTACTTAGGGAGCACTTGCACTGCGGCACGGATTAGCCGTGGCGCAGTGCCCTGAGCGGACAACACCAGCAAAACAGTTGAGGCACACCATCAAAAAGTGGAAGGGAAACTCACGCCAAGGTGCCAGGTCTAACAGGGTATAAACCTGCATGCCGACATAATATCCAACAGAGCAACCACCTGAGGGTCCGAAGGTTTATCCATATGCAGATTCAAGTCCCCTAATATCAGCAGATATTTATACTTTAAAGCTAGCGGTGAAATACAATCCTGTAGGGATCTTAAAAAATTGCTAGATGAGCCTGGTGGACTATAAATCAATATCCCTGCAAAACAATGCTGAGAGGACAGAGTGCAGCGAAAACCACAGCATTCTGCGCCAACCACTGCATCCAGGGCCAGAGGGGCACATTCAAACTTTTTTTAAAATAATGGCAACACCTTTGCCCCCCTCCCGGTCTTTCCTAATAATCCTATAGCTTGCCGGAATGGCCGTAGCTATATTAGGATTGGACGCATTGGACAACCATGTTTCCGTTAGAAACAGGAAATCCGGATGCTTTTCATTCAAAAGATCATAAATTTGGGCATCATGTTTTTGCAATGAGCGTGTATTAAGCAAGAATTATTTTATCTGTTACCCTGACCCTTTGCCCAAGCTTTTTCCCTCCCAAAATGTGGGTCCATGTGAGTGGAGCCAATGCTTGGTAACAGAGACCAAGTGCAACATGAACAATGCAAAGGCGGCTCATCATAGGTTACAGGCCGAGTGCCACAGCAGGTTATCTTAGAGCGTAATTTGAGCAGTTTCTCCCGCCCATAGTGCCTGATGTGTATAGTGTCAGAGTGTCTATGGGCAGCATGCCCGGCGCCGGCCGCCTCCGGGACGCTGATGGGCGCAGACGGATTTGCCTTAGGTGCACCCAGCAGCACGGCCGCACAGCATGTCCGTTTATATGCATGAAAACGACTAGAGCGTCAACCTTTCAAAATGGTGGCGCTCAGTGTCCCCAGTGCGAGGTAAAAGTCTGAAAATCTCACCCCCACTTCCTGTTAATTAGCAGCGTTATTGGTTAAATGGATCATACAATACAAGGTAAGTAAGACTTTTTCAGGTTTGCAACATTGTTACTTCCTTCATACAAAAGTTCAACTCGACACAGATCATTTTTGGGAAGTAAACATCACAACATTGGTTCCTATGGGGAAAAGAAGGTTATCGGTTTGCAGGTAAATAAACGACCAGCAAGAATAGTTTTTGGGAGCTAGAACCAAGGCTACCCAAGGTTCAGGTAGGCACTCAAATTGCACCACCAGTGGCACTGGGGCAGCCGGGCGCAGAGCGCAGGGACCCAATGTTAGCCAATGGGGCCTTCGGTTAAGGGCTGCTTATGAGCAGAACACTCAGGTATGGGAGCTAAGCTCCTGGGGTTAGGATCAGCACTGCAGGGTCCAACAATCAGCACAGAAGCTGCACCACCAGAGGCAGCTGGGTGCAGAGTGCTATGTCTGTGACCAAGTGGATTCCAATGAAGATCTTCGGTTCAGAAAAGATGCTGCAGGCTCGGGAAGGGAAGATTCCTGAAAGCGACCACCGGCTGGAGAGGTAACTTGGGTTCTTGGGGGATGCCTGGACACCATCGGTTGGGCCACCTAAGATGACGTCGGTTGCAGGGGTGGCTTTTGACGTCGGGCCTTCTTATGAGCTACAGTCGAGGGGACCCTTCAGGTTGAGACTGAAGGCGTCGACTTGAAGATTGAGGGAGGTCGGGGATCACCAGAACCCAGGTCAGCGTCACTGGGGAGATCTCCTTGTGGTGTTGGACCACTCGAAATCAGGCCATCGGTGTCGGATGCAGAGTGGTGCACCATCGTGGAGCCGCCGGGATCCAGATGCTGTGGGTGAGTCTTTGCTTGAGCAAATCCGGGGCTCATGGGAGACAGAGTCTGTAAGATGGTTGCAGGGCAGGTCCGTCGGATTCTAGGGGGGCTGCTGGCTACGCCGGTTTCTTTGCTGTAGGCAGGTCGGAGGCGGGACAGGACGGTAGGGCTGGGGCCAAAGCACTAAATGTCCTCTTCTTTCTGGGCCACAACAGCTCTTCTGCCCTTCTTTCTTCCTCGAATGGGAGGAGGCAAGGTTCACAGTTGCCCCTAAATACCTAATTTAGGGGCCTTAAAAGGGTGTGTAAGTAGGGACCAATGGGTCCCTTCCTTGGGGTGGGTACAGCCCTTATCATGCTATCGATGACCAGACAAGTCAACGCCGTCTCCTCAGCCTGCTTCCACAACCTCCGCATGCTCCGAAAGATCTTCCGATGGATCCCAACCGAGACCAGGAAGACGGTCACCCACGCTCTCGTCACCAGCAGACTAGACTACGGAAACACCCTCTACGCCGGTACTACGGCCAAGCTTCAGAAAAGACTTCAGCGAATTCAGAACGCCTCCGCCCGACTCATCCTGGACGTCCCCCGACGCAGCCACATCTCGTGCCACCTGAGAGACCTGCACTGGCTCCCGGTCAACAAGAGGATCACGTTCAGACTCCTCACCCACGCACACAAGTCCCTCCACGACCTAGGCCCAGGGTACCTCAACAGCCGCCTCACCTTCTACACGCCCACCCGCCGGCTACGTTCCGCTAACCTCGCCCTCGCCGTCGTCCCTCGCATCCAGAGAGCCACCGCTGGAGGAAGGTCATTCTCCTACCTGGCAGCTAAGACTTGGAACTCCCTACCCGTCCACCTGCGGATGACCCAGGACCACCTGGCCTTCAGGAAACAGCTCAAGACCTGGCTGTTCGAGCAGTAGCAGACCCCCTTCCCCAAGCGCCTTGAGACCCTTACGGGTGAGTAGTGCGCGATATAAGTTCCATGATTGATTGATTGATTGATTGACCCTCTAGTGGGAGGGGGCATGAGCCACTCCCTAATTGGCTAGGTCCCCTCATCTTCAAGATGGAGGGGACTGAGATGTATACTTCACCTCGCCTACCCCACCTGAGGGGTGGTGTTGGCAAAGGTTGGCACACCTCTCCTCCTAGCTTGGTTTTCTTACAGATTCTCCTGCCTAAAGTGGGGGGCAGAAACAGTGAGATCCAGTTGCTGGTGGTAGCAAAAAGCAGGGACAGCTTACAAAGACGGCAGGTCTTGGGTAGTGGGTTGTACGCATGACACACAGGGATGCGTGCCATGTCGACTTCACTTTTCTCTGCACCAAAACAAGCAGCCTGCAATGGCAGTGTCTGGGTGTTGAGTGGCAGGGCTTCTAAAGGTGGCAAAACATGTGCAGCAGCCCATATAGGCCTTCCCTGGTCACAGTGCCTTTTGTACACATAGTACCTTTTACAAGGGACTTACTTGTGGCCAGAGATGTGCCAATTGTGGGTAAAAAGGTACAGCTTTTGGAAAGAACACAGGCCCTAGGAACCTGATTGGCAGGGGCCCAGGGCACACCAAGTCAAAAGCACATCATGTGTCAGGCAAAAAGTGGGAGGAACCATGCAAAAAGGGGCACTTTCCTAGAGAGCAAGCCATGCCCTCTTGAAATATTGCTAAAGAGTCCTGTCTGTTCTCACAAAGCAGCTCTCCTGAAAGCGTAGGAGATGGTCTTAGAGATGTCAGAGTAGGGCAGTAACATTAACAGTCTTCAGAGCAGGTGCGGCCGTGTTAAAAAAAGGTTCTTCCAACAAATTTACTTTTTTACTTGCTTTTTTGGATGAGGTACTCTTGAGGATTGAGAAGTGGAACGTTATTTCCATGCATAAGAAACCATTACGGAATCTGGAGGTGGATCTGCTTGTAGGGACAAGTGATCATATACTTTTTCTGCAAACAAGCTTGGGTCGTCTTCGCTGAAACTGGAGTTAGGAATGAGTCAAAAGCAGTTTCTAACTGACCTAGATCCAAAAGAAGCAAAGGCTGTGCAGAGCAACAATAATGAAGAATCTTGAATTTTACTAAAGTCTTTGGCTGAGATTTTGGTACAAGATTGTGGAGTTTTGTAGCACCCCTTACCAATACTGTGTTGGAAGTTGTAAAATTGTCTTTTGGAGCAATGGCAATTGGAGGGAAGTTAGTTGGATAACTGTCACACTGAAGAGAATGAAAAAAGCGATGAAAAGTTTTAATGAGGTATAGATCTCCAACAAGTGGGGCAGGAGCAGCATGCTCATGCCGATCAATGTGTTGATCTTGAAAGCATTATCTTGAACGCCTTAGAGGAGTGATGTCTTGAAAACCTCAAATATAGAGGTCTCCTTCAGTGAGGACTCATGAAATGCCAACTTGGTGTTCTGAATCTGAAGATCTAGCATACCAGACTCAAGATACAGTAATATCAGTGTGAGGAGATAGATTTAGCAAAGTCAGTTGAGGAGGCAGCACAAGTTGAGGAGCTACCAGTGGTGCAGGTTACATGGTGTGGAGGTGTAGGTAAGACTGGTACAAGCAGGCGGTGGAACTGGGGGATACACTGCTCTGAACATTGATATGTATGAGCGAAAACAGAAAGTATTAAATGGGGTGAAACTGCTAGGGACAGTGACTATGACCTGGAACAGTCTGTATTGAGCATTCGTGGAACCCTCCTATTCATCTTGATGACTCATTCCACAGACAGAAGGAACTTCTAGGTGAGTCCCCATGACATTGATGCAGTCTGACAGATTGATATGCTTGCCCTACAGGACAATGAACCATCACTTAACAGCAAATGTGTTCAATGGTCCTACCTTCAATACCAGGCAGCAATAGAATGGGTGCATACATATTTTTTTCTTCGGAAATCATTCCTTGGATCTTCCTCATGAGGGGGGCCCGGAAATGGTGGGGAGGAACTGTGGTAGAGGATTTTCTTGACATTGCTTCTTCGCACCTATGTCGGTCTTTCTGCAGTCTGATCTTTATCCTGCACTACAAAGACCTCCTTAACATTTTTTGACAAAATTGGCAAGAGTCTGGAAGATGAGAAGTGGGAAGGCACACAACCCATAGAGTGAAGGTCTGTTTGGGTTTTTCTGCAGCAGAAGCAGTGCACTTAAAAAAAACAAAAAGAAAAAAAACAAAAGGGAAGGCATTTTGTGAAGGAAAAATATTTTTTTTCTGACCGAAGACAAAATATGTACTCTTTCTCCCTAAAGACGATGAGTGAAGATGTTTTTCGAAGGTTTGGGAAAGTTAAATTTCAGTGCTCCAGAATGCTGTCTGCAGGAAATAGAATAAAGACCCATTGCCACTGACAGAGTATGATGGGATACTAGTGCTATGAAATTGCTTAAAGGAGAAGTGTCAGTTTTTACATCCTTTTCTGGTTAAAGCCGATTAGGCCACATTGTTCCAATTTCTTCTCACCCTTCCATTAAAAAAAAAAAAAATTGTGAAATAACTTTCGAACATCATCTTAATGATAGCTGCTGATTTTCTGCATTTTAATTTTCTTATTTGAAGAAAATACGTGGAAATTGGCCAACACAATTGCTTACAAACTGTTAAAAGTGTTGTTTTGTTTTGCTAATAACTATGGCGCCGCTTGACGAATCTCCACAACATTTTTACAGAACTTCCACTTTTTAGTTCAGCTGCTGTGTGGGAAGTTTCGGAGTGACCTGGCGGCCGAGAACATGACTACAGCCCGAACTGCTAAACAGAATTACACCAAATTTGGCAAAAAGGATTAGTTACCTGTAATCCTTGTTCTCTTCCAGGGGTATCCTCATCAAAGTCATAAGCACTAGAATATTCCCGGCATGTGCGGGACCCCGGAAACACAATCATATATGTGACCTACATATATGCATCTCCACATATATATATACACACATATGTATATATATATATATATATATATATATATATATATATATATATATATATGTAGATATATATATATAATAAAAAAGCAAATGCAGCCCTTCACAACCAGAGATGAATAATGCTGTAAGGACTCACCTGTATATTATAAATAATATATCTAATATAAACTATATATCATAAAACCAAGGAAGAAAACAACAGCAAAGCATGTTTGAAAACTGTTTTAATGCTTAGCATTTAGCCCAAAACCTCAGATAGGACTGAAAGCATTGACGGCTCACAGGCTGCATTGCAGAAAACTACAGCCTAGAAAGGCTAGAAAGCAAACTCATAGCAACACAGAAAAAACTGGCACCGTGCCTTTAAGGCAGCCAGGACCCCTAGCTTCCCATCATGCCTCAGGGGTGACCGTTAGGTCAGTTGTTATTTGCGGTGACATAAAGCCATGACACAAAGAGTTGACAATTCCTTAAGAATAAGGATCCTTTGCCCGGGGAGGCGGGAGGGTTGCTTATGACTTTGATGAGGATACCCCTGGAAGAGAACTAGGATTACAGGTAAGTAACTAATCCTTCTCTTCCAGGGGATCCTCATCAATAGTCATAAGCACTAGAATAGAATAGCGAGCCTCACCTCATCCACTGCGGGCAAAGGAAAATAATAATTAACAATCAAGCTCAGACAACGAAACTTGAAAACTCAGACATTTCTCTTATCTGAACAGATTTCTCAAGGAGGTCTGGCCTACTTGAGTATCCGCCCTGGAGTTGGATTCAAGACAATAATGCCTTGTGAAAGTATGCACAGATCTCCAGGTTGCTGCCTTGCAAATTTCTGCCATCGGAACGTCATGCAAGAAAGCTATTGTAGCTGCTTTCCCCCTAGTGGAGTGTGCTTTAGGTGACAACAATAGGGGTTTATTTGCCAGCTGGTAGGCCAATTTTATACAGCACACTATCCATCTGGAAATGGACCTTTTGGTAGCTGGAAAACCTGTCCTCATGGAACCATAATTTAAAAACACTTGCTCCGATTTTCTAATGACCTTCGTTCCCTCTAGATAGAATTTAAGCACTCTCTTCAGGTCTAAGGAATGGAGTGACCTTTCCGCAGGAGTTGCGGGATTAGGAAAAAAGGACGGCAAGGAAATTGACTGATTAACATGAAAATCAGATACCACTTTCGGTAGAAAAGCAGGGCGAGTCCTTAATACTACTCTGTTGTGGTGAAAGATAGTATATGGCTCTTTGGAAGACAGCGCTTGGATTTCGCTTACTCTACGTGCTGATGTAATCGCGACTAAGAAAGCGGTCTTCCATGTCAAATGCTGCAGCGTGGCTTTATGGAGGGGCTCAAAAGGAGGACCCATCAATCTAGAGAGGACTAGATTCAACTCCCAAGGAGGAGAAGGAGACCGAACAGGGGGATACACTTTCTTCAACCCCTGTAGGAAATCCTTGACCACCTGTAGTTGAAAAAAGGAAGGCTGGTTTGGAGACTTTCTGTAGGCCGTAATGGCCGCTAAATGTACTCTGATCGATGAATACTTTAACCCTGATTTAGCCAAGTACAGGAGGTAAGGAAGAATAACCTCCTCCTGCCCTGTGGTAGGATTAAAATGATTACGAGTGCACCACAAGTAGAACCGTTTCCACTTAAGAGTATGAAGCCCTTGTGGAAGGTCTCTTTGCCTCCTTTAGTATATGCATACAGTCCTGTGGTAAGTTTAAAATGTCCATATTGCAGGACCTCTGTGTGAGAAGTTGGCCTGATATATGATGTCACTAATTCTAGTGTACACCTTGTATTAGTCCAAACAACCCTTATGGCGATTGGTTGTAAAGTCAACCTTATAGACCAGCTAGCCTAGTGGTAGCATGGACAAGAGCAGTCTTAGGCTAAACTCTGAATGGCATGTGAAGCCAGCTGTTATACCATATGTAATCCCTTGAATACCAAATGAAAGGACACCACAACAGATATAAATAAAAATAGAATGTATTTATTCTAGGCAAACCCTCAGCACTCTTTATGAGATTTGAGGTAAGTACAACACAGTCTATTTAAGCATACATTAAGTCACACAGGTAAGTAATACAGTTAGGCCCTAGGGACCACGCAAACCATATACTAAGTAAGTGGTATAAGGACCACTGTCACGAACACAGGATAGGCCTAGGCAAACGCTGGGGCTACACTATACTACCAACAGTTAGGAAGTGGGAGGCCCACGGGATTCAGGTGCAGAGTGGAAACACTCACGCGTAATGCGTAAAAGTCGATAGAATTACTAGCTGTTAGAAATTAACAGTTTTAGGACACTTCTGGTATAGCTAGAAAGTAGAGACTCGGAAACTAGACCCTAGGATAGTCAATACCCTTGTGAGCACCGAAGTACCCAAGTTACCTAGCCCACGGGCTGCGGGTGCATAGGTGTGAACTGGCGTCTGGTTTCGTCGTTGACTTCTATGGATGCCTGAAGGAAAGTTGCTGACAGGCAGTCAGTGAAGAGTGTCCGGTGGATCCCAAGGTGGGGGATCAGGAAGGAAGGAACCTGCAAGCAGAAGGGACAGAGTCTAGGTCACCAGCCAGGAGCCGGGAAGGAACCAGGAAGGAACCAGGCGATGTCGTGAAGATGCAGGTGAAGAGGTGAAGCTTGTCGCAGCAGCCACGGGTACCAGGAGACGTCGAGGGCGACCAGGACCAGGAGGTGAGCTGTCCCACGAAGGCTCTTGCTGTCGGCGTCGTCGAAGTCGAGTCAGGACCCAACAAGCCTTGGCAAGCGGAACCCACGCAGGATGGAGGACTTGCTTCTGGTGCAGACCAGGAAGGTCTGGGGTGCTTCTCTTTCACAGAGGAGTGGGTGCCAGTCTGGAGGAGCCGGACCAGCAAGATGAAAGTAAAGGTTCATAGTCGCAGAGGCTACTAGCCAACGGGCCAGCAACCGGACAACACGTCGAGCAACACAGGTGCAGAAGGGCCCCACGCAGAACACGTGAAGTGTGGGGAGCTGGTCTTCTTTGCAGATGGTGCTCGGGAGTGGGGCTTCTCAATTCCCCAAGCACAGCCTCGAGGTAGCCTCAGAAGTCGCGCTAGTCAGTTACTAGCCACTTTTCCCAAGTCGCCGGTCCCACGTCCCTCGTCGCCTCCACGGGTCTCAGCTTCGCTGGAGATGTGGATCTGGTTCAGACGTGTCT
This sequence comes from Triturus cristatus, assembly GCF_964204655.1. Taxonomy (NCBI): domain Eukaryota; kingdom Metazoa; phylum Chordata; class Amphibia; order Caudata; family Salamandridae; genus Triturus; species Triturus cristatus. Next base: position 170,491,834 of record NC_140591.1, on the reverse strand, counting down.
GGAAGTCTCGGCGCTGGTCAGTCTCTGCAGTCGTCCCTCGTAGGATTCAGTCGCAAAGCAAGCAGCGGTCGCTGGATGGTGCCTGGTTGCCCAGGGTGGTCACTCCTTGGCCACAAGGGAGATTTCTTCAGTCTTCTTCCTGAGGTCGAATGTCGAAGGTCCAGAGTTTCTGTTCAAGTTGCAGATTCAGGTTAATCTAATTTAGCAGGGATCAGCTAGCTACTGATATACTGGGCTAGTGGGCTGGGTTACCTGCAAGGTCCCTCCTATGGGTGGGACCAGGAAGGGGAGTGGCTACACCCCCTTTCCTTTGTCCAGTTTCGCGCCAGAGCTGGGGCTGGAGTGCCCCAACACCGGTTTGAACTGGACTATGCATGGGACACCTTGTGTGCCCCAGGCAGTGTCTAGTTTCATTCAACCCTCCCTGCCCCAATACACTAAATCCTGTCTAGGGTGGTGCTCGCACCTCCCAAGGCAGGAAACCTATTGTCCAAGCCTCCCTCGCTGGAAGGACTCCCAGCAGCAGGAGGTCAGACTTGTGTCTGTGGCAGCAGCATCCATTTTGTGATGCTGGGGCTCTGGTTAACTTTAACCGGGTAAGTAGGTTTCAACATGTCTTCTCCCTCTAGAAGGGAGGGATAATATCCTCATTGCCAGAAATGGTATGGGGGTATTATTCCAAAGTGTTAGACACCTTACACGACATGTTTCGATAAAGCCAAACCATAGTTACCATAACCGTTTAAGATTATAAGGCACTTTAAGAGTATATGGTAGGCTATATCATAGAACAGCTATAAGGACATGGTTCCGAAAGCTGCAGACAGGCTCAGCTCATGCTAGAGCACCATCTCACATGTTACCAAGCACTCTGCCTCCAGGATTGTTAAGGCCTGCCATAGGAGTGGCTGATAGGTACACATGTGTCTATATATAAGGTAGGTATAGGAATACTACACCTAAGCAAGGGGTGATTACATGACCTTGCCCCAGCTGAGTGATCAGCCAGTTGTGTCATAATGGAAGGCCAGGCCAGGGGTGGCACAATACATGCTGCAGCCCCTGGTAGGCCTAGGGTACACCTATGTCCTGGGTACCTAAGGTACACTGTACAGGGGCCAATAAGGTGATCCTATCCAATTGGGTTATGCACCTAAAGTACATAGTATTAGTTTAGAGAGAGAACAGCTGGGCTGTGGGTCTGATTAGCAGGCCCACAGCCACATCTAAGTCGAAAACCAGTGAAGCAAAAGCAAAAAGTGGGGGTGAACATAGAAAGCAGACCCAACTCTCCTACACTCAGGTGCCATGCTGCCACGTTCAGTGAGGGAAGGTTGGGATGTAGAATCTTCCCATCCATCTTGGTCAGTAGGTCCGATCTGCAAGGAAGCCTCCTGTGGGGGTGCACCGACAGATGTAATAGGTCCGGGTACCACCACTGCCGAGGCCAGTCTAGGGCTATCAGGATCATTGGCATGTTGGACCGGATGAGCTTGGATATCACCTTCGGAATCAGAGGCAGGGGAGGAAAGGCGTATGCAAATATTCCGGACCGATCCATCAAAAGAGAATTCCCCTTCGTCCCTGTACGGTGGAACCTGGAGGCGAAGGCGGGGCATTTTTTGTTTTGATCGTCTGCAAACAGATCTATGGAAGGTTGCCCCCACTGATGGAAAATTTCTGCAACTACTTCGTCGTTTAGCAGCCAGTCTGGCTGATCTTCGAAGTGCCGGCTGAGTGCGTCTGCTCACACGTTTCGTTCCCCTGGGAGGTGCACCACTGTGACGGAGAGGCCTCGGGCTAGAAGCCAATACCATATCTTTTGAGCTTCCAGGGAGAGAGGGTGAGAATGCGTACCACCCTGTTTGTTGAGGTAATACATGGTGGTCGTGTTGTCCGTCTGGATGAGGACTGAGTTGGACATGATCGAGGACTGAAAAGCTTTCAGAGCTAGATGGACTGCTCGCAGCTCTAACATGTTTATGTGGAAGAATTGCTCCTTGATGGACCACCGCCCTTGCATCTGTAGGCAATCCATGTGTGCTCCCCATCCCTGTAGAGATGCATCTGTTACCAAGGACTGGGTCGGAACAGGTTGATGGAAGGGGACTCCCATTAAGAGGTTCTGTGGACGAGTCCACCATAGAACAGACAATTTTGCTGCCTGTGAAAGCACAATCCGGTCTTCCCAGAGACCCGATGATTGGTTCCACTTGTCCTCCAGGTCCTGCTGTAAAGGCCTCATTCTCAACCTGGCGTTGGGAATGAGAATATGCAAGAAGCCATTGATCCCAATAGGGACGCCACTTGCCGGACCGTTGGGCGATTTGTCTGGAGAAGAACTTCGCACTTCTGTCGAATTGATAAAAGTCTCTGTTCCGAAGGAAACGCTCTTCCTAGGTTTGTATCTAGAACGGAGCCCAGGTAATGGATCACCTGAGTAGGTTGGTGAACAGACTTCTCCATATTCACGTGCAGGCCTAGCCTGCGGAGCAGAGATAGACACACTTGGAAGTCGCTCTTTACCTGCTGAGGAGATGGCCCTTTCAAGAGCCAATCATCCAAGTACGGATATACGAACAGTCCTCTTCTGTGTAGAGCCGCCGCTACCACAGCCATGCACTTGGTAAAGACTCGTGGGGCAGATTTTAGTCCGAAGGGCAACACCCTGAACTGGTAGTGACTGCTGACGACCACGAATCGCAGAAATTTGCGATGACGGGGAATTACAGGAATGTGGAAATACACATCTTGGAGATCCACTGAACACATCCAATCTCATGCCTGCAGATGTGGACATATTTGATGAAGTGCCAGCATGCGAAATTTCTCTTTCAAGATGACTTTGTGCAGCGATCGAAGGTCCAGGATAGGCCTGAACTTGTGCTCCTGATCTCTTTTTGGTACAAGAAAGTACCTGGAGTACACTCCCTTTCCTCGCTGAGAGTGGGGAACCTTCTCTATGGCCTTATTTTGCAGAAGAGCCACCACTTCTTGTTGTAGTAACTTTAGCTGGTGAGGACGAGATCTTTTTGGAGGGATGTCCTTTGGAGACACACAGAAACGTAGTGCGTATCCACTGCGCAGTATACTGAGCACCCAACGATCTTTTGTTATGTTGCACCACTCTTTCAGATGACGTGAAACACTTCCTCCCACTGGAGTGGGCAACGGCGTCAGAGGAAGCTCTGGTTCATTGCTTTCCTGCTGATCGACCTGTGGAGGAGCACTGCTGTTGATTACCTCCTTTGCCTCTGTTCGATTTTCGACCTTGGAACTGTGATCTTCCCTGGTTTTTGCTTTGGGACCACTGAGGGGTTTGAACCCTCTGTTGGTATCCCTTGCGCTGGTTGGGTCTGTATCTTCGTCTGAATTCCTTTTTCTTTTCTAACCCCACCGCCTTCAAAGTGTCTAGTTTGGCTTTCATTCGAGCCATCTCTTCATCTGTGTGGGAGCCAAACAATGAAGAACCAGAAAAACGCAGGTTAAGGATCCTCTGCTGAGCATCCGGTTTAAGAGCTGTAAGCCTTAACCAGTCAGACCTTCTTGCGCAAATGCCATGCGCATACGAATGCGCCGATAGAGTGGCACCATCCACCGCAGTGCTAATCATTTGATTAGCTACAAGGGATCCTTCTGTAATGACTTCCTCAAAGTCCTTCTGATCCTCCTTTGGTAGCTTCTCTTTGAAACGATCCAAAGAGTCCTATAAGGATCTGTCTTACAGACCTAATAAGGCTGCTGCACTGGAGACTTTAAGCGAAGACGCTGCGGAACCACAAACCTTTCGTCCCCAAGAATCCTGGGACTTACTCTCTTTATCCGGAGGGACCAACGCATGTGCAGAGACTGCGTGCGTTTTACGTGCCACTGCGACGATCAATGAATCCACAGGCGGATCCGTTTTCAAAAACACCGGGTCTGCATCAGCAGGCTTGTATTTCTTTTGTATTCTGGCCGGTGTAGCCTTAATCACTGCGGGTGTTAGAAAAATGGCCATTACTGGTTCCAGAAGTCAAGGAACCAGACGTAGCAACGGACGCGAAGCAGATCTTTGGTGCAGCGTCTCGAAGATCACTGTCGTTGCGACCTAATGGGGTGGACATTTCAATGTTCAGCTTCTGTGCCCCTCTCTGCAGCACATCATATGTGTCAATGTCATCTATCGGAGACACTCTCGACTGAGGGCTGTCCGATAGAGTAGGCGAATAGTCCATCTTAGAGGAGAGGGTGGAGGAAGACTACCATGAAGGAGACCTCCTTCTTCGGTTATGAGTCGTAGAAGGCCTGCGTTCCTTAGATCTTCCCGCACGGTGCTGACGTACCGGCGAAGGCGATCTATCCACCTCCTGTACCAATCTTTGTAGAGGGGATCTGTGGTTAAGGCTTGTATATTCTTCCTCCCTTCTCGATGCTCCCGCCGGAGTCTTACTCCAGTGATGGACTGGTAAAAGCCATCTTGGGGATAGATGTATAGAAGGGCACCTCTGTCGTGATCTCCTTGAATGATGTCCTGGGGACACAGATGGAGAATGCGTCGACGGATGTCTCGAGGAATGAGTGGATGAGTGTCTCGAGGCTGATTCAGTCACTAAAAACACTGAACCCTCTTCAGATCTATGTGATGCGGGTCTCTATGTCGAGCGCATAGCCCGGCTCCGTCGGAGTCCTTCACGGCGTCGATCTAGATCTTCTTCTAGCCGTCGAAGCTCGACCAGGTTCTGGGAGCGGTCTCGGCGTCGACTCCACTTGTTTCGACATTGAATGTCTCGACGGCGAATGGCGCATCGACGACGGCAATGCACTTCTTTGTCTCGACGTTGAGCATTGTAGGATCGATGGCGCCGAAGGACTTCCTCTCCTCTACGCCGATCGTCGGTGGGATGATGACAGCGGAGGGCTTCTGGTTCTCGACGCCGATCGTCGCTGGACTGACATCGGTGGAGGGCTTCTGGTCCTCGATGCCGATCATCGCCGGGATGACGACGACGGAGGGCTTTTCGTTCTCGACGCCGATCGCCGCCTGGTTTGCGACGGCGGAGAACTCTCTCCCCTCGACGTCGATCGTCGTCGGAGTGACGGAGGGTTGCCAGCTCTCGACGTCGAACCGACGTCGACGGAGGTCTGCTGATTTTCGACGCCGATCATCGCCGGGTTGACGATGGCGGAGGACTTTGGCTCTTCGCCACCAATCGTCGCCGAGTTGACGTCAGTGGTGGACTGGAACTCCTAGACGCCGATCGTCGCCGGGTTGACACCGGCGGAGGCTCCTGAATCCTCGACGTCGACGTTGAATGTAGGGACGTACCTTCATGCCTGCGTTCTCTCGACGGCGAGCCCGACGTCGACGGTCGTTTCTTAGATGTATGTCCCTCCGGTTGCTGTTTTCACAGCGCAGAGACCGACGCTGATTGATTCTTACTCCTAGAAGAGGATCTGGGCCTCTTGGAGCCTTTTCTCACTGGAGACCTGCCTCTGGAAGCTTTTTCTGCCAGCCCATAAAGACGTATACGCTCCCTGTCTTTCAAAGTTCTTTTAGAGAGAGACTTGAGGTTCTGTAGCGATCCGAACCCGTGAATTCGGTATCGTAGTACTGACACGATTTCGGTACCAATGAACCGCAAAAGATCCATTATATGCACGACAGTGTTTTCGCTACGCAACTAGCATGAATTCACTGAGAAATAGGGCACTCTGTGGTAAAGTCGTGGCATCCATTTTAGTTACGGCATCCATTTTGTTTCTTGCCCTCACATAGTCAATGAACGGACGATGACCCCGGCAGAGTCACCTTGTTAAGGACACGTAAGCTCGAGCCCCGAGAAAGGCTGACGCTACATGACTAGGCAGAATCAAGCTACCTCCCCTGCCTGAGGCCAGTCCTGCTATACTGGTTCTCGTGTCCGTTGTCCTGACTGAAAGGCCGAAGACGATAGCCATGCCCGTTTATGATCCATAAACACCTCTTATCCTACTTTTCAATCCTTTGCACCTGGCTCTGCTCCTCTCCTTCTGGGCTTTTACAATGGGGAGGTTACGATTTTTATGATGGGGAGGATCGGGCAAAGAATGGAAAACTGTCGAGAGGACCTGATCGAATACCGAAAACCCACGACTAATTATTGTTTGATGTCAAATTTACTGTTTGTTTGGGATACCGGGTTGGGCATGAGAAATATTTGTGTAATGTAGCCTAAAGACATTTTGCGTGTATTTAAAGAGTAACCCACTTAATGCAATTTGAACAGTCTCGTAGATTCTGCCTCTGTGTGGTTCCTATGATTTATGTGTCCCTGCAGTAAATAAACCTTGGTCTTTGACGCCACCATCGAGAAGCCCGTGTCTCTGTTTATTTGTGCACCGGGACAGGAGGAACTCAGGGGTCTTCGGGTGTTGTTTCCCTGACACCTCTGGACTCTTAAAAGACCCAACCTCAAATTGGCGCCCAACGTAGGGCAACGTCATCCGGTACCGGTCCAAAGCCTGAAAAGTTCGAGAAGTTTCGTGTGAAGATTCCGGAGGGAGGTACCCCGCTTCATCGATCCCTGTATGTCGTAAAAGTGGGCCGACGATCTCTTCCATGAGGGTTCCCGTTCCCAGACGGCTACAGAGGACCGCTGCCCTGACTGTCGCCCTGTCTTGGACCCGAGGTGCAGACCTTAGTACGGCGAGACGTAGACGGGTTCTCCTTGGTGACGTCTTCCACATTTCAGTTAAGTATTAAGTGGGCTACGCTCAAGTCTGGTTGTTCCTTGTTGCTCTGGTTTAATTCGTAGATTATCATTGGTTGCTCTTGTTTAGATAATATTTGTTTGGTATTAGTTCATTTTGGTAGGCCTAAGTTCTTTGCGCATTTTGGTTGGAATTTGTCTTTGTTTGTCATGACTACCAGTAGTAATTGTTTCCTGTCCTGGTTACATTGCAACGAGGATTCCCGGTTAGAGGATTCGTGTTCGGTTCCTCCGATTGGAACTCCTACATATGAGCTCTATTGTAAACATGGTGTTGGTCCTATTACGTATAATGAAGTATGGGCCCGTTACACCAAAAAAGATGGTGTCCTTAGTTGGCCACCGCATGGTAGCTTCGAAACCGAAATTCTAGACAATCTAGAAAAGAAGTTGTTTAAGAGAAAAGCCCGGCCAGCAATGTTTGATTCTTTTCGCGTATGGCGTAAGGAAGCCAAACAGAGAGAAATTAGGAAAACGAAGAAAGAACAGAAAGAGAAAGGGTTGACTTTAATGGAGTCTGCTAGGCAGCTGCATGTCAACGAGACTGAGAAAGCAATGGAGATGGCGAATAGAAAATATAATTTGGCAATTGATAAATGTTACCCTGTATTGCCATCATGTCCTGCTAAGCCGATGGAGGATCATGAAAAGGATCCTCTGTTGTCTTACCTGTTGAATTCACCCCCACCGTATGCACAGGGTATTACAGTACCACAGTTGCTACCTGTTGTACAGCCAGCTGCTGGTCAGCCTGGAATAGTTGCTCCACTTCCTTTGATTCCAGCTCCTATCCTTCCCGTGGTTAATGTTCCTTCGGCACCCCCTCTTCCTGGGGCGCCCGTTCCGCCTTTGCCTGTCGTTTCGCAAACTGCTTTACCTGCTACTCCCACCTTTACTATTTCATCTGCTTCAGCTGTCCTGTCCCCGAACCCTGTGAACATTCTGACTCCGCTTTCCGTTCGTCAGAAAATAACCGACTCTGTAACTAATATTTTAACTCCTCTCTACAGGTCTTTAATTGAGACCCCCGTTTCTGACTCTATACAGAGACGTAGCCAGCTTCCTGGTCCCCAGGAACGAGACGCGTTAGATTCGACAGCTCTTAGGTGGATGTCAAAAGCTACGAAGTATGATGCACGAAGAGTGTTAGATACTTTTATGCAATGGAATGAACCTACTCAACGTTATGTTTTTGACGTGATGTGTTCTCTTGTGCGTGAAGAATGGGAAGATGATGATTTAGACTCCGTCCCCTCTGACCTGATAAATATTCAACAGAAATTTGCCGCAGGAATGGTGATAGGTTCAGAAGTAAGGGGAGCGATAGAACTGATTTTAGCTCATAGGGATGATTCCCCTCTTCGAGTGACAAGAGACCCTGATGGTTCACCGATTACTACTAGGAAAACACGAGGTCAATATCCGATGAGGGAAGTTCCGCCGATATGGCAGGATGCAGTTCAAGCTGATGCGGCTAATAATATTGTAGCTGCTCCGGCACATTTCCAGAGAGTGTGGATACACATCCCTTGGAAACGGGCTGAAGTATTAGCAGTAAAACAAGCGTTACCAGACCCACGTAAAAATCCTGCTGGTTATTACAAAGAGTTAACGCAGACAGTTCAAGCGTGCCTCATGAATTTGGCAGACATTGAAATGTTATTTGGTAATGTAGTGCCACAGCCTATATGGGCCAGAATTCGGCAAGAAAACCACCCAGTCGCCTTAGGAGGTGATTGGGCAGCTATTATAGCAGCAGATGCGCAACAAGTTGGCGGTGCTAAACCTGAACCTCTGATTGCTGCCCTACCTGGCAGAATAATTAATCTGATGAAAACGCTGATGCCAGCGTTACGAGTCAATTGGGATAAATTATCGGCATGCAAGCAAAAGAAGGACGAAAGCGTCTCTGACTTCTTCACTAGATTTGAAGAGACCTTCGTAGACCACAGTGGGCAAGATATGAGTACTGAGGGAGGCCAGAGATTGTTTGTCGACAAGTTCGTGTTTAATTTACTACCTGAGCTTAGTAACAAGTTAAAGGATTCTGAAAGTGCATGGGCAGTGTCGACGACAGCACAGATACTTGCAACTGCTCAGTATTACGAGAATAGAGAGAAAGAAGAGAAGGAAAAGTCAGAAAAGAAAACGAAAGATCTAAAGACCAAAGTTCTTCTGCAACAGGCGTATCCGCCTCGTTCGAATCAGTCAGATTCACAGCAGCGACCCCAGTTTCAGCCACAGCCACAATTCCAGCAAGGGACGGCCCAAAGATTTAATTATAATTTTCCCCGACAACAGTTAGCATGGAATCAGTGTGCTTATTGTAAAAAGGAGGGTCATTATAAGAATGAGTGCCCAGTACTGCACCCACAAACTAGTGGTGTCCCAGCTCAGAGAGGTAATGTTGGGTTTATGCAAGCTCCTAGAGGTAGAGGGCGTGGTACGATGACACCACAGGCCGATCGCCAATCGAATTATTTCGATCAGCGAAATGCACAACCTACGCAACCAGGTAGATCTCCACAGTATCATGTTGGAGATTACTATGATCATAATGAAGACATTCAAAGAAGCGAGCACTAGGACAGCCGCAGGCAAAGAGAGGGAGTAGTATCAGTTCCAGTTGATCAGAGTGGACCTTATGTCGCAGTAGTTACCTCAGGCGTGGTCGAACCGTTTCTGTTGGATACTGGTGCGGCAAAAAGTTCAATTATGCATGCAAAACTCCCTGGCGCACCTTTGTCTGGCTTAACGAACACTTCAGTAGGTTTCTCCGGCGCCCCTGTTCACAATCCTGTTTCTAGTCCTTTATCAATATCTGTTGGGCCATGCGAACTAGAAGCACCCCTTATTCTAACAACCGGTTGTAATGAGAATCTGCTTGGTTTAGATCTGTTGAAACGCCTACACGCGACACTGTACTGTTCTCCTTCGGGAGTACAGCTCACATTAGGCAAACGAGTCATCTCTCCAATGTATATGTCGATGGACAAGCTCCCACCGGAGCTGCGTTCTCTCCCTGATACTCTTTGGGCGACTGGTCCTAACGATGTAGGCCTCTTGGAAATTCCCCCTTATGTGGTAAGTCTGAAAGCTAATGTTAAATTCCCACGAATCCCACAGTATCGGATTTCGAATGAAGGTGAACGAGCACTCTTGCTGATTGTGAAAGACTTAATACAGAAAGATGTGATTGAGGAAACTAGAGGGAACGTCTGCAATAGTCCTGTTCTGCCGATTTTGAAACGTACTGACCCATCCAAACCTCCAATTTACAGATTTGTGATTGACCTCAGAGAAGTTAACAAAATAGTGATTCCACAGTTTCCTGTAGTCCCAGATATCACTGCATTACTGACGTTGATTCCTGCCTCAGCTTCATGGTTTACAGTGATCGACTTGAAAAATGTCTTTTTCAGCATTCCCATAGCAGAGGAAAGTAGAGACATTTTTGGTTTCTCCTTAGGAGGTCGCAGTTTCAGATTCAAGCGCGCTCCACAAGGTTATTGTGAGAGCCCTTCAATTTACAGCCAAGCATTAAAAAGTCAATTAGATGCTCTTGTACTTCCTCCTGGTGTTACCCTGATCCAATACGTAGATGATCTTTTACTGGCTGCTGATGACAAGGAAACTTGCAAAACAGCTACAATTTCTTTATTACGTCATTTGTCAGACTTACATCTCAAGGTGTCACCTTCTAAACTGCAATATTGTTGCCAAGAAGTGACCTACTTAGGTCATCTTTTGTCAAAGGAGGGAAGAAGGTTGACCCCAGAGAGAATCAAAGCAATCTCGCAGATGACTGTACCAAGCACACAAAGAGAAGTGCGTGCGTTTTTGGGTATCACGTCATACTGCAGGCAATGGATCCCAAATTTTTCTCTCATGGCGAAACCATTGGTAGCCCTGACTGGAAAAGGTGTTCCAAGCCCTTTGCCATGGTCTGATGAATGTCAACAGAGCTTCTCTGACTTACGTGATGCGCTGTGTTCAGCTCCTGTGTTGGGTACTCCTGACTACAGTAAGCCGTTTACTCTATATGTCCATGAAAGAGAAGGTTGTGCATTGAGTGTATTAACGCAACAATTTGGTGACAAACAGCGGCCTTGTGCATATTTCTCATCCACATTAGATCCGGTAGCCAGAGCGTTGCCAAGTTGTTTGAGAGCTACAGCGGCAGCTGCAGTGTCTATTCGACAGTCTGCTGGACTAGTCATGAACAACATGTTAGTAGTCATGGTTCCACATGCTGTGGATACACTCATGAATCGAACGAAAACTCAGCACCTCACCAGTGCTAGACTATCAGGCTACGAGCTGACACTTTTGGCAAGTCACATTCAGATCAAGCGATGCAACATATTGAATCCAGCAACGTTGTTGCCGACTACTCAGAAGTCGAGTGATTCAGAGCCCCATGATTGTTGTTTCAGAACTGAGGAAGAGACAAAAGGTCGGATTGATTTAAAAGACACTCTGTTGCCAGATCCAGACGGCACTTTATATGTCGATGGGTCTTGTTTTAAGTTACAGAATGGTGATGTGACGGCCGCGTATGCAGTTACGACTTTGAGTACGATTGTTGAGACTGCAAGAGTAAGTCAGAATTCTGCCCAAGCTGCAGAATTAATTGCACTAACAAGAGCGTGTGTTTTAGCTGAGGGAAAGAGAGTGAATGTGTTTACTGACAGCCAATACGCCTTCGGCGTATCACATAACTTTGGACGTCGCTGGAGAGAAAGAGGTTTTCTCACGTCCCATGGGACTAAGATCCAACATGGACAGTTAGTCAGCGATCTATTGGAATCCCTGACTCTACCGAATGAAGTTGCAATTGTGAAGTGCAGTGCACATCGGAAGATTACGGATGATGTTGGCCGTGGGAATGCGTTTGCTGATGAGGTCGCTAAAGAAACGGCCAAGAACATGACGAGCCGAATGTATGTTGCAACGTCTGCAAGATGGATTGCGGAATCAGGAATGTGTGAGAATACGATTGAAAGTGTGAAGACAATCCAGAATGAAGCAACTGAGAATGAGAAGAATGAATGGAAGGAGAAAACGGGTAAAATGGATTCAAGTGGATGTTGGGTTGATTTGTCCGAACAGCAACGTTGGATGTTACCTGATGCGTATGTACTTGCGGTAGTCACGATGGCGCATGGAGCGGCGCACATCAGTTCGAAAGGGATCTGTAAAATGTTAGCTCCAGTATGGAAGAACGATGGAATTACTAAGTGTGCAGAAAGAGTGGTGAAAAATTGCATGGTATGTCTGATGCATAATCCTGGCAAGGGAACCCCAACCCCAACTGGCCATTTTGCTCCCCCTTCTTGTCCCTTTGAAGTAATTCAGTTGGATTTTATCCACATGGACAGGTGTAACAATCTCAAATACGTCCTAGTGGTAGTCTGTGCCTTCTCAAGATGGATTGAGGCATATCCGTTAAAAGATAACACTGCTATGTCCACTGCCAAAATCCTCCTGAAAGAATACTTCCCCAGGTATGGTATGCCGCGGATTGTTTGGTCGGACAATGGAAGTGAGTTTGTAGGGAAAGTTATGAAGAGTGTGTGTGCGGGTCTGGGTATTTCCCAAAAATACCACAGTGCGAATCACCCACAGTCAGCGGGTTTGGTTGAAGGGTACAATGGCACCCTGAAGCTGAAACTTGCGAAAATTCAAGCTTCCACTGGTCTCTCTTGGCCAGACGCACTGCCTTTAGCTCTACTGTCCACCAGAGCGACTGTACACTCTCGAGTAGGGCTTAGCCCATATGAGATTGTGTTCGGTCGTCCTGCTAATGTTTGGGGAGTCCCTAGGCCAAAGGAATTCAAACAGATTGAATACCCAATGTTGATTGATTACCTTCATGATCTGACTGCTAAATTGAGCCTTATTCATCAACAGGTATTCGAATCCTTGCCTAAACTGCCGGAGAGTCCAGGCCACACGTTGAAACCAGGCGACTAAGTGGTAGTCCGGAACTTTGAACGTACTCGGAACCTCCAGCCAAGATTCGTGGGTCCGTTTCAGGTCCTCCTCACAACAAGAACTGCAGTACGCCTAGCTGGAAGGAAAAATTGGGTGCACGCCAGCCATAGGAAGCGTGTCCCTCTTCCACTCCCCTATGATAACTGGGTTAGACAGGGAATTGGTGTATCCGAGACAGAACCTGTTCCTAGGCACATCCCTTTCAGTGATGCAGAGTACATAACGGACCACCCACGAACGGAAACACAGAACTTTGACACCCCAGCAGGAACCGCTCCTTTGAATCCTGAACTGAGTATTGTACAAAGTGAACATTTGTCACCTGTGGAGTCGAACATTTCCGCACCTGTAGACCAGCTAGTTCAAGATCAGACAAGACCTGGAAAGTACAGATATAATCTACGTTCTCATGTTATGAACTAATGACATTGCATAATTACCCTTCTGTTTGAAAACTGTTTTGATCTTACTGCATTCCATTCAGTCAGGAAGTTTGCTCAAATTTTTTTTATCTTTTTGTTTTTTTTATTGTTTCTCACACCTTGCCATCTGGGTTACCGTAGGGTCGTAACGTGTGCCTTGTTTTAATTTGCAGGGAATCAGACACTAGGTCGGTTTTTTCTGTCTATCTTGGGAACTCCCAGGGTAAACAGAGGCAAGTTTTTAACAGGTACAAACCATCCGTTGCGAACGGTTGTAGAAGATGGAGCTTCCTGAACTGCGACGGGTTAATGTCATAAATGTGCACAAGACAAAGCTATATGACATTTTGTATAGCAAATGTTTTCTAATGCAATGTACTCTGACACTTCTAATTGTCTTAATAACTTTGGTAGGCGGAATTATTTTTGGTATTCAGTTGATCTTTACACCTGTTGCATCTACAGTATCTCCCCATGCTCCTGTTTCTCCGACTGTTTCTCTTCATTCTTTCCATCCTTTTCCCGCCCACGAGCAAGCTCGACGCTCTGAGTTTATAAATAACACTTTCATTCAGCTCTTGCACCAACATCAACTAGTAGTTAACACAACAAACTGCTGGGTGTGTGGCTTGATACCACATACCATGGACAAGGGCATCTCTTATCTGGTTCTGCCTTTTAGTTATAATGGATCATTCTGGGCATTTCAGACCATGTTCGCTTATGCCCTAGAGACCTATCCTCCACGACCTCCGCGTTCCACCCGGTATAACTCTGCTAATAGAGCCTTGGTAAAAGGAATCACTGACATGGTTAGAGATGTCAATAATACTCCGTTCATTCCCAAGGATGAATTGCGAGTTTACATGGGTTGGAATGTTACGGAATATGGCATTACTCTGGGTGAGAACAAACGTAAGAGCTCAACTCCGATCTGGGTCGTACCCCACCAAGGTCAAGTCTGTTTGCAAGGAAATGGGAGGAATCCGAAAGCTCGACTAGGGAAGAGTGACTGTATCGAAACATATGTTTTTCCGTCACAGTCTTCCCCGGCATTCTTAGCTGCTAAGGGTACCTATTTTGTTTGCCAAGACAGAGCATACACATGGCTACCTGCTGACTTCTCAGGCTCATGTTACATCGCTCAACTGTTACCTCCGACATATACTGCTGCACCGGACTATCACAAAACTAGAGTTGTGAGAGGTGTTTTCAGTAAAGAAGATACTGCTGGCCAAGAAGCAGGAGACTTTTTCAAGGGTTTCCTCCCATTCTGGGGGCCTATGGCCAACAGTAGAAACTTACGTCAACTAACACGGGTAGTTGAATCCACTATCACTGAAACGGCGGGTGCTCTTAGTAACCTGACAGCTGAGCTTCAAGCGGATCGCCTCATGACGTTACAGAACCGTATGGTCCTTGACGTGTTACTTGCAGATCGAGGTGGAGTATGTAAGATGATCCAATCAAGTTGCTGCGTTTTTATTCCAGATAATGCGCCAACGGTGTACAAGGCCATCTCTAAGTTACATAAGATTTCTGACTCTATTCATGTAGAGGAAGGTGACTGGTCATTAATGGGATGGTTCTGGAGCCTGTTGTCTGCGTGGGGATGGAAGGTTCTGATAGTCACTGGTGTTGCATTAGTATTTTTATTTTCGTGCTGTCTCATTGTTCAGTGTGGTCCTGCCTTATGTAATCTCTGCATTTCTACATGCGTAAGAAGACCACCTGTTTTTAGAGATACGCCACGGGATAGAGTAATGCTCCAACAACATATCAGTGACCTGATGAACATAGAAATGGATTCTGACATAGAGTGAGTTATTGCCTATGTAAGGGCAAAAGGACGGTCTGAGGTTCTGTAGCGATCCGAACCCGTGAATTCGGTATCGTAGTACTGACACGATTTCGGTACCAATGAACCGCAAAAGATCCATTATATGCACAACAGTGTTTTCGCTACGCAACTAGCATGAATTCACTGAGAAATAGGGCACTCTGTGGTAAAGTCGTGGCATCCATTTTAGTTACGGCATCCATTTTGTTTCTTGCCCTCACATAGTCAATGAACGGACGATGACCCCGGCAGAGTCACCTTGTTAAGGACACGTAAGCTCGAGCCCCGAGAAAGGCTGACGCTACATGACTAGGCAGAATCAAGCTGCCTCCCCTGCCTGAGGCCAGTCCTGCTATACTGGTTCTCGTGTCCGTTGTCCTGACTGAAAGGCCGAAGACGATAGCCATGCCCGTTTATGATCCATAAACACCTCTTATCCTACTTTTCAATCCTTTGCACCTGGCTCTGCTCCTCTCCTTCTGGGCTTTTACAATGGGGAGGTTACGATTTTTATGATGGGGAGGATCGGGCAAAGAATGGAAAACTGTCGAGAGGACCTGATCGAATACCGAAAACCTACGACTAATTATTGTTTGATGTCAAATTTACTGTTTGTTTGGGATACCGGGTTGGGCATGAGAAATATTCGTGTAATGTAGCCTAAAGACATTTTGCGTGTATTTAAAGAGTAACCCACTTAATGCAATTTGAACAGTCTCGTAGATTCTGCCTCTGTGTGGTTCCTATGATTTCTGTGTCCCTGCAGTAAATAAACCTTGGTCTTTGACGCCACCATCGAGAAGCCCGTGTCTCTGTTTATTTGTGCACCGGGACAGGAGGAACTCAGGGGTCTTCGGGTGTTGTTTCCCTGACACCTCTGGGCTCTTAAAAGTCCAGAACCTCAGACTGGCAATGAGGACAAGTCTTGGGAACATGATCTTTAGGCAGGCAAAGAATACAGACTGAGTGAGAGTCTGACCTGGCCTTCTTTTTTCCACAAGAAGGGGAGGGATCAAAAAGGGATGGCATTTTGAGTGGAAAAAAATGCCAAAATGAGTCAGAAAAACTAAACACCTTACTTGACTAGATGTAAAACATCGAAGTAAGACAAAATTTTCCTGAAAAAAGTAGATTATTTCTGAATGAAACCAGAAAAGAGTGGAGCTTTGTAACCAGGGTCCTGACTGAAGGAGCCGGAAAGAACAACTGACCTAACTGTCACCCCTGAGGCATGATGGTAAGCTAGGGGTCATGGCTGCCTTAAAGGCACGGTGCCAGTTTTTTCTGTGTTGCTATGAGTTAGCTTTCTAGCCTTTCTAGCCTGTAGTTTTCTGCAATGCAGCCTGTGAGCGGTCAATGCTTTCAGTCCTATCTGAGGTTTTGGGCTAAATGCTAAGCATTAAAACAGTTTTCAAACATGCTTTGCTGTTGTTTTCTTCCCTGTTTTTATGATATATTGTTTATATTAGATATTTTATTTATAATATACAGGGGAGTCCTTACAGCATTATTCAGCTCTGGTTGTGAAAGGCTGCATTTGCATTTTTATTATATATATATATATATATATATATATGTATATATATCTGGAGATGCATATATGTAGGTCACATATATGATTGTGTTTCTGGGGTCCCACGCAAGGGCGTGAATATTCTAGTGCTTATGACTATTGATGAGGATCCCCTGGAAGAGAACCTAGATGTTGGTTCAGAAAGCGTGCCTTTTGTGATTTGGAGTAAATCTGTTCAGTAGTTTTTGAGATATATATATATCTTTAAAAAATATAGATATTGAGGGAAGCGAGTCCTTGCAGTGGACTTGCGAATCCTACTTGTGAGAAGTTGGCCTGATATGTAGTGCTCACTATTCTAGTGATCACTGTGTATCATTCCAAACGACCCTTATTGATGATTGGTTGTAAGTCAACCTTATAGACCAGCTATCCTAGTAGCGTGGACAAGAGCAGTCTTCAGGCGAAACTCTAGAGGGCGTGTTAACCCAGCTGTTTACCATCACATATACCCCTTGAACACCAATGTGAAAGGACACCACACAAGTTGTTATGAAAATAAAGGATATTTATTTATAACAAGACTACCCTGGCTCTTTATGAGTCAGGGAGCTAAGCACACTACAAAACTCTTATGAAAATACTTCTGGTTGCACAATTTACACAAATGCCCGAAGGGCACAAAACCATTTACACTGCAAGTGGAATGGGAAAGGTTTAGATAGTTTAAAGTTACTGATTCCGGAGGAATCCCATCAGTGGGACTAAACGAAAAAGGAACTGGACACTTGTAGAGCGAACCTACGATGGAGCACCGAGATGCTCGAGTTACCTAGCCCAGAGGCTGCGGCTGCGTGGGGTTCAGCAAGATGTCGAGAGTCCTCGTTGTAGTCTCAGGAGCCTGAAAGAAGAAGTTGCTGGCAGGCGACCAGTGTCGATGTTCAGAGAGATCCAAGCCTGGATCGGTGATGAAGGAAACCTGAAAGCAGAGGGGACTCAGTTCTCAACCGCTTGCCAGCGATCGTGTGGGTACCAGGAAGGTACCGGCTGAAGTCACCTCGACCAGGTGAGTGGATGACGTCGGACTCGGCTGTTCCTCGGACCAGGAGGCGCGGCGGCGACCAGGAGGGAGGGCGAGCTGTCCCACGAAGGTGTCTGCTGTCGATGATGCTGGGCCCAGGAATGGGGCAGCAGGTCTTGGCAGTGGCAAACCCACGCGGTGGAGTCAAGATGGCGTCGGGAGTGGACCAGGAGGGTCCGAGGTACTCCTCTGTTGAAGGGGAGCAAGAGCCAGTCTGGAGCAACCAGACCAGTGATGAAAGTCTGTCGTGGTGCGTCGTGAAGAGGGCCACAAGCCGGTCGGCGAGTGGCCGGACAACGCGGTGAGCAACAAGGAGCAGAAGGGCCCCCACGCAGATCTCGTGGATGCTGGGGAGGCAGACTTCGGTGCTGGAGCCGCTCAGGGTTAGGGCTTCTCAAACCCTATGTGTACTCACTCGAGGGTCCCTCGGTGGGCGTGCTAGATAAGCGTCGTGCAGGTTCTGAAGATGGCCGGTCCGCAGGTCTCGTCACACCTACGAATCTCAGCTGAGCTGATGATGTAGGTAGAGGTCAGAGATGGCAGGGAACCCGGGTCTCGTCGAGCTGGGCAGTCTTGATCCGTGGAAGAGACGTGCAGCAAACCGCAAGCGCTTAGGTGGTGCCTGCTGGTGCAGGGTGGCTACTCCTTAGCCACAAGTGAGAGTCTTCAGAAATAGTCAAGAGTTCCTTTCGTGGAAAGTAGTTCAAGATTCAGAATTATCCAATTTGGGAAGGGGACCCGCTCCCACCTTTATTCTAGGAAAAAGAGGCTGGCCCGTGACTAGGTCCTACCTATGGGTGGGGCCAGGAGGGGGGGTGGTTACACCCCTATCCTTTGTCCGGCTTCGCCCCAGCTCAGGGGCTGGTGTGCCCCCGAAACTGGTTTGAGCCGGGCTATGCACAGTGAGCACCGGGGTGCCACTTGCAATCACCTTCCTTTCAGCCCTGCCTACCTGGGATACACAAACCCTGTCTGGGATGGTGCTAACACCGCCCTCGACAGGAAACCCTTTGTCCAAGCTCCCCTCGCTGGAAGGTCTCCCAGCAGCAGGAGGTCAGACTTGTGTCTGGTGGCAGCATCCATTTTGTGATGCTGAGGCTTGAGTCAACTTCAACCGGGGTTCAAGGTTACTTCCATGTCGTGTCCCTCTAGAAGGGTGGAATGCTAACCCCGTCGCCAGAACTGGCGAGGGGTTCGTATTCCAATTCGTATGACACCTTACTCGACATGTTTGGGTGATGCGATGCCAAAGTTAGCAAATAACCGCGAGGATTATAATGCCCTTTAAGGTAGTTGGCCCGCGTCACCATGGAACGGCTATTAGGATTTGGTTCCGCAAGCCGTCGACGGGCTC
Organism: Triturus cristatus; assembly: GCF_964204655.1. Classification (NCBI taxonomy): domain Eukaryota; kingdom Metazoa; phylum Chordata; class Amphibia; order Caudata; family Salamandridae; genus Triturus; species Triturus cristatus. The sequence goes on along the minus strand of NC_140591.1, from coordinate 170,472,896 downwards.
AGCTCGCGCCAGAGCACCATCTCGCATGATTCCCAGCACTCTGCCTTCAGGATTGATAAGGCCTGCCATAGGAGTGACTGACAGGAGTCCATGCGTCCATTTTAGGGTTAGGTATAGGAATACTACACATACAGCAACGGGTGATTACACCACCTTGCCCCAGCTGTCGCGCAGCCAGTTGTGTCAGATTTGGGCGGCCATCCAGGGGTGGCATAATACATGCTGCAGCCCCTGGTAGGCCCTGGGTACACCGATGCCCTGGATACCTGTGGTATGCTGATACAGGGACTGATAGGGCGGCCCAGTTCCAATTAGTGGATGCACCTAATGTACATGTGTTTTAATTTTGAGAGAGAACAGCTAGGCTGTGGGTCTGATTGGCAGGCCCGCAGCCGGGGAAAGTCGTAAACCAATGAAGCAAAAGCAAAAAATCTGGGTGATCATAGAATTGCAGACCCTACTCTCCTACACTACTTAAATTTGATTGGCAGTTCAACCAGGAATTTTTTTTGTAGAACAGCAGGCACGGGCTCCCACGCTTGCTTTAAAATAACTCCCGGGTGGGCCAGGTCCTGAAAGGCTGTGTGCAAAAGTAGGAAGGGGGCACACAAAGACCCCCTCCTAGGGCTATTCAAAGCCTTGGGGGCCTCCACCTCCCTGGGCAGTATCATTAATATATGCGGGGGAGCTTTGTGGCTCTCCCGCTGCCCCGGTACCGCCACCTCCCCGGGGCACAAATGTTATGTAAAAATAATGCCCGCAGCCCCGGAGACTGCCACCTCCTCGGGCAGTAATTTAATTCTGTGCGGAGAGCCTCACGTCTTCCCTACTGCCCCGGGAACCACCATCTCCCCGGGGCAAATTGTAACAAAGGAGTTGAGCCGCACTGTCCTACTCCAGGCGCCCTAGATGGCCTTGGGGACCACCAACCCCAAGGGCTGGCTCCAGCAAAGTCCCAGGGTGCCCACCCTTGGCCATTGCAGATTGCTATGGCGGTTCTCCACCAAGCCATAGCAAACAACTGCTCTGCTTTCAGCAAGCGATAGCAGAAAATGCCCTTGCTTGTTGGAAGTAGAGCAGTGTGTGTTCCCTGCTCACTATGAAGCGAGCAGGGAAACAGACATTGCTTTGGGACCCAGGGAGTGCGTGTCAGCAGCTCCCTGGATCCCAAAGCAATATCAGCTCCCCCAGCGGTCCTATTGGTGAGTGGGTGCCCTGGAGGAACCCACTTTAAATGGGCAGGCCCCGGGGAATGGGGTCCCCAGGGCAGCCCCCCTCCCTTTAGGAAAAACAAAATTAAACAAAAGGTCATGCCCTCGGTGAAGGGATCTCTGGGGCCCACCTCCTTTCAAATAAAACAAATATATAAACAAGAATTTACAATGCAATAGGTCTCGCATTTATGCTTAAGCTGTTATTAAAGATATGTAAGCTAAATTCCTGAAGTTAGTTTTCAGTACCAACAGGTGTGAGGAGTCAATCCCCTGGGTTGACACATCGCTATATTCTCCTTTTATATTTTTATGTTGCTATTTCAGATAAGAGGTGTGAGAAGTTGGCCTGATGTATGATGTCACTAGTTCTAGTGTACACCTTATATAAGTCCAAACAACCCTTATGGTGATTGGTTGTAAAGTCAACCTTATATACCAGCTATCCTAGTGGTAGCATGGACAAGAGCAGTCTTAGGCAAAACTCTGAATGGCATGTGAAGCCAGCTGTGATACCATATATAATCCCTTGAAAACCAAATGAAAGGACACCACAACAGATATATATATATATATATATATATAAAATAAAGTATTTATTCTAGTCAAACCCTCAGCACTCTTTATGAGATTCGAGGTAAGTACAACACAGTTCAAGCATACATTAAGTCACACAGGTAAGTAATAAAGTTAGGCCCTAGGGGCCACGCAAACCATACACTAAAGAAGTGGTATAAGGACCACTGTCACGGAAATAGAATAGGGCTAGGCCTAGAGAATCGCTGGGGCTACACTACACTACCAACAGTTAGGAAGTGGGAGGCCCACGGGATTCAGGTGCAGAGTGGAAACACTCACGCGTAATGCGTATAATCGATAGAAATAGTACAGTTCTGAAATAAGCAGTTTTAGGACACGTCTGGTATAGCTAGAAAGTCGAGACTCGGAAACTAGACCCTAGGATAGTCACTACCCTTGTGAGCACCGAAGTACCCAAGTTACCTAGCCCACGGGCTGCGGGTGCATAGGTGTGAACTTGCGTCGGGTTTCGTCGTGGACTTCTATGGATGCCTGAAGGAAAGTTGCTGACAGGCAGTCAGTGCAGAGTGTCCGGTGGATCCCAAGGCCGGGATCAAGAAGAAAGGGTACCTGCAAGCAGAAGGGACAGAGTCTGGGTCACTAGCCAGTGACCACGTGGAACCAGGAAGGAACCAGGCGATGTCGTGAAGATTGCAGGTGAAGAGGTGAAGCTTGTCGCAGCAGCCACAAGTACCAGGAGACGTCGAGGACGACCAGGACCAGGAGGCGAGCTGTCCCACGAAGGCTCTTGCTGTCGGCGGCGTCGAAGTCGAACTAGGACTCACCAAGCCTTGGCAAGCGGAACCCACGAAGAATGGAGGACTTGCTTCTGGTGCAGACCAGGAAGGTCTGGGGTGCTTCTCTTTTGCAGAGGAGCGGGAGCCAGTCTGGAGGAGCCAAACCAGCAGTGAAGATTCAAAGGTGTGTCGTCGCAAAGGCCGCTAGCCAACGGGCAAGCAACCGGACAGACGCGGCAAGCAGGAAAATGCAGAAGGGCCCCACGCAGGACTCGTGGAGTGTGGGGGGCTGATCTTCGGTGCAGATGGTGCTTGGTGTTGGGGCTTCTCAATCCCTGGTGCACAACTTCAAGGGTGCCTCAGAAGCTGCGCTGGAAGATCCTCACCACTTTTCCCAGGTAGCCGGTCCCACGTCTCTCGTCGCCTCCACGGATCTCAGCTCGGCTGTGGATGTGGATCAGGGTCGGAGAAGTCTGGAAGTCAAGGCTCTGGTCGGGCTCAGCAGTCGGTCCCTCGTAGAACTTCAGCAAAGCAAAGGGTAAGTCTCTCGATGGTGCCTGTTTGCACAGGGTAGCCACTCCTTGGCCACAAGGGAGATGAACAATAGTTACTTACCTGTAATCTGTGGTTCTCCAGTATTGGTGTGTTTCATAGATTCACATGCCTGAATCATTCCCCGTCGTCGGAGTGGGAGTCCCACGGTACATAAAAAAGCAATAATTATGCATATAACTACCAAAAAACCCTGGTAACCTGAACCAGGAAGTAAAGTAGCCTAAGCTACAAGGGAAAAAACTTCCACAGCTATGACTATCACTGTCATTATATACAGTCCAAACTGCAGCCAATCAGGCGACAGCACCCACCAGAATGTTCTCCTCAGAGGCTAAGGCTGTCAGATTTTCTCGCACAGGAGTGAAGCAATACATAATAGCCTAAAAAGCCTCTGAGGGGAGGTGGGCGGGTTGCATGTGAATCTATGAAAGACACCAATACTGGAGAACCACAGATTACAGGTAAGTAACTACTGTTCTTCTCCAGTATTTGGGGTGTCTTCATAGATTCACATGCCTGAATCAGAGTAGATAGCAGTACATCACCTTATGCTCATAAGACGCTACTTTGTATCATAGACCATATACATTATGAAACAGTATAACCATAGAGAAATACATGTGTGCTTCAACATATGCAAAACAATTTCAAGCCACAAATAGTATGGAAAAACCGTCTTATAAAAGCATAGCGGAGGAGGGAGAACAGAGGCTCACCTTATTTGAAAAGATTACGTAGAACAGCTTGTCCCACTGATCCATCCGCATCACTTGCAGCTTCCAAACAGTAGTGTCTGGTAAACGTATGGCAGCTGGACCATGTTGCCGCTTTACAGATCTGGTGAAGAGGCACACCAGCATAAAGAGCTGTAGATGAAGAGATTGCTCTCGTAGAGTGTGCTCTTGGGGTCGCTTGCAATGGTCTTCCAGCTTGATCATGGCATAAACAAATTGCAGCCGAGATCCAGCGCGCTATGGTTGGCTTTGATACTGAATGGCCTTGACGTGATTTGCCATATGCTACCAGGAGCTGGTCCGATTTGCGCAGTGATGCTGTCCGCTGTAAGTAAAATTTCAGACATCTTTTGATGTCTAAGGAATGCAAGGCCCTTTCTGCAGCTGTTTGCGGATTTGGGAAGAAAGTTTTCAAAACTATGGGTTCATTAAGATGGAAATCCGTCGGGACCTTTGGCATAAATTTTGGATTAGTGCGCAGCACCACAGAATCAGATGTGAATTGCAGAAAGGGTGGATGAACAGTGAACGCTTGGAGATCACTAACCCTTCTTGTAGAAGTTAGAGCCAATAATAAAGAAACCTTCCAAGAAAGGAACTTTAGATCCGCCTTGTGGATGGGCTAGAAAGGATGCCGCATTAGTTGTGAAAGCACTATATTAAGGTGCCAAGAAGGAGGTGGACGCCTAATAGGCGGGAACATCCTAAATAACCCCTTAAAAAATTGTTGGATGACTCTATTGGAATAGAGAGAGGTAATACCATCCTGCCGAAACCTTGAAATTGCAGCTAAGAACACCTTCAAAGTAGAGTGGGAAAGACCAGACCTCGCCAACTGTAGAAAGAAAGGTAGAATTTGTTCCGGTCTTGCGTGGATCGGATGGTGATTAACGGACTGACACCACATGCAAAACCTCTTCCACTTTAGTTTGTAGGTTTTAACAGTTGCTGGTGCTCGAGCATTGGCCAAAACCTCTTGGCAGCCTGGAGGGATATCTAGGTGTGCAAATTCAAGCTGTTGAGGAGCCATGCCGCTAATCTCAGCGATGCTGGGTCCGGATGACAAATTTGACCGTTCTGAAGGGTCAGAAGATGTGGAATTGGTCGAAACTGTATGGGCTCGGCCTCCGAGAGGAGGAGAAGTTCTGTGAACCAGTACTGGCGGGGCCACCTGGGAGCAATTAAAATCATGCGGCAAGGCTGTTGTTTGATCTTGCGCAGAACTCGTGGAACCAACGGGATCGGTGGAAAGGCGTAAGCATATATTTCCGACCAATTCATCGAAAAGGCATTTCCCAGCGAGTCCTTGTGGGGAGCCCAACTTGCGAAGAATGGGCATTTGCGGTTCTGGCTGGTTGCAAAGAGGTCTAGATCGGGATGCCCCCATTCGTGAAATACCCCGCCTAGGAATGGTTGGTGTAACTCCCATTCGTGATTCGACGTTGTGGTTCTGCTGAGGGAATCCGCCAGAACATTCGTGATTCCTGGGACGTGAATGGCTTTGAGGTTGATCTTGTGGCGAATCGCCCAATCCCAAATCTCTTGCGCTTGCTGAGATAGGAGGGCTGACCTCGTCCCGCCTTGTTTGTTCAAGTAATGCATACTTGTTGTATTGTCTGTTCTTACAAGTATGCATGCTCCTCGTATGATGGCCTGGAAGGATTTTAGAGCCAAGAATATGGCTCGCAGTTCTAGCAGGTTGATATGCCACTTTCACTGTTCTAGAGTCCACCTGCCCTTGACTGTCATTCCTTGAAGATGCGCTCCCCAACCCTCGAGGGATGCATCTGTGGTGACTGTGAAATCCGGCATTTCGACCAGAAATGGACAACCCTCTTTCAAGTGTTTCATCTGACCCCACCATTGAAAGGCGTCCCGCATTCGCGAGGTGATGTGAATGATATCCTCGAATGATCCTGTGGTCTGAAGCCATTGCAGATTGAGCACCTCCTGCAACGGTCTCATTCTGTACCGACAGTTGGGAATGAGATGAATGCAAGACGAAATCATCCCTAGGAAGGATTTGTACACACGGACTGAAACGCACTCTTTTGAAAGTAGTGAGCGCGCAAGATTGCATATCTTGATTTGCCTTTCTTTTGAAACAAAGGCTTTAGCCAGATCCGTGTCCAATGTCGCTCCTAGGAACGTTCTTCTTTGCGAAGGAGCTAGATGTGATTTCTCCAGATTTGTTGACAGACCCAGGGACTGGAAGAGTAAGAGGCATTTTTGAACATGCTCGGATGCTACCTTGGCTGAACTCGCCTTGATAAGGCAGTCATCCAGGTACGGGAATATTTGAACTCCTTGCAGACGGAGATGCGCAGTCACTGGCGCTATGACCTTTGTGAAGACTCTGGGTGCGGAACGGAGTCCAAATGGGAGGACTCTGAATTGAAAATCCCTGCCAGCCACTCTGAACCGTAGAAATTTTCTGTGCCTGGGTAGGATTGGTACATGAAAATAAGCGTCCTGCAGGTCAAGGGTGGCCATGTAATCTCCCATCGAAAGCAACTGCAGAATTTCTTGGAGCGTCAACATCCGGAAAGACATTTTCTTTAAAAATTTGTTGAGAGCGCAGAGGTCGAGAATTGGACGCCACTCTCCTGATTTTTTCCGGATGAGGAAAAACCTTGAATAAAAGCCCGTTCCCTTCTGTAGGATAGGGACTTTTTCGATTGCTCCTTTTTGAATCATCAAATTTATTTGGGAAAAAAGCTCTTTGAGATGAGCAGGGGGTGGGCCTTTGGGAGGAGAATTTGGCGGAATTTTCGTGAATTCCAGAGCATGGCCTCTGGATATTATATCTAATACCCACTTGTCTGTGGTAATCTTGGACCAATTTGAATAGAAGTGGGATATTTGACCTCCAATTCTTGTACGTGGTAACGGTAGAGATGGTGGCAGGTGGCTGAACTCATTGCTTCTTACCGGACTCTCGTCCGCGAAAGGACGGTTTCCTACGAGACTGCGAATATGGTTGATTTCGCTGTCCGTAATATTGCTGGCGATAATTCTGAGATCTTTGGCCAGATTGAGAGGTCTGAAAGGAACGCTGTTGGTTATAACCTCCCCTGCTAGAGAAGGATCCACGTCCTCTGGCTCCACGGAAGCTAGATTTTCGAAATTGTAAACTACCCAGAGACCTTGCCGTCTCCGTATCCTTCTTAATCGCCTGTAGTGCTTCATCCACATGTGCACCGAACAAGGATTCACCATCAAATGGCATGTCTATAATTTTAGACTGCACCTCCTGGCGAAAAGATGTTGACTTCAGCCAACCCTGCCTCCTCAGCACTGCAGCTTCTGCCAACTGCCTGAACCCAGTTGATGCCACATCCACTGCTGCATCAATGATCTCCGCTAATGCATACTCTCCTTCCTGCAGGATCTTTATGGCCTCGGATTTTGAAGGCTCCGGTAACATGTCGAGGAAAGCAGAGATGTCTGACCACATCTGACGGTCGTATCTCCCTAAAATCGCCAGGGAGTTTGCAGCCCGAACTGTGGTTGCTGCCATCGTGGACACCTTCTTTCCTATTGCGTATAATCTTCTACCATCTCTATCAGGTGGAGCTGATATGGGCGTTGATGGATTTCTAGCCCGTCTCTGAGCCGCTTGCGCTATAACAGAGTCCGCCTTAGGTTGACCAATTAGGCATGCTGGTGAATTACTTGGGGCTCTATATTTCTTGTCCAGCCTTGGTAACACTGCTGGAAGAGAATTAGGGGTAGCCATCAGTCTCAATCCCTCCTTCCAAATAAAATCAATGATTGGGATTGCCCGAACCTGCTTCCTTGGTTGGTCCTTAAAGTCACACAGGAAGCAGTCATCCTCCTTTGTTTCCATGGGGATCAGGAATCTCTTGGTCGCTCTTTCCATAAGTGAATGGAAATTCCCAATGTCCACCGGGGGAGAGCCCACCGGAGCCGGAGCACTTGGAGAAGGAGTTTGTACCTGAGAATTATCCCACTCCGACATGATAGACTGATCATCTACCTCTCCTTCCTCCCTTTCATCGTCTGTAACCTGCGATTGACGAGATGGCAACGGAGAAGGTGGTCTTGGTGACACTAACGACGACAACTGTACTCTTGGCCTGGGTGTCGACGGAAGAGATTTCGCCGTTTCCGAAGGAGGGAAACGTCTATAGTAATCTTGCAACATATACTGCAGATTATCAAGCAGTTCCAATGGCATTTGACCAGACGGCACTGGTGCAGGAGGTGTCGGCTGTGGTTCCATATTAGGATCTTCGTAGTGGTCCTCATCATCATCCTCATCATCTTGATATTTGATGAGAAGCTCCGATGGACTCCTTGCAGTCCGAAATCTCTCATCTTCTTCGGAATCGTTATCCTCCGATTGTAAAAGTTGCGCCGGCAATTTTAGAGGCGATATAGCTTCTAAAGACGATCCTCTGCGCTGAAGAAGCGTAGTCGCTGTTGCCCTTTGATCAGACACGACAGACGACGGAGTCGCAGTCCACACCTGCATATCCATGCAGGTAGATAGAGGAGGTGGTGACAATCGCGTCGACGGAACCAACGACGGTGGTAATCCTGACGTTGAAGCCATTTTCGATGACGAGGCTGTTTTCGTCGACGAGATGGCAGTCGTCGACGACGGGATAATCTTCGTCGACGAGGGCGCCGACGATGAGGTAATCTTCGTCGACGAGGGCGTCATCGACGGGGCACTCTTCGTCGACGAGGGCGTCTTCGTCGACGATGGCGTCGATGCGTCCATCTTCGTCGACGCATGGATCTTAGTCGACGAGGCATTCTTCGTCGACGGGGCAACTATCGACGGTACCACAATCTTCGTCGACGGAGTAGACGTCGACGAGGTAGTCTTCGTAGACGGAGCAACTTTCTTGCTTCTTACCGTCGACGGAACGGAGACGAGGGATGACACCTCCTTCGTCGACGAGATGGGTTTAACACTCACCGAGACCAGCGTCGACGGCGATGAAGCTGATGACATTATCACTGCAGGTCTCGGCGACGAGAATGTAATAGTCGACGTTGAAACCGCGTCGACGATAATAACCGTCGACGCCACTGCCGTCGACGACGGCAATCTCACTTGAGGTAAATTCCTCTCAGGAAAACTTTTAGCTGGCAGAGTTTTTCCTGATTTCCTCGGGGGCGTAGAGGGCTTGGATCCTGACGGTGGAGACGTCTTCTTAGATGAAGACGAAGACTGACCCGAGCCCTTAACAGACTGGGCTCTCCTCGACACCTTCGCCCCAGTAGAAGAAAACTCTTCTTCAGCCACCCTTTTCCTGGAAGAGATAGAGGACCCAGAGGCAGTTTCTATCCCTGACAAAGGATCATCTTTATCCTTAAGCTTCTGTAGCCACAGAAGAAGACGTCCTTCCCTATCCCTTAAGGTCTTCTGAGGGAAAGTCCGGCAAATCTTGCACTCCTTCACTTCATGATCAGGATAGAGTCAATAGATGCATTTTTTGTGAGGGTCTTCAGAAAAAAGCCGAAGCTTTCTGCAGGACTCACAAGGTCTGAAGAGGGATCTTTTAGTAGTTGACATCCTAGAAGTTGTAGAAACAGTAGAAACTTGAAGAAACTGAGCAGAGCTCAGGGAGACTCCCTTCACACGACGTGCGGTAGAAAATCTGACAGCCTTAGCCTCTGAGGAGAACATTCTGGTGGGTGCTGTCGCCTGATTGGCTGCAGTTTGGACTGTATATAATGACAGTGATAGTCATAGCTGTGGAAGTTTTTTCCCTTGTAGCTTAGGCTACTTTACTTCCTGGTTCAGGTTACCAGGGTTTTTTGGTTGTTATATGCATAATTATTGCTTTTTTATGTACCGTGGGACTCCCACTCCGACAACGGGGAATGATTCAGGCATGTGAATCTATGAAAGACACCCCAAATACTGGAGAATCTTCAGTCTTCTTCTTTCGTCGAATGTCGAAGGTCCAGAGTTTCTGTTCAAGTTGCAGGTTCAGGATAATCTAATCTCCTGGGGCCCAGCTTCCACTCTTGTACTAATCTGGGGGGCTGGGTTGCCTGCTAGGTCACGCCTTATGGGTGGGACCTGGGAGGGGGGTGGTTACACCCCCTTCCCTTTGTCCAGTTTCGCGCCAGGACTGGGGCTGGAGTGCCCCAGCACCGGTTTGAACTGGACTATGCATGGGACACCTTGTGTGTCCCAGGCAGTGTCTCGTTTCTTTCATCCCTCCCTGCCCCAATACACTAAGGCCTGTCTGGGCTGGTGCTCGCACCTCCCAAGGCAGGAAACCTATTGTCCAAGCCTCCCGTGCCGGGATCACTCCCAGCAGCAGGAGGTCAGACTTGTGTCGTGGCAGCAGCATCCATTTTGTGATGCTGGGGCTCTGGTTAACTTTAACCGGGTAAGTAGGTTACAACATGTCTTCTCCTTCTAGAAGGGAGGGATAATATCCTCATCCCCAGAAATGGGATGGGGGTATTATTCCAAAGTGTTAGACACCTTACACAACATGTTTTGATAAAGCCAAACCATAGTTACCATAACCGTTTAAGATTATAAGGTACTTTAAGGGTATATGGTAGGCTATATCATAGAACAGCTATAAGGACATGGTTCCGAAAGCTGCAGACAGGCTCAGCTCATGCTAGAGCACCATCTCACATGTTACAAAGCACTCTGCCTCCAGGATTGTTAAGGCCTGCCATAGGAGTGGCTGATAGGTACACATGTGTCTATATATAAGATAGGTATAGGAATACTACACCTAAGCAAGGGGTGATTACACGACCTTGCCCCAGCTGAGTGATCAGCCAGTTGTGTCATAATGGAAGGCCAGACCAGGGGTGGCATAATACATGCTGCAGCCCCTGGTAGGCCTAGGGTACACCTATGCCCTGGGTACCTAAGGTACACTGTACAGGGGCCAATAAGGTGATCCTATCCAAATGGGTTATGCACCTAAAGTACATAGTATTAATTTAGAGAGAGAACAGCAGGGCTGTGGGTCTGATTAGCAGGCCCACAGCCACATCTAAGTCGAAAACCAGTAAAGCAAAAGCAAAAAGTGGGGGTGAACATAGAAAGCAGACCCTACTCTCCTACAAGAGGACATTTAAAAAAGACTCCTGTAGGTCACTGCCCATTTCTCTGCAACAGTAGGACGCTTGGGTAACCTATCTTCGGTAGGCATTCACTTCTATGCAAGGACAAAGAGAGCTCTCCTGTCAGTGGCACACCCAGAAACCGGAAAGTCCTGCTGCAACTAAATATATTTGCAAATGTTTGGGATTGGTAGACTGGAATGCCACAGTTCAGGGACATAAAAAATCATCACTAGATATGACGTGCTGAAATGGAATTCCGACCTCGCTTATCCCGTCACCTGACTGTTGTGACCTAGTTAGTGACTGCGCCAAAGTGCGTGAAAGTGACTCACTGCCTTTCATTTCCTGCCATCTACAACACAGACAGTAAATCCAAAGCTAAAAGAGGCGTTTGAAAATGGTCGCTGATGACGTCGCCACAACATGAGTGCTGGATGAGAAGTTTGTTAATGCATTGGCTTTCAGTTGTATCAGAATGCTGCAAATGGAGAGGGCTGATGAAAAATACCAGCTTTCAAAAATGCTTTATTTCCGATGTTGTGTACTATCCGGTTGCAACATTGGAAATAAAGCATTTTTGAAAGCTGGTCTTTTTCTTCAACCCTCTCCATTAGCAGGTTTCTGAAAGCCATTGCATCAGTAAACTTCTGTCCAGCACTTTGTACTGTGCCGTTTGAGAGATTAAAGCAGGAGCCTGTGTTACTTCCCTGACAACGCAAAGAGGATACGATAATATATTAATGAAAGAAAGGGGCTTCAGAAGGCGAGGAGACACAAAAGGAAACACAGGCAGATGGAGGGGGAGAGGGCATATAAATGGAGAGAGAGCGTGGAGGCAATGAACTAGAGATGGACAAGGGAATGAAGCGAAGAATAAGGAGGAAAAGAAGAAAAAAGAATCGCAGAAATGCCAGAGTGAGCCAGGAATGACAGGGAGGAGAGAGGCAGAGTGAAATATGAGCTGCATAGACAGCCAGCGACTGGTTTATATAGACGTGCTAATAAAACACTCTAAAAAGGAGGGGGTGGGGAAATTGGATTTGGGGGAGGGAGAGAGGGCTGTGAGGAGAAGCAAAGCATTGTGGTGGTCTTTTTTAGATCTAAAAAAACTATTTACAGGGCAGTTGAAGCAGCAGCGACGTGCATTGTTTTAGCAACACAGCATCCACTGAGCTTCATGAACCATGAAGCGTGGAGGCTGTGAAGCAGTCGCCATGCTGATAAAAGGCGCACTGCCACACACACACACACACACCAAAGTGACCCTCATAAATAACAAGCACATAAACTGAATTTGCAGCCCCCCCCCAAAACAGTATTGTGCAATGTTTTTTTGGGGGGGGGTTTATTTAGCGCAAGCTCCACTTGAAGGTAGCAGTGCTTAAAATGAGCACCGGTTGCAGTCCCAACAGACAGTCAGTTGTAGTTACGGAAAGATTACGTGAATGAGTGTCAGATGGTCGTTTAGTGGCACCCAGGATGCCGGGGCCAGAGCCGGCGCTGGGAATATGGTGGGCCGAGTTAGCACGCCATGGCCAGCAGCTGCGATGCTGCTGAGGGCAGGAAGCTGGAAGATGTGGAAATGCGAGCAGCAAAGAAAACAAATAGTCCCTAAATAAAAAGATAACAGCCAGCAGCGTAACTAATCTGTAGTTGGTTGGTGCTGCTTACTGCTAAAACGGAAGTGACGTATCGGATCTTCAACCAACAATAAGCCAGATAAGAAGAGCAATGTCACACTTAACCAATGGCAATTGGCAAGACAAATTACCCTCCATATTCGGTTTACTATAAGTCTTGCGACAGCGCATGCGCTATCTAGGCTCGACCTAAAAAGAAAAGGCCCCCCCTCACTCATTGAAAAAAAGGGTTGGGGTCCCAGAGCCAAAAATGGCCAAGTTAAGGGAACATAAGCCCATTCCCTTATAATAATAAAAAATATTTGGGGGGAAAAAAAAATATAGCAAGACCCCTTAGATGCTGAGGGTCCTTGGGGTCCAGGAACCCCTTCTGTTACCCTCCAGTAAGTCCCAGTTTGTGGGATTGCGGATAGGACTTGGAAGCCACGCTCTCTTTCTCTACCACTCTGTAAACGCGCCTCCTGGCGCGCTTCTGGTTGGTGACTGAATTCCACTTTACTCCTGTGGGCCTCAGGACAAAAGGGGACTTGATCCCCCTACTAGTGGTGCACCAGGAAGCATGTTTGTAGAGTGGTGAAGAAAGGGGGCGTGACCTCCAAGAACTCACTCACCCATGAACTCAATCACACAGCCACTTACTCACCCATAGAGTTACACACATTCACTCACTCATTCAGATATTAACGCGTAGTCACTCACCTATAGTCACTGACACAAGCACGGTCACCCACATAGATAAACAGAAAAGTACTCAATCACTCACACATACAGAAACTCACGTACCCACTCACACACCCATACAGCTACTTAGACACCAACTGACAGACAGATACACACATTTCCACAATCACTCACTCATATGTTCACTGAGACATTTAATCACTCAATTATACAGTTAGTCATGCACCCACTGAATCATCCAATCAGACACTCATACACCCATGGTTCACCAATACACCTTGATATATAATTTATCACTCAAACTTTTTAAAAACTCAGCTACCGGAAGATAGATAGATTGATTATATATATATATATATATAGTATATTTTAGTGCTGTTTGTCCGCCATAACACGTTGGCCTTGATCACATGACATTTTTAAGACATTCCAAACAAACAGTACGGAGCACTCACAGGGTCTCAATTCAATATTTATTGCAAGCAGACGCGTTTCTGCGCAATGCCTTTCTCAATGCCTGTATTTAAATTACATGAGGATTTCATGTGTTTTAAAAGTCACATAGACAGCTCCAATTGGAGGATTCAAAGTGTGGCTAAGAAAGGATGACTGCTGCCTTCCAGGTCCCGATACTTTATTTGTGGCTGCTATCTCTACTTGATTCATTTTAGCTTTACTCCAAATGGCAGTACCAACGTTTCAACATCCAATGTAAATAAAAGTCCTAATGTGTCAATAAATTATTTAACCTTGAATAGGTAGAAACGTCAAAGTACAAATTATTAAATATTCCGCAGTTTGCTGTGAGTCCAACCTATTATATACATATATATATTCACTGAAAAAACCATAGGTTTCACACACGTTATAGTTACGAATTAGCATTTAGAAAACCTTGCAAATTCACTTAAAAAACCATAGGTTTCCCACATGTTATAGTTAGCTGGACATTTCACTCGTAAAAAACCAATGAAATTCCCCCGTTATAGTTAGTGCAGGCAACTATAACTCACGCGACCGCAATCCTCTGCTGATGACGTCACTGTATTTAGACACTTATTTACCCATGTCTTCTTCCATTAATCTTTAGCTATACATATATTACAAATATTTATTTTTCAGAAAGACACATATGTCATCAGTGATGTAATATCGGACGTCATCAGCAGAGGATTGCGGTCGCGTGAGTTATAGTTGCCTGCACTAACTATAACGGGGGAATTTCATTGGTTTTTTACAAGTGAAATGTCCAGCTAACTATAACATGTGTGAAACCTATGGTTTTTTAAGTGAATTTGCAAGGTTTTCTAAATGCTAATTCGTAACTATAACGTGTGTGAAACCTATGGTTTTTTCAGTGAATTTCAAAGGTTTTTTAAATGCTAACTTTTAATTGTGATAGTAGTTATATCTATTTTTTGTACTGATTTTCTACAGTTTAACTGTTTATTTATAAATATTTTTCTGAAAATTGCAAAAAAACATTTTGTAATTAAAACTGAAATATTGATTAATTTTCTTGTTTTCATTTTTTATTTTAATATATTTATATCATTATCTTTAAAAAAAAAATCAATTTTTTTTCGCAGTCGCGCACTCAAAGTCTACACATCACGGTGGGTGCGCGCATTCTAGCCGCCATTTTAGAAAAGTCATGAAGGATCCGCGTATGGTGTGCGACGGCTGTGTGTTTTTCAGTTACATCATATACATTTAATATCACGTGATATGCGCGATTGGTATGCGACCAGTCTGCGACTCCTGCTCCCGCGCATTCGCGACACATGCGCATTACGGTACAAGATGTTTGCGCGCTTGCGGGTCCCGCGTGACATCATACGTGCTGGGGCGCGCTGGGTGCGCGACTCCCGCAAAAAAAATGTATGTTCCAAAATGATATGTATGTGTCTTTAATATACATATTAAGGCAAGAGATTATGTAAGATATTCATCAAAATAATATATTTGTACTTATAAGAAACTTATATTATTTTTAAATATATTTTCGCGAAGTCGGGTGCGTGCGTCGTGAGTGCAGAAAACCAGGTCAGCAGAGCTGCTGTAGAGCCAGAGAACCAGGTCAGCAGAGCTGCTCTAGAGCCTAAGAACTAGGTCAGCAGAGCTGCTCTAGAGTCAGAGAACCAGGTCAGCAGAGCTGCTGTAGAGCCAGAGAAACCAGGTCAGCAGAGCTGCTTTAGAGCCAGAGAACCAGGCCAGCAGAGCTGCTTTAGAGCCAGAGAACCAGGTTAGCAGAGCTGCTTTAGAGCCAGAGAACCAGGTCAGCTGAGCTACTCTAGAGCCAGAGAACCAAATCAGCAGAGCTGCTTTAGAGCCATAGAACCAGGTCAGCAGAGCTGCTTTAGAGCCAGAGAACCAGGTCTGCAGAGCTGTTGTAGAGCCAGAGAACTAGATCAGCAGAGCTGCTCTGTAGCATAAGAACTAGGTCAGCAGAGCTGCTCTAGAGCCAGAGAAACCAGGTCAGCTGACCTGCTGTAGAGCCAGAGAAACCAGGTCAGCAGAGCTGCTTTAGAGCCAGAGAACCAGGTCAGCAGAGCTGCTCTAGCTGACACTGTCTGACTGACACTGACTGACTGACTGACTGACACTGTCTGACTGACACTGACTGACACTGTCTGACTGACACTGACTGACTGACTGACTGACACCGACTGACTGACTGACACCGACTGACTGACTGACACCGACTGACTGACACTGACCGACTGACCGACTGACTGACTGACTGACACTGACCGACTGACACTGACCGACTGACCGACTGACTGACTGACACTGACCGACTGACACTGACTGACACTGACCGACTGACACTGACCGACACTGACCGACTGACTGACCGACTGACTGACACTGACCGACTGACCGACTGACTGACTGACACTGACCGACTGACCGACTGACTGACTGACACTGACCGACTGACACTGACTGACACTGACCGACTGCCTGACACTGACCGACTGACCGACTGACTGACTGACACTGACCGACTGACACTGACCGACTGACCGACTGACTGACTGACACTGACCGACTGACACTGACTGACACTGACCGACTGACTGACCGACTGACTGACACTGACCGACTGACCGACTGACTGACTGACACTGACCGACTGACCGACTGACTGACTGACACTGACCGACTGACACTGACTGACACTGACCGACTGCCTGACACTGACCGACTGACCGACTGACTGACTGACACTGACCGACTGACACTGACTGACACTGACCGACTGACTGACCGACTGACTGACACTGACCGACTGACCGACTGACTGACTGACACTGACCGACTGACCGACTGACTGACTGACTGACTGACACTGACCGACTGACACTGACTGACACTGACCGACTGACTGACCGACTGACTGACACTGACCGACTGACCGACCGACTGACTGACACTGACCGACTGACTGACTGACACTGACCGACTGACTGACTGACACTGACCGACTGACTGACACTGACCGACTGACTGACACTGACTGACTGACATTGAATGACACTGACTGACTACTCTCTACTACTCACTCTCTACTTCTCACTCTCTACTTCTCACTCTCTACTTCTCACTCTCTACTTCTCACTCTCTACTTCTCACTCTCTACTTCTCACTCTCTACTTCTCACTCTCTACTTCTCACTCTCTACTTCTCACTCTCTACTTCTCACTCTCTACTTCTCACTCTCTACTTCTCACTCTCTACTTCTCACTCTCTACTACTCACTCTCTACTACTCACTCTCTACTACTCACTCTCTACTACTCACTCTCTACTACTCACTCTCTACTACTCACTCTCTACTACTCACTCTGTACTACTCTACTACTCACGCTCTACTACTCACGCTCTACTACTCACGCTCTACTACTCACGCTCTACTACCCACGCTCTACTACCCACGCTCTACTACCCACGCTCTACTACCCACGCTCTACTACCCACGCTCTACTACCCACGCTCTACTACCCACGCTCTACTACCCACTCTCTACTACTCAACTACTCACTCTCTACTACTCTACTACTCACTCTCTACTACTCTACTACTCACGCTCTACTACTCTACTACTCACGCTCTACTACTCTACTACTCACGCTCTACTACTCTACTACTCACGCTCTACTACTCTACTACTCACGCTCTACTACTCTACTACTCACGCTCTACTACTCACGCTCTACTACTCACGCTCTACTACCCACGCTCTACTGCCCACGCTCTACTGCTCACGCTCTACTACTCACGCTCTACTACTCACGCTCTACTACTCTCTACTACTCACTCTACTACTTTCTACTACTCTCTACCACTCACTCTCTACTACTCTACCACTCACTCTCTACTACTCTACTACTCACTCTCTACCACTTTCTACTACTCACTCTCTACTACTCTCTACTACTCACTCTACTACTCTCTACTACTCTCTACTACTCACTCTACTACTCACTCTCAACCTCTCTCTACTACACACTCTACTACACACTCTACTACACTCTCTACTACACACTCTCTACTACACACTCTCTACTACACACTCTCTACTACACACTCTCTACTACACACTCTCTACTACACACTCTCTACTACACACTCTCTACTACACACTCTCTACTACACACTCTCTACTACACACTCTCTACTACACACTCTCTACTACACACTCTCTACTACACACTCTCTACTACACACTCTCTACTACACACTCTCTACTACACACTCTCTACTACACACTCTCTACTACACACTCTCTACTACACACTCTCTACTACACACTCTCTACTACACACTCTCTACTACACACTCTCTACTACACACTCTCTACTACACACTCTCTACTACACACTCTCTACTACACACTCTCTACTACACACTCTCTACTACACACTCTCTACTACACACTCTCTACTACACACTCTCTACTACACACTCTACTACACACTCTCTACTACACACTCTCTGCTACTCGCTCTCTGCTACTCGCTCTCTACTACTCTCTAGTACTCTCTCTACTACTCACTCTCTACTACTCATTCTACTACTCACTCTCTACTACTCACTCTCTACTACTCACTCTCTACTCACTCTACTACTACTCTCTACTACTCACTCTCTGATACTTTCTCTACTACTCTCTACTACTTTCTACTACTCACTCTACTACTCACTCTCTAATACTCACTCTCTAATACTCACTCTCTAATACTCACTCTACTACTCTCTACTACTCACTCTGATACTTTCTCTACTACTCTCTACTACTCTACTACTTACTCTCTACTCTCTATTACTCGCTCTCTACTCTCTACCTCTCCCTCTACTACTCTATACCTCTCTACCTCTATCTCTCTACCTCTACACCTCTACCTATACACCTCTACCTCTCTGTACATGCACACATATGCACATATATATATGCATATATATGCATATGCATTTATATGTATGTGTATATATATATATATATACATATATAAACATATAATCTGCATATCTATATAAATATAAATTCATGCAAACATATACATATATGCATACATATGCATGGTATGTATATGAAATTTTGAAAAACACTAATAAAAGCAAAGCTAAAAAGCCACCTAATTATAAACAGAATTGCTTTAACTTAAACGAGGGCGAGACCTATTGCATTTTCAATGCTTGTTTACTTTGGTTCCATCAAGAAGGCATTCAGATGTGACACATTTGCCATAAATTCTGAATGGTAGCACTCTAGTTCCTCATTAGATCACTGTAGCAAAGCTACTGCTCACCATGGAAGTCTGCTGCTGGTATTCAAAGTGCATGTTTCAGTCTGCATGTCATAACTTTTTAATGAAATAGAAGAGGATTTGAGAAGTCAAAATGTGCCCTAAGTTTTCTTTCTGCAGCACTAATCATAATTTCTATGGCAAAATGAACCCCCTCATTTTGTTCCTTTGCAAATTAAATGTTTTAAATGTTACCACTTTATTCCAATCAAGATGGCTTCAGGTGTGCCATACCTTTGTCATAAGTAAGACTGTTAGCGCTCTAGTTGTTCTTTAAAACACTCTGGGATTTCTGTCATTGGGCTATACTTTTGGGCTCTTTTGTCTCTGGTGGCCATCTTGGGAACCTTGTTATGAAGATTCCTAATTTCCTCATTTACTGCAGTCTCCTCAGTAGGCATACTGTCAGTTTTTTACTTTGATTCAATGAAGAAGGCATTCAGATCTGTCACACATTTGCCATAAATTAAGAATGTTAGCACTCTAGTCGCTCATTAGATCACTGTAGTAAAGCTACTGATCACCAGGGAAGTCTGCTGCTGGTATTGAAAGTGCATGTTTCAGTCTGCATGTCAGAATTCTTTAATGAAATAGAAGAGGATTTGTGAAGTCACTCAAAATGTGCCCTAAGTTTACTTTCTGCAGCACTAATCATACATTCTATGGCAAAATGAACCCTCTCATTTTGTTCCTTTTTAAATTAAATGTTTTAAATGTTACCACTTTATTCCAATCAAGATGGCTTCAGGTGTGCCATACCTTTGTCATAAGTAAGACTGTTAGCGCTCTAGTTGTTCTTTGGAACACTCTGGGAAGCTGCAGTATAACACAAAGGAATCAACTGACAGTCTCTGCCCTTGTTGGATGTACATGTTTTACTGAGAATGTCAGACTTCATTCTCACATGACTGAGAAAGATAATGTGAATTTACAGAAAATATGCTCTCAGTTTAGCTTATAGTTCACCTTCCAAACCTCTGTGGGAAAAGCATGTGAAAATAGTTTTCTCTCAAACATGATTCATGATATCCCAGCAGAAGGCTTTTTCACATGGTAAAATCACCTTAGAACATACCACAATTCCTAAAATGAGTATGGTACCATCAACAAATGATTTAAAATGTAACTAAAGTCTTAAAGAACAAGTTACTTACCTTCGGTAACGATGTATCTGTAAGAAACATTAGTTAGTTAGATTCCTCACCTTAGAATATCCCCAGGCGTCAGACTGGATCCGGAAGATTTTTTCGTCAGCAATACCCCTTGCGCGTCGCTAGGCTTCGTCTGCGGCTCCGCGTCCGTCGTCGGCGTCGTGCGCCGGGATGACGTTGGAGTACTTAGACACCGCCCTCGCGCGCTGACGTCAGTTCTTGTACATAGCTTTCCGCGCCAGGAACGCAGAGCCATGCAAGAGACCGACACTGGTGCCAAAAATAAAATCTAGGGGCCTGAAAAGGATAACCTTAACCCTAGATGTCAGTTCGCAGAACGGGGAGGATGGGTGGGTCGGTGAGGAATCTAACTAACTAATGTTTCTTACAGATACATCGTTACCGAAGGTAAGTAACTTGTTCATCTGAAAGAAACACGTTAGATTCCTCACCTTAGAATAGATACCCAAGCAATACCATCCCCGGTGGTGGGTCTGCGAACCAAGATCACACCAGAAAGTCCTGGAGGACAGAACGGCCAAAGAAGCCATCCCTCCGGACTTGGCTGCCAAGGCAATAATGCCTGGCAAACGTGTGTAGCGAAGCCCACATTGCCGCCTGACAGATGTCCTGCAAAGGGACACGCCGTCCCAAAGCAGTAGTAGCCGCTGTGGCCCGAGTAGAATGGGCGCGCAGCCCAACAGGAGGGTCCTTTTTTGCCAAGGAATAACAAATTTTGATGCACAAAACGACCCACCGAGAGATGGTCCGTTTGTGCACAGCTTTCCCCTTCTTAGCACCCACGTATCCAACGAAAAGTTGGTCGTCCACCCGGAACTGCTTTGTGCGGTCCAGATAAAAGGAGAGCGCACGTTTTGGGTCCAGACGGTGGAGCCTCTCTTCCTCTTTGGAAGGATGCGGAGGCGGAAAGAAGGTGGGCAAGGTGACAGACTGCCCAAGATGAAAGGGGGTCACCACTTTCGGAAGAAAGGAGGGACGAGGCCGAAGGACAACCTTGTCCGGATGAACAGAGAGAAAAGGAGGCTTTGATGATAAAGCCTGGAGCTCACTCACCCGTCTAGCCGAGGTGATGGCTACCAGAAAAGCAGTCTTAAGCGTCAGCAGACGAAGAGGACAATTATGAAGAGGCTCAAAGGGAGCGCACATTAGAAATGTGAGAACAAGATTCAAGTCCCACTGAGGCATTACAAAAGGGACAGGAGGGAACGTGTGAGTAATGCCTTTTAGAAAGCGTGTAACTACAGGGGACTTGAAAAGAGAAGGCTGATCAGGAAGCCGCAAGAAGGCAGAGATGGCAGCAAGATAACCTTTCAAGGTGCCCAGGGAAGAGCCCTGCTGGGCCAAAGAAAGAAGAAAGAGGAGAACCTCAGAAAGAGGGGCGGAAAGGGGATCCACAGCCTTTGCTGTGCACCATGCCACAAATTTGTTCCACCGGCAGGCGTATACCGTCTTTGTGGAGGGACGCCTGGCTGCCAGAATGATATCACAGACTTCAGGAGGCAAGTCAAATGGCATCAACTGCTGCCGCTCAATCTCCACGCATGGAGGTGGAGGCTGGACAGGTTCAGGTGGAGGACCGTCCCCTGCTGCTGCGACAGAAGATCCTCCCGAAGGGGCAGACGTATCGGAGGATCGGTCAACATACTGAGTAGCTCGGGATACCAGTACCTTCGTGCCCAGTCCGGAGCCACCAAGATGACTTGGGCCCGGTCGCGCCTGATCTTCTTCAGCACTCTGGGCAGAAGTGGTATAGGCGGAAAGGCGTACAACAGACCGCAACTCCACTCGTGACGAAAAGCGTCGCCGAGCGAGTGCCGCCTTGGAAATTCCAACGCGCAGAACCGCTGACATTGCGCGTTCTCTTCGGTGGCGAATAGATCTAACCAAGGCTCTCCCCACTGCTGAAAGAGACCTTGCGCCACTTCGGAGTTCAGACGCCATTCGTGATCCATCATGCACCGGCGGCTGAGTTCGTCTGCTCTGGCGGTCAGAGAGCCCGCCAGATGTTGAACCACCAGGGTGACGCCCTGGTGTTCCAGCCATGTCCAGAGGCGCAGAGCCTCCTGACAAAGAGTCCACGACCCCACCCCGCCCTGTTTGTTGCAATACCACATGGCGGTAGTGTTGTCCGTGAACACCTGCACGACACTTCCCCTGACAGAGGGAAGGAAGGCTTTCAGTGCAAGTCGGATCGCTCTCAACTCCAACAGGTTGATGTGGAGACGAGACTCCGCCGGAGACCAGAGGCCTCTGATCTCCGCCTCTCCCATATGGCCACCCCATCCCAGGAGGGACGCATCCGTCACTACGACATGCTCCGGTTGGGGAAGGGAGAGGCTCTTGCCCGTGACCCAATCGCGGTCCGTGAGCCACCACTGCAACTGCTGCGCAGTGCCCTTCGAGATCAAGACATGGTCGGACAGGTTGCCGTGATGCTGGGCCCACTGAAACTTCAGGTCCCACTGCAGAGCCCGCATGCGCCGCCTGGCGTGATGCACTAGTAGGATGCAGGAGGCCATCAGCCCCAGAAGCCGCAACACTAGCCTGACCGAAACCCAGGATAGAGGCCGAAAGATGGGAATCAGGGCCTGTATATCCCGGACCCGCTGTTCCGGAGGATAAGCCCGGAACTGCGCCGAATCGAGAACCGCTCCGATGAAGAGGAGCTTCTGAGAGGGACTCAGGTGTGACTTCGGCACGTTGATGGAATACCCCAGCAAATGCAGGAGATCCGCCGTAGTCTGGAGGTGGGAGACGACTGCCTGGGGCGAGCCCGCCTTCAACAACCAGTCGTCGAGATAGGGGAAGACTGGAACCCCTGATCTGCGCAGATGAGCTGCGCCCACCGCCATCACTTTCGTGAACACCCGAGGGGCACTGGTGAGGCCGAAGGGGAGCACGGTGAACTGAAAGTGCTCCTGGCCTACCGTGAACCGCAGGTAACGCCGGTGGGCCGGCAGGACGGGGATGTGGAAATAAGCGTCCTGCAAGTCCAACGCTACCATCCAGTCTCCAGGGTCTAGGGCAGCTAGAACCTGAGCCAAAGTTAACATTTTGAACCGTTCCTTCCGAAGGCAGGCATTGACGTTCCGGAGGTCCAAGATAGGGCGTAGGCCCCCCTTGCCCTTCTTGGGAACCAGAAAGTAGTGGGAATAACAACCACGACCTACTTCTGGGCTCGGAACGCGCTCGACGGCCTCTTTGGCCAAGAGGGCCGAAACTTCCTCTCGCACGTCCGCGACCGCGCGCAGGTTGGTTCTGCGGCTGGTGGCTAGGTGGACGTG
The DNA here is from genome assembly GCF_964204655.1 of Triturus cristatus. Classification (NCBI taxonomy): domain Eukaryota; kingdom Metazoa; phylum Chordata; class Amphibia; order Caudata; family Salamandridae; genus Triturus; species Triturus cristatus. Next base: position 170,449,408 of record NC_140591.1, on the reverse strand, counting down.
AGGAGGCACCCCTTCCTTGGCCACGAAAGGGGCGAAAGGCGGAAGTGTGCGACCGCGGGGCCGAGAGGCCCAAGGACTTGGCCGTAGCCCGGGAGTCCTTAAAGCGATTCAACGCACTGTCCGCTTTCTCACCAAAAAGGCGAGTGGCATCAAAGGGCATGTCCATGAGAGTGCTCTGGACATCCCCCGAAAAGGACGTGGACCGCAGCCAGGCGTGACGTCTAAGCGCCACAGTGGTAGAAATCGCCCTACCCAGCGAGTCCGTAGTGTCAAGCCCACATCGGATTGCATGTCGTGCTGCGTCCCTCCCATCGGCCAGAGCCTGGGTATGTCGTGTCTGGGCCTCCTCCGGGCACAGGGGCAGCACGTCCTCCACCGTATCCCACAGAGAGTGGGAATAACGGTACAAAAGACAGGCGGTGTTCAAGGACCGCAGACCCAAACTAAGGGAGGAGAACAGCTTTTTGCCAAACTGTTCCAGTCTCTTGAAATCCCGGTCCGGCGGAGCGGTCGGGAAGGAGGATTGGGAGGTAGAAGCCTGGATAACCCGGCTCTCGGGGGTGGGGTGTTGGGACAGAAAACTGGGGTCGCCCGGAGCAGGGCGGTGGCGCCTGGCGACGTTCCTGTCCACAGGAGGAACTGTGGAGGGCTTGGACCAGGTGCCCTGCAGAACGTCAATGAGGGCCTCATTGAATTGCAGCAGAGGCTCAGTGGAGCTTGCTGCAGACTGAAGCACCTCAGTGAGGACGTTAGTCCTCACAGCCACGGCAGGCAGCTCGAGCCCAAGGGCTGCGGCTGCCGTGCGCAGCACCACAGAGAAAGCAGCACCCTCCTCCGAAGCCACAGTCGGAGGAGAGATGAATCCAGTGTCTGGTGAGGTATCCAGACCACTGGCCTCCCCCAGTTCATCTGCCCAGTCCTGTGACAGCTGAGCCTGAACGGCCATAGGATCCTCGGACCCCTCCCATTCGCCCCAGTCATCCGATTCCTGATAAACAGTAGGAAGGAGCGGAGCCGGACGATAGACATAATGTGTCTCTAATGGCGCCGTACGCGGCGTCCATCGACGCCGCAACGGCGCCGGATCGGGAGCGGGGCTGAACTGGGGCTCGACGCCGAGCAGAGCCGGCGTCGGAGGTGAAACCGGTGTCGACGCCGGCGGAGGAGGCATGACGAGGTCGACCGGCGTCGACGGGGGCGAGTCCCTCGGGAACCTGCGGCGTCGGGGCCGGAGCCGACGACGGTGCCGGGGCCGGAGCCGCCGGCATGCAAGGTTGCCCAGTCGGGTCCGCGGGGCCCGAAGGTGCGCCAGCGGGCGTCGACGGCGGAGCCAGGCTCCTCATGGCCGAGAGGAAGGCACTGACTTCCGCCGGCGTCGCGTCAATCCCAGGGACCGGCGGGTATGGGGACTCGCGCGGCACCTGCGGCTCCGCCGGAGCCGCGAGGGTGGAACCACCCTGACCCTCGGCAGAGTCGCGCGACCGGCGAGGGGAGTCCAAAGAGCGGTGTCGCCTCTTGGACTTCTTGGAGTGCTTCGACTTACCCGAAGACTTGGAGCCAGACGAGCGATGATGACGTCGGCTGCGGCTCCGCGACCGATCCTTGGACCTCCTCCTCGACCGTGATCGAGAGGGGCGCGGAGCCGAGTGGCGAATCTCGAGGAGCTTACGGGACCGCTCCCGTCTAGCCTTCGAGGTCAGGGCCTTGCAGTCCGAACACGACTCCGCGTCATGGTCGAGGCCCAAACAGTAAAGGCACCGGCGGTGATGATCCGTAACCGACATCAAGCGGTTACAGTCAGCACAGGCTTTGAAACCAGGCATCCTACCGGCACCGGAGTCGAGACAAGATCAAAAAGGATAAAAAAAAAATTAGTCAAAAAAGACTAAAAGGGGTAGCTCTCCCGGATCTGCGCTTACTGGCGCGGAAAAAAGAAGAACTGACGTCAGCGCGCAAGGGCGGCGTCTAAGTACTCCGACGACGTCATCCCGGCGCCGACGACGGACGTGGAGCCGCAGACGACGCCTAGCGACGCGCAAGGGGTATTGCTGACGAAAAAATCTTCCGGATCCAGTCTGACACCTGGGGATATTCTAAGGTGAGGAATCTAACTAACGTGTTTCTTTCAGATACCTTCTATTAACTGCAATCCTTTTTAATGAGGTGTTATCATGTATATTGGTCCCAAGATGGCTGCCAACACTTCTTGGATGAAGTGCTGACAGCCAATCAGATCTCACAATGAGATGTGTGGTTAGGCTCCGCCCAGATATGTATATGATTTTACTTTTGATTTTCACAGGAACTACTGAACGGATTTACACCAGACCTGCAAAAGGCACTTCCTTGACCTTATGGCTACCTCTCTGCCAAATTCCACGTAATTCTGTTCAGCCGTTCGGGCTGTAGCTGCGTCTAAAGGTCCTATGGAAAAATGCATGGGGAAAACGCGTTTTGGGACCCCCCCTTTTTCTCGGCGCCCGCTTGACGAATTACCCTGAGACTTTCAGGGTAGGAGCTGAACGGAGTGCCCCATTAGTTTTGAAAATTTCGTGAGGATTCGTCAACCGGCGCCAAAGTTATTCAAAATAGAATTTTGAGATTTCCTATGGAAACTAGGTTGTAACTATAACTATCTACTGGCGACCGCCAGTAGATAATCTATATATATATATATACACACACACACATATATATATATATATATATATATATATATATATATATACATATATATATATATAAAATGCTACTTACCAGTATGCATCTGTTCTTGTTATGTAGAGCTGCAGAGTTGTACACTGTGCATAGATCGCCATCTGGTGTTAGGCTCGGATGCTTGCACTTTGTTGTTGTCTTGGAAAAGTCTTTTGTAGTCACAAGATAGGTGACTCCTCCCTTGGACGATAGTGCGCATGGGCATCAACTCCATCCTCGGATTGTTATTCGCCATGATGGGAAATGATGGAGTCAGTAAGAGATAAAGAGATGTCCATGTGACTGTATCTAATTAAGATAGTACTGGAACAGATACAGGTTCCGGGTAGGCGGTTGGGCGTGTACAACTCTGCAGCTCTACATGCCAAGAACAGATGCATACTGGTAAGTAGCATTTTCAGTTCGAGGCATTTGAGCTGCAGATTGTACACTGTGCATAGACTGTACAGCAGTGTCTTACTTAGCGGTGGTCACCTGTATCTGTGGCAGTGGTTTGAAAAAGTGTTTCAAGAACAGCTTGGCATACGGAAGCCTGTTGCTTAGCCTGCAAGTCAACACAATAGTGTGTGGTGAAGGTGTGTGATATAGACCATGTTGCTGCTTTACAGAGGTCATCTAAGGGAATGTTCCCTAAGAATGCCATGGAAGCCCCTAGTTTGCGTGTTGAGTGCACTCTAGGGGGAATTGTTAATGTGCGTTTAGCCTTCTGGTAGCATATATACTGCATTTTACTATCCACCTAGCGATCCCAGCTTTGGAGATGGGTTACCTTTATGAGGTGGTGAGAAGGCTACAAACAGTTGTTTTGTCTTTCTAAAGGGTTTAGTTCTGGCAATGTAATAAAATAGGGCTCTTTTGACGTCATGTGTGTGAAAAGCTCTCTCTGCTACAGAGGCTGGGTTTTGGAAAAACACCGGTAACTCAACTGATTGGTTAAGATGAAAAGCAGAGATTACTTTGGGAAGGAATTTTGGATTTGTTCTAAGAACCACCTTGTTGAACAAGTTACTTACCTTCGGTAACGATGTATCTGCAAGGAATATTAGTTAGTTAGATTCCTCACCTTAGATAATCCCCAGGCGTCAGGCTGGATACGGAAAGATTTTGCGTCAGCAATACCCCTTGCGCGTTGCTAGGCGTCGTCTGCAGCTCCGCGTCCGTCGTCGTGTGCCGGAATGACATCGGAGTACTTAGACGCCGCCCTCGCGCGCTGACGTCAGTTCTTGTACATAGCTTTCCGCGCCAGGAACTCAGAGCCATGCAAGAGACCGACACTGGTGCCGAAAAATCTAGGGCCCTGAAAAGGATAGCCTTAACCCTAGATATCGGCTCGCAGAATGGGGAGGTTGGGTGGGTCGGTGAGGAATCTAACTAACTAATGTTTCTTACAGATACATCGTTACCGAAGGTAAGTAACTTGTTCATCTGAAAGAAACACGTTAGTTAGATTCCTCACCTTAGAATAGATACCCCAGCAATACCAACCTCGGTGGTGGGTCTGCGAACCAAGATCACACCAGAAAGTCCTGGAGAACAGAACGGCCAAAGAAGCCATCTCTCCGGACTTGGCTGTCCAGACAACAATGCTTGGCAAACGTGTGCAGCGAGGCCCACGTTGCTGCCTGACAGATGTCCTGCAAGGGGACTCCTCGGCCCAGGGCAGTATTCGCCACTGTGGCCCGGGTGGAATGGCCTCTCAGCCCTACACGAGGGTCCTTTTTAGCCAAGGAGTAACAAGCTTTTATACACAAGACGACCCACCGCGAGATAGTTCGCTTGTGTACTGCCCGCCCCTTCTTAGCACCCACGTATCCAACAAAGAGTTGGTCGTCCACCCGGAACGGTTTGGTGCGGTACAAATAAAAGGACAGCACCCGTTTTGGGTCCAGACAGTGGAGCCTCTCTTCCTCTTTCGAAGGATGCAGAGGCGGAAAAAAGGTCGGCAACGTGACAGATTGTCCGATGGGAAAGGGAGTCACCACTTTCAGAAGAAAGGAAGGACGAGTCCGGAGGACAACCTTGTCCGGATGAACAGAAATAAAAGGAGGCTTAGAAGAGAGAGCCTGGAGCTCACTCACCCGTCTAGCCGATGTGATAGCTACCAGGAAAGCAGTCTTAAGAGTCAGAAGACGAAGGGGACAATTATGTAGAGGCTCAAAAGGAGCACACATGAGAAATGGCAAGACCAGGTTCAAATCCCACTGAGGCATAACGAAGGGGACAGGAGGAAACATGTGAGCAATGCCCTTGAAGAAATGAGAAACAGGGGATTTGAAAAGAGAAGGCTGATCAGGAAGCCGTAAGAAAGCAGAGATAGCAGAAAGATAACCTTTTAGGGTGCCCAGAGAAGAGCCCTGCTGGGCCATGGAAAGAAGAAAGAGGAGAACCTCAAAAAGAGGGGCGGAAAGGGGATCCACAGCCTTTGCTGTGCACCATGCCACAAATTTGCTCCACCTGCAGGCGTATACCGTTTTTGTGGAGGGACGCCTGGCTGCCAGAATCACATAGCAGACTTCAGGAGGCAAGTCAAATGGCATCAACTGTCGCCGCTCAATCTCTACGCATGGAGGTGGAGACTGGACAGGTTCGGGTGGAGGACCGTCCCCTGCTGCTGCGACAGAAGGATCTCCTGAAGAGGCAGTCGTATTGCGGGATCGATTGACAGACTGAGTAGCTCGGGATACCAGTACCTTCATGCCCAATCCGGAGCCACCAAGATGACTTGGGCCCGGTCGCGCCTGATCTTCTTCAGCACTCTGGGCAGAAGTGGTATAGGCGGAAAGGCATACAACAGACCGCAAGTCCACTCGCGATGAAAGGCGTCCCTGAGCGAGTGCCGCCTTGGAAACTCCAACGCGCAGAACTGCTGACATTGCGCATTCTCTTCGGTGGTGAATAGATTTAACTAAGGCTCCAAGATTAGATGCCATTCGTGATCCATCATGCACCGGTGGCTGAGTTTGTCTGCTCTAGCGTTCAGAGAGCCCGCCAGATGTTGAACCACCAGGGTGATGCCCTGATGTTCCAGCCATGTCCAGAGGCGCAGAGCCTCCTGGCAAAGGGTCCACGACCCCATCCCGCCCTGTTTGTTGCAATACCACATGGCGGTGGTGTTGTCCGTGAACACCTGCACCACACTTCCCCGGACAACGGGAAGGAATGCCTTCAGTGCAAGTCGGATCGCCCTCAGCTCCAAAAGGTTGATATGGAGCCGAGACTCCGCAGGATACCAGAGTCCTCTGATCTCTGAACTCCGCCTCCCCCATGTGGCCCAGCCATCCCAGGAGGGACGCATCCGTCACTACTACGTGCTCCGGTTGGGGTAGGGAGAGGGATCTGCCGCTGACCCAATCGCGGTTTGTGAGCCACCACTGCAACTGCTTCGCAATGCCCTCCGAGATCAAGACATGGTCGGACAGGTTGCCTCGATGCTGGGCTCACTGAAACTTCAGGTCCCAATGCAGAGCCCGCAGGTGGGGGAGGGGAGGTGAAGCACAACTCTGAGTCCCAGCCATCTTAAGGATGGGGGGATCCAACCAACCAGGGACAGGCTCCTACCCCCCTCCCACAGGAGGGTGGCACGGTAGGGGGTGTACCCACCCCAGGGAAGGGACCCATTGGTGCCTGCCTTTTAACTACCTGAAACACCCCTAAATCTAGTATTTAGGGGACACCCTGAACCTTGCTTCCTCAGATCCAGAAACGACAAGAAGAAAAGAAGCAGGACTGAATAGCCGCGCAGCCAGCTAACAAGAGGAAGACGCCCACTGACTTGGCCCCAGCCGTACAGGCCTGTCTCCCCTCGAACCTGCTCCTTCAACGTACCGGTGTGTCCTGCAGCCAGCAACCTCAAAAACCCCAGATGACCTGCCTGCCTTCACTTCCAAAGACTGCTTTTCCCGTGAACACTGGATTTGTTCAACTGCAACCTCTGGCAGCAGCCGGAGACCGCGAATCCAGTCCACTCTGAACCCGCTGAACCAGAGTGGAAAAACACCACGAGGAGGTCACCCCGGTGATCCTGACCCAAGATCCGGCAACCCCTGACCTGCCTCAAGCCTCCAGCCAAAGCCTAAATCCCGAAGGACCCCTAACCGCGACCAGGAGCTGGAAAAAGATCTGACCCCAAAAGGCACCCCTGCACCTGATGCCCCAGGGCCTTGTGTGCCCAAACCAACGGTGCCTAAGCAACCCTTAACTTCCCAACTTACCTCTCAAAGTGGTGGTCGCACACAGAAGTCCTTTGTCTCCCTAGCTGCAGTGCTTTTGCAAACAGGAGGTTCTCCATAGAAAACAACAGGGCGCCCGACGTCGAAACAGCACTCTGCGCCGGGCCGCCTCTGTGCTACTTTGTTTCCCCATTTGCCCTGACGTAAACCCTAGGAGCTTTGCTCCCACAACCCAGTGGCCTGCTTGCCAGCAGCCACCAACCGGAGGCCCCCTATCCCTCATTGGATAACATTGGGCCTCAACACTCTGCACCCAGCCCCCCTAGTGCTGCTGAGGGTACAACAAGAGTGCATCACTGACCCTGGGGGACCCCTGAGTCTAACCCAGAACCTTAACTCCCACAGTCGATAACTTACCTGTAAACTGATAACCTGTTTTTCCTCCATAGGGTAACATTGACGATTTTCTTCCAAAAAGTTTCTAAGTGTGGAGTTTTGAAATCTAAAAATATTCTTTAAAAATAACTCGAATAACCAAACATATTTACTTACCTGTTTGCAGTGCTGAATTTAGGTATCCAGCACGGAGTTAGAAAAGTAACGTGAAAAGTAACTCACCTGTAATTTACTGAAAAATCCTATTTATTTCAATACTGTACTATATTGCTAAGTATTGCAACCTACTGCATCCCCTGTAAATTAAAGTACAATTCCTATTGCATTTTCAAACTGTTCTACAATCAACAACTTATCACTGTAAAGTATTTAATGCTTACCTGTGCCAGGTTTGCTTGGTTCTAAAATTAAAAAAAACTGTATATTTTTTATGCAAAAACAATTGGTCTAGAGTTCAGTCCATGAGTGTGGAATTTGTTGACAGTGTGTACATCAAATACTTAACATTGTCCTCTGAAAACTGCCTTAATGCTCGACCACTCTACCACAGATCGAGAGTAAGGTTCTATCTAACTTTAACCTCTGCCTACCTCTGGGGTCACCTGGACTCAATACACACTATACCTCATTTTGGTGTAGTATATATAGAGCCAGATTCCTACATCGTTCAATCGGGATTTGTAGTGCACAGCTAATCACCCGCGTGGGTATCCAGGAGCTAAGTTCTTGGTGGTTCGGTCGAAAAGTCAAGTCCTTCTCTGAATTTCGGGAGAGGGGACAATGTTCGGAGGTGGAGGGAAAGCAGCGAGGTAAGATGAGCAACCTCCACTGTAGATTCGGCGGATGCAGGGGTGTGTGCAAGGGTGAGGGAGGCGGAGTGCAGGTATCTGGAGTGATTGTGGAGTTCAGGAGGTGGTTGAAGTATGCTGGTCCTTGGTCGTGGAGGACCTTGTAGACGTGTGTCAGCATCTTAAATTGGCATCTTTTCTGGATGGGAAGCCAATAGAGATTCCTGAGGTGAGGAGTGATGTGGACACCTTTGGGGGAGGTCGAGGACAATTCTGGTAGCTGAGTTCTGTATCGTCTGAAGCCTCCTCAAGAGATGGCTGACGATTCCTGCGTAGAGCACGTTGCCGTAGACCAGCCGGCTAGTGACTAGGGCTTGTATTACGGTTTTCCTGGTGCTGAGGGAAGCCACCTAAGGATCTTTCAGGGCATGCAGAGGGTGTGGAAGCATGCAGAGAAGACTGTTGATCTGGTGTTTTATGATGAGTTTGCTGTCCAGGAGGATGCCAAGGTTGCAGGTGTGGTCTTTTACTGTTGGTCCGAGTTTGGGGGGATAGGGGGCACCAGGTGTCGTTCTACGGGGAGGTGGTGTTCCCAAAAATTAGCCATCCCATTTTGTCCGTATTGAATTTCAGGCAGTTGGTCTTCATCCAGTACGCTTAAGGGCTTGAAGATGGTCTTACTTGACATCCTGCCATGCCAGGAGGAAAAACCTCACAGACTTTGACAACAGTTACAAATTTAAACACAAATGACTAAGGGGCAGCTCTTTTTTTGCATCTGCACTGACTGGCGCGTACAGAAAAGAATGAGCGTCAGTGCCGTGTCGCCTATATGGCCACCGCGCACATCACTTCTGGCACGGACTAGACGCCACGCGGAGCTCAATGATGCCACCTACCAAGGCACAGAGGTACTGCTCACTAAAATAATTCTGGTTTCAGTCTGAAGCCAGGGGATAATTCTAAGGAAAGGAAAGGAAACAGTGGCTAGAAAACTATCAGATACAAAAGTTAAAGCAAAAAACACTAAGATAGGAGAAAAAAGGTGGAAGCTCCTTATCCTGGAGTCTGTGACACGGGTAAAAACAGGAAACTGACATTGGTATGGCAGTGCCTTTACTGATGTACAGGATCCCAAAAAGCAGATGCACTGATGGTTCTACAGTTGGCGCTGGAGCAATGTCATCTAGTGTTGGATGTGAAGTACAGCTGTAAAATAATTATGAAGATCCAGTCTAACACTTAGGAAATCTTGAAAGATGAGGAATGCGGAGTAAGAACTTTCAGTTAGAGTAGGGTACTTGAGCATATTACGTTGTTGTAAGACAAACAATGTTGCAAAAAATATAAGAAATAAACCCACCTGCTTATACCGATCGGTAGTTCCGGTACAACTACTCTATGTTTCCAAGCTTGCAGGTCTCTCTCTGTAGCCATCTGACTTCGAGGGGCATTCTGATGCATTTGACGCACACCCTCAACTTGACCACTACGACGAAGACCAATATTAGGAGGTGACTGAATATCTAAGCTTGGACCTCTTCCTATTTAAATAAAATGGAAATAAACAAACTATCAAGCAACATCACTTTAAGCAAATCAGAGAAACACATATCTCCCCTAGTAAGGACCCAGCAGCAAACATCCATATCATAGCTATAAAATGCATTAAGTGAACAAATACGCAGTGAATAATACATTCAGAACACTTGTTCACTTACCTCCGGTTATTAATTATTTTTTGCACTTATAAAGCGCCTGGTTACACTAAGCCAGTGTGTCCCCGCGCTACGGTGAGAACCGCTAAAGTAAGCTACCAGACCATTATCCTGAAGGAAATAGATGAGTCTTCAGATTTACACAGGTTACACAGTATATTCAGCTAAGCACAGGGTGAGCATTACTTGAAAATTCAAAATGTGCAGAACTTAAGAGCATTTGAGACACAAACACACAAACATATTTCATACATATACACACAAGTAAAAATAAATGTGGCCCAATAAAACATGCTAATTGGAGCAAATGTAATACATGCCGGTTCAGACATCAATCACAACAGTGCTACTACCAGTCCCGCCTGATACTGCTTGGGAGAGAATAGTCCAACTATCTAGCCTCTTGGATTCCCTGTCCGGGGGTGCAGAAGGGAATGCACCATGGGAGGTAGAGGCTTGGACCACCCAGCTCTCTCGGGTAGGGTGGCGGATGAGGAAATTTGGGTCGCTCAGTGCAGGGCGATGGCAGAGGGAACTTTTCCTATTCACAGGATCCCCTGTGCTGGGCTTGGACCAGGTTCCCTGTAGGTCATTGTAAGAAACTGGCTCTATATATACTACACTAAAATGAGGTATAGTGTGTATAGAGTTCAAGTGTCCCCAGAGGTAGGCAGAGGTTAAAGTTAGATAGAACCTTACTCTCTGTTTAAGGTAGAGTGGTCGAGCAGTAAGGCAGTATCACCGGACAGTGTTAAGCATTTGATGTACACACTCAGTCAGCAAATGAAGTCACACACTCAAGAACTGAACTCTAGACCATTTGTTTAAAAAAATTTCTTTTAGGTATTTTATTTCTAGAACCAAGCAAGCCTGGCACAGGTAAGCAATACATACTTTGCAGTAATAAATGCTTGATGTTATAGAGCTGTATTGCAATTGTAAATGTACTTTGGTTTGACTTACAGTATTGTTTCAGGGAAATGCAGTACATACACTTCAATGGGATTTTCAGTAAATTACAGGTAAATTACTTCTTGGATTACTTTTCTTACTCAGTGCTGGATGTAGCACTGGGACATTTCCTGTAAACAGGAGAGTAAAAGCGTTTTGGTTAAGTCGTTTAAAAGCATTTCTTTAGTGTTTAAAATTCCACACTTTGAAACTTTTTCAGGACAAAGTGTCAATGTTATCCTATGGAGCAAAAACAGATTATCGGTTCTTAGGTAAGTATTCGACTGTGGGAATTAAGGTTCTTGGGTTAGACTCAGGGGTCCCACAGGGTCGGTGATGCACTGTTGTTGCACCCTCAGCGGCACTAGGGCGGCCAGGTGCAGAGTGTTGAGGCCCAATGTTATCCTATGGAGGATAGGGGGTCTCCGGTTGGTGGCTGCAGGCAAGCAGGCCACAGGGTTGTGGGAGCAAAACTACTAGGGTTTAGCTCAGGGCAAGTAGGGGACCAAAGTAGAACCAAAGGTGCACCCTCAGCGGCACTGGGGCAGCCGGGTGCAGAGTGCTGTTTCGACGTCGGGCGCCCTGTTTTCTATGGAGAACCACTGGTTTGCAAAAGCACTACAGGCAGGGAAATGAAGGACTTCTGGGTGTGACCACCACTTGGAGAGGTAAGTTGGGAAGTTAAAGGTTGGTTAGGCACCGTCGGTTTGGGCGCACAAGGCCATGGGGCGTCGGGTGCAGGGGTGCCTTTTGGGGTCGGATCTTCTTACCAGCTCCTGGTTGCAGTTAGGGGGGCCTTCCGGATTTGGGATGCAGGCCTTGGCTGGAGGCAGGTCAGAGGTCGCCGGATCTCGAGTCAGGATCGCCGGGGTGACCTCCTTGTGGTGCTTTTTCCCTCGAGCTTGGGCCGGGTTCGGCGGGAGCAGAGTGGGGTGGATTCGATGTCTCCGGCTACTGCCAAAGGTTACAGTTTAACAAATCCGGTGTTCACGGGAGAAGCAGTCTTTGGAAGTGAAGGCAGGCAGGTCCTCACGGTTTTTGAGGTTTCTGGCTGCAGGACACACCGGGACTTCGCAGGAGCAGGTTCGAGGGGAGACAGGCCTGTAGGGCTGGGGCCGAGTCAGTGGGCGACTTCCTCTTGTTAGCTGGCTGCGCGTATGTTGGTCCTTCTTTTTTTTCTTCTTGTCGTTTCTGGATCTGAGGAAGCAAGGTTCAGGGTGCCCCCTAAAAACTAGATTTAGGGGCGTTATAGGTAGGTTAAGGGCTTGGACCAATGGGTCCCTTCCCTGGGGTGGGTACACCCCCTATTGTGTCACCCCCATGTGAGAGGGGGGCAGGAGCCTGTCCCTGGTTTGATGGGTCCCCCCATCCTCAAGATGGCAGGGACTCAGTTGAGCTTCACCTCGCCTCCCCTGCCTGAGGGGTGGAATTGGCAGAGGTGGGCACACCGCTTTCCTTCACTTGTTTTTCCCGTTGGCTCTCCCGCCTAAAGTGGGGGGTAGAACCAGGGGGACCAGTTGCTAAAAGCAGCAAATGGTCTGGGAAGCTTCCCCTTCGTAAACCCTGCCCATCCTGGGGTAGGAGGCTTGGCACCTCGTCCCAGGATGTGCATTGTTTCAGGCCCCCGAGAGCAGCAGGCTCTCCCCAGGGGTCTGTTGGTGGCAGCCTAAGCAGCCACTCAGTCGGGTCACTAGAAGTTGGTTGAGTTTCAGGGAGCATCTCTAAGATGCACTCTGTTGTGCATTTTAAATTAAATCCTACACTGGCATCAGTGTGGGTTTAATGTGCTGAGAAGTTTGATACCAAACTTCCCAGTTTTCAGTGGAGCCATTATGGTGTTGTGGAGTTTGTAATGACAAACTCCCAGCACCAAATACTCTTAATGGCAGCACTGCACTTACACTGCCCAAGAATGGACTTGGGCACTGTAGGGGTACATGACTCATGCATTTGTACCCTTAACACTGGCATGGTGCACCCGGCTAGAGGGGTGACTGATCTATGCCAGGGCAGTGGTTTTGTGGGCATGGCACACAGGGATGTGTGCCATGTCGATTCTTCACTTTATTCTGCACCATGACATGCAGCCTGCAAAGGCAGTGTGTGAGTGTCAGGATACAGGACCTCTAAGGGTGGCACAGTAAGTGCTGCAGCCCTTGGAGGCCTTCTCTGGTCACAGTGCCCTGGATACCTGTGGTACCATTTACCAGGGGCTGACATGTAGCCAGAGATACCAATTGGGTTTTAAACTTCAATGCAGTTTTAGGGAAGGAACATAGGCCCTGGGTACCTGATTAGCAGGACCCCAGGGCACAATCAGCAATTCAGCAGAACGTGGGGGCATACCATGCAAGAAAGAGGGCAAATGTTCACAGTCATCAGTTAAGGCCTCATTTAAAGCAGAAAGGGTTCCACGGAGCAGACACACTGCTGCAGCACCTCTATCAAAATATTCGTCTTGACAGCCACAGAACAGAGCTGAAGGTCCAAGACCTCAGATGCCCTTCACACCACCATGGCAAATGACGCTCCCTGCTCCATAGCCACGGTTGGGGAAGAAAGCAGGCCAAAATCTTGAGAGGAATACAGTCCGCTGGCCTCACCCAATTCCCCATACCAGTCCATGTCTTGATAAGGCTGGTCTTGTAATGGGTCCAGTGACCCTGAACAATCTTCCTCCATTCTAAGCACCTCAGAACAGGGCTGAGGAAAAGACCTAGAACCTAAGCATTCTGTTGGTGTCTGTATCAGCGCCAATCCGGCTCTGGGCTGTCAGGGACGAGAATGGGGTTGGCGCTGCCGGTGGGTGCAGGGAGTCTCAGTGTCCGGACTGATGCCGGGGAAGGTCATGGTGGCTCGACCTGGGTCTATCCGAATGGGGTCCTGGGGGTCAACGGCGCTGGGAACGCTGGCACGGAACTCAGTGGAGCCCCTTTTGAGCATCGGGGCATGAAGGCACGATGGTAGGGTCAGGCCACCCAAATACGAAACACATGGCATCATAAAACTTCTTTTGCTGGGTGGGGGTTACTCTGGCTCCCGGGAAGGCAGGGTAGCACGGAGCAGGTTCAGAAGAACAAGACATAGAACATAGAGACTCCTCCATTGCGTTGGTCGATGGACAGGGAGAAGTCTAAGCAGGTTTCAACTTCTTATGTTTTTTGTGCTTCTTACCTGACCGACTCGACGACTTCCAGTGGGATGACGAAGACTTAGGATTCCCGGAACAGTGACCGGATCTTCCTATCGACTGGGGCGGAGAACGAGACCTCCCAGGAGAACGATGAGGTGCAGAGCACTGTGGCATAAGCAGCTTAAGGGACCGCTCCTTCAAAGCTTTTGGAGCCATGGCCCACGAATCGTAGTTGAGGCCCAGGCACCAGAGACAAACCAGGTGGGGGTCCATTACCGACATGGCGCAGTGACGGGCACCTCATGGCTTGAACCCAGAAGTCCTCTTGGACATGTTAGGAAAACCTCCACACCAAAAAAGGGGTTGACAAAACGTCTAAAAAACCTCTCAAAAAGTGAGAGGTTAGCTCTTTTCACGCATCTGGGCTGGCTGGCGCAGAAAGAAAAGAACTGACGTCAGTGCATCGAGGTGGTGCCTATATAGGTGACACTGATGTCAACGGCACAGATGCCATTCGGAGCCGATCAATGCCACCTACCAGCGCGCAGGGGTATTGCTCGTAGCAAAATCTTCCGTACCCTGTCTGACGCCTGGGAAATTCAAAGTTAAGGAATCTGTGTCTAGATGTCTCTATCAGACAGAAATAAATGGACGTCAGCACGCTTGGATGAATCTTATATGCAGATTCAACCTTAACTTCTGTGTTGGAACTAAGTCGATCTCGAGCCACACAGTGCCACCTACAGATCTTCCGGATCGAGTCTTGCGCTTGGGGATATTCTAAAGAGGAAGTAATCTGCGGTTAGAAGTATATATCAGAAAAACTCTTTTGAACATACACAAAGGTGAAAGATGACATTGCTTAAGGGGCAATATATGAACCTGAGGCAATAGCCATTTTGAACAATATTCAGAACCCATTTGTATTTTATGGTGGATCTCCTGTATTCCTTGAAAAATGAAATATCTTCCCACCTGAAGTGGTTAACAGAAGAGGGAGAAGTAAAGAGTCACTTCTAGGCTCTGCAGGTTATTTTCTGCTGCTGCTTCTGGGATGATGTCTTTGTTGGCGATAAGGCTGCTGACCCGGAGGCTTCTAAGTGGTCTGAAACCTCCATTGATAAAAGTGATCTTTAAGGCCTTGAAAAATATTTTTTCTGCTTCTGTCTCCACCTCTGCTTTCATTCAGGCCATTTGATGGTCAGCCGAGTTCCAAATAAGGTATTTCCTGTAAAAGGCAATTCAAGGAATCCCTATTGTGCCTTAGGATTGATGCTTGTAACCCTTTTATTTATTTATTTTTTACTTTTTTTTTAATTATAATACTGCATTGTTACTCACAGAAATCACTGCATTCCACTTTTTTGCTTAATCTGCACACAGCTTATTAAAATGGGTTACATGACAGTGTGCGTGATATTACAGGGTTGCACTAATTCATTTATATCTACAGTCCATGTGCGATAATCACAAGAGTGATGATCATACAAATATAACATTTGCACAGCAGCGACTGGTGATGGAATTTGCTCACAGGGTTGAGGAGATCTACTTGTTATTTATCCATAGTACAGGGTCAGGCGGCCACCTGACATTTTGAGGTTATGTGACCGTTGTAGGAGGCGGCCCTACTACTTAGCCATATCGGTCTTCTTCTGCGCTTGGGTGTCCGGGGCTATCCTATGTCACTGTATGTGGCAAAGAGGTGTTTGGTTGTGTTCCCTGAGTAGTATCAGACTCCGGGTCCAATTGAGTGTTCGCTATTTGCAAAAGTTCCAACATATGCCCCCAGTACTTTAAATTCCGTTCTGCATGTTCATCTGTGCGCACAATTTTTAGGCGCCTTTACTTCGCCACCCCCCAGTCCTGAATATCTGATAACCATGTAGAAAATTCTGGAGGGAGTGCTTGGGATAAGTGTATCGCGATGCGCCGTTTGGCCAATACCAATCCCAGGAGATCCAATTTGTGTCTGGTGCGTGTTCCTTTTTTGGTGTCGGGAGTACCCCCAGTAGGCAATGTTTAACCGTCTGCTCTATCTGGACTGCTGTAGTGGTTCGGAGTATCTGGATAACTTGCTGCCAGTCCCTTTGTACCTGATGCACATCCGAGTCATGTGCAGGAAAGTGGCAGGGTCCGCACCACACCTGCGGTAGTGGGAAGGGCGCGCTGAGTTAAAGCGCGCTAGTCTCTGATCGGTCGGGCCACTTTCGTCTTTGATATGCGACAACGGCTTCCACCCCCAGACCTGGGGAACACCACCTCTTGCTCTGAGGCCCATTTAGCACCACAGCATGCTAGTCACACCCCTAAGGTGGGCTACCTGAAGTGGACAGCCAGAGCAGGGTTTCACCATCTTGGCTTTTGGTGAAACTAGTGAATTCTGGGTCAGGGTTATAACCACTACCCACAAGAAGTGGTCATAAAGGTGGTGTAGTTACCCTAATGGTAGGTAGCCTACTGGCTACTACCATATACTCTCTTAAAACAGCCCAACATTTTTGTTTAGGCACAAGACCAATAGATTTGTATACCTGGGAACAGAAGGCTAAAGCCTTTGCGCAAGACCCTGTTCTGTATTTTTTCCCGTGGGTTTCACCTGGCGTGTTCCAGCCGACTCTACCTTGGCCCCAGTGGACCGTCCATGTGTTTTGGCGTAGTGTTTTGTAGCAAGGACTGATAGGTAAGTCGGTCACCCTGTACCTGTACATCTAGATGGTGGGCAGTTTATCCCTTTCCTTCCGTCCCTTCTGCGGCCCCAGGGAGGTCTGGATTACAGGTGGATGCCCTTTCCTACCCCTCTTTTTTCCCCAGGTGCACGTTAGGCAGCCAACGGGTCCGATCCGCCTACACTCTGGGACAGCATCCGCCCCGTGCTTGCTTCTGAGCCCCCTGCGGTACTGGTGGTAGCATACATCACCAGGGCTTCTTTTAGTTGTCTTCCCATGGAGTTTTGGGTCTCGGTACCCATCCATTTAGGGCCTTCTGTCATTTTCGCTTTTCCCCCTGTTCAGTCGAGGGCGGCAGCGAGGGGCTCTGGCTATGTTTTCTCCTATCTGGAGTCTGTTCTGGAGCCCATCTTTGTCCGGTAATACGCACATCCCCACCACTACCTCTTATAGTCATTCCTTTGTTTTGGATCAATGTATGTTAGCGTTTTGTCTATAGGCTGCTTTGAATTTGCGACTTGGTGTGAGAAGCTGGCTCAGTATATGGTGTACACCTATTGGTGATACACCCAGCACGGCTTTCAAACAACCTTTAGTAATAGTAGAACTGGCCCCTTGTAATCAAAGCTCTCAAGGGGTAGCTGTGGAGAGCAGTGGAGGCTTATCCAGTGTTCGAAAAATATCCAACACTAAACCTACCTTGATATATTTCCTAGCCCTGCTATATCAATACACAATTAATATAAATAAAACAGTTACGTTAGCACATAAAAACACATGGGCCACTATGGGGGGGGGGGGACCAAGCCATATACTAAGAATATACTAAGAATATACTAAGAAAATGGAATGCAAGGTGAGTACCCAATTAAGACTACTACCCAAGGATCTTTAGGACTGGGGAAGCACGGAACCACCACAGGTAAGTGACTAGGAGACCCTAGGCACCCGTATGCAGAGGTGATACCCTGGATCGGTGTCCATAGAAGAACATGGAGAAGTCGCGGATGGAGTTTTACAGAATCAGGACCCGTCCCAGAGGAAACACATTAGAACCAGGAAAGTTGAAGAGCACCCTCACCCCTGGATACCCAGAGGAGTTGGATACCTACAACAGAAAGCCCGGGTGCATAGGAGTCAAAGGATGTTGGAACGGCCCATTGAAGTCAATGGGTAACCTCGGCTGTCCAGCTGCTACAGTGACCCGTGGACCAGGTTGGTGAAACCCAGGGGTGGATTCTAGACGAGGTGTACCTGTGGAGAGACTAGACAGAGTCCAAGCCACCGGAGTTACCCAGGATGTGCAGGAGCACAATGCAAACCCCTCTTAGGGGCACTTCACTGTAGTACGGAGACCTTGAAGATGCAGCTGTGGAGTCCATGTGAAGCTGTTTGAGCACAGGAGCCATCAACGGGCTGTCCCAGGCTGGTAGATGAATTGCAAGGGAGTAACTGGCTGGCAGGGCCACCAACCAGCCTTGGCAAACGAAACAGACATGTTGCAGTGGAAATTGCACACTTGCAAACCAGCAAGGTCTGAGAGTCTCACCTATGACAGGCAGGTCAAAGCCAGCCCTCAGCAAGCAGGAGAGCCAGCAGGAATCTATGGCCCCATAGGGACCCTCTGGCAGCAGGCACAGGGAGTCGCAGGGAGACCTCAGAAGCATACAGCAGATGGATTCTCATGTGGCAGGAGATGCAGTGATGATGCTGCTTTTGCAGCGTTGTGAGTCTTGAGGTTTCCAGGAGCTCGAAGATTTTTTGATTTGAGAGCCAACAAGCCTCAGCAACAGCAGACAGACGTGGTGCACTGGGACACAGTTCAGGAAGGTTCACGAGGGATAACAGCCTTCCAAGTTGCAGGGAAGACTGGAGAGCCACCAAACTACCATCTGTGTTGCAGAGATTGAAGTGTCAGTGGGACAGCAGGATCCACAAGCGAGTCGTCACTGATAGGGTGCCTGCGGTTGCAGAGTAGTGACTCCTTCACTCCAAGGACTTGATGCACTCAGAGCTCTTGTGACTCAGGAGGATGAACAGCCACGATGTTGTAGGATGGCTGAAAGCACAGGGACAAAGTTGCAGGAGTCTTCCTACCAGGAGCAGAATTGTCTTGAGTCTGGCACAGCCCAACAGCACAGTCCAGCGTCCAGGAGCAGAAGAGTCTTGTGGTGGATTCTGAAAAGAAGACTTGCAGCAGAATTCTTGTCCAGACAAAGCTAGTGCCTCAACCCCAGGGGAGCCCTTACGTAACCAGGGAAGGGTGTTAGAGAGCTTCTGCAGTGACCCGCCTATCAGGGGGCATCAGGGGCGCTACTCAGGTTGACTGACCAGTCTGATGCTTCCGGGGTCCTCTGCTTATCTTGCTTCCAAGATAGCAGAATCAAATGGCCACCTGGTAGAGCTCTGGGGAAGGAGCTGGACAGGGGGACTCTCCTGTCCTTTGTGGATTCGCGCCAGAGCGGGAGCCAAGGGCTCCTGGACTGGGGCAAACTGGTTTATCCAGGGAGGGCACCATATGTGCCCTTCAATTAAATCTAATGGTGCTCGGAAGCACCCCCACCCTACATAACTCTAAAGGAGAGGTAGTCACAGGGGGGCAGGATACTGTCATGCGCATCAAAGCGAAGCACACGCTAACAGTTTTTTTGACCTGCGACTCCATTTGGAGATTGCCATCTAACAAAACCCCCAGATTGCGCACCGTGTTAACGGGAATCAGAGGTTCCTCCTCGGGAGTGAGCCTAAACTCCAGTGGTATATGCTGAGACATCCTAGCAGCAGAGCAGTATACCACCTCTGTTTTCCCCCCATTGAATTGTAGAGAATTTTTCCTGAGCCAACCAGCAGTCTGACGCATACACTCCTGGAACGTATCCATGGATACTGCATGTTTCCCTTCCAGGGAAAACCCCAGTTGGGTATCGTCAGTGTAGTCGACCAGGTCGATTCCGAAAGATTTAATAATGGGGAACAGGGGCCGTAGATAGATATTAAAAAGAATAGGGCTGATTGCAGAGCCCTGCGGTACCCCATGGCGTACTGGCGATTTGCTGGAAGTGAACGGTGCCACAGTCACCACCTGTTGTCTTCCTAACAGATAGGACTGTAACCACTTTAGGGCCTGTCCTTTCACCCCTATCTTCTCCAGTCTCTCCACCAGAACTGTATTGCTCACCATGTCAAATGCGGCCGACATGTCAAGTAGCACTAGGACGGTAGCATTCCCATTGTCGGCTCGCATTCGTAAGTTGTCCAACACGGTTGCCAGAGCAGTCTTGGTGCCGTGTCCTGGGCGAAACCCAAATTGGTCCCTATCCAGCAAATAATTATCCTCCAGATAACATGATAGAGACTTACTTACTGCTTTTTCCAAGATTTTAATTGGAAATGGCAGAAGGGATATAGGTCTAAAATTTGCTGGGATCGTGGGGTCCAATGAGGGTTTCTTAAGCAGGGGTGTCACTACTGCCTGTTTCCACACCTCCTGAACTATTCCTTCTTCCAGGGATTGATTGCAAATCTGTCGCAGCCAGGGAAAAGTATCCTGACCAGATGTTTTCCAGATTCTGTGGGGGGTCGAGAGGAGAGCCCGAGGACACACTGAGCCAGGATGTTAAAAGAATCATCAGTGAAGGCTTGAACACTTTCCAGGGAGATATTCATCCGGGATTCCTCATCCTGCTTTTGGACAAGATTATCCTGATTGCCAATATTGTTAGGACGAAGATCTCCAACAATCTTGGTAATTTTATCTTCAAAGTGAGAGGCAATCTCATCACAGAGTTTCTGCGATGCAACTACCTTATTGCTCGTGCAAGCCGGGCTAGAGAGGTCCCTGAAGATATTAAAAAGAGCTTTGGTGCTATTAGGCGCTTGTATAATAGAATTGGCATAAAAGTCTGCTTTAGATTTTAAGATAGACTCCTTATATTTAGCCTGAGCTAATTTCAGTTCTTTCTTGTCTAGCTCTAAATAATTATTTCTCCATTTCCTCTCAGCTTTCTTGCATGACCCTCGTAGTAGTTTCAATTCTTCATTGTACCAGGCAGCTGAAGTTTTGTTCCTATTTTTAAGTCTTTTTACCGGGATTAACATGTCCAGAGTGTCAGCTATGTGGTTGCAATATATTTGATAGTTTTCCTCAACAGTGATGGATGAGGCAAAGAGATTTACATTTGGAAAGATTGGATGGATCCTATTTTTTCCTAATTTAGCCCACTCCCATTCCGGTATGTCGCTGAGCGATTGTTATTATCCTCTATTCTGGGTATCTTGATGTAAAAATGGATTAAATAGTGATCAGTCCAACTTAGTGGCAATATATTTATCACTTCAGTCTCAGTCTGATTGGCGAACAAGAGATCTAAAGAATGCCCTCCCTGATGAGTCAGTTGTTGTACCAGTTGTTGTAGATTAAGATTCGCACATGTGTGCCTCAAGTCTCTCAGATGACTGCCTAAGCTCCCGTTATCCCATAAATTAAAGTCTCCTAATAGAATCATTCTGGAATGGGTTAGGGTCATGTTGGTAATAGTGTCCAGAAGTGCTTGGTATCCTGTGTCTTGTCCTGGGATCCTGGGGGTCTATAACAGACCATTCCTGTGAGTAGTCTGCCTTTAGTCTCCTGTAGCGAAAAACCCAGGAGTTCGATCCCCGAGACATCATCTATCTTTAACGGCGCAAAGTTCCACTTCTCCTTAAAAATCACTCCCACCCCTCCTCCTCTACCTGTATCCCTCGGTTTGTGAAAGATTTTATAACCTTCAGGGCAGGCGAATCCCATTTCTACCGCAGAGTCGGTACTAGTCCAGGTCTCTGTTAAAAATAGAAGACATGGATATGGATGTCCTATCATGAGAGACATCTCCATATGATGTTTAACTAGCGATCTGCTATTAATCAGTCCGCATTTAAGTGGCTTATTATTATGGCCCGTGGCATGTGATGAATGATGATGTCCTATAACCTCCTTTTTACCAATATTAAGCAGCTGATCCCTGGAGTATGTCGTCCGAACTTGTTCCCTATCGGGACAGACAGCATGGCTGGCGCTGCGCGCGGACGGGCGTAGACTGGCTTGCCTCTGGCATGCCCGCTGCGCGTTTGCATTGCCCGTCTTAAATAGGCAAGCAAGTGCAGTCAGCCCGACACTAGAGCACACTCCAAAATGGCGCTGAGAAAGGGGCGAGTAACCTCTAATCCCCTCACCCAAGATGGCAGCAATGCCGGATTGAAGAGCCTTCGACCCCGCTAAAACAGCGGGTGAGCTGAAATAATTTTATGTGCAGGTAAGCGGTCTCGAGAACAGTGTTTTATTTCCCAGAAAGTATATTTAAAACAAAATGGTTTTTAAAATGAGCAATTCGCTTTTCATAGCGCAATACACTAGCAGCATTTATACCTGCAATTTCCCTCAAACAATAGCCAGCGCAAGATCGAGTCACTCAAAGTCTGTTTCTGTAGTCTGTAGGACTGAAGGACCTACATTATGGGTGAGAGGTTAAAAGTGCAGTGACCAGGATATAAGGGAAACCTTGGATTCAAAGTGAAACACGCAAGCACCATTTGATGCAGACTTCAATGGCAGCTCTGCAGACACAGTTTGCACGGGCTCCCACGGGTGGCATAATACATGCTGCAGCCTATAGGAGAACCATGGTGTAGCAATGCCCTGGTTACGTCAGTGCCATATACCAGGGCCTTATAATGGTACCCCAGAATGCCAATCGTGGGGTGTACAAAGTACTTACCAGAGAATATAGAGGAGAGAGCACTGCCACTTGGTTAGCTGGATCCCAGTGAACTACAGTCAAAACACACTGACACCAGGCAAAAAATGAGGGCATCCATGCCAGAAAGATCCTACTTCCCTACACACTCCTTCCCACAAAGCCTTGTAGTGACAGTTTGCCTGGAAGTCCGTTATTTTTTACGGGATACTACAAAACTGATATGCCCTGACATCCGGGAAGGAGGAAGGGTTGATTAGGACTTCAATGAAGATAGTATACCTACGATGTAGAACTGGAACTGCACGTATTTAACATTCCATTCTGCACCGTAGGTTCTTCATTGATAGTCAAACACTGAATAGAGTAGCAAGCTGTAGAAAACAATGCAGCGGCTGTTAGGTATATGTAATAGTATTACACAAAAAGAAGAAATGTTTATGCAATGCCAGATGCAATCAAACATTGTTCCATCTAGCAAGCCAATTAGTTTGTGATTATTTAAACAGATTTCTACATGTTTCTGGACTGAACCTAGCTTCAGTGTTTGTGTCTAGCCAATAATGTCTGGTGTAGGTGTGTATAGATCTCCAAGTAGCAGCTTACAGATATCTTGAATTGGAACATACCTAACCGATGCTGTGGTTGCCGCTTTGCCTCTTGCAGAATGAACTTTAGGCTTGCCTGGTAAAGGTTTATTAGCAATCTGATAACACAAAGTAATACAAGAAACTATCCATCTTGCTATAGTTTGTTTTTAAGCAGGTAACCCTTGTCTTAAAGAGCCATAGTTTATAAAAAAACAAAAAAGATTATCTGATTTTCTTATACCTTTAGATTTGTCTAAATAAAAACTGGAGCACTTTAATATCTAAAGAATGTGGGTATTTTTATGCTGATGTAGAAAGGTTAGGAAAAAAAGTAGTAAGTGTGATAGATCGATTAATAGGAAAACCTGAGACTATCTTGGGTAGAAATGAAGGATGTGTACGTATTACTACTTTATTATGATGGACATCAGTAAATAGTTCTAAAGACGAAAAGGCTTGTAAGCTCACTAATCCTAAATGCGGAAGTAATGGCTATCTAAAAGGCAGTTTTTCCTGACAGATGATTTGTGGATGCGTTTGAATGGATGACCCTATAACTTTGATAGTACTAAGTTCAATTCCCAAGTAAGAGATGGTCTCCTAACTGGAGGAATAACTTTTTTTTTTTTTAATCCATCAAATTTTTTTTTTATAATCACAGGGATCTTGGAAAAAACGACTGCATAGGAGATTTTCTGTACGCAGTAATCGCTGCTATGTGGACTTTTATCGAAGAAAATTGTAGACCCGACTTGGCCAAGTGGAGAAAGTTTGGAAGGGATGACATCCTCTTGCAAATGAATAGGATTATGACCATTGCTTTGACACCACATACAAAAGCTTTCCACATGAGAGCATAATATTGTGTTGATGGTTGCTTTGATTCTTTAAGGATGTTCATAGAATCCTCAGGTAGGTTTATACTGCGTGATCGCACTCGCACGAGCCATGCTGCCAAATTCATGGACTGGAGCACTCCGTTTAGGATCTGGCCCTGAAGTCTGGATAGGAGATCTGGTCTGAGTTTAAGATCTCCGCGCAGGCTGTGGGGAATTATTCAAAGTTTATGACTTCAATGAAGATCCTACGATGCAGAAGCTTAAATTAATACCACTGGTGGCAGAGTCATCCACATCCAGAGCACACCTGATGGTGGTGTTGGAAATAGTCTGAACCCCTGAGACTGATTCTTGTGCCCACTCTCTAAAGTTATTCGGGAGGTGTTGGATCGGGTCCCCCATGCCATCCTACTGGGCCCTGTCATACCTGCAGAGTAAGCCAACCAAGTTGTAGATTTAGTGGCCACACTTTTCTCCACTCTGTCGATCCTTTTACTTCCTTATCTGGTGGCAGGCCATACCTAGTACCTTGTACATTAGCTTGTATACATGCAGTATGAACAACTGAGTCTGAATAGAAAGTGTTTCAATAAGAAAGTCATCTACCTCCAGAACAGGGGTCTGATCTAACTTGTGAAATGTGGCTGCTCTATGAATAACCTCATGGTAACATGAGCTGTCGTCCAGAGTGGAGCTTTTTGCTGGGAACAAGTCTGGATCTGTGTCACCTGGGGGAACATTATCCTAATCGTCCCAGGGATTATCTTGGGGCTCGGGTCATATGTAGCATCACAAGGGTCCATAGGATGTAGAGGACTACCCTCCCCATAATACGAGGGGGGGGGGGGGGGAGGAGGAGGAGGAGGAGGAGGAGGAGGAGGAGGAGGAGGAGGAGGAGGAGGAGGAGGAGGAGGAGGAGGAGGAGGAGGAGGAGGAGGAGGAGGAGGAGGAGGAGGAGGAGGAGGAGGAGGAGGAGGAGGAGGAGGAGGAGGAGGAGGAGGAGGAGGAGGAGGAGGAGGAGGAGGAGGAGGAGGAGGAGGAGGAGGAGGAGGAGGAGGAGGAGGAGGAGGAGGAGGAGGAGGAGGAGGAGGAGGAGGAGGAGGAGGAGGAGGTGGTGGTGGTGGTGGTGGTGGAGTGGCAGGGGAGGAAAACTAGGAGGTACAGAGGGGTGAGAGGTGGAGGTCTGGTGCTCTTATTTTGATGTTTCTTTAGCTTTGGAGGTGGTGAGGGCTCCAGAGTAAGCTGCTCCTCATAAGTAAGCTTCCCTTTTGTGAGGAAGTCGCCTGCATCTTAGGTGGTGGTTTATCAGAAATCTTGCTCGTTTGTGGGTTGATAAACAGTCTTTCCTGCCTAGTGTCTAATTCCTCCTGGAGGTGCTGCAGAACTGGAAGGCCCTGTTCCTCAGAGAGTGTCGAGTAATGACCTGTGGACAGTCAACTCGAAACAGAAGGCTGTTTCAGCTTCAAAGCAGGCCTTGCTGTTGAGGAGTATTTCAGCTCGAAAGACCTGAAGGCGCCAGGCACTGAAGAATTTGATGCCTTTGAAGAAGTTGGTCTTGGGTGGCTTTTTCGGTGCCTTGAACGTAGTCAGTTCCGAAGCCTTATGATGGTTCCGGCCATGACTGCGAGGCAGTGGGAGACCAGAAGGCTGTTGGCTTGGTTGTGGGCTTGACACCCTACCCCTGGAGGGGTGGCATTTGACCTGTTGTCAGTATCGATATGGAACCATACTTGCGGTCGACGTCTTCTGATGGCCCAGCGGGATGTTGGTCTTCAGTCTCGGAGCCTGAAGGAGAACTCTTCTCCGGACCACAAGAAGCTGGCCGGTCAGCAGAAGGGGTAACAAATGCTTCCCTTTGACGTCCTCTCCAAAGAGGTCAGGGGTATGCTCATCTTGTTGCTGCACCATCGATCGTCATGTAAGTGGACTATTGGCGTCCGTACCAGAGGGTTTTTTTGGACCACAAGGGGAGGAAGGCGGGGCAGGAGGTCTCCATGGGTACTTGGAGTAGCACTGTGGCTAGTACTAAAAATGAGTCCTTTCCATCACGGTCTGTGCATTCTTGAGGTCGAACGCAGATGAGAAGGGCCCAAGAGGGGCAAGGCCCTGATCGGTGGCAACCCAGGAACCCTGACAGAGACCACCGACTGCAAAACACATGGTTGTTTCTTGCCAACGGGAGAAGAAAAACCGAAAGCCTTGATAATGAGCATAAAACGGCATCACCTTGGAGCTTTAGCGATGCACATCCGAATTCTGACGGTGGAATACGACAATCTAACATCGGAGCCAATGCCCATGTGCATTACCATTCATAGAGCCACTATACCTCCTGACTCTAAAAACTTCAAAGAAAAACAAGTTGTATATGTATGAACCCAACACTAGATGGCAGCAGAGCATGCAGAGGGTGCATCTACAGCCAAGCATGCCACAGATATTTCTAGTTATTACTTTTAGCATAGTGATTTTTATAGGCTGCTTTTTAAAGAAAAAATAAAATAATCTGGCCAATATAAATTCTTGCTCTCTTAAAAACTCTGCTGCCCTTATTTGACTGAATACAGAGTAATTTCTAATGTGTGTCGAAGAACAGACCGTCATGGTGTAGATGTTTGCGCCAAACCCAAAGTTCCAGGAATCAAAGCTTATTCCTTGAGCCAGAAACACGCCAGGCACTGCAGATGGCACCAGATTTTGAAAAAGAGGTGTGATGGATGTGGACCCAAAATTGACAGCGTCAGTATAAAGCCAGGCTCATGAAGATGCAGCTTTTACTACTGCTGCACCTAAGAGCGCACCAGAAGTAAACTTTTTCCCGATGCTGGCCAACACATAATCATGAAATTACTTAATTTGTTCAGAGGAGAACCACCTCAAGAGGTAAATCCTACAATTTCGAAGCAAGAGCTCAGAGGAAGAAGAATCCAAGAGGCCCTTGTATGTTGTGGAGTTTCTGATATACTCTCAGGGAATGGCTTTCTACACAATAAGATTTTGATTTACGTGGAAGTCAACGATTTATGTAACTCGATTAATAACCTGGCTTTGCTTACTTGAATATTTTAAAGGTAAATTAGTGTGTGCTCCACAATCATCATCGGACGCGGAAACGCTTTGGAGCTGCTCGGAGACTTTAGGTCCCGACCACCGGGAATATTGAAGGAGTAATTCCGTTAATCCACCAAGAGGCTGTCTTAGTTTATAGAAGTTTTCTCGCCACAGCGCCAGGGGCGGAACATAGATGGAATTCTACTAAGGACTCCACTATTGGTGATTATATCAAAAGATTGAAGGCTGATGCAATTTTGTGTACAGTCTGTCCATTTACAAATTCAAGAAAAGAATATATTAAAGGAAAACTACGAATTAAGGGGGAACTCCTTTTGTTATACATCTTTTTTTCACGCACTGTGTGATTTGGAGGCAATAATAATTCCACCTGAGGAAGAAATATTTCTCCTACTGGTGATTGGAACGTTTCGCAATAGATTTAGATTGGGAAACATTGATTCATTCACGTTTAGCTTGAAGAAGGTGGCATATCAATTTGTACCACCGAAACGCGTCAGTGTGTGTATTTGAGCACCCAAGCATTACCTGAGGTCACCGAAAATGAGGACAACATGAAATTGGGTTGAGCTCTGAATTACTTGGTTGTGAGACTTGGTGTGCCAATGAAATAACATTGGGTCTTATGTTTCCATCGATTACTATAGTCTGTTTCATTAGGTGTTTTTAATTCAAGTGTGAGTAAAATTGTATCTCTGATGTATATTCTGGATGTGTTTTTATGAATTTATTGCACATACTTTTAAAAATGTTAGATCAGAAATATTTACATATGTTAATATAATAAAAATGTCATCTTTATATTATCCTTTTTTTTTTTTTTATTGCTGATGATCTTGTATGATGGATGTATGACAAATGTGGGTACCCGTATGCTTAAAATAGGAGCCTAAAGGGATCTTGTTTGTTAAAGAACTGTCTTGTATGGTGTCCTGTCCCTTTGGCGAGTAGGACCCTCCTCTCCTTATTTTAAATAAAAGGTAATACATCTTTTAACATCTAAGGTGTGTGGAGACCTTTCCGCAACGGTCTGTGGGTTTGGAAAAAGGTCTTTAAAACAATAGGTTTGTTAAGGTGGGAACCCAAAGCTATTTTTGGAATTAATTTGGGGTTAGTCTGTAGAATAACTCTGCACTTTTGGAATTTCATGAATGGTTCTTTTATGTTCAATCAATAAGGAAATTGAGAGGCGCGCTACTCACCCGCGAGGGTCTCAAAGCGCTTGGGGGGGGGAGGGGGGGGGGGGGGGCTAAGGCTCAGAGTCAGCAGAAGAGCCAGGTCTTGAGGATCTTCCTGAAGGTGAGCAGCGTGGGGGAGCACATGATGTTGACCGGGAGCTTGTTCCAGGCCTTTGTGGTGAAGTAGGAGAAGGCTCTTCCATCTGCTCTGGTTCTGCAGATGCAGAGGTTTCTCTTGGGCACATGTAAGGAGACTCTTTTGTTGAGGTATTTGGGTAAGGTGTTGTGGACGGATTTGTATACGTGGGTGAGTAGCTAAAAGGTAACTCTTCTGGATGGGGCGCCAGTGGAGGTCTCGTAGGTGTTGGGTGATGTGTTCATGTCATGGGACGCCGAGGACGAGTCTGGCTGCGGTGTTATAGATGGTCTGGAGTTTGCGCAGCAGGTTTTTGTTGATTCCAGCATAGAGAGCGTGTCCGTAGTCCAGTCTGCTCGTTATGAGTGCTTAGGTGACGGTCTTTCTGTATTCAGGGGGAATCCATTTGAAGGTCTCGCAATGCAGAGGGTGTTGAAGCAGGTGGAGGGGACGGCGTTGATCTGGCGGGTCATGGTGAGGGAGGAGTTGATGATGCAGAGATGGGGGGGGGGAGGGGTGGTTGCAGAGGGCGGTGGGCCACCGGGTTTTGTCCCAAGGAGAGGGGATGGGTCCAAGGATGAGGACTTCAGTGTTCTCCGAGTTCAGCCTTAGACAGCTGCTGCTCATCCAGGATGCAACGTCTTTCATCCCTTCCTGGAAGCTGAGTTTGGTGGAGTCGGGTTCATTCATGAGGGAGAGGATCAGTTGGTGAGTGCTTGTAGCTCATTTACTCTTCTAGCCGAGGTTAATCATAATAGTAACACCATCTTCCAAGAAAGATATTTAAAATCTGCTAAGTGGAATGGCTCAAACCGGGCTTTCATTAACTGGCTTAATACCACATTGAGATGCCAAGAAGGAGGGGGATCCCTCACAGGAGGCAAAGTTCCAAAGAGTCCCTCGAGGAACTGCTTAATAATTCTTGCTGACCAGAGAGAAGGTGATTTTCCAGATTTCCTAAAGCGAGATATCGCTGCGAAGTGTACTTTGATTGACGAATGTGCAAGGCCAGAATTGGATAGTTGTAGAAGATATGCAAGATCTGTTCTGATGTAGAGAAGAACGGATGCAACTCTTTTTCTTGACACCATACACAGAAACGTTTCCACTTTATTTGGTATGATTTTTAAGTAGAATCCGCTCAAGCTTTAGAGGTGATTTCTCTGCAGCCTCTGGGGATATCTAAGGTTTCAAGCTCATGGTAGTCAGGTGCCAGGCCGACAAAAGTAGAGAAGTCGGATTGGGGTGAAGTATCTGGCCCCTGTTGATGGAAAGTAATGTTGGAATTAATGTCAAGAGGAATGTGAGGTTGTTCCAGGAGGAGAAGAAGCTCTGTGGGAATGCCAACTTGCATAGTATTTGCATTTTTGGGTCTTGGTTGGATATAGATCGAGATGCGGCGTGCCCCAGCAAAGGAAGATGTTCTGTAGAACCTTAGTATCGAGATCCCGCTCGTAACAATTGGATGTTAGTCTGTGTAAAGTGTTCGGCAGCACATTGGAGACTCCTGGAACGTTTTCCACTATCAACGTTACATTGTTATGTAAGGGCCAATTCCAAGTTTGTTGTGCCTGATTTGATAGAGCAGTCAATTTGGTCCCTTCCTCTTCATTAAGGTAGTGCAAGCTGGTGGTGTTGGTGGTGGTGTTGTCCGTACAGATAAGTACAGGCAAGCCTGCAATTCTAGGAAGAAACGAGAACAGAGCCAAAGCTATGGCCTTCAGTTCTAGTAGATTTATATGCATCCGTTTTTCGGAGGGATCCATTTGCATCCTGAAGTTGGGCGCCCATCCCTCCAGGGACATATCCTTGGTGATGACGAAATCTGCTGTTCGAGAGAGAAAAGTCATTCCATGTGAGACATTGTGTTACACTGTTCACCATTGCTAAGCTGTGGCCATTATCATGGTTATGATGATTATTTAGTCGAATGACCCCTGAATGGGCACCCACTGCTTGTCGAGCTCTTCCTGCAAAGGACACATGTGTAGTCTGTAGTTTGGGATCACGGAAAGGCAGGAGGAACACATTCCCAGAAGCGACTTGTACTGTTGGACAGAAACTGACTTTCTTTACTTGGAGACGTGTGAATTGGAAGAAGCACATCCAAAGTAGATTTGTCAGAGTATGACAGGCAAGACACTGGTATCAGAGGTGTTAAAGGTGCAGAGGATGTCAAAATCTGAGTCTCAGGTGACAATAAATCCTTCATGAACGAGGATTTATGAGCTTTTCCAGGTAGAATTGTTTTTCCAGGCAGAACTGCTGTTGACGGTATCGTCGACGAGAATTCCATCAATGGTGGTTTCTGCGATGGATCAGCCAACATGGATGTCTTCATTGATGGATTGGGCTCCTTCATCAACGATGTCGTTGATCAACGCTTGGATGAGTGGTTCGTCGACAGGACCGGAGACAGGTGAGTCATCTTTGACGTCGTCGACAGTAACCTGTAAGTGACTATGGTAGTTGACGCTGCTGGCAGCGAAGACATTATCATTGGTGACGCTGTCTTAGAGAAGGTAGATGTCAAAAGTCAATGTCATTGACGAGAGCGGTGTCAACGAAGTCGTCTTCGACTGCAGAAACTGGAGAAATTTTGATTTATTCCAGAGCAAAGGCTTCCATCATCGACGGAAGAGCTTTTGAAGACCTTTTGACAGAGATTTATTTTTCAGATGGTGTGGTAGGTTCTGTAGGAACCTTTGAAGGTCTGTGCTGTAATATCTCTTGAGATTTTTTTTTAAATCACCAGATGTCTTATGGTGGGACTTTTTAGGGCCTTATTAGTTTGCTCAGAAGAGTCCTTATCAGAGGTTCTATCCCTTTTGTGAGACTTGCCAGATCTTAAAGAATCATCACTGTCTCCATGTTTTAAGCCTCTGTAACCACAATAGTAGTCTTCCCTCTCTGTCTTTGAGGGTTTTCTGTGTGATCAGATAGAGGCAATAAATAAATTTTTTATGAGGGTCATCAATGTGCACTATTTTTGCCACAGGTGGTACATGAACTGAATAATGCCCTCTTTGAATATTCGAACATAGTCAGAAAGTCCAAGGGTAACATCAGAAAATAAGTAATTATCTGACCTGATAGGAAGTTTCCTGAGATTAGTAGATTTGAAGACTAAACTGAGCCAAGGGAGACTCCCATCACACGACGTGCGGAAGAAAATCTGAGGGACTCGGCCTCTGTGGGGGAAGGGTCTAGACAGTGATGTCGCCTGATTGGTTATAGATCAAGTTTAGTCCTTTTTTAAAAAGAACTTAAATAGGCTTTTAAATTCAGGGTCTAGTGCCATTATAGTCTATGTTGTTAAACGTACTGCTTAATTATAGAACAGAAGGACTCCCACTTCGATAATGGGGAATCATTCAAGCAAGTGAATCTGTGAAAGATCAAAAACTGGATAAGGATGGGTTTCCATTTTTCAAAATGATAAACTACATGAATAGCCATGGGGAGAATAAAAAGGGGTCTGCAACAAAAAAACTGCCTAGTAAAGGGATTTAGAAAATTCAACAATGCTCTCTGGTCAAACGGCAAATGCAAACTAAGTGGCATGGCTGGTGCAGGGCAATGAAGGTGCTAGAAGACTGGAGGCTTTAATCAAAGAGCACTATTTGCCCCATGCAGCCTATGAGAAAGGGATTAATTGTATTTTTTATTGTAAAAATGTATATAAACATTACGACTAACAGCGTTCCAAAATCACAGTGGACCCGCTTATAAATGATAAAGTTCATGAGAGACAGATTAATAAATAAGCAATTGGTTAAGCAAACCCATGTGCATTCATACAAAGTGTTAATTATATAGTTTGCTTCAGAGGGGCTACTGAGCATGGTTGATTGGAGGAAATTAGGGTTAGTGATGATTTGGAACCTGAAAGGGAGGGGTACAGCTACTTGGGAAACAAGAAATACAATTGGGCTGGCGGAGCAAGCACTTTATATTCAGTATGGATCTTCTTTCCTGGTTTCTTCGATCACTAATTTAGGGCTGCAGAATTAGCTGTCCATCCTGACATTAGTGGAAGGAGCTGGGAGTCAAGACAAGGGGTGGTCGTTAAGGGACGAGGTGAGTTTTCTGTGCTCTACCAATTAAGAGCAGAGTAGCTTAACTGCTACATAAAATCTCAATGAATATGCTACTTACCAGTATGCATCTGTTCTTGGCATGTAGAGCTGCAGATCTATACACTGTGCATAGATCGCCATCTGGTGTTGGGCCCGGATGTTTGCAGTTTGTTTTTCCTCTTGGAAAGTCTTTGGAAGTCACGAGGTCAGTGACTCCTCCTTTGGTTCGTATTGCGCATGGGCTTCGGCTCCATCCTCAGATTGTTTTTCGCCAGCAGGGAAAGATGGAGCGTAGTAGTAACAGTAAAGAAACCCATGTGTGTTGTATCTAAATAAGATAGACTGGAACGGATACAGGTAGCCAGGGAGGCGGGTGGGCGTGTATAGATCTGCAGCTCTACATGCCAAGAACAGATGCATACTGGTAAGTAGCATATTCCGTTCGAGGCATATGAGCTGCAGATTATACACTGTGCATAGACTGTATAGCAGTACCCAACACTAGCGGCGACCACCGGCATCCGTTGCAGTTGTTTGGAACAGTGTTTTTAGTACAGCCTGGCCCACACTAGCTTGTTGCTTGGTTTGCACATCTACACAGTAATGTTTTGTGAAAGTGTGCAGTGTTGACCATGTGGCTGCTTTGCAGATGTCATCTAATGGTATGTTGCCTAAAAAAGCCATAGAAGCCCCTAGCTTCCTTGTAGAGTCGGCTTTGGGGGGGAACAGATAGTGTTCGCTTTACTTTGTGGTAGCAAATCTGTATGCATTTTACAATCCACCTAGCTATCTCTGATTTAGAAATAGGGTTGCCTTTATGTGGTGGAGAGAAGGAGACAAATAGTTGTTTGGTTTTCCTAAAAGGTTGTGTTCTTTGGATGTAGTAAAGCAAGGCCCTTTTAACATCCAGTGTGTGTAAAGCCCTTTCCGCAACAGTTTGAGGTTGTGAGAAAAAGACTGGTAATTCTACCGACTGGTTTAGATGGAAGGGAGAAATGACTTTGGGTAGAAACTTTGGATTGGTGCGGAGTACAACCTTGTTCTGATGCATTTGAAGAAAAGGTTCCTGTATCGTGAGTGCTTGTATTTCACTAACCCTTCTAAGGGAAGTGATAGCCACTAGAAAAGCTGTTTTCCATGTGAGAAACTGCAGCTCACATTTATGTAATCGTTCGAAAGGAGGTCCCATTAGCCTTGTGAGAACTATATTTAAATTCCAGACAGGTGAGGGTGGTACCCTGGGTGGAATTACTCTTTTGAGGCCTTCCATAAATGCATTGATGGCAGGCACCCTGAAGAGTGATAAGTGCTGCCTGTTTTGTAAGTAAGCAGCAAATCCTGCGAGGTGTAACCGGATGGATGTATATGCTAGGTTACACCTTTGTAGATGGAGCAAGTAACATATGATGTGCTGTATGGACGCACTTAGAGGGTTGATTGTGTTTTTGTGGCAGTAAACAACAAATCTTTTCTACTTTGCAGCATAGCATGCCCTAGTAGTAGGGCGTCCCTGATAATATTCATGCAATCAGGGGGAAGGTTAAGGTATCCGGATTATAGGACCTCAGGAGCCAGATCGCAAGGTTGAGCTGAGCTGGGTCCGGGTGCCTGATCTCTCCATGGTTCTGGGTTAGGAGGCATGGTGAGAGGTGCAGCTTTTGGTGTGGTACTACCGAGAGTTCTAGCAGTGTGGTGTACCAAGGTTGTCTGGCCCATGTTGGAGCTACTAGGATTAGTGTGAGGGAATGCTGTTGTAGCTTTCGCACCACTAGTGGAATTAGTGGGAGAGGTGGAAAAGCGTATGCAAATTTGTATGACCAGTTCATCCATATCGCATTGCCTTTGGACAATGGGTGTGGATATCTGGCGGCGAAGCTTGGGCATTTTTTGTTTTCGTGGGTGGCGAATAGGTCTATTTGTGGATGCCCCCACTTCTGAAAGAACGGGTGAAGAACCTGTGGGTGAAGTTCCCACTCGTGGATCTGCTGCGTCTGTCTGCTGAGTAGATCTGCCACAGTGTTCTGGACTCCTGGGACGTGTTGGGCCAGGAGAAAGATTTTCTGCGGAATTGCCCATCTCCATATGCTCTGTGCTAATTGAGAGAGCTGTGGAGAGTGTGTGCCCCACTGTTTTTGAATATAGTACATGGCAGTCATGTTGTCTGTGCGAATGAGGACTGCCTTGCCTGAAATCTGCGTCTGGAAGGATTTTAGGGCTAGGAAGATTGCCAGCAACTCCAAATGGTTGATGTGGAGTAACTTTTGTTGCGGTGTCCATGTGCCCTGAACTGTGAGGTGTAACAGATGAGCTCCCCAGCCGGAGAGAGATGCGTCTGTTAGGATTATTTGTGGGACCGGGTCCAGGAACGGTCGACCTTTGGAAAGGTTTGTGGTGTTCCACCACTGCAGAGAGCGATGGGTACGACGGTCTACCAACACCAGATCTGTCAGTTGCCCCTGGGCCTGGTTCCACTGGCGCGCTAAACACTCTTGGAGTGGACGCATCTGGAGTCTTGCGTGAGGCACTATGAAAATGCAAGAGGCCATCATCCCTATCAGTTGCATAAACACTCTTGCTGGGAGAGAGTGTTGAAGTATGAATTTTTGACACAGAGCCTGTATGTTTGCAATCCTGGCAGGATTGGGATAGGCTATGGCTTTTGAGGTGTCTATGGTGGCACCGAGGTATTGTTTTGTGTGTGATGGTACCAGGTGAGACTTTTGGTGGTTCACCGTGAAACCTAGCTGGTGAAGTAGTTGGATTGTAGCGGCGGTATGGCGCACACATTGGTCGTAGGACGTGGCTTTTATTAGCCAGTCGTCCAAATATGGGAACACGTGAATGTGCGGTCTTCTGAGGTGTGCCGCCACTACTGCTAGGCACTTGGTGAATACCCTTGGTGCTGTTGTGACCCCGAACGGGAGCACCTTGAACTGGTAGTGTTGCCCGTCCACTACAAATCTGAGGTACTTTCTGTGAGCATGGTGTACTGGGATGTGAAAGTAGGCGCCTTTCAAGTCCAGTGTGGTGAGAAAGTCGTTCTGGGAGAGGAGTGGGAGAACCTGTTGAAGGGTCACCATGTGAAAATGGTCTGAATGTATATAAGTGTTTAGAGGCCTGAGATCTAGAATAGGTCGTAGAGTCTCGTCTCGGAATCAGAAAGTACAGGGAGTAGACCCCTAAATTTTGTTGATTGATGGGGACTTGCTCTATGGCTTGTTTTTGCAGGAGGGAGATTACCTCCTGTTTTAGTAACGTGGCATGTTCTTGAGACATTGGTCGTTGCCTGGGTGGAATGTTTGGGGGGGTAGATGTTAATTCTAGGCAGTACCCTGAATGAATAATTTGGGTCACCCATCTGTCTGAGGTGATTGTCTCCCAGACGTGAAGGAAATCTTGTATTAAGCCCCCGACCGGAGTGGAATGGTCTGGAGGGAGCGGGGGAAAGTCATTGGGTAGGTGGTGTGGCAGAGCGGGCGGTGTTTGTCTTGCCTCTGCCTTTATTATTATTGCCTATGTAGCCACCTCTTTGATAACCCTTTGTGAAGGTAGACTGAGGAGGGGATTTATATGACGTGGATGCGCCATCTGAGGAGTAGCCTCTACCAGTGCCCCGAAAGGAGGAGCGGCGAAAAGAGCGCCTAGGAGTGTGTGTCTGTAGGGCTCCCATGGATTTCGCCGTATCAGTATCTTTTTTCATCTTTTCGAGGGCTTCATCAACTTTTGGACCAAATAAATGTTGTTGATCGAATGGGTGGTTTAATATGGAGGCTTGCACCTCAGGTTTAAAACCTGAAACTCTTAGCCAGGCGTGGCGACGAAGGAGGACACTGGTGTTTATGGCCCTGGAGGCTGTATCTGCTGCATCAGGGGCACAGCGTATAGAGGTATTAGTTATAGTTTTTCCCTCTTGGATCAATTCATTAGCCCTATTCTTATATTTTTCAGGGAGATGGTGCATGATGGCCTCTAACTCATCATAATGCGCTCTGTTGTATCTGGCCAATAGCGCTTGAGTGTTGGCAATACGCCATATATTGGCGGCTTGTGACGCAGTGCGCTTCCCTGACGCGTCTAGGAGCTTGGACTCTTTGTCAGATGGTGGTGCTTCGCCTGACGCCTGAGAATTTGAACGCTTCCTAGCTGTAGATACCACTAAGGAATCCAGTGGTGCAGGGCCTTTAATGTATGAAGGATCTGTGGGGGCGGCTTTATATTTTTTCTCTATTCGAGGGTTTAGGACCCTAGCCCTGACTTTGTCTTTAAAAACCTCTGGTGCATGTTTGATTACTCCTTTTAGCATAGGTAGTATTGCAGTGGACCTATGTGCAGAATCGAAGGTGTCTAGGAGCAAATCTTCCTCCACTGGGTCAGTATGTAGCTCTACCCCGTGATAATGTGCTGCCCTCTGTAGTAGGTGGTGAAAACCTAACGAGTCTTCTGGTGGGGATGGCCTAGATGGATAAAGGTCATCCTGTGGGACATCTGGGATGTCCGGATTGTTAAAGTCATTCCATGGGTCTGGGGATCCAGTAGGGGTGGGGTCTTGTGGCACATCTGCTGGATAATAGTAAGGGTCCCCTTGATCATCATGGTCTGGAGACAGGGTCGGAGAGCGATGAGGCAGGGGGGGAGGAGGTGGGGAAGGCACTCTGAAAGGGGAGGTAGCAGTGTCCTTCCTCTTTGGAGGTGGAGGTGGAGCTGGTTTGTCCAAATGTCTCTTTTTTGAAGACAGTGTCAAATGTCCAGTTTTTGGATCCTTGGTAAGTGTCTTTTGTAGAGGATCCGGTGTAAAAAGTTCTTGCGACACTGGTTGTTCGGTCGGCGCCGAGGTTTTCGGGGGCGACTGCTTTTTAGGCTTGTCTGTGCCATGCTTTTTCGGGACCTCCGATTTTTTGTTCGTGCCGAGAGAGGCTTCGGCACGGGAGTGTCGGTGCCGAGGGCCTTATGATGTTTGGTCAGCACCGAGAGGGCGGGTTTCGACACCGAGGGCTTTGCTGGGCTCGGTGTGGAGGTGGAGGCCGATTTTTTCTTCGGTGCCGAAGGGTGTTTTTCGGCACCGCTGGCAGGCTGGCTCGAGCCCGAGCTGCCGGAAGGCTTAATAGGCTTCTTTACCGGGCACGAAGGTGGGGTGTTAGAAGCAGTGTCTTTGGTCTTGCGCCTTGGCTCGAAGGTGTGACCGAAGCCTTTTTGGGTATCGGCGTGGGTGTGGGAGGGGGTATAGTACTCACGACCCTCTGCGCCGGGGTGATGTCCTCCACATCTGATTCGTCGGCCTCGGAAGCACTGACGAGATCGTCGTCATCTTCTTCGATGTTCTGCTGTCCCGGAGCTTCGACGTCGTCCCCGAAGAGGTCGACTGGAGCGGAGGTCGAGGAGTGCGCCATGTTGCGTCGGGCCCTTCGATCTCGAATAGTCTTTTTCGATCTAAAAGACTTGCAGGCGGGACTGTCTCGAGCCTCGTGTTCAGGGGAGAGGCAGAGGTTGCACACCTCATGAAGATCGGTGTGGGGGAATTTGGACCCACATCGAGGGCACTTCTTGAAGGGAGTTCTTTCCATCAGCCGAGACCGGAGCCGGGATAGGCCCAAAGGCCGCCGTCGACGACCGGAATCGAAGAAGTGCCGAAGGGAAGGTGATTAAGATGATTGATTTATCTGAAGAATCTCGATGAGCGAGGATTTAGCGTCGATCGTTGAACTGGAAAAGTTCGGAACCGGAGCGCGAAGTATTACATCTGAGCCCGATGGCGGAAAAAAACAATCTGAGGATGGAGCCGAAGCCCATGCGCAATACGAACCAAAGGAGGAGTCACCGACCTTGTGACTTCCAAAGACTTTCCAAGAGGAAAAACAAACTGCAAACATCCGGGCCCAACACCAGATGGCGATCTATGCACAGTGTATAATCTGCAGCTCATATGCCTCGAACATATAATTATGTAATTTTAGGTTTATGCCTAGATACAAAAACAGGTGTATGGGGGTCAATCTCTTTTCTCAGACACAAAGGAAAGAAAGACGTATCATCATACCACGTAGACTTATTCCATCTTGGTTTGATGGACCAGTTGAAAAAGCACGTTGCTCCATCTCCGGTCTTTGGTCTTGTTCATGTAGCAATTGTCTTATCATACCATCCAAAATGCTGGGTTCATTATGGTGTTCATCCAGGTCATTTGTTTGCTGTCCAATCACTTGTTCAACAACTTCTCCATCACCTAATGTTTTATAAAGATCAAGAGAGAAACATGAACTTAACAGTTAAGTGGCATTTCTGCAAGGGTAATTCTACCATGTTTTGTTAAACGAATACTCTCTCACACCAATATTGGACTTAATCTAGTGAACTGTAGTTATTAACATCTGTAGTGCAGCAGAAACAGTGGTAAGAAGTAGCAATTACTGTACAGGGGCATATGCCTCAGCACTGAAAAAAGGTACCCAGAGTACATGTACAGATAGTCTGCTCATACTATAGAGAAATTACTTTTCAGTGGAGTGGTATGGAAAAGGTAGACAGCTGCTGAAACTTGGGACCAAAAAGCAAGACCAATTCCTTTTTTCTCATTTCAATGTATTGCATTTGCAGTGTTCTTAACCTTTACGGACACTAGACAAAGAGCAAGGTATTGTCTACCCAAGTTTTGTGGAAGGTTAAAATGTCATACTGAATGCCAATAGACAGCTTCCATTTTTGCTGATCATATTCATCTGAAAACTTTCTAAGGTTGCTTTTCAGACTTTCCCACTTACACTCCAGGCCTGCCGCGTTTGTCACGTTACGGAAGCATGGCAAAGAGCCCCCTGTGCTCCACAGAGTTAGGAGAGAATCAGCTGTCAGTCCCACTGGAAAGAAGATTAAGTGACTAATTAGCTGCAAGCAAGTCTTTCCAACTCTCCCTCTACACTGCCTAAAGGACTGAGGGCAGATCTAGAACAGGTCATGCTTCAGTTTGCTTCATAACTCCTTTAAAAACATTTTCATGCTGCTGCTTCTCAGGAAGGCAGTGAGGGTGAAAATAGGCTGTGGAATTACATGTTCAACTGGTTTTCACCTCCACTTGATCCTTAGAGTTAACTGTAACCTTGATTAATGGCCCACTTGGGGTCCCATGGTGCAAGAACCACTGATCAGGCCCTCACACTCCTTTAGAGCCCCTTGAAACCTTACGTCAGTGACCAAGCGTTTGCATCACAAGCCCTACCAGACTGCTGTTACTGCACCCAACCAACTGTAACATGCATAACAACTATGGGTGGCTGCTAATACAAACAAACAGAACCCCTTTATACATCTTTAAATATTTGTTTTTAAATCTGAAAATCATTTAAAGAAAGAAAACCTAGCCATAGGATGCAGCACTTTCAATGCTTTGTTGAAATGTGTAGGGAGCTGGCTTTGTATATACTATACCAAAGAAAGGTATAGTGCGCACAGAGTCCAGTGAATCCCCAGAGGCGTACAGAGACTCAAATAGATAATACTAAACGCTGTAGTTGCGGTAGTGTGGTCGAGCAGTTAGGCTTATCAGAGGGTAGTGTTAAGCATTTGTTGTACACACTCAGGCAAGAAATGATTGCACACACTCAAAGACTGAATCCAGACCGATTGTTTTGTATAAAAAGTTATTATTTGGTTATTTTATTTCTAGAACCAAGAAATACTCAGTTGCAGGTAAGTAACAGTTTACAAAGCAGTAATACTTTCAAAATGCAGTATATGTTTTGCAAGACAGAAGAAATGCATAACAGTTCTAGAAATGCTATTCTATTTGCCAGTCAGAAACAGGAGCACTAAGCAATGTGAAATATGGGGGGGCGTGGCTTGCAGCAGCGGAAGATGGCCGCTTGTTGATAGAGCTCCACTAGCGGACAGCAACGAAACCCACTATCCGGCATTATCCGAGGGCAATCAGTGGTGATTTTCGGGGCTCTGTCACGCTGGAACACGGCAGTAGGCTGAGCGAAGCTGAAGCAGCCTCCAATAAGCTTTACTGCCCGTAAAACAGTGACCTTTGCAATTCTCCCTGACGCACCTTAAATGGTGCCTTCCTGGCCCTGAGACGGCGGTGACTACAGCGGGGGACAGCGGACGGGAGCTGAGATGCGCGTCTGAAGCAGGATCGCGGTGAGAAGCACAGGCGGAGTAGCCCGCGGTGGGAGCCAGCGTGCCCGGAGAAGCTGGTGGAGGCAGCGGGGCTGAGCCTTGGGCTGGGAGAGGCGCCCTTCATCTGGCAGCCGATGAGTGTGAGCCGGACGCGGCGAGGCCGCAGGAAAGACTCGGAGCGCTGAGGGAGGTGGGGGCAGCGAGGCCCGCCACAATGTAAGCACCCACCAGGGTGATCTTCCGGACTATCGGTGGGGCTGAGGGCCCACCATGTGTGTGCAATGTACTGTCCTGGAGGTCAGAGCGTGGGCCACCCCCCCCCCCGGGGAGGAGAGAGGCACTGCGCTGGACAGTGGAGAGAGCCCAGAATAGATGACGTGAGCGGGCGGTGTGCGGAGACGCGGCGGACCCCGGGCCTTCGTGTCTGGGCTACCGGCCGCACTGAACGCCGTTAGAGGGGGTCTGTAGTGGAGAGAGGCAGGGCCCTGAGGAGACTGGCTGTGCCCGACTGCCCTTTGCACGCTTCCTTTTGCGCCCTGGCGTGCCCGAGGTGTTTGTAGGGTGCCCCCGGCTCCAATCCCTGAGAGCAACACAGTCATCGAGGGGGCCAACCCCCCGTCGCATCTTCTCTGGACCTCGATATGGGTGGCACACCCTGAGACATGGGCCGCAACAGACCACCAGGCCCAGGCAAACCAGATTAAAAAATACACAGTGGCCATGGGGAAAGAAGACGGGGCTTCAGGTGGGAGACGACAGCAGGAAGATCCTGTAGTTAATGGCCCAGACCCCTCCTTGAGGGACATAATGGCAGCTATTCAGGAACTCCGGGGAACCCTGGAGCCCAAACTAGACTCGGTGACAGAGGTCGACCTACTATGGGCGAACTTCAGGAAGATGTCTGATAAGGTAGCAGTGGCGGAAACGGGCATCGGGAGTCTCCAATTAAAGACAAAAAGACTTGAGGAACAGGTTGCTGCCCTCACCAAAAATCAAACTGAAAATGCCAGGCTCGAAGACAAGGAGGGGCAGGCCAGGCAAAACAACATTCGCGTAGTGGGGGTTCCGGAGGGAATGGAGAGGCCCTCCGCAGACTGATTCATAGAAGATCTAGTACTGAACCACCTGAAACCCAAACGCCTGTCCAACTTCTTCTCAGTCGAGCAGGCCCACCGTGTGTTTGGGGGAAAGCCTAAACCGGGCCCCCCTCCCCTCGCGCGTACCATCACTGCCCGCATTCTAAACTTTAGAGACCGGGATGCCATTCTGCAGGCGGTGCGGACCACAGGAGACCTTCATCTTGAAAACGCCACGATCCAGTTCTTTCCAGACTTCACCCTCCATGTCCAGCGCCAGCGTCGGTCCTTTCAGGGGGTGAAGAGAGCCCTCAGGGAACAAGGGGTGAAGTACAT
This sequence comes from Triturus cristatus, assembly GCF_964204655.1. Lineage (NCBI taxonomy): Eukaryota > Metazoa > Chordata > Amphibia > Caudata > Salamandridae > Triturus > Triturus cristatus. The sequence goes on along the minus strand of NC_140591.1, from coordinate 170,407,719 downwards.
GATGCTCTTCCCCGCACACCTTAAGATCCTGGATGGTGGCAGGGCTTATTTCTTTGAAACACCGGAGGAGGCCGGCAACTGGTTGGAAGGTTGGCGAACAGTGGGAAGGAAAGGAGGACCGCACAGACCGGATCAGTGACTTAACGGACAGGACACTGGGAGTGACGGAAAGTCCCTTGCCGGGCAGCCAGGGCCATGAACGGAGAGTAATAAAGTGACCTGTAGAAGGGTAGGCAATTGAATTGAACTGTGTTTTCCCCTTTCCCTTTCTTGGTACCTCGAAGATCACTTAAGCTTCGCTTTATGGGGGGGGGGGGGGAGGGGGACACATTCTGTTATGAGGCGCTCCGTACAGTATGGACATTGAACTTCCTTGTAATGCTCTGTGTTGTTTCGGGCACGTAGGGGTGTATTGAATTTACCGGGAGCAAATTTGGGAGGGGGCAGGGCTAAGTGACGGTGCATTGAACTGCCCTAATATAGCTTTGGGACATTCGTTAGTTCCGTATAACTCTTCTAGCTGACTGCAAGTTCATGTTTCCTCGCATATGTGGAGTGTGAAAATAATGGGGCGACAGGCACTCTGCATGTTTGAACGGTGGGAGGTTGGGTTCCCATCGAGCAGGGAGGCGGGGAGGGTTTGTTTCAGGGGTTGGTAAGTTTTGCTCTAGACCAGTTCAGTCCTGTTGCGTGTGGTAACCTGCCTGATGACACAGTGGGTCCGAGCACCTATCCGATAACGACAAGCCCCTCTGACTAAAATGGGTACTCAAGCTAAGTTTACAATATGGACGTGGAACGTGAATGGGCTGGGCAATAAGATTAAGAGGACTCTAGTACTACAGCACCTCAAACGACACTCTCCCGATGTAGTTCTTATTCAGGAGACACACCTGCGTGGGAATAGGTGCAAGGCCCTGGATCATTTTGGCTATAAAATGGTTGCCCACTCGGGGTTCACGTCAGGATCATGGGGGGTGGGCATCCTGATCCGCAATGCCCTGCCCGCATCCCGTCGGGCACATGGTCTGACGATGCGGGTTATTTTGCCGCTGCGGCAGTGAAATGGGAGGGTCGTACCGTAGTCTTTTGCTCCTGCTATGTCCCACCAGGCCTACATTCGTCAGTTTTTCCACGACTGGGCTCTTTCCTGGCAGATCTTCCCCAGGGGCTCCTCCTGTTAGGGGGTGACACTAATGCGGTTATGAATGAGGACCTTGACCGTTCCGGGGATGGGTTGGGTTGCAGGGGGGGACGGGGCCTGGAGGGCTTTGTCACGGCAATGGGCCTTAGTGACCTGTGGCGCACATATCACCCTTCACATAGACAGTACACGTTCTACTCAGCCCGACATGGGACCTCTTCACGACTTGACTACTTTTTTACCCACTCCGACCAGATGGGCGTTTTTGCTGACCCCCGTATTATGGCCCGTGGGATCTCCGACCACTTGCGGTCGGCGTCACACTTCTGGGCCCTGTGTAATAAGGCGTCCTTTCGAGGATAGACCCGTGGCGCCTTCGGGATCAGAATATTGGGGACAAACTCCGGGAGGGTTCTCGGCTTTACTTTGAGGAAAACCGGGGCTCGGTAGCCTCTCATGTAAATGTGGGAAGCATATAAAACTGTGCTGAGAGGGCTGTCCCAGGCACTGATTGGGGTCTAGAAGAAAGAGGAATCCCTACAAATCAGTCAACTTGAAAATGAAATAGAACAGATGGAGCGGGACGCCAGTATGGCCTCTTCGGTTGACCTCCGTCATAGACTGACACTCAAACAGAGGGAACTTCGAGCATTAGCTGAGGGGGAGGCACGGGCATACGCTCTTGCTACACAACACCGGCTGTATGATGTTGGGGATAAGTCCCTAAAGTTGCTTGCTTGGCTCGAACGGCGCGACAGGGAGCGCTCCTGGGTGGCTGAGGTGATGGACGTGTTGGGATCCCTAGTATCCAACAGTTTGGAAATAGCGAAGGCGTTTGCGTCTCATTTCAAAAGGGTATATTTCCCGGTGTGCACCAGGACTGAAGGCGACTGCGCTGAATTCCTGCAGGATTTTGCGCTGCCCAAATTGTCCCAGGAACATAGTGACCGCCTGGACGCGGATCTCACAGGGGAGGAAATTGGGAAGGCCCTTAACTCGCTCCAGTCTGGGAAAGCGTCTGGACCAAACGGGCATTTTGGTAGAGATTTATAAGAGGCAGGCAAAATTCATTATCAACCCCCTTCTTCAGATGTATTTGGAGGCGTGGGAGGCCACGATTGTGGTCACTCAAAGCCGGGAAGCCAGCGGATCAATGTTCCTCGTACCGCCCCATTTCAATTATCGACGTAGAGGCCAAGAACCTGGCCAAGGCCCTAGCAGATAGGCTGGTATCTGTTCTTACTGACTTGGTGCTTGTCGACCAGTCTGGATTTATGCTCCGTAAGAGCACCCGCCACAACCTGCGATGCTTGTACGGCGTACTATACATGACGGAGGATGTTGGGGACACAGACGGTGTTGATGGCTTTAGACGCATCAATGGCATTCGACGGTATTGAATGGCCCTATTTATTTATGGTGCTCCGGAAACTTGGTTTTGGCCCGATCTACTGCAGTTGGGTGCGACTTCTTCATGAACAACCTGTGGCTCGGGTCAGGGTGAACGATGCTATGTCCAGGGTGTTCCACTTTATGAGGGGTACCAGACAGGGCTGCCCCCTGTCTCCCCTCATTTTTGCCCTGGAGCCGCTGGCTCATTGGGTCAGGAGAGACGGATCTTTGTGGGGCCAGGGGCTGACAGACAAATGGGAAGAGCGTATCTCCCTATACGCCGACGATATTGTGCTGTACATGGCGTGGCCATATCACTCCCTTGCGCAGGCGTTACACCTCTTCGAGTTATTTGGCAGCTACTCTGGCTACACCATCAATTGGGGGAAGTCGGTGATCTTTCCTTTGTCGGGCGGATCCCCACTAGATGCCCAGCCACCGTAGCCACTGACTGGTTCAAGTACTTGGGGGTCTATATCACACGATATAAAGAGGAATTTTTCGCTAGGAACCTTGAGTCTCAGTTGGCTCACCTCGGGGCAGACGTAAGTCACTGGCGGTCATTACCTCTTTCCCTCATGGCCCGGGCGGCAATATTTAAGATGCTCGCTCTGCCGAGGCTACTATACATCCTGTCCCCCCCGGGGGTATTTACACGCATTTTGCAGTCGGTGCGGACGCTGCTTTCGAATGGTGGGACTCCTAGAATAGCGCTCCACAAGTTCACTAGAGGGATATATGACGGGGGCCTGGCACTCCCTGATGTCAGATTATATTACTGGGCCTCGCAGCTCCAGGTAGTTAATGACTGGGTATATACAGATAACTCCGAACCGGCCTACAGAGTAGACAGGTTTGTCATGCCAGGGGGCAACAGTGAGCACCTGCTTTATGCCCGGAGGCCGCGAAGAGAGTGGCCCGTACACACGAGTGGTAGTTCAATGTTGGAGGGAGGCAGACAAGTTCCTGGGGTGGACGGACAAACTGACCAGTAGAACCCCCTTATGGATTGGAGATCAACTGAGAGAGGTGATGCGTTTGACCGGCTTTAGGGGGTGGAGGCTGATTGGCATGGACTACTTAGGTGACGTTTGGAAGGGATCTGCCCCCGCACCTTTGCCTACCTCAAGAAGGAATATGACCTTCACGACACAATAATACCACTACATACGTCTCACACACGCCTTACGTTCACATATTAGTAGAGATTGCTCTATCCCGGAATATTCCCCCTTGGAAGATAGGTTACTACTGGACCCCATAGAAGCCCACCTCCACCATTTATCGAAAGCTCATCAACAATATGCCAGACCCCTTGGTGAGGCTTCGGGGGGCATGGGTCCGTGATATTGGTACCCTAGACGACGATGATTGGCAAGACGCCGTACAGAACCCGCGTAAAATAGCAATCCGTCCTAGGTTTAGACTGGTCCAATTGAAAATCCTACATCATATATATTACCCTCGCACACATCTATACGCGTGGCCCAAGATCACGGACAATTTGTCCGCGGTTGTGGGTGACAAGGTTCCAATGAAGCCCAAGTGCCTGTTATTGATGATTAGGGGAGACACAGACTGGCCGAGGCCTATTTTACTTTGGCTGGCACTGGCCGCGGGGGTAGTGAAAAGAAACATCGCCAGGGGGTGGGGTTCCCAGACGCCCCCGCAACTGGAACAGTGGAGGAGGGACCTAGATTGGTGCCAAAGAACTGAGGAAACCATATACAAGAGCAGGGGCTCCATTAAGAAATGGAAGATGATGTAGGGACCATGGCGGAAGTATAGAGGGTCGGAGAGGGAGTCCGGGGAGTAATTATGTAATTGGATATCCCACTTGTGTACTAATGTGCTCGTCTTTGTTCACCACAATACTATTTCCTAATCAGCTTTTTGGACATTGTCTATCGTTTTACGATACTAAGAGCTATGTTAATAAAAAGATTTTTTTTAAAAAGCAATGTGAAAGCTAGACAGTTGTATGCAATAGGGAAGTCACAACGTGATCCTCTGGTAGGAAAATAGTGTAATGCATGAGCAGGTAAGTACTCTACTTACAATCCCAGACTTCGGGGGTTTTAACTAACACTGGGCAAGGTTCAGTTTCAGGTAGGTCTAACACCAACAGTGGCAGCCGGGTGCAGAGGTCATTGGGCCCAATGTAAATCAATAGAGACTGGGGACACCTAGAAGAAGAACGGTTTGCAGGTAAGCACCCACAGTTTTAGAACACAGGCCATAGGGTTGAAGATCATAGGGGAAGCCACAAGGCAGCACCAAAGCCAAGTCACAGGGGCAGCCAGGTGCAGGCTGCAGAATCAGCATCAAGCGCCCAATGCGTTTCAATAGGGAATCTCAGTCGCACAAAGAGGCTGCAGGCTCGGACTAGGGGATTGGCTGAAGGTGACCACTGGCTGGGCAGGTAAGTTGGAGGGCTGGGAGAGGTCGAGGCATTGTTGGTTAAGCACCCAAAGGATGGAGGGCTGAGGATGCTAGGGTACCTTTTGGTGTCGGATCTTCTTGGTAGGAGCCGGACGTGGTCAGAGGGACCCTTCATGTAGAGACTGCAGGCAACTTTGTGGGGTCCAGCAGAGGTCAGCCACTGTTAAAGATGAGGTCAGGATCACTGGGGAGACTTCCACAGGACAGGCGAGCCAGTCAAACTCGGCCTATGGGCATCGGGTGCAGAGTGGGCAGGGGTCGAGGATCCAGCTGGACCGGAGTCCTTGGTGTAGTTTCTTTTGGACAAGGCCACTGTCCTCAGGAGATCTGGTCTTGGCTGAAGAGTGGCAGTCTTTATGGAGTTCTTGGAAGTTGCTGGCCACGGGACAGGCGTTGTCTTCTTTGCAGGGTCATTGAGCAGGAGACAGGCTGGTAGGGCTAGGGCCAAATCGGTAGACGTCTTCCAGGCTTGGCTGCACAGCGTATTCTTCGTCCTTTTTCTCCTTGGGTCTTAGGAATCTGAGGATCAAGGTTCAGGGGTGCCCCTAAATACTGAATTTAGGGTTGTTAAAGCTCACAGACCTGAATGCTGTTCATGCTTGGGGATAGGTGTGAAGCACCTCCACCAGGAGCAGCCTTTGTATCTGACCCACGAGAGCACGAGAGCAACCACCTCAGGGGGTCAGAAACATGTTTGGGTGTGGCAGGACAGTGCAGACCAGTCAGCTGGACATGAGGGATTGGTTGCTTTCAGGGGACATCTCTAAATACCCTCTAAATGCATTTTGCAATAAATCCAACACTGGCATCAGTGTGGGTTTACTATGCTGAGGAGTTTGCTATCAAACTCCTTGGCATTCAGCAAAGCCATCATAGAGCTGTGGAGTTTGTAATGACAAAGTCTCAGCCCTTGTACTCGATATGGCTCCACTGCACTTACAATGTATGTGAATGGCACAGATTCTGTAGGGAAACATTGCTCATGCAGCTGTGCACTCACCTGTAGTATGGCACACTCTGCCTTAGGGCTGTGAGGCCTGCTAGAAGGGAGACTTACGTATTCCACAGGCAGTGATTGGCGGCCATCACACAGGGATGTGTGCCATGTCAACTCTGAAGTTTTGTCTGCACCAATACACAAAGTCTGCAATGGCAGTGTGCATGTGTTTGGTGAGGGGCTTCTGAGGGTTGCACAATACATGTTGCAATCCTTAGAGACCGTCTCTGGTCACAAAGTCCTTGGTTTCCTTTACAATGGACTTACAAGTGAGCCAGGGGTGTGCCAATTGCGAAAACAAAGGTACTGTTTTGGTAAAGAACACAGGCAACTTGATTGGAAGAGACCCAGTGCAAAATCAGTCAAAGTGCATCAGATATAAGTGGGGGTAACCATGCAAAAAGGGGCACTTTCCTACACATTGCACTTCATTTAAGGGACATCTTAATGGAAAGACAACTCAAAAACAAAGAGGAAAAAATATAAGTTACTTACCTGTAATTGCAGTTATCCAGTATTGGTATCTTTCATTTGAATCATTCCCCGTCGTCGAAGTGGGAGTCCCACGGCACTATACTAAAGCAGTGTGTATCACTATCATAGGCTATAATGGCAATGGAACAAAAGACAGATTAATAGCCTCTCTATGTCCTTTTGTGAAAAAGGGACCAAACTTGAAGCATAGCCGATCTGGCAACAGCACCCTGTAGAGCACTCCCAACCACTGAGTCCCTCAGATTTTTACACATGAGTGTTAATAAATAATCCTGAGCTATTAGGGGAGGAGGGTGGGCCGCATGTGAATCTATGAAAGATACCAATACTGGATAACTGCAGTTACAGGTAAGTAACTTATTTTCTTATCCAGTTTTAGATTCTTCGTAGACTCACAAGCTTGAATCAGAGTAGCAAGCAGTGTTGTATGGTGTAAGTAACTTAAATCCCCTTAGAGGATGGTGGGTACAAAGTAATATACCATTACAGTAGTTCCAACAGACTTAAAGCATACATAAATGTCTATAAATACACACACATATATATATATACATACATATATATATATATATATATAAACACATCTAGATATAGAAATTGTAAGTATTCATATGTATACTCTTAAGATAAAGAAACATTAGTAAAATAAGGGTTACAGATATATATAAATATATCCATAGAAATATACAAAGCTGCCTGTGAGTTTAATAAAATACATCTATGATTGTATAAATACTGTAACTAAGATGGAACCAGTATACTGTATACGATAATATTATAGAAATGCGAATATAATTACAAAGAACCACATACATAATTATTCCAGAAATGGAGGCTCACCTTATAGATATCTTAACACATCGGTCCTACCGCTGCATTACTGCAGTGGGATGATTCCAAGCTGTAGCTCTGCGCGAATGTGTGAGTGCTGTTCCACATTGCGGTGTGGCAGATCGTTTGCAAAGGAACATCAGCAAACAAGGTTAGGCAAGGTGTATACCGCCCTTCTATACTGTTCTATAACCCTCAAAATTAGACGTTTACTAACGCTGGAGTGGCAAAATGTAATTGTTGTAGCAAAAACATTTTGTAATGGTTGCGGCTGTCACTGAAGTACCTTGTGTGGATTATACTTATGAAAACAATATATGATCTGTTTGCCATATTTGTTTAGTCCGATACAAACAGAATTATCTGTGTGTGGATTTAGGACACTGTTATATCCCTAGGGTAAGGGGAAGTTTAGCTGAAGATGTTGGAGTTGGTTAAAAGAAAATATGAAGTATGCAAGGCTAATTGAAATAAAATTGTGATGGAGCTTTGGGAATAAGATAATATATGTACACGTATTCCTTAGAGAAACGTAGAAAGGCTGTTGTGTTGTGAAAACCTTTATTTATGAATGTGCAAGCCGAAGCAATAGTCCATAGTAATGCGACCTTCCCCCTGAGGGACTTGGACACTTTGTGAACAGGTTCAAAAGGTGGTTTGACAAGGTGGGAAAGAAAGATATTGGACTGGCATTGTGGAGGAGGCGCTAGTACAGGGAGGAAAGGTCAAAGAAATCCAAATGTAATGCTTAAGTACTCTTTAGAGCAGAGAGAGAAAGGAATAAACGTCCGTATCCAAAACATTTTGTGAAGTGAACGTAAAAAAACATATGCACTAATCTAGGATGAGATGGGTGATAAAGCAGAGTGTACTCCAGCGATGCTTCCAACAGTTGTAGGGTACACGGGTGACAATATAAACAAAATTTAATCCCATTTAATATGGGTGTTTTACTAGTTATTTCCACACTTGCCTTGTATAGGCTATCCCTGAAGGCATGAGGAATACGGAGGTAATAATAAACGGCGAAATGCAAATGGGGCCATTGTCGACAGAAAAAAGGTAGTGATATCGACGAAAGCCCACTCCCACAAGGCAATGGTGGGTGGTAGAATTCTGTGGCGTTGACGATGCTGATGCATTTTGACGTTGTAGTGGATGCCGTTGTCGACATCATTACAACAAACAATTGATGGACGGAATGCTTACAATGCAGACATTCTCCCCCAGTCAAGAGATCTGGGTTAAATCCATCGTTCTTTTGCCCACTACACCACCCCAGTTTAGACATGGCCATATGCAAATCAGTCTTGACCCTGTGCCTCATGGGAACAGTCCAGCCCGAACTGGCAAGCCATGTCTTCCCTGGACTGGAATCAAGCATCCTAGGACCGGTTTCTGGCTATCAGCCGTCATCAGCCAGGATAGCTTGACTCCAGTGGCGTAGTGAGCACGGGTCCCACGTCTGGGAATACCCATCCCACTTAGGGCGAAAAGCGTTACAACAAACAATTGATGGACGGAATGCTTACAATGCAGACATTCTCCCCCAGTCAAGAGATCTGGGTTAAATCCATCATTCTTTTGCCCACTACACCACCCCAGTTTAGACATGGCCATATGCAAATCAGTCTTGACCCTGTGCCTCATGGGAACAGTCCAGCCCGAACTGCCAAGCCATGTCTTCCCTGGACTGGAATCAAGCATCCTAGGACCGGTTTCTGGCTATCAGCCGTCATCAGCCAGGATAGCTTGACTCCAGTGGCGTAGTGAGCACGGGTCCCACGTCTGGGAATACCCATCCCACTTAGGGCGAAAAGCATTACAACAAACAATTGATGGACGGAATGCTTACAATGCAGACATTCTCCCCCAGTCAAGAGATCTGGGTTAAATCCATCGTTCTTTTGCCCACTACACCACCCCAGTTTAGACATGGCCATATGCAAATCAGTCTTGACCCTGTGCCTCATGGGAACAGTCCAGCCCGAACTGCCAAGCCATGTCTTCCCTGGACTGGAATCAAGCATCCTAGGACCGGTTTCTGGCTATCAGCCGTCATCAGCCAGGATAGCTTGACTCCAGTGGCGTAGTGAGCACGGGTCCCACGTCTGGGAATACCCATCCCACTTAGGGCGAAAAGCGTTACAACAAACAATTGATGGACGGAATGCTTACAATGCAGACATTCTCCCCCCGTCAAGAGATCTGGGTTAAATCCATCGTTCTTTTGCCCACTACACCACCCCAGTTTAGACATGGCCATATGCAAATCAGTCTTGACCTTGACCATCATTTGTTTGTTGTAACGCTTTTCGCCCTAAGTGGGATGGGTATTCCCAGACGTGGGACCCGTGCTCACTACGCCACTGGAGTCAAGCTATCCTGGCTGATGACGGCTGATAGCCAGAAACCGGTCCTAGGATGCTTGATTCCGGTCCAGGGAAGACATGGCTTGGCAGTTCGGGCTGGACTGTTCCCATGAGGCACAGGGTCAAGACTGATTTGCATATGGCCATGTCTAAACTGGGGTGGTGTAGTGGGCAAAAGAACGATGGATTTAACCCAGATCTCTTGACTGGGGGAGAATGTATGCATTGTCAGCATTCCGTCCATCATTTGTTTGTTGTAACGCTTTTCGCCCTAAGTGGGATGGGTATTCCCAGACGTGGGACCCGTGCTCACTACGCCACTGGAGTCAAGCTATCCTGGCTGATGACGGCTGATAGCCAGAAACCGGTCCTAGGATGCTTGATTCCGGTCCAGGGAAGACATGGCTTGGCAGTTCGGGCTGGACTGTTCCCATGAGGCACAGGGTCAAGACTGATTTGCATATGGCCATGTCTAAACTGGGGTGGTGTAGTGGGCAAAAGAACGATGGATTTAACCCAGATCTCTTGACTGGGGGAGAATGTATGCATTGTCAGCATTCCGTCCATCATTTGTTTGTTGTAACGCTTTTCGCCCTAAGTGGGATGGGTATTCCCAGACGTGGGACCCGTGCTCACTACGCCACTGGAGTCAAGCTATCCTGGCTGATGACGGCTGATAGCCAGAAACCGGTCCTAGGATGCTTGATTCCGGTCCAGGGAAGACATGGCTTGGCAGTTCGGGCTGGACTGTTCCCATGAGGCACAGGGTCAAGACTGATTTGCATATGGCCAGGTCTAAACTGGGGTGGTGTAGTGGGCAAAAGAACGATGGATTTAACCCAGATCTCTTGACTGGGGGAGAATGTATGCATTGTCAGCATTCCGTCCATCATTTGTTTGTTGTAACGGTTGTCGACATCATTAGCATCGACGTTGAGACAGTGAAAGCATTCGGATTTAGGCCTTGCTGTCAGACGAGCTAACTCCATGTGAAATAGTAGGAGTTGCAAGCTCTGACAGAGAAGCTCCTGAGGAGAGGTCTTTGCACTTCTCCCTTCAACTGTCCTTTTGCGAGTTGCATGAGTCTTTGAAGGAGCTTAGAGTGTGTCTGGAGTATGTTACTCCTTTGATGACATCCTTAGTTGAAAGCATTATCGTTGTCTCAAACAATGAGTTGGGAAGCCTCGGTATGAGCTCAAAAAGGTAAGATATCTGGATGATCTGATGAAAAAAGTATTTCCCTATAGCCATGGGAGTGGGTATGGGCTAGAATAAAACTGACATATAGTTTACCTTTATCAGAAGCAATCCGGTGATGGTTCTATCCGAAAGTGAAAATAAGCTATATATTTCTGATTGATCCTGTCCTAGGTTCTGGCTGATTTTGGATTGGCTGAGAGCGCCTGTTTCTGTTGGCTGCACACTAGAAGTATTAAATAGAGAGCTATTGCTGTTGATGTGTAAAGTTTTCTCCACTGCAAAACCTTTGTACAATTTAAATATATATATTTTTGTTTAAGCTAGCCGCCCCAGTCTTATTTATCAGGAAGAGGAGTAATGAGGAAAGGATGTGAGGCCTGTGAGAAGTGAGTGATCACTACTATTGCAAAGATATCAATGGTGATGTTCCAGATGTCCTTGAATGAACCTTTCTGTTTGAAAGCCTGTTCTTGTAACTCTTCTATTCATGGTGTTCAGTCGCGCAAGAGGTACTTGATCGGCTGTGGAGGATATGGTGTGCAGCAATTAGGCATGCGTTTTGGAGAACTTGTTTGTAAAATTTCTCAGTTTCTACAAGTTTTGAGAAAGAGATAAAATTGTTATAGATCTAGGTCATGTCGTGAAACAATGACTGACTTCAGAACATTGAGAGCTATATCATGCTGGAAGAGTAATGTAAAAGCAGCTTTGTTACTTCGGATGGTTCAAACTGCGTTGGAGGGTTTATCAGATAGCACTCCATGGTTGGGAATTAGTTGATGACCTTAAGTTGGTGCTGGTGGCAGGGGTCAGGAGAGAATGTGTGAAGGTGATGAGTGGCCAAATGGTAGGACTCGTAACTGGTAATGGGTGCGGGTTCTCGGAAAATCGGAGATACTTGCAATGTTTGGGAAATGCGGGATTTGGGGCATACGCATCCTCCAAGGCCAGCTATGTGCATAACGTGCGCTGTGAGAGAGGAACCATTTGGTCTAGTATGGGTACCCATTTTTTTAGTAGGAAATGATAGCTATATGGGAGTATGGAATTTTGGCAATTGTTGCTTAGCATGATGAATGCTTCCTAATTTAATAATTGAAAAGAACGGGGGAACTTCTCCTTAGCGGACTGGTACTTCATGAAACTATAGGGTATGGAACAGGTGTCAATTTAATACCATGTGAGATAAGTTATCTTTCGCCAATGGGAAAAGCAGTAGAAATGTGCGTACCCACAGGATGAGTGTGGATTGAAGGTAGGCGGTACCTGACTGAGGTCAGTATTTGCGAGCTGTCTCCTAAACCCTGATGATGAGGTGGGAGGGGAGGGGGAAGGGGAGGACTTTGTGTAATGCATGCTACCAAATGCGGTAGACAATATATTGCTGTTGGTAAGCATTGCTGATATGCGACTGGAGGGGCAGAACTAAAGGAAGTACTGTCCTAAATGCTGAGAATGATGAAACTCGTGTCCAAGGCAAAAAAGGTAACCTTTGAAGTGAAAGGTGGCAAGAGATGTGGCTGTGTTTGACAGACAGAATAGGTTTGGAAATCATATGTCCAGAATCTTACGCTACAAGTAAAAAAATATTTTACTTTAAGACCTCTGTGCCAGCAAGACTGCCAACCCTGCTAGCTGGCGTAATACTGCATATCTTGTCCACAAGATGTAATAGTGCATTTATTTTATACAACGTTTGTTGGCTATAGCAACCGAAAATGATAAGAGGAGTAAAACGGAGAGTCATAGTTGCTGCTTAAACAGTAAAGGTTCATACCCTAACTATGTAGTGACTGTTGTATGGGACTTTTAGAGATATGTAAAAGCTCTTGGGAAACACAGATTCTAGTTATGGTGACCCACTAGCGAGACCGGTAAATCCTCCACCGACCTATATACACTTATCTATTTGCGGCAATAAAGCTGCCATTGGCTTGGTTTACAAACTATTCTTATACCTTCTCTAAAAATATACAATCAGTATGGGGATAGAATACACTGAGGTCTCAGTTTGCACTAGAATGTATTCGAAGAAGCAATCGGTCACTATAACGGACATTAATAGTTGGAAACTATTCGCAGTTTTTTTTAACTGTTGTATATAATTTCGAATGCGAATCCACCAAGGTATGGTTAGGATGGGGTAGTAGGTAGTTAAACATTCCATTCATGGTGACATGGATTAGTTAGTAAGTAAAATCCTTTTGTGGTTGTTCAATGATGATCTAGGATCATCGTTTGCAGACTGCCGAATCCCAAGAAAAGGTGTAAACCGAGAAGTTATGAGTGGGGGAATCTCAGAGTGTTTGGTTAAGGGAAAGAGGAAAGGCATGCAGTGACCAGTTGCAGTGGCAGTATGGCCCCTGAAATTATCTCAGATAATGTATGCAGACCTTGAAGAAGGATAATGACTGCCGAAGAGCTTGTAGAGAAGGCAAAAAAACAAAAAAAACATGACCTACCAATCCGTAATATTACGTGTTCCGGAAGCCTTGTTAGTAATGCTACCTCCTGATGTTATTGGCCCGGATAGATTATGTGCACTAGAAAGGGACCATTTATTGGGGTAGGAAATTATGGTGCAAAAGTAATTTGCTCAGGCGATGTAAGAACCCCTGCAAAAGGAGATGGCGCATCGAATTCATTAGTTGAGGGTATCACCAACGAGCGTCTCCGTCAATGACCAAAGCAGTCGTCAACCACCGCTGGACACCGCCATAGAGCAACATCGCCGACGGCGGTTGGCAAGTCGTGGATGATGATTTTTGTACATTTTAACTTTTTTACACCTCTTTAAATAAATATCTATTATAGTCAAACATGATCAAGTGAATCCTATACCTTGTTTACCCCAGGGCTCCCTGGTTGGGGCTGTCAGTCCCCGACGGATTCTGAACCTGGAGACTTCAGGCCGCCGAAGGACGATGGCAAAGTGCCAATATTGACAGAGCTGCAGATACCGATGCTGATAATGCCCTCGTTAATGGGAAGGGTGCCATCGGTGAGGCAATGGTAGACCGTGCAGTTCAAAGGGACGTCGAGACGCCGTTGATGTTGATGTCGTCGACGTCATTGGCGTTGTCGAGGCGGAGGAGACCTTAGATTTAGGCTCTCCCGTCAACAGGTCTGTCGGGCATCCTGAGGAGCAAACTCCAGGATAAATAGGAAGTGACGCCTCAGACAAATACCTGAAGAGAATTCTTCACTTCTCTCCTTTGACTGTCTTTTGCGACTCGAGCTGAGTCTTTCATTTGGCTTTGTGAGAGAGTCTGGAGTAGCTTACTCCTTTGACCTCTTCCTTAAAAAAAAATTTTTTTTTACCATCTTTGTCAGATGTAGTTATTGTGTTGATGCCAAAAAAGTCACCCTTCCATCTTTCCTTATGTGTAGTGAAGGGCAAAGCACATGATGAGGTTAGAATTAAAAAACTGCCATTCTTGTAGGGATTATACATAAAGATGTTTTCTCCCATGACAGCCACAGGGTCTAGAATTCCCTTTTTTGGGCGTTTTAGGCATTGTAAAGATAAAAAATAAAGGTTTACAATACTCTTTGGTAGGTACCTGAGCAGAGCACAGGGAGACTCCCTTCAAACAACGTGCAGTAAAAAAATCTGAGGGGTGTCTGCCTCGGTTGGGAGTGTTATATAGGGTGCTGTCGCCTGATTGGTTATGCTTCAAGTTTGGTCCTTTTTAAAAAAAAAAAAAAAAAAAAAAAAAGAACAGAGGCTATTAATCTGTCTATTATCCATTAACATTATAGCCTATAATAGTGATACACATTTCTTTATTATAGTACCGTGGGACTCAAGCATGTGAATCTATGATATGATCCAATACTGGATAAAAGTTGGTACCTATTCAAAGGCTTGGCAAAAGTCAAAACACACTGCAGGAATTCCAGAAGCTGTCCTGCCCCATCATGCCCTACAATCAAGTCAGGTGGTTTCCTTTTAGTTTAGTTCAGAGACAGCAAAAACATCTACAAATACCCTTTCTACCGCCACTCAAACTATGTTTCTGGCTCACTATTAGGTATATGAGAGGTTTATAAACTCAGAATAAAGGACAGTTAACTAGGATTAAAGGTACGTAACTTCTTCACCATGAGTCTGATATATCATACGAGTAACATTTCTTTTTAGTATTTTTTTTATTTAAAAATCTGTTTTAGCAAGTTGTGGCAAGTCAAACGTATTTTGCTTTCACTGATAAGGCTTAAAGTATTTGCATAAAGAAAACTGGAAACGTTGCTCCATACAGTCAAGATTTTTTTTTTTTTGATTTTCAAATTTGAAAAATAAATATTCATGTGTTCTGGGATTCCACCCATGAATGGCGATAGTCTACTATTTCTTAATATGGCATGTCAAACAAAAAAGCATACCCATGACATGTTCCAGGTTTAGTTCCATCCTTTCTGGGTTTCTTCAGAAGTGGATTACTGATCTAACAGTCCTGCACCTCAAAAGCTGTACTGACACTCCTAGAATGTCTTCACCGACATGCCAGAGAAGTACCATTATGTAGCAACAAGTGTTAACTTCCAAAATGTGGCATGAAAATTAATTCCTGGAACTCTATTGCTTAAATCCAAAGTGTTCATTTTCTGCCTTACAAGTACACTTTCAGAGAGCATTATGCAAATATTTGGTAGCATCCATGTCATAGGGTATAAACATTTAAGAAAATCGGCTACATTCCAGTTAGGCTTGAACATTTTCAAAAGAAAAACAAATATATGCATACTGGGAAGGAGTCAGTGCATGTCCATTTGGATTCCCAGAGAACAAAAACTAGATAGGAAGGCAAGGCATGGGTAAAATCTCTTTTTAGTATTAAGTCACAATGTTCAATTCTTGTTAAACCTTAAAAGGGGTGAGTGAAGAGAAGGGAAAACATTGAACATTTTATTCACCTAGTTCTTCAACATTCTACAATTCAGCTTGCATGAAAGATACTCAACACTAGGTATGTTTTCTTTGAAATAACCATACTTGTGGCAACGTATCCCAGCTGTGGGATTAGGTGCTCATCTGCACAGTTTTCGCGACCTGGAACCAGTCTCTGATATTTGGTTGGGTGAGGGTTTCCATCGACATCGACCAGGAACGGCGGCGGCATTAGATGAGGAGCTTGTTGAGTTTGCTCGTCAAGAACATAGTTGTTCGCATCTCGAATAAGTGGTCTGTAGTCCGTGTGGAAAAACATTTGCTCCGGAATCTAGAACGATATGCAATGAACCGATATTATGATCATTATTTACTTCCTTTGATTAAGGTATTGAAATAGTCGTGGTTAGCTATGATGGGACTAGAGAGAGGGCATTCTTACTGAGCAGAATTTGCTTCATATCTGGGGCAAAGATTTTGGAGCAAAATTACAGCAAAAAACTCTTCAATTATAGATTATTTAAAAAAAATCAATTTAACTGCATTTTTATTCTTTCCAGGTTTTAAAAAAACACACACACAAACAAGAAAAGGTCCTTTGCGAAAATAACTTATTTTTATACAGCTGCTCATACCACAGTTGCGCTATTTCTAAGTGCTTCAATTACCCAATTTAATGGTAATAGTACTTAATTTACTACCTTCTGAATATTGGAAGACAGTTAATCTTGGTGGCATTTTAACCCATAACCTGCAAATCATATCAGCAGTATGGACTTAACTCCAGCAGTTACTATATTTAATATCTTTTACTGAAAATACAACAATCATCTGTATGTAAAAGTAACAACTACTCAAAAGATCCCCTCCCCCATATTTTGATGTAACGTCCCCTAACCTTGGGTATATAAAGCCTTAGGTCTACCATAGAGGACATCTCTTAGATTAGGTCATTCAAAGTCCTCCAGAAGCTGCTCAGAAGAGTGGTTGAGGAGGGAAGGAGGATTGGATTATTAAAACAGAACAAGTTACTTACCTTCGGTAAGGCTTTTTCTGGTGGATACAGTATCTGCATGTGGATTCCTCACCTAATGAATATCCCCTGCGCCAGCATTCCTCGGAAACTTTTTTCCTAGCTCTCCACGAAGACGAGGTCGTCACAATGCTATGGCTCCGCACGCAGCTCCGCGTGACATCACTGGAGCCTAAAGAGGGCCACGTCGGCGTGATGACGTCAGTTCCACCCATTTTTTTGTGCCGAGGCGAAATGGGCGGACCGACCATATAGACAATGCATACATAGTAAACAGTATTCACACAAAAAAACACAGTGTAAAGTGAAAAAGGAAAGCAAAAGAAAGCAAGCATTTTCCTATAAACCTACACAAAGGCAAACCGAGGCAATACAGAATGACAATAAGAAACAACATATTAATGAATACCTCTTTTAAGGTATAAAAGAGTGGAAAACGGGGAGGTGGGTGGGTCAGGGAGGAATCCACAGGCAGACACTGTATTCACCAGAAAAAGCGTTACCGAAGGTAAGTATCTTGTTTTTCTGATGGATACATCTGCCTGTGGATTCCTCACCTTTTGAATAGAATCCCACAGCAGGCCCACTCCCGGAGGAGGGTGTCCACCCTTCTATACCAAAAAGTCCTGCAAAACAGAGCGTAGTAATTCTTCGCCAAAGTGTGGAGGGAGGCCCAAGTTGCGGCCTTACAGATGTCCAGCACAGGAACACCTCTGGACAAGGTAGAAGTAGATGACTTAGCCCTGGTGGAATGAGCTCTAATGCCTTCAGGAGGCTCCTTACCAGCCAGAGCATAGCAGATCTTGAAGCACAAGATGATCCACTTGGATAGAGTGCGCTCGTGCAACGCCTTGCCCTTCATGCGTCCAACGTAGCCCACAAAGAGCTGATGGTCCTTTCGCAGGTCCTTCATTCTATCCAGATAGAAACTAACCGCCCTCTTAGGATCCAAGCGGTGCAGCCTCTCCTCCTCCTTGGAAGGGTGAGGTGGAGGATAGAAAGTAGGGAGGGTAATGGACTGCCCTAGATGGAAGGGAGTTACCATCTTAGGCAGAAAAGCAGCCCTGGTCCCGAGAACCATCCTTTCAGCATGAATAGTCAGAAACGGAGGCCTAGAACTCAAAGCCTGAAGCTCACTCATCCTCCTGGCTGAGGTGATAGCCACAAGGAAGACCGTTTTGAATGACTGCAATCTCAAGGGACAACTATGCATAGGTTTGAAAGGGGAACCCATTAAGAAAGTTAAAACTAGATTCAAATCCCACTGGGGCATAATGAAGGGAGCAGGCGGAAACGTATTAGTAAGGCCCTTAATAAACCTTAAAACGACCAGAGATTTGAAAAGAGACGGCTGATCAGGCGAACAAAGAAATGAATAATAAGCCGTCAAATAACTTTAAACAGTAGCCACAGCACAACCATGCTGGGCCAAATGTAAAGAAAAACAAAGAACATCATAAAGATGAGCCTTTACAGGATCAATAGACCTCTCTCCACACCATTTAACACATCTTGACCACCTGTAGGAGTAAATGGACTTAGTGGAGTGTTGCCTGGCCGATAAGATAACATCCACCACGTCAGGAGGGAGAGAAAAGGAACTCCGGTTGCCCTGTTCAATCTCCAGGCATGAAGGTGCAGGCTCTGGAGGTGGGGGTGAGAATCTGACCCTGTGACTGCGAGAGGATGTCTACTCTGAGAGGGAGACGGAGCGGAGGGTGCGATGAGAGGTGAAGTAGATCTCTGTACAACACCCTTCTTGGCAATTCCGGGGCGAACAATATGACTTGGGCCCGGTCTTGGTGAATCTTCCTCAGAACCTGAGGAATCAAGGGTATGGGAGAAAATGCGTAAAGGAGATGTGAGCTTCAGCTCAACTGAAACGTGTCCCCCAACGCTCCCCTGCAACGGAAACTGGAGACTGCAGAATGACGGGCAAGGCGCGTTAGAGAGTGGCAAACAGGTCCACCCGAGAAGTCCCCAACGTCCGGAAGATGTGTCGAACTACCTCCGGATGAAGCCTCCACTCGTAGTCAGCAGAGAACAGCCGACTGAGACGGTCCGCACAAACATTTAGCACCCCAGCCAGATGATTAGCCATCAAGCAAATCAGATGGTCCTGAGCCCAGGACCAAAGCTGCAATGCCTCCCTGCAGAGACGGTACGAACCCTACTCCTCCCTGCTTGTTGACGTACCACATCGCAGTAGTGTTGTCCGTCAGGACGTGAACCGACTGACCGTGAAGGCAAGGGAGAAAGGCTTTGAGCGCCAAACGTATCGCCCGCAATTCCAGAAGATTGATATGAGACCACCTTTCCTCTGGAGACCAAAGACCCTTGACCTCCAGATCCCCCAATAGAGCACCCCACCCTAGGGTAGAGGCATCCGTTATCACTGTGGCCACCGATGGAGGAAGATGAAAAGGCTTTCCTTGAGACAGATTGCACTCCACCAAGACAGATCCGCTGCAGCGTCTCTGGAGATCCTGACAGACTCCCGGAGATCTCCGTTGTGCTAATACCACTGCCTGCAGAGGCACCACTGGAGCGCCCTCATGTGCCAGCGTGCATGGTTGACCAACAGAATGCAGGAGGCGAACAGACCGAGCAGGCGTAGGACCTTCAGAACTGGAACAACCGCTCCATTGTGAAACAAAGGAATATTTTCCTGAATGTCGAGAACCCTTTGCGGATGCGGAAAAGCTCGACACACAGTGGTATCCAGTATTGCCCCAATAAACAGGTTGCGCTGAGAGGGCACCGGGTGAGACTTGGGCACATTTATCGAAAAACCCAAACAGCTGAGTTGTTACCTGCAGATGACAACGCACCATCTCTGGTGACTCTGCCTTCAGAAGCCAGTCGTCCAGGTAGGCTAAAACCGGGATCCCGACCTTCTGAGATGGGAAGCCGCCATCACCTTGGTGAAGACTCGAGGTGCAGTAGTAAGACCAAACGGAAGTACCGCAAACTGGTAATGCTGAAAACCAACCATAAACCAGAGATACTTCCTGCCGACTTCAGGATAGGGATGTGAAAATACGCATCCTGCAAGTCGATGGACACCATCCAGTCCTCTTGTTGCAGCGCCTGAAGAACCTGCGCTAGGGTGAGCATCTTGAACCGCTCCTGCTTGAGAAACAGATTCAAAATTCTGAGATCCACGATGGGTCGTAACTTGCCATCCTTTTTTGGAATCAGGAAATACCGGGACCCCGTTCCTGCTCCGGAACCACCTCTATCGCACCTTTTCGTAACAGGCAAATGATCCTCCCTGCAAAACCCTTGGCAAGGAGGGTAAGGAGGAGGGAATTCCCTGAAGGGAAGGGCGTACCCATTTTCTACCAGATCTAGAACCCAATGGTCCGAAGTGACCAATTTCCAATCCCGTAGAAAATGGGTAAGCTGACCCCCGCAGGACCTGCATGATCCAGGATGGCGGATCTAGGGCTGCTTTCCTGCATTACCAGAAGGGGTAGGGGAGGTGGAGGAGGAGGAGGAAGGCTGACAACCCACTCCACGAAGGCGACCTCTGCCCTTACCCCTGTAGGACTTGTACAAGGGGTTTTGTTGCTGTTGCTGCAGCTGACTGGAACCACGAAAGGAAGCTTTCCCAAAACCAAGGTATCTTCTATAGCCATAACCCCTTGCCTAAGACTGTAGACCCAAGGATTTCGCTGTGGCCTTACTATCCTTGAACCTTTGCAAAGCAGAGTCAGCTTTTCCTCAAAAAGCCTAGATCCATCAAAGGGAAGATCTAGAAGGGCAGCCTGTACATCAGGTGAGAACCCAGAAGACCTCAGCCATGCATGTCTTCTAGTAGCAATGGATGAGCCCATCACCATGGCCACTGAATCTGCTGTGTCCAGGCCAGACTGGATGACTTGGCAAGCAGTAACCTGAGAGTCTGCTAGAACCTCACTCAAATTACCCCGGTGTTCCACAGATAATTTTAGAAGAAGCTGCTTGGCAGAGTCTATAAGGGCATGAATGTATCTACCCAACAAACAGGTAGAGTTGGTGGATTTCAAAGCCATACTCACTGCAGAGAAGACCTTCTTTGCAGATTGTTCAAGCTTCTTGGAATCCCTGTCAGCACCCGCAGATTGCTTTGAACATGAAGCATGCACCACCAAACTCTCAAGCAAAGGATGGGAAGATAGGAACACAGGATCCTGGTGCAGGCCTGTACCTTCTGGACACAGATCTTGAAACTGCAGGAGCAGAAAGAGGATTGTGCCAAACCTCAAGGATCGGCTCCGTAAGGGCATCATTGAAAGGCAAGTGTGGTTCAACCACAGAGGACGGAGAATGAAGCACCTCTGTAAACAAATTAGGCTTATACTCAGCCATAGGGAGCTGCAGATCCAAGATCTCTGCAGCCTTCCTTATTACAGTATGGTAAGGTGCAACTTCCTTCGAAGGAGAAGCTTTCTGAGAAGCAAAATCCCACTCCGGAGAGGTGTCGAGTCCACTTGCCTCACACAGACCCTCGAACATATCTTCAGGCTCATAAATTTCACCTTCCTCCATATCTTCAGCCTGGTACTGTTCCTCCTCTAGCAACCTCTGCGCTTCTCTCCTTGAGCGCATCTTCGGTTGTGGCGTCGGCGGCGCTAGACGTGGCATCGATGGCTCCTGGAGCGGCGTCTAAGGCGGAGCCGTAGCAGCAACCTGCGTCGAACGAATCTGTGAAGAAGGTTTGCTGGATGGAGCCGGGGACTGCCCATACGGCGTCGACATCCTCGGAGCTGGAATTTGCCATAACGGCGTCATAGGCATGAATGGCACGAAGGGGGCCTGAGGATAATGGTGAGGCACACCCAAATTAAATGGCAGAGGACCCATGGGACCCGAAGGTGCACCAGAAGGGTAAGAGGCCCTGTTAAACACACCATACATCGCATTTGAAAAATGCAAGGGATCTGAACTCGGCACCGGGAATGAAGGATACTGCGCCGGTTTGAGATCCGATCGAGGAGCCTCCGGAGTCAGAACCACCGGGGCCACAGGCAGAACCACAGGCGGAGCCACAGGAGCCGAAGGAGTCTCTGCATCAACCGGATTTGATGAACCATCCAGAGCCAGAGAGAATCTCGGCATCGGAGACTGCACCGAAGTCCCCTTATACGAAGGAGAATGGGCCGGAGTCAACCGAGGAGACACTGAAGGAGAAGGAGAGACAAAGTCCTTAACACAACGTCAAGGAGCCGGAGAAGGCGACCTCGAAGCCACAGGCTTCGACGAACGGTGTCGAGATCCATGCCTCTTCTTCTTCTTGTGTTTCCTCCTCGAATCATGTTAAGTCGACGACCTCGACTTCGAACGTTTTTGACCCCTTTTTTCTTTTCTCACTTTAGCCATGTACAGCTTGGCTTCTGGTTCCTTCAGAGCCTTCGGGTTCATCTTCCTACAGCAAGGTCAGCCCTTGACGCTGTGATCAGACGATAGACACCACAGGCAGTCCTCATGGGGGTTAGTGATCGACATATGCCCCATGCACTCCTTACAGGGCTTGAAGCCCGACTTCCTTGGAGCAGACATGTCAAATCCACAGAAGGAAACCAGAAAAATACAAAGTATCCAGGAGACAGTATTGGAGAGTCAGTAGAAAAACAGTTGGCGTCGACAGCGCGGAAAAATGGAAACAGACGTCATCACACCGACGTGGCCCTCTTATGGCTCCAGTGACGTCACGCGGAGCCGCGTGCGGAGCCATGGCATTGTGACGACCTTGTCGGAGTGGAGAGCTAGGAAAAAAGTTTACGAGCAATGCTGGACCAGGGGATATTCATATGGTGAGGAATCCACAGGCAGATGTATCCATCAGAAATGAATGTTTGTTAAGAACTATATATTCAAAACCTTGCAACGTTTAATAAAATATAAATCAAAGATGACATGGATGTTCCCAATGATCCTTAAAAGGAACAGACATCTAGCAAACCACTTCAATAAACTAACAGCCTTAGCTCTGTGTTCTAAGGAAAGGAACAAGTTAACAGAAGTAGATTTCGGGTCTTTGAAGAGCTGCAAAAATGTATAGGCAGCACTTCATTTCAGTTTAATGTTTATTCAGACCACAGTCTATCAAACAAATGGAAAACAATATTACTTGAAAATATAATTGTATGTATCTATCACCACACCATGGTATCCATCAAATCTTCCAATCCTAAATAAAGTACTTAAAATGACACCTTCCCAATAAAAATATACAATTTCAGCATTTTTCAAACTTTCCTTAATCGCCTTTAGGTAAAATCCTACAGATCAGGTTCCATCAAAAAATTCCATTCTAGAAAAATATGTCAAAACGTTTTGCTGCCCCATCCCCCCATATTTCAATAAATATGGCTTTAAAGCACAAGTTACTTACTTGAGTAACGATATATCTGTAAGGGACATTACTTAGTGATAAATTCTTTACCTTAAGATATATCCCCAGGCATCAGACTGGATCCGGAAAGTTTTCGTAAGCAGTACCCTTGCGCGTCGGTAGGCATCGTCGTGCGGCTCTGCGTACGTCGCTGGCTTCGTAGTCGCCGAGATGACGTCGTCGGAGCTACTTAGACGCGCGCTGTCAGTTCTGCACACGACTATTCCGCACCAGGAACGCAGAGCCATGCCAGAGACCGACTACTACTGCAATAGAACTAGGGCCCTGAAAGGGATGACCTGAACCCTAGAGAACAGTTCGCAAAACGGGGAGGATGGGCGGGCGGTAAGGAATCTACCACTAACTAATGTCTCTTAAAGCTATATCGTTACACAAGTAACTTGTGCATCTGAAAGAGACACGTTAGTGATAGATTCCTTACCTTAGAATACATACCCAAGCAATACCAACCCCAAAGGAGGGTCTGCAAAATGAAATCATACCAGACAGTCACAGAGAACCAACCGGCCAAAGAAGCGGTCTCTCCGGACTGGACTGTCAAGGCAACAGTGCTTAGTGAAAGAATGTAGCGAGGCCCACATAGCTGCCTGACAGATATCTTGCAGAGGGACACAGCGTCCTAATGCTGTAGTAGCTGCTGTCGCTCTGGTAGAATGGGCGCGCAGCCCAACCGGAGGTTCCGTTTTAGCCAGAGAGTAGCAGGCTTTAATGCACAAGACAACCCATCGAGAGAGAGTCCGCTTGTGCACAGCCCGACCTTTCTTGGCACCCACGTAGAAAACAAAGAGCTGGTCATCCACCCGGAACTGCTGTGTGCGGTTGAGATAAAATGAAAGCGCGCGTCTTGGGTCTAGACGGTGGAGCCTCTCTTCCTCTCTTGAAGGAGGCGGAAATAAAGTGGGCAAAGTAACAGTTTGCCCGAGATGAAAGGCAGTGACTACTTTTGGCAGAAAGGAGGGACGTGATCGAAGCACAACTTTGTCCTGATGAATCGCCAGGAAAGGAGGTTTACATGAAAGAGCCTGAAGCTCACTTACATGCCTGGCAGAGGTGATGGCCACCAGGAAGGCAGTTTTTCTAGGTTAGTAACCTCAAAGGACAGTTATGAAGAGGCCCAAAGGGAGCGCACATTAAGTATGTGAGAACCATGTTTAAGTCCCTCTGAGGCATCACAAAAGGAATAGGAGGGAAAAGGCGAGTAATGCCTTTGAGAGATCTATTGACAACAGGGGACTTGAAAAGAGAGGGCTGATCAAGCAGCCTGAGAAAGGCTGAAAGAGCAGAAAGGGAGCCCTTGATAGTGCCCAGAGCAGCACCCTGCTGGGCCAAAGAGAAGGAACAATAGGGCCTCAGAAAGAGGGGCAGAAAGGGGATCTACAGCTTTTGCCGTGCACCATGTCACAAATGTTTTCCAGTGGCAGGCATATACAGTTTTGGTCAGGGGGCGCCTGGCTGCCAGAATCACATTACAGACTTCAGGAGGCAAGTCAAATGGAATCAACTGTCGCCGCTCAATCTCCATGCAAGGAGGTGGAGGCTGGATAGGTTTGGGTGGAGGACCGTCCCCTGGTGATGTGACAGGATACCAGACTCTTCGAGCCCAGTCCGGTGCCACAAGAATAACTTGGGCCCGGTCTCGTCTGATCTTCTTCAGCACTCTGAGCAGAAGTGGTATAGGCGGAAAGGCGTACAACAGACCACAACTCCACTCGCGACAAAAAAGCGTCTCCGAGCGAGTGCCGCCTTGGAAATTCCAACGCGCAGAACTGCTGACATTGCGTGTTCTGTTCGGTGGCGAATAGATATAACCAAGGTTCTCCCCACTGCTGAAAGAGACCATGCGCCACTTCCCAGTAAAGACACCATTCGTGATCCAACATGCACCTGAGCCGGCGTTCAGAGAACCTGCCAAGTGTTGAACCACCAAGGAAATGCCTTGACGTTCCAGCCATGTCCAGAGACGCAGAGCCTCCTGACATAGGGTCCACAACCCCACCCCGCCTAGATTGTTGCAGTACGACATGGCGGTGTTGTTGTCCGTGAACACCTGCACTACTCTCCCGTTGACAGAGGGAAGGAATGCTTTCAGTGCAAATAGGATCGCCCTGAGCTCCAAAAGGTTGATATGGAACTTGGACTCCGCCGGAGACCAGAGGCCTCTGATCTCCGCATCTCCCATGTGGCCGTCCCATCGCAGGAGGGACGCTTCCGTCACCACTGTGTGCTCCAGTTGGGGAAGGGAGAGGGATCTGCCGCTGACCCAACGCTGGTCCGTGAGCCACCACTGCAAGTCCAGTGCAGTGCCCTCCGAGGTCTGGACGTAGTCGGTAAGGTTTCCCGATGCTGCATCCACTAGAACTTCAGGTCACACTGCAGAACCCGCATATGCCACCTGGCATGATTGATCAGCAGGATGCAGGAGGCCATGAGGCCCAGCAGTCTCAGGGTCTTCCTGACCAAAACACAGGACCAAGGCTGAAAGATCTGAATCATAGCCCGTATGTCCAGGACTCACTGTTTGGGTGGATAAACCCAAAATTGCGCAGTATCCAGAACCGTTCCGATGAAAAGGGGCTTCTGAGAGGGAATCAGATGCGACTTCGGTACGTAGATGGAAAACCCCTGTGAATGAAGGAGGTCGGCCGTAGTCTGGAGGTGGGAGATGACTGCCTGGGGCGAGCGCGCCTTCAACAGCCAGTTGTCGAGATAGGGGGAAGACTGAAACCCCTGATCTGCGCAGATGAGCTGCGACCACCGCCATCACTTTCATGAACACCCGAGGGGCGCTGGTAAGGCCAAAAGGGAGCATGGTGAACAGAGTGCTCGTGGCCTACCGTGAACCGCTGGTAACGCCGGTGGACCGGCAGGATGGGGATATGAAAATAAGTATCCTGCAAGTCCAACGCTACCATCCAGTCGTGAGGGTCTAGGGTAGACAAGACCTGAGCAAGCGTGAGCATCTTGAACTTCTCCTTCCAGAGGAAGCGATTGATGTTCTGGAGGTCTAAGATAGGACGCAGGCCCTTGTCCTTCTTTGGAATCAAGAAGTAGTGGGAATAACAACCACTACCTACTTCTGACATCGGAATACGCTCGATGGCCCCCCTTGGCCAAGAGGGCCGCAACTTCCTGCTGGAGAGGTGCCAAGTGATCCCCAACATGCGGTGGTACTGAGGCGGAATGGCTGGAGGGGCAGTCTGGAAGGGGAGGGAGTAGCCCCGTCGGACTATCTGCAGAACCCACCTGTCCGAAGTGATGGTGCGCCAGTGGGGGAGGTGATGGCGAAACCTGCCACCCACCTGCGTCTGGTAGGCCTGAAACACCGGACTAGGAAGGTTTTGAGGCAGCGGCGGCAGGGGCGGTGGTGGGCTGACCCACCCGCTGGCCCCGTGACCCACCTCGGTGGGCACCCCGCCCCGGCTGCGCTGAGACTGCGGCTGCGCAGGCCGGCAGGTCTGAAAGGAACGCGTTTGGGCGCCTCGACCCTGACCTCCAAAGGAGCGAAAAGCAGACCCCAAGGGAATGCGCGTGGTGGCAAGACCCAAGGACTGGGCCGTAGCCCAGGAGTCCTTAAAGCGCTCCAAAGTGCTATCCGCCTTGTCACCAAAGAGGCGTGTGCCATCAAAGGGCATGTCCAACAAAGTGTTCTGGACATCCTCTGAGAAACCAGTAGTTCTAAGCCAGGTGTAATAGCGTAGTGCCACCGTTGAGGAAATTGCCCTGCCGAGGGAGTCGGCTGTGTCAACACCACAACGAATAGTGAATTTCGCAGCATCTCTCCCTTCGGTAATGGCTTGGGAGAGCACAGCCCGAGCCTCCACTGGACACTAAGACAGCACCTGTGCGACTGCGTCCCACAGAGAGTGGGAATAACAGCTCAACAGGCACGCAGTATTCACCGTCCGCAACCTGGCAGAGGTGAAAATCTTTTTCCCAAACTACTACAGTTTTTTAGATTCCTTGTCCAGAGGTGCGGAAGGGAACACGCTCGGAGAGGCAGAGGCCTGGACAACCAGACTCTCGGGCATTGGGTGTTGCGTGAGAAAACTGGGGTCTCCCGGGGCCAGGCGATGACGTCGCGCCACACTCATCCACAGGAGCCCCTGTGTTAGGCTTGGCCCAGGTGCTTAACAGAATGTCTGTAAGCGCGTCATTAAAGGGCAGTAGCGGCTCCACAGAGGAGGTCACTGGCTGCAGCACCTCTGTCAGGACATTGGTCCTGATAGGCACAGATGGGAGCTCCAGGTTCAGAGCCTCAGCCGCCCTACGCAACACCACAGAAAAAGTCCCAATCTATTCCGTAGCTGCGGAAGCAGTGTACCAGGGTGCGGAGAGAAATCCAGATCACCAGGACCTTCCGCATCACCTTCCCACTCTGGTTCATCCTCGCATTGAGCTGCGAAGGGGTCCTCGGACCCCTCTCAGTAGTCCCCTTCGTCCACCGGCCGTGTAAGAGGCCGGTAAGGACGAGGGGCTCGGGGAAAGGGAATAAACTCACCACCTGGATTTGGAATCGGAGGATAGTAGACCAATCCAGGGTCGACGTAGTCCGGCCCCATAGGCAACAGCGTCGGCTCCGACGCCGGAGGCAGTGTCAGGCCGGGTGCCTGCGGCGGCGCAGAGGCCGGAGCTGACGACGCCGCCACCGAGTATCTTGCCAGCTTAGCCGGGGCCAAAGGCAGCGGCACGGGGGCAGAACCACCCAACGGGTCCATGGGGCCCGAAGGCGCTCCGGAGGGATCAGATGTAGGAAACAAACAGCGCATGGTCGACAGGAATACCTGTATTTCTTCTGAAGTCGCGTGCGGGCCCGGGAAAGGCAGGTAGGCCGCATGCAACAATGGAGGCTCCAACGGAGCTGCGGTGGAGTGACCCCCCCACCCCCACCACCGCGTCCCGCAACCGGTGAGGGGTAGACGAAGAGCGAAGTCGCTTCTTCGACTTCTTATGGTGCCTTGACTTACCTGTCCCCAATTCCGACGAACGACGGTGTCGGCTCCGTGACCTGTCCCTTGACCTCCCACGGGAGTGGGACCTTGAGCGGTGCGGAGCAGATTGCCGGGCCTCCAACAACTTTCGGGAATGCTCCCGCAAAGCCTGCTGCGCCATGGCCCGACAATCACGGCACGCCTCTGGGTTATGGGCGTGCCCCAAGCACAAGAGATACACGTCATGCGGGTCCAGCACTGACATGGTCCGACAGCAGTCCCAACTCGACAAAACAAGAGACACAAGTCTCAAAAACCAAGATAGAAAAGTTAACTATGAGTATCTCTCTCTCTCGGATCTGCGCTTGCTGGCACGGAAAAAGAAAGAACTGACATCAGCGCGCGTGGGCGCATCTAAGTAGTTCCGACAACGTCATCTCAGCGACTACGACGCCAGCGACATACGCGGAGCCACACGACCACGCCTGCCGACGCCCAAGGGTACTGCTGACGAAAACTTTCCGGATCCAGTCTAACGCCTGGAGATATTCTAAGGTAAGGAATCTATCACTAACGTGTCTCTTTCAGATAACTTTTGACGCACAGATCTAAAAGAATGAGCAATCCATTAAAAAACAAGGATTTGAGCATTTTATCCCTAATCCACAGCTACAAAAACCACCAGTTTCCTTGCAATTGAGCTATCTCATGGTAAGAATACAAAGATTAACTCCAATTCAAAATGTAAAAATTTGCTGTGTTATGCTCATATTTGCAAATGTCATAAGATAAGAAAAGGAGGCTCACTCCTGCCAGGACTCCCAACATAGGGCAGTGGAATTCTTTTTCTTAACATATAAAATATCTCTAGCTCTGAAGATAGATTCAGTTTTAGCACATATATCCTTTTGGGACAGTTCAACAGAGCGCTCCCACCTAGATTGGCCCAATGAATACCGACTTTTTACCTCTGAATGTACACATCTTATATAGACGCCCCATTTCCGTTCACTCCTCATTCTGTTTGTTTTCTTTTGGGGCCTTGCTGAGGCTCGCAGTCTGCCATCTCAAGTCTCCGTAAAGTACAATTCACTTTGCGGCAGACTCATTGACTCAATTTTCCAAGTCTGACCCACTGTTTCTGATGTGTTTTCACTCCCAGCTCTGCCCTGAGAGGCCCTCTCTGCAGTATTTCCCACCATTCGTGCATCTCCCTACTACAATCATGGAAGGACTCCAGGTCCACTTCCTCACTTCCACATCTGCTATCTCACCCACTTCATTCTCAAGTTTAGTGCAGTGGTACCAAACACTGCATGAACTGATCATCAGACCATTATCTTTGACATCATGCCTTCTAGGCTCCCCGCATGCCCTGTCAATCATGGGCAGGGGGAATTGAAGAACCCCCTTGGCTAGGCCGCCACTACCACCATCTGTGAGTGGTCCATAGTAGAGTTCACCTCAAAATCCAACGTTTTCGCTCAAGAATAGGCAGTGGCACATCACACACTCTCTCCCACCTCCAAGTTAACAGGTTCACAGGAACATGAAATAAATAGCTTTCCTAACCAATTTTTTTTTATTTTCTCTCTTTAGGAAAATGAAAGGAAACCCTTTATATGTAAATACAACTTTACAGAAGAAAAACTGTTGTGTATCTTTCACATAGTTCTTCGCAGCTCCAGCATACTGCACAGTGTGGGGTGACCCTTCATTTTATTTCAACAGTCTGCTAAAGGACGCAAGATCCAAAATAAATCTGCTTCCATTCCCCTCGTTTTAAAGAGAAGAGTGCACGTTTTTAGTTATAAGTATCATGAATGTACCCAAGATGGACAGCCAATGTTATAGAAAAAATAAATAAATATCCTCAAGCGGAATCAAAAATCTAGGAGCGCATAGGAAAAAAAGAGCTAAAATCACAGAATAGCACTGTATTAGCTTTACAAGACTTTAAAGGTTATATGCAGAAATTGAACTGATTAAAAGTGAAGCCTACCAGCAACAACTTGTAGAACAACAGTGATATCTGGCTTTTTGTAACAAGATCAACTATGGTTGGGGGGGGGGGGGTTAGTCAAACCACAAAGAATAGTCAGCATTTTAATTGTTTTTTCTTTTCTTGAAATCACCTAAAATGTGAGCATAATGAAAACACAAGACTCCAGACTTAAGACTTTACAGACCAGCAGAGTTTGCAGCCCGGTGAGCCTTAATTGAAAGGAGAAACTGGAAAGGAAATGCCATTCTAAGTTCTAAGCTGCATGGAACAAAAACTCCCACTCCAGTACATGCCTGAACCTTCTGATTTAATATTTGAGGTTATCAATGAAAATGGTACTACTTGCTTCAAAATTGAAGAGTACTGTGAATTACTGGAGAAAAGTTGCTATACCATATGGACAGAAGACTGCATCACATGCTCTCCAATCTTCCACACCCAGCTGAGCAGCTTAGAAACAAACTTCTGAAACCCGTAAGTTGGGCACTATTTGATTTCTGACAGTCACAGAATTTATAGCATGGCAAACAATATCCTTGCCTTTAGCAATGCTCTTTCTGGTGGATATTCCAACTGTAGATTCCTCACCTTTAGAATATTCCCAGATGCCAGGCTGGATCCACAAATTTGTTTTCAGCAATGGTCCCCGGGTGGTGGCACCATATGGCTCTGCAAAGACTTCACACCACCACAAACGTGACTGAGCGGAGCTGCATATGAGTGCCACCCCGGAGTACTGACACCAGTTTTTTAATCTTTCTTCATCTGTGCTCACAAAGTAATTTGAATATACGGCAGATGACTATGCTAAAAAGAAACTCTGAACCGTAATATGATGTACACTTCACAGAATAGGGAAGTAGGAATGGAGTGAGGAAAATATTTTTCACCAGAAGGATAATGTTACTTACCCAGTAAGCATCTGTTCTTGGCATGTGAGCTGTAGATTCACATGCTTTACAAACTCCTGCCATCTAGTGTAGGGTCAGATGTTTGCAAGTTGTTTTTCTTCAAAGAAGTCTTTCTAGTCACGAGGTAGGTGACTCCTCCTTTCAGTGATAGTGCGCATGGGCATCGACTACATTGTTAGATTGTTTTCTCGCAGAGGGTAAGAATGGAGTTATTAAGTGTAGAATAGAGATATCCATGTGCATATATTTTAAGTAAGAAAGAACTGCAACAGGTAAAGGTACCGTGGGAGGCGGGTGGGCGCAAGTGAATCTACAGCTCTACATGCCAAGAACAGATGCTTACTGGGTAAGTAACATTCTCCGTTCAAGGCATGTGAGCTGTAGATCACATGCTTTGCATACACTATACAGAAGTATTCTCCCAAGGCGGTGGCTAACTGCAGTTGTCTGAAAAAGTGCTCTAAGTACTGCCTGGCCCATATTAGCTTGTTGTCTTGCTAACACATCTACAGAATAATGTTTGGTGAATGTGTGTGGTGTGACCATGTTGCAGCCTTACAAATGTCAACTATGGGGATGTTTCCTAAGAAAGCCATAGTAGCCCCTATTTTGCAAGTGGAGTGCGCTTTAGGGGGTATTGTTAAAGTTCACTTTGCTTTTGAATAACAAGTCTAAATTTATTTAACAATCCATCTAGCAGTACCGGATTTGAATATAGGATTGCCCTTGTGAGGTGGAAAAAGTTTTTTAGTCTTACGAAGTGACTTTGTTCTTTCTATGTAATATTCGAGGGCTCTAACATCTAAAGTGTGTAGAGCTCATTCTGCCAATGAATCTGGTTGAGGAAAGAACACAGGTAACTCAACCGATTCATTGATGTGAAAGGCAGAAACTACTTCAGGTAGAAATTTAGGGTTGGCACGAAGAACCACTTAGTTGTGGGAAGCTGAAAAAAAGGTTCTTCTATGGTTAGTGCCTGTAGCTCACCTACTCTCCTTAGTGAAGTCAATGCAATGAGGGAAGCGATTTTCCATGAGAGAAACTGCAGTTCACATTTATGCATGGGTTCAAAAGGTGGGCCCATTAATCGTGTTAGGACTATGCTAAGATTCCACACTGGGGCAGGTGGAAGTTTTGATGGTATAACTCTTTTTAGTCCTTCCATAAAAGCTTTGATAACTGGTACTCTAAAGAGAGATAAGTGTTGCCTATATTGTAAATACGCAGCTATTGCAGTGAGATGTAAGCGGATAGAAGTGTAAGCTAATTCTGACCGCTGCAAGTTTAACAAATAAAATATGATATTTTGTATGGAAGAATCAAGAGGATTGATATTATTACAATAGATAAAAAACGCTTCCATTAAGCTGCATAACAGGCTCTTGTAGTGGGTCTTCTGGCCTCTCTAATAATGTTCATACAGTCTGGTGTAAGATTCAGATAACCAAACTCTAGGAGCCAGATCGCTAGGTTGAGTTCTTTGGGATTTGGGTGTCTGATTTCTCCATGGCTCTATGAGAAGAGATTGGATGCGAGATGCCGCTTTTGATGTATAATTACTGATAGCTCCAACAGGATCGTGGACCAAGGCTGACGGGCCCATGTGGGAGCTGCTAAAATCAGTGTGAGGGATGTTAGCCTGAGTTTACGAACCACTGATGGAATGAGTGGGAGGGGCGGAAAAGCATCAGCAAATATCCCTGACCAGTTCATCCATAGTGCATTGCCTTTGGAGAGCAGGTGTGGATACCTGAAGGCGAAGCTTGGAGATTTCGCGTTTTTGCGTGTGGCAAAAGATCTAATTGAGGAAACCCCCAACTTTAAAAGTATGGGAGGAGAACTTGAGGGTGAAGTTCCTACTCGTGGATTTGCAGCCTCTGTCTGCTGAGAAGGTCGGCAATCTGATTGTTTACTCCTGGGAGGTGTTCTGCTAGGAGATAGATTTTGTGGTTTATGGCACATTTCCAAATGTCTTGAGCTAGGTGTGACAGTTGGAGAGTGTGTCCCCCCTGTTTTTGTATATAATACATAGCTGTCATGTTGTTGGTGCGGACTAGGACAGCTTTGTCTACGAGGTAAATTTGAAAGGGTTTGAGCGATAGAGACACAGCTAGCAGCTCTAGATGATTTATGTGGAGAGCTTTTTGTTTTTGACTCCACAAGCCTTGAAATGTGTGATTCTGGAGATGAGCTCCCCAACCAGTGAGCGAAGAGTCTGCTGTTAGTATTGTCTGAGGAACAGGGTCTATGAAGGGTCGTCCTTTTGACACATTTTGTAGGTTCCACCACTGCAGAGAGCGAGGAGTACGGCTGTTTACCAACACTAGATCAGTTATGAGACCCTGCGACTGGTTCCACTGACTTGCTAAGCATTCCTGAAGGGGACACATGTGAAGCCTGGCATGGGGAACAATCATGATGCAAGAGGCCATCATTCCCAGCAGCTGCATATACACTCGATCTGATAGTGAGTGGGATGAAACTGAAGAATTCGAGCCTGATTATTACAAATTCTGGCTGCACTGGGGATAGCCAAAGCTCTTTGAGTATCTAAAGTAGCTCCTAGATATTTTTGAGTGTTGGAAGGTTGATGATGTGACTTCAACACATTGACTGTAAACCCCAGTTGGTGCAGTAACTACAGTGTTATGGGAGTGTGCTGGAGACACTTTAGGTACATACTGGCTTTGATGAGCCAGTTTTCCAAGTAGGAAAAGACATGAATGTGTTGTCTTCGTAGGTCAGCAGCGACAACTGCCAGACATTTTGTAAATACTCTGGGGGTAGTGGTGATTCCGAATGGGAGTACTTTGAACTGGTAATGCTGCCCCGCTACCACAAATCTGAGAAATGTGCCATGAACGGGATGTATTGGAATGTAGAAATACACGTCCTTTAAGTCTAGAGTAGACAAAGTCGCCCTGCTGTAGAAGTGGGAGCACTTGTAGAAGCGTCACCATATGAAAATGATCTGATTGTATGTAAAGATTTAATTCTCCGAGGTCTAAAATAGGGCTAAGAGAACCATCCTTTTTGGGTATGAAAGTAAAGGGAGTATACACCCGACCTCTGAAATTGTAGACGTAAGGGCTCTATGGCTCCCTTTAGTAGGAGAGACTGAACCTCTTTCTTGAGGAGGTGTAGATGCTCTGATGACATTTTGTGAGAACGTGGGGGAATGTTTGGAGGATTGTTGGTAAGCTACAGGCAATAACCAGAACGGATAATTCCTAGCACCCATTTGTCTGTAGTTATTGATTGCCAGACGGGTAGGAATTGCGAAAGACGACCCCCGACAAGTGATAAATGATCGGGGGAAGTGTAGGCAAGTCACTGTTTGCTATTTGAGGGAGAGGTGCATGTATTGGAACCTCTACCTTTGCCATCCGTAGCCTTAAAGAACTCCTTGGAAGCAGAGGGTTGATTGCTGCCTCTGTACGACTGTAGAGCTCCCATAGATTTTGCCACATCTGTGTCCTTTCATTTTCTCTAAGGATGTGCCTACACAGGACCAAAAAGGTGTTTTTTGTTAAATGGTGTGTTAAGAATAGAAGCATGAACGTCTGGTTTAAACCCTGAAATTCTTAACCATGCATGTCTTCTTAGTAGCACGCTGGTATTAACGGCTTTAGTCGCAGTGTAAGCCGCATCTAACGCACACCTAATGGAAGAATTAGAGATGAGCTTTCCCTCTTCCACTTGGTCTTTGGACATATGCTCATCAGGCACGAATTGGAGCAGTTGCTCCATTTTGTCCCAATGCACCCTATCGTACCTAGCTAAAAGGGCTTGGGTATTAGCAATGCACCAGTAATTTGCAGCTTGGGAGGCTACTCTCCTTCCAGAGGCGTCTGTCAGCTTAGACTCTTTGTCCGGAGGTGGAGCATCTCCTGACTTCTGAGAATTGGCCTGTTTACGGGCATTAGAAACCACTAAAGAGTCTAACAGTAACTGGCCCTTGATAAAAACTGGGTCTGATGGTGCAGGTTTATATTTTTTGTCTATCCTGGGGGTGAGAATACGTACACCAACAGGATGCTTAAATATGTCATCCACATGTCATATTTTATTTTTATTAATAAAGTTTTATACAACGCGAACTTGATCCCGAAGGATATCAGAGCGCTTTACAATTTGAGGGAAAGGAAGGTAACAGTTCAGTACATGAGTCAAGTGGGGAATCTACATAGGCATTGAATCAAATAGTGCTCACATAACAGATCGTTTACAAACCTGGGGTAAGCGAAGAATGGGCTAGTCGATGAAACATAATAACATAAGGGGAGCAAATACAATAATAATATACAAAATTAACAACAAATTTTGGAGTATGTCCGAGGCGATTAGAGCGGACAGTCGCATCTCTTATCAAGGTAAGAACTTTCATGAGGAATCTTTTTACTTCCAGTTTCAAAGCAACCTTGGAAGAGATTCTATGAATTTCCGGTGGAAGAGAGTTCCAAATTTTTGGTGCAGAGCCAGAGAAGGCTCGTTGGCATTTTCTCTTTTTGCGGAAGATCTGAGGTTTCAAGAGGAGGGAATTAGCACTCCTAGTCTTAACATACATTTGAGCATGGGGAGTGTGTGTGTGGATCTTTGGGAACTAATCAGGGTTTCAAAAAGGAAATCGTCCTCTAGGGATTCTTTATGTAGTTGTACCCCATGATATTCAGCAGCTCTACTTAATAGCACTATGTAACCTATGTTGTTATCGGGTGGAGAAGGTTTAGTAGGATAAAGGTCAGGATCATTATCTGTGGGAGAGTCTGTATTATAATCCTTCCAGGGGTCTGCAGGTGAAGGATCATTGCCCCATCCCCGTCGTTCTGATCATCAGGTGTATGTGGTGGTGGTGAATTAGTAGGAGTAATGAGCAAATGCTGTGTTTCCGGGGAAGGAGGTGATGGAGGAGGAGGATGAGAAGAGTTAGTACCAACATGTTTCCATTTTAAAGGAATGTGATAAGCTTCCCCTGATTCAGATTTGCGTCTAAGTGGCAATTTGGTCGCAATATGTCCAGTTTTTTTATTAAATGTAAGGATCCTTTTGTTTTGGGTCCGGTTTTGAAGGCGGGACATCGAAACGGGGCTTCTTTGGTGGTATTAGAGCATCTTTATGTTTTGGTGCCGAGATTTTCTGTGCCGGTGTCTTGGGTGCGGAGGATTTCGGTTCCGAAGACTGTTTCGGCATCGAAGGAGTTGGGCCTGAGAAAGGTTACAGTTTCAACACCGAAGGACTTGGCTCTGCCTCTGAGTGTGGGCGACCCGATCCCGAGCCGGAAGGCTTTGACATATGTTTTGGTGCCAAGCCTGAATGCTGGGCGTTGGAGACATGTTCTCGGTGCCGGTCATTGCCCGAAGGCAGAGGTGGGATCGGAGCCTTTTCTTGGGCTGAATTGGACTTTGGGGCAAGGGAGGATTTGTACTCACGATACACTGATCTTGCGGAATGTCTTAGTCGGCATCGGAGCCAGGCTCGGAGAGGGAGATAAGCTCCTCTTGTTCCTCCTCAGCCCCAATGGCATAGCCAGTTTCTTGTTCGGAATCTTCTCTGAAGATGTCTGGAATGAAGCTGGTGTTCTGACTCTGCATGTCACGATGTCGAGCCCAACGGTCGCGGATTGTTTTCTTTGAACGGAAAGATTTACACGCGTCGCAGTCCTTTTTGTTGTGCTCGGGAGATAAGCACAAGTTGCACACTTCGCGTGAGTCGGTGCGCAGGAACTTCGCGTGGCACCGATGGCAGAATTTGAATGGAGTCCAATCCATCGACTGCGAGGCAGACCGGCACAGGTAGGCCCGACAGCCTTCCACGAGTTTCCCCGATCGAAACAAGTTTTTGTATTATTAGTTATAGATTCCCTACCTTAGAATAGATATCCCAGCAATACCAAACCCGAAGGTGGGTCTGCGAACTAAGTTCACACCAGGAAGTTCTGGAGAACAGAACGGCCAAAAAAGCGGTCTCTCCAGACTTGGCTGTCCAGGCAGTAATGCTCTGTAAACGTGTGCAAAGATGCCCACGTGGTTGCCTGGCAGATGTCAACCAGTGGAACTCCACATCCCAAAGCAGTAGTGGCTGCCTTCGCCCTGGTAGAGTGGGCGCGCAGTCCTACTGGAGGTTCCTTTTTAGCCAAAGAATAGCAGATCTTAATGCATAGGACAACCCATTGAGAGATGGTATGTTTGTGCACTGCCCGATCTTTCCTGGCACCCGGATTACCCACGAAGAGTTGATTGTCCACCCGGAAGTCCTTAGTGCAGTCAAGGTAGATGGACAGAGAACATTTTGGGTCCAGACGGTGGTGTGTCTCCTCCTATTTGGAAGGGTGTTGAGGCAGGAAGAAGGTGGGCAATGTGATGGTATGACCTATTTGGGAAGAAGTAACCACTTTGGGGAGAAAAGAGGGACTAGTACGAAGAACCACTTTGTTCAGATGGACAGCAAGAAAGGGAGGTTTGGAAGATAAAGCCTGAAGCTCACTCACCCTGTGAGCAGAGGTGATGGCGAGCAAGAGAGCAGTCTTCAAAGTAAGGAGACGAAGAGGACAATTATGTAGTGGCTCAATGGGAGCACACAGAAGATAAATGAGGACAAGATTCAAGTCCCACTGGGGCATTATGAAAGGAGAAGGAGGAAAGAGATAAGTAATGCCATTCAAAAATCTTTTAACAATCGGGGACTTGAAAAGAGAAGGCTGATTAGGAAGGCGAAGAAAGTCCGAAATGGGCAAAAGATAGACTTTAAGAGTGCCCAGCCTAGAGCCCTGCTGGGCCAAGGAACGAATAAAGAGGAGAGCGTCTGAAACAGGGGCAGAAAGGGGATCCACAGCCTGTGCTGTGCACCATGCCACAAATTTGTTCCATCTACAGGCGTATATCGTTTTAGTGGAGGGACGCCTGGCTGCCAAGATGACATTACAGACTTCGGGAGGAAGGTTGAAAGCTGTCAACTGTCGCCGCTCAATCTCCACGCAAGGAGGTGGAGGCTGGACAGGTTCAGGTGGAGGACCGTCCCCTGCTGCTGCGACAGAAGATCCTCCCTCAAGAGCTCGAGGTGCCAGACTCTTCGTGCCCAGCCCAGAGCTACAAGAATGACTTGGGCCAGGTCACGCTTGATCTTCAGCACTGTGGTCAGAAGTGGTACAGGTGGAAAGGCGTACTCGTGACGAAAGTGCAACCTTGGAAACTCCAACGCGTAGAACTGCTGATGTTGCGCGTTCTCTTCAGTGGCGAATAGATCCAACCAAGGCTCTTCCCACTGCCGATACCTTGCACCATCTCTGAGTGAAGACTCCATTCATGATCCAACATGCACAGGCGGCTGAGATTGTCGTCCCTGGCGTTCAGGGAACCTGCCAGGTGTTGAACCACCAGGGTCATGCTCTGATGTTCCAGCCATGTTCAAAGGCAAAGAGCCTCTTGACATAGGGTCCACGACCCCATCCCGCCTTGTGTGTTGCAGTACCACATGGCGGAGGTGTTGTTCATGAACACTTGCACAACTCCTCTGACAGAAGGAAGGAATGCCTTCAGTGCAAGCCGAATCGCCCGGAGCTCCAGAAGGTTGATGAGGATCCCGGACTCACCGGAGACCAGAAGCCTCTGATCTCCGCCTCTCCCATGTGGCCGCCCCATCCCAGGAGTGACAAATCCGTCACCACAGCAAACTGTGGTTGGGGAAGGTAGAGGGGTCTGCCGTTGACCCAATCACGTTTCGTGAGCCACCACTGCAACTGACTTGCAGTCCCCTCCGAGATCTTGACAACATCGGAAAGGTTTCCCTGATACTGTGCCCACTGGAATGTCAGGTCCCACAGTAGAGGCCGCATATGCCATCTGGCATGATCTACATGCAGACGGTCCTGCAGCCTCATGGTCCTCGCCGAAATTCGGGATAGAGGTTGCAACATCGGTATCATAGCCCGAATATCCCAGATGCTTGGGAGGATAAGCCTGAAACTGCGCTGTATCCAGAACTGCTCAGATGAAAAGGAGCTTCTGAGAGTGAATCGGGTGCGACTTCGGTACGTTGATAGTAAATCCCAGCGAATGCAGGAGGTCCGCCGTAGTCTGGAGGTGGGAGAAGACAGCATGGGGCGAGCCCGCCTTCAACAGCCATTTGTCGAGATAGGGGAAGACTGGAACCCCTGATCTGCGCAGATGAGCTGCGACCACCGCCATCACTTTCATGAACACCCAAGGGGTGCTGGTAAGGGCAAATGGGAGCATGGTAAACAAAGTGCTCGTGGCCTACCGTGAACCGTAGGTAACGCTGATGGGCCGGCAGGATGGGGATGTGAAAATAAGTGTCCTGCCTGTCTAACACTACCATCCAGTCTCCAGCGTTGAGGGCAGACAGGACCTGAGCCAGTGTCAACATTCTGAACTACTTTCCGGAGGAAGCAGTTGATGTTGCAGAGATCCAAGATAAGACGCAGGCCTTTGTCCTTCTTGGGGACCAGAAAGTAGTGGGAATAACAACCACGACCTACTTATGGGGCAGGAACTTGCTCGATGACTCCTTTGGCCAAGAGATCCGTAACTTCCTGTTGGAGAAGGGACAAGTGATCCTCTGACATGCGATGGTATTGAGGTGGCATGGATGGAGGGGTAGTCTCGCAGGGGAGGGAGTAGCCCCTTCGGACTATCTGCAAAACCCACCTGTCTGACTTGATGTTGAGCCAGTGGGGGAGGTGATGGCGAATCCTGCCGTCCACTCGCCAATGGTGGACCTGAAAGGTCGGACTGGGAGGGCTTGGAGGCTGATGCAGAGGAGGGTGCTGGTGGACTGGCCCGCCCGCTGGCCCCCAGACCCATAACTGTGGGTCCAACATCCCCTGCCGCACAGAGGCTGGACAGCTGGCTCAGGCCTGTGTCTCTGGGCAGAACGTGGCGGGGCACCCCTTCCGTAGCCACGAAAGGGGTGAAAAACAGACTGCGCAGGGCGGGAGGTGGAAGCGAGGCTCAAGGATCTGGCCGAAGTTCTGGAGTCCTTAAAGCGCTCGAGCACGTTGTCTGCCTTGTCGCCAAATAGGGACGGCCATCAGAGGGCATGTCGTCTAGCTTGGACATCACCCGAAAAGCCAGGGGACCTCAGAAGGGCGTAGCGTCTCAGGGCTACTGACGTTGAAATCGTCCTGCCTAGCAAGTCGGCGATGTCCAGCCCACATCTTATGGCGAACTTCACTGCGTCTCTCCTTTCGGCAACTGCACAGACCGGGCCTCCTCCAGGCACTGTGGCAGCACCTGCGCGACCGAGTCCCACACAGAGTGGGAGTAACAGCCCAAGAGACATGAGGGGTTCACCGACCGCAGTCCTAAGCTGGCGGAAGAAAACATCTTCCCAAGGCGGTCCAGCTTCTTGGATTCCCTATCCGGTGGTGCGGTAGGGAATGCGCCCTTGGAAGTCGAGGCTTGGACCACTAACCTCTAAGGGGTGAGGTGTTGGAAGACGAAAATGGGGTCACCCGGGGCCAGGCGGTGGCGTTGTGCAATCATCCTATCCACATGAGCCCCTGTGTTGGGCTTGGACCAGGTGCCCAAAAGGATATCCATGAGAGTCTCATTGAACGGCAGCAGGGTCTCCGAAGAGGCGACTGCTAGTTGAGGCACCTAGGTACGGAGGTTAGTCTTGAACGCCACCGTAGGAAACTCAAGGTTTAAGGCCTAAGCCGTCCTACGCAACACCACTACATACGATGCACCCTCCTCTGTAGCCACGGCAGGGAGGGATAGCATGCCAAGATCTGGGGTGTTGTCCAGACCAAGGGCCTCACCAAACTCCTCTCTCCAGTCAGGTTCTTGAATGAATGAATGAATAGAGTTTTTATAAAGCGCGATGGCTACCCTGAGGCGTCCCAGCGCTAGCGAACTTAAGCATAACATAAGTAAAAGGGGGGAACTAGTCAGTGGTAGTAAACAGTAGCGTTTTTAACCCCTTGCGGAATAAGAGATGGTTAGGCTCTGAGCGCAGATGGAGAGGGAGGGAGTTCCAGAGTCTTGAGGAGTTATAGGAAAACGATCGTCCGCCAGCTCTGGATCTCTTGATTTTTGGCACTGAGGTCAGAAACAGGGAAGCCGACCTAAGATGTCTGTTAGGAAGGTAAGGGGGGATTAGAGAATGGTTAATGGTAGCACCAACCTTCCAGAAGGCGCGATGGGCGATACATAGGCTTTTAAAAGCGATTCTGTCCCTAATTGGGAGCCAGTGCAGTTTCCTTAGGCCAGGTTTAATAGAGACAAAACGGGGGGCTTGCAGGAGCATTCGTGCTGCACCGTTTTGAATGACCTGTAGTTCTTCTAACTGGTCTCCCATAGGGTCCCACAGTTCTCCTCCCAGTTCTCCTCACCCTCCTCTGGTAGCCACTCAGGGCGATAGGGACCACCAGGGGAGAACAGTGGTACAATAGTACCAGTCGGCGCCAGTCCGCATCTGCGTCCACATCGAGGGGAGGCTGGGCTAGAAGTCGGATGGGAACACAACCGGCGTCAGAGGGGGCAAGGTGTCTCCACTATTTTCTGCGCCAGAGGAGGTGTCACGATGTCGATCGGCGCCAAACCGGATTCAGGTCTAAATCCCTGGGGGCCCTGGGGCGCCGGAGCCAAAGCTGCTGGCATCGAGGGCCTAGAGCCCCCAGCTGAGTCTGCACTACCTGAAGGCACGCCGGCGGAGTCGGGCTGCCCAAAGTTCCAGTGGAGGGATTCGTAAAAAAACGACGAAGATGGGCAGGGGTCGCCCCGGCTCCCGAGAAGGGAGCGAGGCTCGGGGTCGACCCAACAGACTCCGCGGGCAGAGCCAGATAACTGACTTCAGCAACCCGCATCAGCCGATGGACGGGGAGAACGCGAAGAGCGACAATGCTTCTTTGCCTTCTTTTTGGGCTTTGACTTACCCGAAGACTTCGATGATGAGTGGTGTGATGGCTCTGCGACCGGTCCCGCGACCTACCTCTTGACCGGGACCACGAGCGGTGAGGAGTGGACTGCCAGGCCTCGAGTAGCTTTCAGGACCGCTCGCGCAAAAGCTTCAAGATCATGGCCCGGCAGTCGGAGCATGACCTCGGGTTGTGGTCGCGCTCCAAACACCAAAGGCACACGAGGTGGGGGTCAGAAACCAACATCAATTTGTGACAAGAGTCACAAGCCTTTAAGCCGGTTCGAAGACGGGACATCCCTACGTGCACTAGGAGTCGAACGACTCAAAAAGAAGTCAGCAAAAAGAGTCAAAAAGTGACTCGAGGTACTGCTCTCTCTGGATCTGCGCTGACTGGGCAGAAAAAGAAAGAACTGAGGACAGCGGGCAGGGGCGGCGTCTAAGTAGATACCGCAACGTCATTCCAGTGACCCCGACACCAACGACTAACGCGGAGTCGACCGAAACCACCTACCAACGAGCAGGGGTACTGCTGAAGTTTGACGCCTGGGGGTAGTTCTAAGGTGAGGAATCCATAACTAATTGTCTCTTTTAGATAGATCAGATTTTAATGCAGAGCACTACACATCCAGAGAGCATTTTTTTCTACACTGCCTTATCTTTTTATACCCCACAAAAAGCTGATCATCCACTCTGGTGTGCCTGGCTGATCAATATAAAAACTGAGGGCTCTCTTGGAATCCAAGTGATGCAGTCTCTTCTCTGTTGAGGGTTGAAGCAGTGCAAAGAACACGGATAGTGTGATAGACGGCCAACATTAAATTGTGCTCCCCATTTTGGCAGAAATACAACTGGTGTCCTTAAAACCAGTTTGTTAGGAAAAAATGAAGTGTAAGGTAGGTGGACTGAGGGAGCCTAAACTCACATTTTCCGAGCAGATGTTATGGCAACTACAAAGACAGTTTACCATGTTAACAGACGCCGTGGACAACTGCTCAAGAGGAGAGCACAAGGAAGGTAAAGACTAGATTGAAGTCCCACTAT
This sequence comes from Triturus cristatus, assembly GCF_964204655.1. Classification (NCBI taxonomy): domain Eukaryota; kingdom Metazoa; phylum Chordata; class Amphibia; order Caudata; family Salamandridae; genus Triturus; species Triturus cristatus. The sequence goes on along the minus strand of NC_140591.1, from coordinate 170,364,759 downwards.
GACATCACAAAGGGTTTTGATGGAAACAAATGCCAATCTTTCAGGAAACTTATCACAAATGTTTTAAACAAAGAAAGGCGATCAGCAACCATAACAAAACTGCAGAAAATAGCCTTTAACAGTGCCCAATGCAAATCCTTGCTAGGCGATTACCAAAACAAACAGACATTGCAGCAGGTCAATCTGGTAGGTACTGCACAAAGCCACAAACGTGTCCTAGGCCACAGTGTACTCCTATTTCATACAAGGGATCCTGGCTGACAGAATAACAGAAGGAAAATAGAAGGAAACCAGCTGTGGGCACTCAATCTCCAAGCAAGGAGGTGCAGTTTGTGGAGGCTTCGGTAGAAGACCATACCCTGTTGCTGCTACAGCAAATCATCCCCAAAGTAGCAGATAAATAAGAGGACAGATGCTCATGGCCAGAGGTTCTTGGTACCATACCTTCTGCGCCCAATCCAGAGCCACATGGATAACTTTAAGCTGGTCAGTCTTAATCTTCTTCAGTAGTCCAGCAAGGAAGGGTAGAAGAAGGAAGGCATACAGGAGTCCCAAGCTCTACTCAAGGTAGAATGCATTTGCCAGAGAGCGCCATCTTCAGAACTGCAGCGTGCAAAATGTAGGAAGCTGGCTCTGTATATACTATACCAAAGTAAAGTATAGTGTGCACAGAGTCCAGGGGATCCCAGAGACATAATAGAGGCTAAATTAGATATTCACTAACAGCTCTCTTTGTGGTAGTGTGGGTAAACAGGCTTATCAGGATGGTGTGTTAAGCATTTATTGTATTCACTCAAACAAGGACTTTTTACACACTCAGAATCCAGATCAATTGGGTAAGTTTAAAAAAAGGTACAGTTCTGTTTTATTTCTGGAACCAAGCAGGACTTGGTACAGATAGGTAAAATGTTCTTTCAAATGTAAAACTTTACACAGAAATGCAATTGGGAATGGATTTGCAATCGATACAGGTTTGGATATGCTTAAAAAACTGTTTAAATTACATATAAATTACTTTTGTTTTACTTTTGGATTATATCAACTCCGGGTTATCACACCGTGGAGCCTACAAAATATGGTAAGTAAGACTTTTTGAAGTTTAAGGTAAGGTTACTTTGCTCTCATACAAAAAAAACAATCAACAGACATTTTTTTGGAACAGAAAACTCATAACATTTGTTCTTATGTGAAAAAGAGGATTAATGGTTTACAGGTAAGAAAACAACTTACAAGTAATAGTTTTGGGACCAGGGTTCCACAAGGTCCAGTTAGGCACTCAAATTGCTCCACCAGCGGCACTGGGGCGGCCAGGTGCAAAGTGTAGGGACACAATGTTAGCCAAAGGGGATAAGGGGGCCTTCGGTCAGGGGCTGCTTACAAGCAGGCTACTCTGGTGTGGGAGCAAATTTCCTGCGGCCAGACGTTGGGAGGCCTGTGATTTGCAATGGAAATCTCCGGTTTTGAAAAGGTGCTGCAGGCTTGGTCAGGGAGGCCTCCTGAAGGCGACCACCGGCTGGAGAGGAGTTGGGTTCTTGGGGATGCCTGGACATTGTCGGTTGGGCCACCCAAGGACATGGGGCTTGGGTGCAGGGATGTCTTTTGGCGTCTGATCATTTCACCAGCTGTCGCGGGGACCCTTCAGGTTGAAGCTGCACACGTTGGCTTCAGGGAGGTGAAGGATCACCAGATACCAGGCCAGGATCACTGAGGAGACCTCCTTGTGGTGTTGGCCCACTCTAACTCGGGGCGTGGGCGTCGGCTGCAGAGTGGTGAAAATCACAGAGCTACCTGGATCTGGGATTCTGTGGTGGAGTCTTTGTTGAGCATATCTGGTGCTCACCGGAGATAGTCGTTAAGATGGGTGCAGGGCAGGTCCTCTGGGCTCAAGGGGGCTGCTGGACACGCCGGGAATACCACTTAGGCAGGTCGGAGTTGGGGCACGCTGTAAGGGCTGGGGCCAAAGCAGCTGCTGTCCTCTTCTTCCTGGGTCAGCATGGCTCTTCCGTCGTCCTCCTTTCTTCCTCGAATCTGAGGAGCCAAGGTTAAAGCTGGACCCTAAATACTAAATTTAGGGGAGTTTACAGGGGCGTGCAGATCAGGACCAAAGGGTCCCTTCCTAGGGGTTGGTACACACCCTATTATACCACCCTCCAGTGGGAGGGGGTCATGAGCCTCTCCCTAATTGTCTGGGTTCCCTCATCTTCAAGATGGAGGGGTCTGAGATGCGTGCTTCACCTCGCCTCCCCCACCGGTGGGGTTGGCAAAGGTTGGCACACCTCTGCTCCTAACTCAGTTTCCCTGCTGATTCTCCTGCCTAGAGTAGGGGCCAGAACCAGTGGGAGCCAGTTGCTGGGCTCAATAGGCAGGGCAGCTTACAAAGGCAGCAGGCCTTTAAAGCTTGCCGTTCGTGGACCTAGTCCATCCTGGGGGAGGAGGTATGACATCTCTGTCCAGGATGGGCCTGGTTTCTGGAGCAGAGGCTCTCTACCCAGCAGTCTAGAAACCTGTCTGGTGGTGGCAAATGACAGGCAGCCATTCAGGAACCACACCAGGGCTGGTCGTTTTTCAGGGTGCATCTCTAAGATGCCCTTGGAGTGAGACATTACATTAAATCCAACACTGGCATCAGTGTGGGTTTAATGTGCTGAGAAGTTTGCTACCAAAAGTCCCAGGTTTCAGCAAAACAATTATGGAGATAGGGAGTTCGTAATGACCAACTCCCAGGCCATGTACTATTTACAGCTTTACTGCACTTACAATATCTAAGAATGGACTTAGACACTGTAGGGTTACGGTGCTCAGGCAACTCAACCCTCACATGGGGGCTAGTGCACCCTGCTAGAGGTGTGACTTACCTAAGCCCCAGGCAGTGAGTTGTAGGCATGGCACACATCCATGTGTGCCATTTCGACTCTTCACTTTTTTCTTCACCAAAACACACAGCCTGCAATGGCAGTGTGTGTGTGCTCGGGTGTAGGGTCCCTAAGGGTCACACAATAGGTGCTGCAGCTTTTAGAGGCCTTCACTGGTCACAGTGCCCTTGGTACCTTTTACAAGGGGCTTACCTGTGGCCAGAGATATGCAAATTGTGGGTACAAAGGTACAGTTTTGGAGAAAGAACTCAGGCCCTGGGCGCCTGATTGGCAGGGACCCAGGGCATATCAAGTCAAAATGCATCAGATTTCAGGCAAAAAGTGGAGGCAACCAGGCAAAAAAGGGGCATTATTTCTCCACAAAAACACTGAAATTGTGCATCTGCAGCAGTGGCCAAAAGATCGACCCACGATTCTCCCCACTGCCAGAACACAGGGGGAGGGGGCGGGGAGGATCGGCATTGACAGAATATGAGGCAAGACTTGCAGAGGAGAATATACGCTTCCCAAAGGTCTCCATGCCTTTAGATTTGCAATCCAGGGGGGCTTTAGAAAAGGTGGTAGGGTTTACTCTGCTGGTGGACCCCTGTACCACCAAACTCTTTGGCGTTGTCAGGGTCACCTGGCACTGGTCTGTGGCGATGAACTACATGCCTATATACTGGTGTCCCAGAAGATGGAATTGACCAATTAGGTACCAGGAAGAGCTTTGTTAAATGGCAGTAAAAAATCCGCAAGTGCATGGCCAGGCTAGAGGACCTCCGTGATTAATCTGTCCTTCACTTCCAAGCTAAGGAGTAGCAGCTCTAGAACCTTCACAGCCCTTCGCATTCCATCGGCAAAAGCAGCACTCATCATCTGTGGCAGTACCAGGACAAGACACCAGTCCAGTGTATGGGAGGTGTCTAGACCAATGGCATCCTGTAGTTTATAGCAACACTCTTCACTGTACTGTGGGACCAATCCATCCCCTACAGCATATGTGCCATTATTGTATATATCAGAACCAAAGAGCTGGTGTAATAACCTTGTCGCATGGTAAAAGCTAGGTGTCAGAGTCAGAAGCGTAGCCTATTCGCTTCGTTCCAGTGGGATCAAAACACAGTCTCGGCAGAGAGTGAGCAAAGGCTGGCTCGCACCAATGTCAACATGTAGAAGGCTGGCTTAATATATGGTGCACACTTATTTAAGGGAAGCACCTTGCACTGATCCAGACAACCCTTATGGTGATTTTAGAGGTCTTAGACAACCTTAGAAAGCTCTTTAAGTGGTAGCTGTGGAGAGCAGCCTCCAGGCTTAGTTCAGAAGGAGTACTAAGCAGCTTTTTTTCCCCCCAGAACTAACCATATAGTGTAGGTTAAACGATAAAGAACCACACAGTGTAGTTACAAAAATAAGCATAATTATTATATACACACACACTAACACATTAGTATATCTCCTACCCAGGGATATCAACACAATACTTCAAATGTAAACAGGTAAGTAATCACAAATACACAGTAGTCTCCTGAAGGAGAACAAACCATACAGGAACCCCACGTAAGCTGTGTGCATGGTGGAAACACAGCCGCGTACTCAATGTAAGTCCATAAGAAAGTCGCAGTTTTCAAGAAGAAGGACCCTTCCCAGTGGACTCTGAGGAAACCCCGTGGAAGACAGAAGGTTGGAGAGCCACCCCACCTGTGGATACCCCAGGAACCAGGATACCATCACCAGGGAAGCCAGGTGCATAGGAGCGAAGTGGCGTTGGAAACCGCTGTAGACCACAATGGAGGACTTCAGGAAAAATGCCGCTGGCGAAGGAGAAAGAATCCGGTGGAATCCAAGGATGGATACTTGAAGAACCTGCAAGCAGAGGGGACAGAGTCTATGCCACTTGGAAGTAACCAGGAGGCACGGAAGACCAATGACCACCAATGACAGGAGATGCAGGAGTAATGACGGTGATCTTGTCGCTGCAGCTTTGAGGACCAAGCAACGCTGTGGAAGGCCAGGAGCCATTCAAGGGCTGTCCCACGTCGGATGTCAAGAGTTAAGGAACCGGTGTCCTTTGGAACAACCAACAAGCCTTGGCAGAAGAAACAGAGGTGGTAAGCAAAAAAAGTGCAGCGTTGTGACCAGCAAGGTCCAAGGGACACACCAAGTGCAGGAGAGTCAGAGCAGGCTGCAAGCAAGCAGGGGAGCCCATTGAAGCCAAAGAAGACCCTCAAGAGAACCCACAGGCCAAAGGCACAGGTGTAACAAGAGGACCTAGAGCGGCTAACTAAAGATGCATGCCCATGGTGCAGAAGATGGGGTGAGGACGAAGATCTTGGCAGGAAGAGATGCTGCAGCTTCATGCAGCCCGAAGATCTCTGGAGAACAAAGCCAACAAGCCGCGTAAGTCGACGTGTTACACAGGGGTGCTGTTCCAGCGGTTCAGACGAAGGATACTGGCCTCAAACTTGCTGAGAGAACAGGTCAGTCCTCGAGGAAGTTGCAGAACCACAACCTGTATTGCGGTGCCTCTCGGAGTCTGCAGGACGTCAGGAGCAGCAGACCGGTCAGCTTCATTGAAGTGCCAGCAGATGCAAGGGAGTGACTCCATCACTCCAAGGGAGATTCCTTCTTTGATGCCCACAGGCCTGGAGAGGAACAAGGATGAAGCACAGGCACAGACAACGACGAAGACTCGCAGAACAGCAAAAAAAGGAGCAGCAGGAGTCATCCTTGAGGCAGTCTCGGTTCCAAGCAAAGTCCAGTGAAGTCCAAGGTACCCAGACGGTTGAAGTTGAAGTGATTTAGAGTTTTAATCTTGTCCCACATCGAATCTGAATAGCCACCCGCAGGAAAGCTGGGAATACAGGGGGGCACCCTAGGAGAGCCCCACAGAACATGGAATTCTACATCCAACACTGGAATCGTTGTTGGGGTCGGATTCCAACATGTTTGATACCAAACATGACCTGTTTCGGTGCAGCCAATATATAGTTCGACATCTCGCAATTGACTTGATGTCCACTATATGTATTAAAGAACAAGTTACTTACCTTCGGTAACGATATATCTGTAAGAAACTTTAGTTAGTTAGATTCCTTACCTTGCGATGAGAATCTGCACCGGTTGGCATGCGATTTAAGGTTTATTCTCTCACATCTATTTTGATCAGTGGTGCCATTTCACTTGACGTCAAAAACGCGTAGGCACCACACGTAAAATTCACGGTTACGTCTTCTTCTCTCTCCATTTCTTCGGGTCCTATATTACAAGACTAACTCCTACTTTTATTATTAGTTTTTAATTTACATAGACTCGTAAAAATTCCGACTTCAAACACCCAATTTTTCTACAGTTTCTCTTTCTTGCAAAAGTATCTATTGGTTATTGTTGATGTACCCTTATCAGTCTATGTCACTAGGTGATATATAATTTTCATTTACACAGCCTTCAGAAAGTCGTGGGACTACATTCCCAATGCGACGAAACACGTGTTGGCTGTGATTTTGATGTTTCGCTTGAACAATCCCAAACAATAAAGAAGACTTCTCATATGAAATTCGTGTTCTGTTCTCATTGTATTGATGTTTCCTTACAGTATATACATTGAAAATGTATACTATTTACGTGTGCTGAGGACTTAGAAATTATAGATTCCTTACCTTAGAATATCCCCAGGCGTCAGGCTGGATCCGGAAAGATTTCCGTCAGCAGTACCCTTGCGCGTCGGTAGGCGTCATCTGCGACTCCGCATCCGTCGTCGGCGTCGTGATCGCCGGGATGACGTCGGAGAACTTAGACGCCGCCCTCGCACGCTGACGTCAGTTCTGTACATAGCTTTCCGCGCCAGGAACGCAGAGCCATGCAAGAAACCGACACTGGTGCCTAAAACTAGAGCCCTTAAAGGAATGACCTTAACGAACAAGTTACTTACCTTCGGTAACGATGTATCTGTAAGAAACATTAGTTAGTTAGATTCCTCACCTTAGAATATCCCCAGGCGTCAGACTGGAGCCGGAAGATTTTTCGTCAGCAATACCCCTTGCGCGTCGCTAGGCGTCATCTGCGGCTCCGCGTCCGTCGTCGGCGTCGTGCGCCGGAATGACGTCGTCGGAGTACTTAGACGCCGCCCTCGCACGCTGACGTCAGTTCTTGTACATAGCTTTCCGCGCCAGGAACGCAGAGCCATTCAAAAGAAAGACACTGGTGCCAAAAATAAAATCTAGGGGCCTGAAAAGGATAACCTTAACCCTAGATGTCAGTTCGCAGAACGGGGAGGATGGGTGGGTCGGTGAGGAATCTAACTAACTAATGTTTCTTACAGATACATCGTTACCGAAGGTAAGTAACTTGTTCATCTGAAAGAAACACGTTAGTTAGATTCCTCACCTTAGAATAGATACCCAAGCAATACCATCCCCGGTGGTGGGTCTGCGAACCAAGATCACACCAGAAAGTCTTGGAGGACAGAACGGCCAAAGAAGCCATCCCTCCGGACTTGGCTGTCAAGGCAATAATGCCTGGCAAACGTGTGTAGCGAAGCCCACGTTGCCGCCTGACCGATGTCCTGCAAAGGGACTCCCCGTCTCAAAGCAGTAGTAGCCGCCGTGGCCCGAGTAGAATGGGCGCGCAGCCCAACAGGAGGGTCCTTTTTTGCCAAGGAATAACAAATTTTTATGCACAAAACGACCCACCGAGAGATGGTCCGTTTGTGCACAGCTTTCCCCTTCTTAGCACCCACGTATCCAACGAAAAGTTGGTCGTCCACCCGGAACTGCTTTGTGCGGTCCAGATAAAAGGAGAGCGCACGTTTTGGGTCCAGATGGTGTAGCCTCTCTTCCTCTTTGGAAGGATGCGGAGGCGGAAAGAAGGTGGGCAAGGTGACAGACTGCCCAAGATGAAAGGGGGTCACCACTTTCGGAAGAGAGGAGGGACGAGGCCGGAGGACAACCTTGTCCGGATGAACAGAGAGAAAAGGAGGCTTTGATGATAAAGCCTGGAGCTCACTCACCCGTCTAGCCGAGGTGATGGCTACCAGAAAAGCAGTCTTAAGAGTCAGAAGACGAAGAGGACAATTATGAAGAGGCTCAAAGGGAGCGCACATTAGAAATGTGAGAACAAGATTCAAGTCCCACTGAGGCATTACAAAAGGGACAGGAGGGAACGTGTGAGTAATGCCTTTTAGAAAGCGTGTAACGACAGGGGACTTGAAAAGAGAAGGCTGATCAGGAAGCCGCAAGAAGGCAGAGATGGCAGCCAGATAACCTTTTAAGGTGCCCAGGGCAGAGCCCTGCCGGGCCAAAGAAAGAAGAAAGAGGAGGACCTCAGAAGGAGGGGCGGAAAGGGGATCCACAGCCTTTGCTGTGCACCATGCCACAAATTTGTTCCACCGGCAGGCGTATACCGTCTTTGTGGAGGGAAGCCTGGCTGCCAGAATGATATCACAGACTTCAGGAGGCAAGTCAAATGGCATCAACTGCCGCCGCTCAATCTCCACGCATGGAGGTGGAGGCTGGACAGGTTCGGGTGGAGGACCGTCCCCTGCTGCTGCGACAGAAGATCCTCCCGAAGGGGCAGACGTATCAGAGGATCGGTGAACATACTGAGTAGCTCGGGATACCAGTACCTTCGTGCCCAATCCGGAGCCACCAAGATGACTTGGGCCCGGTCGTGCCTGATCTTCTTCAGCACTCTGGGCAGAAGTGGTATAGGCGGAAAGGCGTACAACAGACCGCAACTCCACTCGCGGCGAAAAGCGTCTCCGAGCGAGTGCTGCCTTGGAAATTCCAACGCGCAGAACTGCTGACATTGCGCGTTCTCTTCGGTGGCGAATAGATCTAACCAAGGCTCTCCCCACTGCTGAAAGAGACCTTGCGCCACTTCGGAGTTCAGACGCCATTCGTGATCTATCATGCACCGGCGGCTGAGTTCGTCTGCTCTGGCGTTCAGAGAGCTCGCCAGATGTTGAACCACTAGGGTGACGCCCTGGTGTTCCAGCCACGTCCAGAGGCGCAGAGCCTCCTGACAAAGGGTCCACGACCCCACCCCGCCCTGTTTGTTGCAATACCACATGGCGGTGGTGTTGTCCGTGAACACCTGCACGACACTTCCCCTGACAGAGGGAAGGAAGGCTTTCAGTGCAAGTCGGATCGCTCTCAACTCCAACAGGTTGATGTGGAGACGAGACTCCGCCGGAGACCAGAGGCCTCTGATCTCCGCCTCTCCCATATGGCCACCCCATCCCAGGAGGGACGCATCCGTCACTACGACATGCTCCGGTTGGGGAAGGGAGATGCTCTTGCCCATGACCCAATCGCGGTCCGTGAGCCACCACTGCAACTGCTGTGCAGTGCCCTCCGAGATCTAGACATGGTCGGACAGGTTGCCGTGATGCTGGGCCCACTGAAACTTCAGGTCCCACTGCAGAGCCCGCATGCGCCGCCTGGCGTGATGCACTAGTAGGATGCAGGAGGCCATCAGCCCCAGAAGCCGCAACACTAGCCTGACCGAAACCCAGGATAGAGGCCGAAAGATGGGAATCAGGGCCTGAATATCCCGGACCCACTGTTCCGGCGGATAGACCCGGAACTGCGCCGAATCGAGAACCGCTCCGATGAAGAGGAGCTTCTGAGAGGGACTCAGGTGTGACTTCGGCACGTTGATGGAAAACCCCAGCAAATGCAGGAGATCCGCCGTAGTCTGGAGGTGGGAGACGACGGCCTGGGGCGAGCCCGCCTTCAACAACCAGTCGTCGAGATAGGAGAAAACTGGAACCCCTGATCTGCGCAGATGAGCTGCGACCACCGCCATCACTTTCGTGAACACCCGAGGGGCACTGGTAAGGCCGAAGGGGAGCACGGTAAACTGAAAGTGCTCTTGACCCACCGTGAACCGCAGGTAACGCCGGTGGGCCAGCAGGACAGGGATGTGGAAATATGCGTCCTGCAAGTCCAATGCTACCATCCAGTCTCCAGGGTCTAGGGCAGCTAGAACCTGAGCCAAAGTTAACATCTTGAACCTCTCCTTCCGGAGGAAGGCATTGACGTTCCGGAGGTCCAAGATAGGGTGTAGGCCCCCTTTGCCCTTCTTGGGAACCAGAAAGTAGTGGGAATAACAACCACGACCTACTTCTGGGCTCGGAACGCGCTCGACGGCCCCCTTGGCCAAGAGGGCCGAAACTTCCTCGTGGAGAAGATTCAAATGATCCCCCGAGATACAGTGGTGCTGCGGTGGCATGGCTGGAGGGGTCGTCTCGAAGGGGAGGGAGTAGCCCCTTCGGATGATTTGCAGCACCCACCTGTCCGATGTGATGGACCGCCAGTGGAGCAGGTGATGGCGAACTCTGCTGCCCACTGGCGTGGAATGGGCATGAAAGCTCGGACTAGGAAGGCTTTGAGGCGGATGCTGCCGGGGTGGATGTGGGCTGACCGCGTCGTCCTCCAGAACCGCCTCGGCGGAAACCACGTCCGCGACCGCGCGCAGGTTGGTTCTGCGGCTGGTGGCTAGGCGGATGTGAGGAGGCACCCCTTCCTTGGCCACGAAAGGGGCGAAAGGCTTAAGTTTGCGACCGCGGGGCCGAGAGGCCCGAGGACTTGGCCGTAGCCCGGGAGTCCTTAAAGCGGTTCAGCGCACTGTCCGCTTTCTCACCAAAAAGGCGAGTGCCATCAAAGGGCATGTCCATGAGAGTGCTCTGGACATCACCCGAAAAGGACGTGGACCACAGCCAGGCGTGACGTCTAAGCGCCACCGTGGTAGAAATCGCCCTACCCAGCGAGTCCGTAGTGTCAAGCCCACATCTGATTGCATGTCGTGCTGCATCCCTCCCATCGGCCAGAGCCTGGGTAAGTCGTGTCTGGACCTCCTCCGGACACAGGGGCAGCACGTCCTTCACCGTATCCCACAGAGAGTGGGAATAACGGTCCAAAAGACAGGCGGTGTTCAAGGACCGCAGGCCCAAACTAAGGGAAGAGAACAGCTTTTTGCCAAACTGTTCCAGTCTCTTGGAATCCCGGTCCGGCGGAGCGGTCGGGAAGGAGGATTGGGAGGTAGAAGCCTGGATAACCAGGCTCTCGGGGGTAGGGTGTTGGGACAGAAAACTGGGGTCGCCTGGAGCAGGGCGGTGGCGCCTGGCGACGTTCCTGTCCACAGAAGGAACTGTGGAGGGCTTGGACCAGGTGCCCTGCAGAACGTCAATGAGGGCCTCATTGAATTGCAACTGTGGCTCAGTGGAGCTTGCTGCAGACTGAAGCACCTCAGTGAGGACGTTAGTTCTCACAGCCACGGCAGGTAGCTCGAGCCCAAGGGCTGCGGCCGCCTTGCGCATCACCACAGAGAATGCAGCACCCTCCTCCGAAGCCACAGTCGGAGGAGAGATGAATCCAGTGTCTGGAGAGGTATCCAGACCACTGGCCTCCCCCAGTTCATCTGCCCAGTCCTGTGACAGCTGAGCCTGAACGGCCATAGGATCCTCGGACCCCTCCCATTCGCCCCCGTCATCCGATTCCTGGTAAACAGGAAGAAGGATCGGAGCCGGACGAAAGACAATGTGTCTCCAGTGGCACCGAACGCGGCGTCCATCGACGCCGTAACGGCGCCGGGTCCGGAGCGGGGCTGAACTGGGGCACGACGCCGAGCGGAGCTGGCGTCGGAGGTGGAACCGGTGTTGACGCCGGCGGAGGAGGTGTGACGAGGTCGACCGGCGTCGGCGGGGACTCGGGAACGGGTCCCTCGGGCACTTGCGGCGTCGATGCCGGAGCCGGGGCCGGAGCCGCCGGCATGCAAGGTTGCCCAGTCGGGTCCGCGGGGCCCGAAGGCGCGCCAGCGGGCGTCGACGGCGGAGCCAGGTTCCTCATGGCCGAGAGGAAGGCACTGACTTCCGTCAGCGTTGCGTCAGTCCCAGGGACCGGCGGGTATGGGGACTTGCGCGGCGCCTGCGGCTCAGCTGGAGCCGCGGGGGTGGAACCACCCTGACCCTCGGCCGAGTCGCGCGACCGACGAGGGGAGTCCGAAGAGCGGTGTCGCCTCTTGGACTTCTTGGAGTGCTTCGACTTACCCGAAGACTTGGAGCCAGACGATCAATGATGACGTCGGCTGCGGCTCCGCGACCGATCCTTGGACCTCCTCCTGGACCGGGATCGAGAGGGGCGCGGAGCCGAGTGGCGAAGCTCGAGAAGCTTACGGGACCGCTCCCGTCTAGCCTTCGAGGTCAGGGCCTTGCAGTCCGAACACGACTCCGCGTCATGGTCGAAGCCCAAACAGTAAAGGCACCGGCGGTGATGATCCGTAACCGACATCAAACGGTTGCAGTCAGCACAGGCTTTAAAACCAGGCATCCTACCGGCACCGGAGTCGAGACAAGATCAAAAAGGATCAAAAAACTTAGTCAAAAAAGACTAAAAGGGGTAGCTCTCCCGGATCTGCGCTTACTGGCGCGGAAAAAAGAAGAACTGACGTCAGCGCGCGAGGGCGGCGTCTAAGTACTCCGACGACGTCATTCCAGCGCACGACGCCGACGACGGACGCGGAGCCGCAGACGGCGCTTAGCGACGCGCAAGGGGTATTGCTGACGAAAAATCTTCCGGATCCAGTCTGACGCCTGGGGATATTCTAAGGTGAGGAATCTAACTAACGTGTTTCTTTCAGATCCTAGATATCAGTTCGCAGAATGGGGAGGATGGGTGGGGCGGAAAGGAATCTAACTAACTAATGTTTATTACAGATATATCGTTACTGAAGGTAAGTAACTTGTTCATCTGAAAGAAACACGTTAGTTAGATTCCTTACCTTAGAATAGATACCCCAGCAATACCAACCCCGGTAGCGGGTCTGCGAACCAAGATCACACCAGGAAGTCCTGGAGAACGGAACGGCCACAGAAGCCGTCTCTCCGGACTTGGCTGTCCAGGCAGTAATGTCTGGCAAACATGTGCAGGGAGACCCACGTTGCTGCCTGACAAATGTCCTGCAGAGGTACTCCCCTTCCCAAGGCAGTAGTAGCCTCTGTGGCCCGAGTGGAATGGGCCCTCAGGCCCACAGGAGGATCCTTCTTAGCCAAGGAATAACAGGCCTTAATACACAAAACCACCTGATGGTCTGCTTGTGCACTGCCCGCCCCTTCTTAGCGCCCACGTAGCCAACGAAGAGTTGGTCGTCCACCCGGAACTGTTTTGTGCGGTCCAGATAGGAGAGCACACGTTTTTGGTCCAGACGGTGGAGCCTCTCTTCCTCTTTCGAGTGATGCGGAGGCGGAAAGAAGGTGGGCAATGTAACAGACTGGCCGATGTGAAAGGCAGTAACCACCTTAGGAAGAAAGGAAGGACGAGTCCTTAGAACAACCTTCTACAGATGTGGACTGCCCGGCTCTCTGTCCCCCCATGCTCCACCACGGCGGAATCCACGTCCGCGACTGCGTTGAGGCTGGTTCTGCGGCCTGTGGCTGGACGGACGTGCGGGGGCGCCCCTTCCTTGGCCACGAAAGGGGCGAAAAGAGGAAGTTTGCGGGGGCGGAGCCGAGAGGACTTGGCCGTAGCCCTGGAGTCCTTAAAGCGCTCCAGCGCACTATCCGCTTTGTCGGCAAAAAGCCGATGGCCATCGAAGGGCATGTCCATGAGGGTGCTCTAGACATCCCCCGAAAAATTTGTGGACCTCAGCCAGGCTTGACGACGAATCGCCACAGTCGTCGCAATCGCTTTACCCAGCAAATCCGTGGTGTCAAGTCCACATCGAATGGTGTACCGTGCTGCATCCCGCCCCTCAGCAAGAGCCTGGGCGAACCGTGTCCTGGCCTCCTCCGGACACTGGGGCAGCACGTCCGCCACCATATCCCACAAGGAGTGGGTATAACGGTCCAAAAGGCACGCGGTATTAATGGACCGCAATCCCAACTGAGGGAGAAAAACAGTTTCTTCCCAAACTGCTCCAACCTTTTGGATTCCCGATCCAGAGGAGCGGACGGGATGGCGGTCTGGGACGTAGAGGCCTGGATAACCAGACTCTCAGGGGTGAGGTGTACCGACAGAAAGCTGGGGTCGCCCGGAGCAGGCCGGTGGCGCCGGGCCACGTTCCGGTCCACAGGAGTGACTGTGGAGGGCTTGGACCAAGTGCCCATCAGAACGTCAGTGAGGGCCTCATTGAACTGCAATAGAGGCTCCGAAGAGCTTACTGGCGGTTGAAGCACCTCATTGAGGAGGTTAGTCCTCACGGCCGCTGCAGGGAGATTCAGGTGAAGGGCCTCGGCAGCCCTGCGCAGCACCACAGAATAAGTTGCACCCTCCTCCATAGCCACGGTAGGAGGAGAGATGAAGCCAGTGTCAGGCGAAGTGTCGAGACCACTGGCATCCCCTAGCTCGTCTGCCCAGTCCTGACTTAACTGGCACTGCTGTGCCAGAGGGTCCTCAGATCCATCCCAGTCCTCCCCTTCATCCGTCTCCTGGTATACAGGTAGAAAGGACAGAGCCGATGGTAGATGAAATGCTCATCCATCGTGGCCGGCGCCGGGCGGTGCCGTTTCGACGCTGGACCCAGACCGGGGTTGAAACTGGGGACGGCGTCGTCCGAAGACAGCGTCGGGGGCGGCACCATAGGGCTGGTGCCGGCGGAGGGGTCGTAAGTTCAACCGGCGTCGGTTGGGATCCAGAACTGGATCCCACGGGGACCTGCGGCGTCGGGACCCGAAGTCGACGACGGCGCCGGGGCCGAAGCCGCCAGCCCGCTAGACCTCCCAGTCAGACCTGCGGGGCCTGAAGGCAGGCCGGCAGGCCGCAACGGCGGAGCGAGATTCCTCATGGCCACGAGGAAGTTCCGAATCTAGCCCGGAGCCGCATTAGACCCAGGGACCGGAGGGTACCGGGCCGAACGCGACCCCTGCGGCTCCAACGGAGCCGCACGTTTGGTGCCACCCGAACCCTCAGCCGAGTCGCGCAACCGGCGAGGGGGAGCGGTGTCGCTTCTTCGACTTCTTCTTACTGTGCCTCGACTTACCTGAATGCGAGGACTTCAAACCCGACGAGCGGTGATGACTTCGGCTCCGCGACCAGTCCCTTGACCTCCTTCCTTGACCGGGACCTGACTGCCGGATCTCGAGGAGCTTTCGAGATCAAGGCCCGGCAGTCGGGGCACAACTTTGTTATCATGGTCGGCCCCAAGGCAGTAGAGACACCGACGGTGGGGGTCGGTAACCGACATCAGTCGGTGAGAGGCATCACACAGCTTGAACCCGGGCATCCCTACCGGCACCAGGAGTCGAGGACGACTCGAAAGAATAGACCAATAAAGTCCAAAAAGTTAGTCAAAAAGTGACTAAGGATATGCTCTTCCCGGATCCGCGGAAAAGAGAAGAACTGATGTCAGCGGGCGAGGGCGGCGTCTAAGTACTCCGACGTCATCCCGGCGATCACGACGCCGACGGCGGAATGCGGAGTCGTAGACAACGCCTACCGGCGCGCAAGGGTACTGCTGACGAAAAATCTTTCCGGATCCAGCCTGACGCCTGGGGATATTCTAAGTTAAGGAATCTAACTAATGCATTTCTTTCAGATTGGCTGATCATACTTACATAGCCTGGAGAATCGACTCCGTGGTTTGTAGGGGTGCCCTGCTCATGCAGGGGCACCTTCACACTTGTAACCAACCACCATGCCCTCAGGACTGAGGAGCCTGCCATAGGGGTGACTTATAGGTTTCAAGTGTAGTGATCTCAGACATAAGGAAACCTATCTGTGGCGAGGGGTGCAAGCACCCAAGCACACAGGCTGCAATCTCAGGCCTGTAGTCATAGTTTGCGTGGTCTCTCATGGGTGGCAGAATACATGCTGCAGCCTATGGGAGACCCCTGGTGAACCTATGCCCTGGGTACTTTAGTATCGTATACTAGGGACATACAAGGGTACACTAGTAGTCAATTGTGGAGGTACCAAAGTACTTACCATTCTCAAATTTAGTGAGAGAGCACAGTGACTGGGGTCCTGATTAGCAGGATCCCAGTCAGACTGGTCAGAATACAGCATAACACTAGCAAAAAGTGAGGGTAACCATGAAAGCAGATCCTACTCTCCTACAGAACTAGTGCAGAGAATAGCACGAGAAACCAAAGTCTGCACCAAAACCGATGCAGAACCCAAAGCAGGCTCAAGCAGCACAGAAGACACTGAGGGAGAACCCACAGGTGGAACCACAACTGGAGGCTTCTGTGTATCATTGGGGACCAAAGGTGTGCCAGGGGAAGCAGGAAGCATTTCAAATTCGCGCAGCATGACATTCCTCAAAGGCTCAATCTGCTAGGACATCACCGACAGACCTAGCAATTCAATTCGCAACAGGACCAGTTACAGCTCTTTAGGAGTTTGTGGGTGAAACAGAGGCATGCTGATGCACTCGTGCTTCTCTAGAGTTCAAGAGGGGCAAAAAGGGCAGATGCCTGCTTGAACTTTTTGTGCTTTTTCTTCATATTACCCGAAGACTATGCACGGCACAAGGATATGCTGTGGGATTGGGACCTTCCGTTCTACTTCAACCAATCATAGCATGGAGACTTCCGATGGATTGAAATGTACAGACTCGCCTCACAATCCAATATGACCTATAGGTTTATCTGGGCGCAGTTATCGGAGGCCCTGTATTCATGATCTGACCTCGGGCCCCACAGACATAACTTATGGTGGTCTGTTACAGACATTTGTTTTGCAATAGTCCCAACAAGGTCTATATCCTATCATTGGGAGGTGATAGATTGCCATTGCACACAGCTAAAAAGAAAAATATTGTGGGGGAAAAAACTTGTCAAAGACTAAAGGAGCAGAGGAATGGATTCTCGTCTGAAGGTGCAGAAAGAAAGGACCTGAACGCTGTATGTGGAACAGATTTTTGTAGAACATTATAGTCTATTAAATCAAACAACTGCTATTCTGAACTCACAGGTTAGAAAGAACTTTCATACGCAATGAAGAAGAAAAAGTAGTTTTGGTAAAATAAAATATTTGCCTAAGATCACACAGTTTAAGCCAGTAAGCAACAATTTACCCAGGTTTTCTTGTTTCACTGTGTACAAATCAGTCATAAATGGATACCTATTTGTCTTTCCTTTTTTTAAATATCGTCAATGCCTTGCTTTTACCTCTGTGCATCTTTTGTATAGCTCAAGCTCGACAGAATGTATTGGAGCGCTTTACATTAGCACGAGTTACATTCCACAAGGCAACTTTCAATTTTTAGGCACAGGGAAATTAAGTGATATGCCCAAAATCATAGGTTGCTTAGCTGACACCAAGACTCAAACCTATGTCCCCTGTTCCAAAGTTGGTAGCTCTGGCCATAATGCCACATCCTGGGTAAAGGAAGAATGGCAGGCAGAAGGAAAATGAAAGCTTGAAGCGTTTTCAGCTTGAGGTTCCCACAGGTCCTTGAGCTGAGCCAGAGTCAGGCTTCAGGGCCCAGCCTAGCTCGAGCTTTCAATGATTCGCCAACCTCTACATTGCATTATTCTATTTAGTGAATTACTGCCCTGTAAAGGAAATTAATTTCTAAAGCGGATTGTCCTTACACTGAGGAGACTAGTCTACATGCATTTGTAGTATCACTGTTACTTGAACTGTAGGAGCCGGTTTCTGCATAGCAGAACCAACCACACAGTGATTCATGACTGCTTTGGTTGAGACGCAGGGGCAGATTTACTAAGTTTTGGTGCAACGCAGCGTAGCAGCCAAAGTTGCTGCGCTGAATTGCATCAAAGAGTGAGAGAGAAACAGAATCATATCTGCTAAGATATCGTGGTGTTTCTTTTCCCGAGCCCTGGCACGCATTAGGCTGTATTTGCCAGCACACTAACGCTTGCACTATGAGACAAGTCTGTGTGTGTTCTGTCAAGCATAGGTTTTTTTACTGGAAGGGCACCCTTCCAGTACAAATAATATGCTTTAATACTTTTCCCACTCTTTATATGTGATACACTGTATAATGCAACATACCTGCACTACGTTTATGCCTACCTCGAGAAGGCATAAATATTTTGCTGCAAATGCCAGTCTACAAATGTTAGTAGATGGAGATTGGCCTGAAAACCCATGGGTGGGTGCATAGGAATGCCCATACAGCAGCCATGTTAAGTCCTCATGGTACAAAGTAGTGCAAAGTAGGACTTAGAGCTACTTTGTGTTACCCTACGCAACTATCCAATCCTTTGGAAAGTATATCCCACCACAACACTTTATGCTGGATTTGCGTCACTTTTGTGACACACCCAGTGCAAACTGTTAGTAATTCTTGGCCTGAATATTTAAACTGGTTCTTTTCAAAATTATTAGAGAGATGTGTGGTTTTACTACAACCTAATGCAAGGTCAACAAATGACCAATGAAGAGCAAATGATGCTGCACTGTGTAAAATCAGAAGGTAATAATGATGCCATAGAGAAGAGGCCCCTGGAGCATCATAGAAAAATTGTTTGCGCCTGGCATTGAACATGCCCGATTTCTGTAGACAGGTTTCTGGTTGTTAAGAAGGTCTAAACCCCCTGTAACAGCTAACATTTGTTTGTGGTTCTTGCAGAGTGCTAAATTGATAAATTTCCAAATCACTTTAATTTTAGAGGTGACAGAAAATATAACTGTGCCACTTCCCCTAATTGCACATGGTCTGTATCAAAATTGTAGGTCAGCTTTCACACACTCTGCAGCAACTCATACTTATGTGCAGCGATGTTCATAGAAACATGTTTGAATTATGTCTTTGAACAATATGCGCCTCGCCCAATACCTCTCATATATGGGCTACACTACAGCCAACATATTCAACCAAGCAGTTCAAAAGGGTGCACAGAATCTCAATGCAAATCAGGATACATTGCAGATTTGTCCAGAGTATTCAGCACTATATTAATGAAAGAGGAACTAACAACCACATTAATGTTCCTCTTTTATAGCTATTACAAGGGGGAGAGGTGTGGATGAGGCCCTCTAAGTGGAAGCTGAGTGTGGGGGCACCACACACCACAGGTCAATGGCACCTGACCAATTACCTGGCGAGGAGTGTAGATGAGGTCAGATTAGTGGGGCAGCTGAGTTAGAGAGTGCCAACCCTGTCCTGTGATGAAAATGTGGATTTAGTAAAGGGCATGCAAATATTTGCAGCAGCCAGGGCAAAGGCACCAGGGCCCGGATGGGAGAGATGCCCAGTCCGCTCTGTACTAGCTGCTTTTAATTTAACAGGCTTTTATTATAAGAAATGTTTAGAAGTGTCTTCCTGGGTTTAGCTGTGTGCGGTCTCTTCCTCTGGGAAGGGTTGGGAAAAATCATTGCCTCCGAGAGCAAGACAGGCACTGGTCAATCCAAAGTGGAAGCTAGAGAGGAGCAGAAGCCAACCGTAGCATCCAATGGACTTGTGCATAGGGCTCCTCAAGACGCAGGAAAGAGGGCAAGGAGACAGGGTAGAAGGTGATGGATAAAGTGAAAAGTCAGCATAAGTTAAGAATAAGAGAAGGTGGAACTCAGCAGAGGTGGTTAGAGAGGTTAGGAGGAGAGGGTCAGCTGTGGAGGCGAGATATTAAAGAGGAAAAGGAAGGAAGGAAGGATGTGGACGTATGGTTGAGAATTAGATATTTAGTAGAGATAATAAAGGAAGGGGAGACAGCACAAGAAAACAGACAAAGGAGATATGAACATCAGAATAGGAAGAAAAAAAGTAGAGAAAAGAAGAAAGATAACAGAATGTAAAGAAGGTAAAGGATAGGAAAAGAGAAAAAAACAGGCAGGTAAGTAGTAATGGAAAGAAATATGAAGATGGTTAACGGATATTTAGGAGAGAGGGCAGATTTCAGTATAAAGAGAAAGGAGGCTTGTATAGAGAGGATGTGCTATGGAGGCGAGGTAGAAAAAGAAAGAATCGAATATGCAAGAATTGTGTGTATCATAGAAAGGGGGGGGAAGGAAGTGAAGTAAAGAAGGAAGAGAAGGACAATATGAACAAACAAAAGACAATAGGAAGGCAAAGAGGCGAAAACAAAGAGGCAGAAGGAAAGGAAAGGAACAAGATGAGTGAAGGAGAAGCATAGTAAAGATCTTGATTTAATAGCGGAAGGGTGGAATGGGAGAGGATAAGGGTAATAATAATAAGAAAGCATTTTATAAAGCGCATGGTTACACCCGTGTCCCCCACTGAGACCTAACCTGACCAGAAAATGAGGGAAATATGGGGAAGCATGCCACCAGACAGTTTCAGCTTATCTAAACAACCAAGTTTTAAGTCCTCTCCGAAAGGTCTTTGCCAATTATTCGGCTCTCAGGTGTATTGGGAGGGAATTCAAGTCTTTGCTGCCAAATGGCTGAAGGAACGAGGCCCTAGCCTAATCCTCTGCACCCGAGGTACCCTCACCAAGTTAGCCCTGGTAGATCTTAAATTACGCGAGTTTAAGTTCTGTTTCAATATAGATCGCAAGTATCTTGAACCGTTACCAATTAAGATTATGTGGCAGTAGCACATGGCCTTATAGATAATTTTCTTTTCCATGGCAACCAGTGTAGAAAAACCAGGGCGTTCGAGGTCAATGTCCTCTGTAGGAGTTTCAGAACTAAGCGGGCTGCTGCGTTTTGTATCCGTTGTAGTTTCTTCAAGCTTCCTTTAGAAGCCCCAAGGTATAGAACATTGCAGTAGTCTATTTGAGAGGTTACTACAGCATGCCCAAAAGTTATCCTGGCTGCTATGGAAAGGAAGGCCAGGATCTTCCTAAGGATTTGAAGGGTACCGTAGCATTTTGCCGCAACAGTATTTATTTGATTCTCTAAAGTCAATTTAGGGTCAAACCATACACCTACATTTTTGTTTTTAGATTTGGGAATGGAAGTCTGACCCAGGACATCTGGCCACCAAGCCAATGTGCAAATGGAGTGAGATTTGCCAACTATCGGTACCTCTGTTTTATTACCATTCAGATAGTTCTTCCAAACAGAGAGTGATCTAGGATGCAGCAACATACTTGTTTTGTGTAAGTGTGACAATAAGCTGCGTATTGTCCGCATATGCCACAATTTTTACATTGCCCCTTTCTACGATCTCAGCCAAGGGACAGGTGCAGAGATTAAATGAAGTAGGGCTCAAGATTGAGCCCCGAGGTCCCCCTTGAGACAAGGATATGGTATCCGACAAAGTCTTTGGGCCACTTTAAAAATATGGGGTTGGAGAAAGGAGGCCATCCAGCGTAGTGCAGTTCCTCCTACGCTGCACGAGCCTCTGGAGAAGTAGGCCATGTGATACGGTGTTGAAGGCTGCACATATAGCTAATAGTACCAGCGCAGAGGTTTGCCCTCCAACTGCATACGGTCTTAAGGTTTTCATGGCAAGTAATCATGCTGAGTCAGTAGAATGAGTGGCCCTGAAGCCAGATTGGGAATGATGTAACAAATTGTTGGCTTCATTGAATCTCGTTAGTTGACAGTTCACTAGTTTTTCTGGGTTTTTTGCAAAATATGGAAGAAGCAAAATGGGTCTGAGGTTTTCTAGCTGCATGGGATCAGCTGTAGTTTTTTTTCCATAGGGGGAGCATCACTGTATACTTCCATTTTTGAGGGATCTCACCTAATAAGAATGACATACATAAGCTGCTGTAGGTGAGGGAGAGCAACATTTATCCCTTGCATTAACACTTTAGGCGATGCTGGGTCCAACGGGGGTCCTGATTAGATTAGCATTGATAGCCCTTTTAGGTCCTCCAGGGAAGAGCAGTCAATTGAGTAAGGCCATTCTCGATAGCCACTTCTTCCAGGGGGGTTCCGAAGTCCCTGCGGTTTCGAGCCTCAGTGGGAAAAGTGTCATAAATTGCAGCTACATTCGTGGCAAAGATGGAGGCAATCTTGTTGCAGCTTTCAATATATGGAGTTGCTATTGCTGCGACACGTTCAAGAGAAGATGGGGTTTTTAGAAGAATGGTTCGAACTCTCCACTCTTTCAGTGTAAAATTATCTGCGAGTCTTCCTAATACATTTGTGATATTGTTTGAGAGCTATTTTGTATTTGGCTAGATTATCTGTACTATAGTCAGTACGCCAAAGGCACTCAAAACGTTTAGTGTAGGAGACTGGCTTAGGATATGGTGCACACTTATTCAATTGATGCACCTTTCACTAATCCAGACAACCCTAATGGTGATTTTAGTGGTCTTAGATAACCTTTGAAAGCTCTCAAAGCGGTAGCTGTCGAGAGCAGCCTTCAGCTTTATCTTGAAGGAGTGCAAAGCAACTTGTTTTACCAACTTTATCAATGGTGTAAGTTAAATAAAAAAAGAACCATAGTATTTATATAGAGTCTATTTATTACACTCACTAACACATTGGTATATCTCCCAGCCGGGGATATCAACACATTACACCAGAATACTTTGCAATAATCAGGTAAGTAGCACAAATATACAGTGGTCTCCAGGGGTAGAACAAACCATATATTAAGAAAGTTGAATGTGTGGGCGCCAGGTAGCCGGCGAGCAAGATGGCCGCACTTGTGTGAGGCTCCTGCAGCCCGGGACCATCATCTGTCATAATCATGCATCGGTGGCGGCAAATTCTGCCAAAAATCACACTAATTGAGCCTGACGCACTCCGCAGCTGGGTCGAGTCAGAGAGACCGGCCAGACGCTGGTGACGAGGAGTTACTGGCTGGGGCCCAGTGCGTGATGCTGCCGCGAAGCACTGAGCTCTTTAAGATGGCGGCCCACCCGTAAAGGTACAGAGGGGGGTGTGAAGATACCATCCTGATGGAGGATGCTACTGGTGGTAGCAGAAATCTGATGCCTATCAGAGCCAGCCTGACCTGACCTGTCCTGTAACCAGGCAAGTGAGCCGCCGGGGCTGCCTGAGTGGGGCGATCGTTCGGTCTGAGAGGGGAGGCCTGCAACTACACAGAACTGAACCTATTGATCACTGATTGCCTGGGTGCTGGAGCAACCACACTACTGCGGGCACTGCCATCCCGCTCCACATTCAACCCGCTGTGTTTGAGAACTGCACTCCTGGTGCTGCTCTAGGTGGTCCCGTCACAGGAGACTTAGTGGCTGCCTATCCAACTCTGTTGGCAATGGGGGCCAATCCTAATGTCTCCAGCAAAATAAGACTGCAAAAACAGCCCCTGCTGGCGTTTTGATTGCTACAGAAGCATCTGTAAGCCCGGTGAAAAGCAGACAGTTTTCTGTTGTGCACCGCATACATTGAGGGACCTTAAGTTTCACCAAGAGGCCCCACTGTTCTGGAGGAGGGAGAACTTCATCGATGGGCCCACCGTAGGGGAAAACGTCAGGGGAAAGTACCAGTGTCACTACCGGAGCAAACAGGCCCCCTGGTGATACGTTCTCTTCTGCAGTAGCCCCCACAAAAGCTACACACAGTCGGTCTCCTTCTGCCATGGCTCTCACACAAGGACCCCCTGGCCCTGTGTACTGGAGTGCCCAGTGGGTAGAGGTTCCTCTCCTGATGTTGGGATCAAGTTGGGACAATGAGCAGGATGGAGGGCAAACAGGCTAAACTGCCCTTCAAACCTCGGAAATCTGCAGGGATATAGAAGCAAGTATGGCAGAGGGACACCAATCAACATTGCAGCCTGAAGACAGACTTCCTGTTGTTCACTATGCGACAAGTCCTCACATCTATTGAGGCCAAGATGGACTCCATGAGTATGCGAATGAACTTTATCAAACAGCGCCCAGAGAAACATGATAGACGTATAAGTGAGTTTGAGCACAGAATATCACACCTGGAGGATGAGTCCTCCACAAGAGGGGAACAAATGCAAAAGTATGCAGAGCTTCCTGAAAGTCATCTCCCAAAAAAATGAGGATTTGGAAGCGTGATTATGCAGGAACATCTGAATCCTGGGAGTTCCCGAATCCCCAGCTACCGGGCGCATGGAGGATTATGCGGAGCGTATGTTGGTGGAGTTGTTTGGGGCCTCATCCTTTTCCAAACAACTGGTGGTAGAGAGATCTTATCGGTCATTAACTGCCAAACCCCCAACGAGTGCCACCCCCAGACCCATCATCGCCCGCCTCCTCAACTACAGGGATCATGATGCAGTCTTGCGTTTGTCAAGGGAAAAGCGTGATCAAGTTCATGAAGAAAATTTCATCTCAATGTACCCTGATTTTACATTGGCAGTGCAGGAGGCACGTAAGAAATTTGTCCCTGTGAAACCCAAGCTGCAACAGGCCAAAGTAATGTTGATCCGGCCGGGCTCTGCATCTCCTTTCAAGAAAAGCCCCACATCTTCAACACTCCTCAGCAAGCCTGGGATTTTTTTTAAAAGAGCGACTCGCCGCACATCCCAAGCCAGCGAAATCTACCTCAATTCTAGATCATCATCCCTGCTATCAGAGATTGGTTAGAGCATGGATTCATAATCCTCCCGAATTTATGTTCTGAATTACTCTCCATTCAATACAACTCCACCACCAGAGAGAGAGAACACTTGCTAGAATGTACTACAATGTTAGACTTTGCTGTTTCTCCTTCTTGTTCACTTCTTCACTCCGGACCTTGTTGAAGCCAGAGCTGACGTACTCCATCCTGTTCATGGACACCCTCGTTAACTAGAGGTGAACTGCTAGGTGCTCCGGCATATACCCCCAGCGGAATTCCCTAGACAATGTCATGGTTTGAGTTGGTATTCTGTTGTTTTTCTCCTCTCTATACTGGCATCTATCCTATGCTCCTTTCTTCCGAATCCCCCTCTCTCCCTCCCTTCTTTCACAAATTCACACTCTTTTCCCCTTTCTCTTTAGATTTTTCTGTTTATCAACACCGCTGGCGCCCGCTATCCGGCTAGCTGCATTGTTTGCTATACACTGAAAGGTCTCTACATTATCTTTGTTCCAGTTGGGTACTGTGGATGGTAATCATTTGCCAACGGGTTTAGGCCGTTGGCGTGGGTGGTGGGGCTTAGTGTTCCTGGTTACAGTCGTGCAACACATCACTGTTCACAGTCATGCAAATACACAACTATCCAAAAACACCAGTTTAAATCCCCCAGGGTACATACAAATATCTTGTTACAACCACTGATTAAGCTGACACATGGGCACGCCCAATCTCATTTACGGCCCCACCTCCAACCTACTGACGTGGAATGTGCGTGGCATGCACGAACCTCACAAATGCAGACACATATTTGGATATCTAGACAGACATAATGTCCAAATAGCAATGTTGCAAGAGACGCCCCTAGATCCCAGGACACTGCCTGCCTTTGCTGGGAAATGGGCAGCCAACAGATGCTTTGCCTCATATTCAACTTATGCTAGGGGGACTGCCATTTTGATAAAAAATAATGTCCAATACCGCCCAACTGGCTCCCAGTCAACTGTTACGGCCATGGATGTTTCCTCTTTCATCTATGACCCCCCATGATATCCCTCGAAATTAGAACTCCTCGAGACACACACTGACTAACTCTACACACCTACCTTGAATATATGTTACCGAAGTCTCTCTTAACCTACCCATGGAACAATACTGTGAATCAGTGGCTTTTATTTTACTTTGACTGTATTTTTCCATTCAGTAATCATTTGGTTACTGAGGTACTGTGTTAATTATTTATCTTGTACTTTGTGTTACCTAGGTGCATTGTTTGCGTTTGTTTTACTTTTCAAAATTTTCAATAAAAATTATTTGAAATAAAAAAAAATTCTAATACCTCCCAACTGGCTCCCACCAAGACCCCGAGGGTTGTTAATGCATAATGTGGGGTCACATGGCCAAACACTGTCACGCTAGTCAACTGTTACGGCCCTAATATAGATGACGCGACCTTCTTCGATAAGATCTGGGGACTCCTACTGGACATTGGTTCCACACATTTAATATGGGGGGGCGATTTTAATGTTGCATTAGATCCAAGTAAGATTCGGTCAAATAGTACCTCAGGCCACATCCCAAGGCGGGAAAGCATCTAGCAGACATCAAGACTGACCAACAACTATTAGACTTGAGAACCCTACACCCTACACAAAAGGAGGGCACCTACCATTCAAGTTTGCACTCCAGCTTATACAACATTGATTACTGGCTGCTCTTGCTGGGATGGGCACTTGGCTGGTTGGAGCAAGAAACCTCGAACTAACATACTCTGATCACTCCCCGGTGCCGCTGCAGCCGTGCCCACCAGGAAAGAATTCCCTGTATCGATTGCGGCGTCTCCAGCTCACTGCCCTGCTAGATGATTGCGTCAGCGAGATAGGGCAGGAAGCACATTACTTTTTACCAGAAATTTAGATTCAGTCCCAACCTTAGCTTGCGTCGGGAAGGCCTCTAAGGTTATCATACAGGGAATGTGCATTGCAAAGGGCGGTGGGGAGATTCCGCGGGACATTAGGGGATTGCTCAGGAAACTCAGAACAGAAATTAAATAAGCAGAGACCCACATCACAGATGCCCCTGATGGGCAGAGACAGGCAAAGCTCCGGGAATTAATAACCAAATACAAAGCCAGGGCGGAAAGTGAAAACCTCTTCCAATCCAAATATCACCGAGCCCGTGGGTATGGGGGAGGGAAGCGACCGGGGAAAGTGTTAGGTGAGGCGGTACGAATTCCCAGATTCTCCAATGATGTCCTTTGGGGTGGGGGGCACAATTGGTTCATTTCAAACGGACTCTGTAGACATTCTCTAAATACTATTCCACCCTCTATTCCACACGCAGGGAACAAAAGATTGACTTGTCATCCTACTTTTAGGATATTGCTCTTGGCTGTCTCAGTGAGCCCGAAAGGGAGTTCTATCAGCAATATTGAGGAGGAGGAACTCCGTGCAGCTATAATGCAATTATGCTCAGGCAAGGCCCCGGCCCAGACGGGCTGCTGGACGATTTTTATAAGTGCTATGCAGGAACGTTAGTTCCCATCCTGAAAAAGGCTTAGGAGGAAGTAAAACATTCAGGAATTCTCCCACTCACCATGCGAGAAGCGGCGATCATAGCACTGCTTAAGCCGGGAAAGGATGCTACCACATGTGAGGCCTATAGGCCCCTATCCTTAATCAACTGCGACACAAATATATTGGCTAAAGTACTGTCTAATAGGCTGAGTCTGTTGATGGAGGGGCTGGTTCTGCCGGATCAGGCTGGTTTTATACCTGGGAGAGATATCTCCCATGATTTGCGTACTCTATTTGCACTGTTACAGGACATTGACCATGAGATGGCGTTGGTGGCGGTCTTCCTAGATGCCACCAAAGCCTTTGACTCGCTAGAATGGGACTACATGTTTGAGGTACTGAGCAGAACGGGATCCCCCCAGCCCCCCTTTTTAGCTTTCCTCTATAGCCAGCCACAGTGCAGATTAATGGTGGATACTCAAAATCATTGCCCATTTCGCTAGGAACCAGACAGGTGTGTCCTGTCAGCCCTTTTTTTGGCACTAGCAATCGAGCCACTTGCGGCCAAGCTCCGACAGTATTATAGAGAGTACAGGCGGCGCTATCCTTCCCAGCATATATTAGTGATGCTCTATGCAGATGACATTACCCTCTACATTCGGGACCCACAAACCAGCCTGAAACCCATTCTCAAGGAGTTCATTCCCTTTGGCGAAACATCCGGAGTAAATATTAACTGGGGCAAATATCAGGTGTTTCCCCTCACTCCAGACACCCCTAAATTTCCACTGGACTTTCCATTGGCATGGAGCAACTCAGAGGTAAAACATTCAGGCATAGCGGTTTCCAGGGAGACCGGAGGAAACGCTGCAGGCTAACTATGGAACTGCTATCACCTCGATAATGAACTAGTTGTCTCGAGGGATCTCAGTGTCTCTCGCTGGCGGGACGGATTTCCTTAGCGAAAATGGTAATATTACCTAAATTACTATGGGCCAGATGTATCAAGATAAATTGCGATCGCAAATGCTGAAATTCGCAGAATTTCAGTGTTTGCACTCGCAATTTAGCTGTGTGCAATGCAGGTAAGTAGAAACCCACTCGCAAGGTAAGTACCTTTGACAAATAGGGACCCTTGCAGCTAGTCAGGGTAAGGGAGTACACTCCTAAAATAACCCCTGCTCACCCCCTTAGTAGCTTGGCATGAGCAGACAGACTTATCTCAGACGCAGTGTGTAAAGCATTTGTGAACACATACAGTAACCAAGTGACAACACTACAGATGGACACCACACAAGCTTTATATCAAAAATAAGCATTCTTTATATAGACTTATCACAAGACCACAATCGACAAAAATCCACAATACTGTACTTAAAATGGTAGAATTAGCTTAGTTCTCTTTGGATGTGAAAATGCAACACTTTTGAGTTCAATGTACCTTAAGATGTGTAACGCAATACAACAGAACTGTTGCAGGGAAGGTGATGCGTCGGTTCCTTACACACAAGAACGGTGATGCGTCGGGTCCCTACTGCTGCGTAGGGGATGCGTTGTTTTATCTATGCAAGAGGAGGTGATGCGTTGGTTTCTTACTGCGCTTCCGTGGCGATGCGGCACGCAGTGCCGTGATGCGATGCAGATCTGGTGCAATGAAACAAAGATGGCGTCTTTTCTTAATGCGGCATGATGCGGACCGTGACAGGCCCTGCGACACGCTTCCCGGTGATGTGGCGGTGTCTGCTGCGACGTCGATCCTCTTCTACGACGACGCCTTTGCTTGCAGAGTGCAGGGCAGAGACATCAGACGCACCACAGGAAGTGGAGCCAGCATTGTGGAGGGAAGGCACAGCCCTATTCAGGTCCCAGGTGCAACTCCTCCCACCCATCTAGATGCAGATCTCTCTATTCAGCCCTGTGCTGACTTACACTGTCTCCTGGAATCCCCCAGCCCCTGTCACTCAAACTCCAGACAAGCAATACACAACCTAGCAGAGGCAGGTTTGGATGGTTTGACAAGAAAATACCTAGAATGTTAAAACCAACTTCACTAAAAGATGCATTTTATCATTCTGAGTTCAGGCATACTAAACTCGAATTTCTACCATGTTCCCTGAGTCAGTTAAGATTATAAGGTGTAATAATCAAACTGCCCATTCTGGCCTATGGGGAACAGGTAGCCTTGCAATAGTGAAAAACGAAAATGGCTGTAATTCACTATTAGGACATGCCACACACACCAGGGCATGTCCTACCTTATACTTACAATGCACCCTGCCCTTGGGCCTACCATAGGGGTGTCTGATATGAAGAAAAGGGAAGGTTTAAGGATAGTCAAGTGGGTGCACTTGCCCAGTCAGCATGGCAGTACCAGACTGCACACAGGCTCTGCAATGGCAAGCCTTAGACACACTTTTACAGGCCGCTTCTGCGGGTGGCACAACCAGTGCTGCAAGCCCACCAGCAGCACTGGTTACAAGCCCCGGGCACTCCTGGTGCACTGTACTAGGGTCTAACAGGTAAACAAAACTAGCCAATCATGGAATCACTAATCCATACATCAATTTACCATAGGGAGCACTTGCACTGTGGCACTGGACAGCAGTGGCACAGTGCCCAAAGCATCTAACACCAGCAAAAACACGAGGCAACACCATAAAATGGAAGGGAGACCCACGCCAAGGTGCCAGGTCTAACAATCGCAATTTCCTAAATGCTATTCTGGTAGACATCGCAAATTGCGATTTTGCTGTACGGAATCGCAAATTACCACCAACTTCAGGTTGCTGGTAAATAGCGATTTCCTTGAAAAATGCAATTTTATGCATTTTTTCAAAGTGCCATGTGGCACACATACATGCCCCTTAGGGCATGTATATGTGCCACATGCACATTTCAGGGGTGCAACAGGGTGTCCATTAGGAACCCTTGCAGCCTTGAAATTGCATGCGCAATTTGCGAATACCTATTGGGTACTCGCAAATTGTGTACACAATTCCCATTCATTCCTATCAGCCTCTTGGCCCATAGGAATGAATGGGAAGCCATTCCTAATTCGCAAATTAGGAATGCATAGGAATTGCTAAATATTAGCAGATTCCTACATATATGGCATTTTGCGAGTCTTTAATAGCGAATCGGTAAAATTCACTATTATAGACTCCCAAATTGTAATGTTGATACATCTGGCCTTATATTTCTTACTCAATATACCATACCAACCTGGACGCCCTTTTTCCACACACTCCAAATTCAGCTAGTTATACTGACCTGGGGAGGCAGGTAACCCAGAGTGAGCTGTACCACACTCACTCAGCCCGTTTTGCAAGGAGGCTTCAAAGCCCCCGATATAGAGCTATACTTTCTATTCGCACAAGCTGACTACACAACCTATTGGTTCAAACCACCGCCATTCATGCCGCCCTCATCTGGCTATTGAACAAGGCTATATGGCCCCCGCCCTACAACATATTTCGTAGGGGCACGAGTGCCTGGAGAGGGCACCACTCACTGCACAGTGGCATGCACCAACCTTGAGTGGCGTCGTCTAGCCAGAAGACTGAACAAACCTCTACTGTACTCACTACTGGTGCCCCTTCCTTATCACCATCTCACTCCTGTTACTCACAAAGCCTTGTGTCACAGCATGCTTCCTAGGAGAGGAATAGGTACCTTGGGGTAATCTCTATCACAAGGTATTGTTTAAAGACCAGGAAACACTGCTGAGTGGGCGGGCCATCATGACATTGGAAAATATTTTATACATCAGGATCAGACATGTCAGAGCTAGTACCCCAAACTTTCCCCAAGATCCCCCCCACACTCTACGTACTACATACCCTACTGCAGGCAACTGGACCAGCACCTGCAGTGTCCAGACTTCACCGTGCCGCTCTAATAGAACATGCGAAACGGATCAAGGACGGGATGGGATCAGGAGTTAGACACTCCACTCACAGATAAGCAGTGGCTTTACTGCTGCAAACAAACAGGCATGATAATGGTAGCAGCCGCCTGCGCATCATACATTTTAAATTCATACATCGTGTTTACTTTTCACCAGCGAGACTTAAATATAAATTATGACCTGATGACCGTTGCGATAGATGCAGACAGGAGTGGACGGGCTTCCTGCACCTAGCGTGGCAAAGTGAGACAATATACAGGTACTGGATAGAGGTAATGACTGCTCAGTCCAAAATGGTAGGCACACAAATTCTCCTCTTCCAGGTCACAGCACTTTTGGGCTACACTGAGGAACTGCAGATCACACACAGAAATTCATCTCACTGGGGCTGCTTCTAGCAAAGCGAAGGATAGCATGCAGATGGAGCAGAGGGCAGGCTCCCAAACTTAAGGAGTGGCTAAATGATCATATATATTGTAAGGATCAATTAACAACATACACAGTACTCTTGCCATTGACTTCCCGTCCAAGAGACATTTGGGATCCCCTGCTGACCTATCTGCGAGAATGCCCAGACTGACGTTCCAAACAGAGGGTCAGGAGGTTCTTATCACCTATCGCCACATTGAACATCTAACGTGACACAAGGGCGGTGAGGACAAACCACGCATACGTGGCATATGGAAACTGATCCACTTAACTGCCTGATCCCACAGTGCGTATTCCCACATTGCGAGGAGAGACACGTTAGAGGTGTCACACAATCCAACAGTCACCGGTTGAGTATTCAGGGGAAATTGTACTCATTTTCTATGCAAACACCTAAAATATGTCATTTTTGACCCGTGAATACAGCGGTAACTAATGAATCATTTTATGTACAGACAAATATAACACCTAGCAAATTGTGAAAGCGCTACAGTACCTTTTTGCATAAATCAATAAAAACATTTAAAAAAAATATTTTTAAATGGAATACGAACTGCAAAAGAGAACAGGACTTGGACCAGAAGAGCCAGAGGAGCCAGGGACACAAGGAAACGGCCAAGGTAAGTACCCAGGAACAACACGGAGGCTGTGTGCAGAGTGGAAACACAGACGCGTGCCCAATGGAAGTCAATAGAGAAGTCGCTGTAGCAGTTTTAAAAAAGAAGACTGTCAGGAGGACCCACAGGCCCAAGGCACATGAGTCGCAAGAGGACCTCAAGTTGCTTAACAAAGTCAGAGGCCCACAATGCAGTAGAACCAGGGAGGGATTCTGTTCTTCAAGAAGCTCCAGCACATGAGGTGCTGGAGCTTCTTGGAGCCTGAAGATCTCTGGAGTGCAGAGCACACTAGCCTTGATAATGGCAAGTCGACATGGTGCACAGGGGTTTGGTCCCAGTGACCCGACGAAGGATACTGTCCTTAAAATTACTGTGAAGACAGTTCAGGTCTCTAAGGAGCTGCAGAACCACCACCTTTGTTGCTGGGCCTCGGGAAGCACATAGGACGACAGGAGCAGCAGACCAGTCAGCAGCGTTGTGGTGCCTGCAGATGCAGGGATGTGACTTCTTAATTCCAAGAGAGAATCATTCGGGTCTCCTTGATGCCCAAAGGACTTTTGGAGAACCTGGAAGAAACACAGACAACAAAGAAGACTTGAAGAACACCAAGACCAGGAGCAGCAGGAGTCTTCCTTAGTGGAGTTTGTTACAGTCCAAGTGTCCAGATGATTGAAGAGGATGTAGTTTCAGGGTTGAGTCTGGTCCCATGACAAATCTGAGGACCCACCCACAGGGGAGCCACTAAGTACCCTAAGGAAAGGGTTGGAACAACTCTATGGTCCATCCCAGAGGGGCTGGACAGAGCGGTGAATACTCCGATGCCCTTTGTCCAGTTTCGCGCCAGAGTGGGACCAAGAGGTTCCTGAACTTGCTCAAAGTGGAGTATGTAAGGAGGGCACCAAATGTGCCCTTCAAAGCAGTATGGTGGTGCTAGCAAGCGCTCCCACCCCAGCCCAATATACTAAGTCCGGTCTGGGAGATGGTATAATTGGTTCGTTAAGATGAAACTGAGATGGAAATCTTGGGGTAAATGTAGTATTAGTTCTAGGAGTCACAAAATCCTCCGTGAACTGAAGAAATGGTTTCTTGATAGTGAACGCCTGTATCTCGCTAACCCTTCTAGGGGAAGTGAGAGCAAGAAGGAAAGCCACTTTCCATGTCCGGAATTTCAACTCCACTCGGTGAATCGGCTCAAATTTCATCAATTGTGAGCGAACTATATTGAGTTTCACCAAACTAGTAGCACAGAGGGAAGGAGGCTGAGAGAATCTTCTGTACCAAGAGATCAATCAATCAATCAAATAATTTGTAAAGCGCACTACATACCCGCAAGGGTTTCAAGGCGCTGAGGGTGGGGAGAGGGGGGGGTGCTGTTGCTACTGGTCGAAAAGCCAGGTCTTGAGTTGTCTCCTGAAGGTTAGAAGGTCTTCGGTTTGTCATAGGATGAGGGGGAGGGTGTTCCAGGTCTTAGCGGCGCGGTGGGAGAAGGATCTGCCTCCGGCTGTGGTTCTACGGATGCATGGGACGGTAGCCAGGGAGAGGTCTGCAGAGCGGAGTTTCCTGTTGGGTACGTAGAAGGAGAGTCGACTGTTGAGATAGGCTGTGCCGGCCTTGTGGAGTGCCTTGTGTGCGTGGATCAGGAGCTTGAAGGAGATTCTTTTGTCGACAGGGAGCTAGTGCAGGTGCCTCAGGTGGGGGGTGATGTGGACGCGGCGCGGGACGTCGAGGATCAGGCGTGCAGAGGCATTCTGGATTCTTTACATTCTGTTGATGAGCTTGGTCGAGGCAAGGTGCACTTTTACTGATGCGAACAAGAGATCTGATTTTGTTAAGGACAGGAGATATGGCAAAATCGGTTTAGGGAATGCTTGAAACAGATGTACATTGTTTTGCTGGCACCAGTGAAAGGTACTTTCAGCTCTAAACTTTGTGAAGATATGCCTGCACTCCTGTAAAATATTTATCGCCGTGAACTCCAAGAACTCAGAAGCCAGGAGCCAGGCATGTAAGTGAAGAGAAGCCGGTTCCGGATGACATACTTGACCTTTGTCTCTGGTCAGGAGAGATGGTGATGGATGCAGGCGTATGGGCCTGGACTCAGAGATGAAGAAGTTCCGAGAACCAATGTAGTCTGGGCCATCTGGGCGCTGACCACATCGGACAGCAGCGCTCTGCTTTCATTTTAGTGAATACCCTGGGAATCAATGGGATGGGGGAAAAGAGTAGGCATATATCGCTGACCATCACATTGAAGAACCTTAGATTATCCCCAGGCGTCAGGCTGGATCCGGAAAGATTTTTGTAGCAATACCCCTTGCGTCGTCTGCGGCTCCGCGTCAGTCGTTGGCGTCATGCGCCGGAATGACGTCGGAGTACTTAGATGCCTCCCTCGCGCGCGGACGTCAGTTCTTGTACATAGCTTTCCGCACCAGGAACGCAGAGCCATGCAAGAGACCCGACACTGGTGCCAAAAAGTCTAGGGCCCTGAACAGGATGGCCTTAACCCTAGATGTCAGTTCGCAGAACGGGGAGGATGGGTGGGTCGGTGAGGAATCTAACTAACTAAGGTTTCTTACAGATACATCGTTACCGAAGGTAAGTAACTTGTTCATCTGAAAGAAACACGTTAGTTAGATTCCTCACCTTAGAATAGATACCCCAGCAATACCAGCCCCGGTGGTGGGTTTGTGAACCAAGATCACACCAGAAAGTCCCGGAGAACAGAACGGCCAAAGAAGATATCTCTCCGGACTTGGCTGTCCAGGCAATAATGCTTGGCAAACGTGTGCAGCGAGGCCCACGTTGCTGCCTGACAGATGTCCTGCAAAGGGACTTCTCGGCCCAGGGCAGTAGTCGCCGCTGTGGCCAGAGTGGAATGGGCCCTCAGCCCTACAGGAAGATCCTTTTTCGCAAAGGAGTAACAAGCTTTTATACACAATACGACCCACCGCGAGATGGTCCGCTTGTGTACAGCCCTCCCCTTCTTAGCACCCACGTATCCAAAAAAAAGTTGATCATCCACCCGTAACTGTTTTGTGCAGTCCAGGTAAAAGGACAGCGCACGTTTTGGGTCCAGACGGTGGAGCCGCTCTTCCTCTTTCGAAGGATGCGGTGTCGGAAAGAAGGTGGGCAATGTGACAGATTGCCCGAGGTGAAAGGGAGTCACCAGTTTCGGAAGAAAGGAAGGACGAGTCCAGAGGACAACCTTGTCCGGATGGACAGAAAGAAAAGGAGGATTAGATGACAGAGCCTGGAGCTCACTCACCCGTCTAGCCGAGGTGATAGCTACCCGGAAAGCAGTCTTAAGAGTCAGAAGACGAATGGGACAATTGTGAAGAGGCTCAAAGGGAGCGCACATCAGAAAGGTCAAGACAAGATTCAAATCCCACTGAGGCATTACGAAGGGGACAGGAGGGAACATGTGAGTAATGCCCTTTAGAAAACGCGAAACAGGGGATTTGAAAAGGGAAGGCTGATCAGGAAGCCGTAAGAAAGCAGAGATTGCAGCAAGATAACCTTTCAAGGTGCCCAGAGCAGAGACCTGCTGGGCCAAAGAAAGAAGAAAGAGTAGAACCTCAGAAAGAGGGGCGGAAAGGGGATCCACAGCCTTTGCTGTGCACCATGTCACAAATTTGTTCCACCTGCAGGCGTATACCGTCTTTGTGGAGGGACGCCTGGCTGCCAGAATGACATCACAGACTTCAGGAGGCAAGTCAAATGGCATCAACTGTCGCCGCTCAATCTCCACGCATGGAGGTGGAGACTGGACAGGTTCGGGTGGAGGACCGTCCCCTGCTGCTGCAACAGAAGGTCCTCCTGAAGAGGCAGTCGTATCGGAGGATCGATTGGCATACTGAGTAGCTCGGGATACCAGTACCTTTGTGCCCAATCCGGAGCCACTAAGATGACTTGGGCCCGGTCGCGCCTGATCTTCTTCAGCACTCTGGGCAGAAGTGGTATAGGCGGAAAGGCGTACAACAGACCGCAACTCCACTTGCGACGAAAAGCGTCTCCGAGCGAGTGCCGCCTTGGAAATTCCAACGCGCAGAACTGCTGACATTGCGCGTTCTCTTCGGTGGTGAATAGATCTAACCAAGGCTCTCCCCACGGGAGAAAGAGACCTTGCGCCACGTCCGAGTTCAGACACCATTCGTGATCCATCATGCACCGGCAGCTGAGTCCATCTGCTCTGGCGTTCAGAGAGCCTGCCAGATGTTGAACCACCAGGATGATGCCCTGGTGTTCCAGCCATGACCAGAGGCGCAGAGCCTCCTGACAAAGGGTCCACGACCCCACCCCGCCTTGTTTGTTGCAATACCACATGGCGGTGGTGTTGTCCGTGAACAACTGCACGACACTTCCCCGGACAGAGGGAAGGAAGGCTTTCAGTGCAAGCCGGATCGCTCTCAGCTCCAAAAGGTTGATATGGAGTTGAGTCTCCGCCGGAGACCAGAGGCCTCTGATAGTCGCCTCTCCCATATGACCCCCCAATCCCAGGAGGGACGCATCCGTCACTACTACGTGCTCCGGTTGGGCTAGGGAGATGCATCTGCCGCTGACCCAATCGCGGTCCGTGAGCCACCACTGCAACTGTTTTGTAGTGCCCTCCGAGATCAAGACATGGTCGGACAGGTTGCCTCGATGCTCGGTGTAGGAAGGTGAATATCTGACTATGGTTACCCCCAACTTTTTGCCTAGTGTCTAGCTGGTTTTTCGACTTAGTTGGCCTGAGATCCTGCCATTCAGGGTCTCAGGCTGCCTGCTCTCTCTTTAAAATGGACTCCATGTACCCTAGGTACATTCCCAATTGGTAAGGATCACCTTATTGGACCCTGTACAGTGTACCCTAGGTACCCAGGGCGTAGGTGTACCCTAGGCCTCCCAGGGGCTGCAGCATGTATTATGCCACCCCTGGTCTGGCCTTCCAATCAGACACAACTGGGTGATCACTCAGCTGGGGCAAGGTCGTGTAATCACCCCTTGCTTAGATATAGTATACCTATATCTACCCTTAAAATAGACACATGTGTACCTATCAGCCACTCCTATGGCAGGCCTTAACAATCCTGGAGGCAGAGTGCTTGGTAACATGTGAGATGGTGCTCTAGCATGAGCTGAGCCTGTCTGCAGCTTCGGAACCATGTCCTTATAGCTGTTCTATGATATAGCCTACCATATACTCTTAAAGTGCCTTATAATCTTAAACGGTTATGGTAACTATGGTTTGGCTTTATCAAAACATGTCGTGTAAGGTGTCTAACACTTTGGAATAATACCCCCATACCATTTCTGGTGATAAGGATATTATTCCCCCCTTCTAGAGGGAGAGACATGTTAAAATCCTACTTTGCTGTTTAACTATAACCAAAGCCTCAGCATCACAAAATGTATGCTGCTGCCACAGACACGAGTCTGACCTCCTGCTGCTGGGAGTGATCCCAGCAAGGGAGGCTTGGACAATAGGTTTCCTGCTTGGGGAGGTGCTAGCACATCCCCAGACAGACTTTAGTGTATTGGGGCAGGGAGGGCTGAAAGGAATGAGACATGCCTGGGGCACACAAGGTGTCCCATGCATAGTCCAGTTCAAACCGGTGCTGGGGCACTCCAGCCCCAGTCCTGGCGCGAAACTGGACAAAGGGAAGGAGGTGTAACCACCCCCCTCCCAGGTCCCACCCATAAGGCGTGACCTAGCAGGCAACCCAGCCCCCCAGATTAGTATAAGTGTGGTAGCTGGGCCCCAGTAGATTAGATTATCCTGAACCTGCAACTTGAACAGAAACTCTGGACCTTCGACATTCGACGAAAGAAGAAGACTGAAGAATCTCCCTTGTGGCCAAGGAGTGGGTACCCAGTACAAACAGGCACCATCAAGAGACTTACCCTTTGCTTTGCTGAAGTTCTACGAGGGACCGACTGCAGAGCCCGACCAGAGCCTTGACTTCCAGACTTCTCCGACCCTGATCCACATCAGAGCTGAGATCCGTGGAGGCGACGAGCGACGTGGGACCGGCTACCTGGGAAAAGTGGCGAGTATCTTCCAGCGCAGCTTCTGAGGCACCCTCGAAGTTGTGCATCGGGGATTGAGAAGCCCCAACCCCAAGCACCATCTGCACCGAAGATCAGCCCCCCACACTCCACGAGTCCTGCGTGGGGCCCTTCTGCATTTTCCTGCTTGCCGCGTCTGTCCGGTTGCTTGCCCGTTGGCTAGCGGCCTTTGTGACGACACACCTTGAAATCTTCACCACTGGTTTGGCTCCTCCAAACTGGCTCCCGCTTCTTTGCAAAAGAGCAGCACCACAGACCTTCCTGGTCTGCACCAGAAGCAAGTCCTCCGTTCTTCGTGGGTTCCGCTTGCCAAGGCTTGGTGAGTCCTAGTTCGACTTCGACGCCGC
This sequence comes from Triturus cristatus, assembly GCF_964204655.1. Lineage (NCBI taxonomy): Eukaryota > Metazoa > Chordata > Amphibia > Caudata > Salamandridae > Triturus > Triturus cristatus. Next base: position 170,326,723 of record NC_140591.1, on the reverse strand, counting down.
CGACAGCAAGAGCCTTCGTGGGACAGCTCGCCTCCTGGTCCTGGTCGTCCTCGACGTCTCCTGGTACCCGTGTCTGCAGCAACAAGCTTCACCCTTGCCTGCAATCTTCACGACATCGCCTGGTTCCTTCCTGGTTCCACGTGGTCACTGGCTAGTGACCTCGACTCTGTCCCTTCTGCTTGCAGCTATCCTCTCTTCTTGATCCCAGCCTTGGGATCCACCGGACACACTCTTCACTGACTGCCTGTCAGCAACTTTCCTTCAGGCATCCATAGAAGTCCACGACGAAACCCGACGCAAGTTCACACCTATGCACCCGCAGCCTGTGGGCTAGGTAACTTGGGTACTTCGGTGCTCACAAGGGTAGTGACTAGTATCCTAGGGTCTAGTTTCCGAGTCTCGACTCTCTAGCTGCTTAAGAAGTGTCCTTAAACTGTTAATTTCTCTAACTGCTAGTAATTCTATCGACTTTTACGCATTACGAGTGAGTATTTCCACTCTGCACCTGAATCCCGTGGGCCTCCCACTTCCTAACTGTTGGTAGTGTAGTGTAGCCCCAGCGATTCCCTAGGCCTAGGCCTATCCTATTTCTGTGACAGTGGTCCTTATACCACTTCTTTAGTATATGGTTTGCGCGGCCCCTAGGGCCTAACTGTATTACTTACCTGTGTGACTTAATGTATGCTTGAATAAGACTGTTGTACTTAACTCGAATCTCATAAAGAGTGCTGAGGGTTTGACTAGAATAAATACACTTTATTTTATATATATATATATATATATATATATCTCATCACCCAGAATTGCTCACTTGCTTGAGGCCGCAACCCGCTGCAGGCGAAGGAACATCCTTTATTCAAACAAAGCAGGCAGCTTGTGATTCAGTTTAATCTCCCATGGCCTGACGCGTTTCAGAGATACAATCTCTTTCCTCAGAGGCCTTCGTAACACAAACGGTGAATCTTCAAGCTCTGCAAATGCCTCTGCGTGTTTTTTATAAAATGTTCTTAATTGGCACCTGGTGTGTCTTTCAATTCTAATTATTTCACATTGCACGCTGGTATTTGTAGTTGTTGAAAGCTTAGTTACACCCTCCAGTGGGCCCGTTTGCGCCGAATGTTTTCAGGGTATTGTTTCCAGCCCTCCATTGGGCCCCCAAATCAGACTGTGCCTGCTTAAATATAGTTGCCTGCAGCGCCACTCACAAGAGAGATTTCATTTCCCCTGTGTGGTTCCTTTTCATTCTCGGGACGGCGCGATCCCTCTGTGGCTGGAGCCGCCACATGTAAACATCACACAGAATTGCTCACTTGCTTGAGGCCGCAACCCGCTGCAGGCGAAGGAACATCCTTTATTCAAACAAAGCAGGCAGCTTGTGATTCAGTTTAATCTCCCATGGCCTGACGCGTTTCAGAGATACAATCTCTTTCCTCAGAGGCCTTCGTAACACAAACGGTGAATCTTCAAGCTCTGCAAATGCCTCTGCGTGTTTTTTATAAAATGTTCTTAATTGGCACCTGGTGTGTCTTTCAATTCTAATTATTTCACATTGCACGCTGGTATTTGTAGTTGTTGAAAGCTTAGTTACACCCTCCAGTGGGCCCGTTTGCGCCGAATGTTTTCAGGGTATTGTTTCCAGCCCTCCATTGGGCCCCCAAATCAGACTGTGCCTGCTTAAATATAGTTGCCTGCAGCGCCACTCACAAGAGAGATTTCCCCTGTGTGGTTCCTTTTCATTCTCGGGACGGCGCGATCCCTCTGTGGCTGGAGCCGCCACATGTAAACATCACCCAGAATTGCTCACTTGCTTGAGGCCGCAACCCGCTGCAGGCGAAGGAACATCCTTTATTCAAACAAAGCAGGCAGCTTGTGATTCAGTTTAATCTCCCATGGCCTGACGCGTTTCAGAGATACAATCTCTTTCCTCAGAGGCCTTCGTAACACAAACGGTGAATCTTCAAGCTCTGCAAATGCCTCTGCGTGTTTTTTTATAAAATGTTCTTAATTATATCTGTTGTGGTGTCCTTTCATTTGGTATTCAAGGGATTATATATGGTATCACAGCTGGCTTCACATGCCATTCAGAGTTTAGCCTAAGACTGCTCTTGTCCATGCTACCACTAGGATAGCTGGTCTAGAAGGTTGACTTTACAACCAATCACCATAAGGGTTGTTTGGACTGATATAAGGTGTACACTAGAACTAGTGACATCATACATCAGGCCAACTTCTCACACTTGGCCCACTGAAACTTCAGGTCCCACTGCAGAGCCCTCATTCGCCACCTGGCGTAATGCACTAACAGGATGCAGGAGGCCATCAGTCCCAGAAGCCGCAGCACCAACCTGACCGAAACCCAGGATAGAGGCCGAAAGATGGGATTTAGAGCCTGAATATCCCGGACCCGCTGTTCCGGAGGATAGGCCCGAACTGCTCCGAATCTAGAACCGCTCCGATAAAGAGGAGCTTCTGGGAGGGACTCAGGTGCGACTTCGGCACATTGATGGAGAACCCCAGCAAATGCAGGAGGTCTGCTGTAGTCTGGAGGTGGGAGACGATTTGCTGGGGCGAGCCCGCCTTCAACAGCCAGTCGTCGAGATAGGGGAAGACTGGAACCCCCGATCTGCGCAGATGAGCTGCGACCACCGCCATCACTTTCGTGAAAACACCCGAGGGGCACTGGTGAGGCCGAAGGGGAGCACGGTGATCTGAAAGTGCTCCTGACCCAACGTGAACCGCAGGTAACGCCGGTGGGCCGGCAGGACGGGGATGTGATAATAGGCGTTCTGCAAGTCCAACGCTACCATCCAGTCTCCAGGGTCGAGGGCAGCTAGAACCTGAGCTAAAGTTAGCATCTTGAACCGTTCCTTCCGGAGGAAGGCGTTGACGCTCCTGAGGTCCAACATAGGGCGTAGGCCCCCTTTGCCCTTCTTGGGAACCAGAAAGTAGTAGGAATAGCAACCACGGCCTACTTCTGGACCAGGAACGCGCTCGATGGCCTCTTTAGCCAAGAGGGCCGTAACTTCCTCCCGCAGAAGATTCAAGTGATCCTCCGATATACGGTGGCACTGCGGTGGCATGGCTGGAGGGGTCGTCTCGAAGGGGAGGGAGTAGCCCCTCCGGACAATTTGCAGCACCCACCTGTCCGATGTGATGGATCGCCAGTGGAGCAGGTGATGGCGAACTCTGCCGCCCACTGGCGTGGAATGGGCCTGAAAGCTCGGACTAGGAGGGCTTTGAGGCGGATGCTGCCGGGGTGGATGTGGACTGTCCAGCACGTTGTCCTCCAGTACCGTCACGGCGGAATCCACGTCCGCGACCGCGTGTAGGTTGGTTCTGCGGCTGGTGGCTAGGCGGACGCGAGGAGGCGCCCCTTCCTTGGCCACGAAAGGGACGAAAGGCGGAAGTTCGCAGCCGTGGGGCTGAGAGACCCAAGGACTTGGCCGTAGCCCGGGAGTCCTTAAAATGAGCCAGTGCACTATCCGCCTTCTCACCAAAAAGGCGAGTGCCATCAAAGGGCATATCCATGAGAGTGCTCTGGACATCCCCCGAGATAGACGTGGACCGCAGCCAGGCGTGGTGCCGGAGCGCCAGCGTGGTGGAAATCGCCCTACCCAGCGAGTCCATGGTGTCTAGTCCACACCGAATGGCATGTCGCGCTGCATCTTGCCCGTCAGCAAGTGCCTGGGAGAGTCGTGTCCAGACCTCCTCCGGACACAGGGGCAGCACGTCCTCCACCGTGTCCCACAGAGAGTGGGAGAAGCGGTCCAAGAGGCAAGAGGTGTTCAAAGACCGCAGGCCCAAACTCAGGGAAGAGAACAGCTTCTTGCCGAACTGTTCTAGCCTCTTGGAATCCCGATCCGGAGGAGCGGTCGGGAAGGAGGATTGGGAAGTGGAGGCCTGGATAACCAGACTCTCGGGGGTGGGGTGTTGGGACAGGAAACTGGGGTCACCCGGAGCAGGGCGGTGGCGCCGGGCCACGTTCCGATCCACAGGAGGAACTGTGGAGGGCTTGGACCAAGTGCCCTGCAGAAGGTCTATAAGGGCCTCGTTGAACTGCAGCAGAAGCTCTGTGGAGCTTGCTGACGGTTGAAGCACCTCTGTGAGGATGTTAGTCCTCACGGCCACAGCAGGCCATGAGCCCTAGGGTATCGGCTGCCTTGCGCAGCACCACTGAAAAAGCTGCACCTTCCTCCGAGGTCACAGTCGGAGGAGAGATGAAACCAGCGTCCGGGGAGGTATCAAGACCACTGGCATCCACCAGTTCGTCTTCCCAGTCCTGTGAAAGTTGGCCCTGTATGGCCATAGGGTCCTCAGAACCCTCCCAATCGCCCCCATCATCCGATTCCTGATGAACAGGAGGAATGATCGGAGCCGGGCGGTGGATGAAACGGTCAACCATCGGCTTCGGAAGCAGCGTCGAGCGGTGGAGGTGGTACCGGTGTCGGCACCCGCGGAGGAGGCGTCGTGAGGTCGACCGGCGCCAACAGAGATCCAGGGCTGGATCTCTCGGGGACCTGCGGCGTCGGGACCGGAGTCGACGACGGCGCCGGAGCCGCCGGCATGCGAGGTCGCCCAGTCGAGCCCGCGGGGCCCGAAGGCACGTCTGCAGGCGTCGACGGCGGAGCCAGGGCTCTCATGGCCGAGAGGAAGGCACTGACCTCCGCCGGAGTCGCGTCAGACCCAGGGACCGGCGGGTATGGGGACGGACGCGGCTCCTGCGGCTCCGACGGGGGTGGCACCACCCTGACCCTCGGCCGAGTCGCGCGACCGGGAGTCCAAAGAGCGGTGTCGCCTCTCGGACTTCTTTGATCGCTTCGATTTACCCAAAGACTTCGAGCCCGACGAGCGATGATGATGGCTGCGGCTCCGCGACCGGTCCTTGGACCTCCTCCTGGACCAGGACCGTGAGCGGCGCGGAGCAGAGTGCCGAAGCTCGAGAAGCTTACGGGACCGCTCCCGCCTAGCCTTCGAGGTCAAGGCCTGACAATCGGAGCACGACTCCGCGTCGTGGTCGGCCCCCAGGCAGTAAAGGCACCGGCGATGGTGGTCCGTCACCGACATTAGTCGATGACAGGCGTCACAGGTTTTAAAACCAGGCATCCTACCGGCACCAGAGTCGAGTCGACAGAAGACCAAAAGAGTCAAAAAAAAGTTTAGTCAAAAATTGACTACGGGGTAAGCTCTTCCCGGATCGGCGCTGTCTGGCGCGGAAAAAAAGAAGAAGAACTGACGTCAGCGCGCGAGGGCCGCGTCTAAGTACTCCGACGTCATTCCAGCGCACGACGCCAACGACGGACGCGGAGCCGCAGACGACACCTATCGACGCGCAAGGGGTATTGCTACAAAAATCTTTCCGGATCCAGCCTGACGCCTGGGGATATTCTAAGGTGAGGAATCTAACTAACGTGTTTCTTTCAGATAGGGCATTACACCATGATCCTGGGACAGGAAACCCCCTGGCATATGACTGGTAATTGGCATTGTTCTTCGTGGTGAAGAGGTCTAGAGCTGGTTTTCCCCACAACGCAAACACTGTCCAGTTGCTTCCAATCCAATTCCCATTCGTGGAAACTGTTCTTTGCTCTGCTAAGGCCATCCACTAGGGTGTCGTGCAATCCAGGGACATGTGCGACCTTAGGAGGTATGCCGTATTCAGCAGTCTTATATCTCAGTTCTTGCGCTTTTTGAGGGACCTGGTTCCTCCCTGCTTGTTGATGTAATACATTCTGGTCCTATTATCTGTATGAACCAGCACGGAGGAACCTGCAATCCTTGGTAAGAAAGCTTGCAGGGAGAGAAATATGGTCTTGAGCTCTAAACTGTTGATGTTATCAGTTTCTGAGCACTGGGCCACCTGCCCTGAATCTGGAGATCTCGAAGGTGGCCTCCCCAGCCACCCATGGAGGCATCCGTTGTTAGAATTAAATCTGGGATCAATTGGAGAAAGGTAAGACCTTTTGAGAGATCTGGCCTGTAACACCACCATTGGAGGGCTTCTTTCATGCCCAGAGTGATATATAGTATGTCTTCGATGGATCCCGATATTTCTAACCACTGACGTTGAATCTCTTCCTGTAGGGGTATCATCCTTAGCCTGGCTCATGGGATGAGGTCTATCGCTGATTAGCACATGCCTAAGAGCGATTTGTACCTCCTTACAAAAATGGACTGTTTTCCTGTAATGGCCAGTGCTAACTTCCGCAGATGGACTTTTCATTCCTCCGAAAGGAAAGCTTTGCACTGGACCGTGTCTAGCATGGAGCCCAGAAATGCTATGGTCTGTCTGAGAATAAGTGACAAATTATCTTGATTCACTGTCAATCCTAGACTGTGGAATAGCTGTAGGCAAGCCTCTGCAGTTTTGGTGACCTGTAATGCCATTGGCGCTTTCATCAGCCAGTCGTCCAGGTAGGGGATTACCTGGTGACTTTGAGTTTCCAGCGCTACAGCTACCGGGGCGAGGCACTTGGTAAAAATCTTTGGTGCAGATTTGAGGCTGAAGGGGAGGACCTTGAATTGGTAGTGGGTACCAGCTACCGTGAACCTGAGAAATGTTCTGTTTTCGAAGGATGGGGGTGTGGAAGTATGCATCTTCCAGAACGAGCGAGGTCATGAAGTTTCCTCTATTGAGGCTATGTAGGATATCAGTGTTACCCCAGTGCCTCCGAATCTCCTGGTCCAAGTCTCGTTTTTCTGCCCTCACTCTGCACCCATATTTTTCATTGGCTTCTGTCTTTGTCCAACGTAAATTCTGTCTTCTGATTGATTATGAGGCTTGTTAGTCCCGCCTTATTATGGCCATGTCATCATTTGTACCCTCCCATGGCTATTGGCCCCTTTACTTCGAGTGTTACACTGTACGGTATGTGCTATTAGAGCACTATTTTCCCGCTCCCCTGCCCGCACTCCCGTTGCCTGTGCCTTCTTCCCCACACTCCCGCTGTCCGTGCCTTCTTGCCCCCTTGCCTCCCCCGCAATGCAATAGGTCTTGCGTAAATACGAGTCCTATTGCATTGCAGACGATTGTTAGTTCAGTGGTGTGCCTGCAGGTCCCTTGCTCCCTGTGCCAAACGGACCCTGGGCCTGAATTATACTAAAATACTCAGGCGCCCTGACAATTCACCTCTGCTGCGATAACCACATTTGTCGATCGGCGTAACATGTAGCTGCTATGGGTTCATCTTTCTGGTTTTTGCGCCTTCTGGAGACTACACAATCTGAACCTTTATGAGAGAGGCATGGGTTGTACTGATATGAGAGGGGTCGGTAACGATGGTTCAATAGAATGATACACAAATGCCAGGGATCCGGGAGGAGGATTCTAGTGAGTTCAGCCGTGAGCCCAAGGACCAATGAGGTACCAGAACTCCAGGGCCATCGTCGTTTTCATATGACTATTTTACTAAAGTAATGCTCAGCAAAGTGTTTTTTCCCCTTTCTATTCTCTTCTCTCTAGCCTCTCAGTTGTTTCTCCTGTTTTGTGGCACACAGAGATACTTTGTTTAGCAGTGTGTTGTATAGAAATACCTCCATGCCTTTACCAAAGGTCTTCTAACTTAGTCAACATAATCTTGATAACCTCACACTGTTTGTTGGTAGTGTCTAAAATGAAACTTTTTCAATTGTCTGTTAAAGAAAGGCAGTGGCAGAGGAAATCCGGAAGAAGTTGAAAAACTACAAAACTGCCCCCTTCGATGCACGATTTCCTAGTGTGAGCCAGACCAGAAACTGCTATCGAATTCCCTTGGTAAGACATCAAATGTAAGCACAGATATATTGACGTATGATTTTAGATGGTAAAATGTACTTTACACTGCTGTGAATTCCATAACAGCAGAACTAGATCTAGGCTCAAGAGTACAGCATTTTTTAGTTTGCATAAAAAATGTTGATGGTGATTTCTTGTTGCTGAGTAAACATGAGAAAATCCTTTTGATGGCAAACCGTAGTCAGGGGTTCTTAGTGACTGGTTAACCTTGTAGGAAGGGACCATAATCAGGAACACGGGAACTATGTGATTGTGCGGTCGCGGCGATTTCCGTATAATTATAGATTTGCCACATCTGTCACAGAGTACATCATCTGGCGATTTGTTTTTTTTTAAACAATTTTTATTGAGAAAATAAAAGGATAGGTACAAGGCAGTGAGAGAACAATCTTTTGGGTCCACAATAAAGATTTACCAATTGCAACACAGAGAATATACAATGTGCACAGTTCACTTCCCCATACCCACACAGAAATGCAATGACCGGCACAGTCATAAAGCATTGTACTTTTAGGCAGAATAGTGTACAGTTTACACGCCCACCCCACTCGGTTGTTTGCGATCGGACAGGCAAGTCTGTCCGTCTAGGGCGGGAGCATGGCATCAAGTCCAGAGACATCCAATATGTGGCGTCTATCATGCTGTAATCCAATGGTAGGGGATACACAGATGTCACCTCTGTATCTATTCCACCTCCCCACTTATGATCCCATTTCTTGGGGCACCCTCTGTGCTTAAACACATTCTTCTTGGCAATCATTGACCTGTCCATGTCAATCGCCCAATCCCTCAAGCATGGGGCTACCCCAAGTCCCCACCTCTGCGCAATATTACATTTTGATATAGACCACCCCATTGAGACCCATGTCTGTTCAGCCTGTGTGAGGTCCGTGACTTCCCACATGTTGAGGAGACAGCTGGGGAGATTTACCACCCGCTCTCTCCATCTGCTTCGTAACCCTGTCCCAGTACTGTCGCACTTTGGGGCACTCCCACAAAATATGAAAGAAGGTGCCGGTAGATTACAGCGCCGAAGGCACGGGCTCCGGTCTTCTACCCATTTTAAACAAGGTCCATGCGTCGGACTAGACGCGATGTAGGATTTTCAGTTGGAGCAGGCGCAATCTCATTGGGATGGTCACCTCTCTGGGAGAAGCCAGGGCATCACGCCAGTCCTCATCATCTATGTCCTCCAGGTCCACCTCCCAACTTTGCCGCAAACGGGTCATGGGGTCAGGACGGTTGTTTAGGTGAAGGATATGGCCTTTGTGGGAATAGGGTCAAGCATCACCCTATCTTCCAATGGGGTGGACTCAGGCAAAGGACGACCCTTAGGCAAAGCAGTGGTAATTGCATGGCTAATCTGCAGATATCTAAAGGCCTTGGACTGCGATAGTTGATACTTGGTCTGCATATCAGCAAACGTTGCCAGTTTACCCCTCACCCACATATCCCCAACGGTCGAAATCCCTATCATGTCCCTCATCTGCAGATAACAAAAAAAAAATATCTGTTTTTAGCTAAAACGATTCAAAAGTTACTAAAAAATGCAGTGACACATGTTGCTGCACAGTGAAAGGCCCTTTGAAAAGCTAATCTGGTAACCTTTCTGTTGCTTACAGCTATATTTGGGTGTTATATTGGTACTAATAAGACGCAACCAATGCCCATACAGTGTTATCAAGTTTAAAAGTGATGAAATAATGAAGCAATGCAATTAGAAAGTGTGCTGCATAATTCCGCATAATTTACCTTTTTGTTGTCCCATAATTTACTCAACCTTGCCGCATAATTTGGGACTCTCGCCGCATAATTCGTGGCCCTTACTGTAATCACTCACCACGTACGTGCAGTGACAGTTTTACTGCCATTATACAGTGTTCAAATCTGTCAAAGTGTGAAAAATAATTGAATTCAGTTTTACAACAGATTTTTAACCTTGGTCCAACGCGGAATCAAATCCTTGGAGGATAATCAGAGAATCATAGCAGTTTGATAGGCTGGCTGCAACTGAAAACATACCAGCATTTTCCATTGGATTTACGGGTGCAGATCTGCGGGATGGGTCTGCAAATATTTTTTTTCAAATTACAGTGCGGCGTTGCATGGAAAAGGCCCAGTTCAATGATCACTATGAACATGTGAGCTAGGCAGATGGCACAGCTGGTATGGGTGGGATACGTGCTGATATACATACAGCATGACCATAGCCTAGGTCCTAACCCAGACGTTGCTGTGCGTAGCAGAAGTCTAAGCGCAGCTGGTTTTGGTGAAATATGGGTTAGACACAGGGCTTGGCTGTAGACACTCCTATGTCACTGTCCATGGCCAAATGCCAGGGGCTGCTGGTTTAATTATGACAGGCCCCACACAAAGTTTGATGCCCATGTCCAAAGACCAAACAGCTGATTCGTGTGGATGGAGGCTGGACCCATGGCCTGGCCATAAGCTGAATCCTATATCCAGAGCCCACACTGCTTAGCTGAAGGCTGCATGCAGGTGATCTGGGTGGGACAGTGACTGGGAATAGGACCTGGACAGAGGTCATGTCCTACACCCAGAGATCACTACACTTGGCCAGGCTGGCAGGAGGCCATACAGGGCCTGTTAGCCTTTCTGATGCTTCTCTTCTCACACCAGGTGGTAGGCTGGAGAGTCAAAGCTCACTTTGCAAAGGAACCAACAGCGCTCTCTTCCCAGAAGCTGAGCAAGGTCCCTCTGAAAGAAATTAGGCCTGAATCTCAGCAAATGAAATATGGCCTCAGGTATTGCATGCCAAGCATGAGCAGCCCACAGGCATATTGAATAGCACTCCTGGCAATTAATGGCAGAACATCCATGCCATATAATAGTAGCATACCAGACTTAAAATGGCGGCATGGCCTGAGCCTAAGACGGCAGCACTTCTAGAATATAATATCAGCATTTACCTGACATAATGGTAGCTACCTCCTCCTTAGCATGTGATAGTAGCACATCCCTGACACCAGATGGAAGCACGCTTCGGATATGAGATTGTAATAGTCCTTTCAATTCACGGTAGCTTCCGCACTTTCTTGGCTCGCCATGGTACATTGAACAGAGACCTGGCATCCGATGGAGCCACCCTTGACATATTGCGATTGTCTTGGCATGTGATGCCAGCACCCTGATATGCATCATTGGCTGCACACTGGATCGCATTCTAGCAGAAGCTTAGAGGATCATGGAATATAACAACTGCGACGCCATAAACGCATCTCTGGTTACTAAAAGTGCATAATCTGCTCAGTAATATGATGCATTTATCTTATGCATTTTACACAAATTGTAAGATTTTGTATCCATTTTATTACTGTTTGTGTGGTGCCATACTTGTTAAAGTTTGTGTGGAGCCCCTTCCTTCGATTTCATTGGGCTAAAGGTTCATGTGACCTGATGTTCTCTGACGTCACTGGGAGGAAGTCAAAGTGCATGTGATTTAACTTCTCTAAAGCGTTGATGGAAAGATACCAGAAAATGCTATTTTTGTATTAAGAGATGTATCTTCTCTATTTCAGATTTTCATCGTTCTCTGAAGGAGGAAGGTGTCGACCTGTACCCCTGCCAGTGGTACTTTCGTGTGTACAAAACCCTTTGCCCCATGTCCTGGGTAGGGGCCAGTGAGAAATGGTGCAGTTAAAAATAATCCTTTGTCTGTACTTGAACGTTTATTAACTTTTATCTACATTTGTTGTACCTGTCTACAAGGAACGCTGTCAGTGTCTTTCCCTCCACTAGTGTAGAGTAATGTGTTGGATATCTGAGTAGTGTAGATGGCACCGCCTGGTGTGTAGTGTGGCATATGGGGGTTATTTATGTGGTTTATATTGCTATGGGCTAGCAGATGAATGAGGGGGAGGACGCTGAAGGGGGAGGAGGCTGAAAGGGGAGGGCCTGATGCTCTAGTAGAGTGGCTATACCAATAACATATAAAGCATGTATAAATAAACATGGTTCAATCTTATGAGAACCTCTCTGTCACACGTTCTCATGGTCTTTGGACTTTAGGTGGCCTTTTTCTTTAATCGGGATAGAGTTTTTTTTTAAATTTTTCATGAGACGTTCCTTTACTCATCCAGTTTCCCCTTCATTCTGCTTGGCTTCATTCTAGTGGTGGGAAACTGTTCAGCAGGGCAATCCTATATGTGCATGGCCTCCTTCGTGATTCACACACCAGCAAGATCAGTTAGGAGATGTCTTACGGCTAACCGTGGACAGAATGGGGGTTCGCCTCAGAGCAAGCACAAAGTGCTTGGAAATAACTGATCCTGCTTTTTGAGGACCCTCTTCACCAGAAAGGACAGCAAGGCCTAGCTTGTCTTCTTCCATCCCTGAAAGAACTAGTAAGTTGATGAACACACCTTGTTGTGACCATCCTTCTCGCTGCCAGTCGACTTTGAGGCGCTCAAAATTGACTATTTCAACTTGCGTTTGGCTAAATCCACGCCTTTGCAGTTAGTGACTGGAGAATATCGGTCCCTGGTCCACCCTTTATCCATTAGACTCCCTCTTTCTGGATTTCAGCTGGTGCTCTGAATCAACCCTTATGTAAACGTAGCACTATATAAAAGTCTAAGCTCTCTTGAATATTTATTTCAAGACTTTTCACCTTTAATGATTGTGATCCATTCTCATTTCTTTTTATTAAGCATCTGGAGTAACCTGGCTGTACTTGGTCTGGCAAACAATGCATCACTAAGGTTGCTAGTTAAAACCAGCATTTCAGAAGTGCAGCATAACCAGGGATTATAGAAGAGACGGAGAAAAGAGGTACATGTGAGATGAGCAGATGGTTAATCTATAAATGAGCAAAAAGATTATATTTGGTCCTAGGTGTGGTGTGCTCACAGATGTACGAGTTACTTACATTCGGTAACGATGTATCTGGTAGAGACATTGTCTAGCCGCAGATTCCTTAACTTAGAATATCCCCAGGCGTGAGACTGAATCCGGAAATGTTTTGCAGCAGCACCTCTGCGCGCCGGGGGACGGCGCCACATGACCACGCCCTGACGTCATCCATGTATGTGACGTCAGCTAGGTCATATAAGTCTATCCCGGCGCGCTGACGTTCAGTTTTCTTCGGAGAAACTTTTGCGCAGGACACAACGCGGAGCCACCAACCAAAAACCATGAAAGTATGGGAACAGTGTGCGAGGGTTGAAAAAGCCATGAATAAAGGAGGAGGATGGTGGAAGACACCATCCTAAAGACAGAATAGACACTGGCTACACATATAAGCGGAAGCTGTGAGAAAGAGCCACGCAAGCTAAGCGGAGGCCCCTTCCCGAGTGCAACAAGGACAGAACATCTCAACAGACAGAAATAGACTAATAGTGTCTTGTGGAACTGTGCCGTCCACTAAGAACGGAAGACAGAAAGAACAACAGTCCACTGTAGGAAAGAATGAGAAGACTGGCCTTTCCCCTCTAAAAACAGAGGTAGGAAACAGAGACAACCAACCCTCAAAGAGGATGACCACGAGGAGAACAGGACCCCGGGGTAGTAGAGCAGGTGGAAGGGAAGGGAACTGGAGAGGAAAACGAATCTCCTTGTGAATCAAAGGCACCATATGTGAGAAGTTGGCCTGATGTATGATGTCACTAGTTCTAGTGTACACCTTATATCAGTCCAAATACCCTTATGGTGATTGGTTGTAAAGTCAACCTTATAGACCAGCTATCCTAGTGGTAGCATGGACAAGAGCAGTCTTACGCTAAACTCTGAATGGCATGTGAAGCCAGCTGTGATACCATATATAATCCCTTGAATACCAAATGAAAGGACACCACAACAGATATATATATAAAATAAAGTGTATTTATTCTAAGCAAACCCTCAGCACTCTTTATGAGTTTAGAGGTAAGTACAACACAGTCTTATTAATGCATACAGTAAGTCACACAGGTAAGTAATACAGTTAGGCCCTAGGGGCCACGCAAACCATATACTAAAGAAGTGGTATAAGGACCACTGTCACGGAAATAGATTAGGCCTAGGCCTAGGTGATCGCTGGGGCTACACTACACTAGCGTTAGTTAGGAAGTGGGAGGCCCACGGGATTCGTGTGCAGAGTGGAAACACTCACGCGTAATGCGTAAAAGTCAATAGCAATGTTACAGTTTAGAAATAGATAGATTTAGGACACTTCCGGAGTAGCTAGGAAGTTGAGACTTGAAAACTAGACACTAGGATAGTCACTATCCTGATGAGCACCGGAGTACCCAAGTTACCTAGCCAACAGGCTGCGGGTGCATAGGGGTGAAGATGCGCCGTTTTCGTCGTCGACTCCTATGGATGCCTGAAGAAAGATGCTGACAGGCAGTCAGTGAAGAGTGTCCGGTGGATCCCAAGCCTGGGATCAAGAAGAGAAGAAACCTGCAAGCAGAGGGGACAGAGTCAAGGTCACTAGCCAGTGACCACGTGGAACCAGGAAGGAACCAGGCGATGTCGTGAAGAGTTGCAGGGGAAGGTGAAGCTTGTCGCTGCAGCCAGGAGGACCAGGAAGCGTCGAGGACGACCAGGACCAGGAGGCGAGCTGTCCCACGAAGGCTCTTGCTGTCGGCGGCGTCGAAGTTGGACTAGGACTCACCAAGCCTTGGCAAGCGGAACCCACGAAGAACAAGGGACTTGCTTCTGGTGCAGACCAGGAAGGTCTGGGGTGCTTCTTCTTTGCAGAGAAGCGGGAGCCAGTCTGGAGGAGCCAAACCAGCGCGGAAGATTTCAGGGAGCGTCGTCACAGAGGCCACTAGCCAGCGGGCAAGCAACCGGACAGACGCGGCAAGCAGGAAAATGCTGAAGGGCCCCACGCAGGACTCGTGGAGTGTGGGGGGCTGGTCTTCGGTGCAGATGGTGCTTGGGGTTGGGGCTTCTCAATCCCCGGTGCACAACTTCGAGGGTACCTCAGAAGCTGCGCTGTAAGTTACTAGCCACTTTTCCCAGGTAGCCGGTCCCACGTCGCTCGTCGCCTCCACGGATCTCAGCTCTGCTGCAGATGTGGATGAGGGTCGGAGAAGTCTGGAAATCAAGGCTCTGGTCGGGCTCTGCAGTCGGTTCCTCGTCGAACGTTTCACAAAGCAAAGGGTAGTCACTTGATGGTGCCTGTTTGCACAGGGTAGCCACTCCTTGGCTACAAGGGAGATTCTTCAGTCTTCTTCTTTCGTTGAATGTCGAAGGTCCAGAGTTTCTGTTCAGTTTTGCAGGTTCAGGATAATCTAAAGTCTTGAGGCCCAACTCCCACTCTTATACTAATCTGGGGGGCTGGGATACCTGCTAGGTCACGCCTTATGGGTGGGACCTGGGAGGGGGTGGTTACACCCACTTCCCTTTGTCCAGTTTCGCGCCAGAGCTGGGGCTGGAGTGCCCCAGCGCCGGTTTGAACTGGACTATGCAAGGAACACCTTGTGTGCCCCAGGCATGTCTCATTCCTTTCAGCCCACCCTGCCCCAATACACTAAAGGCTGTCTGGGGAGGTGCTAGCACCTCCCCAAGCAGGAAACCTATTGTCCAGGCCTCCCTGGCTGGGATCACTCCCAGCAGCAGGAGGTCAGACTTGTGTCCGTGGCAGCAGCATCCATTTTGTGATGCTGAGGCTTTGGTTAGAGTTAAACAGCAAAGTAGGATTTTAACATGTCTCTCCCTCTAGAAGGGAGGAATAATATCCTCATCACCAGAAATGGTATGGGGGTATTATTCCAAAGTGTTAGACACCTTACACGACATGTTTTGATAAAGCCAAACCATAGTTACCATAACCGTTTAAGATTATAAGGCACTTTAAGAGTATATGGTAGGCTATATCATAGAACAGCTATAAGGACATGGTTCCGAAAGCTGCAGACAGGCTCAGCTCATGCTAGAGCACCATCTCACATGTTACCAAGCACTCTGCCTCCAGGATTGTTAAGGCCTGCCATAGGAGTGACTGATAGGTACACATGTGTCTATATATAAGGGTAGATATATGCATACTATATCTAAGCAAGGGGTGATTACACGACCTTGCCCCAGCTGAGTGATCAGCCAGTTGTGTCTGATTGGAAGGCCAGACCAGGGGTGGCATAATACATGCTGCAGCCCCTGGGAGGCCTAGGGTACACCTATGCCCTGGGTACCTAGGGTACACTGTACAGGGTCCAATAAGGTGACCCTTACCAATTGGTTATGTACCTAGGGTACATGGAGTCCATTTTAAAGAGAGAGCAGACAGCCTGAGACCCTGAATGGCAGGATCTCAGGCCAACTAAGTCGAAAAACCAGCTAG
Source organism: Triturus cristatus (assembly GCF_964204655.1). NCBI lineage: Eukaryota > Metazoa > Chordata > Amphibia > Caudata > Salamandridae > Triturus > Triturus cristatus. The sequence continues at coordinate 170,310,668 of NC_140591.1, read as the reverse complement.
ACACTAGGCAAAAAGTTGGGGGTAACCATAGTCAGATATCCACCTTCCTACACAACCCCCCCCCAAACGAAAGGAGATAAGGCTGGCCTTGACAAGGTAAGCCTCTATTGCCTAAGTGGCCATATAAGGAAGAACCAGCACTGGCATGGTTACCCCCTGTCTCATGGTCCACTAAGCAATCCCTCATCCTAAGGATATCATAGGGTCTCCACCATAGGGAATCTCTACCTTTGGTGTGACTTTGCAAAGTAAAAGGCTGGTGTTGAGATGGAGTACTGAAGTGAGTGTCCTTAAAGTGAGGCCTCAGCTTCCTCCAATCATCCTCCACCATGGATGCCTTTCTTTCTCTAACTGAGTTGCACTGTGCTCTCAGGGTCAGCCTCTGGCTACCTAAAGCTGGAGGCTGGGTCCCTTTTGTGGGCTTACTGGAGGGACAGGTCAGGTTTGGGGCCCTAAGGTCCCATGTTTGTCTGTGCCCAACTGAATCCCTCTGGGGGAGGTCCCTAACTACCTGTGAAGGGGATCCCTCAGGAATGTTTTTACCCATCACCTGGCTAGGGCAACTAACCAGGCAATCCTCATTCTTTTGATGGGGGGGTTCTTGTGGACAGGGGCCCTCTTGGGGTCCACTGGCCTCCCTGACCTCTGCAGCCCTGGGCTGACTGAGGCAGGGTAGAGAGAGGCAGGCTACCTGCACCAGACTGGGTCCCACCTTGGAAGGGGCCACTGACATCAGAGGCTCTGCCAGGCCAGGCCTGGCTACCTCTGGGGCAGTTCCTTCACAAGGGGTGAGGTCAGATCCCTGAGGAGGCTGACCTTTTCCTAATGTCTGGGGAGAGGGAGACTTTTCTTCCTCCCCACTACTCTCTGTTTGTGTGGAGTGATCCATAGTTTCAGGCTTCACTACACCTATATCAGTCTGAGTGTGGGCTGAGACCATTACAGCCTTGCCAACCTTTTCAGGAAGGCACTCAGTTTGTGTTTGAGCTGTGACTGTCACAGCTCTGCCAATTTCTACAGGGAAGTCTGTCTGTGCCTGGGCTGTGGCTACCACTGCCCTTCCAACCTTTTCAGGGAGGAAAGCTACTTGGACAGGGGTTGTGACTGGCACAACCCCACTACCCTTTTTGGAAAGGCCTACCATTTTAGAATGGGTGTCTTGTTCAACTCCAGCCCAAGCTGAGAGTTCTAAGTCATTCCCCAGTAAGCAGTCCACAGGCAAGGTTGGAGACACTGCCACCCTTTTAGGGCCAGTGACACCTCCCCAGCTGAGACATACCTCTGCCATGGGATGACTGTTCTGTTTGCCATCAATGTTAGTTACCTGGTATGAGAAACCAGGCAAAAGCTGCTCAGAGGGAACTAGCCTATGGGCCACCATAGTGATGCTAGCTCCAGTGTCTCTGTAGGCCTCAGCTTTTCTACCATTGATGTAGGGTTCCTGTCTGTACCTACCCAAAGTGTTGGGACAGGCAGTGAAGTTGGCAAACCCCATGCCACCATCACAGACAAGAGTAGCTGCTGCAGGGGAATTGGCTAAGCCAGGATCCCCCTGTGTTCCCCAAGAAAACCCAACCAAATTTTTGGGGGCACTCCCACCACCTGGGGGATTACTGCTGACAGTAATAGGTGGTGTGACAGGAGTAGTTGGAGGAACAGTTTTGTTTTTAGCCTGTGGACAACTGCTGTCAGTTTTCCAATGCCCAGGTGTTTTACACACATGGCAGTAAGGCTTTTTAACTGTGGTAGAGGAGGGAGCTTGGGACCCACCACCCTGTGTGGAGTTTTGGGGCCCTGAGGAAGATTTCTCTTTTGCTTTATCCCCACCCTTCTCTTGAGGCTTGGTGGTATCTTTCTTTTGGTCACCACCCTGATTTTTAGGCCTAATCCTGGTCCTGACCCATTTATCTGCCCTCTTTCCCAATTCTTGGGGAGAGGTCAAATCTGAGTCTACCAGGTGTTGATGGAGAAGCTGGTTCTGACAATTACTAAGGATCTGCTCCCTCATAATCAAGTTGTACAATCCTGTATAGTCCTGCACCTTGCTGCCATTTAACCAACCTTCCAAAGCCTTAGTGGCACAATCCACAAAATCAGACCAGTCCTGTGTCTGTGTCTTCTGGGTGTCTCTGAACAACAACCTATATTGCTCAGTGGTTAAGCCAAACCCATCTATCAGAGCACTCTTCAGGACTTTGTAATTGTTTGCATCCTCATCACTGACTGTGAGGAGCTTGTCTCTGCCTTTGTCAGAAAAGGAGAGCCACAAGATAGCTGCCCACTGACTTTGGGGTACCTGCTGTACTTTGCAGGCCCTCTCCAAAGCAGTCATCCATTTGTGGATGTCATCCCCATTCTGATATGGGGGGACTATCTTGCTTAGGTTTCTATGGTCATAAGACCTATCCCTATCTCTAGGAATGTTGCTGCCACCAGTGGGTTCTGACCCACACAATTTTTGCTCTCTAGCCAGAGCAAGCTTCTCTTTGGCAAGGGCAATTTCTTCCCTCTGAATCCTCAGATTAGCTTCCCTCATTCTGGCTTTATGCTCCTTTCTCTCAGGTGAAGTCATTCCCCTGTGAGAGGAAGCATTAGAGATGCTAGAGACATGGGAGTGGATGGATTCCCTTGAAGGGGATCTGTCCCTCCTGCTTCTCTGTGAAAGCCTACTTGGGGGTCTGTATGGGGGGACCCCATGCAAACTCCCATGTAAACTTAGGTTAGCCTGGCTAAGTCTTCCTACTTGGCCCTGGCTGTCTACCTCTTCCTCTGAAGTCCCATCTGACTCATCTGTGGTGGGTAGACCCTTATCTACAGCTATGGCACCATCCCTGGCAGCTCTTTCAGCATCATAGGCCTCCAGAAGCTCCACTAGCTGTCTAAGGGTAGGGTTGGAACCCTGTTTTATTCCTCTGGAGGTACACAAATGTCTCATCTCCTGGAATGTTAAGGTATCATACCTAGAGGGGGTCTTCTGCAGACCTGCCCCTCCTGAGAGAGCATCTACTTGATCTCCTCCCAGAGGCATGATCTAGTGAGGGTGTGGTGTGTGCACCTACCTACACTAGTTGTTTCTACTAAACCTCTCTAGTAGTTGTAGTCAGGGTGTGTTACTCCCTTCAACCTACAACTACTATGTCCAGTAGGACTTAAGTATAATAATCTATGTTATATGTACCTAGACAATATCTGTGTGATCTTTCAATTTAGTATCTCAAGATTACAATGGTATTACAACAGCAAGCTCAGATCCCAACCGCTGCTCACCAATGTGAGAAGTTGGCCTGATGTATGATGTCACTAGTTATAGTGTACACCTTATATCAGTCCAAATACCCTTATGGTGATTGGTTGTAAAGTCAACCTTATAGACCAGCTATCCTAGTGGTAGCATGGACAAGAGCAGTCTTAGGCTAAACTCTGAATGGCATGTGAAGCCAGCTGTGATACCATATATAATCCCTTGAATACCAAATGAAAGGACACCACAACAGATATATATATAAAATAAAGTGTATTTATTCTAAGCAAACCCTCAGCACTCTTTATGAGTTTAGAGGTAAGTACAACACAGTCTTATTAATGCATACAGTAAGTCACACAGGTAAGTAATACAGTTAGGCCCTAGGGGCCACGCAAACCATATACTAAAGAAGTGGTATAAGGACCACTGTCACGGAAATAGATTAGGCCTAGGCCTAGGGAATCGCTGGGGCTACACTACACTAGCGTTAGTTAGGAAGTGGGAGGCCCACGGGATTCGTGTGCAGAGTGGAAACACTCACGCGTAATGCGTAAAAGTCAATAGCAATGTTACAGTTTAGAAATAGATAGATTTAGGACACTTCCGGAGTAGCTAGGAAGTTGAGACTTGAAAACTAGACACTAGGATAGTCACTATCCTGATGAGCACCGGAGTACCCAAGTTACCTAGCCCACAGGCTGCGGGTGCATAGGGGTGAAGATGCGCCGTTTTCGTCGTCGACTCCTATGGATGCCTGAAGAAAGATGCTGACAGGCAGTCAGTGAAGAGTGTCCGGTGGATCCCAAGCCTGGGATCAAGAAGAGAAGAAACCTGCAAGCAGAGGGGACAGAGTCAAGGTCACTAGCCAGTGACCACGTGGAACCAGGAAGGAACCAGGCGATGTCGTGAAGAGTTGCAGGGGAAGGTGAAGCTTGTCGCTGCAGCCAGGAGGACCAGGAAGCGTCGAGGACGACCAGGACCAGGAGGCGAGCTGTCCCACGAAGGCTCTTGCTGTCGGCGGCGTCGAAGTTGGACTAGGACTCACCAAGCCTTGGCAAGCGGAACCCACGAAGAACAAGGGACTTGCTTCTGGTGCAGACCAGGAAGGTCTGGGGTGCTTCTTCTTTGCAGAGAAGCGGGAGCCAGTCTGGAGGAGCCAAACCAGCGCGGAAGATTTCAGGGAGTGTCGTCACAGAGGCCACTAGCCAGCGGGCAAGCAACCGGACAGACGCGGCAAGCAGGAAAATGCTGAAGGGCCCCACGCAGGACTCGTGGAGTGTGGGGGGCTGGTCTTCGGTGCAGATGGTGCTTGGGGTTGGGGCTTCTCAATCCCCGGTGCACAACTTCGAGGGTACCTCAGATGCTGCGCTGTAAGTTACTAGCCACTTTTCCCAGGTAGCCGGTCCCACGTCGCTCGTCGCCTCCACGGATCTCAGCTCTGCTGCAGATGTGGATGAGGGTCGGAGAAGTCTGGAAATCAAGGCTCTGGTCGGGCTCTGCAGTCGGTTCCTCGTCGAACGTTTCACAAAGCAAAGGGTAGTCACTTGATGGTGCCTGTTTGCACAGGGTAGCCACTCCTTGGCTACAAGGGAGATTCTTCAGTCTTCTTCTTTCGTCGAATGTCGAAGGTCCAGAGTTTCTGTTCAGTTTTGCAGGTTCAGGATAATCTAAAGTCTTGAGGCCCAACTCCCACTCTTATACTAATCTGGGGGGCTGGGATACCTGCTAGGTCACGCCTTATGGGTGGGACCTGGGAGGGGGTGGTTACACCCACTTCCCTTTGTCCAGTTTCGCGCCAGAGCTGGGGCTGGAGTGCCCCAGCGCCGGTTTGAACTGGACTATGCAAGGAACACCTTGTGTGCCCCAGGCATGTCTCATTCCTTTCAGCCCACCCTGCCCCAATACACTAAAGGCTGTCTGGGGAGGTGCTAGCACCTCCCCAAGCAGGAAACCTATTGTCCAGGCCTCCCTGGCTGGGATCACTCCCAGCAGCAGGAGGTCAGACTTGTGTCCGTGGCAGCAGCATCCATTTTGTGATGCTGAGGCTTTGGTTAGAGTTAAACAGCAAAGTAGGATTTTAACATGTCTCTCCCTCTAGAAGGGAGGAATAATATCCTCATCACCAGAAATGGTATGGGGGTATTATTCCAAAGTGTTAGACACCTTACACGACATGTTTTGATAAAGCCAAACCATAGTTACCATAACCGTTTAAGATTATAAGGCACTTTAAGAGTATATGGTAGGCTATATCATAGAACAGCTATAAGGACATGGTTCCGAAAGCTGCAGACAGGCTCAGCTCATGCTAGAGCACCATCTCACATGTTACCAAGCACTCTGCCTCCAGGATTGTTAAGGCCTGCCATAAGAGTGACTGATAGGTACACATGTGTCTATATATAAGGGTAGATATATGCATACTATATCTAAGCAAGGGGTGATTACACGACCTTGCCCCAGCTGAGTGATCAGCCAGTTGTGTCTGATTGGAAGGCCAGACCAGGGGTGGCATAATACATGCTGCAGCCCCTGGGAGGCCTAGGGTACACCTATGCCCTGGGTACCTAGGGTACACTGTACAGGGTCCAATAAGGTGACCCTTACCAATTGGTTATGTACCTAGGGTACATGGAGTCCATTTTAAAGAGAGAGCAGACAGCCTGAGACCCTGAATGGCAGGATCTCAGGCCAACTAAGTCGAAAAACCAGCTAGACACTAGGCAAAAAGTTGGGGGTAACCATAGTCAGATATCCACCTTCCTACACCATATACCAGAAAAGAAGCCCCTCAGCAGAGGTGAACTGTGTATGAAAGCACCCAGGGGAGTGCAACAATCGGAACCCTTTTGAGATATAACCCAATGGCAACTGAAGAGGCCAGCGGACAACACCACTAGACAAGGTCTTCGCAGAACGGGGAGGCTGGGTGGGTATTAAGGAATCTGCGGCTAGACAACGTATCTGCCAGATACATCCATACCGGAGGTAATTAACTCGTACATCTCGATAAGAGACATCTAGCCGCAGATTCCTTAACTTAGAATAGATACCACAGCCATACCCCAAAGGGAGGCGGGTCTGCGACAGGACAACAGAAAGCGCCAAGCAGCTTATACGACAACAGAGTGACGGATAAGGGGGGGGAAGCTGTGGCAGAACAGCCCGACAGCAACCCCTGCAGCTCGAAGTGCAGAAGACACAGGATAGAAGATATCCGAAAACATGCCAGAATGGCGCCACATCATACCTGTATAAAAAATGACCGGTAGAAGGGCATGAGCCCTATGCCAGAGCAAGGAAGGAGATAGAGGAATTAGGATCACTCTCCACGAAATGGCGCACAATGAGTGCATTGACCCAAGCTTGAAAAATGAACTTGAAGAGATGCAACCAGCGCCTAACAGAATAACAGACTAGCTTCTAGAAGGAAGCCGAAGGAGCCGGTGGCAAGCGCCCAAAGGCAAGAGCCAGAACCTGAGCAATGCGTTGGGAATAGCCCGCAGGACAAGAAGCACGCCAAGCGCACACCCCACCCCAAAAGGATAATGAGGGGCAATAGCACCAATCCCTAACCCGCTGAAGCAGGTAGAATATTCCGCCAGCAAACTGCCATAGAGACCTTAAAGTGGCTTAAACAGTAACAGAAGAGTGCCCGACCTGGCAGCATGAGGCCAAAGTGAGAAACAACCCACAATTTAGACTTGTAGACAGTAATTATTGACCACTGCCATCAAAAGAACTGTCCCGCAGGCGTAGCTTTAACAAGAGTAGGCATATCCGAAGGAAGAGGCCAAAAACACAAAGTTAACGAATGGTGGGAAAAGTCTCAGAATCCAAGACCAACACTCCAGAAAGACACGTACAGCGTCAAACATCAAAAAGGGAGCATATGTCAATTTGGGAAACCACCACAGTAAGCGGAAGCAAGGAGGAACCTATGGATAACTTGCAACAACTCAGAAAAGCCCCCCCACACATGAAGATATTGGTCTAGATCTCGCGGCCTCGACAAGAGATGGGGACGTAGGAAGAGGATACCAAGGCAACCAACATGTAGACATAAATGTATAACATACAATTATGTAGACACAGAACGAGCCAGGAGCATGAACATGTATATACCGGGCCATACCTAGAACAGTAAGGGCAGGTAGGAGCCGTTTTGGAAGAGGAGACCATGAAACCTCCAAAGGTGGTGGATGACCATGGCGAAAGCAGATGGCTCCATAAAGCGACGCATGGAGCCCACATGATCTCCAGGCCCAGGTGAGATAAGCAAGGCTATATAATAGCGAACAATTACCCCACATGGAGTATGCATACCCCAAACAACGGGGGACACCTCTTAGGGCAATAAGCCAGGCCAAAAGAACGAAGTAACGAACCGAACCCGTGAACTGAATTCCAAGCCGTAATGACATTACCGAGCTGAGCCACCGGCTGAATACCACAGTCAGAGGACAGAGCCACCTGTGGAACACGGCCAAAGAAGGCCAACAGGCAGCCGAAAGCAAAAATGCATCCAAGGGATGCCAATAAAAGGGTAAGCACCCTTGACCACAGAAAAAAGAAGACGTAAGGCTCACTGCCCATGTTAAACGTAGAGCGCATCTAATGGATGCAAAATGAAAAAGTACCATAGAAGACAGGCGTAAAAGGGCCTAAGTGGGAGGACGAAAGCCTGTCAGGAGCCGGTGGACCGCCAACTCAGCGCCAGCATCAAAGAACAAAACCCCAGTCAACCAGTTGCTCCCGGAAATCTTCAGGGAAGACGCTATCTTGCAACCAAGCGTGACGCCTTAAGGCAACAGAACTCGCCATGGCTCGGCCCAACGAATCTGCAGTATCTAGGGCTGAACGGATTGTGAATTCGGCAAGATCTGATAGAGACTACTAGCCGCAGATTCCTTCACGTAGAATTATCCCCAGGCGTGAGCCTGGACCCGGAAAACTTTCTTGCCTGTGCGCTGTGGGGGACGGCATCACCCAGGCGTCGTCCGCTTACGTGATGTCACATAAGTCCCACCCCGGCACGCCTACGTCAGTTTTTTCCTTTTCCGTGTGCAACGCGGATCCGGTTTGTGCTCTGGGCCCGTTTAGGCCTTTCCCTTATGCTATTGCTTGCTCGTCATGTGGCCGCCTAATGTCAGCGATGGATCCTCAATCGGTTTGTGGTGTTTGGAGGAGCACCACAACTCCACTGATTTTGAAACGTGCCAGCAGATGAAGCCGAAGTCCCGGCGGGAGCGCCGGATGAAACTTTTTTCGGCTCGTGTGTCCAGGTCGGCGTCGTCATCTCGCCCGGCCCCTGCGGAGGGTTCTCGGACCCGCAGCTTCCCTCACCGACTTCGAACTTCTCCCAGGTCGCAAGAGCGCCGCTCACCTATTGGTAAGTGTCACAGTTTGTCCCCGAGGATCGGGTTCCGGCCTGTCGGGGGTGTGGGCTCTCCGCGGGTGGTGCGGCCCCGCGTGTCGTCCCCTTATCCCGCCGTTTCCAGGCGTGGGGGCGACCAGAGCCCAGAAGGGGACCTATGCGGCCGCTTTACAGGCCTCGCTGGCTTCTCCTCCTCCTGCCTTCTCTCCTGGGACGTCAGCGGATCCCATGCAGTGTGTGGGGCCATCCGCAGCGTCACCAGTGGCTCCGGACCAGAGTGGTTCGGATCCAGGCTCGGAGGATGTGGTGCCGTTGGGGTGCGTCCCTTCGGGGGACCCTCCTTTGGACCAAGGCGCCTCTGCTTCACTGCAAACTCCTGAGGGAGTCCCTGGGGTGTCGCGGGAGGTCGCCACTCGATCCTCGGGACAGGCGGCAGCCTTGTCCGAGGCGACTCCGGTACGGCGCCAGCAGCTGCTGGCCCTGACGGCGCCACACGTGAAGGTATCTACGGATAGAATAGTCTCTACCAGGTACATCGTTACCGAAGGTAAGTAACTCGTACTGCGCAGCCATCCCGGATGAGGTGAAGGAGATCAACGCGAGCACCTTCAGAGGTGGCAGTGTGCAAAGACTCTGCAGAGTCCCACAGGGCAGAGGTAGTCCGAGCCAAAACACACACTGTATTTACGGACCGTAGGGCAGCACTAGTGGATGCAAAGACGTTCCAACCCCATGTCTCAAGCCACCTGGACTCCCGAGATGGAGGAAGCGTTAGAGGGGGCAGAGAAGGAAAGGTAGTCTGCAACACGAACCCCTGCACATCAGGGTGCACGGACTGGATCGTGTGGAGCTGGACGGTGCAAAACTGAATGAGCCACCAGGTCACCTGAAGCAGGTCGGACTCAGATACCCAAGAGGGCATCATAAAGAGAAGCGTCAAAAGGCAAAAGCAGCTCCATATTTCCAGACCCACTGTTGAGGACCTCAAGCAAGGGGTACACAGACAAAGGGTTAGAGGGAGGTTGCATATTTAAAATGCGCGTGGCCAAAGAGACCACTCTCAAAAAAGCCACACTAGCCTCGGTAGCCCTCTGTGGAGGGGAAAACAGCTCATCAGTGGGGGAGGGTTGTAAGCTGACATTCCCAAGACACTGAGGGTGCGCACAATGCCCCACGGAAGGAAGCCCCATGGAAGAGTGAGGATCCTGACGGGGCTCCTGGGGAGGCGAACAGTCTGCCGGACCTGGGAGCTCCTGAGGAGGCTCCACAAATACCAAGGGGGGGGAACTGGTAACACTAGCTGCGGTGATGCCGGGCGGGAGGGCGGCGCTGAGCTCTCTCCAGAGGCCTCTTTAGAAGAGTCCAGAACTCTGCGTCGACACGGCACCGAAACAACGCGTGTCGGCGCTGATTGTGCCTCGTCAGACGCCGACTCAGCAGCATCTGGCGTCGAGTCGGTGGCAAAACTATGACAAGCTGGCCCTCTTCCGACGCCGCCCCGGCGCTGGTTCCGCCTCATCCCGAACAGGCTCCGATTCCGGAGAAAGAAGCGGAGGTGGAGCAGAGGTGCCGACCCCAGCTTCGGATAGGCGGCCGCCTGCCCGGAAGGCTGGGGTGTGCTCAAGTCAGGGCTATGAGCACCGGCAACCACCTGCAGCGCAACAGCTAGCCCCGTGGGGCTATGCGGCGTGGCAGAGGCACCGTGGGTCGCAGAGGGGGACCCAGCTAGGCCACGCCCTAACGACTCCATGTGGAGCGTAGAGGGGGACCCAACCGGGCCGCGCCCTAACGAAACCACATCTCCGACGTTCCTGAGTGGCAAGGACTCAATTGGCGCCGGGGGCGAACCCACCGGCGAATCCGTCGGAGACCCCACAAGAAGCAGAGGTCCCGAGGAACCCCAGGAACGGGAGAGGACCCAAGGGAGGCCTGCAAAGCCATAGCACAGGCCTCCATTTGGGCCCGAGCCGCCCCCACACCCGGAAAGGGCGGATAGAGGGGGGGGGGGCGGGGGGCGACCGTCGGGAGTGCACGTCCAGAAAGCTCCTGGAACCAGTGCCCCTGATAACAGAAGAAGGTGAGGTCGATGACCTAGGCAACAAGCGCCTCGACTTACCAAGTGGAGAGTGACGGCCCCGGACAGTGACGGCCCCGGACCTCAGAGGGCGATCGACGGTGGAACCAAACAGAAGAGGGACCTGCAGTCGCTCATGAGGCCAGGGGCCGAAATGACTCCGACCGGGACAGCCGTGCCGAGAGAAGCTTCATACGGCGCTCCCGCCGAGACTTCGGTTTCAGACGTTGGCAGGCTTCACAGTCCGTGGAGTCACGGTGCTCACTCAGACACCACATACAAATAAGATGCGGGTCTGTCGCGGACATTTGCCGCGAACAGGAATTACAAGATTTAAAGCCCGAAGGCATCGCACACTGTTCCCGACGCAAAGCATCGTAAATGAGGCCTGAAACAGGCCAGAGGAGCTCACTCAGGATCCGCGTTGCACACGGAAAAGAAGGAAACTGACGTCAGCGCACCGGGAGGGACTTATACGACCTCGCTGATGTCACGTATGTGGACGACGTCAGGGCGGGGTCGTGTGGCGCCGTCCCCCGGCACGCAGAGGTGCTGCTGCAAAAAAAGTCCGGATCCAGTCTCACGCCTGGGGATATTCTAAGTTAAGGAATCTGCGGCTAGATGTCTATCAGATAAAAGGGATAGTGCTTCCAGTCTGTGGTTGGAATATTCACATGAGAGAGAAATCTCTTATCCTGTTGAGCACACGCAAAGATCCTGCAGGTGCAGGAAAGCGGGTGCTGACAGAAACTAAACTCTCACTTGGATATGCCTCTAACCCAACACGCTCATTCTATGCGCCCTGGCGTTCAGTATTACATGCGTCTTCAAGCTGTTAACTAAAGCCATGCACCCACTGGCTGGCACTGATAGACCATGAGTTTGTAGCCATGATGACTACCTCTGTGTCCCTCCACTGGCCTTCTAGGAATGTATACATCTTCCCATTTGCAGTTCCATTTTCCTGACTACTTATTTTTAGGTCGAGCCTGAGCCAGCATACAAGATCTGTCGTAGTTCAGTACGGCTTTCTGTCCGTCTGGCCGCCCACCCGACCCGCCTACTGTAATCTCAGGCGAGGCACACCCTCACCCCATACTCACTGGCAGTCCACGATACAGGTCCTGCTGACTCCAGGTCCCCAAGGTCTCCCAACGGAGCATCTGCATCAACCAGTCCTGCAGATCTAGGGGTTCCCCACAGCTCATCACGGCCATGCCCCCACTACATTGCCACACTCAGCAGGTAGCTCGACTCGGGCAACCAACAAGATGGGGCAGGAATACTGGTCTCTTCCACACAACAGATAAAAATTAATGTTCCCTTTGGAGATATTGCACGCAATGCACCCACGCTTATTCACTACAAACAATCATCATCTATTATACTCAGTCCAGTTCAGTCCAGTTAACACTCCACTCAGGATGTTAGGGCACTTATAAAAATATTTAATTGAAATGATTGACATGATAGTTCAATAAAAAGATACAAAATACGCAATTTTTTTTTTTAGAAAACATGCAAAATATCTTAAAACTTATATGTGCCACAATTGTACAAGTTCATTATAGTTCCAACTCCCAGGAAAGGAATACAATGAGACAATTGCATTTGTCTTATCAATGTTAATTAGAAAATAATAGACAGCACCCTAAAGGGAATTTAATTTCCCAACTTTATGTTACTACTGTCTTTAGCCAAATTTAACAAGACTTCCAGCGTCACACAGAAATGCAAAATCATGTCATGTCATACCCTCCTCCTCTAGGAATAATAACCATAAATTTAAGAGCCTTTTGAATTATTTTCCTGAGCAAGGCACGGGCAATAAGTCTCATGCCTGCAATAATAATAAGGAAGAACCCATGTAGTCCCTGTACTTGGAACTATTCCGAGGGGTGCTTAGTTCTTGCCAAATTAGATTATCCAAAGTGCGCAGTAACCCATTGTTAAAAGAATGTTATGCTTTGAGGGATGCTCTTTGTCTGGCCACACTCTACTTTTCAAAATTACAAACACATTTGAGCTAGGGAAGAAAATTGGTAAACAAAGGCGGGGCCATACATTTTGGCTCTTAATCAATCTAGGAGCTCCAAGTTCCTCCCTCTCTTTACTTAACTACCATATCCTAATGTGGGAGTCAGTTTTGCACCGAGGATTTTAAGTAAGAGGTTGAGTGTTGGGCACTTAATAATGTTGACAGAGTTGCAAAGGCAAAATTAAGTGACCTGGTTTTGGCCTTAATCTTTAACTTGCGTTGTTAGAAGGAGCAACTGTTGTTGATGGAAACCCAAATATATTTGTATGTTGCTTCATTTGCAAGCAGCTTCCCATTTATGCTCCAAACACTTTTTTAAAATCCTTTTACCGGGGGCGTGGCTTGGACGGCGTTGGTAATGGCCGCCTAGCCTGTTCTCTGCCGTGCAGGAGAGCGATCCCATTGAGTTTCGGGGGCAGAAAAACACCTCCTCACCCGAATGCACCGCGGAGCTGGACTTCAGAACCTCTAAGGCACACTCGGTGCGAAGCTCGGCTCTTGATATCGGCCGGACGCACCTTTTTGTCGACATGCTGCCACGACGCTGATCACAGGGCGGAGCGGAGCGTGGTCAGCCTGCACGTCTCCTGACGGGATGCGGCGGACCTAGGAGACGCGCACACGGAGAGAAGGTGAGCCCTGAGGGAGGCGCCGGACAATGTATACTCACAGTTTTAAAATTGGTGAGCTTAACGGCGTGGTTCAGGCTTGCCAGTAACTCCGTGTGTCCACCTGCCTGACCCTAAGATGGCCGCCCACCAGCTACCTTACAAGCAACAACAGCGCTAATACAGTCGCTAAAGACCTGCGGAATGTCCAATTGTCACGGTGCCTCTACCCTACGCCTCCCTGAGGGGTGCCCTTGGTAGCGAGAGCGCAATTTCAGTGGCGATTCAGCCGAAAATAGGGAGAACCTTCCTTCACTGGTGCCTGACCCCAAGATGGCGACTCTGTTCAATCTTCCACCTTTTTTCGGCGCGAAAAATGAGAAAGAGATGCAATAATAGTGCTCTGTGCACTTTAAACAAATGGAAAGTTTGCTCAATCAGTCCTGCAGACCCAAGGTGGCATAATCTTATGTCATATTATCTTTTGGAATTGCAGCCACAAATGGTAGTACAGCCACAAGCAGAGCGTGACACACGAACACTAGCCAGCACCGACACCATCTGCTAGATCTCTGAACCTTAGGATCACATTATTGAGATCTCTGTTGGACGACCTAACTCGGCCAGCGCTTTGACACCCTTCAGACCACCCTGTCCTTTTCCGCAAACTGGAGGGCCGTCGCAATAGCGTCCTCCACACACGACCCGCCTGCAAAATGTCGGACAGGGATGAGAAGAAGAACAACAAAAAGGTAAAACCGGAACCCTCATTATCAGACTCTCCTATTAAATCGAGGGCGGACATCAACAGTACCCTAGAGGTAATCCTGAAAAAACTGGCAGAGGTACACGATCTAGCAAAATCAACCAAATCCAACACCGACTCTATGCAGCTGGAACTTACTGCAATTCGAGCCGACATGAGCTCTGTACACAAAAGCATAGATGAAGCGGAACAGAGAATTAGTGACTTAGAAGACAAATCCAATATTGCATCCACTTCTATACAGCAACTACAGGGATCAACGGTCCACCTTAGACGCCAGGTGGCGGAATTAGAGGACAGGAACAGAAGGGGCAACGTGCGCATTTTTGGAATCCCAGAGAATGCGGAGAAAGATGCGAATTCCTGCGTGGACTTTCTAGAAGCTTGGATTCCGAAGATAACAGGGATTTCCTTCCACCATGAGTTTGAACTCGACAGAGCCCACAGAGTTCCTAGCTACATCCCTCATGGATATAGAGGCCCGCGTCCACTGATATGCAAACCACTGAGGTACCAACATACGGAAGCTATACTTCAATTCGCAAGACGCAATCACAAAATTTCCTGGGAAGGCCATAATATAACTTTCACCCAGGACTACTCAAAGGACACACTCGAAGTCCGGAAAGGATTCCTGGCCCTGAGAGAAAAACTTAGATCAAAAGGCATTCTATACTCCTTTGTTGGCCCGGCGAAATTCAGGATCACCATACAGGGCAAACCGAAATTCTTCACGGACCCCAATGCACTGGCGCAATTCATCGGCGACTCTCCACCGCAGAACATGGACTTGTCCAATGGCTCTTCAAACAAACGGAAGACCAACTCACAAGAAAATATAAACTCGGGCTTTGGTCATGGGTGACTCTAACGGAACAATTTCAAACCTCTAACTTGCAGTGCATAATGTTCTCATTGTTCAGTATCTCCTATGATAAATAGTTAGTGGAAATAACCTTCACCCCGGAGCAGCCGAACTTTCTGCTGTCTCTTCTGTTTTCAGATTCTGTTGATGCTTTGATTTGAATCGACTCCGTCAGGTAAGACCGCCCAGTATTCATACCGTGGTCACCTGTACTTCTATTATTATCCTTAACAAGTGTTTTAGAATGGCTCTTGCTTGATGCTCTCTAATCCGAAATCGGAGCATATGCTCTGTTCCTTCACTCTCTACACCATGATCATACCGGGGACTCAGCTGTTCCTCAGGGACTTTCTATATATGTATCTGCAGAACATCCCCTCATGTCATCTTGTCTTCTATTTGTGCATACCTTTTGTTTACGCATGTCTTACATGCACGTATGCACACGGTGTGCGGGGCTAAACGGTCATTACTCTTTTTGAATATGTTCTTAAACTTCACTGGTTGGTTAAGTTTTATGTTTTGTGTTTACAAAAACTATCAGTGTAGCAAACACTACTATATACTGCTTACTAATTACAGCTATCGAATATGGTTAATTACCTGTTCCCTATTACATCCATCAGTCTAACTCCTTCCTGTGCTGCAGATGGATGGCAATGCCGTCGCAGTTCCCAAGTTCTGTTGAGAAGGGAGGGGGGAGGGGGGAGGGGAGCAGAGGGAGGGAGGGAGGAGGGAGGGGGGAGGGGGGAAGGGGGGGGAAGGGGGAGGAAAAATCTGGTTTGTTTCAGCATGCTTTTTCTATTTGAGGTTAATGCTCTTTCTCAACTATATGTCAGCAAAAGGACTGCTTTCCGATATGTCATGGGGGCACTCGCAGCACACATGCGGTGACCTAATCCCTTGTGCTACTAGTGTATCCACAGCAATAGCCTCCAGTACCATGATCACTACAAACCCGAAATGCGTCTGTTTTAACGCCACCATTATATCAGCGCTACAAGCGAGACAGTACAGATCCAATTACGCAGCTTACTCGTTCATACTCATCACACACCTACCACCCTTTAACGTACTCTTCAACAACAATACACCAGAACTAGAGCGACACCATAGTAACCAATGACTCGTACTACATCCATCTCGGAGGGCCTTAACATTGTTTCCCTCAATGTCAAAGGTCTCAACCATCCGGTCAAGAGGAGAAAAGTTCTAGATTATCTGGCAAAATCCAAGGGCGACATTCTACTCCTGCAGGAGACTAAACTATCAAAGGATGACGCTGTCTTTATAAACCAACATTGGATATCTCACAACCTTTGCTCCCCAGCAGTTGGCAAAAAAAGGGGGGTTCTCACACTTATAGCTAAGAAATCCAACATCTCCGTAGTTTCACACACTCACGATGATAACGGCCGTTTCATCATGTCACACCTTCAGAGAAACGAAGATCAGATCCATGTCTTAAATATATATGGCCCCAATACTGACGATCCAGAGTTTTGGGATTCACTAGCCCCGACCCTAGATTGTATTCCCCAGGGAGAACTACTAATTGTGGGGGGCGATTTCAACCTGCCACTTGACCCAATCACCGATCGACATTCGAATTGCGCCTACCACCCCACACGCTCACATACTAGTTTACAACGCCTATGTTCCAGATTCAACTTACACGACTCATGGAGACTCCAACACCCTGATGGCCGTGATTACACTTTCTACTCGCATCCTCATAATTCCTACTCGAGGATAGATTATATCCTCATTAATAGCCCCTTCACCCACCTCATCGAAGAAACCAGTATTGCCCCTAAATTGATTTCCGACCACTCCAGCATTCAGACCAAACTAGTGGGTTCTAGTTCCATTCTCCCCCCTAAAAGATGGAGATTCAATGACGAAATATTCTCCGAGCCAGAAAACAAACGAAAAATCGAGGAGGCCATCCTTGATTACCTCAAACATAATGACACCCCCGACTCAGACATAGCGAGCGTTTGGGAGGCACTCAAAGCCACTTTGAGAGGAGTAATAATAGGCATCCGAGCTCACACTAACAAAAAACTAAACAAAGACTTATCCACTCTGGAAGACAACATCAAAAAGCTGGAAACCGCCCATATAGCAGATCTCCAAAACTCGAATATTTTAAACGACCTCACCAAACTCAAATATGAATACAACTCGATACTCAGCAGGAGGGCAGGGGTCTGGATCAATAAGTTTAAGGCTCTAAGA
This sequence comes from Triturus cristatus, assembly GCF_964204655.1. NCBI lineage: Eukaryota > Metazoa > Chordata > Amphibia > Caudata > Salamandridae > Triturus > Triturus cristatus. Next base: position 170,293,455 of record NC_140591.1, on the reverse strand, counting down.
ACATGTGAGGGCAACAAAGCTGGGAAGATCTTAGCATCGTATCTAAAACATAAAAATAAGCAATTCAACATTGCCTCAGTTAAAGATAGCGACAATGTCATCCAAACAAAGCAGAATCTCATTCTTAATACGTTCAAATCATTTTACCAAGACTTGTACAAAAACAACCTAGAATTTGACTCGGAAAAATGTGACAGGTACCTAACCTCACTGGGTCTTCCTAAACTAAACGGTACTGATAAGGTCACACTGAACTCTCCGATTACCCTTCAGGAAATATCAGCGTCCATTAAGACGCTTAAAAGTAAGAAAGCTCCGGGTCCTGATGGGTTCTCAGCCAGCTTCTATAAAGAACTCACAAACTCCCTGAGCCCAACTCTCCTAAAATTATTCCAATCCTTTAGTGTAACAAAAAGTATTACCAATTCCATGAGTGAAGCTACCATCATAGTCATACCTAAAGATGGTAAAGACCCCCTGCTAACCAAAAATTACAGACCAATCTCCCTAATTAACTTAGATTGCAAAATTTATGCTAAAATCCTCGCCACACGTCTAAATCTACAACTTCCAAAGCTAATCAGCACAGCACAAGTAGGCTTCATGAAACAGCGCATGTCTAACGATAATACGAGGATCCTCTGTCACGTCATTGAAAAAGCCAAAATGCTCGCAGCCCCGGCCGTAGCCATTACCCTCGACGCAGAGAAGGCGTTTGACAGAGTCTCCTGGTCTTTTCTCAAGAGCTGCATGTCCGCCTTTAATCTGGGAGAAACTTTCACTGATTTGGTTATGGCCCTATACCGGTCACCTTCCGCACGCATTGCTATAAATGGTTCATTGTCGGACGCCTTTTCCTTAGAACAAGGGACTAGACAGGGATGCCCCCTCTCCCCTTCACTTTTCCTCTTGGCAATGGAGTCCCTAATTGCACATATAAAAAAAAATGATAACATCAAAGGGGTGGAATTCGGGGATAAGTGCGTCAAACTCGCCGCCTATGCGGACGATATCCTGATTATAACGGAATCGCCAGAATCTTCAATCTCTGCACTAATGTCCACCATAGACAGTTACTCTTCCCATTCTGGATACAAACTTAACCGGGATAAATCCGAGGTCAAACCACTCAATATTTTCACCAACAAAGAGGTGCTGGGAGTCTCAGGGCTATGCTGGCAACCAGAATTTGTGAAGTACTTAGGTATCGAGTTTGGTGACTCCCTCATGGAGACCCTCCATCGAAATGAAAAAATCACTTTAAATAAAATCAAGACGCAACTAGAGGGATGGTCCCCCCGTTTCATCACTTGGTGGGGTAGGGTGGAAACCATCAAGATGATGATCTCACCTCTGGTTAATTACCTCATATCTATGCTCCCACTAACCCTCACACCAGACTTCTATCACAAATTAGACATGGCCATCTCTAATTTCCTTTGGAAAGGGAAAAGAGCAAGAATCAGCATAAAAAAGCTTCGCTTAGACAAATCCGCGGGAGGGGTTAATTTGCCAGACTTTAAGAGATATGAGACCGCTTTCCTAGCCAAACAAGGAGCCCACTGGCTCGCTCCCTCACCTGATTACACCCCAGTATGGCTCGAAATTGAGGAGGAAATTCTTAACGGTATCTCCCCTAGCGCGGCCCTCTCATCCAACCTGAACCAACTGACCCATTCTAAATCGATATTTCATAACACAAAATCTGCTCTCCTAAAGTTTGATAGAATCCTAGAATTCAACATCAGAGGCTCACGTTGGGAATCCCTCTGGGACAACCGTAACATTTTGTACAAGGGTAAGCCCATGCACAACGAGGCATGGATCAAAAAAGGCATACTGTTCCCACACCAGCTGTACGCGGGGGAATACCCTATTCCCTTCAGAGACCTACAAATCAAATACGATCTTGCACCAATTGAATTCTATAACTTCCTCAATGTAAAAACGGCTTTGTCCAAACTCAAACTCTCCCCGACGCCGCCCTCACTCCCACCATACCTTGCCAGACTAAACAGACTAGGACACCAGGTTTCCTTTCTCTATAAACTCAGCCGTCCCCAACAATCTGGCCTTACTGCCCCAATCACACAATTCTGGAATAACCTCTCGTCTAGGCCAATCACAGACTCGGATTGGACCAATGCATGGATATCCTGCACGCGACACAAAATCAGCCCCACACTATCACAGACAAAATACTGGCTCTTGCACAAAGCCTTCTGGACCCCTGCACGATTATTCGCACACAACCTCTCCCAAGATGCCTTTTGCTGGAATTGCAAACGCGCTGAGGGTGACTTATCACACATCATCCTAGACTGCGACTGCGTGGCGCACTTCTGGGAGAATATATTCGACTTGATCTCAAAGCTATTCCACATCTCACCGGTGAAAGAGCTCCCTTACCTAGTTTTAGGTTTCACCCAGAACCCATCCCTTGATGCAGATGATAAGGCATTACTTGACCTCCTCCTCTCGGCTGCAGTTAAGACAGTCCTCAGCAACTGGAAAGATACCAGCAAGGCTAACTACGCAGGGTGGTTGTATTGGATAATTAGTTTACGTGGAGCAGACAATATTACACTCCGTCAGACACCGTGGCGACCTGCCACGAGAAAACTATGGTCAACTCTTGATAACTACTTCACGACACGTAAGCCACCTTAGATGGGCCCACACACCGCCCACGACTCACCAACACATGCTGCCCGACTGCCTTCATTGCACTCCTAGCCACCATAAATACTTGTCCTTAATGAATGAGTAAAATGCTGTTGAAATACGTCTGTTACTGAATTGTTGTGAGTATGTTATACGTACTCTACTGTTGTACTTTTGTACTGTCATTTACTATGATGTACTGTAGCGTACAGTGATTTTGATTCGTAAATTTATGACTCATATTACACTACTGGACTTGCTTTATATATGTCTATGCTGTAACAACCAATAAAAAACTTTTGAAAAAAAAAAAAAAATCCTTTTACCGATTTTCAGCACTTTGGTTTCATGAAGTTGATGTCCAGCCTTTTTGCAGAAGTAAAACAAGCATTTGGAATGCAATAGGTCTTGCATTTCCGAGAGTTGAAGCTATAGCATTGTAAATGACAATGCCTTTTATTTATGTTTTAAAAACCAAAACATAAGTAAAAGGCATTGTCGTTTACAATGCCAATAGCTCAAACTCAAATAAATGCGAGACCTATTGCATTGCAAATGATTGTTTTAGTGTATGGTTTGGTCTCCCCCCGGAGCTCACTGAATCTTGTGCTACTTACCTTATTGCAACTGAAGTATTGTGTATTTGTGTTTATATCTCTGGCTAGGAGATATACCAATGTGTTGATGAGTGTTGTGTAATAAATAGACATTTTTATATATAGATTGTGGTTCTTTTTCATTTAACCTGCACTACATGATTAATCTGGTAAAACAAGTGGCTTAACGCTCCTTCAGGATACGTCTGAAAGCTGCTCTCCACAGCTACCACTGAGAGCTTTCAAAAGGTAATCAAAGACCACTAAAATCAGCATAAGGGTTGCCTGGATTAGTGCAAGATGCTTCACTTAAATAAGTGTGCACCCTATACTAAGCCAGCCTCCTAGAGTTGTACTTAAAGTTTTGTTTTTTAAGGACCTAGAAAGACTATTACATTCATGGCCTAGGGCCATTATAGTCGATGGTATTAATTACTGCTTGATAATGTTACCATGGGACTCCCATCTCAACGACTGAATGATTCACGCATGTGAATCTATGAAAGATACCCCAATACTGGATAATATATTGTTCTACCTTACCTACTCGAACCTGGCTAAGCAGCAGGAGGGGAGTACCGCGTCTGTGGTCGGCAGCAGTACTAGTTTGCTAGCAGACTATGAAAGGCTGTTACCGGGATTACAACAGGGGTGTCCCCTAATGAGCTCCCTAGTACATGGGATCATACTTCCAGCACAGGAACCGGTGTTGGGGTAGGATTCCAACATGTTTGATACCAAACATGACCGGGTTCGGTGAATCTACTATATAGTCAGACATCTCGTAATGACGGATGTCCACTATGTGTCTTAAAGAACAAGTTACTTACCTTTGGTAATGAAATATCTGTAAGAGACATATATTAGTTATAGATTCCTTACCTTAGAAATACCCCCAGGCGTCAGACTGGATCCAGAGAAATTATTTCGTAGCTGTACCCCTGCGCGTCGGTAGGTGGTGTCGGTCAACTCCACGCTTGTCATCGGCATCATGATTGCTGGGATGATATTGCGGTATCTACTTAGATGCCGCCCTTGCGCGCGGACGTCAGTTCTTTACACAACATTCCAAGCCAGAAGCAGAGAGCCATGCAAGACACTGACCAATGGTGCACAAAACTGAAAGGGAGTTCCTTACCCTAGTAGTCAGTTCGCAGAACGGGGAGGATGGGTGGGCGGTGAGGAATCTATAACTTATATATGTCTCTTACAGATATATCGATACCGAAGGTAAGTAACTTGTAGTTATAGATTCCTTACCTTATTATAGATACTCCAGAAAAACTAACCCCGGAGGTGGGTATGCGAACTAAGTTCACACCAGAAAGTCCTGGAGAACTGAACGGCCAAAGAAGCAGTCTCTCGGGACTTGGCTGTCAAAGCAGTAGTGTTTCGTGAACGTGTGCAGGGATGCCCACATGGCTGTCTGGCAGATATCACTGAGGGGGACACCACATCCCAAAGCAATAGTGGCTCCCATCGCCCTGGTGGAATGGGCACGCAGTCCTACCGGAGGTTCCTTCTTTACCAAAGAATAACAAATTTTGATGCAACCCACCGAGAGATGGTCAGTTTCTGCACGGCCCAGCCTTTCTTGGCACCAACATAGCTAACAAAGAGCTGATCATCCATACGGAATTGTTTTGTGCGATACAGATAGAAAGTTAGCGTACGTTTGAGATCCACACGGTGGAGCCTCTCCTCCTCCTTTGGAGGCGGGAATAAGGTAGGCAAAGTGATAGTCTGTCCAATGTGAAAAGAGGTAACCACTTTGGGGAGGACAGAAGGTCGAGATCTAAGGACACCCTCATCCGGATGAACAGCAAGGAAAGGAGGCTTAGAAGACAGCCTGAAGCACACACAAGGTAAGTCAGAACAAGGTTCAAGTCCCACTGGGGCATTACGAAAGAAATAGGAGGAAAGAGTTGATTAATGTCCTTAATGAATCTATTTACAATAGGGGACTTGAAAAGAGAAGGCTAATCAGGAAGCCGGAGAAAGGCTGAAATTGCCGATAGATAGCCTATAAGTGCGCCGAGAGCAGTGCCCTGCTGGGCCACGGAAAGGAGGAACAAAAGAACCTCAGAAAGGGGATCCACAGCCTTTGCTGTGCACCATGCCACAAATTTGTTCCCTCTACAAGCGTATACCGTTTTAGTGGAGGGACACCTGGCTGCCAAGATAACATTACAGACTTCGGGAGGAAGGTCGAAAGCTGTCAACTGTCACCGCTCAATCTCCACGCAAGGAGGTGGAGGATGGACAGGTTCTAGTAGAGGACGTCCCCTGCTGCTGCAACAGAAGATCCTACCGAAGAGGCAGTCTAATTGGAGGCTCGATAGGCATGTGTGAGAGCTCGAGATACCAGACTCTTTGTGCCCAATCCGGAGCCACAAAGATGACTTGGGCCCAGTCGTGCTTGATCTTCAGCACTCTGGGCAGAAGTGATAAAGGCAGAAGGGCGTATAGAAGCCAGCAAATCTACTTGCGACGAAAAGCATTGCGGAGCGAGTGCTGCCTTGGAACTTCCAACGCGCAGAACTGCTGACATTGCGTGTTCTCTTCGGTGGCGAATAGATCTAACCAAGGCTCTCCCCACTGCTGAAAGAGCACCACCTCCGAGTGACGATACCATTCGTGATCCATCATGCACCTGCGGCTGAATTTACCAACCTGCCAGGTGTTGAACCACCAGAGATATGCCCTGATGTTCCAGCCACGTCCAAAGGCAGAGAGCCTCTTGACATAGGGTACACGACTCCACCCCACCCTGTTTGTTGAATTAACACATGGCGAGGTGTTGTCCGCGAACACCTGCACTACTCTTCCCCAGACAGAGGTAAGGAATGCCTTTAGTGCAAGATGAATTGCCCGAGTTCCAGAAGGTTGATGTGGAGCCCGGACCCTGCCGGACACCAGAGGCCTCTGATATCCGCCTTTCCCAGGTAGCCGCCCCATCCCAGAAGGGATGAGTCTGTCACCACTGTGAACTCTGGGTGGGGAAGCGACAGGCATCTGCTGGTGACCCAATCCTGGTTCATTAGCCACCACTGCAATTGGCGTGCAGTGTCCTCCGAGATCTGGACGCAATCGGAAAGACTCCCCTGATGCTGTACCCACTGGAATTTCAGGTCCCACTGCAGAGCCCGCATATGCCACCTGGCATGATCCACCAGAAGGATGCAGGAGGCCATGAGGCCCAGCAGCCTCAGGGTCATTCTGACCGAAACCAGAGATAGAGGCTGAAACATCAGTATCATAGCCCAAATATCCCGGACTCGCTGCTGGGGAGGATAGGCCCGAAACTGCGCTGTGTCCTTAACCGCTTCTGAGAGGGAATCAGGTGTGACTTCGGCGCACTGATAGGGAACCCTAGAGAATGCAGGAGGTCCGCCGTAGTCTGGAGGTCTTCCACAGCCAGTTGTCGAGATAGGTTAAGACTGGAACCCCCTGGTCTGCGCAGATGAGCTGTGACCACCTCCATCACGTTCGTGAACACCCGAGTGGCGCTGGTAAGGCCAAAGGGGATCACGGTGAACTGAAAGTGCTTGTGGCCTACCGTGAACCGTAGGTAACGCCTATGGGCCGGCAGGACGGGAATGGGAAAATAGGTGTCATGCAAGAACTTCCGGAGGAAGCATTTACATCCCCGAGATCCAAGATAGGACGCAGGCCTTTGTCCATCTTGCGTATCAGGAAGTAGTGGGAGTAACAACAACGACTTACTTCTGGGACAGAGACTCGTTCGATAGCTCCCTTGGCCAAGAGAGCCACAACTTCCTGGTGCAGAAGGGCCAAGTGATCCTCCAACATGCGATGGAGTGTTGGTGGCATGGAGGGAGGGAGTAGCCCCTTTGGACTATCTGCAAACTCCACCAGTCCGATGTGATGGCCTGCCAGTGGGGGAGGTGATGGCGGATCCTGCCGCCCATTGGCAACTGGTGGCCCTGAAAGGACTGACTAGGAGGGTTTGGAGGCTGCTGAAGAGGGGTCGCTGGTGGACTGGCCTGCCCACTGACCCCCTGACCCACGATGCTGGGTCACTGTGAGTGGGTATTTATCACGGTAGACGGTTTTGGTGTTTCAAGGGGTTTTATTGGAGTATGAACACGTCGTCTAACAACTGAAGGTCGGTAATAAGGCAGGGGTGTTTCTTTCTCGGCGCCTCGAGGTTCCGTCCTTCTTCCGGTCCTCCTCCTCCTCCAGACGGGGCAATGTTCCTCCAGTTTGGGCTGTTTCGGACCTTGTATGGTGGCGTGGCGTCGAGGCTCCCCGGGAAGAGAAACAAAAAGGTTCCAGGGTCAGTGAACTGTGTTTGTGCAGTATAACGGGTTGCGGGAAGGGGGTGATGGATCACTCAGTGCGGTATATACAAACTCTTGGTGAGGGGTGGTGCTCGGGTTGGGTTTTACCGGGATGTCCCAAGGATATCACGCCTCTGAGTTCCCCCTAGCTTACTACAAGCGGCGTCCCTTCACCCCCACCCAGCCCGTGAAACGATCTCGTACCTGGGAGAACCACGCTCCTCCAGGAACGTGGCTGGGCGGCTCACGGGGTCGTTGGCCTCCTGGCTTCGCTGTCACGTCTTCGTCTCCTCCTCCACGATATCCCGTACGATGCTCTTCTACTCTCCGACCTCCGTCCTGCTCCGCTGCTCCTTTCTCCGATCTCTTCTCGCCGTCTCGTCCTCCGGTGTCAACGCACACCTGTGAGAGAGCAGTTCCGGGTATTTCAGCCCATCCCTCGTCTTCGTCACAGCTAGGGGCAGGGTCAAGAGTAATGCCTTCCCACTTACAGGAGCGGTGTCCCTGTTCTTCGCTTGGTACCGGGTACAGCGGCCCCCGAGGAAGTCCACTCCGGTTGCTGGCGGGAGAAAAGAGGGGAAAAAGTATCAATCATCGTCGTAGACCCGGGGGGGGGGGGGGGGGGGTCCCCCTGATTGATCTTTCACCGTTACAGTCACACATCCCCGGCTGCGCAGAGGCTGAACAGTTTGCGCAAGCCTGTGGCTCTGGGGGGAGCGTGGCGGGGCGCCCCTTCCGTAGCCACTAAAGTGGTGAAAAGAAGACTGCGCGGGGCGAGAGGTGGTAGCGAGGCCCAAGGATCTGGCCGTAGCCCTGGAGCACATCGTCTGCTTTGTCACCAAACTAAGCGTAGGCCATCAAAGGGCATGTCCAAAAGAGTCGATTGGACATTACCTGAAAAGCCAGTAGACCTCAGCCAGGCATAGCGTCGCAGGGCTACTGACATTGAAATTGTTCTGTCTAGCGAGTCAGCGGTATCAAACTATTGGCGAACTTCCCTGCATCTCTGCCCTCAGCGACTGCATGGGAGAGAGTGGCCCGGGCCTCCTCCGGACACTGTGACAGCACCTGCGCAACCGTATCCCACACAGAGTGGGAATAATGGCCAAAAGACATGCGGTGTTCACCGACCGCAGTCCCAAGCTGGCAGAAGAAAACATCTTCTTCCCAAGATGATCCAGCTTCTTGGATTCCCTATCTGGGGAGCAGTAGAGAATGCACCCTTAGAAGTAGAGGCTTGGACCACCAAGCTCTTAGGGGTAGGGTGTTAGGAGAGGAAAAGTGGATCGCCCGGGCAGTGGCGTCGGGCAATCATCCTATCCACATGAGCCCCTGTGCTGGGCTTGGACCAGGTGCCCAGAAAGGGGTCAGCAAAGGCTTGATTGAATGGCAGTAGGGGCTCTGAAGAGGCTGCTGCCGGTTGAAGCAACTCGGTCAGGAGGTTGGTCCTGACCACCACCGTAGGAAGCTCAAGGTTCAAGGCCTCAGCCGCCCTACGCAACACCATTGCGTATGACGCTCCCTCCTCCGTAGCCACGGTAGGGGAAGAAAGCATGCCAGGGTCTGGTGAGGTATCCAGACCACTGGCATCACCCAACTCCGCTCTCCAGTCTGGTTCACTCAACTGGTCAGCTAAAGGGTCACCAGACCCCTCCCAGTCCTCCTCAGCCTCTTCTGGCTGCCAAAAGGGACCGCCAGGACAGAAAAATGGTACAAAAGCACAGCTCAGCATCTGATCCGGTGTCGGTCGATGCCGGGGCGGCTCCGTGTCCAGGTTAGGGTGGAGGCCGGAGGTCGATGCCGGCTGGGGACACAACCGGCGTTAAAGGGAAGAAGTGTCGTCAGTGGATTTGACGCTGGAGGAGGTGTCGTAAGGTTGACCACCGCCGATCTGGATCCAGGCCTGGATCCCTGCAGCTCAGGGGCTTAAGCCACCGGGTTCGAAGGCCTAGAACCCCCAGTCGAGTCCGATAGGCCCGAAGGGGCGCCGTCAGAGTTGGGCTGCCCAAAGATCGAGAGGAGGGCTTTGTAAAAACTATGAAATTGGGTAGGGGTCGCCCAGGCTCGCGGGAATGGAGGGAGGGAGGCTCGGAGCTAAACCCCACAGGTTCCGCGGGCGGAGCTGGATGACTACCTTCCGCAACCCGCGTTGCATCGGCCGACGGACTGGGAGAACACGAAGAGCGACAATGTTTCTTTGTCTTCTTTTTGTGCTTCGACTTACCCGAAGATTTCGACGAAGAGTGGTGATGATGGCTCCTCGACCAGTCCCGGGGCCTCCCTCTCGACAGGACCTCGGGCGGAGCGGATTGCCGGGCCTCGAGAAGCTTTCGGGACCACTCCCACAAAGACTTCATGTTCATGGCCCAGCAGTCGGAGAACGACTTCGGCTCATGGTCGCGCTCCAAACACCAAAGGCACACGAAGTACGATCCCTAACAAACATCAATTTGCTACAAGAGTCCCAAGCCTTGAAGCCGGTTCGAGGGCAGGACATCCCTATGTGCCCCAGGAGTCTAACGACTCGAAAAGAAGTAAAAAAAGAGTAATCAAAAAGTGACTAGAGGTACCGCTCTCTCCGAATCTGCGCTGGCTGGCGTGGAAAAAGAATGAGCTGACGTCAGCGAGCGAGGGCAGCATCTAAGTAGATACGGCAACATCATCCCGGCGATCACAACGCCAACAACGAACGCGGAGTGGACCGACGCCACCTTCCGACACGCAGGGGTACTACCATGAAAAAGTTTCTCCGGATCCAGTCTGACGCCTGGGGGTAATTCTAGGGTAAGGAATCTATTACTGATGGTCTCTTTCAGATATGGCTGAACACACTTACAAAGCTTGGAGAATCGACTCCAGTGTTTGTAGGGGTGTTCTGCTCATGCAGGGGCACCCTCACAAGTTTAACCAAGCACCCTGCCCTCAGGACTGAAGAGCCTGCCTTAGGGGTGATTTATAGGTTTTAAGTGCAATGACCTCAGATAGAAAAAACCTTCTATCCGTCGTGACAGGTGCAAGCACCATCTCACACAGGCTGCAATGGTAGGCCTGTAGTCACAGTTTAAGTGGACTCCCCCCATGAGTGGCACAATACATGCTGCAGCCCATGGGAGACCCCTGGTGTAGCTACGCCTTGAGTACCTTAGTACCATATACTAGGGACTTATAAAGGCACACAAGTAGCCAATTGTGGAGGTACCACAGTACTTATGTCAATTTAGGGGAGAAAGCACAGATACTGGGGTCCTGATTATCAGGAACCCAGCAGACTATGTCAAAAACACACTGACACCAGGCAAAAAGTGGGGGTAACCACGCTAGTAGGATCCTACCTTCCTACAATAAGCAGTTTAGAGGGAAATTGGGGGTGGACAGTGGGACGTAGGTTAAAAAGAGGAGACAGAAGTATAAGTGGAGGAGAGCAAAAAGGGGGGAAAAGGGAAGAAGGAGGTAAGGACAAGACACAGTAGAAGTAGAGAGGGATGAAAAAAGGTGCAAGGAGGAGATAAGAGGCATGGACATAACATGGCAAGAGGAATAATAGGTAGAATGATTAGAGCACAAGAAGCAGGCGCACAGGTACCCCGGGGGGCAAGTAGCCCACTGCGCCCCTGTAAAGGGAGCCTTTTAATACTAACCCATATAGGCAAGGGGTCAGTTTTTTCTGTTTTGCATTAGGGTCCATGGCACTCTTGCTACGCCACTGATTATGGAAGCTCGCACACTGCACATACTTGCATATTAAGTTGTTGCTCATCTTCAGTGCACGCAGCCTTAGCAGCAGCGCACAGAGCACCGTTACTGCCGCACACAGAGAAAAAAAATCAGAGAGAATACGGATTGTATGTGGCCCTGCTTGTCACTTCTGGGAAAAGTCTGAGGAGCTGCACGATGCGACCTAGCAGCATACAAGAGTACTGCTTTTGAGTTACCAGATCCTGTCTGAGGCCTGGGTGAATATTTACAAGCTGAGGTACCGGCGCTTAGTAGAATTCATTAGATACTTTCAGAGTAGCTAAGGGGGTCACATGGATCCCGAACTAGGATAAAGAAACCATTGGAAGTCCTGTCAGACACTGTAATCACATTAAGCATTGCCGGCACAATGTCTAAGGGAGGTTGTTTGCCAATGAGCAGTCTTTGTCTCTTGTATGGCTTGCCTTCAGGCTTGAAGAAGCAGATGTAGTGGTTTAATCAAACCCTCAGATGGTACCTTGATAAGGTAGCTTGACCATTAATTACATTCGGGAAAAGGAAAGGTAGTAGCTGGAGAATACATCACTGTAAACGTTTGACTGTTGTTCTACTGCAGAGGGTAACTGCATTTTTCCCCCAGAGGCATTTGGTGTGGCTCTCAATTCACAGACCCTGGTGGAATCAAAATAATCACTGAGCTAATTTACCATTACGCTACACTTCATAATTGAGGTACATTAAAGGTTCTTTCACTCTGCAACAGTTGGTGCTCCAGACCCAGCCGTTCCCCTCACTGCGCCATGGGAGCTAAGACTTCATACTACATACATTTCTAAACAGAAAAAGAGCCCCAAACACAGGGCTGAATGCTCAAGTGCCCAGAAATCAGAGGGAATACCTAGGCAGGAGTACTGCCAGATGGTGACGTTTACAATTTGGAGTTGGGCAACGGACAGAGCTGTAGTTCAGCATTCAGCCTTTGGTATAGAAATTACTATGAGCAGTCAAGTCAAGAGTAGGATTACTAGAGCCACAACTACAGTATTTTTATCCTAACTACATCCTCTGTTCCTAGCCTGTAAGCAAAAGGTGTTTCTTGTACACAAATACCAACAATGGAGGCTAGGGTAATCAGGGACACCTGTACGGAATGAGGAGAGGTGTGAAGGAGACAAGGGACATGAATATTAGCTTAGTAATTTCACACCTTGGAGTGGTTATGGAGGACCACCTCCCTAAGGGAGATAATGCACAATAGTCAAGGTATGCTAAGCACTTTAACCAACTCAATGAAGTTTTCCTTGCAAGTATTACTGATAGGATGGAGGCGTGGCCACACCGACATCCACAATGGCAGCTCGGCAGTGAAGCTCTGGAGCTGCTCGCCCACAATGGCCAATCCGATTCCATTCTTCCTGTGAGAAGTTGGCCTGATGTATGATGTCACTAGTTATAGTGTACACCTTATATCAGTCCAAATACCCTTATGGTGATTGGTTGTAAAGTCAACCTTATAGACCAGCTATCCTAGTGGTAGCATGGACAAGAGCAGTCTTAGGCTAAACTCTGAATGGCATGTGAAGCCAGCTGTGATACCATATATAATCCCTTGAATACCAAATGAAAGGACACCACAACAGATATATATATATAAAATAAAGTGTATTTATTCTAAGCAAACCCTCAGCACTCTTTATGAGATTAGAGGTAAGTACAACACAGTCTTATTAATGCATACAGTAAGTCACACAGGTAAGTAATACAGTTAGGCCCTAGGGGCCACGCAAACCATATACTAAGTAAGTGGTATAAGAACCACTGTCACGGAAATAGAATAGGCCTAGGCCTAGGGAATCGCTGGGGCTACACTACACTAGCGTTAGTTAGGAAGTGGGAGGCCCACGGGATTCGTGTGCAGAGTGGAAACACTCACGCGTAATGCGTAAAAGTCAATAGCAATGTTACCGTTTAGAAATAGATAGATTTAGGACACTTCCGGAGTAGCTAGGAAGTTGAGACTTGAAAACTAGACACTAGGGTAGTCACTATCCTGATGAGCACCGGAGTACCCAAGTTACCTAGCCCACAGGCTGCGGGTGCATAGGGGTGAAGATGCGTCGTTTTCGTCGTCGACTCCTATGGATGCCTGAAGAAAGATGCTGACAGGCAGTCAGTGAAGAGTGTCCGGTGGATCCCAAGGCTGGGATCAAGAAGAGAAGAAACCTGCAAGCAGAAGGGACAGAGTCAAGGTCACTAGCCAGTGACCACGTGGAACCAGGAAGGAACCAGGCGATGTCGTGAAGAGTTGCAGGTGAAGGTGAAGCTTGTCGCTGCAGCCAGGAGGACCAGGAAGCGTCGAGGACGACCAGGACCAGGAAGCGAGCTGTCCCACGAAGGATCTTGCTGTCGGCGGCGTCGAAGTTGGACTAGGACTCACCAAGCCTTGGCAAGCGGAACCCACGAAGAACAAAGGACTTGCTTCTGGTGCAGACCAGGAAGGTCTGGGGTGCTTCTTCTTTGCAGAGAAGCGGGAGCCAGTCTGGAGGAGCCAAACCAGCGCAGAGGATTTCAGGGTGCGTCGTCACAGAGGCCACTAGCCAGCGGGCAAGCAACCGGACAGACGCGGCAAGCAGGAAAATGCTGAAGGGCCCCACGCAGGACTCGTGGAGTGTGGGGGGCTGATCTTCGGTGCAGATGGTGCTTGGGGTTGGGGCTTCTCAATCCCCGGTGCACAACTTCGAGGGTACCTCAGAAGCTGCGCTGTAAGTTACTAGCCACTTTTCCCAGGTAGCCGGTCCCACGTCGCTCGTCGCCTCCACGGATCTCAGCTCTGCTGCAGATGTGGATGAGGGTCGGAGAAGTCTGGAAGTCAAGGCTCTGGTCGGGCTCTGCAGTCGGTTCCTCGTAGAACGGTCGCAAAGCAAAGGGTAGTCTCTTGATGGTGCCTGTTTGCACAGGGTAGCCACTCCTTGGCTACAAGGGAGATTCTTCAGTCTTCTTCTTTCGTCGAATGTCGAAGGTCCAGAGTTTCTGTTCAGTTTTGCAGGTTCAGGATAATCTAAAGTCTTGAGGCCCAACTCCCACTCTTATACTAATCTGGGGGGCTGGGATACCTGCTAGGTCACGCCTTATGGGTGGGACCTGGGAGGGGGTGGTTACACCCACTTCCCTTTGTCCAGTTTCGCGCCAGAGCTGGGGCTGGAGTGCCCCAGCGCCGGTTTGAACTGGACTATGCAAGGAACACCTTGTGTGCCCCAGGCATGTCTCATTCCTTTCAGCCCACCCTGCCCCAATACACTAAAGGCTGTCTGGGGAGGTGCTAGCACCTCCCCAAGCAGGAAACCTATTGTCCAGGCCTCCCTGGCTGGGATCACTCCCAGCAGCAGGAGGTCAGACTTGTGTCTGTGGCAGCAGCATCCATTTTGTGATGCTGAGGCTTTGGTTAGAGTTAAACAGCAAAGTAGGATTTTAACATGTCTCTCCCTCTAGAAGGGAGGGATAATATCCTCATCACCAGAAATGGTATGGGGGTATTATTCCAAAGTGTTAGACACCTTACACGACATGTTTTGATAAAGCCAAACCATAGTTACCATAACCGTTTAAGATTATAAGGCACTTTAAGAGTATATGGTAGGCTATATCATAGAACAGCTATAAGGACTTGGTTCCGAAAGCTGCAGACAGGCTCAGCTCATGCTAGAGCACCATCTCACATGTTACCAAGCACTCTGCCTCCAGGATTGTTAAGGCCTGCCATAGGAGTGACTGATAGGTACACAGGTGTCTATATATAAGGGTAGATATAGGCATACTATATCTAAGCAAGGGGTGATTACACGACCTTGCCCCAGCTGAGTGATCAGCCAGTTGTGTCTGATTGGAAGGCCAGACCAGGGGTGGCATAATACATGCTGCAGCCCCTGGGAGGCCTAGGGTACACCTATGCCCTGGGTACCTAGGGTACACTGTACAGGGTCCAATAAGGTGATCCTTACCAATTGGGAATGTACCTAGGGTACATGGAGTCCATTTTTAAGAGAGAGCAGACAGCCTGAGACCCTGAATGGCAGGATCTCAGGCCAACTAAGTCGAAAAACCAGCTAGACACAAGGCAAAAAGTTGGGGGTAACCATAGTCAGATATCCACCTTCCTACACTTCCTGTGTGGCATGAGGAGAGAAATGGCGATGACTTGGACACCCGGCAGGTCTGGTTACCAGCTGATAGGGGCCTGATTGACATCATACGGCATGATACGGGAGACTGGAGCAGCCTGGTGCGCATCTTGGCGGCCGCAAGACATCAGGGGCCACGTGTGAGCATGAGGACAGGGGCTATCGAGCCCCACCTGGTCCCTCAGCCTCATTTGCCTGGCTGATCTAAGGATCACAGGGGTAGCAGAGACCACAAATAGGGGCTGCCCTGATGTTTTTGTCTAACAACTCCTTATTGAACTTTTCAGCAGACCAGACTTCACTGATGCATTTGTTGTGGAAAGTGCCCACAGATCACTTGGAGAGTCACCTCGCCCGATCCTGGCTCGTCTACTTATTACAGAGACAGGGACACTGCTTTGCGCCATGCCCGTGAGCGAGGTCCATTACAAAACCAGGACTCTACCCTATCCCTGATCCCAGACTTCACAATGGCTGTCCAGGAGGCACGTTGCAAAGTTTCCAACGCCAAAAACGCTCTACAGAAGCATAGGCTTAAATATAGTATGTAATAGCCGACTCGGCTTTGAGTTGAGATCAACAGTCAATCCTGGAGTTTCAGTACCCCTGCGGGTGCTGGCAAGTTCTGTAAGCAAAGAGGCAGGGAGAATGGATCTTCTCGCTACACCACCAGAAACCGCTCTCCCACTGCAAGCCTTCACGGCTCACCTGACTGAAGGCTCTCAGTCTTTGCATTTCTGCCACACCACTGGGCATATATATTGACATTCTGTTTTTCTGTCCCCTATGCATTGGGACCTATTGGTGGTATTCGTAGCCACGTTATTGCTCCTCCCCAGCCTACCCTTTTCCCCCATTTAGTTATCACAAATCAGAAGGGCATCGGCTACCATGGTGTTGCCACACCTCCAAGGTGTACACCATGTGGCTTGCAATTAAGCTGTTTGTTTAGGATTTGACAGATCTTTTTACTTGTGTGTGTTTTGTACATATTTTCTTGTTTGCATGTTCACATACTGTCAGACTACATCATGACTCCTTTTTATTGCACACTGAGGCATTCCTTCACTACACTCTTCCCTAATGGGTGCCCAGACTAGAGGGGCACAAACGGTGGAGTTAACCTGCCTGAAGTGAAATATCCAAGGCCTAAATAACACCCAGAAGAGCAAACAAGTGCTCTCCTATCTAACCAGACATGGTGTTAAGGTCGTATTCCTCCAGGAGATGCACCTTTCCCCTAGGGACACTTGCTTCCATGCCTCTACATGGGGGATAGCAGTTATTTCTCTTAATACAGCTCCATCGCCACAGGGTCTGCACCATGATCCATAAAAGTATCCGGTTTACCCACTATCATAGCTTTATCGATAGGGACAGGAGGTATGTGATTATGTTCTGTATATTGGCAAGCAAGACCGTGCTCCTGGTTAATATTTATGCTCCCACCAGGACTCTCCCGATTTCTATCATGAGGTCTCAGCACCTATGGGAAGGACAGATGTCGAACTAGTGCTTCTGGGTGGTGATCTGAACATGGCTTACAACCCAGTGCTTGATTCAACTGGTACCAACACGAGTGTCAATCCCCACACTCTGCAAGTCTTTCAAGATATTATAGCCATTTAATCTGGTTGATGGTGGAAGTTTTGTATTGCTAACATTCCCGATTACATATTTTACTCTGCACCACATGGGTTCTGGACTCATATTGATTACTGTTTTGCATCCCAAGACTCAGCCCTGTGGATGGCTGACATCATACATCTACAGTGTACATTTTCAGATCATGCACTGGTTAAGTCAATATTGCATACCCCAAATGCCCGGGGGATTGGTGAGACTGTGGAGATTTCCGGACAATGCCCTGCACGTTAGGGTGTTTTGGTCGGAGTTACATACCTCCATCACAGAACACTCCACGCTTAACACTGGGTCTGTCACCAAGCATGCCACCCTTTGGGAGGCCTTCAAGGACTATATCCGTGGCATTTGTATTGCTGATCATGCGAGTATACTCAGGGACATCCGTAACCAACTAGGCCGCATCGAACAAACTGTCTTATATTGACCATGACTCTGTAAGACTTTGTAAGACCTTACAGAGTGCAAAGTGGCTTATCTTGGGAAATGTTATGTCATGAAATGGAAAATTTCTAAAGCGCACGTACACTATCAGGTCTCTTAGCGCTTTGTTTTTTAAGTCACTGGTTGAGAAAGTCCATGTTTAACTGTAAGCTTGAGTAAAAAGCCAGGTTTTCAGCTTTTTTCTAAAATGCATGTGGTCTGTTTCTGGTCTCAAAATGGGGGGGCAGAGAGTTCCAGAATTGGGGTCCCTGTATGGAGAAACGCGACCCTCTTGTCTGTTTGCGTCTGAATCTAGGAACCACCAATAGATTTATATGCATAGATCTTAGGGCTGTGGGGAGTATCTGTGAATCCTAGAGGATATGTACTTGGGACCTGTGCCATGTATAGCTTTGAACAGGACCAATCATACTATAAAGACTCCCTCATGACCTCTATTTCTTTTTCATATGATTCAATTGAATTAAGAAAAATGGGCCATAAAGATGATATACTACAAAAACAACATTTTTTATGTTTTTATTTACTCCTTTTATTAGAAAATACAATACTTTTCTTTGATTATCAAAACTTTATCAATTTGTAATTTCTTTATCATAAACATACAATAAATATACTTATCACATTTATCTATAGTATATCATGTCACTTTTTATCAAAATGCAATCCCTAGGAAAAGCTAAACATATCACAAAAAATCTTCTTTCCACATTCTCCCATACATACATACCAACTCAATCCACATTCGTACTACTTTCATAATCACAAACACAAAATTCAAAAAATAATGAGTCGGAGATATGAGAATGGCAGTAATCTCCTTTGACCAACAAGACAGCTGCGAAGAGCAGGATATAAATGTCAGTGGTCAATTGTCGACGCGTTTCGATGGCACAGGAAAGAAATAGCCACCTTCATCAGGACCCAATAAATAATCAAAAATAGCAATGCCCAGGGAGTACTTGCTATCAACTATAATACTGTCTATGATGTAATAAATATCGCCGTCCCTTGTTTAGTGTTGTCAACTATCAAAATCTTTCTTTTATTTTAAAAGTTTATTTCGATCGCTCGTCCTCACTGATCAGTGTGATTTCTTGATTAATCAAGCTCTCAAGGAGTTATTCATCCTCCTTGTATCGTGTCTCAATTTTCTTAGATGGACTGTGCACTAATAATGTATCCTAGTCGTCGTAATGTTAATATTTTACATCACAGCTTTAGATTTAAAACCGTCAGGGAGAGCCCACTAATGCGGTACATCCTGTTTTGAACATGGACCGCTGCTCCACTGGAAGCCAGTGGAGCTCCTTCAGCAACGGCCTGACATGACATTGTCTGCCTTGTTGGTAGATGAATCCAGCAGCTTGAATTTTCTATCAGCTGCAGACGGTATTTCTGGTTACACGGAAGACCTAGATAAATTGCATTTGCATAGTCAATTGTTAATAGAATCATAGCAATGGTGCTTTGAATGCTGGCCTCTCTGCTGAAATATCTTCTAATTTTGTTTTATTTTCCGTAATTGGAAAAAGCAGGCAGAGGTAACCAAACTAATCTGTGAGCTCGAGGAAAGATCTGTGTCAATTTGTATGCCTAGGCTCTTTATTGTGTTCTTAGGAATAGGTGCAGAGTCTAGCTCTGGAGGCCTTTGGGCAGGAGTCCAGTGCAAAACTTTGTTAGGGATGATGATTTTTGTTTTTTCTGAGTTTAGTTTTAATTGATTTTTGTTCATCCAATTCCTGATGAACAACATGGTGTTCCTAAGAAACTCCTTGGTGTTTGTTGAGTCATCGATGGTAAAGATCAGCTGCATATCGTCAGCACAGTTATAGATCTTTGCCCCCATCTGCCGAAGCATAAATATAAGGGGGCGTATATAGATATTGAAAAGGTACGGGTGTAGGAAGGTGGATATCTGACTATGGTTACCCCCAACTTTTTGCCTAGTGTCTAGCTGGTTTTTCGACTTAGTTGGCCTGAGATCCTGCCATTCAGGGTCTCAGGCTGTCTGCTCTCTCTTTAAAATGGACTCCATGTACCCTAGGTACATACCCAATTGGTAAGGATCACCTTATTGGACCCTGTACAGTGTACCCTAGGTACCCAGGGCATAGGTGTACCCTAGGCCTCCCAGGGGCTGGAGCATGTATTATGCCACCCCTGGTCTGGCCTTCCAATCAGACACAACTGGCTGATCACTCAGCTGGGGCAAGGTCGTGTCATCTGTGTAGGAGAGTAGGGTCTGCTTTCTATGTTCACCCCCACTTTTTGCTTTTGCTTTACTGGTTTTCGACTTAGATGTGGCTGTGGGCCTGCTAATCAGACCCACAGCCCTGCTGTTCTCTCTCTAAATTGATACTATGTACTTTAGGTGCATAACCCATTTGGATAGGATCACCTTATTGGCCCCTGTACAGAGTACCTTAGGTACCCAGGGCATAGGTGTATCCTAGGCCTACCAGGGGCTGCAGCATGTATTATGCCACCCCTGGCCTGGCCTTCCATTATGACACAACTGGCTGATCACTCAGCAGGGGCAAGGTTGTGTAATAACTCCTTGCTTAGGTGTAGTATTCCTATACCTATCCTATTGAATATGCTACTTACCAGTATGCATCTGTTCTTGGCATGTAGGGCTGCTGACATTCATATCTGTGCATAGATCGCCGCCTAGTGTTGGGTCCGGATGATTGCACATTGTTGTCCTGGAAGAGTCTTCGAAGTATCACGAGATAGGTGGCTCCTCCCCTGGACTACAGTGCGCATGGGCATCCTCTCCATCCTTAGATTGTTTTTCGCCATTGTGGCAGTGATGCAGTAGATAAAGTAAGTGATGACCATGCTATACAGTAATTCTGAGTGCTGCAGCCGCTACAGGCGCCGGGGAGGAGGGTGGGCGATATGAATGTCAGCAGCCCTACATGCCAAGAACAGATGCATACTGGTAAGTAGCATATTCAGTTCGAGGCATGTGGGCTGCTGAATTCATATCTGTGCATAGATTACATAGCAGTCCCTCCATTAGCGGCGGTTGCCCGTGCCAGCTGCAGCAGTCTGAAAAAGAGTTTTGAGAACAGCCTGTCCTACAGCTGCCTGCTGTTTTGAGTGTACATCTACACAGTAGTGTTTGGTAAATGTATGTATAGTGGACCATGTGGCTGCTCTACATATTTCCTGTAAAGGAATGTTTCCTAGGAAAGCCATGGACGCACCCTAACTTTCGTGTTGAGTGGGCTCGTGGGGGAATCGTTAATGTGCGTTTAGCTTTTTGATAGCAAATTTGAATACATTTAACGATCCATCTGGCTATCCCTGCTTTGGAAATGGCGTTGCCCTTGTGTTGTGGAGAAAAGGCAACGAAAAGTTGTTTTGATTTCCTAAAATCCTTTGTTCTGTGTATATAGTACATGAGGGCCCTCTTTACATCTAGTGTATGGAGCATTCTCTCTGCGACATTTTGTGGATTTGGAAAGAAAACGGGCAGTTCAATAGTCTGATTCATGTGGAACTGCGAGATCACTTTAGGCATGAATTTGGGGTTGGTACGTAGTACAACTCTGTTTGCGTGAACCTGTATGAATGGCTCTTGAACGGTTAGTGCCTGGAGTTCACCAACTCTTCTTAACGAAGTGTTTGCCACTAAGAAAGCTACTTTCCAGGTGAGGAATTGAATCTCACATGAATGGAGAGGTTCAAAAGGTGGACCCATTAATCTGGCGAGGACCACATTGTGGTTCCACACTGGTGACGGTGGGTGTCTCGGGGGAATCACCCGTTTGAGTCCCTCTAAGAAGGCTTTAATGGCAAGCACTCTGAATAAAGAGAGGAGCTGCCTGTTTTGTAGATAGGCTGCTATCGCGGTTAAATGTATACGTATGGAGCTGTATGCCAGATTGCATCGGTATAAGTGTAAGAGGTAATAGATGATGTTTTGAATGGATGCGTCCAGCGGGTTAATGTCATTGTTGTTGCAGTAAATGACAAACCTTTTCCATTTAGCCGCATAGCAAGCTCTGGTTGTGGGTCTCCTGGCCTCCTTGATGATATCCATACATTCAGGTGGCAAGTTTAGATAGCCAAACCCTAAGACTTCAGGAGCCAGATTGCCAGGTTCAGCTGTTGCGGATCTGGGTGCTGAATTTCGCCATGGTTCTGTGTCAAAAGTGCGGGTGTGATCCGCAGCCTTTGATGGGGCACCATGGAAAGTTCTAGAAAGGTGGTGTATCATGGTTGGCGTGCCCATGTGGGAGCAACTAGGATGAGTGTCAGTGAGTGTTGTCGCAGTTTGCGTGCCACTAGCGGTATTAAAGGCGCTGGGGGAAAAGCGTACGCAAATCTGCCGGACCAGTTCATCCATATCGCATTGCCCTGTGACTGTGGATGTGGGAACCTGGCGGCAAAGCTTTGGCATTTTGCGTTTTCGTTTGTGGCGAATAGGTCTATCTCTGGATGACCCCACTGTTGGAAGTACGGCTGGAGTACTGACGGATGTAGCTCCCACTCGTGCATCTGGTGGCTGTGTCTGCTGAGCAGATCCGCCATCTGGTTGTCCTTGCCCGGGAGGTGTTCCGCCATGAGGAATATGTTCCTCTGAATGGCCCACTTCCACATGCTCTGAGCAAGATGAGACAACTGTGGAGAGTGTGTTCCTCCCTGCTTCTGTATGTAGTACATGGCAGTCATGTTGTCCGTCCGGATCAACACAACTTTGTTGCATAAGTGTACTTTGAATGCCTTCATGGCTAGGAAGATTGCCATCAGTTCCAGAATGTTGATGTGCATTTTCTTTTGCTGTGTGGTCCATAGTTCCTGCACTGTGTAATTGAGTACATGAGCTCCCCATCCCTGGAGAGAGGCGTCCGCCGTCAGTATTATTTGCGGAACAGGCTCTTGGAACGGTCGTCCCTTGCAAAGGTTTTGTGGATTCCACCAATGCAGAGAGTTGTATGCCCGACCGCTCACCAACACTAGGTCTGTTAATTGTCCTTGAGCCTGATTCCATTGACGTGCCAAGCACTCCTGAAGCGGGCGCATATGTAGTATTGCGTGCGGGACTATGAAAATACAGGAGGCCATCATGCCTATCAACTGCATGAACACTCTCGCTGGAAGGGAGTGTTGAGGTTTGAACTTTGTGATCAGCAGTTGCATGCTGTTGATCCTCACTAAATTTGGCTGAGCTGTGGCTGCCAGAGTGTTTATGGTCGCGCCCAGGTACTGGCGTACGTGTGCGGGTTGAAGATGTGATTTTGGGTAATTTAGTGAGAATCCTAGACTGTGAAGGTGAATGGTGAGGGACATGTGGCTGGCACATTGCTGGGCTGACTTTGCCTGAACAAGCCAGTCGTCCAGGTAAGGGAAGACGTGAATGTGCTGTCTTTGTAGATGTGCAGCCACTGTCGCTAGGCACTTGGTAAAGACCCTGGGTGCCGTCGTTACGCCGAAGGGGAGAACTTTGAACTGATAGTGGTGATCCTGAATAGTGAACCTGAGATATTTTCTGTGTGATGGGTGTATGGGTATGTGGAAATACGCATCTTTCAAATCCAATGTGGCTAGGAAGTCTCCCTGACTGAGTAGCGGTAGAACCTGCTGTAGGGTGAGCATATGGAAATGCTCCGACAGAATGTAGTGGTTGAGGGGTCTCAGGTCTAGTATAGGTCTGAGAGAACCGTCCTTTTTTGGGATTAAGAAGTACAGAGAGTACACCCCTGTCCCCTGTTGGTTGACGGGCACGACTTCTATTGCACCTTTTTGCAGCATACTTAGTACCTCCTGCTGCAATAATGCCAAGTGCTCTACGGACATAGGACGGTGCTTTGGCGGTATGGTGGGTGGAGTGGATGTTAATTCTAGACAGTAACCGTACTGGATAATGTCCCTGACCCACCTGTCTGTGGTGATGGTTTTCCAGACTGACAGGAACTGCTGGAGTCTCCCCCCGACAGGTGTTATGTGGTCGGGGGGCAGTGAGAAGGCGTCACTGTTTGTTTTTGGGGGAGGACCTGGTGTTGCCGTACCCACGTCCTCTGCCTTTGGTGCTGGATCCACGATATCCACCTCTATTGGTTTTACCGTAGTTACTCTGCGTACCCCCTTTAGTGTACTGCTGCTGGGACCCCTGACCTCTTGCTGCTCCTCTATTCCCGGGGCGACGAAAGGAGCCACTACGAAACTGCTGCGACTGCAGAGCCCCCATTGATTTTGCAGTTTCAGTGTCTTTCTTAATTTTTTCGAGGGTAGTGTCAACCTCAGGGCCAAATAAATAGTCTGGGTTGACCGGTTGATTTAAAATATTGTTCTGAATTTCAGGCTTGAAGCCTGAGATTCGTAACCATGCATGCCTCCTCAACATGACGCTTGTGTTGATGACGCTTGTGTTGATGGCCCTTGCTGCAGTGTCGGCTGCATCCAGTGCGCATTTGATGGACGCATTTGTAAGGAGTTGTCCCTCTCTGATAAGGAGCTCCGCTGCCTCTTTGTATTCATCTGGCAAATGTTGTAGCAGTGATTCTAGTGTGTCGTAGTGGGACCTATCATAACGGGCCAGGAGTGCCTGGGTGTTGGCAATGCGCCAGATGTTTGCCGCTTGCGCTGCTATTCGTTTGCCTGATGTCTCCAGCACTTTGGACTCCTTGTCGGGGGGAGGAGCATCACCCGTTGTTTGTGAATGGGCTAGTTTGCGAGCATTAGCAACAACCATGGAGTCTAATGGTAACTGACCCCTAATGTACATAGGGTCTCCGGGTGCAGGCTTGTATTTTTTTTCGATTCTGGGGTTCAACACCCGTGCCCTGGTTGTTTCTTTAAAAATGTCTTTTGCAGGTTTTAGAACTCCCTTCAACATTGGCAGAGTTTGGACGGTTTTCTCAGAGGAGGCGAAAGTGTCCACTAAGAAATCTTCTTCCACATTGTCAGAATGGAGTTCCACTCCATGATGGGCAGCAGCCCGTTCTATGAGGGCATTAAAGGCAGCAGTGTCCTCTGTGGGAGACGTTTTTATATTGTAAAGCTGCGTGTCAGCAGTATCTGGTGCGTTACCCTGGTCGGTGGGGTCATCCCATGCCTGATCTGGGTCTTGCATTTGATCATCAGGATCGATATCCCCAGGGTAGGTGGTATCATCCCCTATATAGTCCTCTCCTGCGTCTGCCTCGGAGTGCGTAGGAGAAAAGGACGGTGGATCCTGAAGGAAGGGTTGAAAGGTTTCATGAAGCACTGGTGCGGACCCTGCCGGCAGTTTGTGTTTCAAAGGAATCTTGTAGGAGTCCAAGCCCTTCTCTGGTGTGATTTTCCGCTTGCGGAGCATCAACCTACCAGTGTCGGCGTCGATAAAGTGTGCCTGTGAAGGCTCGATATCGATGTGTCCAGTGGATAGTGACTGTGTTTGGCGGACATGTGTCCGAATTTCAAACATTTTCGGTGCCTTGGGTGGGGGCAATCCAAATGTGATGTGCGCCGGCGCCGAGTGTGATTTTGCGGCCTTGTGCGTTTCGGGACCCGACGTAGGTTGGAGGGTTGCCCGGTCTCTGATGCGTTGTAACAACGCTGAGACCTGTTGCAAGGTGAACGCCGATGGCGCTTTGGAACCGATAGGCACCTTGGAGGCAGGCGTCGAAGCGGCATCTGACTTATTTCCAGACTTTGGGTCGTTGATCCGTGGGGAGGTATCGACGGTCGTCGGAGTCGATGACTTTGCAGGCGCCGCACTCTTCGATGTCGACGCAGACGGGTCGACCACTTTGACCTTGATGGGTTGGGCCGTAATCTTCGGTGCCATAGGCCAAGGCGCCTTGTGGGGACCGAGGGCCTTCTTCTTTGGCTTGGCGCCGGGACCCGTCGCGGTGAGCTCGGCACCGAAATCTCGTTTGGTGCATTCGGTGCCGATGACTTGTGCTGGCGTCGAAGGAGTGGAGGGCTTTGAGGCCTTCGATCCGATCGCAACCTGTTTCACTTTCGGTTTCGATGGAACTGGTGCGACGGACGGTTTCGGTTTCACTGAGGGAAATCCAGTCGTCTTCGATATTAATGGCTCCTGTGAAATGTTAGAGGCCGGGCCTTGAGGCGGGGCCGAGGAACCGTGTGATTGATCTTGGGTAAGGCCCGCAGGCGATCCCTTGACCTGAGCCTTATGACGACTTTGTCTCTCGGCCTCCGTATCGACGGGTTGGCCTAGCTCTTCGCTGGAGCTATCTTCCTCGGCCCCAAGGGCCTCATTGTAGTCTCCTACCTCTTCGATGACGTCTTCGTCCTCAAGGATCACCTCATCATCGTCTTCCGATTGGGAGTCATGTTCGGAAGCGTGGCTGGATTCTATGTCTTCTACGCTCTCGGCGTCTTCGTCCTCGGTGCTGAAGATGTTGGCTGGGGCAGGCACCGATTGCTGTGCCTCCAATCTCGCTGCCCGTCGATTCCGGAGAGTCTTCTTCGAGCGGAACCGGGCGCAGGCCATACATTTCGACTCATCATGATCCGGTGAGAGACACTTGTTGCACACCGGATGGACATCGACGTGTGGGTATTTCGCATGGCATAAAGGACATCTCTTGAAGGGAGTCCTCGATTCCATCGTCGATCGAAGTCGATGTTCGGACCAAAGCGGATCCGAAAAGCGTGAAGAAGGTGCTAAAACACAAAATAAACTGGTCGATACCGAACGGGAACAATACCGACGAGATCTAAAGGCCTTTTGGCCTTAAAATAAAGTTTCCGAACTTGAGCTAAGATAAGCACATCCGAACCCAATGGCGGAAAAAAACAATCTAAGGATGGAGAGGATGCCCATGCGCACTGTAGTCCAGGGGAGGAGCCACCTATCTCGTGATACTTCGAAGACTCTTCCAGGACAACAATGTGCAATCATCCGGACCCAACACTAGGCGGCGATCTATGCACAGATATGAATTCAGCAGCCCACATGCCTCGAACATATAGACACATGTGTACCTATCAGCCACTCCTATGGCAGGCCTTAACAATCCTGGAGGCAGAGTGCTTGGTAACATGTGAGATGGTGCTCTAGCATGAGCTGAGCCTGTCTGCAGCTTTCGGAACCATGTCCTTATAGCTGTTCTATGATATAGCCTACCATATACTCTTAAGTACCTTATAATCTTAAACGGTTATGGTAACTATGGTTTGGCTTTATCAAAACATGTCGTGTAAGGTGTCTAACACTTTGGAATAATACCCCCATCCATTTCTGGTGATGAGGATATTATCCCTCCCTTCTAGAGGGAGAAGACATGTTGTAACCTACTTACCCGGTTAAAGTTAACCAGAGCCCCAGCATCACAAAATGGATGCTGCTGCCACAACACAAGTCTGACCTCCTGCTGCTGGGAGTGATCCCGGCAAGGGAGGCTTGGACAATAGGTTTCCTGCCTTGGGAGGTGCGAGCACCACCCCAGACAGGCCTTAGTGTATTGGGGCAGGGAGGGATGAAAGAAACGAGACACTGCCTGGGGCACACAAGGTGTCCCATGCATAGTCCAGTTCAAACCGGTGCTGGGGCACACCAGCCCCAGTCCTGGCGCGAAACTGGACAAAGGGAAGGGGGTGTAACCACCCCCCTCCCAGGTCCCACCCATAAGGCGTGACCTAGCAGGCAACCCAGCCCCCCAGGTTAGTATAAGAGTGGTAGCTGGGCACCAGGAGATTAGATTATCCTGAACCTGCAACTTGAACAGAAACTCTGGACCTTCGACATTCGACGAAAGAAGAAGACTGAAGAATCTCCCTTGTGGCCAAGGAGTGGCTACCCTGTGCAAACAGGCACCATCAAGAGACTACCCTTTGCTTTGCTGAAGTTCTACGAGGGACCGACTGCAGAGCCCGACCAGAGCCTTGACTTCCAGACTTCTCCGACCCTGATCCACATCCACAGCCGCGCTGAGATCTGTGGAGGCGACGAGAGACGTGGGACCGGCTACCTGGGAAAAGTGGCGAGTATCTTCCAGTGCAGCTTCTGAGGTACCCTCG
This sequence comes from Triturus cristatus, assembly GCF_964204655.1. Lineage (NCBI taxonomy): Eukaryota > Metazoa > Chordata > Amphibia > Caudata > Salamandridae > Triturus > Triturus cristatus. The sequence continues at coordinate 170,265,945 of NC_140591.1, read as the reverse complement.
AAGTTGTGCACCGGGGATTGAGAAGCCCCAACCCCAAGCACCATCTGCACCGAAGATCAGCCCCCCACACTCCACGAGTCCTGCGTGGGGCCCTTCTGCATTTTACTGCTTGCCGCGTCTGTCCGGTTGCTTGCCCGTTGGCTAGCGGCCTTTGTGACGACACACCTTGAAATCTTCACTGCTGGTTTGGCTCCTCCAGACTGGCTCCTGCTTCTTTGCAAAAGAGAAGCACCCCAGACCTTCCTGGTCTGCACCAGAAGCAAGTCCTCCGTTCTTCGTGGGTTCCGCTTGCCAAGGCTTGGTGAGTCCTAGTTCGACTTCGACGCCGCCGACAGCAAGAGCCTTCGTGGGACAGCTCGCCTCCTGGTCGTCCTCGACGTCTCCTGGTACCCGTGGCAGCAGCGACAAGCTTCACCCTTCGCCTGCAATCTTCACGACATCGCCTGGTTCCTCCCTGGTTCCACGTGGTCACTGGCTAGTGACCTTGACTCTGTCCCTTCTGCTTGCAGGTATCCTTCCTTCTTGATCCCATCCTTGGGATCCACCGGACACTCTTCACTGACTGCCTGTCAGCAACTTTCCTTCAGGCATCCATAGAAGTCAACGACGAAACCCGACGCAAGTTCACACCTATGCACCCGCAGCCCGTGGGCTAGGTAAGAAAACAAGTTACTTACCTGTAACTACAGTTATCCAGTATTGGTATCTTTCATAGATTCACATGCCTGAATCATTCCCCATCGCCGAGGCGGGAGTCCCACGGTAAATACAAAAGTAGTGCCAAGAGTAAATAATAGTAGTAGGCTAAAAGAAAAAGCCTAAGGCCCAAGTCTTAGTAGCCTATCTACATCATTATAGAAAAAAGAACCAAAGATTGGTCCCAGCCAATCAGCTGCCAGCACCCTCCAGAACCTTCCCAGCAGAGGCAGTTCTCCTCAGATTTTCCTAGCACAAGTGAGAAGTAAGTATACCAGATATAGAGAACTGACTAGCCGGGGAGGAGGGTGGGTGCATGTGAATCTATGAAAGATACCAATACTGGATAACTGTAGTTACAGGTAAGTAACTTGTTTTCTTATCCAGTATTGGGGTATCTTTCACAGATTCACATGCCTGAATCAGACTAGTAAGCAGTATAACCATATACTGTCGTTTGCGGATGGTGGGAGACACTGGTTCATAAACTCCCAAATAGCATCCTCAGTGCTTGAAAAAACACATCTTTCTTTCTTTTTTTTTATTTTTAAAAAAGAGTAGTCTTAAAGGAAACCAAGCTATATCCAAGTATTAGCTATATATATATATATATATATATATATATATATATATATATATATATATATATATATATATATATATATATACACATATATATATATATACACATATATATACACACAAATATTTAAAATCTTGCAGATATATAAATCTGTACATTTGCATGAATATTAAATAATGGAATAATACATAAAAGGGCAAAGTATCTGAGTCTGGTCTTAATGAAAGAGATGGCATAGAACAGGCTGTCCAACCGCAGCATCATCTTGAAGCGAAAATTGAAGACAGTGATGCTTCGTCGACGTGTGGACATTTTTACATGTCGCAGCACGACATATTTACCGGAGTTACTCCAGCAAACAAAACTGTCGACGTCGATACTGTTCTTGTTGAATGAGCTTTGACTTTCCTCTGCAAAGGTCTGTTAGCCTTGTCATGGCAGAAATGAATAGCAGATGCCAGCCATCTGGCTATTGTTCCGCTTTGTTATAGCATCTCCAAGAGTTGCTTGACCATTCGCCACAAACAGCCAGTTGGATCGTCTGATATCCTTAGTTTTCTGTAGGTAGAGTTTAAAACAGTATGTAACATCCAGCGAGTGTAATGTTCTTTCAGCTGGAGTGGATGGATCCGGAAAGAATGTTTTTAATCTTACCGGTTTGTTCAAGTGAAATTTTATGGTACCTTAGGAAAGAACCTGGGATTTGTTTGAAGGGTTACATAGTCCCGAGCAAAATGTAAAAGGGGGTTCATTTATAGTGAAAGCTTGGATTTCACTAACCCTTCTTGCCGAGGTAAGAGCCAGTAAATGGGCAACCTTCCAAGTGAGGAATTTGAGATCAGCATGGATAGGCTCAAATGGACGCCTCATTAACTGCACTAGCACAGTGTTGAGTTTCCACTCTGGAGGGGTGCTCGCACTGGAGAGAAGGCTCAGAAGATTCCTTTCATAAACTGTTTGATAAGTAAAGGCGAGCAGAGAAGAGGGAATTTTGAGCATTTCCTGAATCTAGAAAGTGCAGCAAGATGTACTTTGACCGGTGAGAAAGTAAGCCCAGACTTGGCTAGAGAAAGCAGATGATGGAGAACTTGTTCTGCAGTAGCTTGAATTGAGTGAATATTATTTGCCTCACACCAACAGCAAAATCGGTTCCATTTGAAGCAATACGTTTTTGATTGTGCTTTGGGCACGAGATTTGGTCAATATTTCACGACAGTCTTGTGAAATGTTGAGGTCCTTGAACTCTAAGAAATCAGGAGCCATGCATGAAAGTGCAGTGACTGTGGGTCCGGATGAACCACTTGGCCTCCGACCCTTGACAACATAATAGGCGTCAGCAGTAGGCAAATGGGTTTGCCTTGAGACAATAGTAGAAGTTCCTGGAAGCAATGTTGTCTTGGCCAACGGGGTGCAATCAGAATTAGACGGCAACCTTCCAGCTTCATCTTGCGGAGCACCTTCGGAATCAATGGTATTGGGGAAAAGCGTACACACCAATCCCTGATCCCTGTTGAGGGAACCTGCTGGCATAATATTGACATTCTTTGTTCTCTCTTGTTGTGAATAGGTCCAGGGCTGGCTTACCCCAAGCTTGGAACACTGTGTTCACCTGTTCCTTTTCCAGCTTCCACTCCTAACAGTCTGACTGAGACGTGCTCAGCGTGTCCGTCAGGGTATTGAGGAGACCCCTGACGTGTTTGGCTCTCAGGGCATCTCGTGGAAAGTGACCTATTCCCACAATTCCTAAGCTTCTTGCGAGAGCATAGCTGATTTTTATCCTCCTTGTTTGTTGATATAATACATGCTGATGGTATTGCCAGTCCGGACTAGCACCGACGAACCCTTAATCCTCGGGAGGAATGCTTGGAGAAAACAGAAAAACGGCGCAACGCTCAGCCTGTTGATCTGCTGTTGTTTTTATCTTTGAGATCAAATCCTGCAGATGACCTCTCCATCCTTCCATGGAGGTATCGGTCGTTAAAACGAAATCTGGAATGGTCTGTAGGAACGTGAGACCCTGGGTTTGATTCTCTGTCTGCGACCACCAATGTAGAGAATTTATCATGTGCGGCGTGACCTTGATGGTATCGTCAAACAAATCCATGGCTTGTTGCCATTGAAGTTGTGGTTCCTCCTGAAGAGGTCGCATTTTGAGCCGTACCAAGGGTATGAGATGTATCGTTGAAGAGCACATCCTCAGGAGCGAAGCGAACATTCGGACTGAAACTGGCCTTTTTTTTTTTTTTCTTTCAAATTAACCTTGCCAATTTTTGAAGATGCAGTTGGCGACCAAGTGACAAGAATGCGTTGCATTGGACCGTGTGTAACCTTGCTCCACGAAAAAAAATTACTTGGAGGACGTAACTGATTTGCTGTCGTTGAGAAACAGCCTCAGAGAAGAGAAGAGATGGATACATTCTGCTGTGGCAATCTTGGTTTCATGTTCTGAAGGACCTTTGAGCAGCCAATCGTCTAGATAAGGGAACACTTGTATTCCTCGAGATCGCAATGCTGCTGCCTCTGGTGCCAAGCACTTCGTGAAGGTTCTTGGAGCCAATTTCAGCCCAAACAGGAGCACTTTGAACTGATAATGGGCGCAAGGCACTTGAAAGCGAAGATATTTGTGATGTTTGGGGTGGATAGGTATGTGGAAATACGCATTTTCCATATCCAGAGAAGCCATAAAATCTCCTTTGTTTAGACAACTCAAAATCACATGACGACGAGGGGGACCCCTGGGCAGAGTAATAGGTGGCTGTTTGATGAATTCCAGGGTGTGGCCATTGGTTACTAGGTCTAGAACCCATTGATCTGATGTAATTTCCTGCCACTTGTGAACAAAGCGGATATCTTCTGGCCCACGGGTAAGAAGGGTAAAATGGTTGGTGCCCTATGGAGATCACTGCTTCCTGTTAGCGTCTCGGCCGTGATACTGCGATCTCTTTCGACCACCCTGACGGGAGAAACTAGCCGTAGACTATTGACGGTATGATGTCTGGCTGTAAGGCTGTACTGGGATTGATACTGCCTATTCTGTTGGTTTTGGTATCCTCCTCTTGACTAATAAACCACGTTCTCTCGCTCCTGAGAAAGATCTGCACCCGTATTAAAGGGTGCCTAATGATCCTGCAGTATCCATGTTAATTTTTATAGCTAAGAGGGCTTCATCGATATGTTCACCAAGCCAAAAACCTCTTCATCATGGGCCATGTCTAGAATCTTTGATTGCCCCATAGGTTTGAAAGTAGTGGCTTTAAGCCATCCCTGGTGTCCAAACACTGCAGCCCCTGCTAGCTGACGGAAGTTGGTGTTCACCATGTCCAAGGCGCATCTATAGTTTCCGATGCGGCACGTTCTCCTTCCAACAGAATCTTTCTTGCTTTCTGCCTTCGGTCCTCAGGAATGAGGTCAATGAGACTCGCCATGTCTGACCACATTTGACGGTCATAACAGCCGATTATGGCTAGAGGATTGGCAGCTCTAATAGAGGCCGCTGCATGGTAGAGAATGTTTTGCCTATAAGGTCCAGACGACGTCCTTCCTTGTGTGGTGATAGGCGCTGCGGGATTTTAGATCACTGTTGGGCGGCCTGTAAAATTATTGAAGCTGGCCGAGGGTGACCCATTAGACAGTATGGGCTTTTAGCAGGTGCACAGTATTTCTTTTCTATGCACAGAAACACTGCTGGAATAGATGTAGTCTAGTATAGGTACCACACTCGAGATCTTCCTGGACTCTTCCTTGAAATCATAAAGGAAACATTCTGTCTGTTCGACTAACTAGCAGTAGAAGTCTAGTTCTTGCCCGCTGTATTAAATTATGTACAGGATGCAGTCATAAATGAGGCCATCGTAGACGATCTCATCGTAGACTTTGCTGTCGTAGACCTGGGTATGTAGGCGAGGTTATTGCAGACGAGGCCGTCGTCATAGATGGCCGTCCTGAACAACCATCATAGATGAGGCTGTCGTAGACGACCGTCATAGACAATGCCATCATAGATGAGGCAATCGTAGGTGAAGCCATCCGTAGATGAGGCCATCCGTAGATGAGGCAATCATAGATGAGGTAGTCCTATGATGGCCATTTGTGGATGAGGCCATTTGTGGATGAGGCCATTCGTGGATGAGGCCATTCGTGGATGAGGCCATTCGTAGATGAGGCCATTCGTAGATGAGGCCATCCATACATGATGAGGCTGTCGTAGACGATGGTCACAGACAATACTATCATAGATGAGGTAATCATAGGTGAGGCCATCCCATAGATGAGGCCGTCGTCGACGACCGTCGTAGCTGAGGCCGTCGTCGACGACCGTCGTAGCTGAGGCCGTCGTCGACGACCGTCGTAGCTGAGGCAGTCGTCGACGACCGTCGTAGCTGAGGCCGTCGTCGACGACCGTCGTAGCTGAGGCCGTCGTCGACGACCGTCGTAGATGGGGCCGTCGTAGACGACCGTCGTAGATGAGGCCGTCGTAGACCACCCTCGTAGATGAGGCCGTCGTAGACGACCGTCGTAGATGAGACCGTCGTAGACGACCGTCGTAGATGAGGCCGTCGTAGACGACCCTCGTACATGAAGCCGTCGTAGACGACCGTCGTAGATGAGGCAGTCGTAGACGACCGTAGTAGATGAGGCAGTTGTAGATGACCATCGTAGACGACCATCATAGGAGGCCCATCATAGACGAGGCCATCGTAGATGAGGTCAATATTGGTGAGGCAGTAATATTAGACATGGAGTTTTGTAATAGACTCCTTAATGTCAGGTTAAACAGATCTCCCTGAAGTAGGGATGAAAAGGGAGTTGTAAGATCAGCCTCTGAGGAAGTTTTTCCCACTTGCCTCTCTCTGTGAGAAGTGCCTATTAAGACTCAAGGTAGGTCTTTATGGCTTTTTTGCGCGCCCTCTGGAGGCTCCTGGCGCGACTTCTCCCTTTGACCTCTCCTATGAGGTGAAGGAATCCTCGTTGTTCTCATCAGAAGTGACAGATGAAAGTCTCTGTAGTCCCAATAATAGCCTCATCTCTCAGAACGTGAGAGTTATTGAGGAAAGGTTAGACATATTTCGTAGTCTATTACCTTGTTTCCTGCCACTCTGCCATATTACTGCCTTAATAGGGTCAGAGAAATGAAGTATGATCTTGGATGATCCAAAAAGTAGTAATAGCTGAAGAAACTGAGCAGAGCTCAGGGAGACTCCCTTCACACACGACGTGCGGTGAAAATCTGAGGAGAACTGCCTCTGCTGGGAAAGTTCTGGAGTGTGCTGGCAGCTGATTGGCTGGGACCAATCTTTGGTTCTTTTTTCTATAATGATGTAGATAGGCTACTAAGACTTGGGCCTTAGGCTTTTTCTTTTAGCCTACTACTATTATTTACTCTTGGCACTACTTTTGTATTTACCGTGGGACTCCCGCCTCGGCGACTGGGAATGATTCAGGCATGTGAATCTATGAAAGATACCCCAATACTGGATAACTTGAGTACTCCGGTGCTCACAAGGGTATTGACTATCCTAGGGTCTAGTTTCCGAGTCTCGACTTTCTAGCTATTCCAGAAGTGTCCTAAAACTGTTAAATTCTAATACTTACTATTTCTATCGACTTTTACGCATTACGCGTGAGTGTTTCCACTCTGCACCTGAATCCCTTGGGCCTCCCACTTCCTAACCTTTGGTAGTATAGTGTAGCCCCAGCGATTCCCTAGGCCTAGGCCTATCCTGTGTTCTTGACAGTGGTTCTTATACCACTCACTTAGTATATGGTTTGCGTGGCCCCTAGGGCCTAACTGTATTACTTACCTGTGTAGGAGAGTAGGGTCTGCTTTCTATGTTCACCCCCACTTTTTGCTTTTGCTTTACTGGTTTTCGACTTAGATGTGGCTGTGGGCCTGCTAACCAGACCCACAGTCCTGCTGTTCTCTCTCTAAATTGATACTATGTACTTTAGGTGCATAACCCATTTGGATAGGATCACCTTATTGGCCCCTGTACAGTGTACCTTAGGTACCCAGGGCATAGGTGTACCCTAGGCCTACCAGGGGCTGCAGCATGTATTATGCCACCCCTGGCCTGGCCTTCCATTATGACACAACTAGCTGATCACTCAGCTGGGGCAAGATCGTGTAATCACCCCTTGCTTAGGTGTAGTATTCCTATACCTATCTTATATATAGACACATGCGTACCTATCAGCCACTCCTATGGCAGGCCTTAACAATCCTGGAGGCAGAGTGCTTGGTAACATGTGAGATGGTGCTCTAGCATGAGCTGAGCCTGTCTGCAGCTTTCGGAACCATGTCCTTATAGCTGTTAAAGTGCCTTATAACCTTAAACGGTTATGGTAACTAAGGTTTGGCTTTATCAAAACATGTCGTGTAAGGTGTCTAACACTTTGGAATAATACCCCCATCCCATTTCTGGGGATGAGTGTGAGAAGTTGGCCTGATGTATGATGTCACTAGTTCTAGTGTACACCTTATATCAGTCTAAATACCCTTATGGTGATTGGTTGTAAAGTCAACCTTATAGACCAGCTATCCTAGTGGTAGCATGGACAAGAGCAGTCTTAGGCTAAACTCTGAATGGCATGTGAAGCCAGCTGTGATACCATATATAATCCCTTGAATACCAAATGAAAGGACACCACAACAGATATATATATAAAACAAAGTGTATTTATTCTAGTCAAACCCTCAGCACTCTTTATGAGATTAGAGGTAAGTACAACACAGTCTTATTTAAGCATACATTAAGTCACACAGGTAAGTAATACAGTTAGGCCCTAGGGGCCACGCAAACCATATACTAAGTAAGTGGTATAAGGACCACTGTCACGGAAATAGAATAGGCCTAGGCCTAGGGAATCGCTGGAGCTACACTACACTAGCGTTAGTTAGGAAGTGGGAGGCCCACGGGATTCGTGTGCAGAATGGAAACACTCACGCGTAATGCGTAAAAGTCACTAGCAATAGTACAGTTTAGAAAACGATAGATTTAGGACACTTCCGGAGTAGCTAGGAAGTCGAGACTGGAAAACTAGACACTAGGATAGTCACTTTCCTGATGAGCACCGGAGTACCCAAGTTACCTAGCCCACAGGCTGCGGGTGCATAGGGGTGAAGATGCGTCGGTTTTCGTCGTCGAGTCCTATGGATGCCTGAAGAAAGATGCTGACAGGCAGTCAGTGAAGAGTGTCCGGTGGATCCCAAGGCTGGGATCGAGAAGAGAGGAGACCTGCAAGCAGAAGGGACAGAGTCAAGGTCACTAGCCAGTGACCACGTGGAACCAGGAAGGAACCAGGCGATGTCGTGAAGATTGCAGGTGAAGGTGAAGCTTGTCGCTGCAGCCAGGAGGACCAGGAAGCGTCGAGGACGACAAGGACCAGGAGGCGAGCTGTCCCACGAAGGCTCTTGCTGTCGGCGGCGTCGAAGTTGGACTAGGACTCACCAAGCCTTGGCAAGCGGAACCCACGAAGAACGGAGGACTTGCTTCTGGTGCAGACCAGGAAGGTCTGGGGTGCTTCTTCTATGCAGAGAAGCGGGAGCCAGTCTGGAGGAGCCAAACCAGCGCAGAAGATTTCAGGGTGCGTCGTCACAAAGGCCACTAGCCAGCGGGCAAGCAACCGGACAGACGCGGCAAGCAGGAAAATGCAGAAGGGCCCCACGCAAGACTCGTGGAGTGTGGGGGGCTGATCTTCGGTGCAGATGATGCTTGGGGTTGGGGCTTCTCAATCCCCGGTGCACAACTTCGAGGGTGCCTCAGAAGCTGCGCTTGAAGTTACTAGCCACTTTTCCCAGGTGGCCGGTCCCACGTCGCTCGTCGCCTCCACGGATCTCAGCTTTGCTGTGGATGTGGATCAGAGTCGGAGAAGTCTGGAAGTCAAGTCTCTGGTCGGGCTCTGCAGTCGGTTCCTCGTAGAACGTGGGCAAAGCAAAGGGTAGTCTCTTGATGGTGCCTGTTTGCACAGGGTAGCCACTCCTTGGCTACAAGGGAGATTCTTCAGTCTTCTTCTTTCGTCGAATGTCGAAGGTCCAGAGTTTCTGTTCAAGTTTGCAGGTTCAGGATAGTCTAAAGTCTTGAGGCCCAACTCCCACTCTTATACTAATCTGGGGGGCTGGGATACCTGCTAGGTCACGCCTTATGGGTGGGACCTGTGAGGGGGTGGTTACACCCACTTCCCTTTGTCCAGTTTCGCGCCAGAGCTGGGGCTGGAGTGCCCCAGCGCCGGTTTGAACTGGACTATGCAAGGAACACCTTGTGTGCCCCAGGCATGTCTCATTCCTTTCAGCCCACCCTGCCCCAATACACTAAAGGCTGTCTGGGGAGGTGCTAGCACCTCCCCAAGCAGGAAACCTATTGTCCAGGCCTCCCTGGCTGGGATCACTCCCAGCAGCAGGAGGTCAGACTTGTGTCTGTGGCAGCAGCATCCATTTTGTGATGCTGAGGCTTTGGTTAGAGTTAACCAGCAAAGTAGGATTTTAACATGTCTCTCCCTCTAGAAGGGAGGAATAATATCCTCATCACCAGAAATGGTATGGGGGTATTATTCCAAAGTGTTAGACACCTTACACGACATGTTTTGATAAAGCCAAACCATAGTTACCATAACCGTTTAAGATTATAAGGCACTTTAAGAGTATATGGTAGGCTATATCATAGAACAGCTATAAGGACATGGTTCCGAAAGCTGCAGACAGGCTCAGCTCATGCTAGAGCACCATCTCACACGTTACCAAGCACTCTGCCTCCAGGATTGTTAAGGCCTGCCATAGGAGTGACTGATAGGTACACATGTGTCTATATATAAGGGTAGATATAGGCATACTATATCTAAGCAAGGGGTGATTACACGACCTTGCCCCAGCTGAGTGATCAGCCAGTTGTGTCTGATTGGAAGGCCAGACCAGGGGTGGCATAATACATGCTGCAGCCCCTGGGAGGCCTAGGGTACACCTATGCCCTGGGTACCTAGGGTACACTGTACAGGGTCCAATAAGGTGATCCTTACCAATTGGTTATGTACCTAGGGTACATGGAGTTCATTTTAAAGAGAGAGCAGACAGCCTGAGACCCTGAATGGCAGGATCTCAGGCCAACTAAGTCGAAAAACCAGCTAGACACTAGGCAAAAAGTTGGGGGTAACCATAGTCAGATATCCACCTTCCTACAATGAGGATATTATCCCTCCCTTCTAGAGGGAGAAGACATGTTGTAAGTTGCTTACCCGGTTAAAGTTAACCAGAGCCCCAGCATCACAAAATGGATGCTGCTGCCACGACACAAGTCTGACCTCCTGCTGCTGGGAGTGATCCCGGCAAGGGAGGCTTGGACAATAGGTTTCCTGCCTTGGGAGGTGCGAGCACCACCCCAGACAGGCCTTAGTGTATTGGGTCAGGGAGGGATGAATGAAACGAGACACTGCCTGGGGCACACAAGGTGTCCCATGCATAGTCCAGTTCAAACCGGTGCTGGCACACCAGCCCCAGTCCTGGCGCGAAACTTGACAAAGGGAAGGGGGTGTAACCACCCCCCTCCCAGGTCCCACCCATAAGGCGTGACCTAGAAGGCAACCCAGCCCCCCAGATTAGTATAAGAGTGGTAGCTGGGCCCCAGGAGATTAGATTATCCTGAACCTGCAACTTGAACAGAAACTCTGGACCTTCGACATTCGACGAAAGAAGAAGACTGAAGAATCTCCATTGTGGCCAAGGAGTGGCTACCCTGTGCAAACAGGCACCATCAAGAGACTACCCTTTGCTTTGCTGAAGTTCTACGAGGGACCGACTGCAGAGCCCGACCAGAGCCTTGACTTCCAGACTTCTCCGACCCTGATCCAAATCCACAGCCGAGCTGAGATCCGTGGAGGCGACGAGAGATGGGGGACCGGCTACCTGGGAAAAGTGGCGAGTATCTTCCAGCGCACCGCTGCCACCAATGTGAGAAGTTGGCCTGATGTATGATGTCACTAGTTCTAGTGTACACCTTATATCAGTCCAGACAACCCTTATGGTGATTGGTTGTAAAGTCATCCTTATAGACCAGCTATTCAGAGTTTAGCCTAAGACTGCTCTTGTCCATGCTACCACTAGGATAGCTGGTCTATAAGGTTGACTTTACAACCAATCACCATAAGGGTTGTCTGGACTGATATAAGGTGTACACTAGAACTAGTGACATCATACATCAGGCCAACTTCTCACAACCTGTGTGACTTAATGTATGCTTAAATAAGACTGTGTTGTACTTACCTCGAATCTCAAAGAGTGCTGAGGATTTGACTAGAATAAATACAAATTTATTTTTATATATATCTGTTGTGGTGTCCTTTCATTTGGTATTCAAGGGATTACATATGGTATAACAGCTGGCTTCACATGCCATACAGAGTTTAGCCTAAGACTGCTCTTGTCCATGCTACCACTAGGATAGCTGGTCTATAAGGTTGACTTTACAACCAATCACCATAAGGGTTGTTTGGACTGATACAAGGTGTACACTAGAATTAGTGACATCATATATCAGGCCAACTTCTCACAACGGGGACAAAGAGGAGTCCTGCGGTACTCCACAGTGCATGTTGACGACGGCAGATTTGTGAGGCAAAAGCCATACTGATTGCTTCCGGTCCTGTAAAAAGGATTTGAACCAATTTAGGGCAGCACCTCTAAGACCCACTGCAGCAATACGGTAAATCAGAATTTCATTGTTGACGGTATCGAAAGCTGCAGACAGGTCCAAGAGGATCAAAGCCTGAGTGCAGTCCTCATCAGCCTTTCCTTTTAGATCATTCATGATGGATAGTATAATAGATTCGGTGGAGTAGGATGGTCAAAAGCTTCCCTGATGGGGGTTTAAAAAATTGGTTCAGTCTATGAAGGTGCTAAGAAGTTTGGCTACGTGTCTCTCTAATAATTTAGCCAGAAAGGGAAGAAGGGATAAAGGCCTATAGTTATCCAGCTTCTGAGGGTTAACACCTTGTATTTTTTTGCAGCATGACAATCACTGCTTCTTTGAAGGCTGATGGTACAGTCCCTTGGGTAAAGGATAGATTCAGTAGGGAGAGGATAGTATCCAGGAATGCTGTAAAAATTATACACATGCATATTGGTACAGTGAGGGCAAGAGACCGAGCCATACCTTGACACAGCTATTACGCCCCAACCCGCGCAGTAACTATGTCACTGAGCTCCTTACTGCCGACGGAATGATGTGATTGAAAACAGCGGCCTAATACAGAAGTTCCTGTGGTACGATTAACGGCTCTACGCCACGAGAGCGGGGAAGGGCATTACTAGGATCTCAGACTACCTTGCAGAGATTGCTATGGTATGGTTGTCCGTCAGACAGCTAACATTTCTGGTAGTGCCCATCACAAGTGAAGAAATCATTTAGGTGAATGATGCACTCGATGGGTCAAAGGTACTAGGACTTGATGGTCTCACAGGAAGTGTTCAAGGCTTATAAACATGCCTTAGCTCCACATCTCTTGGAGGTCTATGTGGAATCCCTGGAGACCAGGGCCCTCTCTACTACTCAGAGAGGAAGTGATAACACTCCTGCTCAAGCCTGGTAAAGCACCACATCTATAAACTTCATACAGGCCTCTCTCTCTCCCCTTATTCTTTTTCTGAGGAGTAGGGTGGTTCTCCTCACCTTATAGCACCGTCATTTACAGGATCCTAAACATTAATGTGTGTAACTATTCTATGTGGCGCCTCAACCTAAAACAAATACCACTGTTTGGCTTTATTTGACAAGCTAAGCTCGCCCCCTTCCATTAATTATGGAAAACAATTGTACAGCATGGCTGGCAGCTAGGCAGGGCCCGTAGTGTGTTCCATTCAATGGCAGGACAACCACCAGATGGCACTAAGCTAACGTGGCTGTCCACCAGAGGGCAGTTAAGGTGAGCACTGCAGCCCTGGTGGCTATCACTGTTCTACAGTGGACTGCCATATGGTATCTGGCAGCATTTATTGCCCTTGGGACCCGGGCGGGAAAGAATCAGGAAGGCCGGAAGGTGGGGGAGGTCGAGAGGTTTCCGGCTGGGGCTTCATAGACAGTTCTGGGCAGTCACACACTCTTCATATATCTGCATTTCGGTATCTGGGATGACTGGCAGCCACCGGAAGGACTGGTCGAGTGATGCACAGAACAATGGTTAGAAGACTGCTCTGGTGTATGTGTGTGTGTGCGCACGTGTTTGTTTGTGGCAGCGTCTCAGACTGTCGACAAGTGTTGGATACGGTTATCAAGATTGGCTGCCGCAGGTGGTGGTGGGTGTTCGAGGTGGCTGTAGTTTGATGCCTGCTGGTGTGTGAGCTGCCACTAGACTAACGTGGGTGGCCCATCACGTGCCATCCACCTTCCACCCTTCCTTGTACACTCTACCAGGACAGATATCTCTGCCAGTACAGGTAGAGTCATAAATGTAGTGATGGAGGTTACAGTCAGTTTTGTTTGAGTATGCTGCGTGCGCTCCGTCAGGCTCAGTCACCATCACCCTTTGACTGGTCTTTATTACATTGTTGATGTTTCGAGAACCAGATTATGAATAAATAACCCTCGCTGGTTTTCCAGATTTCAAGCGTCCATTCATCGAAACACTCATTTAATTACGAAGAACTTTGTGCAAAACGTTAACTCGTTACCTCTTCAGCTAGAGCGGGCTCAGCTTTAGTGAAACATTTATGTATTGAAATAGAAAAGGTGAACGCTTTCATTGGCTCGCTATTGCTCCCAATTCATTATTACTAAAGCCGAGCTGCCATTTATAAATTGTGCATGACTGATATCTAAGTGTTACCATTAATCACTTAATGTTTGGAGAGAATCAAAGCCGCTGAGATTAAGAAAAATATTGCTGTGCGTTGTTTCTGACGTCAGTTGTGTAAAGTTGCAGGCAGGGCAGCTGTGCCCTCTGGTTCGCAGGACAGCCCTGTGCGTCTGCTTATGGAAATGAAAGGCTCACAGACGTTATTCAGATAAGTCATAGACTACCAGTGCTCCTGTTTCTCACTCATTCATTCATTCAGGAATTCAGCATCGCTCGCAGCCTTTCGATGCGCAGGGGGTTGCGCAGAACCATCATGTTGCGCAAAACTGTCACTGAAGACGTTTAGCAAAACATGGATCGTATGCGTGTGAAAGATGCGTTATTGGGAGTCTCATGCAAAATTCTATAAAGGATCTTTGTCTACATCCTACATAATGATTGTATTGGGGCTTTATTTTTATGCAAATTTGTAGGTCGGTTTTTAAAGAACCCATAATGGGCTTTTTTTCGTGTGGGTGTGTGATAGACTGTTAAACTATTTTGTCTTTAATTGTCCATCAAGTGGAGTACACAACAGAAACAAGCACTGAAAATGCAATAGGTCTCGCCTTTGATTAAGTTAAAGCCATTTGCTTTGCTAATGGTATTGTATAGCAAAGCAAATGGCTTTAATATAATGAAAGGTGAGACCTATTGCATTTTTAATGGTTGTTTTTTTAAACTGCCACTGTCCATGACTGGGCACAATGCCATAATAAAAATGGTGGTCCTCTCTTGCTTTTTTTTTTAATCTCTTTTTGAATATACCAATTCCCCTGAACAGCATTTTTTTCAACATTATGTGAAGCCTACAAATTTGCCAGATAAGAGCTGCCCATCAACCCAGAATCTGCGGGGATGTTTTGACACTTTCTTATGAGACACGGGGTTTTGGGTAATAGATCTGCAGTTATATATCCTGGCAGCACAATGTCATTTCTCATGCTACTGGCATCATATGGATGCTCATTTAGTCCTACCTGAAAGGGGCCAGGATATGCAAACACCACTTCTATCTATCTTGCTGCTGGGCCTCCCAAGGGATCCCTCTGATATACAAACCCTGTTCACTACTAGCTGGGCAAGGACAAAGCTCTGCAGATGACTAAGTGCGGGTTTATTGTATTCTCTGGCTATACCGCTCACTAATAACCCCTGGCTGCCACTTACACAGGAAAGACTAGTGCAACGCACTCTACAGAAGCTCACCCTCCCCAAGTTGGGGGACCTCTTTACAGA
This sequence comes from Triturus cristatus, assembly GCF_964204655.1. Taxonomy (NCBI): domain Eukaryota; kingdom Metazoa; phylum Chordata; class Amphibia; order Caudata; family Salamandridae; genus Triturus; species Triturus cristatus. The sequence continues at coordinate 170,250,611 of NC_140591.1, read as the reverse complement.
CTGGCATGTTATTACACATGACGCACACTGGAGGTCTCTTCACATATGGACCGATTTATTCTCCAGTGCCTGCATAATACTCTTTATGACTGATTACGCTCCTTCCTGGTTGAAACGTAGGACTGCCCCCGCCACCCAACACCCCTTTGACACTGGTGATTACAGCCACCAAAGGGACAAGATTGGCTTCCCGGCTATGTCAGTCTTGCTTGGCCCTCAGACCTGCTCGTAGTCAGAGGACCAGCGCTTAATGGAAACGCGACACAGGGCACCCTGTTTCAGACAAGACAAGGTGTTATTGTATGCAAACAAAATTTAATTTACCCAAACCATCAGCATAAAATGTTACACTACAAGTTCCTAAACCAAGCGTACAACACATCACAAAGTTTAGCTCAAATTGATCCCACACGCTCACTAAAGTACCCAAAATGCAGTTCTGACCATGCAGACTTTCTACAGCTCCGGTGGAAATGCAGTGCTATTCACGCCTATTGGCTCCAGATTCTTGCTCTGATTTCTGCAATGACGGAGGTCACTGTCGAACCGAATCCCCACATGCTCCTTCTCGGATAAGTCAAACTACTTCCGCTCTGCTCCCAACACTTCACTGCCATCGCGCTTTTTTCAGCTAAGCGTCGGCTAGTTCTCTGGTGGGGTAGTAGCAAATCTCTCGTTACAGATGACTACCTCAAAGACATGATATACTACAATACTACCAGCTAAGTATATGCTACTCTCCAATGTCCCGCGTCCAGGCCTAAAAACATCTGGCAACCACTGAGCGACTAACATTATCATTAGACTCAGAGGCCTCGAGTGGCGATGCCTGATGTAGTCCGAGGCAACAGGTACCACCGAACATCCCTGCTGGTGAGACCCCATCCCTTTCTCCTGAAGTACCCACATGCTATTAAAATGTCCTAAAAGTCATTGTTTCTATTTCTAGATAGTATAATAAACTTCTTTTACATTTTGTGTAGTCCTGAATGACACATGCTAATCCATTGGCTCACTGCTCTATTTTATTTGTTGTACTACAAAATGATGTTTATTTTGCAATTATAAAGGCTACTGCTTAGAAAAATGATGAAACAAAAATTACCACATGTAAAAAAATATCTGCTTACCCAAATAATTCAGAGGGATTTATTTTATTTTTTGTACTTTTACATTCGTTTGTTCACAAACTGAAGAATGTGCTGATAAAACCTCTATCTAATCCAGCTGAGAAAATAAATTAGGGGTAACCGACGAGAAAAAAACCTAAGATTGCTTTTGATCACCTCTGTCTCAAATAGTCTCCCTTCTTTGTGCAATCTGAAAAAGTGACTCAATGAGTGTGAAATGAACCCTGTAAAAAGTGTACCAGGTTAAAAAGTGTACCAGGTAAAAAAAATGTAGGTGTGCATTGTGGTCCCCTGGAAAACAGGACAGTCTGTAAAGCAAAAACTGCAGTTTAAGAAAAGTGACAAAAAAGTATCTCAATCCAGTGAGGGTGCCAGCGATTGTGTGAACGCTTGAATACTATTACGGCCTAAACAAAATACAAAAACATTAAGGAATTCAAAACCTTGGTATTTATCAGACATCCCACTCCAAAAACCTATTACATTTTCTAAACAAGCACAGGCATGTAAAGTTTTGGTACATTTTTAGTTACTTTAAGAGAATCTGAAATTATTTGACCAACCTTATCATAAGGAACACTGCTTCCAAAACCAAATATTAACAGATGCCCATGAGAATCTGTACAGGCAAAATGCTGACCATCAAGTGAAAATTTACAGTCAAACACTGCTCCATGTCCTTGTCCTTCAATCTAGATTAAAATTGGGATAAATAATAGAGGTATGTTTTTACATGCAAATCAACAAGTTGCATTAGAAGAGATAACTTACAGAATCAGTATTGCACAAATTTATAAGCATCAATATAAAAGTTACTCACCTTTGAAAACTACCTTCCTGGTGGATACGTTATATACCTGCAGATTCCTTGCCTGTTGAACATGCTCAGGTGCCAGACTGGATCCGGAGACATATCCTGTAGCTTTCCCACACTGGTAGGGGGTTGCATGACTCATCTAGTTGCCAGAAGCGACAACCTTGTGATGTCCGCAAAGTCATAAAGCACCAACTACTGCAAATCAACATCAGTTCCCTGTCCATTTTAGTCTATGCACGGAGAGGCACAAACTAGGAACCATATCAATAGGACAACACAGTGCAGTGCTCTAATGGGAAACTTTTATTCTGGCCTAAGACCATCCTTCAGAACACAGAGGTGGGATAGATTGGTGAGGAATGTGTAGGTGGCTATAGTATCCACTAGAAAGGTTGTTACTGTAGGTAAGTAACTTTCTTAGGATACTTCAGCCTCCACAACTGTGAATAGATTCCAGAGTAGTAACTTCCTAAGTGGAGAGTCTGAACAAATAGTCAAAAAAGAAGATTTTGGAGCATGGACGTGGTGAAAGGACCATCAGAATCCAATGTTAGGCACATTTTTGATGGAACGCTCACATCACCGCCTGACTGATCTCAGTCACAGAAACCCCTCTAGGAACAGCTGGTGTAGAAGATATGATCCTGATGGAACTGAGGCGGATTACTTCTTGTGGTTCCGTCTTAGGAAGGGCAGATCATAACTTGTTGCATTAAATTATCGACTGGGATAAAGCAGTGCCCTACCTGCATACCAGACAAAGAGCTGGCAGTCAGACCCGATCTCCCTATTGCTGTTTATATAAAAAATGGCCACACTTCTGGGGTCCACTCATTGTAGCATCCCCACCTTGGGGGACAGGCTGGAGGATAAAAAGTAATAAAGGTAATAGATTGCACCATATGGAAAGGTGTCACCACGTTCTGTAGCAAAGCTGCTTTTGCTCATAGGACTAACTTCTGTGCGAAGAAGTATGTATGGTGAACGAACTACATGTTTGCAACTCACAGACTAATTAATAAGAATTACAAAATAAAATTAGCAATCTTACCCGACAGCTATGCAAGGGCTCAAACAGAGCACACATAGAGAAGTCAACATTAGGATCAAATGCCACTGTCTCTTAACAAATAGAGGGGGAGGAACCAAATCTGTGAGAAACTTCAAAAATTGCATCAAAGGTGGTGGACTTGAACAAGGACAGGTGGTCCAGGCAATATAGGAATTCTGGCAAGGCCACCATACATACCCCTTAATAGTCCACTCTGACCAACAAGGGAGTCTAGTAAGTGAGGAAACTAGAGGATTTCAGAAGAGAGCCTTCAGGGGGTCCACATTGTGTTCTGCAAGCCAAGTGATAAACCTATGCCACCTTGCAGAGCAGAACGTCTTATAAAAGTCTGTCAATCTGTGAGGATTCCATCGACCACCTACGCAGAAGTTGGAAGGATATTAAGCGCCTCCACTAAATCTCAAGGCATGAAGTTGAAGGCTTTCCAAGGTTAGGATGTAGTACCTGACCCTCTGACTAGAAGAGAAGTTCCACCCAGAGAGGATAACGGAGCGAAGGACACAGGGAGAGGAGCAGAGTTCAGTGAAGCACATCCTTCTCGGCCAATTGGGGACAAATACCACAACTTGGACCCAGTCTTGGGAAACATTCTTCAAAGTCTGAGGAGTCAAAGGAATGTCGATAATTGTGTAATGAAGTAGAAAGCTCACAGGAAAGCAGGCAAAGGGCATGCCTGTCAGTAGAGAAACAGACTGTTCTGTACCTTCTCTTGTTGCAGGGATTCTGCTTTTGCACAGAACTATGCGCAGGAGACCAGGACCTCAGAGAATTGTGGTGTACCAGAAAACTCCCCTCAGAACCCAGAACCCCTTATCCGACTTGCTTAGTATCTCATTCGTTAACCTAGATCTAGCTAGGTGGTCCCAATGTATAGACAAACCAGAACAAGCGACTTAGATATTTCTCAGGAGTGGTGGGAATCCGAAATACCTGTTCATACTTGTTAGTCCACAACATAATAATACAGACACGGTAAAGTTTAAAGAGTTTATTTTATAAACCTTGCGTCCTAAGATGCAGTACTTTGGCTAACACTAGCAGACTAACAGTACAGATCAGAACCATAAGCATTATTACAATACCATATATAATGAAAGGAGCAATCATACTATTAATGACAGTGGTAGACGGCCACACTCCTTTCACTATAATCTAATACATTATTATTAGACTATTAGAAGGTCTCTTAGGCTAACAGGGGGGACCCCATACCGTATAGATCAGCTTAGAAGAATCACATCAAAGGATCAGCTCTCACAGCATGCATCAGCTCTTCTGTTTGAATGAATGTAAAACCAAACTGTTCTGCAATATTAAAGACGCTTGTCCTTCAGATATTGGCAGCTGTATGCATGATATGTCTAACAAGTGGTACGATCAATCTAAACACAACACTCTAACTTCTAGTGACCCAGACGCGTTCTTTGCATGATGTACAGACCAAGGGCACATTTCACGGTTAAGAATGTGAAACAATAGTTTGTTATCCTGTAAGGAAAAGTCGAGTCAGCATTTCTAAAATGAATAACACATAACAGTGTTGTGTGCAGCGCAGCAGAAACGACAAGCTTGCTTGCTAAAAATGATCTCGTTTATGCTAACTTAGTGTTGTAAATAGGGCGTGGCTTAATCCATCTCACACCCCCCCATGATCGGAGCACTAACCAATAGGGACACACTTATCAAGAACGCAGAGTTCAAGTGATTTAGAACGGAACCAAGGGCATGAACTATAAGTCCATATAAGGTAAGTGTAAAGTCCGAGAATAATAAAAAAAAAATGTTCAAAAAAATGATATATTAAAAAAATAAGCAAAACTTTCATAGAAAATGAACACTCCCGGATGCACGCCGGAGTGACAATGTCAATCAGTCAATCCATGAAGGTATATGCACCATAAGTTGCAACTGCTTCCAAGAGGAAATCATTGGAGCGTTCCGCAAAAGTATCTGCCATCCAATTGAGCAAGGGAAAGGAACATACATGTTCATCAAGTATCGGAGCATCCAGCACCATGATAGGACAACTGTCAGTCACCTCAACATAGCTCCTTTCAAGGAAATCAATAGCTGCCTCTCCGATATCCCAGTTTCCAAGGACTCCGTGTGCAGCACCCAAAGCCATAAACCCGACACCAGAACAATCAAATTCATGAGCCACTAAGGGACACATTAGTTCATCAAAATCCGGGTCAGGTGACACCAAGTTTGACAGGCACAAGTCCAGAGCCCATTGGAAGGGACAATCTAGGCAATGAAAGACAGGTTGCACACACGTAAAAAAGGGAATCCGGAAAGACAATCCATACTTGACGCTTAATACCGCCAGTGGTAAGGTGCCGTAGAAATCCAGCATCCGGCTACGAAGATGGAGCAAGCGCAGCATTCTGTCTTGCAACTCCCGGTGTGCAGCCATATCGAATTGCGCAAATCAACAAGAGGATCCCAGCCACCAAAGCGAGGAGCAAGGGAAACCCTCCGAAGACACTCAAAAAAATAGAATGTAAAAATGCGGGGATCACACCAAAAACCGTCTGGAAAGATGTCACGAGGCCCGAGCCCACAATTTTAAAAAAATGAACAAGGCCAGTCGTAGACGAAGCATTAAAGATAGTTTGAATCAAGGTTCCAAAATGGAGGGGGAGGTTGGTATTTAAAAGAGCTTGTACCTCAGTGCGTGTGTTCGCAACATTAAGAAGAAATGTTTCACGGGACGAAGTCAACGCAACCTCTTTTTTAGACAAAAGAGCCCTTATTCTGCTCATCCTATTGAACTCTGCGTTCAAGGTTGGAATCGCTGGCCAGATGGATATATCGAGTCAGCCTTGCGGGGGTGGGAAAAGGACGTTATTACAGCAAACTACTTTTTGTGAAACAGTCACTATGTAAGGAATACCCACTAGCATCCCACAGCAAGCTTCACTATTTAAAAGCAAATAACTACCGTTGGCAAGCAGCTTAAAAGAAGACGTTATAACTGGCATTGGAATCCCTTTTAGGACAAGCTAAATTAGGAGCGTGTATATTGCAAGCACCATGTAATTGTATATGTCTACAAACCACAGAGTGATCAGGAGCGGAATTGCATTCTTCACCTTTTAAGTAAACTTCCTTGCCATCCCTCACGCATCTGTAAGTGAACGGGAGTGACCAAACCTCATGCAGAAACGCATCACCAAGTTGTTCATATCTGCCGATGGCATAATGTTTCATGCACGAACTAAACTTGAACAAACTGAACGGTAAAGTGACTAATCCGTGAATTAACCACACGGCTGAATTTAACTCAGCTACAGAAAAAGGTAAAGGTTCTAATTTTTCAATGTGCAGCAATGCATAAATTGCATCTTTCATGGACATTAACTGCTGTTTTTCAGTTAAATTAAACGGAAGGAACAATGATTAAATATTCATGTAATCCCAAGGGACTTTCCCTGCCTTTAACGTTTGCAATGTCCATGCAAACTGCATAATTGAACGCAACTGATTTTGACCATGATACAACACAGATACATCATCTTGCACAATGTCTACGACAGAAGAAACAATATTATCTAATGTATATATTCTAGAAGACAACGTATTAATACTATTATCTATCACAGCCAATACTTTTTCCATATTGTCCTGGTCAATAGCACGTAATCTAGAAGCAGCTTCAATTTGCGACAATTTCCAGATTTCATTGTAAATAGCATAAGCCCATCGTTTAGACCTCCCATTTGCAGGACCCTTAATAAAATCATTTAAATCTATTTTGTCATTTAAGCGTGATAAATGAAGCTTAACTGAAGTCAACGTGGAATGTTGCAGCCATGACTGACATAATTTACCTACAGAGTAGGTAGTCACTGTGTGTGAAGATGTAAAACGAGGATCAACCCTAAGTTGTGTGTATCCTGGAGCTAAATCCAGAAACCTACGTTGACAGGAATCTGAGCTTGTTTGCCATACCAACCAACCCTCAGGATTCAATGTCGAAATATTGAAGGTGCCATTGGAAACAAGCGACTGCAACATAGTAAGGGACAGATCTGAGTGATTTTCCCAACCAGGATAAGCACCCAGATCAGGGATCGAGGGGGAAATTAATTTTTTAGATATTGCCAATCCAAAACAGGTGGTCTGAAAAATAGACGAATTTAAAAATAAAATATGGTTTGGGATAAGACAGGCACGATGCAAAGCTTCAGTTCCTTGTACCTGCCACGGTTTAGTTCCCCAAACCGATTTAAGATCGATAGTAGCTTTCCATACGTCATAACCTCCAATTGCCAATTCATCCATAAAGGATTTGGAATATAATAATTTTGTATGTGTCAGTCTGACCTTAGATGTGGGTTCTACCTCCACCTTAAAATAAATAGACTCAGGGTTTGACACACTAAAATCCGAAAAGTATGTGAATTTTTTCAATAAAGTGGCAGAGCTGCCGGGCATAGGGACAGGACAATGTTCCCATTGAGTGAAATTAACAAAATTGCGAAAAGTATTTGCTCTGTGTAGGAAATGTGTGCCATAATGTTGAAAACAAAATTGCTCATCATAGTTCGCAGTATTTAAATACAGATCTTCTGCATCAAATGCAGCATAATATTTTAAATCAGAAAACAGTGCTTCTATTGCTTGTACATCCCAATCATCTGAGCGGATGTTTTGTTTAACTACATCACCCATAGAAACACGAAAAACAGTTGGCACATTAATAACTTCGGTGGGACCATGAATTTGAAAGTTCACCGCATCCCAAGCAATCCCATCACGTACAGGCCAGGCGGTGATGTACACAAACGTCTGGTCTCTTTTCATGATGTGTGATGAGGAATGGGGGGCCAAAGTTCCATCAATTAATTGAATTGTAGACCGCTCATTCAGGTAGTGTCCGTTGATAAGTCTAAAAAACACTACCACAAAGCCAATTGTCATGAATAAAAAAATACAAATTAGCACCAACCAGATGCAAGTCCAAGGTGCAACCAAAAAATGTCTCTTGAACCAGGCAAAAAATATAGAGATTTTGGACGGGACAGTGGAAGTCAATGATTCAGTTTCAAAGGAAGAATGTGACTGGGTAAGTGTTGTTGTATTTAATAGGGGCAAAGCGACTTCTGTAGGATAAGCATACTCCGGATCACCAGGCAAACCACCAGCAGAAGGAGGCACAGGCAGGTCTGAAACTGTATTCATTTCAATGGAAACTTCAGGCATGATGATAGAGGGTGGCAACACAACAGAGTTTCTCAGCATTGATGGGCAGGAAACCGAAGGTGTCATACTATGGAGAATCGGCCACCCTGTGTAGCTTGACATTCTCAATTGAAATGTACCTGTTTTCCTTGCGACCAGGAAGTGGTGGTAAAACAACTGTACGTGTACCCAATACTCCAAGCACCGGGACTGGTGCACGATAAGAGGGGCCAAACTCCTTCTTGTTCTCCACCTTCTCACGGACCAGATCACCAACTCGAGGCAGCCAGCCTACCACCGGAATCAGGAGCGCTTCTTCAGATGTAGAGGGCACGTGTTCCTTTGCTAGAGTGTCTCTTGCTTCTTGTAGATTCTGTAATACAGCACAGTGGTCATCGAGGTCAAAAGGCGCCATGTCTAGACCATCAAGGTCCGGAACAAACATTCTCACTCCAAAGAGCATCATGTACGGGGTCCGCCCACCCAGAGACCTTCTAGGGAGATTATTAAGTGCACGTTGGACGTCATACAAGTGGGCAAGCCAGTTCCGGCCTGTACCTAACACCTTGGCTGTCAACGATTGCTTTAGGTCACGGTTCATCCGTTCCACAACGCTATTGCCCTCAGGCCGGTATGGAGACGAAATTTTGACTTGGACCCCCAAACTTCTCATAGCCTCTTTGTAAGCCTTAGAGGCGAACGCCGGGCCCTGATCAGAGTGAAGGGTACCACACGCAAAACTCCCTATAAAGACACGCAATGCTTTGATGACAGTCCTGGCATCAGCACTCCTTTGTGGCCCCACCCACAGAAAACGTGTGCACGAATCCACTGCAACCAAGATGTACTTGTACGCAGTATCAGAGGTAAAAGGACCGCAGTGATCTAAATAAACACACGCTAGAGGTTGATTAGATATATGCAGCTGCGTTGAAGGTGGACGCGCAACAGAAGAGGGTTTGATCTGCTGGCAAATGTCACAATTAAGGACATAAGCCCGCGCTTGTTTATACAAACCGTACCACCAGTAACGTTGCGGCAAAAGAGACACAGTTGCTGACACTCCAGCATGCACAGACGCAACACCTTCGTGGCAGCTGTTATCAAATTTGGTCTGCAGTCCGCATTGGGAATCAATCTATCACCAACATCGTTAATCCTCACTAATGGGACGGTATCAGGACTTAAGTGATAATGGTATCGAGAAGGGAAACCTCTAGGGAAGTTTGTCCCTGTCTCAGATGCAGCAATAGCTGCTAAGATGTCAGCATCTATCTTAGATTGTGATCTTGTAACTGCTGCTACTAAATATGTCGCCACTGCTGTTTTAGCTGCCTCGTCAGCCAAACTGTTACCGACAGCATGGACACCAACTCGTTGGTGTAGGAGAGTAGGGTCTGCTTTCTATGTTCACCCCCACTTTTTGCTTTTGCTTTACTGGTTTTCGACTTAGATGTGGCTGTGGGCCTGCTGATCAGACCCACAGCCCTGCTGCTCTCTCTCTAAATTGATACTATGTACTTTAGGTGCATAACCCATTTGGATAGGATCACCTTATTGGCCCGTGTACAGTGTACCTTAGGTACCCAGGGCATAGGTGTACCCTAGGCCTACCAGGGGCTGTAGCATGTATTATGCCACCCCTGGCCTGGCCTTCCATTATGACACAACTGGCTGATCACTCAGCTGGGGCAAGGTTGTGTACTCACTCCTTGCTTAGGGGTAGTATCCCTATACCTAACTTACATATAGACACATGTGTACCTATCAGCCACTCCTATGGCAGGCCTTAACAATCCTGGAGGCAGAGTGCTTGGTAACATGTGAGATGGTGCTCTAGCATGAGCTGAGCCTGTCTGCAGCTTTCGGAACCATGTCCTTATAGCTGTTCTATGATATAGCCTACCATATACTCTTAAAGTGCCTTATAATCTTAAACGGTTATGGTAACTATGGTTTGGCTTTATCGAAACATGTTGTGTAAGGTGTCTAACACTGTGGAATAATACCCCCATCCCATTTCTGGGGATGAGGATATTATCCCTCCCTTCTAGAAGGAGAAGACATGTTGTAACCTACTTACCCGGTTAAAGTTAACCAGAGCCCCAGCATCACAAAATGGATGCTGCTGCCACAGACACGAGTCTGACCTCCTGCTGCTGGGAGTGATCCCGGCAAGGGAGGCTTGGACAATAGGCTTCCTGCCTTGGGAGGTGCGAGCACCACCCCTGACAGGCCTTAGTGTATTGGGGCAGGGAGGGATGAAAAGAATGAGACATGCCTGGGGCACACAAGGTGTCCCGTGCATAGTCCAGTTCAAACCGGTGCTGGGGCACTCCAGCCCCAGTCCTGGCGCGAAACTGGACAAAGGGAAGGGGGTGTAACCACCCCCCTCCCAGGTCCCACCCATAAGGCATGACCTAGCAGGTAACCCAGCCCCCCCAGATTAGTATAAGAGTGGTAGCTGGGCCCCAGGAGATTAGATTATCCTGAACCTGCAACTTGAACAGAAACTCTGGACCTTCGACGAAAGAAGAAGACTGAAGAATCTCCCTTGTGGCCAAGGAGTGGCTACCCTGTGCAAACAGGCACCATCAAGAGACTACCCTTTGCTTTGCTGAAGTTCTACGAGGGACCGACTGCAGAGCCCCGACCAGAGCCTTGACTTCCAGACTTCTCCGACCCTGATCCACAGCCGAGCTGAGATCCGTGGAGGCGACGAGAGACGTGGGACCGGCTACCTGGGAAAACTGGCTAGTATCTTCCAGCGCAGCTTCTAAGGCACCCTCGAAGTTGTGCACCGGGGATTGAGAAGCCCCAACCCCAAGCACCATCTGCACCGAAGATCAGCCCCCCCACACTCCACGAGTCCTGCGTGGGGCCCTTCTGCATTTTCCTGCTTGCCGCGTCTGTCCGGTTGCTTGCCCGTTGGCTAGTGGCCTTTGTGACGACGCATCCAGAAATCTTCACTGCTGGTTTGGCTCCTCCAGACTGGCTCCCGCTCCCTTGCAAAAGAAAAGCACCCCAGACCTTCCTGGTCTGCACCAGAAGCAAGTCCTCCGTTCTTCGTGGGTTCTGCTTGCCAAGGCTTGGTGAGTCCTAGTTCAACTTCGACACCGCCGACAGCAAGAGCCTTCGTGGGACAGCTCGCCTCCTGGTCCTGGTCGTCCTCGACGTTTCCTGGTCCCCGTGGCTGCAGCGACAAGCTTCACCTTCACCTGCAATCTTCACGACATCGCCTGGTTCCTTCCTGGTTCCACGTGGTCACTGGCTAGTGACCTTGACTCTGTCCCTTCTGCTTGCAGGTCTCCTCTCTTCTTGATCCCAGCCTTGGGATCCACCGGACACTCTTCACTGACTGCCTGTCAGCAACTTTCCTTCAGGCATCCATAGAAGTCCACGACGAAACCCGACGCAAGTTCACACCTATGCACCCGCAGCCTGTGGGCTAGGTAACTTGGGTACTTCAGTGCTCACAAGGGTAGGGACTATCCTAGGGTCTAGTTTCCGAGTCTCGACTCTCTAGCTGCTTCAGAAGTGTCCTTAAACTGTTAATTTCTAACTGCTAGTAATTCTATCGACTTTTACGCATTACGCGTGAGTGTTTCCACTCTGCACCTGAATCCCGTGGGCCTCCCACTTCCTAACTAACGCTAGTGTAGTGTAGCCCCAGCGATTCCCTAGGCCTAGGCCTATCCTATTTCCGTGACAGTGGTCCTTATACCACTTCTTTAGTATATGGTTTGCGTGGCCCCTAGGGCCTAACTGTATTACTTACCTGTGTGACTTAATGTATGCTTAAATAAGACTGTGTTGTACTTACCTCTAATCTCATAAAGAGTGCTGAGGGTTTGACTAGAATAAATACACTTTATTTTATATATATATCTGTTGTGGTGTCCTTTAATTTGGTATTCAAGGGATTATATATGGTATCACAGCTGGCTTCACATGCCATTCAGAGTTTAGCCTAAGACTGCTCTTGTCCATGCTACCACTAGGATAGCTGCTCTATAAGGTTGACTTTACAACCAATTACCATAAGGGTTGTTTGGACTGATATAAGGTGTACACTAGAACTAGTGACATCATACATCAGGCCAACTTCTCACAGTTGGTGACCAAGAGTGTGAATTACATCCACAAGTGGCAGACTCCCTTTGAGTTCTGACACTCGAGCCCAAAGCGTTTTATGCTTCACTGTGCTACCTTTGGAATCACGAAATCCATTCATAATCCAAAAAAGCAAATTGTCGTTGTAAGATTGAACACAATAGTAAGAGTCACTCACTATAAGAGTAGTGACTCTGATCAGCAAACTCAAGTGCAAGCACCAGAGCACGAAGCTCCGCCAGTTGCGCGGTACAATCACCCAATGACTGCGTATGCACTGCATCAGATTTGAACTCTCCATTCACGAAAGTACCGACTACAATTGCGCAAGCTGCTGAATAAGCGTGCCTTGATCCAGTTGCGGGTTGCGCCGACCCGTCAGTGTATATGACACAATGGTATTCCTCGATGGGGCGCAATGACTGTGGAGCTGGATGAACGAATTCATACTCCAAACTCTCTTTAGTCTGCAACGCCGCGTCAAAGATGTATTCGACGTCAGGCGAAGCTAAGGAGGTCGCCCATTGTATCCACCTTGGATGCAAAGCCTTGGAATTTGGTACACTAGCTTTTGTGACTGCTTCGAGAGCAGGAAACGGTGTTACCACCAGCATGCGTTTTCCCTGTGATAGCGCTCGTTCTTTCAGGATCGCCATCTGAACTGCTGTCAAGACTTTTTCAACAGTGGAAAACCGCAGTTCAGCCGAAGTGTACAGATGAGATTTGTAAGCAATGGGGACTGTGTCACCCTCATTGAACGTTAAGTACGTGAAACCTTCCGCGCCTGGAACAATTCTAATGACCAGGTTGGTGTGGTTGTCACGAGTTTTTGGATATTTAGCTGTAAGAAGATCAGTTTGCAAAGTATACAATGCCAACGAGTGCTCTGGCAGCCAGCAAGATCTGGTATAAGTTGGTTGTATCAAGGCATAAAGCGTCTTGATACGCTGGGCATAATCAGGAATGTAGGATCGACCGAAATTCAGAAAACCCAGCAAGGATTGTAATTTTTTCAGTGTCGTAGGGATACGAAGGTTTGCGCATTTCTCAAGGAACTGCGGTGCCAAGCCTCGACCTTCATTATTGAGTTCGTACCCCAAGAACAACACTGTAAATTCAGCAATGTGGGACTTCTTAAAGTTAAACTTGTAACCGAAGTCTGCAAACATAGTCACTATGTTATCCACACGAGCAAGGTGTGGAAGCAACTCGTCGTCTGTCAGATAGATGTCATCGACATACGAGTATGCTTCCGGGTCTACCATCTCCAAGAGAGAGACCACGCGAGCGGCAAAAACTCCAGGCCTGTTTTTATAGCCCATTGGGAGCCTCTTGAACAATTTTTGTTTGCCACCCGAGGTGAATGCTGTCCACTCATAACTAAGAGGGGCCAGATTATGGCAATAAAAGCCATTGGATAAGTCGAGCGTAGTTTTGAAACGTTTTCTCACAAGACTATCTACGAGAGCCGAACTATGAGTATTTTGTACCGCACACGTCCGGCAATGTGAGTTTAAATGCCGGTAATCCAAAACTAGGCGGTACGACCCGTCAGGCTTCGTTACAGTGAATAAAGGATTATTCATGGGTGACACACATGTCTCAATCACTCCTTGATATTCCAATTGTTCAAGGATGGACGCGACGTGAGGTCTCGCCTCGCGACGCATGGGATATTGGGGTTGAGGCTGGGGATCGGATCGCAATGGAATCTCGTGATTGGGAGAACATTTATCCCAACCAACCTGATTACGATATAACGCAGGCGCAAGTACCTGCGCCCACTCCCCGGCCAACCTAGTAGACTCCTCCGTGGGCACTGCGTGCCCAAAGGAAGGAAGTATAACTTCCTCTCCCCTAGGGGCGTCCAAAATGAAAGCCGGAGGCCAATCTTTCTCCGTCAAAAGAATATCATATGTGGTGGTAAGATTATCTCAAAAAAACACTTTAATTTCGCGTTGTATGTCACCCTCAATATTAAGGACTATTTCAAATAATCTTTCCTGGGGGGGCTACGCGAGTATCAGCAGTTTCAACTGTCACATAAATGTCAGTTGCTGTCGCCTCCAGAAACGGACGCAATGCTTCCCGCACTACTGTAACCTCCGCCGCGCTGTCTAGCAGCGTTCGTGCCCATGTCAGGTTCCGAAGCTGTGTCCTGACCATCTGAGGCATATCTCGCTGAGATAGCAGCAACTTTCTTTTTCTGAAACGGTGGACGTGGTCTGGCAGCGTCTTCCTGCTTGCCTTTACCGTCAGTCTGGCGGGGCTGGTCTCGCCCTTGAGTGCCCCGTCCTCTTCCACGCTCTCCACCACCAGAGTGCGAAGTCGATGTTTCCTGTGAAGAACCAGGAGAGCGTTGTTCACAAACCTGAAACCTATCAGGTGACTTAATACGAGTACGATCGCGCAAATCATAAGTGCGTTCACTATACGACTGAACTGGTGAGGCAGGACGAGAAACCTGTTTCTGTTGCTGCTTCTCTTGTTTTTTGGCTCGCCAACTTTGTTTAGGAAAGTTGGGCTTTTCGTCTTTTGTAGACGAACTCACCTTAGTTTGTTGCACTACATCGGGAATTTTGATGGTGGGTTTCACACCTAAGGCACTACGTCCAACCATCCTATAGGCTTTCGCAATAATTTTTGCGAACTCCCTAGGCTTATCGCCATCAGCCACAAGCTCCAGCATATTACCAACTTGGAACTGCATGGCATCTCCTTTGAGATTGCCCATTACCATGGAACAAATCACATCAAAACTGTCGACAAGCCGTAATCCCAACTCAATAGCTGCCTCCGCACCATGACTTTCTTGAACTTTCTTGATGACGGAGGGTAGTACAGCCATAGACGGAGTGCCGTAGCACTTCGAATATGTCGCAGCAAAGACCTTGCCCCAATTGTCACAATCAACAAGTTCAGGGCCCAGGTTTTTCGGCAAAGTAATGGTGAGTATCCTGTGTTTATCCACAGGTGTAGTGTTTGGAAACACGGCTTCTAATTGACCAACTTTTTCCGCAAGCCAGTAAGGAAATTCATCCTTCCTGAGGGCGCGCTTGCCGACAACCGCGTTAACCATAACAGGGCTAATCACCGCCGTGTGATGGTGATCCGCCCCGTGTCCAGCAACCGCAGGTGCTCCCACCTGAAGTGTGCGTGACACATACTGCACTAAAGCCCTATGGACCGTAATCAGGGCTGTGTGTAGTGTTCGTAAATCACCCACTCCCACCGTCAGGTAGCGTGGGTGTGGAGTATATCCGGCCAGTACCAGCCATGTAGCCCCTGCAATCGACAACGGGCCCATTCTCGCCGATACGACCTCATGGGGGAGGGCGCCATTAAACCAAATTGTATGCTGCCAGGCAGAAAGAGGAATTTCCAGAGTCCGATATGGGGCATAAGCCGCAGGTACAGCCGAGGCTGTATATTCGTGGAACAAATTATCGTCTGTATCCACCTCCGCAAAGGTCACCCATGAGTAAAACAACTCATATGGGTAGGTGGTATCAGCACTGACCACAAAGACTACGGACATCCCGTCATCAGGTACCCCATACGCCCTCAAATGAGCGCACAGAGGAACCCTACTATGAGCGGGAATATTAACCGCCATAAGGACTCCTTAAAGAGTAACAACGATATTCACAGTAGCACTTGGGCTCAAAAAATTATAACCTTTTTAATTTTCAAGCTTGATAGAACCTTTAGTCTAAACCTAGGTAGGTTAAACCGTCACTCAAGTTTTCCGGAAACGAGAATGAGGGTAGTTGTGGACCAAAACGTCTCAGATCTTAAGACCAAACGTTCGGTGCGCCATGTTGCAGGGATTCTGCTTTTGCACAGAACTATGCGCAGGAGACCAGGACCTCAGAGAATTGTGGTGTACCAGAAAACTCCCCTCAGAACCCAGAACCCCTTATCCGACTAGCTTAGTATCTCATTCGTTAACCTAGCTCTAGCTAGGTGGTCCCAATGTATAGACAAACCAGAACAAGCGACTTAGATATTTCTCAGGAGTGGTGGGAATCCGAAATACCTGTTCGTACTTATTTGGTAGTCCACAACATAATAATACAGACACGGTTAAGTTTAAAGAGTTTATTTTATAAACCTCGCGTCCTAAGATGCAGTACTTTGGCTAACACTAGCAGACTAACAGTACAGATCAGAACCATAAGCATTATTACAATACCATATATAATGAAAGGAGCAATCATACTATTAATGACAGTGGTATACGGCCACACTCCTTTCACTATAATCTAATACATTATTATTAGACTATTAGAAGGTCTCTTAGGCTAACAGGGGGGACCCCATACCGTATAGATCAGCTTAGAAGAATCACATCAAAGGATCAGCTCTCACAGCATGCATCAGCTCTTCTGTTCGAATGAATGTAAAACCAAACTGTTCTGCAATATTAAAGACGCTTGTCCTTCAGATATTGGCAGCTGTATGCATGATATGTCTAACAAGTGGTACGATCAATCTAAACACAACACTCTGTACCTTCTAGTGACCCAGACGCGTTCTTTGCATGATGTACAGACCAAGGGCACATTTCACGGTTAAGAATGTGAAACAACAGTTTGTTATCCTGTAAGGCAAAGTCGAGTCAGCATTTCTAAAATGAATAACACATAACAACAGTGTCGTGTGCAGCGCAGCAGAAACGACAAGCTTGCTTGCTAAAAATGATCTCGTTTATGCTAACTTAGTGTTGTAAATAGGGCGTGGCTTAATCCATCTCACACTCTGGGTGAAGACACTACTCGTGGTCGGCAAGATGAGGCCAACTGAGGCAGTACGGCTCTGGTGTTTCTAGCATCAGCTAGATGGTTGGCGACTAGCCAAATGCTATGTGGGTATGCCCACGTCCAGAGTCTGAACGATTCTTGACAGAGAAGGTGTTAAGTACTTCCCTCCATGATTGTTGACCACATCACAGATGTATTGTCTAGCAAGATACAGAGAGACGGCTGGACTACCAAGGAAAGAGAGGTGGGCCTTGAGCACCAGCTGAATTACCTTAAAGTCAAGCCAGTTAATGTGAAATACTTGCCGGAAACCAGAAGCCGCCGATATCCAGGTTCTCCAAAGGAGCACCCTTACCAGTGGTGGACACATTTATCACCACTGTTGTCACGGCCAGTGGGAGATGGAAGGGCATCCCATGAAACAAATGCTACTCCATCGACCAACAGGACAGGTGCTCTTCGGTGTCCCAAGAGATCCAAATGGCGCTTGCCATTAGCCCCGTGCTGAAACCACTTCCTGCAGAAGAACAGCTGATGAGCTCCAATGTGCCAGTATGTGTGGGTGACCTGAAGGATGCAGGAGAACAGACCTAGAAGGTTTAGAGCCAATAGAACTGGAATCCGAGCTCCTGCCTGACAGAGAAATTAACCCAGTGCTGCCCTTAAAAACAGGAGATGCTGAGAGGGCTTTAGGTTAGACTTGGGCATGATGATGGAAAAGCCCAATTGAAACACCAGGGTTGCTTTTGCCAGCAAGTGCTTAACGAACAAGTTACTTACCTTCGGTAACATTATATCTGTAAGACACATATATTATTTATAAATTCCCTACCTTGGAATTAGCCCCAGGCGTCAGACTGGATCCAGAGATTTTTTCTTCAGCAGTACCAATGCCCATCTGTAGGTGGCATCGGTCGACTCCGCATTCACTGTTGGTGTCATGATCGTCGGAATGAAGTTGCAGTATTTACTTAGACGACGCCCCTGCGTGCGGACGTCAGTTGTTTTCACGACTTTTCATGCCAGAAGCACAGAGCCATGCAAGACACTGACCACTTGTGCACAAAACTAGGGCCCTGATAGGAAGTCCCTTACTCTGGAAGTCAGTTCGCAGAACGGGGAGGATGGGTGGGGCGGTAAGGAATCTAAAACTAATATATGTCTCTTACAGATATATCGTTACCGAAAGTAATTAACTTGTTCATCTGAAAGAGACTATTAGTTATAGATTCATTACCATAGAATAGATACCCCAGCAATACCAACGCCGGAGGTGGGTCTGCAAACTAAGTTCACGCCAGAAAATCCTGGAGAACTGAACGGCCAAAGAAGACATCTCTCCGGACCATCCGGGTGAAGGTGTGCAGAGATGCCCATGTGGCTGCCTGGCACATGTCACTGAGGGGGACTCCACATCCCAGAGCAGTAGTGGCTGCTGTTGCCCTGGTGGAATGGGCGTGCAGCCCTACTGGAGGCTCCTTTTTCACCAAGGAATAACAGATTTTAATGCAAAGAACGACCCATCAATAGATGGTCGTTTTTGCACGGCCCGACCTTTCTTGGCGCTCACATAGCCAACAAAGAAAGATTGATCATCCACCCGGAATTGTTGTGTGAGATCCAGATAAAATGATGGCACACGGTTTGGATCCAGACAGTGGAGCCTCTCCTCAGCCTTAGAAGGATACGGGGCGGGGAGATGTTGGGCAAAGTGATGGTCTGTCCTATGTGGAAAGAATTAACTACTTTGGAAAGAAAAGAAGGTTTAGTTCGAAGGACAACCTTGTCCAGATAAACCGCAAGGAAAGGAGGTTTAGAAGAAAGAGCCTGAAGCTCACTCACCCTGCGAGCAGAGGTGATGGCCACCAGAAAAGCAGTCTTTAAGGTCAAGAGTCTGAGAGGATAATTATGTAGTGGCTCAAAAGGAGCACACAAGGTAAGTTAAGACCAGATTCAAGTCCCACTGGGGCATTACAAAAGGAATAGGAGTAAAGAGGTGAGTAATGCCCCTAAGAAATCTATTTACAATAGGAGACTTGAAAAGCGAAGGCTGATCAGGAAGGCGACGGAAGGCCGAAATGGCCGAAAGACAGCCTTTAAGAGTGCGGAGAGCAGAGCCCTGCTGGGCCAATTAAAGAATGAAGAGAAAAACCTCTGAAAGAGGGTCAGAAAGGAAAACCACAGCCTTTGCTGTGAACCATGCCACAAATTTGTTCCATCTACAGGCGTACACCATTTTAGTGGAAGGATGCCTGGCTGTTAAGATGACATTACAGACTTCAGGAAGAAGGTCAATAGCTGTCAACTGTCGCCGCTCAATCTACACGCAAGGAGGTGGAGGCTGGTCAGGTTAGGGTGGAGGACCGTCCCCTGCTGCTGCGTCAGAAGATCCTCCCAAAGAGGCAGTCTGATCGGAGGATCAATGGCCACGTTCAAGAGCTTGAGATACCAGACTCTTCGTGCCCAGTCCGGAGCCACAAGAATGACTTGGGCCCGGTCGCACTTGAACTTCAGCACTCCGGGCAGAACTGGTATAAGCAGAAAGGCGTATAGAAGACTGTAATTCCATTTGAGACGAAAAGCGTCGCCAAGCGAGTGTCACCTTGGAAATTCCAACGGACAGAACTGCCGATATAGCACATTCCCTTCAGTGGCGAACAGATCTAACCAAGGCTATCCCCACCGCTGAAAGAGACCTTCCACCACCTCTGAGTTAAGACGTCATTTGTGATCCATCATGCACCGGTGGCTGAATTCATCCACCCTGAAGTTCATGGAACCAGCCAGGTGTTGAACCACCAGGGACATGCAGTGATGTTCCAGCCACGTCCAGAGGCGGAGAGCATCTTGACATAGGGTCCACGACCCCATCCCGCCCTGTGTGTTGCAGTGCCACATGGCAGTGGTGTTGTCTGAACACCTGCACCACTCTTCCTTTGACAGAAGGAATGCTTTCAGTGCAAGACAAATCGCCCAGAGCTCTAGAACGTTGATGTGGAGCCCAGACTCTGCCAAAAACCAGAGGCCTCTGATCTCCGCCTCTCTCATGTGCCGCCCTATCCCAGAAGTGATGCATCTGTCACCACTGTGAAATCTGGTTGGGGAAGGGAGAGGGATCTGCCGTTGACCCAATCCTGGTTCGTTAGCCACCACTGCAATTGGTGTGCAGTGCCCTCCGAGATCTGGACAACATCAGAAAGATTCCCCTGATGCTGCGCCCATTGGAACTTCAGGTCCCACTGCAGAGCCCGAATATGCCACCTGGCATGATCCACGAGCAGGATGCAGGAGGCCCAGCAGCCTCAAGGTCAATCTCACCGAAACCCGGGATAGAGGCTGAAACATTGGTATCATAGCCCGAATATCCCAGACTCACTGCTCGGGAGGTTAAGCCCGAAACTGCCCTGTATACATACCTGCTACGATGAAAAGGAGCTTCTGAGAGGGAATCGGGTGTGACTTCGGCTCGTTAATAGTGAACCCCAGCGAATGCAGGAGGGCCGCCATTGTCTGGAGGTGGGAGACGACTGGCTTCAACAGCCAGTTGTCGAGATAGGGGAAGACTGCAACCCCTGATCTGTGCAGATGAGCTGCGACCACTGCCATCATTTTCGTGAACACCCGAGGGGCGCTGGTAAGGCCAAATGGGAGCACGGTAAACTGAAAATGCTCAAGGCCTACTGTGAACTGTAGGTAACGCCTGTGGGCTGGCAGGACAGGAATGTGGAAGTAAGCATCCTGCAGGCCCAACGCTACTATCCAGTCTCCATGGTTGAGGGCAGACAGGACCTGAGCCAATGTCAACATTTTTAATTTCTCCTTCCGGAGGAAGTGGTTGACATCCCCTGAGATCCAAGATAGGAGGCAGGCCTTTGTCCTTCTTGGGTACCAGGAAGTAGTGTAACAACCATGACCCATTATGAGACAGGCACTCGCTCGATAGCTCCCTTGGCCAAGAGAGCCACAACCTCCTGACGAGAAGGGCCAAGTATTCCTCCAAATGAGATGGAGTGTAGGTGGCATGGGGGGAGGGGTAATCTCGAAGTGGAGGGAGTAGCTCCTTCGGACTATCTATAAAACCCACCTGTCCGACGTGATGTTGTGCCAGTGGGGGAGGTGAGGGCGGATCCTGCTGTCCACTGGCAACTGGTGGCCCAGAAAAATCGGACTAGGAAGGCTTAGAAGCTGCTGCAGAGGGGGCACGGGTGATCTGGCCTACCCGCTGGCCCCCAGACCAACGGAGTTGGGTCCCACGTCCCTGGCCGCGCAGAGGCTAGGTAGCTTGGGCCGACTTATGGCCCTTGGTTGAACGTGGTGGGGCAGATCTTCTGTAGCCATGAGAGGGGCGAAAGGCAGACTGCACAGAATGAGAGATGTCAGCGAGGCCCAAGGATCTAGCCGTAGCTCTAGAATCCTTAAAGCGCTTGAGCACACTGTCCGCCTTGTCGCCAAACAGGTGACGGCCATCAAAGGGCATGTCCAAAAGAGTCGATTGGACATCCCCAAAAAAACCAGTGGATCTCAGCCAGGCGTAATGTGTTAGGGCTACTGACGTAAAAATCGTCATAATCAGCAAGTCGGCGGTGTCCAGCCCTCAATGGATGGCGAACTTTGCTGCGTCTCTCTCCTGCACGACCGCACGGGAGTGTGGGACCCAGACCTCCTCTGGGCACTGTGGCAGCACCTGGGCAACTGTGTCCCACACATAGTGGGTGTTACGGCCCAAGAGACATACGGTGTTCACTGACACCAGTCCTAAGCTGGTGGAAGAAAACAGTCTTCCCAAGATTTTCCAGATTTTTGGATTCCCGATCTGGGGGAGCAGAAGGGACTGCACCTTTGGATGTTGAGGCCTGGACCACCAAGCTCTTGGGGGTACAGTGTTGGGAGAGGAAAATTGGATTGCCCGGAGTTGGGCGGTGTCGTCAGGCAATCCTCCTATCCACAGGAGCCCCGGTGCTGGTCCTGGACCAAGTGCCTGGAAGGATGTCTGTGAGGGCCTCATTGAACAGCAGCAGGGGCTCCGAAGAGGCTGCTGCCGGCTGAAGCACCTCAGTCAGGAGATTAGTCCGGACTACCAAAGTAGGAAGCTCAAGGCCCAATGCCTCAGCTACCCTAGGCAACACCACCTCTTAGGAGGCTCCCTCTCTGGGGCCATGGTAGGGGGAGAAAGCATGCCAAGGTCTGGGGAGGTATCCAGACCACTTGCCTCACCCAACTCCTCTCTCCAAACGGGTTCCTCAAGCTGACCTCACTCTCTGCTGGCTGCCACTCAGGGCGATAGGGAACGCCAGGGTAGAACAGTGTACAAAAGTACCGGTCGGAGCCGGTACTGGCGTCTGTCGATGCCGGTCCGGCTCAGTGTCCAAAAAGGGGGGTGAGGTTTCTGGGGTCGGCGCCGATCCGGGACACATCCGATGGCGGAGGCATCGGTGGTATTGGTGCCAGTGGAGGCATCTGAGGCCGACCGGCATCGATCCGGATCCAGGCTGGATCCCTGGGGCTGGATCCCTGGGGGCCCTGCAGGCACAGAGGCCGGAGCCGCCGACATCGAAGGCCTAGAGCCCCCAGCCGAGTCTACAGGGCCCAAAGGCACGCTGGTGGAGGTAAGCTACCCAGATATGTAGTGGAGAGCTTTGTAAAATGCACGAAGCTGGGCAAGGGACGCTCTGGCTCCCAGGAAGGAAGGGAAGCTCGGAGCCGTCCCAGCAGTCACCGCCAGCATAGCCGAAAGACTCCTACCTTCCGCATCCCGAGTCGCGTCCACCGACAGACAGGGAGAAGGCGAAGTGCATACAGTGCTTCTTCGCCTTCTTCTTGTGCTTCGACTTACCCGAAGACGAAGACTTTGATGAGGAGTGATGGTGGTGACTCAGCGACCAGTCTCGCGACCTCCCTCTTGTCCGGGACCTCGAGCGACGCGAAGCTGACTGCCGGGCCTCCATAAGCATTCGGGACTGCTCCTGGAAAGACTTCTGGTTCCGGAGAAACTTTTTCGTAGCAGTACCCCTACGCGTTGGTAGGTGGTGTCGGTCTACTCTGCGTTCGTCTTCAGCGTTGTGGTCGCCAGGATAACGTTGCAGTGTCTACTTAGACGTCGCCCCTGTGCGCTGATGTCACTTCTGACATGACTTTCCACTCCAGAAGCACAGAGCCATGCAAGACACTGACCACTGGTGCACACAACTACGGCCATGGAAGTGAGTCCCTATGCCTAGAAGTGAGTTCGCAGAACGGGGAGGATGGGTGGGGCGGTAAGGAATCTAAAACTACTAATGTCTCTTACAGATACATCGTTACCAAAGGTAAGTAACTTGTTCATCTGAAAGAGACTGTAGTTATAGATTACATACCTTAGAATAGATACCCCAGCAATAACAACCCCGGAGGTGGGTTTCCAAACTAAGTTCAGACCAGAAAGTCCTGGAGAAGAGAACGGCTGAAAAAACAGCATCTCTGGGCTTGACTGTCCAGGCAGTAATGCTTAGTAAACGTGTGCAGGGATGCCCATGTGGCTGACAAGAAGAGGTCACCCAGCGGAACGCCACATCCCAAAGCAGTAGTAGCTGCCGTTGCCCTTGTAGAGTGGGCACGCAGTCCTACTGGAGGTTCCCTTTTAGCAAATGATCTTAATGCATAGGACAACTCATCGAGAGATGGTACGTTTAAGCAATGCCTGACCTTTCTTGGCACCCATATAACTCACAAAGAGTTGATCGTCCACCCGGAAGTCTTTGGTGCGGTCAAGGTAGACAGACAGCGCACGTTTTGGGTCCAGACGGTGGAGTCTCTCCTCCTTTTTGGAAGGGTGCAGAGGCAGGAAGTAGGGGGGCAATGTAATGGTCTGATCTATGTGGAAAGAGGTAACGACTTTGGGCAGAAAAGAGGGCCTAGTACGGAGGACTACTTTGTCCGGATGGACAGCAAGAAAGGGATTTCTGGAAGATAAGGCTTGAAGCTGACTCACCCTGTGAGCAGAGGTGATGGCATGCAAGAAAGCAGTCTTACGGAGAGGGTGGTGTGTGCGAACAGGGGCTGTCCCAGGCGCTGGCAACGAATTTGGGGAAAATGGAACACGTTTAGAGGCAATATCTGTGAACCCCCGGTGGCGGACTCAGAGTCCGAGCTGAGTGACTGAAGCTGAAGTCGTACCATCCTCGCGGCCTGGGGAGGGGCGTGATGTGGGATGGAGGGGAGGGCGGGGGGAGACGGGGGTGGCTATCACAGGTGGGGTGTGTAGGGATATTGATTTTTGTGGCTTGTCTGGAAAGGACACTATACTAATGGTGATACTGCGTTGGAATATTATGTAATGATGCAAGGTGCATTTATGTTTTTGTATGTGTTAATAAAGTGTTTTTAAAAAAGAAAGCAGTCTTAAAAGTAAGGAGACGCTGAGGACAATTATGTAGTGGCTCAAAGGGAGCACACATATGATAAGTGAGGACAAGATTCAAGTCCCACTGGGGCATTACGAAAGGAGGAGGAAAAAGATGAGTAATGTCCTTCAGAAATCTATTGACAATAGGAAACTTGAAAAGAGAAGCCTGATCAGGAAGGCGAAGAAAGGCTGAAATATAGACTTTAAGAGTGCCCAGAGCAGAGACCTGCTGGGCCACAGAAAGAATGAAGAGGAGAACCTCTGAAATAGGGGCAGATAGGAGATCCAAAGCCTTTGCTATGCACCATGCCACAAATTTGTTTCTTCTACAGGCGTATACCGTTTTAGTGGACGGACATCTGGCTATCAAGTTAACATTACAGACTTCGGGAGGAAGGTCAAAACCTGTCAACTGTCGCCGCTCAATCTCCACACAAGGAGGTGCAAACTAGACGGGTTCGGATGGATGACCGTCCCCTGCTTCTGCGACAGAAGATCCTCCTGAATAGGCAGTCTGATTGGAGGACTGATGGCCATGCTCAAGAGCTCGGGGAACCAGACTCTTCGTGCCCAGTCCGCAGCCACAATAATGACTTGGGCCTGGTCGCGCTTGATCTTCTTCAGCACTCTGGGCAGAAGTGGTACAGGTGGAAAGGCGTACAGGAGCCCGCAATTCCATTCGCGATGAAAAGCGGCGCCGAGCGAATGCTGCCTTGGAAACTCCAACGCCCAGAACTGCTGACATTACGCGTTCTCTTCGGTGGTGAATAGATCTAATCAAGGCTTCCCCCAGTACTGAGAGAGACCGTGCCCCACCTCCAAGTGTAGATGCCATTTGTGATCCATCATGCACCTGCGGGTGAGTTCGTCCACCCTGGCATTCAGAAAACCTGCCAGGTGTTGAAACACCTGGGACATGCCCTGATGTTCCAGCCACGTCCAAAGGAAAAGAGCCACCTGACAAAGGGTCTACGACCCCACCCCACCCTGTTTGTTGCAGTACCACATGGCGGTGGTGTTGTCCGTGAACACCTGCACTACCCTTCCTCAAGACAGAATGAAGGAATGCCTTCATGGCAAGACAAACCATCCAGAGCTCCAGAAGGTTGATGTGGAGCCCAGACTCGGCCGGAGACCATAGGCCCCTGATCTACGCCTCTCCCATGTGGCTGCCCCATCCCAGGAGTGACACATCTGTCACCACTGTGAACTGTG
Source organism: Triturus cristatus (assembly GCF_964204655.1). Classification (NCBI taxonomy): domain Eukaryota; kingdom Metazoa; phylum Chordata; class Amphibia; order Caudata; family Salamandridae; genus Triturus; species Triturus cristatus. The sequence continues at coordinate 170,224,933 of NC_140591.1, read as the reverse complement.
GTTGGGGAAGGGAGAGGGATCTGCCACTGACCAAATCCAGGTTGGTTAGCCACCACTGCAATTGGTGTGCAGTGCCCACTGAGATCTGGACACAATCTGAAAGATTCCCATCATGCTGCATCCACTGGAACACCAGGTCCCAATGCAGAGCATGCATACGCCACCTGGCATGATCCACCAGCAGGATGCAGGAGGCCATGAGGCCCAGGAGCCTCAGGGTGATTCTCACCGAAACTCAGATAGAGGCTGAAACATCTGTATCACATCCCGAGTATCCCGGACTCTCGGCTCGGGAGGATAAGCCCAAAACTGTGCTGTGTCCAGAACCGTTCAACAGATAGGGTAATCTACCCGCGGATTCCTTAACTTAGAATAGATACCAAAGCTGTACCCCATTGGAGGAGGGTCTGCGACAAACCCACCAAGTTCCAAAGAGAACTCATCTGTCAATAACATTGACCAAAACACAGTGGGGACAGCAATGCTAGTGTGGCTGACACCAGACCCATTGAGCTCTGTAAGGGAGCATTAACAAGGGGAGGCAAAGGCACCACAATCCGTCAGAGGACAGTGCGAGACCTCTCTCGTCCAGACAGGGACGAAAGGGAATCACATAACCAGAAAGGCCAGTGCATAATGGAAGAAATTCACAACTTCTGCAAGAAGAAGTTAAACCGAGCACAGGCTCTCATGGATTTTCTGGAGACAAAGTCCCAGAGAAGGAACAAAACAGTATGAAAGAGTCAGAGCATACAAACGGAGCATGCACAACAGTGGATGTCAAAAATGACATGTGGAGTGACAGATGTCACCATGCAGAGATATACAGAAGCATAAATACCATGTGATACATGTATGTGGATGACAGGGATACAAATAAACAGACCGTGTGGACCGTGAGAACTACACCACACATATGCAAAAGCCCAATGAAATGTAGCATCCACAGCAAGTATGCGTTGGTAGACCGAGTCGGGCGCATCACCAGGTAGGCAACCGGCCAACCGTACTCAGAGGTGCATTGAGTAATGGATACTGCCCAGGTCGGGCACACACGCAAGACTCGCTCCCACGAGAGGGAAGAGGTTGAGAGAAGAGGGGAGGGGAAGGAGAGGGGGAGAGAGAGAGAGAGAGAGCGGGGGAAGGGAGGGTGAGAGTGGAGAGGGAGGTGGGAAGGTGGGGAGAGGGAGAAGGAGAGGGAGGTGGAGAGGGGGAGAGGGATGGGGAGAGGGAGAGGATCTGGGGGGGGGGGGGGGGGGAACAGATACCACAGCAAGGAAAAACAGAGTATGCTTGCCCTTTCGCTGTGTGTATATCTCATGACATATATACATATAGACATATACATATGTATGAAAATGTATTTATTGAAGGACAAGGGGAAATCGAAGAGCATGCCCTACATAATATAGGAGGCTGCACAATTGGTACCAATGGCACAGATGTGAACCCTAACAGGATATAACACATCAAGACACTTCAAAAGCAACATCATCCTCCCCGTCGGGGAAGGAACCCTGGTCGCCCGTGTGACAGGCGGAGATATTGACCAACACACTAACAAGAAATGAGTTAGTAATGCACATACATAGACAGTCAGAAAATGTATAGATATACATATACTGTAAAAATGACAATGAGTATCCCGAAAAAAGAATATTTCTACTGATAACATCAGCAGGGTCCAGGAACAGGAGTACCTGAGCCCCTGCGCGGCAAGGATCAGAGGAACTAGAGCCATTGCCTGGGAAGTGCTTAGGGAAAAGGGCATAAGGCAACGTGCAGCAGTGATGTGTCCGGCATAGACTCTACTGCCCATAGGCAAAAACCAGACAGGGTCTGAGCCCCGAGAGAAGACCTAAGCATGTCCCAACACCAGAGAATGCAGAGCAGACAATACCACAAGAAGATAACGGAGCCAAAACAGTGGTGCAAGGGGTACCACAGGCACACCATGACTGTGAACATACCCTGTGTGTACTCGCATATCGTGTCCGCACAAAACACGGAAAGAAACTGCTCTGGAGCGGAACAGGATAACATGCCCACAAGGGACACTTGCCTAAATCTAAGAGAGCCAACGTAGGCAAAAAGAGCACAACGAAACGGTGAAAGAACAGGCCGCGGTGATCCAGGTGTGACAGAAACCCAACAATACTCTGGAGAAGTCTGCATCCATAGAGGCAGAAGAGCACTACGGACCAATAGTAGACCACACTCCATAAGCCCTAGGAGAGAGTCACACCAATCTTGTGGGTCTCACCAGAGGGGAAGTCCTACAACAGTAGAAAGAGCAACAAAGTGAGAAGCCTACAGTATGAACATTAGGACAATTCCCCAGAGGGACAGAAGATAACCATTGAATTCCCCACATAGGATATGTCTAATCCCCATAAAAAGCCAGGGACACCGCTTGAGACTAGCTTGTAGACCGAGCGACGCAGAGCAACTGACCTGGCCATAGCCCGACCCACAGTCAATGGTGTCCATGGCTGACCGAATCGAAAACTGTGCCAGTTCCTGGCCATCATGAAGCAGCCGATCCAGGTCAGACAGAGAGCCTTCCTCGAGAGATGGAAGGAGATGCTCGACCAAGTCCCAAAGCGTAAAAGTAGCCCATGCAAACACTCAAGACGTGGTAGCGAGACTGAGGCTGCCTGGACTAACAGCCCTTGAACCCTAGGATGGAGGGACAAACAGACAGGGTCATCTGGAGCCGAGCGATGACGATGTGCAATATCACGACCTACAGGGTCTCCTGATGAGGGTCTTGCCCAAGTCCCAAGAATGTCAAATAATGACCCGCCAAAAGGCAGCAAAGGCTCTACCTCCAGGGGGCCCTGGTGGAGTAGATCCAACAAGGGATCAGAAGGCAGAGAGACTGAGGGAGGCTGCATCTGTAAGATATCCGCAGCTTTACGAACCACTCCCGCAAACGCAGCATTAGCCTCCGTGGCCATTCTAGGTGGTGATAATAAGCCATCTGTAGGGGACGGTTGCAGGCTAACCCGTTCACCAAAAGGAAGAGGCTCTGCAGCCTGAGTACGACCACAAGCCTGCCAGTGCCCCATGGGCACCTGCTCCGAGGAGCATCGAAACAACCCTGGAAATGGTGAACCCTCAGGGGCCTTATCCTCCTCCACCAGAGGAACAGCAGGGGATGGTACCGGCGTCGTCCGACGTCGAGACGGCGTCGCATCGACTTGGACAACCACCCGAAGAGGACTCATCAGCCCAGCGTCGGGCCGGCGTCGACTCGACCTCCACCAAGATCGGAAACTGTGGTGAGGAACAGCGTCGACTCGGAGTCTAGCTCAACGATGCAGGCGCATCTTGCACCGGCGCAGGGATCCCTACAGAGCTGCGCGGCGACGCCACAGGAGGGCCTGACGCCTGACTGGGATGCCCCTCTGGGCCGTGTCCCGATGTCACAGCGACTAACTGGAGTCGGGGTACTCGATGGATGCCAAGGGTGAACTTGCTGACAAATTCCCGATTTGAGCCCCTATCCCCTCTGTGGGGCCCGAAGGCACACCAGGGAGAGGAGGTGACCAAAAGATGGCCTGTAAAGCCCGTGAATAGGCTTCCATATGGGATCTAGTCGCCCTAACACCAGGGAATGGTGGGTAGGTGGGGGGGTCGACTCCTGGGGGCCCGTGTCTGGTGAAGACCGGGAGCAGCGAGCCCCGGCATCACTTATGTGAGGTCGACGACCTCCGTGACTTCTTCCAGTGCTTACCTGCGTCAGGCGAGCGAAGTCCGCAGGAACGACTCCGTGACCTGTCCTGAACAGAAGCCCCAGCTCGAGATGCGACTGGCGATGGAGGACTCCTAACGGAACATCTGGGCGGACAACAACTTAATCCGACGCTCCCGCAGGGACTTCAGCTTCAGCTGCTGGCAGGCGTCGCAATCCTCGGAGTCGTGGTGCTCTCCCAAGCACCACATGCAGATCATGTGTGGATCCGTCACTGACATCTGCCGCGTACAGACCTCACACAACTTGAAGTCCAGAGGTATTGCAGTGTTCCCGGACTCAAATGCGTCAATAAGGCTGGAAAACAAAAACAGGCCAGAGGAACAGATTTTCCTGGATCCGCTTTGGGACGCGGAAAAGAAGGAAACTGAACGTCAGCGTGCCGGGAGGTACTTATATGGCTTCATTGACAACATAGCCATGGACGGCGTCAGGACAGAGTCATGCAACGCCGTCCCCCGGCGCGCAGAGGTACTGATGAAGATTCTCTGGATCCAGTCTGATGCCTGGCAACATTGTAAGTTAAGGAATCTGTGGCTCGAACGCATTGTCCGCCTTGTCGCCAAAGGACACATCCAAAAGGGTCAATTGGTCATCCCCGGAGAAGCCAGTGCACCTCAGCCAGGTGTAGCGCTACAAGGTTACGGAAGTAGATATTGTTCTACCCAGCGAGTCCGCGGTATCCAGCCCACATCAAATGGCGAACTTTGCTGCATCTCTACCCTCTGCGACCGCACGGGAGACTTCGGCCCAGCCTCCTCCGGGCACTGTGGCAGCACCTGTGCAACCGTGTCCTACACAGAGTGGGTGTACCAGCCCATGAGACATGTGATGTTCACCGACCGCAGTCCTAAGCTGGAGGAACAAAACATCTTCCCAAAATGGTCCAGCTGATCGGATTCCCTATCTGGGGGAGCAGTAGGGACTGCGCCGTTGGATGTTGAGGCTTGGACGACCAAGTTCTTGGGGGTAGGGTGCTGGGAGAGGAAAATTGGGTCGCCCTGGGCCGGGCGGTGTCATCGGGCAATCATCCTATCCACAGGAGCCCCTGTGCTGGGCTTGGACCAAGTGGCCAGAAGGATGTCTGTGAGGGCCACATTAAACGGCAGCAGGGGCTCCGAAGAGGTCGGTGCCGGCTGAAGCACCTCAGTCAGGAGGTTAGTCCTGACTGCCACCGTAGAAAGCTCAAGGCCCAATGCCTCAGCCGCCTTATGCACCACAGCATAGGAAGTGCCCTCCTCCGTGGCCACGGTAGGGGAGAAAGCATACCAAGGTCTGGGGAGGTATCAAGACCACAGGCCTCACCAAACTCCTCTCTCCAGTCCAGTTCTTCAAGCTAGTCTGCAAGAGGTTCAACAGACCCCTCCCAGTCCTCCTCACCTTCCTCTGGCTGCCACTCAGGGCGATAAGGAATGCCAGGGTAGAACAGTGGTAAAAAAGTACCGGTCGGCGCTAGTGTCGGTAGACACCGGCCCAAAGTGAGGGGGAGGCCGGGGTCAACGCCGGCCGGGGACACAACCGGCGTCGGAGGTGGCAGAGGCGTCATCAGAGAGATCAGTGCCAGGGGCGGTGTTGTGAGGTCGACCGGCACCGATCTGGATCCAGGCCTGGATCCCTGGTAGGCCTGCGACACTGAGGCCAGAGCCATTAGCATGGAAGGCCTAGAGCCCCAAGCCGAGTTCGAGGAGGTCTGAAGGCGCACCGGCAGAGTCGGGCTGCACAAAAATTGAGTGGAGGGATTTGTAAAATGCACAAAGCTGGGCAGGGGACGCTCTGGTTCCTGGGAAGGGAGGGAAGCTCAGAGGCGTCCCAGTAGGCTTCACGGGCAGAGCCAAAGGATGACGACCTTTCATGTCCCGCTGGCCGATGGACGGGGAGAAGGAAAAGAGCGACGGTGCTTCTTCACCCTTCTTGTGCTTCGACTTACCCGGTGACGAAGACATCAAGGAGGAACGATGGTAGTGACTCTGCGACCGGTCCCATGACCTCCCTCTCGACTGGGACCTCGAGCGGCGTGGAGCGGACTGCTGGGCCTCCAGAAGCTTTCAGGACTGCTCCTGCAAAGACTTCGGGTTCATGGCTCGACAGTCGGAGCACGACTTGGGGTCGCTGCCGCGCTCCAGGCACCAGAGGCACACCAGGTGCAGGTCCGTGACCGACATCAACTTGGGACAGGAGTCACAAGGCTTGAAGCCGGTCCGACGATTGGACATCCATACGTGCACCAGAAGTCGAACGATGTCGACAAAAGTTTAAAAAAAAGTGTTAGTCAAAAAATGACTAAGGGTACCGCTCTCGAAGGATCTGCACTGGCTGGCGCGGAAAAAGAAAGATCTGATGTCAGCACTAGGGGTGGGCGGAATTTGCGTAGTCGCGCTACGCACAGCTCCGCAAAACGGTAAAAAAGCTCAGCGAACATGCAGAAATTCCACGAACATGCGGAATTACTTGTTCGCAATGCTTTTTTCCTGTTCGTGATCGCTGTTTGCGTGCTGGGGGGGAAAATATCTCACGAACACGCAATTTAAGAACGCAAACAAGCAAAAAATTCCGCGAAGCCGCGGAATGCAGAATTTTGGGTAATTCCGTGTTCTCCGCGGAACGCGAAATTACCCAAATTCCGCAAATTCCACGAGCGGAACGGAATTTACCGCCCAGGCCTAGTCAGCACGCAGGGGTGGCATCTAAGTAGACACCGCGACGTCATTCCAGCGACCACGATGCCAACGATGGAAAAGATTCGACTGACACCACCTACTGACGCACAGCAGTACTGCTAAAGAAAAAAATCTCCGGAACCAGTCTGACGCCTGGGGTAATTTTAAGGTAATAAATCTATAACTAATAGTCTGTCAGATATTTAAAAAAATTGGGAACCACGTTACGAGTGCCGTTCTTTACTTAATTTATTTGGAAGACCAAGAAAATATATATCTGCATATCTATATATATCTATATAGCTACATATATATATATATATATATATATATACCGGGACTAGACGCGCACATCTTATCACTAGCCTTTGTTCACATGCAGCGCTTTCACTTTGCGCAGCGCTTTCACTTTGCGATTCATGAGACGCGCAGGGAATTACGGACACACAAACTGTTGGGCTATGACTCACGTTTCGAGTTGTGATCAAGGGGTAACACTAACATGATTGCTGATAAGGGGCATGCTTTCCATTTTAATGTGTACTTACACGATCGGTTGGCTGCATCTGGGGACGGCATATGCTCTTGTACCAGCTTCCACGATGCATGTGCGGGAGGACTGAGGCAATCACCGGCTTCAGCAGATAGTTGGCAGTTTTATAGTCTGTTTACACTGGCGTTACTAACTGAAGTAAAACATGATGTCACACATGTGCTTTACTGCGTCTTGCTAACAGTCACACGCTGCAAAACTACTCAGTCATTGCAATGAACATAGCAAAAACACTGCCACTCACACACATATATATATATAAATACCACTCATTCACCAGTACAGCTCTATGTGATCAAGGCCGCATGTCTGGCGGCCGAAACGCGTCATTTGGACACTTGATGCTTGACTAAATCATCATTTAACTCTCAACCTTGCCTTGATGTGAATGTGAATGTGAATATATATATATATATATATATATATATATATATATATATATATACATATATATACATATATACACACACACACACATATAATATCTATTGTTGGGTCCGGATGTTTGCAAGTTGTTTTTCTTCTAAGAAGTCTTTCCCAGTCAAAAGGTAAGGTGACGACTCCTTTTGGTGATAGTGCCCATAGACATCGACCCCATTGTTAAAGATTGTTTTTCCTCAAGAGGGTGAGAATGGAGTAAGTAAGTTTTTTGTTTTGCGAAAATCTTTGGTCCTTTCTCTGTAGTACAATAAAGCTCTTTTGACATCAAGAGTGTGAAGAGCCCGTTCTGCTACAGAATCAGGTTGAGGAACAAACACAGGTTACTCAACTGACTGGTTTATATGAAAAGCAGAAACCACTTTGGGAAGGAATTTAGGGTTGGTGCGAAGAACAACGCTGTCTTTGTGGAGATGAAAGAAGGGTTCTTCCAAGGTTAATGCCTGTGTTTCACCAACTCTCCTTAATGAAGTGACTGCAATGAGGAAAGCAACTTTCCATGAAAGAAACTGCAAAGGGCAATTGTGCAATGGATCAAAAGGAGGACCCATAAGCCTTGTAAGGACAATGTTAAAATTCCATATTGGTGCCAGGAGAAGTGGTATTACCCTGTTCAAGCCTTCTATGGAGGCTTTGATCACTGGCACTTTAAATAGAGATAAATGCAGCCTTTTCTGCAAATACACAGCTACCGCTGCAGGATGTAAACAAATAGATGTATAAGCCAGTCCAGTAACAGATAATATTTTGTAAAGACGCATCTAGAGGATTAATGTTGTTATTACAGTCGACAACAAATCTTTTCCACTTTGCTGCATAACAAGCTCTGGTAGTAGGCTTTATTGCTTCTTTTAGAATAGTCATACAGTCTGGTGACAGATTTAAATAACCAAACTTTATGACTCCAAGAGCCACATCGCTAAGTTTAGTTCATTGGGATTTGGATGTCTGATTTCTCCATGGTTCTGAGTAAGGAGCTTGGAGGCGAGATGCAGCTTTTGATGTGGAACTACTGACTGCTCCAACAGGGTGATCTACCATGGTTGACTGGCCCATGTGGGAGCTACTAGAATTAGTGGGTGGGATTTTTGCTTGCGCTTCCAAACCAGACACGGAATGAGTGGGAGAGGCAGTAAAGCGTATGCAAATATCCCTGACCAGTTCATCTGTAGGGCATTGCCCTTTGAGAGCGGGAGTGGGGACCTGTAGCCAAAGTATGGGCATTTTGCGTTGTCGACTGTGGCAAACAAGTCCATTTGTGGGAATCCCCATTGTTGGAAGTATGGAAGGAGAACTTGGAGATGAAGTTCCCACTCATGAATTTGTTGTCTCTTTCTGCTGAGGAAGTTGGCAATCTGATTGCTTACCCCTGGAAGATGATCTGTCAGAAGATAGATCCTGTGATGGATTGCCCAATTCCAAATCGCTTGAGAGAGGCGTGACAGTTGGACAGAGTGAGTGTCCCCCGTTTTTGTAGATAGTACATTGCTGTCATGTCTGTCCAGACTAGGACAGCTTTGCCTACCAGGTGAGTTTGAAAAGCTTTGAACACTAGAAACACTGCTAGAAGCTCTAGATTATTGATGTGGACGCTTTTGTGCTTGTTGCGCCACAGGCCTTATATTGTGTAAGTTTGGAGATGGGCACCCCAACCTGTCAGAGATGCGTCTGCTGTGAGTATGACCTGTGGAATAGAGTCGATGAATGGCCGTCCTTTTGATAAATTTTGTGGGTTCCACAACTACAGAGTGATGGGTGCGGCCTTCTACCAACACTACATCAGTTAATTCAATCAGGGATTTGTGTAGCGCACTGCTCACCTGTGAGAGTTTCAAGGCGGGGGGGGGGCTGATATCGGGCAGCACCGACATTTGAAAAGACAGGTCTTGAGGCTCTTCCTGAATGCTTGCAGTGTAGGGGTTCGTCTGATGCGGAGGGGGAGTTCATTCCAGGTCTTGTCCGCAATGTAAGAGAAGGCTCTTCCTCCCATTCTGGCTCTCTAGATGCGAGGGATTTCAGCCAGGGAGAGGTCGGCACAGCGGCAGTTTCTCTTGGGGGTGTGGAAGAAGATTCTTTCATTGAGGTATTGGGGTCCGGTGTTGTGGAGCGTAAGGATGCCAGAGAAGGAAAAACAGGGGTCCGAAACAAGTCTGCTGTCAACAAGAGAGCCATAGAGAAATACAGACACTGAGGCAATCCAACAGATGGTAGATATCATTAACACCATTCCCATCATAAATTTGTCCGACCATGATCTATAACAGATGGAGATAGAGGTACTTGGCAAGGGTTTATCCTTTGTTCAAACATCACACAATTTGTTTAATCTTAAAATGGAGCGTCACAATTTCTCTCGCAAAATAAGGCTATGCCATTATTTTAACAAACCTCAATAAGTAACTTGTTCATCTGAAAGAAACACCTAGTTATAGATTCCTTACCTTAGAATAGATAACCCAGCAATACCAACCCTGGTGGTGGGTCTGCGAACCAAGATCACACCAGAACGGCCAAAAAGCCATCTCTCCGGACTTGGCTTTCTAGGCAATAATGTTTTGTAAACATGTGCAGCGAGGCCCACATAGCTGCCTGACAGATATCTTGCAGGGGGACACCCCATCCCAATGCAGTAGTTGCTGCAGTTGCATGAGTGGAATGAGCACGCAGCGTAATCGGAGGCTCTTTTTTAGCCAAAGAGTAACAGGCTTTAATGCACAAGACAACCCAGCGGAAGATAGTCCTCTTGTGCACCACCCTACCTTTATTGGTGCCAACGTAGCCAACAGAGAGTTGGTCGTCCACCCGGAACTGTTGTGTGCGGTGGAGGTAAAACGAAAGCGCACGTTTTGGGTCCAGACGCTGGAGCCTTTCTTCCTCTCTGGAAGGATGTGGAGGCGGGAAGAAAGTGGGCAAGGTAACAGTCTGCCCAATATGAAAGGCCATGACAACTTTTGGCAAAAAGGAAGGCCGGGGCCTGAGCACCACTTTGTCCGGATGAATGGAAAGGAAAGGAGGCTTACAACAGGGGACTTGAAAAGACAGGAGTGATCAGGTAGTCTGAGAAAGGCCGAAATGGCAGAAAAATAGCCTTTAATAGTGCCCAGAGCAGAGCCCTGCCCGGTCAAAAAAAGAAGGAACAAAAGGACCTCGGAAAGAGGGGCAGAATGGTGATCCACAGCCTTTGCTGTGCACCATGCCACAAATGTGTTCCACCTGCAGGCGTATACCACTTTAGTGGAGGGATGCCTGGCTGCCAGAATGACATCTCAGACTTCAGGAGGCAAGTAAAAGTGAATCAACTGCCGCTGCTCAATCTCCACGCAAGGAGGTGGAGACTGGACAGGTTCGGGTGCAGGACCATCCCATGTTGCTGCCACAGATGATCCTCCTGAAGAGGCAGACAAATCGGGGGATCCACGCTCATACGGAGTAGCTCGGGATACCAAACTCTTCAAGCCCAGTACGGTGCCACAAGAATGACTTGGGCCCGGTCGCGCCTGATCTTCTTCAGCACTCTGGGCAGAAGTGGTATAGGCGGAAAGGCGTACATTAGACCAACTCCACCGGCGATGAAAAGCGTGTCTGAGTGAGTGCCGCCTTGGAAATTCCAACGCACAGAACTGCTGACGAAAAGATCTAACCAAGGCACTCCCCACTGTTGAAAGAGACCTTGCGTCACCTTCGAGTGAAGACGCCATTCTTGAACCATCATGCACCTGCGGCTGAGCTCGTCTGCCCTGGCGTTCAGTGAACCTGAAGGAGGAAGCCGTTGAAGTTCCGAAGGTCTAAGATAGGACGCAGGCCCTTGTCCTTCTTTGGAACCACAAAGTAGTGGGAATAACAGCAACAACCTACTTTGGGCGTCGGAACGCTCTCTATGGCCCCCTTGGCCAAGAGGGCAGCAACTTCCTGCTGGAGAAGTGCCAAGTGATCCCCCGACATGCGGTGGTACTGAGATGGCATGGCTGGAGGGGTAGTCTTGAAGGGGAGGGAGTAGCCCCTTCGGACAATTTGCAGCACCCACTGGTCCGATGTGATGGTGCGCCAGTGGGAGAGATGATGCCAAATCAGTCCGCCCACTGGCGTTTAATGGACCTGAAATGACGGACTAGGCAGGTTTAGCAATGGATGCCGCAGGGTGGAGGTGGACTGACCCGCCCGCTGGCTCCCTGAACCGCCTCAACGGTTTCCACGTCCGCGCTGAGGTTGCTGCTGTGCCGGCCTGTGGCTCTGCGAACGTAGTGGGGCGCCCCTTCCGCAGCCACAAAAGGAGTGAAAGGCAGAAGGCAGTGGAGACCGAGTGACCAACAGGCCCAAGGACTTGGCCGTAGCCCGCGAGTCCTTAAAGTGCTCCAGTGCACTATCTGCCTTATTGCCAAAAAGGCGAATGCCATCAAAGGGCATGTCCATCAGGGTATGCTGGACATCCCTCGAAAAGCCAGTAGTTCTCAGCCAGGCGTGGCGCCTAAGCGCCACCGTCGTGGAAATTGCCCTGCCCAGCGAGTCGGCGGTGTCAAGCCCACAACGAATGGTGAACTTAGCTGCGTCTCTCCCAGCAGCAACAGCTTGGGTGAGCACTGTCTGGACCTCCTCCGGACAGCTAGGCAGCACTTGCGCAACCGTGTCCCACAGAGTGTGGGAATAACGGCCCAAGAGTCATGCAGTGTTCACCGACCGCAGCCCTAAGCTGGCAGATGAAAACAGCTTCTTGCCAAGCTGCTCCAGCTTCTTGGATTCTCTATATGGAGAAGCGGAAGGGAACGCGCTTTGGGACGCAGAGGCCTGGACAACCAAGCTCTTAGGAGTAGGGTGTTGAGAGAGGAAGAGGGGGTCACCCGGGGCGATGGCGTCGGGCCACGTTCCTGTCCACAGGAGCCCCTGTATTGGGCCTGGACCAGGTGCCCAAAAGAACGTCAGAAAGTGCGTCATTAAAGGGCAGCATGGGCTCCGAAGAGGTTGCCGCCGGTTGGGGCACTTCTGTCAGGATGTTCGTTCTGACGGCCACTGTAGGGAGCTCGATGAAGAGTGCCTCAGCCACCCTACGCAACACCACTGCGTAACCTGCTCCCTCCTCCGTAGCCACGGTAGGAGGAGACAGCATGCCAGGGTCTGGCGATATGTCATGACCACTGGCTTTCCCCAAATCCTCTGCCCAGTCCGGATGTTAAGCACAATCCAGTGTGAGAGGGTCCTCAGACCCCTTACAGTCCTCCCCTTCCTCCGAAGTCTGTGGAACAGGCTGAAAATACGGAGGACAGACATAGGGAACAAATCCCATCGGCGCCGGAATCTGCGTCGATGAACCCCGATCCGGCTCAGTGTCCGGTTCAGGGCTGAAACTGGGGACGACGTTGTCCCGAGGAGCGGGCGACGTCAGGAGCGGGCGACGTCAGAAGCGGTGCCAGTGGAGTCGACGTCGGTGGAGGCGTAACAAGGTCAACCGGTGTCAACCGGGGTCCGATCCCGGATCCCATGGGGGCCTGCGGCGTCAGAGCCGTCGGCAACGCCGGAGCCCGCGGCGATGGAACAGGACCCCCAGTCAGGCCCGCGGGGCCCAGAGGCCACAGGCGGGGCCAGACCACCCAAAGAGTCGGGCCATGGTAGCAAGAAACTCTTGCACCTGGGCAGGCGTCGCCGCCGGATCCAGAAAGGGCGGGGACGACAATGTTTTGACTTACCTGACCCCAAGTGCGAAGACTTGGATCCTGAAGAATGATGGTGACGACTATGCGACCCGTCCCTCAACCTCCCATGGGACCGGGACCTTGAACAGAGCGGAGCCGACTGCCAGACATCCAGCAACTTTCGTGACCGCTCCCACAAAGTTTTTGGCGCCAAGGTCCGGCAGTCGGGGCACAACTTGGAGTCATGGTCGCGCCCCAGGCAGTAGAGACACACTCGGTGTGACAGTCTCCACAGTTCTAAAACCAGGGCATCCCTACGGCACCAGGAGTCAAAAAAATAGGAGACAAAAAGCCTCAAAAAGCTCAGTCAAAAAATGACTGGGGGGATACTAGCTCTTCCAGGATCTGCGCTTGCTGGCGTGGAAAAAGAAAGAACCGACGTCAGCACGTGTGGGCCGCGTCTAAGTATTGCTCGTGACGTTATCCCGGCGATCACGACGCCGACGACTGACGCGGAGCTGCACGACGCCACCTACCGACACGCAGGGGTACTGCTGATGAAAGCTTTCTGGATCCAGCCTGACGCCTGGGGGTAATTCTAAGGTAAGGAATCTATCACTACGTGTTTTTCAGATACACCACCCATGCATTCCAAGCCTCATAAAATAATTGCATAGAAACAAGTAGGTCTTAGGGATGATATGCAACTAGTCTCATGAAGGAAATATATCAATTACAATATATCCAAAGCGGGAAAATATGCACTCCAAACACTGAGGGAGAACAAGGACATTGTCATCAAGCCCGCCGACAAAGGTGGTGCTATTGTCATACAGAATACCAGAGACTACAAAGCGGAAATCTGCACCCAACTCAGGGATGGTGCCAGTTATTCAAAAAATACCTCAGATCCTACTAAGGAAATAAGCAGACTGTTAAAAACAACCACGGATGTGGTTCTTCATATGGGTTTTTTGTCTGAGACTGAATACAACTTTTTCACTAAGAAATCACCATGCCTACATACCATTTACACCCTTCCTGAGGTACATAAAAACCTGTCTCATTCTCCTGGAAGCCTGATTGTATCCGGTTGCTGCTCCATCCTGGAACACAAATGTAAATATATTGACTTATTTTTAAAACCCTGTGCGGTATCTACCAGTACCTACCTGAGGGACACGATGGAAACAATCAGATTGGTTGACCAATTAGCATTTAATCCTACACAACAGCTACTTGTCACCATGGACACTGCAGCCTTTTACACTAGCATCCCCCAGAGACCGGCTCTGGAACTCATAAGAACTGTCCTTGAGAATAGTCCTTAACCAGTCCAAGTCCCACTGATTTCATTTCAAATCTATCAGATCGCCATGATGAAGAATGTTTTCCTCTTTCAGGGGGAATTTTTTCTACAAACTAAAGGAGTTGCAATGGGGGCCAGCTTTGCACCGAACCGGGCCATATTGTAAATGGAAAATTATGAGATCAACTACATCTTCAATAATCTCAATCCATATCGCAACAACATAGCCCTCTGGAAACGCTATATTGACTATATCCTTGTGATCTGGACTGGCACCGAGAGTGACCTTCAATCGTTCCATGCCTGGTTGAACGACAGATCACTCGAGATCAAATTTACATCACAACACAGCTCCAGCAGCATAGACTTTCTTATTATCGCCATCAAAGTGGAGGAGGGTCTCCTGTACACTACCCTATTTAGAAAAAGAAGTGAACGCAATACCTTACTGCGATGTACTATCCACAACCCTAGAAACCTTAGGGAAAATCTCCCGTACGGACAATTTCTCAGAATACGAAGAAATTGTTCATGTGAGATTGACTATCGGGAGCGCTAGGGGGCGCCGGACCGACATGGCCGCTTAGCAGAGCGGCTCCAAGCGCCCGGCCCCGTCTTCATCCGCAGGCTCCGTCCCTAGCTGCCCTGGCCGGGTTCTAGCGGGCGCATCGCGACACGGGACGGTCCCGCACCCTCGAGGTGCAGTTTGCAGAGCCCCGGTCTGCCCCGGGCGCCCTATAGGTGTTTGAAGCGGGCCCGGAGCACGGTCGCGAAGCGCCTGGAGCAAGGCTCGTCGACGGGGACTACTTGAGCCCGCGGCGCCCACGAGGTGTCTGGGCCCCGGGCATCCGTTGGCAGAGGGGTCAGCCGGACCGCGGGGATCGCGAGGGGCCCTTCCCCCGCACACCACGAGGCAAGACCCATCTACCTCCAGTGGACCCTCCATGCCGGTGAGGGAGTGGAGCTGCATCCGGGAGATGGACTGACGCAGGGTGGAGGCCGGTGAGTGCAGTGACGTGAAGGCGGACAGCGGGGCCATAGGGGCGGTGTGGGGGGCCCGCAGGTGGTTACTGGGGGGGACCGGCACTCCCTCGGCTACTCCCCCCCCCCCCCCCCCCCGTTGATGCAGGCCCTCCAAGGGCGCCCGTCTTGACCAGTGGAGGGGCGCGGCCTGGGGCGGTCCCCGAGTATCGGGCCGCGATCGCCAGTCGGGAGGCCGGGCTCCTTCTACCCCCCCATCTGTCCACGCCCCGGGGGGGGTCGCCCTGTAGCGCTTACACACTAGTGAGGGGCGAGGGGACCCGGAGGCCCCCACGGACACCGATGGCACTGACCGGAGACAGTAGAAGGTGGCGGCGTACCACCCTGGGCTCGGGCGAGCCGTGGAGCAGCGGCGGTCCCTGGGGGTGGTTCGGCTGTTATACCGGGCAGCGCCCCGGGAGGTGATTTGCTGGGCTTGAGTCTGCAGGCTGCCCAGGAGAGTGGAAGCCCCGATTGCACGTTCTTCCTCCTGCCACCCAGTTCCCTGGTCTCCCCGTTGTGAGAAGTTGGCCTGATATATGATATCACTAATTCTAGTTTGAAGCCAGCTGCTATACCATATGTAATCCCTTGAATACCAAATGAAAGGACACCACAACAGATATATATAAAAATAGAATGTATTTATTCTAGTCAAACCCTCAGCACTCTTTATGAGATTCGAGGTAAGTACAACACAGTCTTATTTAAGCATACATTAAGTCACACAGGTAAGTAATACAGTTAGGCCCTAGGGGCCACGCAAACCATTTACTAAGTAAGTGGTATAAGGACCACTGTCACGAACACAGGATAGGCCTAGGCCATCGCTGGGGGCTACACTATACTACCAACAGTTAGGAAGTGGGAGGCCCACGGGATTCAGGTGCAGAGTGGAAACACTCACGCCTAATGCGTAAAAGTCGATAGAATCACTAGCAGTTAGAAATAAGCAGTTTTAGGACACTTCTGGTATAGCTAATTAAGTCGAGATTCGGAAACTAGACCCTAGGATAGTCAATACCCTTGTGAGCACCGAAGTACCCAAGTTACCTAGCCCACGGGCTGCGGGTGCATAGGTGTGAACTTGCGTCGGGTTTCGTCGCGGACTTCTATGGATGCCTGAAGGAAAGTTGCTGACAGGCAGTCAGTGAAGAGTGTCCGGTGGATCCCAAGGTGGGGATCAAGAAGGAAGGAACCTGCAAGCAGAAGGGACAGAGTCTAGGTCACCAGCCAGGAGCCGGGAGGGAACCAGGAAGGAACCAGGCGATGTCATGAAGATGCAGGTGAAGAGGTGAAGCTTGTCGCAGCAGCCACGGGTACCAGGAGACGTCGAAGACGACCAGGACCAGGAGGTGAGCTGTCGCACGAAGGCTCTTGCTGTCGGCGGCGTCGAAGTCGAGTCAGGACCCAACAAGCCTTGGCAAGCGGAACCCACGCAGGATGGAGGACTTGCTTCTGGTGCAGACCAGGAAGGTCTGGGGTGCTTCTCTTTCACAGAGGAGCGGGTGCCAGTCTGGAGGAGCCGGACCAGCAAGTTGAAAGTAAAGGTTCATCATCGCAGAGGCTACTAGCCAACGGGCCAGCAACCGGACAACACGTCGAGCAACACAAGTACAGAAGGGCCCCACGCAGAACACGTGAAGTGTGGGGAGCTGATCTTCTTTGCAGATGGTGCTCGGGAGTGGGGCTTCTCAATTCCCCAAGCACAGCCTCGAGGAAGCCTCAGAAGCCGCGCTAGTCAGTTACTAGCCACTTTTCCCAAGTCGCCGGTCCCACGTCCCTCGTCGCCTCCACGGGTCTCAGCTTCGCTGGAGATGTGGATCTGGTTCAGAGGTGTCTGGAAGTCTCGGCGCTGGTCAGTCTCTGCAGTCATTCCCTCGTAGGATTCAGTCGCAAAGCACGCAGCGGTCGCTGGATGGTGCCTGGTTGCCCAGGGTGGTCACTCCTTGGCCACAAGGGAGATTTCTTCAGTCTTCTTCGTGAGGTCGAATGTCGAAGGTCCAGAGTTTCTGTTCAAGTTGCAGATTCAGGTTAATCTAATTTAGCAGGGCCCAACTAGCTACTAATATACCTGGCTAGTGGGCTGGGCTACCTGCAAGGTCCCTCCTATGGGTGGGACCAGGAAGGGGAGTGGCTACACCCCCTTTCCTTTGTCCAGTTTCGCGCCACAGCTCCTTAGAGTGGGTGGTGAGCTCCCGTACTTGATCCTGCAGCTGACGGATGTCATCCTCCGCCGTCGAGATTCTCGATTCGGCCTCAGAGATACGGGCAGTAGCATTGCGCAAGTCCTGTCGAAGAAGGGCAACGTCCAGTCGAAGAAGGGCAACGTCCACCTTGACCTCCCCTACCATGCCCTCCAGGGAGGAGCGGGGATGCATTAATGGCCTGCAAGATGGCGGCCAGGTCTGTAGCGGGAGCCGACGCCACCTCCCCGGCCGGACCAGTCCCCCTCTCGGAGGTCGTGAATTGATCAATCCTGGTTTGGGTGGCCGCAGGTGCCGGCCGGGGGTTCCTGTCCTTGCCCATGGTGGCCCCACCTCAGTCCGCGGGGAACAGCCACACCCGCCGGGGGCCCCGCAGTAGATCACGGGTGTAGGAAGGTGGATATCTGACTATGGTTACCCCCAACTTTTTACCTAGTGTCTAGCTGGTTTTTCGACTTAGTTGACCTGAGATCCTGCCATTCAGGGTCTCAGGCTGTCTGCTCTCTCTTTAAAATGGACTCCATGTACCCTAGGTACATACCCAATTGGTAAGGATCACCTTATTGGACCCTGTACAGTGTACCCTAGGTACCCAGGGCATAGGTGTACCCTAGGCCTCCCAGGGTCTGCAGCATGTATTATGCCACCCCTGGTCTAGCCTTCCAATCAGACACAACTGGCTGATCACTCTGGGGCAAGGTCGTGTAATCACCCCTTGCTTAGATATAGTATACCTACATCTACCCTTATATGTAGACACATGTGTACCTATCAGCCACTCCTATGGCAGGCCTTAACAATCCTGGAGGCAGAGTGCTTGGTAACATGTGAGATGGTGCTCTAGCATGAGCTGAGCCTGTCTGCAGCTTTCGGAACCATGTCCTTATAGCTGTTCTATGATATAGCCTACCATATACTCTTAAAGTACCTTATAATCTTAAACGGTTATGGTAACTATGGTTTGTCTTTATCAAAACATGTCGTGTAAGGTGTCTAACACTTTGGAATAATACCCCCATACCATTTCTGGTGATGAGGATATTATTCCTCCCTTCTAGAGGGAGAGACATGTTAAAATCCTACTTTGCTGTTTAACTCTCAACCAAAGCCTCAGCATCACAAAATGGATGCTGCTGCCACAGACACGAGTCTGACCTCCTGCTGCTGGGAGCCCTCTTAGCCAGGGAGGCCTGGACAATAGGTTTCCTGCTTGGGGAGGTGCTAGCACCTCCCCAGACAGACTTTAGTGTATTGGGGCAGGGAGGGCTGAAAGGAATGAGACATGCCTGGGGCACACAAGGTGCTCCATGCATAGTCCAGTTCAAACCGGTGCTGGGGCACTCCAGCCCCAGCTCTGGCGCGAAACTGGACAAAGGAAAGGGGGTGTAGCCACTCCCCTTCCTGGTCCCACCCATAGGAGGGACCTTGCAGGTAGCCCAGCCCACTAGCCCAGTATATTAGTAGCTAGTTGGGCCCTGCTAGAGTAGATTATCCTGAACCTGCAACTTGAACAGAAACTCTGGACCTTCGACATTCGACGAAAGAAGAAGACTGAAGAATCTCCCTTGTGGCCAAGGAGTGGTCACCCTGTGCGAACAGGCACCATCAAGAGACTTACCCTTTGCTTTGCTGAAGTTCTACGAGGGACCGACTGCAGAGCCTGACCAGAGCCTTGACTTCCAGACTTCTCCGACCCTGATCCACATCCACAGCCGAGCTGAGATCCGTGGAGGCGACGAGAGACGTGGGACCGGCTACCTGGGAAAAGTGGCGAGTATCTTCCAGCGCAGCTTCTGAAGCAAACTCGAGGTTGTGCACCGGGGATTGAGAAGCCCCAACCCCAAGCACCATCTGCACCGAAGATCAGCCCCCCACACTCCACGAGTCCTGCGTGGGGCCCTTCTGCATTTTCCTGCTTGCCGCGTCTGTACGGTTGCTTGCCCGTTGGCTAGTAACCTTTGCGACGACACCTTCAATTTTCCACTGCTGGTTTGGCTCCTCCAGACTGGCTCCTGCTCCTCTGTAAAGGAGAAGCACCCCAGACCTTCCTGGTCTGCACCAGAAGCAAGTCCTCCATTCTTCGTGGGTTCTGCTTGCCAAGGCTTGGTGAGTCCTAGTTCGACTTCGACACCGCCGACAGCACGAGCCTTCGTGGGACAGCTCGCCTCCTGGTCCTGGTCGTCCTCGACGTCTCCTGGTACCCGTGGCTGCTGCGACAAGCTCCACCTCTTCACCTGCAATCTTCATGACATCGCCAGGTTCCTTCCTGGTTCCGCGTGGTCACTGGCTAGTGACCCAGACTCTGTCCCTTCTGCTTGCAGGTATCCTTCCTTCTTGATCCCGGCCTTGGGATCCACCGGACACTCTTCACTGACTGCCTGTCAGCATCTTTCCTTCAGGCATCGATAGGAGTCGACGACGAAACCCGACGCAAGTTCACACCCATGCACCCGCAGCCCGTGGGCTAGGTAACTTGGGTACTCCGGTGCTCATCAAGGTATTGACTATCCTAGTGTCTAGTTCTCAAGTCTCGACTTCCTAGCTACTCCAGAAGTGTCCTAAATCTTATTAATTCTAAACTGTACTATTTCTATTGATTATACGCATTGCGCGTGAGTGTTTCCACTCTGCACCTGGATCCCGTGGGCCTCCCACTTCCTAACCTTGGGTAGTACAGTGTAGCCCCAGCGATTCCCTAGGCCTAGGCCTATCCTATTTCCGTGACAGTGGTCCTTATACCACTTACTTAGTATATGGTTTGCGTGGCCCCTAGGGCCTAACTGTATTACTTACCTGTGTGACTTAATGTATGCTTGAATAAGACTGTATGGTACTTACCTCGAATCTCATAAAGAGTGCTGAGGGTTTGACTAGAATAAATACAAATTTATTTTTATATATATCTGTTGTGGTGTCCTTTCATTTGGTATTCATGGGGTTACAAATGGTATAACAGCTGGCTTCACATGCCATTCAGAGTTTAGCCTAAGACTGCTCTTGTCCATGCTACCACTAGGATAGCTGGTCTATAAGGTTGACTTTACAACCAATCACCATAAGGGTTGTTTGGACAGATACAAGGTGTACACTAGAATTAGTGACATCATATATCAGGCCAACTTCTCACAGGAAGCTTCAAAGGCATGCCACCTCTGTGAGCTTCCCCAGGCCCCTGCAACCCCCCATTCTGGCAGGAAGCTTGGCCGGTAACCCCAAATAAGGACAGGGGATGTGCCAGCCTGAAAACCCCACCCCTCAGGTGGGGGAGGCGAGGTGAAGCACATCTCCGGGCTCTAGCCATCTTGAAGATGGGAAGCCCTGCCCAATCAGGAGTAGGCTACTGCCCCCCTCCCACAGGAGAGAGGCAGGATAGGGGGTGTACCCACCCCAGGACAGGGACCCATTGGTCCCTGCCCTTCACCTACCTGCAACGCCCCTAAATCTAGTATTTAGGGGCACCCTGAACCTTCCTTCCCTAGATTCCAGATTCCAAAATCCGAAGAAGAGCTAGAAAAAAAGAAGAAGACCTGCCCTGCAGCTGCTAGGAAGAGGAAGACACCAACTGCTTTGGCCCCAGCCCTACCGGCCTGTCGACCCTCGAATCTGCTCCTACTCCAACCCGGTATCTCTTGTTGCCAGCAACCTCACAAACCCCAGAGGACCTGCCTACCTTTGGACTCTAAACCCCTGGGACTCCCATGAGTAGAAGCTCTACTCAAAATCTACTTCTAATCCCTGGCAGCAGCCCGGAACCGCGAACCATTCACACTCTGCACCCGCCAAGCCTGACCTGTGCCGGAGTGAACAAAGACCATGAGGACGACCCCACGGCGACTGTGACCCCGAGTCCGGCACCAAGGACCTCCCTCGACACTCCTGAAGAAGCCTGCAGCCTCAGAACCAGGTGCCCCCCCCCCAATCGCTATCAACAGAGGGTAAGATTTCCCAACACCAAAAGGCACCCCTGCACCCGGTGCCCCGCGGCCCCCTGTGCCCAATCCCGGAGTACCTACCTATCCTCCAACTACCCAACTTACCTCTCGAAGTGGTGGTGGCACCTGAAGAATCTTCGTACCCGAGCTTGCCGTCTTTTTTTAAACCAGAGATTTCCCATTGAAATCAATTGAGCGCCCGAAGGCTCAAAAGCACCCTGCACCCAGTCGCCCGAGTGGCCCTGGCAGTGCAACCTCTACACCGATCTACATTCCCCACTTGCCCTGAGTAAGTGACCAGGAGCCCAGCTCCCACAGCCGCGTGGCCTGCTAGTCAGCAGCCACCAACCAAGGCCCCCCTACCTCTCATAGGATAACATTGGGCCTAACTCTCGCCGCACCCAGCCGCCCTTGTGCCGCTGAGGGTGAACCAACTGTACCTACATGACCCTGGGGGACCCCTGAGTCTATGCCCAGAACCTTAACTCTGCCAGTCGAGTACTTACCTTTAAACCGATAACTCAATTTTCTTGATAGGGTAACATTGACTGGTTTTTCCTGAAATTTCTTCCAAGTGTGGACTTTTCAAATCTTAAAATATTCACCAAAAATCAGCCGAGTAACGAAAACTAAAATACTCACCTGCGATTAGGTGAGCTGCCAGTGCTGGATCTTGGTGCCCAGCACTGGCTCTGAAAAATACTTACAACTGTATTTACCAGTAACCCAATTTTCTCCCATACGAAATCATTGACTGTTTTTCTGTGAAATTTCTTCTAAGTGTCAATTTCTGCAAACTTTAAATATTCTTTAAAAATCGTATAACTTCTGAAAATGTAATTGCTTACCTGTTTTGGATAAAGGTCCCAGTACTGAGTCTAGGTACCCAGTACTGGATTACAAAAGTAACAAGAACATACTATACCTGCAACTTGAATTTTCTTCCATAGGGAATCATTGACTGTTTTCTATGAAATATTTTGTCAACTTTTAAAATAGCAAAATATTGTCTAAAAATCATAACAGTAATTAAGTCGACTTTTATCACTTGATTCCAAGTACTGACCCAGGACTGAATTTAGGATCCAGTCCTGGAATTACAAAAGTAATCCTAAAAGTAATCTGTTGCAAATAACTTGAAACTTCCATTGAGCTCAATGCATTATTGTGTTTAAAATTGTGTTGCCTATTGCAACCACTTGTAACTTTCTACAAAAGTCAATTGCACATTGCAAAAGTATTTTATATAAAGCATCTCATTCTGAGAAAGTATATTTTAATACCTATTGATGGTTCTAAAATAAAACAAGCATATATTTTTTATATATAAACCATTGGCCTAGAGTTCAGTTATTGAGTGTGTGAGACCATTTGCTGACTGAGTGTGTGCAACAAATGCTTTACACTGTCCTCTGATACTGCCTCAGTGCTCGACCAAGCTACCACTTTAGAGTGTAAGGTTACATCTAACTTTAGCCTCTGCCAAACCTCTGGGGACTGTGGACTCTGAGCACCCTGTACCTATTTGGGAACAGTATATACAGAGCCACTTTCTCAAACGTATCCCCTCTCCCTCTCTCTCTACTGGGACAAGTTACTTACCTTCATTAACGCGTTATTTGGTAGAGACCATTTAGCCGCAGATTCCTTACCTTAGAATTTCCCCCGTGCATCAAACTGGACGTGGAAGATTTTTTGTGAGAGGTACCCCAGTGGCGTCAATCGGCTCCACGGCCATTGTCCACGGCAGAAGTGACGTCACAGTACCCATATAGGCATCACCCAGGTGCAGTGACAGTTTCTTTTAATGGCTTTCCACGCCAGAAGCACGGAGCCATGAAGAACACTGACCACTGGTGAGTCAAAACTAGGGTCCTGAAAGGGGCCATTCCGGTCCCTAGAAATCCATTTGCACAACGGGGAGGATGGGTGGGTCAGTAAGGCTAGATATGGTTTCTACAAGATAAGGCGATACAGAAGGTAAGTAGCTGGTCCATCTGATAGAGACTTCTAGCCGCAGATTCCTTACCTTAGAATAGATACCCAAGCAATCCCATCCCCGGAGAAGGATCTGCAAACAAATTTCAAACAAGAAAATTGTGCAGGACTGAGCGGTCAAAGTGTCCTTCCCTGTGAACCGGACTCTCCAAAGAGTCATGTTTGGTGAACATGTGCAGAGAAGTCCACTTTGCTGCCTGGCAGCTATCCAGGACCGTAACTCTGTGCTAATGCAGTAGTGGCTGCTTTAGCTCTGGTGGAAACACTCAGGAGGTTGCTTCTTGTCCAGTGTGTTGCAGATTTTGATGCAGAGCATGACCAATCTGGAGATTGTACGCTTCTGCACTACCCAACCTTTCTTCACACATACCCCACAAAGGGTTGGTCATCCACACGGAGCGCTCGTGTACGGTCAAGGTAGAACGACAATGCTCTTTTTGGGCCAAACGGTGGAGCCGCTCCTCGTCCTTAGAGGGAGGTGGAGGAGCCAAAAAGGTAGGCATGGTGATGGGTTGGCCTACATGAAAAGGAGTAACTACTTTAGGGAGAAAAGAGGCCAGTGTCTCAAGCACCCCTTAGTAAGGATACACTAAGAGATAAGGGGGCTTAGATAAGGCCTACAGCTCACTCACTCAGCGGGCAGATGTAATAGCCACAAGGAAAGCCGCTTTCAAGGTGAGAAGGCTGAGGAGACAATTGTGGAAAGGGTCAAAAGGAGTGCACATAGAAACATTTTCAAACCAAATTGAGATTCCCGTGAGGCATAATGAATGGTGGAGGGAAGAGATGTGTAAAACCATTGAGGAACCTATGTACAATAGGCGACTTAAACAAAGGGGGTTGATCAGGAAACCGTACAAAGGTAGAAATGGAAGCAACACTGCCATAAAGAGTGCCCAGAGCCGAGCCGAACTGGGTAACAGAAAGAATGAATAGCAGAACTTCAGAAAGAGGGGAAGAAGGGGGGGGGGGGGTCGGGGGACAACAGATTTGTAGGCACACAATGCCACAACTCTTTTCCAATGGCAGACATATACCGTCTTGGTGGAGGGATGCTTGGCTTCCAAGATGATGTTACAGGCTTCGGGAGGAAGGTCGAAAGCTACTTACCACCCCCCCCCCCCCCCAGCGCCTTGAGACTCTTACGGGTGAGTAGTCGCGCCTAATAAACGACTGATTGATTGATTGATTGACTGACAGTGCGCGTTCTCAGCAGTGGACAACAGATCTAACCAAAGCTCTCCCCATTACCTTGCACCACCTCCAGAAGGAGATTCCATTCATGATTTGCAAGGTATGGTACACTAAGATGGTCTGCTCTGGCATTCAGAGAACCTGCCGGATGCTAAGCCACAAGAGCCATGTCCAGAGACGAAAAGCCTCTTGACAAAGGGTCCTCGACCACACACTGCTCTCTTTGCTGCAGTACCACACAGCAGTGGTCTTGTCCGTGAACACTTGTACCAGCCTTACATTGATAGTGGGTAGAAAGGATTTCAATGCCATTCGAAACACCCGGAGCTCCAGTGTGTTGATGTGGACTCCGGATTCCACCAGAAAAATGCACAAGTTACTGACCTTAGGTAACGATATATCTGTAAGAAACATTAGTTTGTTAGATTCCTTACCTTAGAATATCCCCAGACGTCAGGCTGGATCCGGAAAGATTTTTCGTCAGCAGTACCCTTGCGCGTCGATAGGTGTCGTCTGCGACTCCGCGTCCGTCGTCGGCATCGCCGGGATGACGTCATCGGAATACTTAGACGCAGCCCTCGAGCGCTGACGTCAGTTCTGTACATCGCTTTCCGCGCCAGGAACGCAGAGCCATGCAAGAAATCGACACTGGTGCCATGAAACTAGGGCCCTGAAGGGGATGACCTTAACCCTAGAAATCGGTTCGCAGAACGGGGAGGATGGGTGGGGCGGTAAGGAATCTAACTAACTAATGTTTCTTACAGATATATCGTTACCGAAGGTAAGTAACTTGTGCATCTGAAAGAAACACGATCACACCAAGAAGTCCTGTAGAACGGAACGGCCAAAGAAGTCATCTCTCCGGACTTGGCTGTCCAGGCAGTAATGCCTGGCAAACGTGTGCAGCGAGGTCCAAGTTGCCGCCTGGCAAATGTCCTGTAGAGGGACTCCCCGTCCCAAGGCAGTAGTAGCCGCTGTGGCCAGAGTGGAATGGGCCCTCAGCCCCACAGGAGGATCCTTCTTAGCCAAGGAATAACAGACCTTAATGCACAAAACGACTCACTGAGAGATGGTTCGCTTGTGGACTGCCCGCCCCTTATTAGCGCCCACGTAGCCAACGAAGAGTTGGTCGTCCACCCGGAACTGTTTTGTGCGGTCCAGATATGAGAGCGCACGTTTTGGGTCCAGACAGTGGAGCCTCTCTTCCTCTTTCGAGGGATGCGGAGGCGGAAAGAAGATGGGTAAGGTAACGGACTGCCCGATGTGAAAGGCAGTAACCACGTTAGGAAGAAAAGAAGGGAAAATCCTCAGAACAACCTTGTCCTGATGGACAGAGAGGAAAGGAGGCTTAGAAGAAAGAGCCTGGAGCTCACTCACTCTTCTGGCAGAGGTGATGGCAACCAGGAAAGCAGTCTTGAGAGTCAGAAGACAAAGAGGCCAGTTATGAAGTGGCTCAAAGGAAGCGCACATCAGATAGGTTAACACCAGATTCAAGTCCCACTGAGGCATTACAAAGGGGATAGGAGGAAACATGCGAGTAATGCCATTTAAGAATCTATTTACAACAGGGGACTTGAAAAGAGAAGGCTGATCAGGAAGCCTTAAGAAGGCAGAAACAGCTGAAAGATATCCCATGATGGTGCCCAGAGCAGAGCCCTGCTGGGCCGGGGAAAGAATACAGAGGAGAACCTCAGAAAGAGGGGGGGGGGGGGGGGGGGGGGGCGGGGATCCACAGCCTTTACTGTGCACCATGCCACAAATTTGTTCCACCTGCAGGCGTATACCGTTTTAGTAGTGGGACGCCTGGCTGCCAGAATTACATCACAGACTTCAGGAGGCAAGTCAAATGGCATCAACTGCCGCCGCTCAGTCTCCATGCATGGAGGTGGAGGCTGGACAAGTTCGGGTGGAGGACCGTCCCCTGCTGTTGCGACAGAAGGTCCTCCTGAAGAGGCAGTCGAATCGGGGGATCGATTGACAGACTGAGTAGCTTGGGACACCAGTATCTTCGTGCCCAATCCGGAGCCACAAGGATGACTTGGGCCCGGTCGCGCCTGATAATCTTCAGCACTCTGGGGAGAAGTGGTATAGGCGGAAAGGCGTACAACAGACCGCAACTCCACTCGCGACGAAAAGCGTCTCCGAGCGAGCGCCGCCTTGGAAACTCCAACACGCAGAACTGATGACATTGCGCGTTCTCTTCGGTGGCGAAAAGATCTAACCAAGGCTCTCCCCACTGCCGAAAGAGGCCTTGTGCCACGTCCGAGTTCAGACGCCATTCGTGATCCATCATGCACCGGCGGCTGAGTTCGTCTGCCCTGGCCTTCAGAGAGCCCGCCAGGTGTTGAACCACCAGGGTGATGCCCTGATGTTCCAGCCAGGTCCAGAGGCGCAGAGCCTCCGGACAAAGGGTCCACGACCCCACCCAGCCCTGTTTGTTGCAATACCACATGGCGGTGTTGGTTGTGAGTAAACACCTGCACTAAACTTCCCCGGACAGAGGGAAGGAATGCCTTCAGTGCAAGCCGGATCGCCCGAAGCTCCCATAAGTTGATATGGAGCCAGGACTCCGCCGGAGACCAGAGGCCTCTGATCTCCGCCTCTCCCATGTGGGCCCCCCCATACCAGGAGGGACGCATCCGTCACCACCACGTGCTCCAGTAGGGGTAGGGAGAGGGATCTGCCACAGACCCAATCGCGGTCCGTGAGCCACCACTGCAACTGTCTTGCAGTACCCTCCGAGATCAGGATGTGGTCGGACAGGTTGCCCTGATGTTGAGCCCACTAGAACTTCAGGTCCCACTGCAGAGCCCGCATCCGCCACCTGGGGTGATGTACCAGCAGGATGCAGGAGGCCATCAGACCCAGCAGCCGCAGGACCATCCTGACCGAAACTCAGGATAAAGGCTGAAAGATCTGAATCAAAGCCTGAATATCCCGAACCCGTTGTTCGGGAGGATAGATCCAAAACTGCGCCGAGTCCAGAACCACTCCGATGAAGAGGCGCTGCTGGGAGGGACTCAGATGTGACTTCGGCACGTTGATGGAGAACCCCAGCAAATGCAGGAGGTCGGCCGTAGTCTGGAGGTGGGAGACGACTGTTCGGGGCGAGCCCGCCTTCAACAACCAGTCCAGATAGGGGAAGACCGGAACCCCTAATCTGCGTAGATGAGCTGCGACCACCGCCGTCACTTTCGTGAACACCCGAGGGGCACTGGTGAGGCCGAAGGGGAGCACGGTAAACTGAAAGTGCTCGTGGTCCAACACAAACCGCAGGTAACGCCGGTGGGCCGGCAGGACGGGGATGTGGAAATAAGCGTCCTGCAAGTCCAACGCTACCATCCAGTCTCCAAGATCTAGGGCAGCCAGGACCTGAGCTAAAGTCAGCATCTTGTCCAAGGTCCAAGATAGGGCACAGGCCCCCTTTGCCCTTCTTGGGAACCAGAAAGTAGTGGGAGTAACAACCCCGTCCTACTTCTGGGCCAGGAACGTGCTCGATGTTGGCCAAGAGGCCCGTAACTACCTCCTGCAGAAGTTGCAAGTGATCCCCCTGACATGCGGTGGTACTGCGGTGGCACGGCTGGAGGGGGTAGCCCCTTCGGATGATTTGCAGCACCCACATGTCCGAAGTGATGGTACGCCAGTGGAACAGGTGATGGTGAACTCTGCCTCCCACTGGCATGGAATGGGCCTGAAAGCTTGGACTAGGAAGGCTTTGAGGCAGATGCTGCGGGAGCAGATGTGGACTTACCGACTCTCTGTCCCCCTTCTCCGCCACGTCGGAATCCACATCCACGTTGAGGCTGGTTCTGCGGCTTGTGGCTGGACGAACATGCGGGGGCGCCCCTTCGTTGGCCACGAAAGGGGCGAAAAGCAGAAGTTTGCTGGCGCTGGGCCGAGAGGCCCAAGGACTTGGCCGTAGCCCTGGAGTCCTTAAAGCGCTCCAGCGCGCTATACGCTCTGTCGCCAAAAAGGCGACGGCCATCAAAGGGCATGTCCATTAGGGTGCTCTGGACATCCCCTGAAAAGTTTGTGGACCTCAGCCAGGAGTGACGACGAATCGCCACCGTCATTGCAATCGTTCTACCCAGAGAGTGGGTTTAACGGTCCAAAAGGCACGCGGTATTAATGGACCGCAACCCCAGACTGAGGGAGGAAAACAGTTTCTTTCCAAACTGCACCAATCTTTTGGATTCCTGATCCAGAGGTGCGGACGGGAAGGCGGTTTGGGACGTGGAGGCCTGAATAACCAGACTCTCAGGGGTGGGGTGTACGGACAGAAGAACAAGTTACTTACCTTCGGTAACTATATATCTGTAAGAAACATTAGTTAGTTAGATTCCACACCTTAGAATATCCCCAGGCGTCAGGCTGGATCCGGAAAGATTTTTGTAGCAATACCCCTTGCGCGTCGCTAGGCGTCGTCTGCGGCTCCGCGTCCATCGTTGGCGTTGTGCGCCGGAATGACGTCGGAGTACTTAGACGCCGCCCTCGCGCGCTGACGTCAGTTCTTGTACATAGCTTTCCGCGCCAGGAACGCAGAGCCATGCAAGAGACCGACACTGGTGCCAAAAAGTCTAGGGCCCTGAACAGGATGGCCTTAACCCTAGATGTCGGTTCGCAGAATGGGGAGGATGGGTGGGTCGGTGAGGAATCTAACTAACTAATGTTTCTTACAGATACATCGTTACCGAAGGTAAGTAACTTGTTCATCTGAAAGAAACACGTTAGTTAGATTCCTCACCTTAGAATAGATACCCCAGCAATACCAACCCCGGTGGTGGGTTTGCGAACCAAGATCACACGAGAAAGTCCCGGAGAACAGAACGGCCAAAGAAGATATCTCTCCGGACTTGGCTGTCCAGGCAATAATGCTTGGCAAACGTGTGCAGTGAGGCCCACGTTGCTGCCTGACATATGTCCTGCAAAGGGACTCCTCGGCCCAGGGCAGTAGTCGCCGCTGTGGCCAGAGTGGAATGGGCCCTCAGCCCTACAGGAGGATCCTTTTTCGCAAAGGAGTAACAAGCTTTTATACACAATACGACCCACCGCGAGATGGTCCACTTGTGTACAGCCCTCCCCTTCTTAGCACCCATGTATCCAACAAAAAGTTGATCATCCACTCGGAACGGTTTTGTGCGGTCCAGGTAAAAGGACAGCGCACGTTTTGGGTCCAGACGGTGGAGCCTCTCTTCCTCTTTCGAAGGATGTGGAGGCGGAAAGAAGGTGGGCAATGTGACAGATTGCCCGAGGTGAAAGGAAGTCACCACTTTCGGAAGAAAGGAAGGACGAGTCCGGAGGACAACCTTGTCCGGATGGACAGAAAGAAAAGGAGGCTTAGATGACAGAGACTGGAGCTCACTCACCCGTCTAGCCGAGGTGATAGCTACCAGGAAAGCAGTCTTAAGAGTCAGAAGACGAATGGGACAATTGTGAAGAGGCTCAAAGGGAGCGCACATCAGAAAGGTCAAGACAAGATTCAAATCCCACTGAGGCATTACGAAGGGGCAGGAGGGAACATGTTAGTAATGCCCTTTAGAAAACGCGAAACAACAGGGGATTCGAAAAGGAAAGGCTGATCAGGAAGCCGTAAGAAAGCCGTAAGAAAGCAGAGATTGCAGAAAGATAACATTTCAAGGTGCCCAGAGCAGAGCTCTGCTGGGCCAAAGAAAGAAGAAAGAGGAGAACCTCAGAGAGTGGGGCGGAAAGGGGATCCACAGCTTTTGCTGTGCACCATGCCACAAATTTGTTCCACCGGCAGGCGTATACCGTCTTTGTGGAGGGACGCCTGGCTGCCAGAATGATATCACAGACTTCAGGAGGCAAGTCAAATGGCATCAACTGCCGCCGCTCAATCTCCACGCATGGAGGTGGAGGCTGGACAGGTTCGGGTGTAGGACCGTCCCCTGCTGCTGCGACAGAAGATCCTCCCGAAGGGGCAGACGTATCGGAGGATCGGTCAACATACTGAGTAGCTCGGGATACCAGTACCTTCGTGCCCAATCCGGGGCCACCAAGATGACTTGGGCCCGGTCGTGCCTGATCTTCTTCAGCACTCTGGGCAGAAGTGGTATAGGCGGAAAGGCGTACAACAGACCGCAACTCCACTCGTGACGAAAAGCGTCGCCGAGCGAGTGCCGCCTTGGAAATTCCAACGCGCAGAACTGCTGACATTGCGCGTTCTCTTCGGTGGCGAAAAGATCTAACCAAGGCTCTCCCCACTGCTGAAAGAGACCTTGCGCCACTTCGGAGTTCAGACGCCATTCGTGATCCATCATGCACCGGCGGCTGAGTTCGTCTGCTCTGACGTTCAGAGAGCCCCCCAGATGTTGAACCACTAGGGTGACGTCCTGGTGTTCCAGCCACGTCCAGAGGCGCAGAGCCTCCTGACAAAGGGTCCACGACCCCACCCCGCCCTGTTTGTTGCAATACCACATGGCGGTGGTGTTGTCCGTGAACACCTGCACGACACTGCCCGACAGAGGGAAGGAAGGCTTTCAGTGCAAGTCGGATCGCTCTCAACTCCAACAGGTTGATGTGGAGGCGAGACTCCGCCGGAGACCAGAGGCCTCTGATCACCGCCTCTCCCATATGGCCACCCCATCCCAGGAGGGACGCATCCGTCACTACGACATGCTCCGGTTGGGGAAGGGAGAGGCTCTTGCCCGTGACCCAATCGCGGTCCGTGAGCCACCACTGCAACTGCTGTGCAGTGCCCTCCGAGATCAAGACATGGTCGGACAGGTTGCAGTGATGCTGGGCCCACTGAAACTTCAGGTCCCACTGCAGAGCCCGCATGCGCCGCCTGGCGTGATGCACTAGTAGGATGCTGGAGGCCATCAGCCCCAGAAGCCACAACACTAGCCTGACCAAAACCCAGGATAGAGGCCGAAAGATGGGAATCAGGGCCTGAATATCCCGGACCCGCTGTTCCGGTGGATAGACCCGGAACTGCGCCGAATCGAGAACCGCTCCGATGAAGAGGAGCTTCTGAGAGGGACTCAGGTGTGACTTCGGCACGTTGATGGAAAACCCCAGCAAATGCAGGAGATCCGCCGTAGTCTGGAGGTGGGAGACGACTGCCTGGGGCGAGCCCGCCTTCAACAACCAGTCGTTGAGATAGGGGAAGACTGGAACCCCTGATCTGCGCAGATGAGCTGCAACCACCGCCATCACTTTCGTGAACACCCGAGGGGCACTGGTAAGGCCGAAGGGGAGCACGGTAAACTGAAAGTGCTCTTGACCCACCGTGAACCGCAGGTAACGCCGGTGGGCCGGCAGGACGGGGATGTGGAAATATGCGTCCTGCAAGTCCAACGCTACCATCCAGTCTCCCGGGTCTAGGGCAGCTAGAACCTGAGCCAAAATTAACATCTTGATCCTTTCCTTCCGGAGGAAGGCATTGACGTTCCGGAGGTCCAAGATAGGGCGTAGGCCCCCTTTGCCCTTCTTGGGAACCAGAAAGTAGTGGGAATAACAACCACGACCTACTTCTGGGCTCGGAACGCGCTCGACTGCCCCCTTGGCCAAGAGGGCCGAAACTTCCTCGTGGAGAAGATTCAAATGATCCCCCGAGATACGGTGGTGCTGCGGTGGCATGGCTGGAGGGGTCGTCTCGAAGGGGAGGGAGTAGCCCCTTCGGACGATTTGCAGCACCCACCTGTCCGATGTGATGGACCGCCAGTGGAGCAGGTGATGGCGAACTCTGCCGCCCACTGGCGTGGAATGGGCCTGAAAGCTCGGACTAGGAAGGCTTTGAGGCGGATGCTGCCGGGGTGGATGTGGGCTGACCGCGTCGTCCTCCAGAACCGCCTCGGCGGAAACCACGTCCGCGACCGCGCGCAGGTTGGTTCTGCGGCTGGTGGCTAGGCGGACGTGAGGAGGCACCCCTTCCTTGGCCACGAAAGGGGCGAAAGGCGGAAGTTTGCGACCGCGGGGCCGAGAGGCCCAAGGACTTGGCCGTAGCTCGGGAGTCCTTAAAGCGATTCAGCGCACTGTCCGCTTTCTCACCAAAAAGGCGAGTGCCATCAAAGGGCATGTCCATGAGAGTGCTCTGGACATCTCCCGAAAAGGACGTGGACCGCAGCCAGGCGTGACGTCTAAGCGCCACCGTGGTAGAAATCGCCCTACCCAGCGAGTCCGTAGTGTCAAGCCCACATCTGATAGCATGTCGCGCTGCATCCCTCCCATCGGCAGAGCCTGGGTAAGTCGTGTCTGGACCTCCTCCGGACGCAGGGGCAGCACGTCCTCCACCGTATCCCACAGAGAGTGGGAATAACGGTCCAAAAGACAGGCGGTGTTCAAGGACCGCAGGCCCAAACTAAGGAAGGAGAACAGCTTTTTGCCAAACTGTTCCAGTCTCTTGGAATCCCGGTCCGGCGGAGCGGTCGGGAAGGAGGATCGGGAGGTAGAAGCCTGGATAACCAGGCTCTCGGGGGTAGGGTGTTGGGACAGAAAACTGGGGTCGCCCGGAGCAGGGCGGTGGCGCCTGGCGACGTTCCTGTCCACAGGAGGAACTGTGGAGGGCTTGGACCAGGTGCACTGCAGAACGTCAATGAGGGCCTCATTGAATTGCAGCAGAGGCTCAGTGGAGCTTGCTGCAGACTGAAGCACCTCAGTGAGGACGTTAGTTCTCACAGCCACGGCAGGTAGCTCGAGCCCAAGGGCTGCGGCCGCCTTGCGCAGCACTACAGAGAAAGCAGCACCCTCCTCCGAAGCCACAGTCGGAGGAGAGATGAATCCAGTGTCTGGTGAGGTATCCAGACCACTGGCCTCCCCCTGTTCATCTGCCCAGTCCTGTGACAGCTGAGCCTGAACGGCCATAGGATCCTCGGACCCCTCCCATTCGCCCCCGTCATCCGATTCCTGGTAAACAGGAGGAAGGATCGGAGCCGGACGATAGACATAATGTATCTCCAGCTGCGCCGTACGCGGCGTCCATCGACGCCGTAACGGCGCCGGGTCCGGAGCGGGGCTGAACTGGGGCACGACGCCGAGCGGAGCCGGCGTCGGAGGTGGAACCGGTGTCGACGCCGGCGGAGGAGGCGTGACGAGGTCGACCGGCGTCGTTGGGAACTCGGGGACGAGTCCCTCGGGCACTTGCGGCGTCGAGGCCGGAGCCGGCAACGGCGCCGGAGCCGCCGGCATGCAAGGTTGCCCAGTCCGGTCCGCGGGGCCCGAAGGCGCGCCAGCGGGCGTCGACGGCGGAGCCAGGTTCCTCATGGCCGAGAGGAAGGCACTGACTTCCCCGGCGTCGCGTCAGTCCCAGGGACCGGCGGGTATGGGGACTTGTGCAGCGCCTGTGGCGCCGCTGGAGCCGCGGGGGTGGAATCACCCTGACCCTCGGCCGAGTCGCGCGACCGGCGAGGGGAGTCCGAAGAGCGGTGTCACTTCTTGGAGTGCTTCGACTTACCCGAAGACTTGGAGCCAGACGATCGATGATGACGTCGGCTGCGGCTCCGCGACCGATCCTTGGACCTCCTCCTGGACTGGGATCGAGAGGGGCGCGGAGCCGAGTGGCGAAGCTCGAGAAGCTTACGGGACCGCTCCCGTCTAGCCTTCGAGGTCAGGGCCTTGCAGTCCGAACACGACTCCGCGTCGTGGTCGAGGCCCAAACAGTAAAGGCACCGGCGGTGATGATCCGTAACCGACATCAAGCGGTTGCAGTCAGCACAGGCTTTAAAACCAGGCATCCTACCGGCACCCGAGTCGAGACAAGATCAAAAAGGATCAAAAAACTTAGTAAAAAAAGACTAAAAGGGGTAGCACTCCCGGATCTGCGCTTACTGGCGCGGAAAAAAGTAGAACTGACGTCAGCGCGCGAGGGCGGCGTCTAAGTACTCCGACGACGTCATTCCGGCGCACGACGCCGACGACGGACGCGGAGCCGCAGACGCCGCCTAGCGACGCGCAAGGGGTATTGCTGACGAAAAATCTTCCGGATCCAGTCTGACGCCTGGGGATATTCTAAGGTGAGGAATCTAACTAACGTGTTTCTTTCAGATCTCTAGGCCAATTGTTTTTGTATAAAAAATATACTGTTATTTTATTTCTAGAACCAAGCAAGCCTGGCACAGGTAAGCATTAAATACTTTTCAGTAATAAGTTACTGGATAAAGAACAGTTTGAAAATGCAATAGAAATTGTACTTTGTTTGATTTACAGGGGAGCAGTAGTATGCAACACTTGGCAAATTCAGTACATTGAAATGAATAGGCTTTTTCAGTAAATTGCAGGTAAGTTACTTTTTACGTTACTTTTCTAACTCAGTGCTGGATACCCAGATTCAGCACTGGGACATTCCTGCAAACAGGTGAGAAGGAATATGCTACTTACCAGTATGCATCTGTTCTTGGCATGTAGAGCTGCAGAGCCACACACTTAGGATAGTAGATGCCATCTGGTGTTGGGCTCGGATGCTTGCAGGTTGTTGTTGTCTTCGGAAGAAGTCTTTGGTCACGAGATAGGTGACTCCTCCCTTGGACTACAGTGCGCATGGGCATCAACTCCATCCTCAGATTGTTTTTCGCCATGATGGGAAATGATGGAGTTTGTCGAAAAGAGAGAGATGTCCATGTGTAATGTCTAAGTAAGACTATGCTGGAACAGATACAGGTCACGGGGAGGTGGGTGGGCGTGTGTGGCACTGCAGCTCGACATGCCAAGAACAGATGCATACTGGTAAGTAGCATATTCCGTTCGAGGCATATGAGCTGCAGATCACACACTTAGGATAGACTATATAGCAGTGTCTCACTTAGCGGTGGTCACCTGTATCGGTTGCAGCAGTTTGAAATAAAGTTTTAAGGACAGCCTGACCCACAGAAGCTTGTTGCTTTGCTTGCACGTCAACACAATAGTGTTTAGTGAAGGTGTGTGTTGTAGACCATGTGGCTGCCTTACAAATATCTTCTAAGGGAATGTTTCCTAAGAATGCCATGGAAGCCCCTATTTTGGGTGTGGAATGCGCTCTAGGGGGAATTGTTAGTGTGCGTTTAGCCTTGTGGTAGCATATTTGGATACATTTAACTATCCACCTGGCTATCCCAGATTTGGAAATGGGGTTGCCTTTATGTGGTGGAGAGAACGCAACAAACAATTGTTTTATTTTGCGGAATGATTTGGTTCTGTCAATGTAGTAAAGCACGGCTCTTTTAACGTCTAAGGTATGAAGAGCTCTTTCAGCTCCCGAGTCGGGATTTGGGAAGAACACTGGTAGTTCTACTGATTGGTTAAGCTGGAACGGAGATATGACTTTTGGAAGGAATTTGGGGTTTGTTCTAAGAACCACTTTGTTGCGGTGTAATTCTAAGAATGGTTCTTGTATGGTTAAAGCCTGGATTTCACTCACCCTTCTGAGTAATGTGATAGCGATAAGGAAAGCCACTTTCCATGTGAGGAACTGTAATTCGCATTTATGCAGAGGTTCAAATGGGGGTACAAAAGGGGGTGGTGATGGACGGAGCATCAGAACCAATCAAACACTCACACCCAGTCAACAGATCTGGGTTTGATCCATCACCGTTCTTTAGCCCACTCTGCCACCCCAGTTCAGACATGGCCATATGCAAAACAGTCTGACCCTGTGCCTCATGGGAACAGTCCAGCCCGAACTGCCAAGCCATGCCTTCCCTGGACCGAAAACAAGCTTCCTAGGACCGGTTTCTGGCATTTCAGCTGTCTTCAGCCAGGCTTGCTTAAATCCAGTGGCAAAGTGAGCAAGGGACTCACGTCGGAGCATACCCTGCCAACTTATGGCGAACAAAGCGGTACAAAAGGGGGTGGTGATGGACGGAGCATCAGAACCAATCAAACCCTCACACCCAGTCAACAGATCTGGGTTTGATCCATCACCGTTCTTCAGCCCACTCTGCCACCCCAGTTCAGACATGGCCATATGCAAATCAGTCTGACCCTGTGCCTCATGCGAACAGTCCAGCCCGAACTGCCAAGCCATGCCTTCCCTGGACCGAAAACAAGCTTCCTAGGACCGGTTTCTGGCAAGCCTGGCTGAAGGGTCAGACTGATTTGCATATGGCCATGTCTGAACTGGGGTGGCAGAGTGGGCTAAAGAACGGTGATGGCTCAAACCCAGATCTGTTGACTGGGTGTGAGTGTTTGATTGTTTCTGATGCTCCGTCCATCACCACCCCCTTTTGTACCGTTCAAATGGGGGTCCCATGAGCCTTGTCAGAACAATGTTTAGATTCCACACGGGAGAGGGTGGTAATCTGGGAGGAATAATTCTTTTTAGTCCTTCCATGAAGGCTTTGATCGCAGGCACTCTAAAGAGTGACAGGTGTTGTCTATTTTGTAAGTAGGCTGCTAATGCTGCTAGGTGGAGACGTATGGATGAGTATGCCAAATTACATCTTTGCAAGTGTAGCAGGTAGCAAATGATGTCCTGGATGGATGCATCCAGTGGGTTTATATGATTGTTAGTGCAGTAAATGGCAAATCTTTTTTATTTTGCAGCGTAGCAGGCTCTAGTGGTAGGTCGCCTGGCCTCCCTTATAATATTCATGCAGTCTGGTGGTAGGTTGAGATAACCAAACTCTAGGACTTCAGGAGCCAGATTGCCAGGTTCAGTTGACCTGGATCTGGGTGTCTGATTTCTCCATGGTTCTGGGTTAATAAGGAAGGGGACAGATGCAGTTTTTGGTGGGGCACGAGCGAGAGTTCCAGTAGTGTTGGGAACCAGGGTTGGCGTGCCCATGTGGGAGCTACTAAGATCAGTTTGAGAGACTGTTGCCTGAGCTTGCGTACCACTAATGGAATGAGTGGGAGAGGCGAAAAAGCGTACGCAAATCTGCCTGACCAGTTCATCCATATTGCATTGCCCTTTGACTCCGGGTGGGGAAACCTGGCGGCGAAGGTTGGGCATTTTGCGTTTTTGTGTGTGGCGAACAGATCTATGTATGGTTGGCCCATTGTTGGAAAAAGGGTATTAGAACTTGGGAATGTAGTTCCCATTCGTGAATTTGTTGAGTCTGTCGACTTAACAGATCGGCAATCTGATTGTGAACCCCTGGAAGGTGTTCTGCAAGTAGGTATATTTTCTGTGGAATGGCCCATCTCCAAATGTTCTGAGCGAGCTGGGACAGCTGGAGAGAATGTGTGCCTCCTTGTTTCTGTATGTAATACATGGCTGTCATGTTGTCTGTCCGAATGAGGACAGTTTTGTTTTGGAGATGTATCTGGAATGATTTTAGTGCTAGAAACACTGCTAGCAGCTCCAGGTGATTGATATGGAGCATTTTTTGTTGAGTGGTCCATTTGCCCTGAGTGGTGTGGCCGAGGAGGTGGGCTCCCCATCCTGTGAGCGATGCGTCCGTTGTCAGCACTATCTGTGGAAGAGGCCCTAGGAAAGGCCGCCCTTTGGAGAGGTTTGTTATGTTCCACCATTTGAGAGAGCGATGTGTGCGGCTGTCTACCGACACCAGATCCGCAAGTTGTCCGTGAGCCTGGTTCCACTGACGTGCTAGACATTCTTGCAAGGGACGCATTTGAAGTCTTGCATAAGGCACAATGAAGGTGCATGACGCCATCATGCCTATGAGTTGCATGAACACTCTTGCTGGAAGAGAGTGTTGGCTTTGGAATTTTGCGATAAGAGCTTGCATATTGGCTATCCTGGCTGGATTGGGATATGCTCGGGCTGTGGAGGTGTTTATTGTGGCTCCCAGATACCGATGTATGTGAGCAAATTGGAGGTGAGATCTGGGATAGTTTATTGTGAATCCCAAGCTGTGTTAAGTTTGGATAGTTTGGTGAGTTTGTAGGACACACTTGTTGAATGACTTGGCTTTTATTAGCCAGTCGTCTAGATACGGGAAGACATGGATTTGTTGTCGTCTGAGATGTGCTGCTACTACTGCTAGACATTTTGTGAATACTCTGGGTGCGGTTGTTACCCCGAATGGGAGGAATGCAAACTGGTAGTGTTGTCCGTCCACCACAAACCTTAAATACTTCCTGTGGGCAGGATGTATGGGAATGTGGAAGTAGGCGTCCTTGAGATCTAGTGTGGTAAGGAAATCGCCTTGTTGCAGTAGTGGGAGCACTTGTTGAAGTGTGATCATATGGAAATGATCTGAATTGATACACAGATTTAGGGGTCTGAGGTCGAGTATTGGTCTTAGTCCCCCGTCCTTTTTGGGGATTAGGAAGTAGAGTGAATATACCCCTGTATCCTGATGTTGTAAGGGAACTGGTTCTATTGCGTGCTTTTGAAGCAATGAGAGAACCTCCTGTTTGAGGAGTGTAAGATGATCTTGTGTCATGGGACGCTGTTTGGGTGGTATATGCAGGGGGGGGGGGGGGGGTAGTTGTGAGTTCCAGGCAGTAACCATACTAGATGATTTGTCTTACCCACCTGTCTGTTGTGATGGAGTTCCAGACAGGTAGGAACTATGTTAGTCTTCCCCCGACCGGAGTGGAATGGTCTGAGGGGAGTGGAGGAAAGTCACTGTTTTGTGGCAGGGGAGGTGCGAGTGTTATTATTACCTCGCCCTTTGTTGTTGTTTCCTCTGTATCCGCCTCTAAAATATCCTCTACTGGGGGATGTGTGTGTGGCGGTTTTAAATGTAGAGGAGGTGTCCGTTCCAATATTTTTGGAGGCTCCTCTATAGAAGGAGCGCCGAAAGGACCCACGTGGTTGGGGAGATTGTAATGCTCCCATGGACTTAGCCGTTTCTGTGTCTTTTTTCATTTTTTCCAGTGCAGCGTCTACTGCTGGCCCAAAGATCTGCTCCTGATTGAATGGCTGACTAAGTATGGTAGTTTGTACCTCTGGCTTAAAGCCTGAGATGCGTAGCCATGCATGTCGTCGTAGGAGCACACTTCTGTTAATTGCTCTAGAGGCGGTGTCTGCGGTGTCAAGTGCACATTTAATTGCTGGATTTGAAATGAGCTTTCCCTCCTGAATGAGGTCATTTGCCTGGGCTTTGTATTGGTCTGGCAGATGTTGTAAGAGAGTCTCTAATTGATCATAGTGGGCCCTATCATAGCGTGGCAGTAGGGCTTGAGTGTTGGCAATTCGCCAGTGATTAGCGGCTTGTGCTGCTACTCTTTTGCCGGAGGCTTCTAATAGTTTGGATTCTTTGTGTGGGGGTGGTGTATCTCCTGTGGTTTGGGAGTTGGCGCGTTTCCGCGCATTGGAAACAACCAAAGAATCCAAAGGGAGTTGGCCCTTGATGTAGTTAGGGTCTTCAGGAGCAGGCCTATATTTCTTTTCAATTCGTGGGTTGAGAACCCTGGCACGAACGGGGTCTTTAAAGACTTCGGAGGCGTGTTTTATGACGCCTTTAATCAAGGGCAGGATTTGTACAGACTTTTGAGACTGTTCGAAAGTGTCTAATAAGAAGTCTTCCTCTGGTGCGTCTGAGTGCATTGTGACGCCGTGGTATATTGCTGCTCTATTTAATAATTGTCCAAACCCCAGGTGATCGTCAGGAGGCGATGGTTTTGATGGATATGGCTGAGGGTCAGGCATATCTGGTAAGGGGAAAGCCCAATCATCCAACGGTGTGGTGTCTGGGTCCGTAAACGGATCATTAGGATCATCCCCACCCCCTAGGTCATCATAATCATCCTGTGGTGGTGGTGGTGGTGTATGAGATGGAGAGGGTATATGTAATGGTGATGTAGGCGGAGGGGGTGGGATAGGAGGCAGTATAGGAGAGGAAGGATGGATAGTCGAAGAGTCCTTCCTATTTACAGGAACTGGGGCAGGTGGTGTGTCCAGCTTCCGTTTTTTGTATGGCACCGCGGTGACATGTCCAGTCTTGGGGTTGATATAGATCTTTTTCTGCCTTGGATCTGGATGAAAAAGTTCTTGTTCTTCAGGAACAGTCTTTTGTACTGATTTTTTCGGTTCCGATCGAGGTTTTGGTTGATCGGTAGCGTGTTTGGCTTTAGGAGGCGTATGAGAGTCCTTAGCCGGTGGTTTCGGTACCGACGATGGTTTTGGTGCCGATGTGGGTTTCTGAACCGAAGGTGTATCTGTGGGTTTGGGAACCTTCGGTGCCGGTGTCTCTATTGGCTTTGGTGGTTTCGGTGCCGAGGGCTTCGGAGCCGATTTCGGTGCTGAGTAGTCTTTTGTCTTCGGTGCCGGTTGGACAATTACATGCGGTTTGCTCGGTCCCGAGCTACCGGAAGGCTAATGCTTCTTCGGAGCCGAGCCCGGAGGCGGGGCTTCTGAAGGATGTTTCCGGTCTAGACTGGGGCCAGCAGGCGAAGTCTTGACCAATGCCTTTGGTTTTGGTGGGGTTGGGGCAGTAGTACTCACATGTTGCCCAGGCGTGATGGGGTCGTCTGAGTCGTCTGCTTCGGAAATTATTTGCAGATCTTCGGAATCTTCTTCCGGAACATCTGGACCTTCAAAAAAGATTCTCTGGTTCCGGAGCTGGTCTCTGTGCCATGATGTGGCGTCGAGCCCTTTCGACCCCGAATGGTCTTTTTGGATTGAAATGCTGCGCAGGCTGGACAGCTGGACTCGTCGTGTTCCGGTGATAGGCACAGGTTGCAGACTTTGTGGTGGTCACTGTGCGGAAATTTTGCTCCACACTGGGGGCATTTTTTGAACGGAGTCCTTTCCATGAGCCGTAGGCCTCACGGCGTGGATAGGCCCAGCGACCTGCGTCGACGTCCGGAATCGAGCCGATGTAATCGATGTTGAGGATGAAGGTGTTTCGATGTTTTGTTGTGAAGTTTTTCGCTTTGAGAAGCTTGGAATTGATATTTCCAACCGGAGCAGAAAAGTTGCATCCGAACCCAATGGCGGAGAAAAACAATCTGAGGATGGAGTTGATGCCCATGCGCACTGTAGT
This sequence comes from Triturus cristatus, assembly GCF_964204655.1. NCBI lineage: Eukaryota > Metazoa > Chordata > Amphibia > Caudata > Salamandridae > Triturus > Triturus cristatus. The sequence goes on along the minus strand of NC_140591.1, from coordinate 170,183,415 downwards.
CCAAGGGAGGAGTCACCTATCTCGTGACCAAAGACTTCTTCCGAAGACAACAACAATCTGCAAGCATCCGAGCCCAACACCAGATGGCGATCTACTACCCTAAGTGTGTGATCTGCAGCTCATATGCCTCGAACAACACGTTTTGGTTATTTGTACGATTTTTAAAGAATATCTTTAGTTTTCAAAACTGCACAGTTGTTTTTTGGAGGGAAAATTGTCAATGTTATCCTATGGAGGAAAAACAGGTTATTGGTTTGCAGGTAAGTAAACGACTGTGGGAGTTAAGGTTCTGGGGTTAGACTCGGGGGTCTCCCAGGGTCAGTGATGCGCTGAAATTGCACCCTCAGCGGCACTAGGGTGGCCGGGTGCAGAGTGTTGAGGCCCAATGTTATCCTATGGAGGATAGGGGGTCTCCGGTTGGTGGCTGCTGGCAAGCAGGCCACGAGGTTGTGGGAGCAAAGCTCCTAGGGTTTAGCTCAGGGCAAGTTGGGGACCAAAGTAACAGCAAAGGTGCACCCTCAGCGGCACTGGGGCGGCCGGGTGCAGGGTGTTTTGAGGTCGGGTGTCCCGTTGTTTCCAATGGAGAGCCTCAGGGACAAAGAAACACTGCAGGCTCGGGGACGAGGATCTTCCAGGTGCGACCACCACTTCGAGGGGTAAGTTAGGATGTCATGGGTTGGTTAGGCACCGTTGGTTTGGGCCCACAAGGCCGTGGGGCGTTGGGTGCAGGGGTGCCTTGGGACGTCGGATTTTCTTACCCGCTCTGGTCGCGTTAGGGGGGGCGTCCCATGGATTGAGGCTGCAGGCATCGTCTGGAGGCTTGAGACAGATCAGGGGTCACCGGATCTCGGGTCAGGATCGCTGGGGGGACCTCCTCGTGGTGTTTTTCCACTCTAGCTCGGGCCGGGTTCGGTGGGTGCAGAGTGGGCTGGATTCGCGGTCTCTGGCTGGCACCTGAAGCTGCAGTTTGAACACGTACAGTGTTCACGAGAGCTTCAGTCTCTGAATTGAAGGCAGGCAGGTATCTGGGGCTTTTAAGGTTGCTGGCTGCAGGACACACCGGGATTTTGCAGGAGCAGGTTCGAGGGGAGACAAGCCTGTAGGGCTGGGGCCAAGTCAGTGAGCGTCGTCCTCTTGTTAGCTCTGCATGGCTCTTCGTTGTTCTTCTTATCTTGTTGTTGCTGGATCAGCCTTCTTGGTTCAGGGCTGCCCCCTAAATACTGTATTTAGGGGGCGTTTCAGGGGTCTTGTGGTCAGTAGCCAATGGGATACTGACCTTAGGGTGACTACACCCTTGGTGTGCTCACCCCACGTGGGGGAGTGAGCACAATCCCTAGGCCTGATTGGGGAGTGCCTGCCATCTGCAAGATGGCGAGCACTGGAGAGTGGACTTCACCTCGCCTCCCCCACCTGAGGGGTGGAGTTGGCAGAGGTGGGCACACCTCCTGGGCTGGCTAGTTTTTCCTGCTGAAAGGGAGGGGAGACAGGAAGGGGGCCTGTTCCTGATAGCAGGAGAGGCTGGGGGTCGCATTACAAAGGCTGCCAGGCCTTTGAAGCTCCCCTGCCACAGATGGCTCTTCCTGGCCTGGGGAAGTGTGAACACTTCCGCCCAGGAAACGCTTTGTTTCTGGGCTCAGGGAGCATAGGCTCCCACCCTAGGGTCCAGAAACATGTCTCGTAGTGGCAGGCTGGTGTGTACCAGTCAGGGAACCCACCAGAAGCTAGTTGTTTTTCAGGGGGCATCTCAAAGATGCCCTCTGTGTGCATTTTTCATTAAATCCCACACTGGCATCAGTGTGGGTTTAATGTGCTGAGAAGTCTGATACCAAACTTCTCAGTTTTTAGTGTAGCCATTATGGTGCTGTGGAGTTCGTGATGACAAGCTCCCAGCACCATATACTCTTAATGGCAGCACTGCACTTACAGTGCCTAAGAATGAACTTAAGACACTGTAGGGGTACAGGGCTCATGCACCTGCACCCTCACCACTGGCATAGGGCACCCAGCTAGAGGGGTGACTGATCTATGCCAGGGCAGTGGGGTGTAGGCACGGCACACAGAGATGTGTGCCATGTCGACTCTTTACTTTGTTCTGCAGAAGCAAAACTTTGGTGCATCCTGCAGCCAGCAACCTCAAGAACCCGAGGACCTGCCCTGCCTACCAAGGAAAAGACTTTTGTCTCCTGTGAACACCGGATTTGTTCACCAACAGACTCCAGCGCCGGCGAAATCCGTGAGTCTGCACCACTCTGCATCTGTCGCCCACGACCCGAGTTTGAGTGGCCCAACACCACGAGAAGGTCTCCCGGCGATCCTGACCCGAGATCCAAAGATCCCTACAGCTGATGCCTGCAGCCCCAATCCAGTAGGTCCCCCCCAACCGCGACCAGAAGCTAGTAAGAGGATCTGACGCTAAAAGACAACCCTGCACCTGACGCCCCACGACCATGGGTGGCCCAACCGACTGTCTAGCCAACCCCCAACATCACAACTTACCTCTCCAAATGGTGGTCGCACCCAGAAGACCTTCATCCCCAGACCTGCAGTGTGTTTTCAAACTGGAGAACCCCCATTGAAAGTAACAGGGCTCCTGATGACAAACTAGCACCCTGCACTAGGCCGCCCTGGTGCCGCTGAGGGTGTACATTTGGTGCCATCTAGAACCCTCAATTGCCCTGAGCTCATTCCAGGAGCTTTGCTGCCACAACCTTGTGGCCTGCTCGTGAGCAGCCACCAACCGGAGGCTCTCTATCCCCCGTTGGATAGCATTGGGCCTCAGCACTCTGCACCCAGCTGCCCTAGTGCCGCTGAGGGTGTAACAAGAGTGCATCCTTGATCCTGGGGGACCCCTGAGTCTAAACCCAGAACCCCAACTCCCACAGCGAAGTACTTACGTGTTAACCGATAATACTATTTCCTCTCATAGGATAACATTGACTGTTTTTAAGTGTGGAGTTCGAAAATCTATACAAGTCTCTAAAATTTGAACAACATAACTAAAACGCTTTTACTTACCTGTTTACAGGAAATGTCCCAGTGCAGTATCCAGGTATACTACACTGTGTAAGAAAAGTAATCTGTAAAGTAATCTACTCTACATCCTATTGAAAAGCCAATAGAAGTATATGTATAATATTTCAAAGCATTGCATTACCTGTAATTCTACTGTAACCAAACCAAAGTATATATACAACTGCAATTCAAACGGTATTATTACTGTAAAGTATACATCACTTACCTGTGCCAGGTTTGCTTGGTTCTAGGAAATAAAATAACTAAAAGAATATTTTTATCCCAAACCAATTGGTCTGAAGTTCAGTCTTTGAGTGTGTGCAATCATTTGCTGATTGAGTTTGTACAACAAATGCTTAACACTACCCTCGGATAAAGCCTTACTGTTCGCCCACACTTCCACAAATGGAGAGTAAGGTGCTATCTACTTTTACCTCTGCCTTCTTTTGGGGTTACACTGGACTCTGTGCACACTATACCTCACTTTGGTATAGTATATATGGAGCCAGCTTCCTACACACCTCTGTACACCTCCAATTGCAGCAAACAGTTAGGCCTCGAGGCAGACTTGTACTCACCCATCACTGTACACTGCATGCCAGCTCTACACAATGTCAGCCATGTACTTGTTTCATGTATCAATGATAAGGGCTCTCAGAACAGATGAGCAAGACCTAAAAAGGTGTACTGAGAGAAAGCAGAGGCAATAGGTCTCTCCTTTTAGTTTTGCCAAGGCTGTACTGCATCAGCAAAAAGTACCTGCTGGATCCCCATCCTGGAGATGTGATTTGAAAGCAAAATTGCACGTGAAAGCACACTTTAAGAAAGGGGTGACCGGGTAGCAAAACGCTGCTCCTGAGCCCTAAAAAAACAAAGTATGCTGTGGGGAGGCACGGAGGGAAACAATGGTAGAGTGGGAAAATGTAAAACACCAAGTGGCAAGACCGGGGAAGGCTGGCAGCAGTCAACTGAAGCGCTGGCCCGGTAGGCAATAAGGGGATTAAAAAAAAATGCAATAGTCAACTGTGATGGGAATGGGTATTCAAGTAAAATAGGGGCTTGAGGGTGGGTTTGTAAAAATAAATGTAAAAAGCCAGGTTGAGAGGAGGAATCAGCAGAATAGCAGGTTTGAGGGGATAGCAACAAGCAGAGCACGGGGTGGGGATTTGAGGAGGGAAGCAACTCACAAGGGAGAGAGCAAAAAAACGATAAGAGAAATAAGTCGTAAAGCGAATAGCTCTAGATTTAATGATCCAAAACATGTAAACACAGGTATTCACAAATTTGGTTTACATAACTTACAAGCACAAGTACTATGGGAGAGGAGTTGGCCTAACAGCTAGAGCGGTCGACAGCCAATCTGGGGAACCGGGATCCAGTCTCGGCTAGGACGCGCAACATTCTGTGATTCAGGGCAAATCACTTAATCTCGCCGTGCCTAACAAAAAAATGAATGTATCCCCATGTAATGCAACTGGTGCTCACTTAAAGCGCTCTGATACCCGATACCTTTGCGTCAAGTTCGCGCTATATAAAACTCCATTAAAAAAAAATCTATCACTTTAAAGTCTGTCATTCTGGCTTTAACAATGCTACAATAAAAAAATCATGAGAAGACTGTTTTCTGCATAGAATGCTTATAGGAGATAAAGAACTGATTATGATAGAGTGATGAGTGACAGATCTTTTCAGAAGTAAAATAGCTCAGATGTAAAATAGTTCCTCATGCATGCAGGTGAAAGCACTTTCTGGAAGGCAGAATGATAAACAATAGCATTGGGTAACAGAGTAATGCATCTTATACAATCAAGTACAGATGATCCTCTCCAAGGGAGAGACAACCACCAGAAGAGGAAGGAAAGTAATTGAATAAGAAGAAAATAAATATGGGAAAAGCAAGATAACCAATGGTAAAGCAATGGGTTGCCACTAAACCCACTGTAAGTATTGGTATTGTCCACAATAGGTCTTCGACAACTGATAGTTAAAAGCTGTCTGTAGGTGAGACCTAAACAATCTCAAGGAAGAGTAAATGTTGAATGAACATGATTGATAATATATGACCCAATCATTACTTTTGATCAAACTTGTAGATGGCAGTGCTTAAGCTGTCAACACATCCTTTGGATGGCAAAAAATCATATTATTGCCATATCTTACCTTATTATTTCCTAACTACATATGCAGAAAACATTTGCACATCTTACCATGTTAAAATAATGCTTTGTTTTAATGCCTTTTGTGAGGTCCCATATAAAGACATTTCCATCGTGACCTGCTGATAACATAATTCTTGAATCAAATGGATGTGGCTCCAAAACAAATACTTCATCTTCATGTCCCTGCAATAAACATTATATTATTAGCATGCACTCCTTTACAAATCCTTTATCAATTTTAAAATGAATTTTCTTGTTACTAATCCAGAAGAAAGTCACTTACCTGTATCGCTAGTTCTCCCTTATGGTCAACTGCAAGGCCGTCAAATTCACCTACTGAAATCCTGCAAAATGCCTTGCCTTAAAGTATTTTAAATCCTCCCACACGGAGATGGCTAAATCAGTTACCCATTTCCAACAATACAAACAATATATCCACGGTTTTCTCTGGATAACTGAAGCTTTAAGCAAACAAAGACATTGATCCAATGAAAGAGAATGAAGCAAACAACGAATGAGAGAGAGTAATGGAAGGGCACAAACATGAGTGTCTTACACCATTACCACTGCAAATCAAGTACATGCCCACAAATGATAAATAGAAACAGCCCCCCTCCCTCTTGCTCACAACTAAGTAACTGCTTAAGATCGGAACTCCAAATGGCATCACAACAAACCAAGGCACTTTCCCATATGAAGATTAACCATGATAAACTAAAAGTCAAGGTTCAGATTTTGCTACAGAGCAAGAAGACATTGAACTAATTTCTGACTTGACAAAAAAGGCAAAGCATCAGTGAGGGAACTCACTATATAGAAGAGACCTACAACACCAACAATTTAAATTCACCAGACCATGCTACAAGAAACATGAGACCATGACCTTTCGGAACTGCACAGCCAGAAAAACCTTATGCAAAACCAAACATCTGAGATCCACACTTGATTATACAAGGTACCCTGGATCAAAGCAGGAAACATCAAGGAAGAGAGCTGCTCCTGACAACGGGCAACTTCCACTCAAAAAAACTGAAAACAAGTATCAGCATAAATGCCTTGGAACAGAGGAATACCAGGGCAATCTCGTCAGTACCACACAACTTCTTACAAACTGAGTAATGCGCACATCCTTCTTAACAAAAAAAATCCTAATTTCAGCTATCCACCGCAATCCACCACTGGTAACCAAACTCTGATTTCAATATTACTTGGACAGTCAGAGCGACCACAATCCAGGCTGTAGTCACTGTGGTGGGGGGCTGCAGGGACCCGGTCTCAATATCAGTCTGCATGCTGCACCCTAGACCACACCACATTGCTCTGCCCTTAAACAGCTTGAAATTGTTAATGCTGGTTTGATTTCAAATGCATTGCATTCATCTCCGGATAAACGCAGCAGAGAGTTAAAGAGCAAAGCGCTACTCTTCCTTCATGGGCCTGGGGCTAGATCAGGTGTAACTCCCGTTCACAGGAAACTCATTTTCCCAAGTACCTACTGTAGGATCTGCTTTCATGGTTACTCCCACTTTTTGCTGGTGTCAGTATGTTTTTTGTCTAGTCTGGCTGGGATCCTGCTAATTAGGACCCCAACCACTGTGCTTCCTCACTAAACTTGACATAAGTACCTTGGTACCTCCACAATTGGCTACTGGTGTACCCTTGTAAGTCCCTAGTACATGGTACTAAGGGACCCAGGGCATAGGTACACCAGGGGTCTCCCATGGGCCGCAGCATGTATTATGCAACCAATGAGAGACCACTCAAACTGTGACTACAGGCCTGCCATTGCAACCTGTGTAAGCTGGTGCTAGCACCACTTACGACAGATATACGTTTAATTATATCTGAGGTCACTACACTTAAAACCTACAAGTCACCCCTAGGGCAGGCCTTTCAATCCTGAAGGCGGGGTGCTGGGTTATAAGTGTAAGGGTGCCTCTGCATGAGCAGTACACCCCCTACAAACCCCAGAGTCGATTCTACAGGCTTTGTATGTGCGGTCAGCCATTTTGATACATATAGTGGCAATGCGTCTTAACACGAGGGCTAGCTATATAATATTTGGTATCAAACATGTTGGAATCTTACCCCAACACTGTGACCAGTGTTGGAGGTATAATTCCATGCACTGGCGGCTCCTCCGGTAAGCCCCAAGAAATCCCAGTAACAGCCTTTCAGGGTCTGCTAGCAAGCTAGTGCTGCTGCCGACCATAGACATGATTCTGCCCTTCGGGTGCTGAGCTGAGCTCGAGCAGGGGATGGTAGAACAATAGATTTACTGAAATAGGGAGGTGTGACCACCTTCCAGACAGGACTTAGTGTATTGGGCTGGAGGTGCTTGCCAGCTCCACCAGACTGATTTCAAGGGCACGTTTGGTGTCCTCATTGCATACTCCAATTAGAACCAGTTCTGGAAGCCCTTGGCTCCAGCTCAGATGTGAAACTGGACAAAGGACTATGTCCACCTCCTCCTCTGGGAGGGAGCTCTTCGTCATCTTAACCCCTTTCTTAGGGTATAAAAAGGCTTACCCTGTGGGTGGGTCCTCAGATTTTTCTTGGAACAACGTTACTCTTTGACCATCTGGACACTTGGACTTCGCTGGACTATGCCTGGAACCAACACTGCATCAAGGATGACTCGTGCTGCTCCTGGTCTCACTGTTCTGCAAGTCGTCAAAGTCTGTGCTACTTCCAGGATCTTCAACAGACCTGTGATCATCATGGACACCTGAAGTAATCTTCCTTGGAGAGAAGGAGTCACTTCCCAGCATCCGTCGACACTGCAACAAAGCTGACTGATCTGCTGCTCCCGACGTCCCATGGACTTCGAAAGGCTCAGCAACATAAGTGGCAGTTCTGCAACTCCCTCGGGCCTGTCCTCTCTGCAATTTGGAGGCCAGTATCCCTCGTCATAACCGCTGGGACCGAACCCCTGTGCACCGCGTTGACTTGATGTTGCCAAAGCTTGTTGGCTCTGCACTCCAGAGATCTTCGGGCTACAAGAAGCTCCAGCATCTCTTCCTACCAAGTACAGCATCTTCACTACATCCTCTGCACCGTGAGCTTTCTTTCTTGGTGAGCTGCTCGAGGTCCTCTTGCGACTTGTGCCTTCGGCCTGTGGGTCCTCCAGAGGTCTTTTCCTGCTTCAGTGGGCTTCACTGCTTGCTTGGGGCCTGCTCTGACTCTTCTGCTTATGTTAAATTCCTTGAACCTTGTTGGTACCAATGTTGCTCCTTCTTCGCTTTCCACGCATGTTGCAGCTGCCAAGGTTTGTCGGTGCTATAGCCGGACACCGACCCCTTGGTTTTCAACTTCCGACATGGGAGAGATTGTGCACTGATCCTGGTCTTCCTCAGCATAGCTTGGTCCTCAAAGATGCAGCGACAAGGTCATCGAACAATCCTTGCCTTACCTATACCAAAACAGTCCCACTCACTTGGACGGATCACGCTGCAATTCTTTTTGATCTTAAACAAACTGATCGTCACTTTTTCAAATCCTCTACTAAGGTGGCCACAACCATTAGGGCCTGGAAAAACATTGATAGTTAAGAACTGGGGAATTTGCTGAAAGTTTCACGGCCTGCTCCATCATTAAACGTCGAGTTGGATACAAACTCTTACACGGAATGGATAGATTCTGCTTGTTGGAAACTAGCACCAGGCAAACAATGTATTCTCAAACGGACAGTGCCATCTGCCTCATGGTATTCTGATAATTAAAAAAAAACAGAAACTTGAATGTAAAAAGTTAGAACGTAAGTGGAGGAAAAGGTATGATATTTATGACAAAGAGATCTATATATTATGTCTCACCAAATACAAAAAATTGCTTTTTGAAACCAAGAAGATATATTTTGGAGAACAAATTAGGAAGGCAGGACCCTCATCTAAGGTCCTGTTTAACACAATTTCCAGACTTACTACTCTCGCTAGTCCCAAAACCGAAAGTAGTCCAGAATTGTGTGAAACTTTGGCTGCTTTCTTTATACAAAAGGTAGAAAAGATCTTCTCCTCCTTTTCCTTTACGCCCACTGATGCCATGGAGGCCGTTTTAACACAACCACTTGATGGTAACAAGCACACTCCAACACTAGATCATTTTACAACACTGAATTTACCTGATGTTTTTAAACTTTTACTTGATATTCGATCAGGTTCCCCTTTGGACCCCTGTCCAGTTTTTATTCTGAAACAGGTTACGGAAGTGCTCGTGGAAGTTCTTACGCCATTGCTTGCATCTATTTGCGATAAAGGTCATTTTCCGAGCTCTTGGAAAATAGCTTCCATCCTCCCCCTCTTAAAGAAGCCCAACCTAGATCCACTTGACCCGTGTAACTATAGGCCCATTTCTCTGCTCCCTTTCCCTGGGAAAATGATCGAGAAGGCCATGAATGGGTAACTCAGTTCTTTCCTCCAAACCAACTCTTTGCTTGACAAGACACAGTTCGGCTTTCGTGCTGAACACAGCATGGAGCTGGCATTGATTAAATCCACTGAGGAGGTTAGAAAGGCCCTGGACCAAGGAGGTGCCGCGAAACTCATCTTATTGGACCTTTCTGCCGCATTCGATACGGTCCATCATGCTGTTTTGATGGACCGTTTATCTGCGGCAGGGGTTATAGGCATGGCTTGGGATCTTCTCATGTCTTTCTTGACTAACAGAACCCAGACAATAGATCTTGGCAGAGATAGATCCAGACCTTTTTCCCTTCCTTGTGGTGTTCCGCAGGGGTCTTCGCTTAGCCCCACACTGTTTAATGTGTATGTGGCGCCGCTGGCCGTCCTGACTAGATCATTTGGATTCCAGTTGACTTCATATGCGTTAGACACACAAATTGTGTTGTCTATTAAAAAGGGGTATGAGGCCGAGATTGGATCCAGATGCCATAACTGTATGCAGGCGATTTCAGCCTGGATGGCATCTAACTGCCTAAAGCTTAATGCAGACAAAACAGAGGTGATTGTTTTTGGGAACATCGTTAACCTCTGGACTCCAGATTGGTGGCCAACAGCAATGGGCTCACCCCCAGCACCTGTGGCTCGGGCCAAGAATTTGGGAGTAATTCTTGACTCAAAGCTTTCCTTCGGTGATCAAATTAGTAGGGTTGTTTCCTGCTGCTTTTTCATTCCAAGAACCCTTAGGAAAATCAAACTCCTCCTCCCTGAAGACAGCCTGAAGACAGTCACAGGACTCATTCTGTCCCGACTGGACTACTGCAACAGTCTCTATACTAACATCCAAGAGAGACATCTGGTCAGACTCCAGATCGTGCAGAATGCGGCAGCCAGGCTGAACACAGGGACACCTAGATTTGTCTCTGTAAGGATGGGTCTCAGGACACTCCATTGGTTACCCGTCAAACAACGAATTCAGTTCAAGGCACCGTGCATTGTCTTTAAGGCACTCAGTGGAGCTGGTCCTGATTTTTTTAAACATGCCCTTCAGTGGTATGTCCCCGGAAGAGCTTTACGCTCGGCTCAGGCTAAACTAGTTACCCTTCCCCGCCATTACAAAGCTAATTGGGGAGGTAGGAGTTTTTGCCATTGTGCTGCTAAGGCATGGAATGGTTTGCCCTTCCAGCTTAGAAACATCACTGAGCTTCTTCCTTTTAGGAAAGAATTAAAAACCTGGCTATTTACATAATCTTTTTTCAGCATAATCCCTGGTTAATCTCAGGTGGGTAGTGCACAGCGTCAGGACACCTCTGGGTAACAGAGCGCTATAGAAATCATTTTAACATAACGTAACATAACATCGTCATCACTCCTGCATCATTCGACATCAGTGGGCTTCTGTGACCTCCTGGTCATCTGTGAGTGGCATAGACTTCCCCTCTGCTTGCAGGTCTTCTCTTCAAGAATCCAATCTTGGATTCCACTGGACTCTTGCACAGTCTTCACCAGCAGCATCTTTTCTGAAGTCCTTCATTGTGGTGTACGGCAGTTTCCGACCTCACTTCGCACACATGCACCGTCTTCCCTGCTGTAGCCATCCTTGATCCTGGGGTATCCACGGGTGGGGTGACTCTCCAACCTTCTGACTTTCAATGGGTTTCTTTGGGGTCCACTGGGAAGGGTCCTTCTTCAAAACTGCAACCACGACTTTCCCGTTGACTCCCATTGAGTATGTGTTGTGTTTCCACTCTGCACACAGGGGGGTTCATGGGTACTCACCATGGGTGGTTCCTTGTGCCCCCAGCTCTTCAGAGTCTCCTGCTCCTAGTCTCGACTTTGATCGCAGTTCCCATTCCACTTTGGTGGTATATGGTTTGGTCTCCCCCTGGAGACCACTGTGTATTCTGCTTACTTACCTTTTTACAATTGAAGCATTGTGTGTATTTGTGTTGATATCTCTGGGAAGGAGATATACCAATGTGTTAGTGAGTGTTGTATAATAAATAGACAGTTCTATACATACACTGTGTGTTCTTTTTCACTTAACCTACATTACATGATTAGATCTGGTAAAACAAGCTGCTTAACACTTCTGGACTAAGCCTGAAGGCTGCTCTCAACAGCTACCACTTAGAGATCTTTCTAGGTTTGTTTAAGACCACTAACATCAGCATAAGGGTTGTTTGGATTTGTGCAAAATACTTCACTTTAATAAGTGTGCACCATATACAAAGCCAGCCTCCTACACCTACTGCAGTAAAGTAGGATCTGTTCTCCTGGTTAACCCCAGTTTTTGCTTGGTGTCAGTATGTTTTTGACCTAGTCTGGCTGGGATCCTGCAAATCAGGATCCTGGTCACTGTGCTTTCTCCCTAAATGGAGCATGGTAAGTACATTTGTAAATCCACAATACGCTACTGGTGTACCCTTGTAAGTCCCAAGTATATGGTACTAAGGTACCCAGGGCATAGGTACACCATGGGTCTCCTATGGGATGCAGCATGTATTGCGCCACCCATGGGAGTCCACTTAAACTCTGACTACAGGCCTTCCATTGTAGCCTGTGAGAGTTGGTGCCTGAACCTCTCGAACCAGATACAAGTTTCCTTATATCTGAGATCACTGCACTTAAAGCACAAGTTACTTACTTTCGGTAATGATATATCTGTAAGAGACATTAGTCAGTGATAGATTCCTTACCTTAGAATTACCCCCAGGTATCAGACTGGATCCGGAAAGTTTTCATCAGCAGTACCCCTGCGCGTCGAAAGGTGGCAACGTGCGGCTCCATGTCCGTCGTAGGCGTCGTGATCGCCAGGATAACTTCGCAGCAGCTACTTAGATGTTGCCCTTGTGCGATGACGTCAGTTCTGCACGTGACTTTCCGTGCCAGGAACGCAGAGCCATGCAAGATACTGACCACTGGTGCATTGAAACTAGGGCCCTGAAAGGGATGACCTTAACCCTAGAAATCAGTTCTCAGAACGGGGAGGATGGGTGGGGTGGTAAGGAATCTATCACTAACTAATGTCCCTTACAGATATATCGTTAACGAAGGAAAGCAACTTGTGCATCTGAAAGACATGTTAGTGATAGATTGCTTACCTTAGAATATATACCTCAGCAATACTAACCCTGGTAGTGGGTCTGCGAACCAAGATCACACCAGAAAGTAACGGAGAACAGAACGGCCAAAGAAGCCGTCTCTCCGGACTTGGCTGTCAAGGCAATAATGCTTAGTAAAAGTGTGCAGTGAGGCCCACGTGGCTGCCTGACAGATGTCTTGCAGGGGGACACCACGTCCCAATGCAGTAGTAGCTGCTGTCGCCCTGGTAGAATGGGCATGCAACCCCACCAAAGGTTCCTTTTTAGCCAGAGGATAACAGGCTTTTATACACAAGACGACCCAGCGGGAGATAGTCCTCTTGTGTACAGCCCAGCCTTTCTTGGCGCCTACATAGCCAAAAAAGAGCTGGTTATCCACCCGGAACTGTTGTGTGCGATTCAGGTAAAATGAGAGCGCACGTTTTGGGTCCAGACGGTGGAGCCTTTCTTCCTCTCTGGAAGGGTGCAGAGGCGGAAAGAAAGTGGGCAAGGTGATAGTTTGCCCAATGTGGAAGGGAGTAACAACCTTTGGCAAGAAGGAAGGACGAGTGAGGAGCACAACCTTGTCTGGATGAACAGACAGAAAAGAAGGTTTACAGGAAAGAGCCTGGAGCTCACTCACGCGCCTAGTGGAGGTGATGGCAACCAGGAAAGCAATTTTCAAAGTTAATAAACGAAGAGGACAGTTGTGAAGCGGCTCAAAAGGAGCGCACATCAAATAAGTAAGAACCAGATTCAAGTCCCACTGCGGCATCAGAAATGAAATAGAAGGGAAAAAGTGAGTAATGCCTTTGAGAAATCTACTTACAACAGGGGACTTGAAAAGAGAGGGCTGATCGAGGAACCTGAGAAAGGCCGAAATTGCAGAAAGGTAGCCCATAATAGTGCCCAGAGCAGAGCCCTGCCGGGCCAAAGAAAGAAGGAACAAAAGGACTTCTGAAAGAGGGGCAGAAATGGGATTCACAGCATTTTGCTGTTCACCATGCCACAAATTGGTTGCACCTGCAGGCGTATGCTGATTTAGTGGAGGGACGTGGGGCTGCCAGAATTATATCAGACTTCAAGAGGCAAGTCAAATGGAATCAACTGTCGTCGCTCAATCTCCATGCATGGAGGTGGAGGCTGGACAGGTTCGGGTGGAGGACCGTCCCCTTGTGCTGCGATAGAAGATCCTCCCGAGGAGGCAGTCGGATCGGGGATACACGCTCATACTGAGTAACTCGGTATACCAAACTCTTCGAGCCCAGTCCGAGGCCACAAGATTGACTTGGGCCCGGTCGCACCTGATCTTCTTCAGCACTCTGGGCAGAAGCGATATAGGCGGAAAAGGCATACAATAGACCGCAACTCGACTCGTGACAAAAAGCGGCGCAGAGCGATTGCCGCCTTGGAAATTCCAACGCGCAGAACTGCTGACATTGCGCGTTCTCTTTGTTGGCGAATAGATCTAACCAAGGCTCTCCCAACTGTTGAAAGAGACCTTGTGCACTTCCGAGTGAAGACGCCATTTGTGATCCATCATACTCCTGCGACTGAGCTCGTCCGCCCTGGCGTTCAAAGAACCTGCCAAGTGTTGAACCACCAAGGAAATGCCTTGAGGTTCCGGCCATGTCCAGAGATGCAAAGCCTCCTGACATAGGGTCCACGACCCCACCCCGCCTTGCTTATTGCAGTACCACATGGCGGTGGTGTTGTCTGAGAACACCTGCACTACTCTCCCCTTGACAGAGGGAAGGAATACCTTCAGTGCAAGTAGGATCGCCCAGAGCTCCAGAAGGTTGATATTCAGCCTCGACTCCGCCTGAGACCAGAGGCCTCGGATCTCCGCCTCTCCCATGTGGCCGCCCCATCCCAGGAGGGACGCATCCGTCGCCACAGTGTGCTCAGGTTGGGAAAGGGAGAGTGATCTGCCACTGACCCACTGCTGGTTCGTGAGGCACAACTGCAACTGTTGTGCAGTGCTCTCCGAAATCTGGACGTACTCGGACAGGTCCCCTTGATGCTGGGCCCACTGGTACTTCAGGTCCCACTGCAGAGCCCGCATATGGCATCTGGCACGATTGGTCAGCTGGATGAAGGAGGCCATGAGGCCCAGCAGCCTCAAAGTCATCCTGATCGAAACCCAGGACAAGGGCCAAAAGATCTGAATCATAGCCCGAAAGTCCCGGACTCGCTAATCGGGAGGATAAACCCGAAACTGCGATGTGTCCAGAACCGCTCCGATAAAGAGGAGCTTCTGAGAGGGAATCAGGTGCGACTTCGGCACGTTGATGGAGAACTCCAGCAAATGCAGGAGGTCAGCTGTAGTCTGGAGGTGGGAGACGACTGCTTGGGGTGAGCCCGCCTTCAACAACCAGTCGTCGAGATAGGGGAAGACTGAAACCCCTGATCTGCGTAAATGAGCAGCGACCACCCTCATCGCTTTGGTGAACACCGGAGGGGCACTGGTAAGGCCAAAATGGAACACGGTGAACCGAAGTGCTCGAGGCCTACCGTGAACCGCAGGTAACGCCGGTGGGCCTGCAGGACGGGGATATGAAAAAAAGCGTCCAGCAAGTCCAACGCTACCATCCAGTCTTGCGGGTCTATGGCAGACAAGACCTGAGCAAGTGTAAGTATCTTGAACTTCTCCTTCCAGAGGAAGCGATTGACGTTCTGAAGGTCTAAGATGGGACGCAGGCCCTTGTCCTTCCTTAGAACCAAGAAGTAGTGGGAATAACAACCACGACCTACTTCTAGCTTCGGAACACGCTCGATGGGCCCCCTTGGCCAAGAGGGCCGCAACTTCCTGCTGAAGTGACAAGTGATCACCCAACATGTGGTGGTACTGAGGTGGCATGGCTGTAGGTGTAGTCTTGAAGGGGAGGGAGTAGCCCCTATAGAATATCTGTAAAACCCACCAGTCCCAAGTGATGGCGCCCCAGTGGGGGAGGTGATGGCGAATCCTGCCGCCCACTGGCGTTTGGTGGGCCTGAAACACCGGACTAGGAAGGTTTGGAGGCAGTGGTGGCCGGGGTGGTGGTGGACTGACCCGCCTGCTGGCCCCGTGACCCACCTCGGCGGGTCCCACGTCTGCGGCTGCACTGAGACTATTGCTGCGCAGGCCTGTGGCTTTGAAACAAACGTGTTTGGGTGCCCCTTCCTGGGCCACGAACGGAGCGAAAAGCAGAAGCCAAAGGAGTACGCCTGGTCGAAAGGCCCAAGGACTTAGCCGTAGCCCGCGAGTCCTTAAAGCGCTCCAACGCATTATCTGACTTGTCGCCAAAAGGGCGAGTGCCATCAAAAGGCATGTCCATCAGAGTGTTCTAGACATCCACCGAAAAGCCAGTCGTCCTCAGCCAGGCATGACGGCGTAGCGTCACTGTCATGGAAATCGCTCTGCCCAGCGAGTCGGCGGTGTCAAGGCCACAACGAATCGTAAACTTGGCTGCATCTCTCTCCTCAGCAAAGGGAAAGCACTGACCGGGCCTCCTCCGGACACTGAGGCAGCACATGCGCCACCGTATCCCACACAGAGTGGGAATAACGGTCCAAGAGGCATGCAGTGTTCACAGACTGCAACCCTGAACTGGTGGAAGAGAAAAATCTTCAAGAAACTGGAGAAGTTTGTGCACTCCCTATCCGGAGGTGCGGAAGGAAAGGCGCTTGGGGACGCAGAGGCTTGGACAACCAAGCTCTCAGAGGTAGGGTGTTGGGGGAGGAAAATGGGGTCGCCCGGGCCAGGCGATGGCATCGGGCCACGTTCCTATCCACAGGAGCCCCTGTGTTGGGCCTAGACCAGGTGCCCAAAAGAACGTCCGCAAGTGCATCATTAAAAGGCATCAGCGGTTCCGCAGAGGAAACAGTTGGCCGAAGCACTTCTGTCAGGAGGTTAGTCCTGATGGCCACTGTAGGAAGCTCGAGGTGGAGAGCCTCTGCCGCCCTACGCAACACCACTGAAAAAGTACCACCCTCCTCCGTAGCCACGGTAAAAGGAGAAAAGGAGACAGTGTGCCAGGTTCTGGAGAGAAATCCAGATCACCTGCATTCTCCAAATCCTCTGCCCAGTCCGGGTCTAACTCGCATTGGGCTGCGAGAGGGTCCCAGTCCTCCCCGTCTTCTGTGACCTATTGGGGGGGGGGGGGGGGTCAGCCGATGCCGGCAGCGGTGCCATAGACGTCGGTGGAGGTCTAAATATGTCAACCGACATCGGCTGGGATCTATGCATGGATCCATGAGGGTCAGTCTTGTCCGGTTGCAATCGACCTTTAAGAGCGGTCACAGCGATTAGAGTGCGCTGCGTATATTGCTGCCTTTCTGCCGTTTTAGGCGTTTTTTAAATTTCCCGTTTTGTCTATTTGTTTTATTTGTTGAGTTTGCTTTCTCCCCTGTTTTTATTCTTGCCCACCTACCCGCACTATAATTGTGGAATCACCGCGCTTTGCGGGTCCTGTCCCCGGCTACTCGGCACATGTGGCGGCCATATTGGGTGAGTCACAGTCTCGGGCGGCACTAGTTTGTTTCTAGTTCTAGCGTCACAAGGACGCTTGACCTCTTTTTAAGGAGGTCATGCTTACGCGCAGCGGACGCGCGAAGCGGTCGCGCCGGGTCCCCGCCGGAGTCACGCCAGAGTCCAGCCCATCGGTGCCCGTCCGGGCCCAGACGGGCCTAGGGCCAGTCTCTCTGTCCAATCCTCTAGATAATGCAATTATATACTCTCGTAAGGATATGTTACGATTACGCCCTTTCAAAGATACTACATGCAAGTACATTCACAAAGGTCCCAAGCTATTCGCTGGATGTAAGTCATGTCAGATGATTCACCCAGTGAAGGGTAAGAATGTTTTGGCTATGGCTTTATTGAACTGTAGATCACTCCCGAGCCACTCATTAGAAATTTATTTTCTTTTACAAGATCATGACTTAGACATTCTGTTTTTGACGAAAACTTGGATGACATCTGGTTCTGGGGTGGATATAGTTCAGGCCCTACCCCCAGGCTTTTTAATATACCATCTGGATTGGCCTGTGGGGCAGGGGGGCGGGGGGGCGGCATAGCTATTATATACAGAGACACTTTTGTATGTAGGGCTCAGGCTGGGGGGGTACTAGACTGCAAGAGCTGTCAGTTTTCCCTACGGATTTCTAGTACGGTGTCGGTGTCAGGCCTACTGGTTTATCGCCCACCAGGCTACGTTGGTAATTTTGTTGGCTCGCTGATTGGAAACAATCACGCTATTAGCATCCTCCTCGACCAATTTTATGGCTTTAGGGGAATTTAATCTCCATTTTAATGACCCAGCAGACCCTGTGGCGGTTGATCTACAGTGCGATTTAAAAACTTTTGACCTGAGTCTAATCAACGCGGGAGCCACGCATAATAGGGGTCATCTGTTGGACCCCATTTTTTCCCAACATTTCCCACCTTAGAGCTTTGCCCTCCCATTCGCTTCCATGGTCTGACCATTTTTTGGTTTCAGTAATGTGGCAAGTGAAATCATTGGCCACCCCCCTCCCTAGGGTTTACACCTTAGAGAGAGCTTGGTCCAGGTTGTCGGTGGATGACTGGACGGGTACTCTCGAAGGTATGCGTCCTCTTCTTGTTTCTGACCCGGTAATCGCAGATACCAATTTTATTCAGTGGTTGACCAGCTCTCTCGACGTTATTATCCCTAAAAAGACAATGTATAAGAGGGAGAAGAGATTGGGCTCGGCCCCTTGGTATAAACCCAAGTTGAGATCCCTTAGGAGGGGATGCAAGAGGAGGGAGAGGGTGTGGAGAAAGGAAGGGAGGGAAGACAGACGAAAGGAGTATCGCTTGGCGATCAGGCTGTATAAATCTGCTCTCCGCCATGCTAAGGCCCAATTTTTTGATGAAAGAATAAAAAGTGCTGCTAATTCATCTAGAGAGACCTTCAAAGTGGTAAAGGAACTTCTCACAGTTCCCGAGCCCCTGATTACTCATGATAGCCCGGGTGAGAAATGCAAGGAGCTGGCTAACTATTTTCATAAGAAAATTGAAAATATCTTAAGCGCCCTCCCCCAGGCTTGCCAGAGATTAGCCACTGGCAGCCAGGCTTTTGGAGCTCCTGTCCATCTGGACTCTTTCGGGGTAGTCTCAGGGGACGAAGTCCTTAAAGAAATGGGCTCCATGAAGAGCGGATCGCCTAGGGATCCGGTCCCGATGAGATTGCTCAAACAGGTAGCAACTACTATTGCGGCCCCGAATGCGCATCTTATCAATGCTTCCCTTGCCCAGGGTCTGGTGCCACCAAGCTGGAAGAAGGCAGTGGTAAAGGCGCTTTTAAAAAAGCCAAATCTAGATCCAGCTGATTTGGCAAATTTCAGGCCCATTTCCCTGCTTCCTGGACTCAGTAAAATCGCTGAAAGATTAGTAAATCGTCAGTTGTCGCACTTTTTGGAAACCAATGGTCTGCTGCGTGATTCCCAAACTGGTTTTCGTCCTGGCCAGGGCACCGATTCCGCTCTTCTGGCAGTCGTCGAGGAAGCAAGGAGCATACTGGATGCAGGAGGATCAGTGGCAGTGATCCTCCTGGACCTTAGTGCGGCCTTCGACACTGTGAACCATCAGGTGTTGATCCAACGACTGTCAGCTATAGGGGTTTCGGGTGTCGCTCTGAAGTGGCTGACATCTTTTCTTCGTGACCGGACGTTCCAAGTCTGGGAAGGTAGTGAACGCTCGGCGTCTATCCCCCTCCAGTGTGGTGTGCCACAGGGCTCTTCTCTTAGCCCTACATTGTTTAATGTATATATAGCCCCCCTGGAGGATGTGGTGGCCCCTTTTGGTTTTAAAATCATCAGCTATGCCGACGACACGCAGCTGGTGGTCGCTCTCTCCCATCTTAACGACAACCCAGACTCTCTGCATTCCTGCATGTCCGAAATCCATACTTGGATGTGTGACTCGGCTTTAAAGCTGAATGGTTCAAAAACTGAATTAATATTGCTAGGAAATAAAACCCCTTCACTTCCTCTGACTAGCTGGCCTAGCTGTATGGGAGCTCTTCCGAGTCCCAGGAAGGAAATCAAGAGCTTAGGGATTTGGGTGGAGCAAGATCTCTCATTTAGGACACAGGCTAAGAAAACGGCGGGAGTCTGTTTTGGCCTTCTTCGTTCTGCGCGTAAAGTCATCCCCCTGCTTCCATGGCCATCTAGGAAGCTGCTCATTCAGGGGCTGATTGTATCCAGATTAGACTTTAGTAATATCTATCTAGGCGCCCCTGAAGCGAGTTTCAACAAACTCCAGCAGGTTCAAAATGCTGCTGCAAGGCTGCTTATGAACACTCCTAGGATGCAGTCAGCGAAACCCGCATTGAAGGCCTTGCACTGGTTGCCGGTGCGGGAAAGGGTCAAATTTAAGGATCTATGCCTAGCGCATAAAATTCTGCAGGGGAAGGGATCCCCCATTTTGAGGAATTTAGCCGTGCCTTATAAGGCCAATAGAGATCTCCGTTCCAACCAGAATTATCTGCTCCAAGTTCCCAGAGTGAAAAGGGCGCGGGCTGGCGGACGTAGATTCTCGGTTAATATTGCCTACTTGTGGAACGCGCTTCCAATGGGTCTGCGGTCTGAAACGAGTTTGGGTCGGTTTCGGAAACTTCTGAAAACCTTTCTTTTTCCTGCTTGACGTTCCTGACTTCTGAGCCATTTTTTCTGGTCGTTTGCTCTGGACAAGCGCTGGGATGCCCTAGGGTAACTATGCGCTATATAAAAACTGCATTCATTCATTCATTCTCGCCCGACGGGCCAAGGCTGACAGAAATTCCAGCAGCTGGGCCGGAGTCGCCAACAGGTAGGGTAGGCGGGTAGGCCGTCAGCAACTGAGTAGGCTCCGCTGGAGCCTCAGGGGTGGCATTACCCGCACCCTCAGCCGTGTCGGGCGACAGGCTAGGGGAAGGCGAAGAGCGACGTCGCTTCTTTGAATTCTTGTGCTTCGTCTTACCTGACCCCGAGTGCGAAGACTTCGTCGAACGATGGTGGCGGCTCCGCGGCCGGTCCCTCGACCTCCCCCGGTCCGGGTCCTTGAACGGCACAGAGCCAACTCCCGGGCCTCAAGCAACTTTCGGGACTGCTCCCGCAAAGTTTTCGAAGCCATGGCCGGCAGTCAGGGCCCGACGTGGGGTCGTGGTCGCGCCGCAGGCAGGAAAGACACTCGCGGTGGAGGTCCGTCACCTACATCATGCGGGGAAAAGCCTCACAAGACTTGAAACCGGGCATCCCTATACACCAGGAGTCAAAGACTCAAAGAACAGAGACAAAAAGTCCCAAAGAACTCAGTCAAAAATTGACTGGGGTACCGTTCTCTCCGGATCTGCACTTGCTGGCGCAGAAAAAGAAATAACGGACGTCAGCGAGCAAGGGTGGCGTCTAAGTATCTGCTGCAACGTCATCCCGGTGATCACAACGCCACCTTCCGATGCGCAGGGGTACTGCTGACGAAAACTTTCCGGATCCAGGCTGACGTCCGGGGGTAATTCTAAGGTAAGGAATTTATCACTAACGTGTCTCTTTCAGATACCTATAAGTCACCATTATGGCAGGCTCTTCAGTCCTGAGGGTAGGGTGCTTGGTTACAAGTGTGAGGGTGCCCCTACATGAGAATGACACCACTACAAACCCCGGAGTCGATTCTCTAGGTTTTGCAAGTGCGGTCAGCCATTTTTATAAATATTATGGACATCAGTCATTACGAGATGTCTAACTGTATAGTGGCTGCACCGAACCCAGTCATGTTTGGTATCAAACATGTTGGAATCATACTCCGATTCCAGTGTTGGAAGTTGGATCCCATTTACTGTGGGCTCCCTTAGGGCACCCTATGCTCCTGGTTACTCCCTTTCAGGGTCTGACAGCACGCTAGTGCTGCTGCCGACCACAGACCTGATTCTGCCTTCCTGCTGCTGAGCCAAGCTTGAACAGAGAAAAGTAGAACAATATGTTTCCTTTCAGAGGGAGGAGTGACCACCTCCCACACAGGACTTCGTGTACTGGGGTCAGGTGGGGTGGGGTGGGGATGCTTGTCAGAGCCACCAGACTGCTTTGAAGGGCAAATCTGGTGCCCTCCGTGTATACTCCAGTTTGAGCCAGTTCAGGGAGCCCTTGGTTCCCACTCTGGTGTGAAACTGGACAAAGGCCATGGGAGCATCCTCCCCTTGGTCCAGCACCTCCTATGGGAGGGACCCTTGAATCGTCCCTACCCTTTTCCTAAGGTACTGAAGGGCCTACTAGTGGGTGGCTCATCAGATTAGTCGTGGGACAAGACTCAAGCCTGAATCCACGTCACTCTTAGACAGTCTGGACACTTGGACTTCGCCTGAAACCGAGACTGCATCAAGGAAGGCTCCTGATGCTCCTGGTCTTGCTGTTCTGCAAGTCTTCTTCGTTGTCTGTGCTTCTTCGACAGACCTGTCGGCATCAAAGATACCCAAAGTAATCTTCCATGGAGTGAAGGAGTCACTCCCTTGCATCTGCGGGCACCGCAATGAAGCTGACTGGTCTGCTGCTCCTGTCATCCTATGGACTTCCTGAGGCTCAGCAACACAGGTGGTGGTGGTTCTGAAACTCCCTTGAGGTGTGACCTGTCCTCTCAACAACTTTGAGGCCAGTATCCCTTGTCAGAACCGCTGGGTCCGAACCCCTGTGCACCACGTCGACTTGCCTTTATGTAGGCTTGTTGGCTCTGCACTCCACAGATCTTCGGGCTACAAGAAGATCCCGCCTCCTGCATCTCTTACCTCCATGCTGAGCGTACTCACCGCATCCTCTGCAGTGGGCCTTCATTCTTGGTGAGCTGCTTGAGGTCCTCTTGCGACTTCGGCATGTGGGTCCTCTCCTGCTTTAGTGGGCTCCCCTGCTTGCTCGGGGCCTGCTCCGACTCTCCTGCAGTTGGTGAGACCCTTGAACCTTGCTGGTCCCAACGTTGCTCCTTCGTTGCCATGTCAATTGCGGCCACCAAAGGCTTGTTGGTGCTCTTGTCATACAGTGAACACCAAGTCACTGACATCCAATGTGGGACAGCTTGTGCACGGCTCCTGGTCTTCCTCAGCAGCGGCAAGGTCACTGACAACTGGTTTGAACCATCCAACATTGGTGGGCATTGCTTTTCCGTGCCTCCTGGTCACTCCTGACTGGCATAGACTTTGCCCCCTATGCTTCCAGGTTCTTCACTTCTCAAATCCACCCTTGGATTTCACCCCATGCACCTGGCTTTCCTGGTGTAGGTAAACTGGTTCCTGGGGCATCCACGGGTGGGGTGACTCTCCAAACTTCCATCCTTCAAGGAAATTCTTCAGGGTGCTTCTGAAAAACTGCAACCGCGACTTCCCCACTGACTTCCATTGGTCACACAGCTGTGTTCCCACTCTGTGCACAGCCTCCGTGGGGTTCCTGGGTACTTACCTTAGGTGGTTCCTTCTGTCCCCAGCTCCTCTATCTATTCTTGTCCAAGTCCCGTCCGCACTCCACTTGCTTAGTATATGGTTTGGCCTCCCCCTGGAGACTACTGTATTTCGTGCTACTTACCTTATTGCATTTGAAGTGATTTTGTGTATTGTGCTGATATCTCCAGGTAGGAGATATACCAAAGTGTTAATGAGTGTTGTGTAATAAATAGAACTATTTTCACATAAACGTTGTGTGGTTCTTCTTCATTTAACCTACACTAAATGATTAAACTGGTAAAACAAGCTGCTTATTACTCCTTCAAGAAAGGACTGAAGGCTGCTCTCCACAGTTACCAATTAGAGAGCGGTCTATGGTTATCAAAGACCACTAAAATGACAATAAGAGTTGCCTGGATTAGTGCAAGGTGCATCACTTAAATAAGTGTGCACCATATACTAAGCCAGCCTCCTACTCCAACCTGTTATTATTTTACTGTCTGTCATTTTTGTTTAGAGCTGCTCATTAATTAATTACTGCCAATTCCGTATTTCCAATCTACATTTTATTTTTCCAATCTAACCTTCCATGAGTACTTTCAGAGATACATATATGAATTTTGACCCAAGAGGTCTAGCTGAAATCATACATGACCATCGACAAGCATCTACCCAGAAAAATCTAATAGAAAGGAAAAACAGGTGTAAATGAGATAAATAGGCTAGGGATGAGATAAACACTAATTAACACAACCAATATGTTTGCCTTGTTTGTAACGAAAAACTTTCTGCAATGAGTAGGACGATATCTTGTTTGTATACTTGAATAGGGCTCTGTTCATGAAAAGGAAAATGGTGTGATGTAGTGGCTAATTTACAACCTGGACTGCAATCGGATCGTTTCCATTTGACCACTCTCTCTGATCTTGGCCAGCTTATTTTGTCTCCATATCCCTTTATTGATACATCAGCAAAACCTAAAGACAACATGCTGGAATCCCGTGCTACATAAACAGCTGTGCATTTCCATTAACATTTCCTGATTGTAGCCTCAATAAAGAGGTTAATGAATGGTCGGAGTCACCCATGCCTTTCCGAGCCAGTGAAATCCACATCGCTGGGCAGTGGGGATGCTTATGAAGCACAGCACATCTTAGTAAGGTTGAAATGCATTTTAGGTGATACGATCAAGAACTTCTCTGTAGGAATGGAATGCACATATTTCCTTGACAGGGCTGGGACATCTGTTTAATGGTAAACTGCCTACACTTCTGAACAAAGCAGTTATGCAACTAGACTGCTATACATTTATTGACAAAGAATCAGCATTTTTTGGCAGTTGGACCAAAGACGACAGTCTAACCTCAGAAACTCCCATCTTATTCTTCAGATTCATGCGCTCTAATGGGCTGTAACACATATGTACACTGTTATGCAGAAATACAGCTGAGAGTGTTATCAAAGTGGCCCCTCATGATCTCAGCCATGCCTTACAAGCAAGTGGCTGCCAGTGCACAACCCCTATTAGATCGTCTATCTGTCAGTCCCTTCATTGTGTAGTAGGGTTGTTAGAATCTTTTGTACACCTTACACTACTGTATTTTTCCAGTCCTAGAACATTTTCACAGCCACTAGTTTGTTGCCTAAATTTGGAGATTAATATGCCTCCTGTTTGTTTCATATGCAGAACTAGGTAACACCTCCCTGGCCTGCAATCCCCCATTGTTCCCCTTCCGTAGAGTCATTGGCATGTCTTTCAAGGAGGGCAGAAGTCTGTCATAGAACAGGCTTCATGTGTGCTGGGGACGGCACAAGAGTTTTAAAGGTAACAAGGTGGCAGGTTTGTAAAAGATGCACACTGCAATAAGCTAAATTAACTTTGACTTGAGATACAAATGGTGTATCAAGTTGCTTCATACCTCGAATTGCCCACTTTGGCCGCAGCATTCAGGAGTTAGCACAGTTGTGTGGTCAGCGTATAATCTTGTACTCACAAGTCTTTCCACAGTAAAAACAGTACTTTTGAGTGTTTACTGTCAGGACATGTAAAATACATGTCATGCCCGTGTCATGTTGTACCCTGTCTTAGGACTCAGTAGGCCTACCAGCGGGTTGACTTCCACAGATGTACAGAGGACGTAGTGGCTTTGCCATTGCTTTCACATGCAAAGTCAGGCTTGTAGTGCACCACTGCTCTACCAGTCTGTAGTCTCAGACTGGGGGATTCCTTTTACGTGGGGGATCTACAGGGTGGAACACTAGGAGGCATTTCCTTATCACTAACACGCCATGCTGAGGTGATGACAAGGAGGAACACGGTTTTGATGGTGAACAGCCATTGGGGACAGCTGTGGAGCGGCTCGAATGTACTATACATTAAATAAGTATGGAAGTGATTGAGGTCCCATTGGGGCATCAAAAAAGAAGGGGGAAACATGTTGAAGACCTTTCAAAAAACTCATCACAACTGGAGATTCAAACAAGGAAGGCTGATTAGAATCTCAGAAAGGCCTAAAGACAAACTTTAACAGTGCCCAAAGCAAGGCCTTAGAAGGAAAGGGATAGAACAAACCAGGATAACAGACAATTAGGCCGGGGGGGGGGGGGGAGGGGGGGTCAATCTGGCATGCGCCACACAAAGCCACAAACTTGTCCCAGCGACAGGCATAAGTAGTCTTTGTCAAGGGACGCATGACTGCCAGGAGCACATCCACTACCCCTAGAAGAAGATCAAAGGCATCAGCTGGTGCTGCTCATTCTCCATGCATGAAGGTGGAGATTGTGAAGGAGGCGTAGAGGGGGGCCGAACTTCCTGCAGCAACAGCAGATCCTCCAAAGGGGCCGCCAGATCAGAGGGGAGATGCTCAAGCCCAGGAGTTCTGGCTACCATTCTCTCAGGACCCAAATGCAACAAAACCATTGAGTGCCTTCAAATGAAGGTCCAGACCAATGTTACTCTGTGGCTTGTCTTTATTCTTAAATTTTTGAATCTTGCAAAAATGTGTTTCGTCTTTATGGCCTGCCTCAGGGCTTCAAATCAAATAATGTACAAGAGCAAATTATTAATTCTGTCTAAAAAGCAAAGTAAATCTCCTCCACCTAGTGAAATAAACCCAACAATTCGAAAATAAGAAAATTAAACAGATTTAAGGGACTAGATTACAGAAAGTTGCATCCAAAGTACTGAGTGGAAATGACTTGCGTACAAAAATTAAAGACGACAAATCATTTCATAGAAAACATTTCCCATCAGTGACCCAAAAATTGGTTTTCACCCAGACACAGGTGAGGGCTAAAGAAAGGGAATAATAAATAGACACCATAGAAAGTGCAGACATCTGAAAGAAATCAGAGTGATATCTGAAGTTCGCCTAGGAATGGACAATAAGTCCAGTCAAATCTTGTAATAATATCACAAATGTATCTGCGATATTCACATCCTACTGCAGAGGCCACATATGCACCTGGTATGCATGACCAGCAGGATGCAGGAGACCATTAGTCTCATCAGCTTCAACGTCTACCTCACTGAAAACGGGGAGAGAGGCTTAAAGATCAGGATCATAGCCTGAACATCCTGGACTTTTTTTCCTGGGGAAAAGGCACAAAATCGAATCACGTCTAGAATGGCCCCACTGAAGAGGAGCGTCTAAAGAGTCAGATGTGACTTTGGTATATTGATAATGAACCCCAAGGATGACAGAACGTTCACTGTAGTCTGGAGGTGGTCGACACCTTTATCAGCCAGTTGTCAAGATAGGGAAAGGCACTCCTGACCTTCGGAGTGGTGCTGCCACCACTTTAGCAAACACCCGGGGGCGTTAGTGAGACCAAAGGGGAGCACAATGAACTGGAAATGCTCCTGTCCCACCATGAACTGCAGCTAGAGCTGATGAGCCAGCATGATGGGTATATGGAAAAGGGCAGCCGGTAGATCCAATGTCACCATCCAGTCTAAACGGTCGAGGGCAGACAGAACCCGGGAGAGGGTAAGCATTTTGAAGTTCCCTACATTCAGAGGGCGCACATCTAGAATAGGCCAAAGATCTCTATCCTTCAAGGGCACCTGGAATTGGAGGAAAATGAACCATATCCTACTTCTGCCTCTAGCAATCCTCTTGTTAGCAGGATCGTGCCTTGGACTTGGAGCAGGACTTTGAGTGGGCCCGACACTGCCGCTTCTTGTGCTTGGAAACAAATGGAGTCTTGCGTTACCTGATGGCCTTCAGGTTCAATAACGTGGAGTCGTGGCCCCCAAGTGGGGATCTGTCACAAACATCTGCTTGCAACAGTCCTTACAGCTCTCTGAGACACAAGAAGAAGTTACAGATCCAAGTTTAGTGGTAAAGAAAGAAGGGAATGTAAATAGGCATGTAGGAGATGCCTAATAGGCCCCATATGTCACTTTCAGAGTGAAATGTCATCAGAGCAGTACGGCACCACCTGGCGGCATGCAGAGTGTAGTAGAGTAGGGTCTGCTATCTTATGGTCACCCCAAATTTTTGCTTTTTGCTTCACTGGTTTTTGACATATTGAGGCTGTGGGCCTGCTAATCAGACCCCCAGCCTGCTGTTCTCTCTACTAAATTGACACTATGCACTATAGGTGCATAACCAATTGGAATTGGATCACCCTGTGAGCCCCTGTACCAGTGTACACTAGGTACCCAGGGCATTGGTGTATCTAAGGCCTGCCAGGGGCTGAAGCATGTATTATGCCACCCCAGGCCTGGCCTAGCAATTTGACACAACTGGCTGATCACTCAGCTGGGGTAAGTTGGTGTAACCACCTCTTACTTAGGTGTAGTATACCTATACCTAACCTTAAATGGGACACATGGTAACCTATAAGTCACTCCTATGGCAGGCCTTGACAATCCTGAAGGCAGAGTGCTTGGATCCATGTGAGATGGTGCTCTGGCATGAGCTGAGCCTGTCTGCAGTGGTCGGAACAACTTCCTTCTACCGTTTCCAGATATCGTCATACCATATACTCTTAAGTGCATTATGAACCTCGCGGTTAAATGCTATCTTTGGTTTGGCTTCATCAAAACATGTCGAGTAAGGTGTCATACGAATTGGAATACTAACCCCTCGCCAATTCTGGCGACGGGGTTAGCATTCCACCCTTCTAGAGGGACACGACATGTACAGTACCTGAAACCCGGGTAAAATCAGACATAGCCTCAGCTCCACAAAATGGACGCTGCCACCACAGACACAAGTCTGCCCTCCTGCTGCTGGGAGTCCTTCCAGCTTGGGAGACGTGGACAAAGGGTTTCCTGCCAGGGGAGGTGCGTGCACCAACCCAGACAGGATTTTGTGTATTGGTCAGGTAGGGCTTGAATAGAATCAGACATGCCTGAGGCTCACAAGGAGCCTCGGTGCATATGCCAGTTCAAACTGGTCCCGGGGCACACAAGCCCCGGACCTGGGGCGAGCTGGACAAAGGATTGGGGGTGTAACCAACCCCCTTCCTGGTCCCACCCTTAGGGAGGGACCTAGCAGGTAGTCCGGCCCCTAGAATCCGCTTAAAGGTAGGAGCTGTGTCCTAAGACTTCAGACATCCTGGAATCAACTTAACTACAAGAAGAAGACGGGAACTTCGACGCTCTGCTGCACAGAGGACAGAAGGAAATCTCCCCTATGGTCAGGGAGTGACCATCTTGCTAACGCAAGCACCAACCAGCTACTCGACGTCTGCTTTGCCGCCGCCTCCCGCCGGAGCCCGAGCCCAGAGCCCGACAAGACCTGGACCTCCAGACCTCTCACAGCCCGATCCACAGTCCCTGCAAAGAAGGAACCCGTGGAGGCACCGAGACACGTGGAGCCAGCCATCTTGAAAGACCGACGACAGGCAGCAAGCGCGACAACAGAGGCTCCCTCCAAGTTGTGCTTTGGGTCCTGAGAAGCCCAATACCCGAGCAGCATCTGCACCAAAGGTGAGCCCTCCAGCATCTCCACGATCTGCGTGGGGCCCCTCTGCACTTTGCATCTCGACGCGCCTGCCCGGTCCCTGGCCCGTTGGCTAGTGGCCATTTTGGCGACCTTGTTTGAAAACTACGACGCTGGTCTGGTTGTTCCAGACTGGCCCCTGCTTCCCTCCAAAGGAGCAGCCCCTCTGACCTTGCTGGTCAGAGTAATCAGCTTTCTTCATTCTTCACGGCTTCTGCTTTTGCCAAGGCTTGTTTGCTTCCTTCGAGTCGCCGACACCGCCGACAGCGAGAGCCTGCGTGGGACAGCTCGTGAACCGACTCCTGGACGTCGTCGACCTTCAGGGACCACGTGGCTGCGGAGACAAGCTACCCCTCATCACCTGTTTGCACCCGACATCGCCTGGTACCTACCTGGTGCCACGCCGGTCACTGGCTAGTGACGGTGAACACTGTCCCCTCTGCTTTCAGGTCTTCTACAACTCCGATCCACCCTTGGATCCACCGCATCTCTTCTGGACCGACCGCCTGCAGCATCTTTGTCATCAGGCTCCATTGAACAGATAGACGAAACCCGACGCACTTCGAGACCTATGCACCCGCTTCCTGTGGGTGAGGTAAAGCTGGCACTCCGGTGCCCAAGTGTAGAGAAACATCTCTAGTGTCTGTGTTTTAAGTCTTAAGTTCGTAGTCCATCCAGAAGACCCTTCTAGCAGTAACTTTTGAACTTTTACGCACCCATTGAAAACCTATGGGAGCTCGCGTGTAACTTTCCTCACTGCACACGCGACCCGTGGACCTCCTGGTCACTAACTGAAGTTAGCTCCTTGTAGGCCGAGCGATTCTAGAGGCCCTAGGCCTTTTTCCCTTTCCTGTTCGTGGTACTTATACCACTATTTTAGTATATGGTTTGATCGGACACCCGGGCCTATCCATATAAAGTGCAACTTCTGTATATTGTAATACTTTCTTGTTTAACGATTTGTGCTCCTGTGCTCATAAAGAGTCTAGGGGATACTTTGAGTAATAAATACATATATATTTTGAATATATATCTGCGTGGTGTCCTTTCATTGGTATAAAGGGGGGTTACATATGGTAAAACAGCTTGCTTAACACGCTTTAACGAGTTTAGCCTCAAAGACTGCTTAGCCTACGCTACCACTAGGGCAGCTAGTCCGAAAAGGTTGACTTACAACCACACCATAAGGGTTGCTTGGCATGGTACAAGGTGGTCACTTTAACTAGTGAACAGCATATACCAGACCAACTTCTCACACAGAGCTACTATGGAAAAGTTTGCAGTTTCAGCCTGAAGCTTGGGGAAAACGTAAAGGGTGAGGAATCTGCAGGTAGAAGTCTCTATTAGAAAAAAACAAGTACAGAATAAGTGTGGGGGTGCAGCTGCTCTACATTCTGGACATGCATGAACTCTTCACACAATCATGTGTAGTACGAGTTGAACCATTCCTAATCTAACTCCTAAAAAGATCTAAAAGAGAAATATTTCGGAAAGGAAAAGACCAAGTATAAATAAATTCATATGCATGGCATACCACAGAACAAGTGAGACAATATAAAATGCATATTTGGACGGCACAGGCACAGGCAAGAAAGACAGCTAGCATCAAAGATGAAGAGCATCCATACAACAACAAAATGAGTTCAGTGGATTCTGAACAGTCTGCACATTCAAGACAATCTAACAGTTAACAATTGTAATCACATTCTACATACCGTCATATTATACAGCAGGTTTCCATTATGAGAATTCCACACTTTTATCAAGTGGTTATTAACTGCAGTAACAACATGGGTATCGTATCGATCCCATGCTATCATTGTAACTTTTGGCTTCATGAACTTGTCATCCTCATCAGAGCATGGTTCACTGTGGAGAAAAAAAGTACATCACATAACTACAATCAAATTACAAAAGGTCTTCGAAAAGCTGAACAAGAAAACAAATAAATGCACAAGTTACCTTCAGTAATGATATATCTGAAAGAAACATTGGTTAGTTATAGATTCCTTACCTTAGAATTACCCCGAGGCGTCATCTTGATCGCGGCAGCTACTTAGACGCCGCCCTCGCACGCAGACGTCCGTTCTGTACACGACTTTCCGCGCCAGAAACTGACTATTGGTGCACAAAACTAGGGCCCTGAAAGGATGTTCTTAACCCTAGATATCAGTTCGCAGAACGGGGAGGATGGGTGGGGCTGTAAGGAATCTATAACTAACTATTGTTTCTTGCAGATATATTGTTACCAAAGGTAAGTAACTTGTGCATCTGAAAGAAACTCACTAGTTATAGATTCCTTACCAAAGAATAGATACCCCAGCAATACCAACCCCGGTGGTGGGTCTGTGAATCAAGATCACACCAGAAAGTCCTGGAGAACAGAACGGCCAAAGAAACCGTCTCTCCGAACTTGGCTTTCCACGCAGTAGTGTTTGGTGAACGTGTGCAGCAATGCCCACGTGGCTGCCTGACAGATGTCATTGAGAGGCACTCCTCTTTCCAAGGCAGTAGTGGCTGCCGTCGCCCTAGTGGAGTGAGCACGCAGCCCCACCGGAGGCTCCTTTTTAGCTACAGAGTAACAGGCCCTAATATGCAACACGACCCATCGAGAAATGTTGCGTTTGTGTACGGCCTGACCCTTCTTTGCATCCACGTAGCCAACAAAAAGTTGATCATCCACCCAGAACTATTTTGTGCGATCCAGATAGGAGAGCGCACGTTTTGGGTCCAGGCGTTGGAGCCTCTCTTCTTCCTTCGATGGAAGCGGAGGCGGAAAGAAGGTGCGCAAAGTAATGGTCTGCCCGATGTGGAAGGCAGTGACCACCTTAGGCAGCAAGGATGGACGGGTCCTGAGAACCACCTTGTCCGGATGGACACACAGGAAAGGAGGTTTTGAGGAAAGAGCCTGGAGCTCACTCACCCTTCTAGCAGAAGTGATGGCTACCAGGAAAGCAGTCTTAAGAGTTAAGAGGCGTAAAGGACAATTATGAAGTGGCTCAAAGGGAGCGCACATTAAATAAGTAAGTATGAGATTCAAATCCCACTGAGGCATAACAAAAGGAATTGGAGGAAAGAGATGCGTTAAGCCTTTCAAGAAACGGTTAACTACCAGGGACTTGAAAACAGAAGGCTGGTCTGGCAGCCGAAGAAAAGCAGAGATGGCAGAAAGGTAGCCCTTGATAGTGCCCAGAGCAGAGCACTGCTGGGCTAAATAGAAGGAACAAGAGTACTTCAGAGAGAGGGGCAGAAAGGGGATCCACAGCCTTTGCTGTGCACCATGCCACAAATTTGTTGAACCTGTGGGCGTATACCGTCATAGTGGAGGGATGCCTGGCTGCCAAGATTACATCACAGACTTCGGGAAGCAGGTTGAAAGATGTCAACTGCCGCCACTCAATCTCCACGCAAGGAGGTGGAGACTGGACAGGTTCGGGTGGAGGATCGTTCCCTGCTGTTGCGACAGAAGATCCTCCCGAAGACGCAGTCTGGTCGGAGGATCTATGGCTATGTGGAGCAGCTCGGGATACCACACTCTTCGTGCCCAATCCGGAGCCACAAGAATGACTTGGGCCCAGACGCGCCTGATCTTCTTCAGCACTCTGGGCAGAAGTGGTATAGGCGGAAAGGCATACAACCGACCGCAATTCCACTCGCGACGAAAAGCGGCGCCGAGCAAGTGCAGCCTTGGAAATTCCAAACGTGCAGAATTGCTGACATTGCGCGTTCTCTTCGGTGGCGAATAGATCTAACCAAGGCTCTCCCCACCGTTGAAAGAGACCTTGCACCACCTTCGAGTGAAGACACCATTTGTGATCTATCATGCACCACGGCTGAGTTCATCTGCCCTGGCGTTCAGCTAACCTGCCAGGTGTTGAACCACTAAAGAAATGCCTTGATGTTCCAGCCATGTCCAGAGGCAAAGGGCCTCCTAACATAAGCTCCACGACCCCACCCTGCCCGGTTTGTTGCAATACCACATGGTGGTGGTGTTGTCCGTGAACACCTGCACCACTCTTCCGCGGACAGAGGGAAGGAATGTCTTCAGTGCAAGACGAATCGCCCAGAGCTCCAGGAGGTTGATGTGAAGCCCCGACTCCGCCGGAGACCAAAGGCCTCTGATCTCCGCCTCTCCCATGTGGCTGCCCCATCCCAGAATGGACGTATCCGTCACCACAGTGTGGTCAGGTTGGGGAAGGGAGAGGGACCTGCACTGACCCAATCCTGGTTCGTGAGCCACCACTGCAGGTGTTGAGGAGTGCCCTCCGAGATCTGGATGTAGTCTGACAGATTTCCCAGATGCTGCGCTGTGAGAAAGTGGCTCTGTATATACTGTTCCCAAATAGGTACAGTGTGTACAGAGTCCAAGGTCCCCAGAGGTTTGGCATAGGTTAAAGTTAGATATAACCTTACTCTCTAAAGTGGTAGCTTGGTCGAGCAGTAAGGCAGTATCAGAGGACAGTGTTAAGCATTTTGTTGTACACAGTCAGTCAGCAAATGGTTTCACACACTCAATAACTGAACTCTAGGTCAATGGTTTAAATAAAAAATATATGCTTGTTTTATTTTAGAACCAACAATTGGTATTAAAATATACTTTCTAAGAATGAGATGCTTTAGGTAAATACTTTTGCAATATGCAATTGGCTTTTGTAGAAAGTTACAGGTTGATGCAATAGGCAACACAATAATGCATCGAGTTCAATGGAAGTTTTAAGTTATTTGCAATAGATTACTATCAGGATTACTTTTGTAATTCCAGGACTGGATCCTAGATTCAGTCCTGGGACAGTTCTTAAAAACAAGTGATAAAAGTCGACTTAGTTACGGTTATGATTTTTAGGCAATATTTTGCTATTTTAAAAGTTGACACTTAGAAGAAATTTCATAGAAAACAGTCAATGATTCCCTATGGAAGAAAATTCAAGTTGCAGCTATAGTATGTTCTCGTTACTTTTGTAATTCAGTACTGGGTACCTAGACTCAGTACTGGAACCTCTATCTAAAACAGGTAAGTAATTACGTTTTCACAGTTTGTACGATTTTTAAAGAATATTTGAAGTTTGCAAAAATCGACACTTGGAAGAAATTTCACAGAAAAACAGTCAAGGATTTCCTATGGAAGAAAATTGGGTTACTGGTAAGTACGGTTGTGAATATTTTTCAGGGTCAGTGCTGGGCACCAAGATCCAGCACTGGGATCTCTCCTAATAGCAGGTGAGTATTTTCGTTTTCGTTACTCGGCTGATTTTTGGTCAATATTTTAAGTTTTAGAAACTCCATACATAGAAGAAATTTCAGAAGAAACCAGTCAATTTAACCCAATGGAGAAAATTGAGTTATCGGCTTTTGGGTAAGTACTCGACTGGCAGAGTTAAGGTTCTGGGCACAGACTCAGGGGTCTCCCAGGGTCAGGTAGATACAGTTGTTACACCCTCAGCGGCACAGGGGCGGCCGGGTGCAGAGTGAGTTATGCCCAATGTTATCCTATGGGAGGCAGGGGGGCCTTGGCTGGTGGCTGCTGACCAGCAGGCCACGCGGCTGTGGGAGCTGGGCTCCTGGTCACTTGCTCAGGGGAAATGGGGAAGTAGATAGGTGTAGAGGTTACACTGTCAGGGCAACTCGGGCGGCTGGGTGCAGGGTGCTTTTGAGCCTTCGGGCGCTCAATGGATTTCAATAGGAAAGCTCCTGGTTGGAAAAAGGCTGCAAGCTCGGGGACGAAGATTCTTCAGGTGCCACCACCACTTCGAGAGGTAAGTTGGGTAGTTGGACGATAGGTAGGTACCCAGGAGTTGGGCACAGGGGGCTGCAGGGCACCAGGTGCAGGGGTGACTTTTGGTGTTGGGAATTCTTACCCTCGGTTGATCGCGGTTGGCGGGGTACCTGGTTCTGAGGCTGCAGGCTTCGTCAGGAGCGTCGAGGGAAGTCCTTGGGTGCCGGACTCGGGGTCACAGTCGCCAGGGGGGGTCGTCCTTGTGGTATTTGTTCACTCCGGCACAGGCCAGGCTTGGCAGGTGCAGAGTGTGCAGGGTTCGCGGTTCCGGGCTGATGCCAGGGATTAGAACCTGATTTTGAGCACAGCCTCTGCTCATGGGAGTCCCAGGTGCTTATAGCCAAAGGGTAGCCAGGTCCTCCGGGGTTTGTGAGGTTGCTGGCCACAAGAGGTGCCGGGATGTAGCAGGAGCAGGTTGCAGGGTCGACAGGCTGGTAGGGCTGGGGCCAAAGCAGTAGGTGTCTTCCTCTTCTTAGCAGCTGCACGGCAGAAATTCTTTCTTCTTGCTCTTCTTTGTATTTTGGAATCAGAGGAAGGAAGGTTCAGGGTGCCCCTAAATACTAGATTCAGGCGCGTTACAGGTAGGTAAAGGGCAGGAACCAATGGGTCCCTGTCCTGGGGTGGGTACACCCCCTATTCTGCCACTCCCCTGTGGGAGGGGGGCAGTAGCCTAGTCCTGATTAGGCAGGGCCTCCCATCTTCAAGATGGCGAGTGCCCGGAGATGTGCTTCACCTCGCCTCCCCCACCTGAGGGTGTGGGGTTGGCAGGCTGGCACATCCCCTGTCCTTATTTGGGGTTTCCGGCCAGGCTTCCCGCCAGAGTGGGAGCTGCAAGTGGCCTGGGGAAGCTCACAGAGGCGGCATGCCTCTGAAGCTTCCCACGGTCCATCCTGGGGGAGGAGACCTAGCACCTCGCCCAGGATGTGCATTGTTGCAGGCCCAGGAGAGCTGGGGCTCTCCTACACAGGTGTCTAGCAACATGTCTGCTGTGTGGCAGCCTAGGCAGCCTCCCAGACCAGACGTGGAATGGAGGTTAGGTTTCAGGGGGCATCTCTAAGATGCCCTCTGTGGTGCTTGGTACTTTTAATCCCACACTGGCATCAGTGCGGGTTTAATGTGCTGAGAAGTTTGATACCAAACTTCTCAGTCTTCAGTGTTGCCATTATGGTACTGTGGAGTTCGTATTTGACAAGCTCTCAGCACCATGTACTCTTAAATGGCAGCACTGCACTTACAGTGGCCAGGAATGGACCTGGGTACTGTAGGGGCACAGGGCTCATGCTCCTGTGCCCACACCACTGGCATAGGGCACCCAGCTAGAGGGGTGGCTGATGTATGCCAGGGCAGTGTACGTGGTGGGCATGGCACACAGGGATGTGTGCCATGTCGACTCTTTGATTTGTCTTGTACCCAGACACTCAGCCTGCAAGGGCAGTGTGTGTGTGTTAGCGTACAGGGCCTCAAAGGGTGGCACAATGAGCGCTGCAGCCCTTAGAGGCCTTCCCTGGTCACAAGGCCCTGGGTACCTAGGGTACCATTTACCAGGGGCTGACATGTGGCCAGGGTTTGCCAATTTGGGTTTGAGGTTTTTAGGGAAGGAACATAGGCCCTGGGCACCTGATTGGCAGGAGTCCAGGGCACACTCAAAGTACATTCAGCAATTCAG
This sequence comes from Triturus cristatus, assembly GCF_964204655.1. Lineage (NCBI taxonomy): Eukaryota > Metazoa > Chordata > Amphibia > Caudata > Salamandridae > Triturus > Triturus cristatus. The sequence goes on along the minus strand of NC_140591.1, from coordinate 170,146,971 downwards.
CAAAAATTGTGGCATACCATGCAAGAAAGATGGCACTTTCTCACATGCGCCCACTGGAACTTCAGGTCCTACTGCAGATCCTGCATATGCCACCTGGCATGATTGATCAGCAGGATGCAGGAGGCCATGAGGCCCAGCAGCCCCAGGGTGATTCTGACCGAAACCAGGGACAAGGGCTGAAAGATCGGAATCATAGCCCAAATTTCCTGGACTCGCTGTTTGGGAGGATAGACCCGAAACTGTGCAGTGTCCAGAATCGCTCCGATGAAGAGGAGCTTTTGAGAGGGAATCAGGTGTGACTTCGGCACATTAATGGAGAACCCCAGCTGATGCAGGAAGTCGGCCGTAGTCTGGAGGTGGGAGACGACTGCCTGGGGCGAGCCTGCCTTCAACAGCCAGCCATAGAGATAGGGGAAGACTGAAATCCCTGATCTGCGAAGAGGAGCAGCGACCACCGCCATCACTTTCGTGAACACCGCTGTAAAGGCCGAAGGGGAGCACGGTAAATTGAAAATGGTAAAGGCCAAAGGGGAGCACGGTAAATTGAAAATGCTTGTGGCCTACCGTGAACCGCAGGTAACGCCAGTGGGCCAGCAGGACGGGGATGTGGAAATAAGCATCCTTCAAGGGCCAACACTACCATCCAATCTTGCAGGTCGAGGGAAGACAAGATCTGAGCAAGCGTCAACATCTTGAACTTCTCCTTTCGGAGAGAGCGATTGACGTCCCTGAGATCCAAGATAGGATGCAGGCCCTTGTCCTTTTTAGGAACCAGAAAGTAGTGGGAGTAGCATCCACAACCTACTACTGGGACAAGAACGCACTTGATGGATCCCTTGGCCACGAGAGTCGTAACTTCCTGCCAGAGAAGTGCCAGATAAACCTCCGACATGCGGTGGTAACTAGGTGGCATGGCTGGAGGGGTAGTCTTGAAGGGGAGGGAGTAGCCCCTTCGGACTATCTGCAAAACCCACCTGTCTGAACCGATGGTGCGCCAGTGGGGGAGGTGATGGCAAATCCTGCCGCCCACTGGTGTTTGATGGGCCTGAAAGGTCGTACTAAGAGGGTTTGGAGGCTGCTGCAGAGGAGGGGTGGGGGGGTTGGTGGACTGGTCCGCCCGCTGGCCCCCTGAACAACGACGCTGGTTCCCACATCCCTGGCTGCGCGAAGGTTGGGCACCTTGCTGCGGCCTGTGGCCCTGGGTGGGATGTAGCGGGGCACTCCTTCCGTAGCCACAAAAGGGGCGAAAAGCACACTGCGCTGGACGGGAGGAGAGGCCCAAGGACTTGGCTGTAGCCCGTGAGTCCTTGAAGAGCTCTAGGGGGTTGTATGCTTTGTCGCCAAAAAGCCGATGGCCATCAAAGGGCATGTCTATCAAGGTGTTCTGGATAACCCCTGAAAAGCCAGTGGAACTCATCCAGGCATAGCAACGAAGCGCTACAGACGTTGAAATAGTCCTGCCCAGAGAGTCGGCGGTGTCCAGCCCACAACGGATCGTCAACTTAGCTGCATCTCTCCTGGCGGCGACAGGCTGGGAGAGCACTGCCTGGGCCTCCTTCGGACACTGAGGCATCACTTGCGTCACCGTATCCCACACCGAGTGGGAATAACAGCCCAGGAGACATTCGGTGTTTACTGACCGCAGTCCTAAGCTGGCAGAAGAGAAAATGTTCTTCCCAAGATGGTCCAGCTTCTTTGATTCCCTTTCCGGTGGTGCGGTAGGGAAGGCGCTTTTGGAAGCGGAGGCTTGGACCACCAAGCTCTCCGGGGTGGGGTGTGGGGATAGGAAAGTGGGGTCGCCCGGAGCCGGGCGGTGACGTTGGGTGATCATCCTGTCCACGGGAGCCCCCGTGTTGGGTTTGAAGCAGGTGACCAAAAGGATGTCAGTTAGGACATTAAATGGGAGCAGGGGCTCCGAAGGGCTCGCCGCCGGTTGAAGCACCTCAGTCCGGAGGTTAGTCCTGACCGTCACCGTAGGAAGCTAGAGGTTGAGAGCCTCACACGCCCTACACAACACCATAGCGTATGACGCTCCCTCCTCCGTAGCCACGGTAAGAGGAGACAACATGCCAAGGTCGGGTGAAGTGTCAAAACCACGGGCATCCCCCAGTTCCTCTCTTTAGTCCAGACCCTAGCTGGTCAGTTAAAGGGTCACCTGACCCCTCCCAGTCCTCCTCATCATCCTCTGGTTACCACTGTGGTTGGAAATGGGCCCCAGAAGTGAACAGGGGCACAAAAACCCCACCCAGCGCCAGATGCGGCGTCGAGAAACGGTGGTCCGGAGCAGTGTCCACATCAGGAAGGAGGCTGGGGTTGTCGCCGGCTGGGGGACCGACTGGCGTCGGGCTCCGTAGTGGTGCCGTTGGAAGCGGCGCCGGTCCGGGCCGGATTCCAAGGGGGGGCCTGCGGCGCCAGGGCCGGAGCTGCCGGCAGCAAAGACCTAGGTCCCCCCAACCGATTTCGCTGGGCCCGAAGGCGCGCCGGCGAAGTCGGTCCACCCAAAGATGGCATGCATCGCCTCGTAGAACGTATGAAGCTGGGCGGGGTCGCTCCAGGTCCCGGAAAGGGAGGGAAGCTAAGGTAGCCGACCCTTCAGGCTCCGCGTGCATAGCCGCGGGAGTGGCAACCCCCGCCCGTCTCATCGAGTTGGCCGACTGACGATAAGGCGAAGAGCGATGATGCTTCTTCGACTTCTTCTTATGCTTTGTTTTACACGACCCCAAGTGCGAAGACTTTGATGACTTTGAGCCCGATGGTGGCTCCGCGAAATGACCCTGGGAGACCCCTGAGTTTATGCCCAGAACCTTAACTCTGCCAGTCTTACCTGAAAGCCGATAACCTACATTTTCTCCATAGGGTAACATTGCCTGGTTTCACTTGGAAATTCTTCTAAGTGTCGAGTTATGAAACCTTAAAATATTCACTAAAAATCGCCTGATCAACGAAAACGAAATTACTCACCTGTTATCAGGAGAAATCCCAGTGCAGGATCTTTGTGCCCAGCACTGACCCTACAAAGCAATTACAACTGTGATTTTCCGATAACCAAACTTTTCTCCATAGGATAACATTGCCTGGTCTTTGCCAGAAATTCTTCAAAGTGTCGATTTTTTAAACATACAAATATTCCTTAAAAATCGCCTGCGTAACAAAAACGATTTCTTTCAACTGTTTACAGGAAATGCACCAGGGCTGAATCCAAGATCCAGCCCTGAGTAAGAAAAACCTATGCGAACTAATTGATATTGCGTTTACTTTAAAATCCCCATTCAGCTCAATGTTATAATTATGTTTAACTTGTGTTGCCTATTGCAACAACTGTAACTATTGCATTTAAAAAGTCTTTTGCTATTTAACTAAATTAATTTTAGTAGTTAGCTAAAGCATCTCATTCTGAGAAAGTATTTTGATACCTTCTTGTGGTTCTAAAATAAAACTACTATATATTTTTATATACAAAACAATTGGCCTAGAGTTCAGTTCTTGAATGTGTGAGACCATTTGCTGACTGAGTGTGTACAACATTTGCTTTACACTGTCCTCTGATACTGCCTCACTGCTCGACCAAGCTACCACTTTAGAGAGTAAGGTTATAACTAACTTTAGCCTCTGCCAAACCTCTGGGGACTGTGGACTCTGTGCACACTGAACCTTATTTTGGTGCAGTATATACAGAGCCACTTTCTTACAGTGTGGAACTACTGAGAGTTCCAGCAGTGTTGTGAAACACGGTTGCCATGCCCATGTGGAAGCCACCAGGAGCATCTTGGGAGACTGTTGTCTGAGCTTGTGTACTACTAGGGGAATCAATGGGAGTAGCGGGAAAGCGTACGCAAATCTGCCTGACCAGTTCATCCATATCGCATTACCTTTGGACAAAGGGTGTGGAAACCTGGCGGCAAAGGTTGGGCATTTTGTATTTGCGTGACTGGCGAACAGATCTATGTCTGGTTGACCCCACATTTGAAAAAATGGTTGAAGAACTTGGGGATGAAGTTCCCATTTGTGTATCTGCTGTGTCTGTCGACTTAGCACATCCACAATTTGATTGTGAACTCCTGGAAGATGTTCTGCCAGAAGGTAAATGTTTTGTGGAATGGCCCATCGCCAAATGGTTTGTGAGAGCTGGGACAGCTGCAAAGAATGTGTGCCTCCTTGTTTCTGTATGTAATACATGGCCGTCATGTTGTCAGTCCGGACTAGGACAGTCTTGTGCTGTAGATGTACTTGGAATGATTTTAGTGCTAGAAATATTGCCAGTAATTCTAGGTGATTGATGTGGACCACTTTCTGCTGCGTGGTCCATTTGCCTTGAATCGTGTGGTTAAGGAGATGGGCTCCGCAGCCACTGAATGATGCATCTGCTGTTAGCACTATCTGTGGAACCGGCTCGAGGAACGGCCGCCCTTTGGAAAGGTCTTGTGTGTTCCACCACTGCAGAGAGCGATGTGTGCGGCTGTCCACCAACAGCAGATCTGTAAGTTGACCTTGAGTCTGGTTCCACTGATGTGCTAGGCATTCCTGTAAGGGGCGCATCTGAAGTCTTGCATGAGGTTCGATAAAGATGCAAGAGGTCATCATCCCTATGAGTTGCATGAATACCCTTGCTGGGAGGGAATACTGTGGTTGAAATGTGGAAATTAGTGTTGGCATACTGGCTAGATTGGGATATGCTAGAGCTCCGGAGGTGTCTATTGTGGCCCCCTAGATACTGATGTATGTGGGAGGGCTGAAGATTTGACTTGGGGTAGTATACTGTGAATCCCAAGTCGTGTAGCAGCTGGATGGTTTGATGAGTGAGATTAACACACTGGTTGAATGACTTGGCTTTTATTAGCCAGTCGTCGAGATATGGCATGACATGGATTTGTTGTCTTCTCAAGTGTGCTGATACCACTGCAAGGCACTTTGTGAACACTCTGGGTGCGGTGGTCACCCCGAATGGAAGGACTTTGAGCTGACAGTGTTGTCCGTCCACTATGAACCTTAGATACTTCCTGTGAGCAGGGTGTATGGGAATGTGGAAGTAGGCGTCCTTGAGATCTAGGGTGGCAAGGAAGTCGCCTTGTTGAAGTAGTGAGAGGACCTGTTGGAGAGTGATCATATGGAAATGATCTGATTGGATACAGAGATTGAGGGGTCTGAGGTCGAGTATTGGCCATAGGGTCCCGTCCTTTTCAGGGATTGGGAAATATAATTAGTAAACCCCTGTTCCATTTACTGTAAGGGAACTAGTTCTATTGCCTGCTTTTGAAACAGTGAGAACCTCTTGTTTTAAGAGCGCGAGGTGTTCCGTGGACAATGGACGCTGTTTGGGTGGTATGGTGGGTGGGGTTGCTGTAAGTTCCAGGCAGTAACCATACTGGATACTTTGTCTTACCCACTTGTCTGTTGTGATGGAATCCCAAACAGGTAGGATCTGCAAGAGTCTCCCTCCGACTGGAGTGGAATGGTCTGGAGGGAGTGGAGGGAAGTCAATGTTTATTAGTGGAGGAGGCGCAAGTGTTGTTGTTACCTCGGCCTCTCCGTTTATTGTTATTTCCTCGTATCCGCCTCTAAAATATCTCTGTTGGGGGATGTTTGCCTGGTGTTTTTGTAGGAAGAGGAGTCGGTGTCTGTTCCAATGTTTTTAGATGCTCCTCTAGAGAAGGAGTGACAAAAGGAACCATGTGTGGCTGGAGACTGCAATGCTCCCATAGATTTAGCAGTCTCCGTGTCCTTTTTCATCTTCTCTAGAGTGGTATCTACAGCCGGTCCAAAAAGTTATTCCTGATTGAACGGCTGGAGGCTGGTTGAGGATAGTTGTTTGTACCTCCCGTTTAGATCCTGAGATGCGTAACCAGGCATGTCGTCTGAGTAGCACACTAGTGTTAACCCCTTCGCTGCGGCGCGAATTCCGCCGCAGCGCTGGGGGGGTTTGGGGGGGTTGACGGCGCCGCTGTGCTCATGACGAAACCATGCCGTCATGAGTCACGGGTGAGCTGTGCTCATGACGGCGTGTTTCCGTCATGACTCCACCCACTGCGCTAATAGCCCGCACAGGTGGGGAATTAGCGCCGCGTGGGAGGAGCGGCCGCCAACGGCCGCAGCATGACGGAACCACTCCGTCATGAGCACAACGCACCCGTGGCTCATGACGGAGTGGTTCCGTCATGAGCGGGCAACGGGTTAATGGACCTAGAGGCTGTGTCAGCTGCATCAAGGGCACACTTGATTGATGCATTGGTTATTAATTTGCCTTCTGGAATTAAATCATTTGCCTGGGTTTTGTATTGGTTAGGTAAATGTTGTAATAGGGTTTCTAGTTGGTCATAGTGAGCCCTATCGTACCTAGTAAGTAATGTTTGGGTTTTGGCTATCCACCAGTGATTAGCTGCTTGGGCAGCAAATCTTTGGCCAGAAGCATCTAGCAACTTCGATTACTTATCCAGCGGTGGTGCCTCACCAGAGGTTTGTGAGTTGGCACGTTTACTAGCGCAAGTTACCACTAGTGAGTCTAAGGGTAGCTGCCCTTTGATGTAGGTGGGATCATCGGGGGCAGGTTTATATTTTTTGTCAATCCTTGGATTGAGAATTCTAGCTCTCACAGGATCTTTGAATATGTCAGAGGCATGGTTAATGACCCCTTTTAGCATTGGGAGGATTTGGACAGTTTTCTGTGACTGTTCAAAGGTGTCTAGGAGGAAGTCGTTGTCTGTAGGGTCTGAATACATCTGAACTCCATGGTAGACAGCAGCTCTATTTACAAGCTGTCCAAAGCCAATATTGTCATCTGATGGAGATGGCTTTGTTGGAAATAGCTGGGGATCCGGGAGGTCTGGGGGATCTATTGGGTTACCATAATCGTCCCAATCGTCCTGTAGCACGTCAGTGTCGTCATCAGGGTCAGTGAAAGGGTAATTGTTGCCTCCCCCACCCTCTAAATCATCATTGTCATCCTGCGGGGGTGGTGGAAGTTTGGAGGCTGTGGAGGAGAGATAGGATTAGTTGGAAGAACAGGCTCAGGAGGAAAGACAGGAGAAGAGGGTCTTATAGGTGAAGTGGAACAGTCTTTTTTCATCACAGGCACTGAGAAGTGTCTGGTGTATCCAGCTTCCTCTTTTTGTGTGGAACAGCAGCCACATGTCCTGTTTTGGGGTCTATATGGAGTTTTTTCTGCTTCTGATAGACAGGATCCGGTCGAAATAGTTATTCCTCCTCGGTAACCGCTTTAGACGCCGACTTCTTTGGGTCCAAGCAGGGTTTGGACTCCTGCTCCGAGGCCTTAGGAGGTGGTCTGGGGTCCTTTGGCTTGGCTATGGAGATGGAAATCTTTTTTGGTTCCGAAGGCTTTGGTTTCGGTTTCCAATGGCTTTTCTTTCGGCGTCGAGGTAGTCGGTGCCAACTTCTTTTTGGGAGTAGGTTGCTCTTCCGTCTTCGGTGCCGAAGGCGCCTGGGGGACACTGAGATACGGTTTGCTCGGTCCTGAGCTACCGGAAGGCTTGTCCTTTATCTTCGGAGCCGGGTCTGGGGGTGTGGCTTCTGAAGCTTGTTTTCGGTCGTGACTGGGGCCAGCAGGCGAAGTCTTGACCAGGGCCTTCTTTTTTCAGGTGGAGTTGGGGTAGGGGCTGTTGTACTCACTCGTTGATCAGGAGTGATGTGGTCTTCTGAGTCTGAGTCGTCTGCTTCGGACACGATTGCCAGGGCTTCAGAATCCTCCTCCGGGACATCGGGGCCTTCATCGAAGATGTCCACTGGTGCCGGAGCTGCTCAATGCGTCATGATGTGTCATCGGGCCCGGCAATCACGTATGGTTTTCTTGGATCGAAAAGAGGTGCAGGCCTGGCAATTGTTCTCGTCGAGTTCGGGCGAGAGACACAGGTTACAGACCTTGTGATGGTCACTGTGTGGGAATTTCGCTTCCCAGACTGGGGGCATTTTTTGAAGGGAGTCCTTTCCATGAGATGTAGGCCCGAATGGCGTTGATAGGCCCTGCGGTCCGTGCTGACGACTGGAATCTAGTAGCTCAGATGCACGTCGAAGATCACGCGATCGAAAACAATACCGTCGAGTAGTAGATAGTTTGCGCGTCGAAAAGTTTTGGAGAATAAGGTGCCGAACAGGAGCACAAAAGTTACATCCGAACCCAATGGCAGAAACAAACAATCTGAGGATGGAGTCGATGCCCATGCGCACTATCGTACAAGGGAGGAGTCACCTATCTCGTGACTACAAAAGACTCTTCCAAGACAACAACAACGTGCAAGCATACGAGCCCAACACCAGATGGCGATCTATGCATTGTGTACAATCTGCAGCTCATATGCTTCGAACAAGTTACTTGCCTGTGGTAACAATCTTTCTGGTGGATACTATCTACCTACAGATTCCCTACCTGTAGAATAATCTCAGGCTTCAGACTGGATCTGGAAACTTCAAAGCATTCAAGTCACCGGGAGGGCTTCAAATTGAAGCCGAAAGTGATATCTGATCTCTAACACCCTATACAGCAGTACCCAACAAAGAGCTGATCAGTCAGACATATTTGGTGTAATCAAGGTAGAAGCTGACTACCCACCTAGGATCCAACCTGCGAAGCCGCTCCACCTCCTTCCTAGGGTGAGGCAGGTTAAAAGATGTTTGGCAGGGAGATGGACTGACATAAGTAAAAGGGATTGGGTAACAGGCAACAATGTCTCCACAGGTTAAAAATTTCAAAGACAATTACTAGATTGTAACATAAATAAGGCTCCCTGTTTTCCGTTTTTACTGATTTTTACAGATGAATACAGACAAAAAACATTGATTTTCTTGTCTGTATTTATTTTTAAATGTGGCTAAAAACGGAAATTGGGTTGCTTTTTGAGTAATTTTAAATACTGTCTGCCATGACTGCAAGGCCAATAGATGTGTGGATTGATAGCTAAGGTGGTTAAAAAAGAAAGGCATAGGAAAGAGGCTTTAACAGCAGTAGATATGCACAAGGTTGAAACTGAAATGTGCAGATTTTCATATTAGTGCACCGATTTATCTTCTGCGGGTTTTCACAGCACTGAAACCTGGCAGACATTCAAGCATGAGTGCATATTTATCGGTTAAATAAATGTGGAAATATACTAATTTCTTCTTAATTTCTCCACAAAACCCAAAATAATTATGGATAAACAGATAAAATTAGCAAAAAATAAATATGGATAAATACAGACAGAAATGCGTAAAAAACAAATACCATAAAACCAGGAGCATTAAACAAACAACAAAAGGAAGCCAAGAAGGAAAGGAAAAACACAAAAGTTGAATATCGCAATCTGTATTAAGGATTTATGAAGAAAAGAACAAGTTACTTACCTTCGGTAAGGATATATCTGCAATAAACATTAGTTAGTTAGATTCCTCACCTTAGAATATCCCCAGGCGTCAGGCTGGATCCGTAAAGATTTTGTCAGCAATACCCTTGCGCGTCGCTAGGCGTCGACTGCGGCTCCGCGTACGTCGTCGGCTTTCTTAGACGCCGCCCTCGCGCGCTGACGTCAGTTCTTGTACATAGCTTTCCGCGCCAGGAACGCAGAGCCATGCAAGAGACCGACACTGGTGCCAAAAAAGTCTAGGGCCCCGAAAGGGATAACCTCAAACCTAGATATCGGTTCGCAGAACGGGGAGGATGGGTGAGTCGGTGAGGAATCCAACTAACTAATGTTTCTTACAGATTCCTCACCTTAGAATAGATACCCCAGCAATACCAACCCCGGTGGTGAGTCTGCGAACCAAGTTCACACCAGAAAGCCCTGGAGAACAGAACGGCCAAAGAAGCCGTCTCTCCGGACTTGGCTGTCCAGGCAATGTGTGCAGCGAGGCCCACGTTGCTGCCTGACAGATGTCCTGCAGAGGAACTCCCCGGCCCAGGGCAGGTGTCGCCACTGTGGCCAGATTGGAATGGGCCCTCAGCCCTATAGGAGGTTCCTTTTTAGCTAAGGAGTAACAAGCTTTGATACACAAAACGACCCACCGAGAGATGGTTCGCTTGTGCACCGCTTGCACCTTCTTAGCGCCCACGTAGCCAACAAAGAGTTGGTCGTCCACCCTGAACTGCTTGGTGTGGTCCAAATAAAAGGACAGTGCCCGTTTTGGGTCCAGATGGTGGAGCCGCTCTTCCTCTTTTGAAGGATGCGGAAAGAAGGTGGGCATCGTAACCGACTGCCAGATGTGAAAGGCAGTTACCCCTTAGGGAGAAAGGAAGGACAAGTCCTGAGAACAACCTTGTCCGGATGGACAGAAAGAAAGGGAGACTTAGAAGAAAGAGTGTAGTTTTGTATTTTTTTTTTTTACAAATATGGCTGTTCACTAGAGCAGAGCTATGTGTGTTCTGGAGCCTTACTCTCTGGTCTGATGGGATATGGCGGCTGTGGCATAGACCGTAACGGTATCATGTCCCGGTGAATTTCTATTCTAGCCCACCTGATTATGGTACACCACCCGGGCAAGGGCCAAAGACCACTCAGATGCGTAAGCCTTTGCATGTTCCTCAAGGACGTAACACGAAAAACTCGGACGTATCACGTCCTACCCTCTAAAAGCGGCTAGCACAAATGGTGGAGGCCAATCTGCCTCTGCCAACAAAGTGTTGTATGAAAAGGTGAGATTTTCCCAAAGAAACGCCGTCATTGTACGTTGTATATCACCTTCAATTTGGAAGACAATTTCATAGTCTCTATCCGGGGAGGGGGGGCAACTCGTTTATCTGCTGTTTCTACTGTAATGAATGCATCAGTTGCTCTCGCCTTCAGACAGACGCAGTGCCTCCTGCACTATGGTAACCTCCGCAGCGCTGTCTAGCAGAGTCACTGCCTATGTCCAATCGAGAAACCGCGTTCTCACCGTCTGAGGCATACTTCGTTGTTGAAGCGGCAACTTTTTTCTTTTGATACGTGGTTCTAAAACGAGGAAGATCCTCTTGTTTGGCTTTATTGTCAAACTGTCAAGGTTGATCACGTCCCTGATGTGTGGTCGGACCTTTGCCATGATCCTGCGTTCCCCACCACCGACTTGAGAGTTTGATGTTTTCTGTAAAGAACGAGGAAAGCGCTGATCAGGGACTTGAAATCTATCAGGAGTCTTAATTTTCGAACGGTCGTACACGTCATAAGTATGCTAAGAAGACTCAGGTGTCGGTGAACCTGCTTCTGTTTTTTATTTTTCCAGTTCTTGTTAGGAAATAACGGGCGCCCATCATTCTCAGTCTGGGCTTTTTGTTGAATTTGAGCTTGAGTTTGCATTTGAGTAAAAGGCTTAATTCCTAGACTATTGCGCACTAAGGTTTTATAAGCTTTAGCAATAATCTTTGTGTCAGGATCCGGGCCCAATGCGCCTACAAGAACTACCACTCCCAGAAACCCCTGCGCATGAGGGGGAGGAGCCAAAGGGCATAAAATGCCCAGGACACACGCACTACGTTGTGCGTAATTGACGAAGAATTTGAAATCGACGAGCGGAAGCTCTTACCCGTGTTTTTCCCGCTTTTGGATTGCAAGCAGCGGGGATTGAGTTTATTTCGGCCGAGGATTTCGGCATCAGAGTCAGACGGAGAATCTGGGTTTGCTTGGTCGACGGTACTTGTTCGGGTATCGCCTCGAGACAGGACCGGAGGCATTTCCGAATCGCTACGACACCTAAAGGGCGCAGCCGACGGAGTCTGGAATACATGCGATGGCAGCGTGAAAGAGGGGGGTGCGCACGGATCCCGATACAAGCTATTACTAGCACAACAATACTGGTTCTCATTTCGAGGGACACATAGACCTCAGATAAGGTCTAGAGACATAGTCCATGCAAACTCTGGAAGGTACATTTGAACGCGCACAGGTATAGGACAAGTATATCAATCAGGCGGGGTGGCATTTAGAACTATCGCAAACAGTCTAGCGCAGGAAAGGAAATTCCGGCAGCCATTTGAAGGGTCTCGCGAAGACATACCATTATTATTTTCTGTTAAGTGTGCATCCCGAGAGTGAGGGGTGTACGCTATAAGAGTGACATATACAGCGTTCTGATATCTCTCAGCTTACAAACAGAGCCTCTCATCAAAAAACTAAGGTTAAGGTACACAACAACCCAAGACTTCTGGTGATAGTTTGAGAGTGGTCATGTGGTGTATGGTTACGCAACCGAGTTGTGGTGTGCGTGTGTAAGCGAAACTAAGGAAGCTCGTTTTACGAGTATTGATAACTGGTTAGTGAGACCTACTGAGAGTAGATAAGTGGTATTGCATTGTATTTTTATTCTGGTTTGTATATTAACTTTCTTTACAGGTTCTACTCCCCGCTGTTCCCATCCTTCCCTTCCCTCGCTTGATTGCTCCAGTCTTCCGTGCCTTTAGTGCAGGAAGTTGGTGACGTCGAGAGGTGGACCCCATATAGCGTCGCCCGAATCCTGAGGAGTATCGGACCTGGGACCGATTCACGACAATTTGGCAATTTGCGCTGTTTGTCTGCATCAGCCACAGCCTCTAAGCGTTGCGCCACTTGTAAGCGCACAGCATCACCCTCAAGATTAGCAAAGATCATATCGCAAACAATGTCGAACAAACCCACCAGTCTCATTCTTAGCTACAGGGCCGCCTCGGCCCCATGTTCATCTTGAACACGTTTAATCACGTAAGGGAGAACGGTTATTGAGGGGGTCCGACGCACATCAAATATACCCCTCCAAACAATATACCCCATGTGTTACAATCAGCTAATTCCAGAACCAGGCCTTTTAGCAGTCTCACGGTCAGGATCCTGTGTTTCTCCACAGTCGTGATACTTGGAAAAACAGCTTTGAGTTGTCCAAACTTTTCAGCAAGCCAATGAGGAAGTTTATCCTTATTTTGCGGACGCTAGCCCATCACAGAATTAATTATTACTGGACTGATGATTACACCACCAGGTGCAGGTGATTGCGCAGCAACAAAAGGTGGTCCCATCTGGAAGTTGAGTGACCTGAACTGAATTACAGCTCTATGTACACCTATTAATGAAGTATGCAATACGCGTGGCCCTGCGACTGTAGCTGTGAGATAATTTGGGTGCGGGGTTTACCCAGCTAAAACGGGCCAAGTGGCCCCATCGATCGATAAGGGGCCTAAACAGACTGGTGTAATAGGCTGAGGAAGGGCGCCATTAAACCATATTGCATGTTGCCAAGCAGTTAGCGGAACTTCAAGAGACATATAAGGTCGATAATTCTGAGGAAGGGCTGTGGCAGTATATTCGTGAAACAAATGATCTGTCCCATCGACTGCCGGAAAGCTGACCCAAGAATAAAACACCTCGAAGCAGTGATCTGCATCTGCTTCCACAACAACAATTAGCGCAACACAAGCATTAGGGACTCCATATTGAGTCAAATAAGCTGTGACTGGTGCCCGGTAAGGCGGTGTAAGGACAACCGCCATCATCAATAGTAGAGAACAACAACTTATGTGTGGCAACGGGTTAATACGAAAGAGAAAGACATTTGAAAATTCAAACTTGAAAAATCTATCAAATAGCACAATATAGGAGGCTACACCGTCACAACCGCCTCCGGAAACAGATGTGAGGGGTTTGTGGACAAGCACTACTCAGGAGTCTCGCAGATGAGAACCAGACCAAACGTTGGCGGTGCCATGTTGCGGGGATTCTGCACACAGAACTATGCGCAGAAAAACTTGACCTCGGTGTATGGAGGCTGAACCTTCCTACCACCTTAGTGCCCAAAATCCCCAAACCGACTAGCTATAGTGTCTCATTCATTCTCCTACATAATCATGAAGCTACAAATGATTAGACAAAACAGAACACAATACTCCCGACTCTCTCAGGAATCGCGGTAGCAAGACATACTCGTACTTATCCACAATAAGAATTGTCAGAGTCACTGTTATAGTTCAAAATGTTTATTTAACTATCGTGCTCTGTAATGCAGTATACGAGTCACTACCAGCAGCGAAATGCATACACCTAAAACAGTTAGCATTGTTACAATTCCATAGAATACAATAGGGGAGGTCATCATAAACAGACAGTGGAAAAAGGACTATAAGGTCTATCCACCCTCCCCTTGGTCAGGTTAAGTTTATAATATAAAGGAAGATCTCTGGGCTTTTTCAGCAGACTCCATACCTTAGTGCTTAGATGCAAGCTTTACATCATAGGGTCAGCATAGCTCTTCTCCCTGGAAAGGTCCCTCTCCAAGTGTGTGTATTGAATAATTTGCATCCCCGTAATATCAAAGCACTACTTTCCAGCAGCGCAGCTGTGTTAGCATATTTTGTCTAGGTGCTTGGGACTGACCAGAACAGAATAACAAGGGGCATTTTTTAACGACCTTGCACATCGTGTTCAGACTAAACTCCAGGAACAGGCAGAGAACGCAGAAAGCAGACAGTTCTCACGTGAAAAGCACAGAGTCTAGCAAAATAAAGTCATTTAGTAACATGCGCAAAAGCAGCATCATGGCAGCAGAGCTCATGCTAACTTTAGCAATACCAACAATGACCCTAACGGCCATATAACAGAACAGCTGCCGCTTACTAAAGAAGAAAACCTTAGACAGCCCAGATACTGATAATAGTCCCTCGGGCTAGAGGCTGCTGCAATTCCAGTGATTGGGCTGTGGTCTTGCTTGCATTAAATTGTTCCAAGGCGGCTTCAGCTTTGTCCCCGATAGCTTCATCGAAGGGTAAGTACATCAGGTTGGCCTGCACAGTGGCTGAAAAAACGGCATGTTAATGGATAGTGCTCAAGGTCTTCATGGCACATTCTACAGAATCTGCAGTGTTCAGATACCACCCACACGATGAACACCATCCACTCCGGCTCCCCAACCGACCCCTGCCCACACCACATCTTCAACAAAGCCGACTCCATCATCGCACCCAAACTCCAGAACATCATCAACAGCTCCTTCGCATCCGCCACCTTACCAGAGAGCTGGAAACACGCCGAGCTCAGCGTCCTCCTGAAGAAACCCACCGCGGACCCCACGGACCTCAAGAACTCCCCCCCCCCCCCCCATCTCGCTCCTCCCCTTTCCGGCCAAAGTCATCGAGAAGATAGTCAACAAACAACTCTCCGCCTTCCTCGAGACCAACGGATCTCTCGACCCCTCGCAGTCCAGCTTCCGAGCAAACCACAGCACCGAGACCGCCCTCATCGCAGCCACCGACGACATCAGGTCCCTGCTCGACAACGGGGAAACAGCTGCCCTCATCCTCCTGGACCTCCTGGCAGCCTTCGACACCGTATGCCACCGCACCCTGATACAGCGCCTCAGCAACATCAGAATCCAAGGAAAGGCCTTGGAATGCATCATCTCGTTCCTCGCGGCAGAACCTAGAGAGTCCGCCTTCCCCCGTTCCGGTCCGTGGCCACCAAAGTCATCTGCGGCGTCCCGCAAGGATCCTCGCTTAGCCCCACCCTCTTCAACGTCTACATTAGCCCCCTCGCAGCCATCGCACGCCAACACAACCTCAACATCATCTCCTATGCCGACGACACCCAGCTGATCCTCTCCCTCACCAACGACCCCGCCACAGCCAGAGCCAACCTCCAGGAAGGAATGAAAGACGTCGCGGAATGGATGAAGCTCAGCCGGCTGAAACTGAACTCAGATAAGACGGAAGTCCTCATCCTGGGAACATCCCCCTCCGCCTGGGACGACTCCTGGTGGCCCCCTGCCCTGGGCTCCGCTCCAAAGCCAACGGACCATGCTCGCAACCTGGGCTTCATCCTGGACTCCTCCCTCACGATGACCAAGCAAGTCAACGCCGTCTCGTCATCCTGCTTCAACACCCTGCGCATGCTCCGAAAGATCTTCCGGTGGATCCCTACCGACACCAGGAAGAAGGTCACCCAGGCCCTCGTCACCAGCCGACTGGACTACGGAAACACCCTCTATGCTGGAACCACAGCCAAACTACAGAAAAGACTCCAGCGCATACAGAACGCCTCTGCACGACTTATCCTGGACACCTCCCGCTTCAGCCACATCTCTCCCCAGCTGAGAGACATGCACTGGCTCCCCATCAGCAAGAGGATCACGTTCAGACTCCTCACCCACGCACACAAGGCTCTCCACAACATGGGACCCACATACCTCAACAACCGCCTCACATTCTACACACCCACCCGCCACCTCCGCTCCACCAGCCTCGCCCTCGCCACCGTCCCGCGCATCCGCAAGACCACCGCCGGAGGAAGATCCTTCTCCTACCTGGCGGCCAAGACATGGAACTCCCTCCCCACCCACCTACGACTGACCCAGAACCATCTCTCCCTCAGGAAACAGCTCAAGACCTGGCTCTTCGAGCAGTAGCGGATCTCCCTCCCCCCAGCGCCTTGAGACCCTACGGGTGAGTAGCGCGCTTTACAAATTGATTGATTGATTGATTGACTTAATATGGCATGAAGTGTTCTGTCTGTCTTTGACGTCCTCCTGGAGGTGAGCTTTCATTCCTCTGGGACATATGGAGTGACTAACTGGGCTATGTACCATAAGGGATGCGTATGTCATGCTAGAAGGCAGATGGTGCTCAAGGACTTCAAGGCGATGCTGCCCACCGAAAACATATTTTTGCCCCACGCTTCAAGGTATTTAGACTCCCTATCCGACAGAACTGAAAGGAATGTACCTACCACTTGTCCGGTGGAACAAGAAGTCTGAATAATCAAACTTTCTGGTGAATGGTGTGCGGAGAGGAAGGGAGAATTCTCAGGTGTGGGGAGGTAGCGTCTTGCCACTAATCGGATCACCACTGGTGTTGGGTTTCTCCGAGGCTGCCATGACTGGTTACACAGAGTCTTCATTGAAGGGAAGCAGGGGTTCAGAGATTAGTGCGGAGGGAAGAAGGACCTCTGTGAGGTCATTCGTTGTGGCATCTACCAAAGGCAGCTGTTGATCCAGCACCTCAGCTGCTTTCTCGACCACAAGAGAATTTACATGACCTCCAGGTGTTTCGGTCCAAGGGGAGCTACGATCTCGATTTCTAATGAGGTGTTTAGCCCAGGGGTCGAGGAGCCTGTCAGCTCATATCCTGCTGGTATGCATCGTCCATGTAAATAGAGATTTGACAAACAGAAATCATATATCCTCTGCCTCCACTAGTCCTCTTCCAAGAGCCTCTGAGCTTCCCTTCAAGCTGTTCCCACCTCTTTACTGAGGAGGGAGCTCCAAAAACGGTACAGACTGTGCCGGTGTCTCTGAATAGGACCATGGAGGAGGCAGAGGTCGCAGCCATGATGGCTTCTGTGGCACAGCCTGCCAAGGCACCTACGTCTGAGGAATGGTGCAGCACCAGATGTGAAAGCAGGAGTAGGGCCATTCCCAAGGGTTTGGCGCCAAGCAACACCAGTGTCAAAGGCACGAACATGGGCAGGCAACATGGCGTCATGGAACCACAGGGTATGCCAGATGGAGCCTTGGCTCTGACGAATATTTTGAACATGGAGCTGAGAAACACTTCTGGGTCCGAACACCACAAAAGGAATTCTAGGTAAGAGGAAGCTGGTGCTGGGAAATCTGGAAACACTGGAATCTGTGCAAAAGCTCCAGGAGTGTCTGCGCCAGTGGAGATTTAGGCAGATATAGGGCCATGTAAGGCAGAAGCGCTGAGCCACTTGGAATGGCTGGTGGCTCCACCACAACGAATTCCAGCTCCGAGGATGACGATTCTAAGAAAGATGAAGGAGCATCTAGACTACTCAATTTGGCCATGTTTCTTGTGCTTATTTTATCTCTGCTTTTTTGTTAGGAAATGCAAAAATGGAGGCCCTGAATGTGTACTTAAGTGACAACAGCTCAGCCTGTCTTTGCAAGCCTGGCCTATCCACAACTTGGCCTCTTGCTCCTTGATAACCTTAGCGTGCACAATAAGGTAGAACTCACATGATTAAGAGTCATGGTACAACACTAAGCTCCACAAGCAGATAAGGGTCGGTTAGGTATATCTATACCTTGCAATCCTTACAGGGCTTGAAGCCAGAACATTCAGGACACATCGTACTGCATGGTAGAACGTTTTTGTGAGTAAAAAAACAAAACTCTCTGGAAAGAATGTGCACAGGAATTGCATTGAAGGTGTGGAAGAAAGGACAGTGCCAATGTTGCGTGGGGGTATATGGTTTTGGTGACATCATTCAGTGTTAATACAAAGCTAGCACCCCACTAACAGCAGCTTTAGAGCTTTGAAATTTCCAGCTTTAGTCGGACACATGGGATTATTCTACAGTTGAGGAATCTACAGGTAGAAGTATCAATAAGAAAGCCATAGTCTCAAGCTGCAGGGATCGAGGAGATTGTTACACAGAGCCCAAACATCTTGTACACTGGAAAACAAACACTTTAGGTGTGAAGAAGGGTCAAGCATTCCAAAGAGAAGGCATCCTTGAGGTCTTGCCTTTGGCAGTGGGATAGCAAATTCTCTAGCAGAAGCTTTGAGCTCAAAGTTCTAGATTCGCCATGATTTGCATTAGGCTGCCATTTAAGGGCTGGGTCTGGAAGTGTTTATTTACAAACTTTTTCCATGGGGACAGGGAGAACATGGCGGCCGCGAGCTAATCGGTCGCTTGCCGTGCTGGAGGCTTCTCCTGCCTTTGAGATGGTAGCGGATTAAAGCGATGCATATTCAAGAGATTATGGCAGTGCTTGTGCGTTACCGCGCGAGTAATGTCTAGAAATCTGAATTATTTTATCTGATTGACCGTACCTTGGGGATGTGCGTCGGTGCCCTGGGGGACCCGCCGCGTTGCCTCGCTGCTGCATCCGAGTTGAGGAGGAGTTGGAGGCTGGAGGCACGCTGGTTGTTCCGCGTTCGTCAGTTCCAGGTTGCTTCCTGCTACGCGAGCGGCAGAGACAGCACCTGTCGGGCGGCGGGAGCCGCCGCTTCCACACTGGACGACGAGGCGGTGTAGCAACGCGCCGTTGCTGAGGAAAGTTCGGCTGCAGTTGGAGAGGTAGCGGCGATTGTCTCGGGGGGGGCAGCAGCGCCGGGCACAAGGTAACATAGTAAACCTCCCAGTGGGAGAATCCCTAGGCCATCATATTCTACCCTACTGCCTTAGAAGGAAGGGCAAGGGCAGGGAGGTTGGGCAGCTGGAGACTGTGGTTGGAGGCAAAAGTGAGAAATAATCCTGGTAAACCGGGTAAAATAGGTAGGAAAAATAAAAAAACAACTTCCAAATTTAATCCACAGGCTGAACCAGAAAAGAAGGAGGGTTTCGTCATCAGTGCCTTAAAGAATATTACAAAAGGATCTTCTCTTGATGTACAGCAATCTGAAGGGGAGTTAGCGCAAAAATGTGATTAAAAAAAATAGAAAAAAAAAAAAAAGTAAAGGTCCTAAAAACACCAAAGGGAAAGGCCTCTTCCCGGGGGCTAAAGTTATGGTGACCCCCTCGCTGAGGTCATATTTTAAGGTCTTACCTCAGGTTTTGGACGTGGTTGAACAGGGTGAAGCTCTTAGAACGAATAGCGTGCAGCCCCATCCTTCTACGAACATGGCGGCTGAGTGTCTTCTGCCGGTCCCGGAGCTCTGCCCCCAACAGAAAACCAGTGCGGACATTGCACAAATCTCTGCCCTGTCCTAGAGTCCTTCTATTACATTAGAGCCACAGCCGCAGTTACAATCGCAGCCACAGTTACAGTCAGAGATACAGCTGAGGAGTAAATCGCAGGACAGCCAAGAGATAGATACAGAGACATTAGCAGCCTCTGAATTTAATGAGATCCCAAATTTGAAAATTTTCTCTAAAGTCAGAAGAGACGAAGCTGTTGTGACTCATGGAAGGTTGGAAGTAAATATAGATGTGGGGGCAGGGGGTAGTGATCATCCCCCCCCAGATATTGGGCTAGAGTCCTTGTTCCTCACTATGGCATCCGATATTAAAAAGGGTTTTGCAACTTCAGATGCAAATCAGGGGGATATCAGGCTTTTTTGTGAAAATCTGGAGAAAAAGTTAGATATCTTAAATTCCAGGACGGGAGTTCTAGAAAACTCGGTAGAAGAACTTAAGACAACTGGGAGCAGCCAAAGACGATATCACCCTACTTAGAAAAGAGGAAACTGCACTCAGAGACCGAGTGGAGTCACTGGAAAATCATTCTAGGCGCAACAATTTGCGCCTTTTGAAAGTGCCAGAGGGGAAAGAAGGAGAGGACCTAAAATCCTTTATAGTAGCCCTTATTAAGTAAGTGGTACAGATTGACATATCAGAAGAGGAATTGAGGCAAGACATCCAGAGGATACATAGGGATCCTCATAGGAAAAATCCTAACCGTACAAAGCCAAGGAGGATCCTTATTAACTTCCTTACTTTCGAAATAAAAGAGAAAATATTGATGGCGGCTCTTAAATTAAAAACTTTGAAATCAAGAGACTTCATCTTTGAGATTAGGTCTGATCTCTCGCGTGCTACTTTGGATCGCCAGTGGGAGTTGGGGAGGAGAATGCAAGACTTTAGGAAACTGGGGGCAGTGGTCCAACTCAAGTTTCCGTCCCAACTGAGGATCATGCTGAACAACAAGATGTACAATGTACGTACAGTACAGGAGGCAGATGATCTGTTAGAAAGTTGTAAATAAATCCTTCCTCACACTATGTTAAACGATGCATAGCAGGTAATCACCCGCTATAAGTTAAGTGATGTCTTGTTTTAGGGTCAAGTACTTCCACAAGTTATACAAACTAAATCTTACACTCTATAAATAAAGGTATCCAAGAAAGAAGTGACTCAAACAGATAGATTCACCAAAGAACAAAAATATATTTCCACTACAACGTTTCAGCTTCCGCCTTCCTCAGGTAGTACAAGATGGTTTGCTCTGTGGCTGCACAGATGGCAGCTGAATTTTCAAAAAGCATCATGAGTGAAGATTCCATTTGGAATGTGGAATCAATGCAGTCCTGAGAGCTCTTGAGATGTATTTTTGTTCTTTGGTGAATCTATCTGTTTGAGTCACTTCTTTCTTGGATATTTTATTTCTTTGTGACTCATTGTATCCTTTGGGATCCAGATTTTTGCCCTGGCTGGCTGTTGTTTTCTTGTGATCCTTCATCTTCAACTATAAATAAAGGTAGATATACACAAGCACTGTCACTAATAAAAAATAAATAAACAAATAAAGAAAAATAAATTAAAAGGCAGGAAAGAGGCCACCGGCCGGCAGAACCTGGAGTTTCCAGGTAAATAGGGATTGGGTTTTCTAAGGGGGGGTGGGGTAGACGTAAGGGGTGAGGTGGAGGTGGAAGTGGAGGTAGCACTGGGAATGGAGCAGAGGGGTAAAAATAAAAAAATAAACAATCCTCATCAGTCTTTTAGCCTCATTAGGTTTTTCTTTTATTAGTTTTTCAAAACTGATGCTGAAAAGTAGGATTGGTATAGGATGGGGTAGGGTCAAACTGCGGTCCCTTTAGTAACCATGAAGATGATCCAATGCCTTTCATGGAATGTAAATGCCCTTAGAGTCAGAAGTAGGAGGGAAATAATATTGCAATATTTGAGAGATTCACCCGCACAAAATTATTTAGCCGGAAACCCACCTTATTAAAAAGGAATTTATTGAAATATGCTGTAAGCTTAGGTGGGTAGAACACTGTCTCTGTTCCGGTCAGCTATCTAATGTTAGAGGGGTGGCCATATTGATCAAAAAGCAAGCCAATGTCATGGTTCAGGATATGAAAACAGACTCCAGTGGTAGATGGGTCTTAGCAAGGATCTTAGTAGATAACGTCCCTAGCACTGTAGTCGGATATTACGGTCCTAACCAAGACGACCCTTCAACATTAAAAATATTTTTTTCACACTTATTAGGGCTTCCTGATAAAACAATTCTTGCTGGAGATTTTAATGTAGTTCTAAATCCGCAATGGGACAAATCACCAAATAGTAGGACTAATATCCCATCCAAATCTAGAGCCTTTTTAAAATCTATGATGAAACAAAACGCTTTAATTGATATCTGGAGGGAGAGGTCTGGTACCCAATTGGGGGGTGTCTTTTTATAATAAAAAATATAGACACAAATCCAGGATAGACTATATTTTAATCAGTAATGATCTGAGAAGTAACATTAAAGATATAGACTATCTGACTCCTCATCTTTCAGATCACGCAGCTGTTTGGATGGAATGGGATTTAGTAAAGAAACCCCAACAAAGAGTTTGGTCGAACGATTCTTTTAGATAATGAGGGTATCACTTTTCAGTCCCAAGAAATTAAATCTTTTTTAGATATTAATATTGGCTCTGCCGATATTACGGTTGTGTGGGACACTTTAAAAGCCTTTTTGAGAGGACTGGTCACAAACAGGACCTCATATAAAAATAAGAAGTATAGGGAGGAAATTTCACAATGAGAGGACCAAATGAAAGAGGCTGAAAAAAACATAATCAAAGGGGCAGATCAGGAGCAGATTAAAAAAATCAATTGATAAACTAGATTCTCTCAAAGCCCAATTGGAGAGTATAGTCCAGGCAAGAATCTCCAGCAGATGGGCGGTCAGTAAATTAGCGCATTTTGAATATGGTGAAGGGGCAGGGAGATTACTAGCTTGGAAAGCTAAATCAGATAGGGTGCGTAATCTGATCAAGGAGATACAGGATGTAGATACTAATATAATAACAACTAATGAGGATAAAATAGGAGTTGCTTTTCACACGTACTTTAAGGGATTATATGATGAAGACAACTATATAGACAAAACTACTGCCGGAGACTGGTTAAATCGAATTCCATCTTCCAGTTTTGGAATCCATTAAGAGGCAAAATCTGGAGGCAGAAATCACGCAGCAGGAAGTTAGGAAGGCTTTCTCAGCTTGTAAAACTGGTAAAGCAGCAGGGCCGGATGGCCTTCCAGTGGAAGTCTATAAATCGGTGGGAGAAGCTATAATCCCATACATGACTACACTCTTTAATAAAGTCTTAGTAGAAGGGGTAAAACCCTCCCTCTTCATGGGGAGAAGCAAACATCACCTTGATCCTGGAACCGGGTAAATCCCCTACAGACTGCGGGTCTTATAGACCCATCTCGCTCCTTAATTCCGACTATAAGGTCTTTACTAGAATTCTGGTGGATAGACTAGGGGCAGTTGCAGGAGGTCTGCTTAACACAGATCAGAAAGGGTTCTTAAAGGGTAAAAAGCTCTTTGATCTTACCTACGATCTGATAGGAGCGATCGATCTCTCTTCTAGCTTTGCTCTTCCTTTGGTGGCCATGACCCTTGACGCAACAAAAGCATTTGATAGGGTAAACTGCAACTATCTTGCTGTAGTTCTAGAGAAACTGAATTTTGGCCCAAAGTTTTGTCGAACTATAAAACGTCCTTTACAGTGATCCTTCTGCAAGGTTGGTAGTTAATGGCAATCTGACAAAGCCTTTTAGTATTAAGAGAGGAACATGACAGGGCTGCCCTTCTCCCCTTCTTTTCGATCTGTACATAGAGCCATTTGCTCAGAGTATTAGGGAGGAGCAAGCTATAGTACCATTCAGGAGTGGCTCATGGGAGAGAAAGGTCGCCCTGTATGCAGACGACATTTCAATCTTGTCATGCGACTTGGACACATCATTTCCTCATGTCATTAGGCTGGCAGAAGACTTCGGCAGGGTGTCTGGCTATGAAGTCAATGCTGGAAAAACGGAAATTATGACATGGAACCTGCCAAGGGGCCTTTACCAAACTAAGGATGACATGAGGTATTTGGGGGTCACAATTGTTTCTAATATTGAGGAGATCGCAAAGGTGAATCTCTCAAATATTCTTAAAGAGAGCCAAAATCAAATGAAATCTTGGGCTCATCTCCCCTTAACCATCTTGGGTAGAGTAAAGTTGATAAAAATGGTTATTTTACCAAGAGTAACTTTTCTCTTCAATACTATCCCCTTACATTTTGATAAACAACTTATTGATAAATTTCAGCAAGCAAATTCATTCGTATGGGCCTATAAGGCAACCAGGATCTCTTGGAAAAAACTTAGACGAAGAAGAGAAAAGGGTGGTCTTACACTCCCGGATATCCAGTATTATGCCTGGGCATTTCAATTAACATATTCAAGAATGCTGTTAAAACATCCAGATGACTCGGTTAGGGGAAAATTGTTTAAAGCAATGCTCGACCAATCAGAGCTTCCTCAAGAAGGCTTTCTCTTTAAATATGGAGATAAAAAATGTTTCAAAAAAGTCAGGCTGAAAGTCCTAAGTGGAGCGGCTCAATTGTGGGCCAGAATGAAAGCATTAATGAGTCTGGAGTATTATTCAAGATTAGCCCCGTGGTGGGATAGCCCAGGGTCTCCTAGTTGTCTTAAAGATGCGTAGTTATACCATTAAAAACAGCAGGTTTAACAACATGGGACGACTTAACTGAAGATGGCTCTCTACTTCCTTGGGCAACTCTAAATGATAAATAGGAAGGTGGTATGTCAAGATTTAAATACATACAGCTAAAAAGCTGGTCCCAGAACCATAAAAAGCCTATTGGATTGGGTAACGATCGTGAGGAACTTCTGGTCAAAAAGCCAGCTGGCAAGAAGCAGGTAGCTTCTTTTTATTGGGCAATTGAGGGCGCAATAGACGCAGACTTCAGTTTAGCCGGAGAATTATGGAATGAGTCGATTGTGGAAGGGGATAATACTGACTTATGGCAGATCTCATATAAAACCTTGTTTTCTGTTGTGAAGCCAGCTTGGCTTAGAAGAAACCATTACTTCACAAGAGCTTATTTGTCCCCTGCCAGACTCTCTAAGATGTCCAATGATTCACCGGCAAGATGCAAAAAATGCAATATGGAAAGGGCGCCAAACACACATGTTCTGGACTTGTCCGGACATTTCAGAATTCTGGCAAAAGGTGTCCTCCACTCCGTCGTCTATTTTACAACAGCTAGTTCATATCACCCTTAGCCTAATAATTTTTGGTATTCAAATGAAAATCACTGGATATTCCAGGAGTTTTCTTTTTTATGCTATTTTGCTGGCTAGATGAGAAATATGCAAAGAATGGGTAGAGGTTTCGCCTCCCATACACTCAGAATGGCTTTCATCAGTCTGCAATACATCTATTTTGGACTTGGCCAGATAAAAAAACTGTAAGAAGAAAGCAATTTGGGATTGTCTATCAAAATGGCACCCAGCTCACATAGTATAATCACATTTTTTCCCCCCCCCTATGATTAGGCCTTTCGGACAGCTCCTCGACCGAGATGGTCGGATCCCCCTCCGCATCATTGGGTCGCCAGGTAATACTGTTTGGAGGTGGGCTTCGTCCACAACTCTGGTCTCTGGTTTGATTAAAATCAGAAGAGAGCATGACCACCCTCTCTTAAACAGCGAGAGGTGAGCAACAGGTCGGATGCAGGTATACCACTGGTAGGTTGGCGAAAGGGCAATACCCCTAATAAATAAACCTACTTCTCCATCGTGAGTAACAGTGGAGACCAGCAGATTGCCAGTTTGCGGGGGTCGGAGGCTAATGAGGCTTAAAAACAAACAAAAAAATATATAACTTTTTCCATGGGCATCGATCTAGGCAGAGCCTCTATTTGACTCAATGTTGCAGTTAAACCCACAATACCCTCTAATGTACCCTCAATTCAAGATACTTTTTTCCACTTTGCTCTACTCCTCTTTCACCAGGGAGGTGAGGGGGCCACATGTGAATCTAGAAGAACTTCAGCCTGCAAAACCATTCTAATAGGTAAGTAACTGTTTTCTTTTGCAGCAGGAAAGTCTTCTAGATTCACATGCTGTGCACTGATTACTTAGCGGTGTGTCTCCTGCTACAAGGGGTGTGAAGTAGGGGGTGTACTAAACACATGCCTTTCTGTACCCAATGACTGTGGCGCATGTGCTATGAAGAAATGTTTAGACTTTGATATCTTTTGTTTCCCGGATACAATACATTATAGCTCTATTTATATTTTACTTATTCCATACTAAATGCTGCACTGAATTGCCTGTGAAAAAAACTGCGGTAACTGTATTTGGTTAACATAAAACAGTTATATCACTTTGTTAATAAATCGAGTCAGTTTTCTCAGAATTTCCTTATCCTTTTAAATAGTTAGATATGGTTCCTCGACTGTAAGCACTTGTCTTTTACTTACTGTTCTTTAAGAAGAGTAAGTGTTGTTTTGGGAGTTAAGAATTTCCGAGAAACTTTATGCATCAGCTCAAAGAATGGTTTCATTAGCCCAGATAACACCGAATTCAGATTACTTTGTGGTGGGTAACAGTGAGTGGAAGATATAACCTTGTCACCCTTTCCAAGAACCATGTGATAGCAGGCATGAAAGAAGACTGTAGGTAATGATGCAATATCAGATAATTGCACTGTTATTTCATAACTATTGTCCACATAAGGGCATAATACGTTGTACTGTGTAGTAGAGTGTTTGCATGCTTCTTTTATGATATATAGGCATTTTTGGTTAACTGAATTGTGTTATTTCATGAGCCAAGTTTCTAACTTCAGAATTCTTGGATTTGCATGGAATACCTTCTCTCTTGCATTGTCAGAGTGTCTTTTTACATTGTAATTCGGACTTTTTATTTTTTCCTGTCCTATCTGTAGAAGATGTGACTATCATATTTGGTGTGGCTATCTCAGTGGTACTAAGATGACTGTCCTAATGGAACTCTTGAATATCTTTATGACCATTGAAATGTGGTATCGGAGGAAAAGCAAAGTTGTACCAGTTTATCAACAATACATTCCCCTCCAACCGGGGATGGTAATGTCTGGATGTAAAGCTTTGACATTTTGTGTTTTCTACAGATGCGAACAGGTGTAAATGTTCAGTTCCCCAGTTCATGAACAGCTAATCAACAACTAACTTATTTAGCTCCCACTTGTGTGATGTACCTGTCTGTCTACTTAATTCGCCTATGTGCACATTTTGTAAACCTGCCGCAAAATGTGACAACTGAGATGATACTTATAACTGCCCATCAACACGTTTAAGCTAGGTTTCATAGTGGGCACGAAATTCTGCTCCACCTGCTTGTTTAAGTAAAACATTACAGTTGTGTTGAACTAAATTTGTTCCCTTTAGATTTGGTTTTGAAAATGCTTTCATCATTGGTTAAATTGTCTTATGTTCTAGATAGTTTAGGTGTTTCATTTCTTCTCAGAGGCGCATAGTACTCTTATTTTGAGTTATCTCAAGTGTGCAACCCACCATGTGAAGAATGTTAGGATGGCTTTTGGACTGGAGTTTTGAAAGGTTTGCCATTCAACATATTTTCTTTGTTCCACCATTTTCACTCTATGGTGACCTTGCTTGTTAGAACCATTCGATGTTCCAGTCACCTTGTCTTTTGGACTACTGACTGGTCAACCATTCATGTTTGTCTCGAATGTAATTGCACACATGAAGAAATCATCCCCAATAGCTATATAACTGTTTCCACTGTAAGACACAGCCATCTAATAAACAAGTACTTCTTCCCCAAATGTTTGTGTCCTAGTCATCGACTGGTAGGCCATCGTCTTTCTTGTGTCAAAATATTTCTTTTTGGTAACAAGCTGAATTTCTCCCAATTGATAAAGGCCAAACGATGTGTTTCAATATCAGAATGTAATTTACAGAGTACTACCTGGTCCCTTACTTCTGCTGCAAACCTTTCAATTGCACCATTTTGTAACAATTCCTTTTCCTTCTGTTGAAAAATATTTAGCTATTCTTTCCCATATCTGTGTCTGACTTGATTGAAAGTGGTTTTCACATGAAATTTGGACAGTAATTACATTGAATAATATTTAGGGTCCACTTCTCTGTCGTTGTGCTTTCCCAGTCACTGAAGAAGTCCATTATTTGGTTCCCTACGTGTGTTCTTTGATGAGGTGGCTATCATATAAAGTAATTTTGAAGTAGAGGCAGGCCTTTAGCAGGCTGACCCCTGGTTTTTCCACTCAATGATAAGTGGGCTTTCTTGGGTAGGAATGCTTCCATTGAGAGGTTGGGCTAAATCTGTAATCTATAATTGAAATCAAGGTGTATTCAAATGCGAGCCTTATTCTCTCCAGCCTGAGATGGCTCCTCTTTCGAATATGCCTCCCACTGACTAAATACTTTCACTGATTAGCAGTTCTGTTGGCCTTTTTCATATACTCCTCAGAGACAAATAGACAAGTTGCTGTGAAGGGCATGGCTAATAGGTTACAATGCACTTTGGGTTTAAAGCACAAGTTACTGCTTGTGTAACGATATTTCTGTAAGAGACATTAGTTAGTGATCGATTCCTTACCTTAGAATATCCCCAGGCGGCAGACTGGATCTAGAAAATTTCGCTTAGCAGTACCCCTGCGCGTCAGTAGGTGGCGTCGTGCGGCTCCGCGTCCATCACTGACGTCGTAAGCGCCGAGATGACGCCACGGAGAGTACTTAGGCGCCACCCATGCGCGCTGACGTCAGTTCTGTACACGACTTTCCGCGCCAGGAACGCAGAGCCATGCAAGATACTGACCATTGGTACAGAAAACTAGGGCCCTAAGAGGGATGACCTTAACCCTAGTAACCAGTTCGCAGAATGGGGAGGATGGGTGGGGCGGTAAGGAATCTATCACTAACTAATGTCTCTTACAGATATATGGTTACACAAGTAGCAACTTGTGCATCTGAAAGAGACACGTTAGTGATAGATTCCTTACCTTAAAATAGATACCCCATCAATACCAACCCCTGTGGTGGGTCTGCGAACAAGATTACACCAGAAAGTCATGGAGCACGGAACGGCCAAAGAAGCCGTCCCTCCGGACTTGACTGTTAAGGCCGTAGTGATTGGTAAACATGTGCAGCGAGGCCCACGTAGCTACCTGACAAATGTCCTGCAAAGGGACGCCACGTCCCAAGGCAGTAATGGCTGCAGTTGTCCTGGTAGAATGGGCAAGGAGTAACATGCTTTGATGCACAGAACGACCCACCGAGAGATGGTCCGTTCGTGCACCACCTGACCTTTTTTGGCGCCCACGTAGCCAACAAAAAGCTGGTCATCCACCCCGAACTGCTGTGTATGCTTTACAAGGAATGCAAGCACAAGTTTTGTGTCCAGACGGTGGAGCCTCCTTCCTCCCATGAAGGATGCTGAGGCGGAAAGAAGGTAGGCAAAGTGATGGTCTGCTCGATGTGGAAGGGCGTGACCACCTTTGGCAAAAAAGGACAGGTCCTTAACACCACCTTGTCCGGATGAATAGAAAGGAAAGGAGGTTTGGAAGAAAGAGCCTGGAGCTCACTCACTCTTCTGGCAGAGGTGATAACGACCAGGAAAGCTGTGTTAAAAGTAAGAAGACGCAAAGGACAGGTGTGAAGGGGCTCGAAAGGAGCGCACATCAGATAGGTCAAAATGAGATTCAAGTCCCATTTAGGCATAATGAACGGCACAGGAGGAAACGTGTGCGTAACGCCTTTAAGAAAATGGTTAACAACCGGAGACTTAAAAAGAGAAGGCTGATCTGGAAGCCTCAAAAAGGCGAAGATGGCCGAAAGATAACCTTTGATAGTGCCCAGAGCAGAGCCCTGCTGGGCCAAAGAAAGAAGTAACAGAAGAACTTCAGAAAGAGGGGCAGAACGGGGATCCACAGCCTTCACTGTGCACCATGCCACAAATTTGTTACACCGACAAGCGTATAGTGGAAGGACACCGGGCTGCCAAGATGACATCACAGACTTTGAGAGGAAAATCGAAAGCTGCCAACTGTCGCCACTCAATCTCCACGCCTGGAGGTGGAGGCTGGATAGGTTCGGGTGGAGGAACATCCACTGCTGCTGCGACAGAAGATACTCCCGAAGAGGCAGACGGATCGGGGGATCGACCGCCATGCTGAGTAGCTCGGGATACCAGTATCTTTGTGCCCAATCCGGAGCCACAAGGATGACTTGGGCCCGGTAGCGCCGGATGTTCATCAGCACTCTGGGCCGAAGTGGTATAGGGGGAAAGACGTACAACAGACCGCAACTCCACTCACGACGAAAAGCGTCGCTGAACGAGTGACGCCTTGGAAATTCCAACCCGCAGAACTGATGACACTGCGCGTTCTCTTCGTTGGCGAATTGATCTAACCAAGGCTCTCCCCACTGCTGAAAGAGACCTTGCACCACGTCCGAGTGCACACGCCAATCGTGATCCATCAAGCACCGGCGGCTGAGTTCGTCCGCCCTGGCGTTCAGAGAACCTGCCAGGTGTCAAACCACCAAAGTAATGCCTTGATGTTCCAGCCACGTCCAGAGGCGCAAAGCCTCCTGACATAGGGTCCAGGACCCCACCCTGCCCTGTTTGTTGCAATACCACATGGCGGTGGTGTTGTCCGTGAACACCTGCACCACACTTCCCCGGCCAGAGGGAAGGAATGCTTTCAGTGCAAGCCGGATTGCCCGAAGCTCCAAAAGGCTGATATGGAGCTGGGACTCCGCCGGAGACCAGAGTCCTCTGATCTCCGCCTCTCCCAAGTGGCATCCCCATCCCAGGAGGGACACATCCGTCACCACTGTGTGCTCCGGTTGGGGAAGGGAGAGGGATCTGCCACTGACCCAATCGTAATTCGTGAGCCACCACTGCAACTGCTGTGCAGTGCCCTCCGAGATCTGGACATGATCGGACTCGTTGCCCTGATGTTGCGCTCACTGGAACTTCAGGTCCCACTGCAGAGCCCGCATATGCCATCTGGCATGTGTCACCAGCAGGAGGCCATCAGGCCCAGAAGCCAGAGGGTCATCCTGACTGAAACCCGGGACAGAGGCTGAAAGATCGTAATCATAGCCTGAATATCCCGGACTCGCTGCTCGGGAGGATAAACCCGAAACAGCGTCGAATCCAGAACCGCTCCAATGAAGGGGTGCTTCTGAGTGGGACTCAGGTGCGACTTCGGCATGTTGATGGAGAACCCCAGCAAATGCAGGCGGTCGGCCATAGTCTGAAGGTGGGTGACTACTGTCTGGGGGGAGCCCGC
The DNA here is from genome assembly GCF_964204655.1 of Triturus cristatus. Taxonomy (NCBI): domain Eukaryota; kingdom Metazoa; phylum Chordata; class Amphibia; order Caudata; family Salamandridae; genus Triturus; species Triturus cristatus. Next base: position 170,116,037 of record NC_140591.1, on the reverse strand, counting down.
CTTCAACAACCAGTCGTCGAGGTAGGGGAAGACTTACACCCCCGACCTGCGCAGATGAGCTACAACCACCCCCATCACTTTCGTGAACACCCGAGGGGCGCTGGTAAGGCCGAAGGGGAGCACAGCAAACTGAAAATGCTCCTGGCCTACCGTGAACTGCAGGTAACGCCGGTGGACCGGCAGGATGGGAATGTGAAAATATGCGTCCTGCAAGTCCAACGCTACCATCCAGTCTCCAGGGCAGCTAAGACCTGAGCCAGAGTCAGCATCTTGAACTTCTCCTTCTGGAGGAAGCGATTGACGTCCCGGAGGTCCAAGATAGGACACAGACCCCCTTTGTCCTTCTTGGGGACCAGAAAGTAGTGGAAATAACAACCACTCCCTAATTCTGGTCCAGGAACGCACTCTATGGCCCCCTTGGCCAAGAAGGCCGTGACTTCCTGTCGGAGAAGAGCCAAGTGATCCCCTGACATGCGGTGGCACCAAGGTGGCATAGCAGGAGGGGAGGACTGAAAGGGAAGGGAGTAAGCGTGGCAGATTATCTGCAGCACCCTTTTGTCTGATGTAATCTCGCGCCATTGAGGGAGGTGGTGGCGGATCCTGCCACCCACCGGCGTGTGGTTCTCCCCGAAGCTCAGATTAGGAAGGTTTGGAGGCGGAAGTAGCAGGGGTGGAGGTGGACGGACCCGCATACTGCTTCCCCGCCCCTGCGCAAACCGCAACCCCGGCCTTGCTGGGGCTGGTTCTGCAAAGGCTTAGGGGACGGGCGCGCCTGACTGCCTCTACCTTGGCCACGAAAGGAACGAAAACCAAGAGAGGCCGGGCTCTTAGTAGAAAGGCCCAAGGACTTGGCCGTAGCCCGGGAATCCTTAAAGCGCTCCAGGGCACTGTCAGCCTTGTCGGCAAACAGGCGGGTGCCATCAAAGGGCATGTCCATGAGCGAGCTTTGGACATCGGGCGAGAACCCAGTCGAATGCAACCAGGCGTGACGTCGCAACGCCACAGTTGTAGAAATCGCCCTGCCCAATGAGCCAGCGGTCTCCAACCCACACCTAATGGCGAACTTAGTCGCATCCTTACCCTCAACAATTGTCTGAGAAAGGACAGCCTGTACCTCTTCAGGACACTGAGGCAACTCCTGAGCAACGGCATCCCACACCGCGTGGGAGTAGCGGCCCAACAAGCAGACGGTGTTCACCGACCGCAGCCCTAAGCTGGCCGAAGAGAACAACCGCTTCCCAAACTGGTCCAGCCGTTTAGAGTCCTTATCTGGCGAGGCCGTAGGAAAAGCACTCTGTGATGTCGAGGACTGAATGACCAGGCTCTCAGGCGTAGGGTGAGTAGTCAAAAAGGCGGGGTCACCGGGTGCCGGTCGGTGGCGCCTGGCAACGTTTTTATCCACCGGGGCCCCCGTGGCCGGCCTCGACCAAGTGCCCAAGAGGACGTCGGTAAGGGCGTCATTGAAGCGAAGCAACGGCTCCGATTAAGTAGACTCCGTCTGGAGCACCTCGGTGAGGAGGTTGGTCTTGAGGGCCACTGTGGGGAGGTTAAGATTGAGGGCCCCAGCCGCCCGGAGGACCATCGTGTAGGAGGCACCTTCCTTCATCGTAGGCGGGGGGGGGGGAAAGGCGAACCCCGGGTCGGAGGATACTTCGAGATCGCCTGCCTCCTCCAAGTCGTCCACCCAATCCTGCTTGGAGTTACATTGCCGGGCAAGAGGGTCCTCGGACCCTTCCCAGTCTTCGTCCGCCTCTGGCGTAGAGGGAGCTGGTCGCAGCGGCAAAGCCTGAGAAGGGACGAACAGCGTCTGGAACGGCGCCGAGAACGGCGCAGGCCGGGGTCGGACCGGCGCTGTCTCCCAATGCGGATCGCAGGCAGGAAAAAAATGTTCCTGGAACCGGGGAAAGGGAGGAATAAACGGCACCCAGTGTGGCAACGAGGGTGGAGCCAAGGGCAACACCGGAGCCGGCAACGCCACACTTTGTGGAGCAGGGGCCGGAGCCAGTGGCGCAGGATCCTGTGGCGCCGGGGCTGGCGCCGGCCAACAGGAACTGGACACGGGACCACGGAGCCCGAATGCGCGCCGGCGGGAGCCCGAGGCCTAAAAAGGCGGTCCATGGTAGCAAGGAATTCTTGCACCTGTTCGTGGGTCACCGACGGACCCGGGTATGGCGGGTAGGCCGCGGGACTCCCAGGCTCCAGGGGAGCCACCGGGGCGAAGCCCCTGTCCCCGGCGTCTGCCTCCGGGGATCAACGGGGGGACGTCGGAGAGCGAACACGCTTTTTCAACTTCTTTTTATGGCGTCGCTTACCGGAATCCGAAGGCGAAGACCTGGAGCCTGAGGAGCGACGGCTCTGGTCCCGCGAGCGGTCCCGGGAATGGCCCATGGACCCGGAGCGGCAGCGTGACAAATGTAAGACCTCTAGCAACTTCCTACGCCGCTCCCGCAAGGTCTTGGGGGCCATGGCTCGACAATCCCAGCAGTCCCGGGAGTCGTGGGCAGTCTCCAGGCAGTAGAGGCAAACATCGTGGGGGTCCGCCACCGACATATTCCAGCGACTGGCCTCACAGGACTTAAAGCAGAGCATCCCTACGTGCACCAAGAGAAAAGAGAGGAGACAAAGTCTCAAAATAGTAGTCAAAAAGTGACTAAGGTACGTGCTCAAACCGGATATGCGCTTGCTGGCGCGGAAAAAGAAAGAACTGACGTCAGCGCGCATGGGTGGCGCCTAAGTACTCTCTGTGGCGTCATCTCGGCGGGGTCACCGGGTGCCGGTCGGTGGCGCCTGGCGACGTTTTTATCCACCGGGGCCCCCGTGGACGGCCTCGACCAAGTGCCCAAGAGGACGTCGGTAAGGGCGTCATTGAAGCGAAGCAACGGCTCCGATTAAGTAGACGCCGTCTGGAGCACCTCGGTGAGGAGGTTGGTCTTGAGGGCCACTGTGGGGAGGTCAAGATTGAGGGCCCCAGCCGCCCGGAGGACCATCGTGTAGGAGGCACCTTCGTTCATCGTAGGCGGGGGGGGGGGGGGGGGTATGGGGGAGGCAAACCCCGGGTCGGAGGATACATCGAGATCGCCTGCCTCCTCCAAGTCGTCCACCCAATCCTGCTCGGAGTTACATTGCCGGGCAAGAGGGTCCTCGGACCCTTCCCAGTCTTCCTCCGCCTCTGGCGTAGAGGGAGCTGGTCGCGGTGGCAAAGCCGGAGAAGGGACGAACTGGTGTGAAACTGGACAAAGTACATGGGAGAATCATCCCCTATACCCAGACCCTATTCTGGGAGGGACCCTTGAGTTGTTCCAACCCTTTCCTTAGGGTACTTAAGGACTTACTAGTGGGTGGGTCCTCAGATTCATGGTGGGACAAGACTCAAGACTGAATTAAAGATCTTACATACAACCTAATCGGGGGTATAGATATAGCATCTGCTCACAAAGTGCCCTTAGCAGTTATTACCTTGGATGTGACTAAAGCCTTCGACAGGGTGAACTGGTCCTGTATGCAGTAACTGTTAAGGTTATTTAATCTGGCTGAACATTTCTGCAGGTCTGTGGAGCTGATTTATGAAAACCCTACAGCCAAAGTTTTGGTACATGGGAATCTCTAAAGGCCCTGCAATATCTCAAGGGAAACCAGGCAGGGGTGTCCATTATCCCCCCATCTTATTTAATCTATATATCGAACCCTTAGCGATGAAGATTAGAACTCATGAAGGAATACTGCCTTTCAAGTTCAGGGGTTGGGAGAAAAAGTTGGGACTATATGCGGACGACTTTGTGGTATACACTTCACATCGAAGTACTTCCTTGACTTTAGTATATGAATTGTCAGCACTATTTGGACGTGTTTCAGGCTATAAGGTAAATGAGAGCAAAACGGTTGTAATGGCCTGGAACATCCACTCACAGCAGGAATGCATTAAAAAGGAAATGAGATACTTGGGTATTAAAATCATTCAAAATGTAGAGAACACCCGGAAAATAATTTCCAGAAGGTTAGTAAGGAAGTGGGGAGGCTACAGCTGAGGTGGCCTCACCTCCACTGACAATTTATGGTAGGGTAAACCTTGCATAGATGAGAGTTTTCCCTAAACTTACTTTCTTATTTCAGAACACCTCATCGGCCTTTAAGAAAGATTGGTTTAAAAGGGCACAGTAAAAAAATTGCAGTTTTGTTTGGGCCTCGAAGTGGGTTCGAATTGCATGGAAGAAGCTTAAACGGAAGTATGACGTGGGGGGCTGGCGATCGCCTGATCTATCCTATAATGCTTGGGTATTTCTGTTAAAAGGAGGGAAGATGTTATTTAATACACCGGATAAATCCGATACCGGGAAGATGTGCAGGGCAAAGCTATCTGATGTGAAATGGGGGAACTAGGTTTTATTCATTAATTTGGGGACCCCAGATTCTTTAAAAAAAAGTGTCTCGAAAAACTCTGCAGTGCTTTGCAGTCATGTGGCATAAAATTAGGAAATAATTAAAACTCCGCTATTACAGTGGACTGGCACCAGTTTGGGACTACCCTGGGTCTCCAGAATGGTCTAAGGACAGCCTGGCCCTTTCATTAAGGGAAGCAGGGATATTAACCTGGGACTAACTGATAAATAATGGAAGCCTGATTCCTTGGAGCATGGAGCAAGAGAATACCAACAACAGGCCGTCAAGATGTAAATACCTTCAAATTAAAAGCTGGAGTCTCTCTGCTAGAATGGACATGGGCTCTTTAAACGAACTAGAGTTCCGGGTGATTAGTAGCATTATCAGAAAAAAGGAAGTGGAGAACTGGTACTCGCTGCTGGTGGACCTATTGGATGGAGACTTCAATTTATCAACCGAATTGTGGTGGAAGAGCTTGACGGGGATGCAGGCAGAAGATTTATGGCAAGTATCTTGTAATATTCTGTATGCCTCGGTGCGTGCTGAAAATTTAAGAAGGAACGGACGCAGCTGGAATAAGCTCCGTGCGTCCACCGCCTAAATCCGTCTAACATCCTACTCCATTCGACCTTGGTGTAGCTCATCCGTGCCGCACAAAATGGGGAATCCATTCGACATGCCGGTGCGGAGCCAGTGGGGAAGGAATTTGCACATCATTTCTCAAGGCTCTACACCCGGAAGGAACAGATTTTGGACGATCTCATTGCAGAATTCCTACAGGATATCCCTCCCAGCAGCTCTCTGACCAAATGAGGGACCAACTGGACGGTCCTATTACATTGGACGAATTAACGGCTTTATTAAACATGATGCACCCAGGTCGAGCTCCAGTTCCCTATGGAGTTCCTCCGCTCTCATGTGATCGAGCTGGGCCCACAATTATTGGGAGCGATTCACGAGGCCCTTGAGCAGCAACTATTGCCGCAAGATTGGTGTCAAGCTGAAATCGTCCTCTTTTTAAAGCCCGGATGTCCCCCAGAGGAGTCGTCCTCATACCGGCCCATCTCCCTAATCAATTTCGCATCCAAATTACTGGGGAAAGTTCTTGCTGATCGCTTGCGGTCCTGTATTCAAGATTTGGTCCATTTGGACCAATCTGGCTTTATGCCGCACCGGGCCACTCGGCATAACATCTGTCGTGTTCACAGCGCCATGGCCCTCGCCCCGGAATTGGGCTGCCCAGCGGCCCTACTAATGGCTGATATAGATAAGGCTTTTGACTCCCTCAGCTGGGAGTATCTATTCCAACTCTTAGGAATAGATACATTTCGGGCCGCGTTTTCTAGCGTACGTACGTCTACTTTACACAGAACCTATGGCCCTTGTTCGCATCGCTGGCCATCGCTCTCCCTTCTTCCCCATTGGTAGAGGCACTCGATAGGGTTGACCCCTGTCCCCTCTCCTCTTTGCCTTGGCGTTGGAGCCCCTGGCGGCATGGGTTCGTGGGGATCCGGTGCTCAGAGGCTTCGATTAGCCTCGCTCTCAGTCAGACCATATTGCGCTATAGGCAGATGATGTCCTGTTTTTCATGACAGATCCATGGATCTCGGGCCCACGTATACTACAAATTCTTCGGGTCTTTGGTCAGACTACTGGGCTTCACACTAAGCCAGCTAAATCTGTGCTATTCCCAGTATGTGGCACCAAGGGCAGAAACTCGTGGGCATCTCAGCTAACACACGCCACAGAGGGCTTTCAATATTTGGAAGTGTATGTGTCTCTCTGTCCACAGATTTCATGGGCACGCAACATAAATCCGCTTCTTGCCAACCTTCGAGACGAGACTACTATTTGGTCTTACCTAACTTACCTACCATATCACATTTCTCAAGCATGGTTTGCACAGATTAACGCCATTCATAACAAGTTTTTATGGGGGGGTGGGGCGATTCGGGTGGCACTGCAGACTTGTGAACAATCCACCTATTGCAGAGGCATACCGGCTGCTGACGTCTATTCCTACTACATGGCGGCCAACCTTAGTTATCAACGATTGGTGGTACAATTCACCTACAGACCCAGCGTTCGCATTAGAGCCATGGAGCGGATTCTTCTCCTGCGGATACTCTATAGTGCACAGAAGCTTGACTTCTTACCACCCTCCAGCCGAACAACGATTAGGCTATGGCGATACACCGTCCGGCGAAAGGGATGGCGTATGCGACTGACGCAAGCGACGCCCTTATGGCACGGTAATTATTTATGCAGGTAGCCACACTGAAGGGGTTCCACCAGTGGGACCAGATTGGTATTTCCACATTAGGAGACATTGTGCGGGGCACCGTCCTTAAATCCTTTCAGCGATTGCAGGAGGAGTTTCACTCTTCATAAAACCCATTTCTACAGGTATCTCCAATCACGCCATGCCTAGACCTTCGCGCTTGCAAATCTAACTGACCTCCCCGAATTTCATCCGCTAGAAGGTCGCCTTCTTATGGGTGATCTAGGTGCACACAAAATTAGACAGATATATCAGAAGCTGACGACACATTCAAGCACCACCCTACATAAAACAATGCCCTCTACGTCGGAATCAACAGAACTCTTCTGCACAAACTCCAAACCATCCAGAACGCCGCAGCCAGACTCGTACTCGGGACACTGCATCACAAGCACATGACAACACCTACGAGGCCTCCACTGGCTCCCAGTCGAGAAGAGGGTCACCTTCAAACTCCTCGCCCATGCCTACAAATCCCTCAACAACATCGGACCCAAATACCTCAACGAGGGAGTATCCTTCCACTTACCCAAGAGGAACCTCCGCTCCGCCGACCTCGCCCTGGGAGAAGCCCCCCGCGTCCGCAGAAACAGAAATGGCGGGAGAGCTTTCTCCTACATCGCAGCCAAAACCTGGAACGAATTCCCTGTGAACATCAGACGCTCCCCGACCCTGCACACGTTCAGGAAGGACCTCAAGACCTGGCTCTTTGACTCATCCAGAGCTGCTCCGCCCCCCCCCCCCCCCCGGCGCCTTGAGACCCTCACGGGTGAGTAGCGCGCTATATAAACCCCTGACTGATTGATTAAACAAGGAAGGCATGGCAAGATGACATCCCTGACCTGGCAGACTATGATTGGATGGAGGCGATAGCTAGCCCTCGAGGTGCCGCGGTAGCCTCCGGATACCGTCTTATTATTCAGGTATGATCATCACAACACACGTCTTTGTCTGTGGAGGATGGGGGTTGTGGCATCCCCCCTGTGCCTACATTGCGATAGGGAGGAAAGGACATTTCTCCATACGGTGTGGAGCTGCTTGGCATTACAGCCTTTCTGGCATAAAGTATTGACTTGTTTTAAAGAGGTGCTGTCCTGTGACTTGCCACTTGATCCCCGACTTTCTGCTCCATAGCACAGAGGACATAGGAGGGACCCGGTACAAGCAACACTTACTCTTTCTCGCCCTCACAATCGCCAAGCGAGATATAGCCCAGTTATGGAAGGGAATTTTTCCGCCGACAATAGGGAAGTGGCGACAAGAGCTGGATAAATGCATGGGTGCGGAGATGGCGGTATTTCAAGCGTGGGGTTGCCCCCATAAACATAGAAAGATATAGTCTTGATGGGCTACGTACCGTGGCATTGATCTTCCTCCTCTTCCATCGCAATCCCCGTAAACATAGCCTCATGGTATTTTGGCGAGCCACAGTGTATGATGTATTGTTTTCTCTTTTTAGGTATATGGGTGAATTGAAAATTGCTTGCCTATGTGGGTGGAATGGGAAAGTCTGCGTATTGTTTTCAGCTTTTCTTTGTATGTTATGTATACGAACTGTACCCATTGATATTTTCAGGGATAGTAACCCTTCACTATTTTGTCATCAATTGGACTATGTTGGGCTCTTGCCCAAGTGGTGCTTAAAAAACCTAATAAAATAGGTTTACAAAAAAAAAAAAAGTTCATTCTGAGGGAAGTTCATTCTGAGGGGCAAGATGGTCGCGAGTGAGCTGTGCTGAGCGGTCGCTGATGACCTCTCTCCCATCTGAGATGAAATTGACAGTTCGCTGGCTATTATTCCCCTGTGGACTCTGATATGGTTGTGGTAACCAGATTTACATGGTCATCCACTGATGTCTTCACTTATTGCGGAGTTTAAACACTATATATTGGCAGAGCAGGGCCGGCTTAAGGAAAGCTGGGGAAGATTTAGCAGTACCATTGACTGTATAAAGGTACGGTACATACAGTCGTGCAGAATGCCGCCTCGACCCGCTAAAAATAACAAGCCGAAAGGGAAGGAAAAGGCGAAGGAGCAAACAGAACTCAGCAAACACCCTTCAAAGGATCTAATCGAAGAAACAGTACTGAACGCTAAGGAGCCAGGGGCGATTCGGAAAGTGGCTTCGCAGTTAAACAAAAAGATGATTGAGACGCGAGGGGGGGAAAGGAATGCTACTGTCGGAGCTACGGAGACGGGCAGTCAATCATGCAGCTTCAGTGAAGTAAGGAACAAGCCACCTCCGAGATATGCTGAGAAGGCTGAAAGAACCGACAAAAGTGACAAATCTAAACCCAAACCCAGAGAGACCCCTCTCAGGCAGCCTACCTTGACAAAAGCATTTTCCGCTCGCCAAAGAGTAACAGGCGAAGGCGGCAGCGATAGATCCAGATCCAGCGACCCAGGAAGCGTCCTCGAGGACGCTGGAGGCACGTCAATTGCGGACGCTCCTGCTGCTAGGCAACAACAGCAGCAGCAGGCACAGCGGTCCGCAGGAGAATACGAGCGGGAGAGACTGCAGATCGAATTGGGCTTGGCCTCCCCTACAGGTTTTCCACCGCTATGCACTGAGCAGGGTCAGGGTCAGGCTCAGTCAGGGCTAATTCCAGGTGAGAGGGGAAATGCGGGCAATAAGGATACAGACATGTTGGGCGCCATTATGGTGCTTGAAGCAGAATTGCTAGCCTCCGAGGCCTCCAAAACCCCCCCTAGAAAAACCCTGGCTACTTGGGGAAGCTCTGCTAGCCTGATAATAAAAGAGACAAAGAAATAGAAACTACCTGACCCCAGAGAGGAGGAGGAGGTGATTGAAAAGGGCGAAGAGGGCTCGGGCGAAGGAGAGAGATTTTTTTCTCTCAATGAAGATTCGGACTCAGCACACCCAAGCGAGGAGCTCTCAGAGGATGAAGATGACGACGATGAAGCATCGCTTTCAGACTCCAGCTCTTCTGGGGGGGGGGGAAGACAGGCACAGGTAAAGATTCGACTCTGCGGAAGAGGCAGTCAAAGCCAAAGTTAAGCAACCCACAGACAGGGGCATTGGGAGGTACTGAAAAGGGGCTGCTCTGGGACTACTCGGGCACTTCCCAGATGTATCAGGTTGAAGACATCACTGGGTCACCGAAACAATCTGCTTCTTTTGACATCCTGTTTAATACATTGAAACAGATGCAAGCAGAGGCTAGAGCTGTGAGTCGGAAGGCAAGACAGGATGCTAAAAAAATACAATCCTCATTAAGAAAGACAAATAAACTGTACGAGAACTTGGAGGGAAGAGTCACTGACGTGGAAGAACGTACAAAGGGGCATTCCTGGAGTCTCAGTGGGAGTGGAACAGGGAAGTCCAGAGAGTGCATAGATTTCCTTTTACACTTAAAAAAGTGCAGGGGGCTGACGGTGGAGGTAACGCGGCTTTCCCACGAGCCATTTTAGTATATTTAGGGAATTTTTTGTTAAGGCAAGAAATAATTGAGAAAGCTAGGCCTGATAGTAAGAGATCATTTGATGGTACCTCCTTCTTCGCCAGGCCAGATTTTTGCCATGTGACGGTCGAACGGAGGTGGAGACTGAGGCAGCTGATCTCAAAATTCCAGGGGCTAGGGTCAGAAGCCTACTTATTGTTCCCTGCTAAACTAAAAGTGGTCACCAGAGGAAGAGCCAGGATGTTTTTCTCAGAGATTAAAGCTCAGCAGTATATGGATGACTTGAAAAAACAGGGTCCGTAAGGGGATAGGGGATGGGAGAGGGGTGCGACTGTCGCAGCCCGGACCGGCCACACATAGGTCCTGCGGACCCATTTGCCTGTACAGGGGGGGGGAGTGGGGAGGGGGGAGTGGGGAGGGGTGGGTGGGGAGGGGTGGGTGTTGGGAGGGTGTGGGAGGGGGGTTCCACCACACGGGCTAAAACTTTGGTACTTTTTGGTTTTGTTAAAGCACATTTTTTCTTTATTTCTTGTTTTGTGTGGAATATGGCACATCCAATTTAGTTGGTGTAGACAATCTCAAAGGAACGTAGGCTTTTGTAACTCTATGTTAACTACTGTTTGGCTGACTTTGAGTAAGAACTCTTTGATACCCCTTAATGCCCTGCAAAATCGCCTCAATTAATGTATGTGGTCTCAATGATCCTAGGAAAAGAGCGAAGGTAGCAGGGTGGCTGAGATCTTTACAGTTGGTATCACAAATAAAAGAGGGGGGGGCCAAGGAGCTATTCAAGGTCCAGTGTCCATGCTCCCAAGGTCTACATTCAATTTCACAAAGGGACACTGTTCCTATAGCAGGATGCAAAAATGTCACCCATGCTCAAGGGTGCAAATAGTCACCCGTGCAACAAGAATAAAAAAGGGTGAAGAAGTAAAAAAAGAAGAAGAAAAGAAACAAAAGACATCCTAGGTAAAAGTGACCCAATAGTGAAGTGGAACAACCGTTGGTGTTTCCTCTGTTGCCCTCACACACCCCAAGAGGTGTCATGCTTCATCATCGGGCAGTTGCTCCTCGTGGGGCCGGCGCTGCAATTCCCCACGTGTCCCCCGAAGGGTCTCTTTGTCGGAGATCTTTTAAAGAACTGCCGGATGGTGCATGTGGGTGTGTGGGGTATGGGTCTAAAAAAGGGTAAAAAAGGGTGCGTGCAAGGTGATATAAAAATATATTAAATAAAGGGTAAACATGAATCGAATGTATAAATTGTATACCCTTTGCAGATCAACTGCTACATGAAATCTTGTCCAAGAGGCACACTATGCCCAGGTGTCAAAAGGTCATAGGTCAACATGTTTCGCGCCTGTGTCGCCATAAGGGTCGTTGGCGCTTCTTCAGGACCAGAACTAAAATGAGTGAAGTGCACGTGAAAAAAGTTATTACTAAACCCTTAAGATCAAACAGGGCAGGGCAGTAACCTGTATACCTAAAATGTGGCTACAGCTGCATGATGAAACAACGCTCCTGATGAAAACCTAGGAAACAGGAAGAACATAAACGACAAATAAGAACATCAGTAACAACTTGATGCCTTATAATGTGCCACATCTGTGTGCGCATCAATATTATCAGACAATAGGCAAACACAGGCTCAGGAGACACATATACATCCGGTTGGGCCTGACACAGTGCGATACTTATAAACACACCGTGTCAGTTAATTGTAGTATTATTGTTAGCACTCGTAACCCTCCATTTGTCCTAGATATCAAATGTGCAAAAAGGTGTCTCAGCAACTAATGAATTACTACAGATATTGCACAGCCCTGTATCGGTACCAAAAGGTGGTGAATTCTCAAATGCGCTTACCCCGCTGTTTCGTAAAGGAACCTCCACTGGCAGAAGCCAGAGACGCCCGCACATTACCGGACTGGAAGAGCAAGAATAATGCACATAAAGTAAAAAAATTATTAAGGGAAAAGGAAACGCGGCACAGACTTTAACGTGCCAGTAGCTCGCTATGTTCCAGGCTCTGCCATCCAAATCTACTTACAGAATTCGCCGGGGTGCTACCTCCTTTACACCTACCCCCTCCGTGCGTCTGCCAGGAAGTTACGAATGTGATGGCAAGACGCGGTTCTTATGAAGTAAGGGGAGGAGTGGGCGGAAACCCTTTCCGGGTTGTCCTCGCAAGTTCACCAGAGGCGCACATGCGCGTAGATAGAGATACACGGCGCATGTGCGCCAGTGTGAATGCGCATAATCTGAGTGGTCAGCGGCAAACTGAAGGGAATAGTCCTTAAATTGGCAGCGATGATGAACAAGGAATCCCTCTAGATAAAATGCCGCAGATACATAACCAAACTCAATCGCGCTAAATGTCCTATCACATGGACATAGGTCACAACTAGTTTATGCCGGCGACTGGCCCCGTGCTGAATGGAGTAAGCAGACGGTCAGTGTTGCTGGTACCCGTTCCTGTTAATTTAACTGACCCAAGTTCTATAGAATAAAATAAAAAACAAAAAACAAGAGGGAGGCTAGAAAGATGTCTAAAGGATATGGACCCTAACACACCCTCCAAATTACTGCCTGTGCAATATCGTGTGTAAACAAATGTTTTTTGAAAAGGGTATCGGGGGGGTTAATAATATGGAATCCACATTACGGAGTCCCACAAGGTCAATTAACCATGCTGGATCTGCGAGCAGGTCCCCAAATAGATGGTAATGGTCCCCTGTCTGCCCATGGGAAAACAACAAGGAAAATAGAGATAGTAATGGCCCTCGGCTGAACCGCCGTACATAATATATCACAAATAAAAGAGGGGGGGCCAAGGAGCTATTCAAGGTCCAGTGTCCATGCTCCCATGGTCTACATTCAATTTCACAAAGGGACACTGTTCCTATAGCAGGATGCAAAAATGTCACCCATGCTCAAGGGTGCAAATAGTCACCCGTGCAACAAGAATAAAAAAGGGTGAAGAAGTAAAAAAAGAAGAAGAAAAGAAACAAAAGACATCCTAGGTAAAAGTGACCCAATAGTGAAGTGGAACAACCGTTGGTGTTTCCTCTGTTGCCCTCACACACCCCAAGAGGTGTCATGCTTCATCATCGGGCAGTTGCTCCTCGTGGGGCCGGCGCTGCAATTCCCCACGGGTCCCCCGAAGGGTCTCTTTGTCGGAGATCTTTTAAAGAACTGCCGGATGGTGCATGTGGGGGTGTGGGGTATGGGTCTAAAAAAGGGTAAAAAAGGGTGCGTGCAAGGTGATATAAAAATATATTAAATAAAGGGTAAACATGAATCGAATGTATAAATTGTATACCCTTTGCAGATCAACTGCTACATGAAATCTTGTCCAAGAGGCACACTATGCCCAGGTTGCCCAGTTGTGACCTATGTCCATGTGATAGGACATTTAGCGCGATTGAGTTTGGTTATGTATCTGCGGCATTTTATCTAGAGGGATTCCTTGTTCATCATCGCTGCCAATTTAAGGACTATTCCCTTCAGTTTGCCGCTGACCACTCAGATTATGCGCATTCACACTGGCGCACATGCGCCGTGTATCTCTATCTACGCGCATGTGCGCCTCTGGTGAACTTGCGAGGACAACCCAGAAAGGGTTTCCGCCCACTCCTCCCCTTACTTCATAAGAACCGCGTCTTGCCATCACATTCGTAACTTCCTGGCAGACGCACGGAGGGGGTAGGTGTAAAGGAGGTAGCACCCCGGCGAATTCTGTAAGTAGATTTGGATGGCAGAGCCTGGAACATAGCGAGCTACTGGCACGTTAAAGTCTGTGCCGCGTTTCCTTTTCCCTTAATAATTTTTTTACTTTATGTGCATTATTCTTGCTCTTCCAGTCCGGTAATGTGCGGGTGTCTCTGGCTTCTGCCAGTGGAGGTTCCTTTACGAAACAGCGGGGTAAGCGCATTTGAGAATTCACCACCTTTTGGTACCGATACAGGGCTGTGCAATATCTGTAGTAATTCATTAGTTGCTGAGACACCTTTTTGCACATTTGATATCTAGGACAAATGGAGGGTTACGAGTGCTAACAATAATACTACAATTAACTGACACGGTGTGTTTATAAGTATCGCACTGTGTCAGGCCCAACCGGATGTATATGTGTCTCCTGAGCCTGTGTTTGCCTATTGTCTGATAATATTGATGCGCACACAGATGTGGCACATTATAAGGCATCAAGTTGTTACTGATGTTCTTATTTGTCGTTTATGTTCTTCCTGTTTCCTAGGTTTTCATCAGGAGCGTTGTTTCATCATGCAGCTGTAGCCACATTTTAGGTATACAGGTTACTGCCCTGCCCTGTTTGATCTTAAGGGTTTAGTAATAACTTTTTTCACGTGCACTTCACTCATTTTAGTTCTGGTCCTGAAGAAGCGCCAACGACCCTTATGGCGACACAGGCGCGAAACATGTTGACCTATGACCTTTTGACACCTGGGCATAGTGTGCCTCTTGGACAAGATTTCATGTAGCAGTTGATCTGCAAAGGGTATACAATTTATACATTCGATTCATGTTTACCCTTTATTTAATATATTTTTATATCACCTTGCACGCACCCTTTTTTACCCTTTTTTAGACCCATACCCCACACCCCCACATGCACCATCCGGCAGTTCTTTAAAAGATCTCCGACAAAGAGACCCTTCGGGGGACCCGTGGGGAATTGCAGCGCCGGCCCCACGAGGAGCAACTGCCCGATGATGAAGCATGACACCTCTTGGGGTGTGTGAGGGCAACAGAGGAAACACCAACGGTTGTTCCACTTCACTATTGGGTCACTTTTACCTAGGATGTCTTTTGTTTCTTTTCTTCTTCTTTTTTTACTTCTTCACCCTTTTTTATTCTTGTTGCACGGGTGACTATTTGCACCCTTGAGCATGGGTGACATTTTTGCATCCTGCTATAGGAACAGTGTCCCTTTGTGAAATTGAATCTTTACAGTTGGACCTGGTATGCCTCCAGGAGACGTATATTGAAGCATTACAGTTATACCTTTTGAAACAACTGGGATTCGATGTATTAGCGGCAAGTAAGCAAAATACTAGAACTAGGGGGGTAGCAATATTAGGGAGATGTAGTGATCTAGTGGTGTACAGGAAGAAGGAGGATCACTGGGGTAGGTGGGTCATGGTGGATTTATGTTTCAAGGGGACACGGTTTACATTAGTTACTATATATGGATCCACGGAAGATGATCCTGATGTCTGGCAATTTATGGACATGGAATTGCCGCAGTGACCGGAACCGATTATTTGCTGTGGGGATTTTAATATTCATGACCCAAGAAGCTCCTTTGCAGAACCTGGGGGGAGGTACTTAGGGAGAAAGAAAAAGTCACATAGAGCCCTTGCTGCTATGGTTCAACATAATTCCCTTGGGGATCCGTGGATGAAGTCTCATCCCTTCATAGACGGCAGTACCTTCTTTTCCGTACCACACAAAGTATTGGTCCGGTTGGATTATTTTTCAATCTCCAACTCTCTAATCCCTCACTCGAAAATAGGGAAACAATCCAGGATTATCTCTGACCACAGTCCGCTTGTTTTAATGCTAAATACCACTCAGATAAATGTCAGGAAAACCCAGTGGACTTTCGAGCGTATTTTATTAAAAGATGAGGCGTATCCGAGACATATGGAAGGCTGGATAATACATTTTTGGGAAGATAATAGAGGTACGGCATCCCCCGGCGCAGTTTAAGATTGTTTTAAAGCTGGGGTTCGGGGGGAAACGATGAGTTTTGTATTGGCAAGACGAAAAAGGGAAAGAAGGCACCTGGAAGATATAAGGCTTAAGTTACTTACAGCAGAAGAAAATCTGGCTATAGCTATAACGCAGGGAATCCCACTGGACCCTTATATACTTAGATTAGCTACTCTTAAAGGAGATGCTATGGAGGGTATCATCTCGAATGCTGCTGAGAAGTATCTTGCACATAAACAGGATACCTACGAGCTAAGCGAGAGAGTCGGGCATATTCTCGCTCTTAGAACCAGACAGCGAACAGCAATGGCTGATATTAAGGAGATTCAAGATCCTCGGGGAAATCTAAGCACTGATTCAGATCTCATTAGAGAAGTTTTCCACAAGTTTTACACTAAGCTTTATTCTTCGGAAGATATGAGGGACCCAATCGATCTAGGAAGGTACCTTAGCGACATTTTGGCTCCTGTCTTATTGTCAGATGATAAAGAGTTGTTAGACGCCCCCTTTCAGCTGGATGAGATTAGAGGTGCGCTGGAGAGTTTCCCCTCGGGGAAAGCTGCTGGGCCAGACCAAATCCCGGTGGAATTTTATAAATTGTTTCAAAATATCTTGCTCGCCGAGATGTAATGCTACATACGCAACGGGGAGACTCTCCTCCGGAGTCCTGGGGGGGGGGGGGGGGGGGGGGGGGGGCACATATTATAGTTATCCCAAAAAAAGGGAAATCCCCGATACTCCCTGCCTCATATAGACATATCACCCTTATGAACTCTGACGTTAAAATCTACTCGAAAATCCTTGCGACAAGGCTTGCAGGGTATATAGAGCAGCTTGTAAGCCCGTCACAACATGGCTTCATTCCAGGCAAGGGAACCACCCAACATATAAGGACAGTTATCACAATGGTTGATGCCGCAGGAACCCTGGGTGACCCTATTGCAGCACTGTTTTTAGATGCCGAAAAAGCTTTCGATAGGGTCGCCTGGGAATATCTCTGGGCAGTTTTGAGATGGTGTGGTATAGGGGAAGGCTACATAACAGCTATCCAAGCTCTATACAAAGGACCAACAGCTAGAATTAGAGTGAACAGAGGGCACTCCGATGTAGTTAAAATTTTTAGGGGGACAAGACAGGGTTGTCCCTCATCCCCCCTCCTTTTTGCGTTATTTCTTGAACCCCTATTACGGCGATTGGAGAGAAATGGTGGGATCCCTCCAATGGTTCTGAACGGTAGAACAGTTAAAATTCTGGCGTATGCCGACGACGTGGCTATACTAACCCCCGACCCTTATTTGGCTATAATAGAGGTCAGTTTTCAGGTTATAGTTTGAATAAATTGAAGACCTTGATAGTTAAGAACAAACATGCCGTTTGTACCGACCCCAGGGTGGTTACGTCAGCTACGTATTTAGGCATAGTAATAGTAGCTAACCTATCGTTGAGGTTAATATGACCCCTATTTTGGCCAAAGTAAAAATAGACTTAGATAGAGTTAATCATTTACATCTTTCTTTAGTAGGCATTACCAACGTGGTGAAAATGACGATCTTGCCAAAATTTCTCTATCTATTTAGAGCAATACCACTATTTTTTTAATCTAAATGGTTTAACACACTGGAGGGTATCTTAAATAGGTTCATATGGGCGCATGGAAAAACGCGCAGAGCTTATAGATTTATGTCTCTACCTAGAGAAAGAGGAGGATGGGGAGCCCCTGATTTCAGACTATACTATTTGGCAACCGCCCTTCAATACATGCAGGGTCTAATTGGAGGAGGGGGGATCCTACAGAAAACTACCTCCTCATCTACAGATGTTTATGCAATTTTGTTAGGTCAGGAGACAGAAAATTGTCTATTACAATATACTGATTTTGGGCGTCTCAGAAGTAAACAGTTTAAGACTTTAGCCGTGGCTATTAAAGTATGGAATGCTTTTTTGAAAAAGATGGGGTTGGGCAGATTCAACAGATACATCAAACTATATAACAATAAGTCTTTTCCCTCTGCAATTTTTTCAGATTTAGTCATGGCTGCATGGGATCAAAAGGGAATTAAGCAAATTGGGGACTTAAGATATTCAAGGGGAATAGTACAGTTTAGCGCACTTGTAAATACATTTGATTTAAGCAATAGGGACTTCTTTAAATACCTACAGGTTAGGAGCTTTCTGGTTAATAGACAGGGTGGTTCAGTAGGGTATAAAATTAATGACTTTCTGGAGACTTTAACTACTGGTGGCGTACATACGATTAGATCTGCGTATGCGTTATTAGTTTAAACTAAAGTGGATGATTTGGATAAGCATAAACATAAATGGGTGGAGAAACTCCAAGGAGAACTTGATGATTTTCAGGAGTCGTTGGATTTGGGCTGTACTATACTGTGTTCGGCTCCACTGCAATCCCAACACTATAAAACACTATTCTCATTGTACCATACGCCAGCCAGAATTGCTAAATGGGGGGGCACAAATGGGATTAGCTGCCCTCGCTGTGGCTCAACTGATGCAGATTTAATTCATATGTTTGCTACCTGCCCTCAATTATACACGCTAATTAAGGACACTTAGAGTTTCCTGGCTAGGGCACTGGGGATACAGATATCACTAACCCCCTTGTGGATATTGCTGGGAATTGGACATGATGAGAACAACAGTAATTTAGACAAAGAGTTTTTGTTCAGGACTATGGCGGTGTATAGATTAACCTTAGCCAGGGCATGGCTCGATAAGACCCCTCCGTCTATGCAAATATGGTTGGCGAATCTAATTGCTACATTTAATTTGGAGAAACCCATATACACTAGAAAGGGAAGAGCAGGGTGAGCTCGAGGTTTAAGAATTTGGGAACCATTAGCACGGTGGAGGGACGGGATTGGGTAGAGGGTAGAGGGATTTTGTGCTGGAAATGGGATTATGGATCGTTAATTATGTTGAACAAGTCCTAATTATGTGTATGATATTTTTGTTGGAAAAAGTGCATTGTGGAATCATTAACCAACTGATTGTTATAAAATGTGCGCAATTGAAAGTATAATAAAAAATATATTTAAAAAAAAAAAAAAAAATTTAAGAAGGAACCACCTTTTCTGTCTTCACAGGGTTTATTGGACTCCGCTTAGAGTATCCAAACGTTGAGAAGTCCAAAATGTGACCAGGAAAAGTGGGGATGAAATCCACATGTTCTTGGAGAATCCCTAGATCCGAGGGTTCTGGTTAGACAAGAGTAATTTTGTGTCTGTGATACTAGGTGAGACGCTCCAGGTAAGCAGAACTCTTGTCCTCTTTGGGGTCCCGGATAACTATGAATCTCTGTCAATCAACACAAGAAAGCTGATTTTTTATTTGATATTGCTTGCTCGCGGAGAGAGATATGTAAGAATTGGATAAAATCCACCCTGACTAAAACAGATTGGATGACCTTTGTAAAATACACTATCCGGGTAGATAAAGCATAAGAAAGTAAGAGGAATGAGTGTTGGCTTCTTTATGAAAATTGGGTAAACTCCTCTGCTCGTATACAGTCCAATGATTAGTCCTTTACACTATATTGCTTCATTATTCTGGTAGTAGCGCCACAGGTGGCTGTGTCAGACTGAGCTATTTATGGTTGGAAGGGGTGAAGCAGGGCGTAAAGTGATCCATCCTTGGCTCTAAACAAAGATCGCTGGCTGGTGATACGTCTAGGGAGACCCATGAGTACGTTTTATATCTTTTGTTTTCTATCCAAGGCGAATGAGGACTAAAGAAAAAAAGACTCAAGACTGAAACCTTGTCACTCTTCGGCCGTCTCGACACTGACTATGCTGGACTTCACCTGGATCTGAGACTGCATCAAGGAAGACTCCTGGTGCTCCTGTTCTGCAAGTCTTTATCATCTGTGCTTCTTCAAGGATCTTCACCAGACCTTGAGGCATCAAGGACACCCTTAGTAATCTCCCTTAGAGTGAAGGAGTTACTCCCCTGCATCTGGAGAGACCGCAAACAAGCTGAACGGTCTGTTGCTCCTGTGGTCCCACAGACTTCCTGAGGTCCCGCAACACAGGTGGTGGTTTTTCAATTCCCTCTAGGCCCGACATGTCCTCTTTTCAATTTTGAGGTAAGTATCCCTCGTCAGAACTGCTGGGACCGAGCCCCTATGCACCGTGTCAACTTCCAGTTGCCAAGGCTTGTTGGCTCTGCACTTCAGAGATCTTCCAGCTAGAAGAAGCTCCAGCCCCCAGGATCTCTTCCCTCCAAGCTCCGTGTCCTCACCACATCCTTTGCATTTTTGGACTTTGTTCTTGGTGAGCTACTCGAAATCCTCTGGCGACTCTTGTGAGTTTGGCTTGTGATTCCTCCTGGCCTCCCCTGCTTACCCGGAGCCTGCTAGGACTCTCCTGCTGTTGGGGAGTCCCTTGGATCTTGCTAGTCCCAACGTTGCTTCTCCTTCGTTCTCCATGCCAGTTGTAGCTACCAAGGCTTGCTGTTGCTCTCGCCGGACACCAGCCACCTAGTCACCGACATCCGATTTGAGGTAGCTCATGAAATGCTCTTGGTCTTTCTCAGCCTCACCTGGTCCTCTCAGCTGCAGCGACAAGGACACCGTCAACTCGTCTGAAATGTCCGACATCGGTGGGCATTGCTCTTCCGTGCCTGCTGGTCACTCCTGAGTGGCATAGACTCTGTCCCCTCTGCTTGCAGGTTCTTCCTTTCCAGAATCCACCTTGGGTTCCATTGGACGTCTGCACCTTCTTCTCCAGAGGCATTTTCCCCCAAAGCTTCCATTGTTGTCTACGGAGATATCCGACGTCTCTTCACCCCTAAGCACTTGGCTTCCCTGGAGTAGGTAACCTGGTTTCCGGGGCATCTATGGGTGGGGTGGCACTCCAGCATTATGTCCTCCAAGGGAATTCTTCGGAGTCCTCTGGGAATGGTCCTTTTCTGCAAAACCGCAACCGCGGCTTCTCCACTGACTTCCATTGGTCATGTGCTTTGTTTCCGCTCTGCACTCTGCCTCAGTGGGTTCCTGGGTACTTATCTTGGGTGGTTTTGAGCTACTCACCTAATTGCATTTGAAGTATTATTGTGCAATTGTGTTGCTATCTCTGGGTAGGAGATATACGAATGTATTAGCAAGTGTTGTATAAAAAATTTAAGTATTTTTATATACACACTGTGTGGTTCTCTTTCATTTTACGTACATGCTAAGGTTAAAGTGGTATAATACGCTGCTTAACACTCCTTCAAGATAAACCTGAATGCTGTTCTCCACAGCTAACACTTTGAGAGCTTTCTATGGTTATCAAAGACCACTAAAATCACCTTAACGGTTGTCTGGATTAGTGCAGGGTGCCCACATACATAAGTGTGCACCATATGCTAATCAAGTCTCTTACAAGGGGTCAATAGACCATTCTGTACAATAATTACAAAATGTGTTCCATCGGCAGGCGTATTCCGACTTAGACAACCTTAGAAAGCTCTCTAAGTGATGGCTGTGGAGAGCAGCCTTCAGGCTTAGTCCAGATGGAGTGTAAAGCAGCTTGTTTAATCAGAACGTAATCTTATTGGTATAGATCAAGTGAGAAAAAAAAAATAGGTATTTATTATAAGACACTCACTAACACATACAGACATATCATATCCGGAGATATACACAATGCACACAATACTTCAATCAATCAATCAATCAGGGAATTGTAAGTGCGCTACTCAACAGTGAGGGTCTCAAGGCGCTAAGGGGGAGGGGTCCACAGATCTGTTTAGCCGAAAATCCAGGTCTTGAGGGTCTTCCTGAAGGTGTTCAGGGAGGGGGCGCGTCTGATGTCTGCCGGTAGCTCGTTCCAGGTCTTGGCTGCAATGTGAGAGAAGGATCTTCCGCCTGCTCTGGCTCTGTGGATGCACGGGGTTTCGGCCAGTGCGAGGTTGGAAGATCGGATGTTTCCCCTTTGGGTACGTGGAAGTTAATTCTGTCGTTGAGGTATTTGGGTCCGTTGCTGTGTAGGCATTTGTAGGCGTGAGTGGAGACTTCGTAGGTGTTGGCTGATGTGTTTGTGTCGGGGGATGCCGAGGACGAGTCTGGCAGCGGTGTTCTGTATTGTCTGGAGTTTACGGAGTAGGGACTTGTTGATGCTGGCGTAGAGTGTTTCCATAGTCCAGTCTGCTGGTGAGGAGTGCGTGGGTGACTGTCTTCCTTGAGTCGGGGGGATCCACTTGAAGGTCTTGCGGAGGGTGTTGAAGCAGCTGGAGGTGACGGCGTTGACCTGTCGGTTCATGTTGAGTGATGAGATTAGTACGATGCCGAGGTTCTTGGTGTGGTCTGAGGGGGTAGGTGGTCTTCCGAGGGTGGTTGGCCACCAGGCGCTATCCCATGCGGAAGGGTTGGTACCGAGGACGAGGACTTCTGTCTTCCCAGCGTTGAGCTTCAGGCAGCTGTTGGTCATCCAGACTGCGACGTCTTGCATTTTTATTCTGGAAGTTGAGTTTGGTAGTGGTGGGGTCTTTGGTGAGGGAGAGGATGAGCTGTATGCTGTCGGCGTAGGATACGATGTTGAGGCCATGTTGTCGGACGATGGCTGCGAGGGGGGGCCATGTAGATGTTGAAGAGGGTGGGGCTCAGTGATGAACCCTGATGGACTCCGCAGGTGATTTTCGTGGGGTCGGAGAGGAAGGGTGGGAGTCTGATCCTTAGGCTTCTTCCGGTAAGGAATGATCGGATCCAGTTCAGGGCTGTTCCTTGTATGCCTGCGTCATGTAGTCTGGCGACTAGTGTGCGGTGGGAGACGGTGTCGAAGGCTGCCAATAGGTCGAGTAGGAGGAGTGCTGCGGAGTGGCCTTGGTCCAGGAGGGTGCAGATGTCGTCTGTGGCGGCGAGTAGGGCGGTCTCTGTGCTGTGGTTGCTCCGGAATCCGGATTGGGACGGGTCGAGGACAGCGTTCTCTACAATGAATCGTGTCAGTTTCCTGTTGACTGTTGACTGTTTTCTCTGCAACTTTAGCTGTGAAGGGACGAGCAAAATGGGCCGATAGTTCTTGAGGTCAGTGGGGTCAGCTGTGGGCTTCTTGAGCAGGGGTCTGACCTCTGTGTGCTTCCAGTCATCTGGGAAGGTGCCTATTTTGAAGGTGGTGTTGATGGTGCATTGTAGTTTGGGTGCGATGGCGGCCGGATCTGTGGTAGATGTGAGGGGGGCAGGGGTCAGTGGGCGCCCACTGAGTTGATGCTTTTCATGGTCGAGGCAGTGTCTTCGGCCGTGATCAGTGTCAAGTTGGAGATGGTGGGCTGGCTGGTGTTTGAGAGGCGGGGGGCATATTATTATTATTATCGGTGGCACCTGGTGGATGGTCGATGAAGTTGTCGTAGAGGTTTTTGATCTTGAGGTGGAAATAGATTCCAAGCTTGTCGCAGAGGTCATGGGATGGGGTAATGTCTGTGGCTTCGTGAAGGACACTGAAAAGTTCCTTGGAGTTGGTGGAGTTGGACAGGATTTTGTTGTGGATGAAGTTCCTCTTGGTGGCACTGATCTGGTTGTGGTAGTCCGTCATGGCATCCTTGTAGGTGGTGTGGTTTTCGGTTGTCTTGGTGTTTCACCAGTTCTTCTCCAGGCTTCTTGGAGAGCGGTGGTGAACCAGGCGGCTTTCCTTGAGTGTTGTCTGTCGGGGTTGCGTAGCGGGGTGAGCTCGTCTGCGCAGTTGGAGATCCAGTTGTGGAGTTCTCTGGCTGTGTCATTTGCGTCGGGTGCCCAGGTGTGGTTGTCTCTAGTGAGAGTGGAGTTAAGTTGCTCGTCAGTAACCTTGCTCCAGTTCCTTTGTGGTGGGCGTGGGGCTGGTTTGGGTGCCTTGGGTTTGTTGATGGTGAAGTGTATGCAGTGGTGGTCGGTCCATGGCGGCTGCGTTGTGTGGCTGAATTGGATGCTGTTTCCTGCTGCAAAGATGGGGTTGAGGGTGTGTCCTGCTCTGTGGGTCGGTGTGCTGACGAGTTGTTTAAGTCCGATGCTGGCGAGGTTGTCACAAAGGATAGTGGAGATGGGGTCACTGGGGTTGTTGAGGTGGAAGTTTAGGACTCCAATCAGTTTGCTGAGGCCATGGCGTGTGGTGCAATGAAGTCTGTGATGGTGGTGGCGAAGGGTGTTTGGGGGTTCTGTAGACAAGGGTTCCTCGGAGTGTGGCTTTGGGGGTGGTATGGATCTGGATGTGCAGGTGTTTGGCAGAGGGGAAGGTTTCGCTGGAGGTGGTGGGTGCTCTTGTGGGCGATGGTGAGGCCCCCTCCTGGGTGGTTGGGGCGGTCTTTCCTCTGGATCTTGTAGCCGTCTGGGATGGCGGTGCTGATGTCAGGGGCAGAGGATGCGTTGGTCCAGGTCTCTGTGAAGAAGGCGATGTCGGGTGAGAGAGAGTCGAGTAGGTTCCAGATTTCCATGGAGTGTTTGTGTACAGAGCATACGTTGAGGAGGATGCATTTTAGGATTTCGCTGGTACTGGAGGTGTTGGAGGCCAGGGTGGCAGTGAGGGTCTGGCTGCAGCGGAGGCAGGAGAACTGGCCATGCATGGGTCGTGTTCGGCGAGGCCTGTTGGCATTCTCTAAGTCTTCCAGGGTTGAGTGGTGTTGTTAGCGATGGGTAGTGGGAGGTCCAGGTTTCCTGGCGCTGGCCGCGGTCAGGTCGCGGACGGGCTTGCCTTTGGCACGCCGGCAGCAAACCCACGCAGCGTCTGCCATTAAGTAGGGGAGGTGGGAGGGAGGAGAGGCTGCAAGACGGGAGCATGGGAATTCCATGGTGGGTGTGTGGCAGCAGCCGCGAAAGCAACAGGCAGGCCCGAGAAAATAAAAACAGTGGTGGAATTGGAGCAAGACACAGATGGGCACAATAACCGTGGCAAAACGGAAATAATTAAGAAAAAAGTCTGAGAAAGGTTACGGTGGTTGCAGACAGTCTGGTCCCAGTTGGAGCGGGCAGCAGGAGCGGGCAGCAGCCTTGAACCTCCCAAGGAGGAGGTCGGGGTCTGGAGGCAAGAGACGGCACAGCGGAGCTGCGGGTAGAGAGTGGACCTATTACTTTGCAATAAAAACAGGTAAGTAGCACGAATACACAGTGGTCGCGGGGGAGACCAAACCATACACTAAAATAGTGGGATGCAAACCATGACCCAAGTCAAGACTATACCCAGTAGATGTAGAAGTGTGGGGGACCCAAGAACTACCCAAGGTAAGTAACCAGGAACCCCACAGAGGCTGTGTGCAGAGTGTGAACACGAATGCATGCTCAATTCAAGTCAATGGGTAAGTCGCTGTTGCGATTTTCAAAGAAGGACCCTTCCCAGTGGACCCTAACGGAACCCAGAGGAAGACAGAAGGTTGGAGAGCTACCCCACTCGTGGATACCCTAGAAACCAGGATGCCTACACCAGGGCAACCATGTGCATAGGTGCAAAGTGTCATCGGCAACTGCAGTCAAACTCAATGGAGGACTTCAGGAAGATGCTGCTGTTTAAGAAAGCGAAAATGTCCGGTGGAACCCAAAGGTAGATTCAAGTTGAGAAGTACCTGCAAGCAGAGGAGACAGAGTCTATGTCACTCAGGAGTGACCAGGAGGCATGGGAGATGAATTCCCACCAATGTCAGGTGATGCAGGAGAGTTGACGATAAGCTTCGAGCTGCAGCTGTGTGGATCAGGCGACGCTGTGGAAGACCAGGAGCCGTTCACAAGCTGTCCCACGTCGGATGTCAAGACTTGAGGGGTCAGCATCGAGGGAGCTGTAGGACAGTCACCTGTGTTACTGAGCCCGTTGGAGTCCGTAGGAGCCCAGGATCAGCAAACCAATCAGCTACGTTGCGGTGCCTGCAGATGCAGGGGGGTGACTCCTTCACTCTAAGGGAGATTCTTTCGGGTGTCTTTGATGTCCACAGGTCCTGTGAGGAACCTGTATTGAGCACGGACACTGCCAGTGCAGCGGATTTGCAGGACGATGAGACCTGGAGCAGACAGTCTTCCCGGTTGCAGTCTTGGTTCCCCAAAGCGAAGTTTTATGCGGTCAGTCGGACTCGGTCAGCACAACGTGGTCAGAGTGTCCAGACGGTTGAAGATGACGCGGAACTGAATCTGAAACGAATTTTACAACGAATCCAGGGACCCCACCCACAGGTAAGCATTTAAGTACCCTAAGGAAAGGGTGTGGATGATTAAGGGGTCCCTCCAAGAGGGGGGGCTGAACAGTGGGGAGGATACTGCTATGTCCTTTGTCGAGTTTTGCCCCAGAGCGGGAGCCAACGGCTCCCTGAACTGGTATGAACTGGATTATGTAATGAGGGCACCAACTGTGCACTTCAAGCCGTCTCAGTGGCGCTGGCAAGCGCCCCCACCCTGCCACAATACACTACACCCTGCCTGGGAGGTGGTCCCACCTCCCTGTGACAGGATACCTATTGTTCTACCTTCCCCTGCTCGAGCTTGGCTCAGCTGCAGTAGGGCACAATCATGTCTCCTGTCAGGTATCGGGAGCGCTGAGGGCCTCCCGGAGATTTACAGTGCATGAAATCATACCTCCCACACCGGTGTGGGGTATGATTCCAACATGTTTGATAACAAACATGACAGGGTTCATTACAGCCATTTTAGAGATGGCCATCGCATTAGGACGCATGGCCACTCTATATATCGTAGTGGCTGTTGCACTTACAAACGGGGGAATGGACTCCGAAGGTTGTAGGGCTCATGCAAGGGCACCCTTACACTTAAATCCGAGCACCCTGCCTTCAGGATTGAAAGGCCTGCTTTAGAGGGGTGACTTATAGGTCTTACGTGCAATGACCTCAGGGAATTCTACATCTGTCGCAAGTGGTGCTAGCACTGGCTTACACAGGCTGCAATCGCAGGCCTGTAGTCACAGTTTGAGTGGGCTACCATGGGTGGCATAATACATGCTTCAGCCCATGGGGGACTCCTGGTGTACCTATGCTCTGGGTACATCAGTACCATATACTAGGAATTTACCTGGGTGCACCAGTAGCCAATCTGGGACGTACCCAAGTACTGATCATATCCAAATTAGGGGAGAAAGCAGAGAGAATGGGATCCTGATTAGCATGATTCCAGTCAAGATTAGTCGGATGAGTTACTTACCATCGGTAACGATGTATCTGGTAGAGACACAGTCTAGCTGCAGATTCCGTAACTTAGAATATTCACAGGCGTCAGACTGGTTCCGGAAAACTTTCCGCAGCAGCACCACTGCGCACCAGGGGCGGCGCCGCACGGTTCCGCCCTGACGTTGTCCACGGACGCGACGTCAGCAGAGCTATATATGCCCCTCCTGGCTCGCTGACAATAGTTTTCATCTGAGAAACTTTTCCGCCTCACAACGCGGAGCCACCAGCAAAAACGGAGTAAGGGAACAGTGTGCGAAAAAGATCAAAAAGAAGAGAAAATGAAAACAGCACCATAAAGTACAGTGCCAGGTACTGTATACCGAGAAATAGTGAAGGGAAAGAACAGAGCACAGCTCTGACAAGCAACCCCACAAAAGCGGAGGCTAAACCCTCCCCGGAGGCAGAAAAAGATGTGAAAATACATCATGACAGACGACCAAAGTGTGCAACCATAATAAATAACTGCGAAGGGCAACAAGTCCAGAACACAGGAGCATTGACAATCCACCACAAGTCAGTACCAGAAGGGGACTTTGTATCCCCCGTAAGAGACTCAGACTGAGGCCGAGCCAATCCAAAACCAACGGACCGCAGGAGAGGTAAAAGACCCCAAGGCCAATTGAGAGGGGGGGGTAACCATGAGCAGACCTCACACTGGACAACCCAAGGCGTAGGGATGTAAAAGGACATATGAGCATACCACCCAAGCACGAGAAGGAGTGGAGCAGAGCAAACAAAACAGAATGAAGCATCCAGTCTAGGTGAGAAGTAAAAAATGTCACCCCGCAGGAAGACAAAGCCACCCGGAGGGAGGCGAATACGGGAAACTCAATCTGAAAAGCCCCTCGCAGAACAGGGAGGATGGGCGGGCGTTAAGGAATCTGCGGCTAGACTGTGTCTCTACCAGATACATCATTACCGAAGGTAAGTAACTCGTCCATCTGATAGAGACATCTAGCCGCAGATTCCTCAACTAAGAATAGATACCAAGGCCATACCCATAGAGGAGGCGGGTCTGCGACTGAACCCCACCAAGTTCCAGAAAGAACTTAGTCCGTCAACAATGTGACGAAACACAGTGGAGACAGCAATGCCAGCGCAGCCAACACCAGACCACAAAGCTCTGAAAAGAGCGGAAAACAATAGGAGACAACGGCACCACAAGCCATCAAAGAACAGCACGAAAACCTCTGTGCATACCGGGTTGTGAGAAAGAAAGAAGCACAGAGCCAGAAATGCCTAAGCGGAAGTAAGAGTTCATGGCTTCGGAAGGAAGCGGAACTGACCAGAGGGTCCGCATGATACGATGTGTCAACAGTGACAAAACAGTATGACAGAGTCAATGCATACCGGACTCTGTTGAATCTGCATCAGGCAAGACACGTGGGGCTGCATCGGTAGGATGCCGAGCCATGGCCAGAAAGTGACGACATTACCAGAAACACAAGACACTCCAGCATGCAGTCGCTCCGGCACAAGACATATGATAGTGCGGACGATAAACAGAATCACTCAGAAGAGGACCACAGTAAGACTGGCATACATGTGGAAAAAAGGCATACTCCTAAGCATACAGTGTGGACGGCAGAAACACGCAGAATAGGGAAATCCCCCTGTAGGGTAGTGTGAGCAGCCCAGATGGGAAGGACGCGTCACAAGGTAGGCAACTGGCAAAATGTACCCGTCAACAAGCCGGACCCACACAGAAGAGCTT
Source organism: Triturus cristatus (assembly GCF_964204655.1). Classification (NCBI taxonomy): domain Eukaryota; kingdom Metazoa; phylum Chordata; class Amphibia; order Caudata; family Salamandridae; genus Triturus; species Triturus cristatus. The sequence continues at coordinate 170,087,388 of NC_140591.1, read as the reverse complement.
GTCCCAAGAGCAGATCGGGGCGAAGACCACGGACACCACATCAAGGAGCGATGCCTGCGCAACCCCGCCGCAGGAAGAGCAGAGAACAGACATATATTAAAAAAGATACACATTGAAAAGGGGTTGTGTGCCTAAAACAAGCGCCATAAATACCAACAGTAATGTGGAAGCATGGGTGGACAAGACAATGGCCAGAACCACATGCGACAGTAGCCACCAGTCCGGGAGGAACCAATGTTCCCCGTGAGATAAAGAGACGGAGCAGGCCATGAATAGTGGAAACAGGCAGGACCAACTCACTGGCCTAAGCACGCACCCGAAAAGTGAGCTGCCATGTAGAGTACACTACATCCTGAGAGCATGACAGCAGGAACCCAATGCAGAAGCATGGAAACACCTGCGCGGAAAATAGGAAAAAAACTCCTGAATGGGAAGTGCCTAGAAAGGAGGGCACAAAGCAGCATAAAGTATAGGCGTACATGGCGAAGACGCCATCTTCGATAGACAAGGCCAGACAGAAGCGTCACCCATCCCAAGAAATGGAGGGTAGACCAGCCACCGCAGAAGCGGAAAAAGAACAGAGGCGTCCCATGACAGTGAACAGACCAGGGTGCACCCATAGTATGCTCAAACACTGAAGAAGTGTGTCGCACAGCTGCACTGCCGTGGCGCTAGATGATAGCAGGACGGCAGCCATCGAACTGCCGGAGCGGAACAGAACAAGGAAGAGCACAGCGAGGCTGAATTACGCCCCCGAGAAGGGCAGGCGAAGCAGACCTCATGGTAGGGAACGCTACCGACGCTTGGAAGTAATGCGGACAACCGTAGACCCCAACCATACTGGAAAGAGCAATAGAGCGAAGCAAACCTGTAAGTCGCATACACTGAGCCACAGAAGAATGTTCAGTGAGAAAGACTCCACAGGAGCGTACCAAAGCCTTCCCTGCATAAAGGAAGCTACATAATAGCCAGGAAATACCCCACATAGGGTAAGTCTTAACCCCTGCAAGGGGGTCCTCTTGGGATAAGGTCACGGTCATAGGACTGAAAAGAAGGCAGAATCAGCCGACCGGCTGTACTGAACACAGTCAAAGAGGACTGAAAAACCGCCTACACCATCCGGGTACTACGTTATGAACCCAGGACTCAAAACAAGGCAACGTCGCCTATGCAAAAGAAAAAGATACAAGGCAGAAAACCAGGCAGCAAGGGCCAGAAAGTCACGGGAGACCAGGCATGAGGCGGGAGACCACCGAATCAGCATGGCAGTCAAAAAGGTATACGCCATTGAATGGCAGATCCCGAAGAGCATCCCGAACATTGTCTGGGAAACGACTGTCGCGCAGCCATGCATGGCGGCGCAAAGCAACCGACCAGGCCAGTGCCCTACCCACCGAGTCAGTTGCGTCAAGGGATGATCGAAGGGAAAATTGTGCCTTCCCCCTGCCATCGAGAAGAAGGCAATGTAAGTCAGCCCGGTGGCCTTCTGGGAGAGAAGGAAGGAGCTCAATTAAGTCCCAAAGGGCAAAGGAAGCATGTGCGAACACGCAAGATGTGTTTAAGGCACAGATGGCCGCACTGGCAGAGGCAAAAATGTGGCGACCACATGTCTCCAGCCACTGAGATTCACAAGTGGGAGGTAACAACGGTAAAGTGGAAGAAGGCTGCAAGTCAAAAGCCGCCTGGACAACAAGACCCTGAGCTGTAGGGTGAAGGGACAGGCATAGAGGATCGTCCGGGGCTGGACGATGCCGGGCAGCAATGGCCCGATCAACTACGTCACCAGAGGAGGGCCGGGCCCAGGTACCAAGGAGGATGTCAAACAAAGACCCACCAAGGAGCAACAAAGGCTCCACCTCAACAGGCTCCATGTGGAGGAGATCCAGTAAAGGATCTGAGGGCAGGGAAACCACATGGGGCTGAAAGCAAATATCTGCGGCCCTACGATTAACCCTTGCAAAAGCCGCATTAGCCTCAGTCACCATTCTGGGGGTGGGGGGTGGGGGGAGGGGGGTGACAACAAACCGTAGGTAGGATACAGTTTGAGACCAACTTGTCCACTAGAGAGTAAAAGTTGAGGAGCCTGAGGTTGATCCGAAGGCCACGGGATGCTAGGTACCTGCACCAGGGGGCACCGAAACGACCTCGGGCACGGGGAGTCCAGAGGGACGTCAACCTCCTGTAACAGTGGAGTTGTAGGTGCCGGCGTCGACGGAAGCCGAGACGGCATCGTATCGACGTCGAGAACCTCCAGAGGGGCCTCAGCCTGGGCGTGGTCTGACGGCGACCCAAACTATCTGCGGGGAGGAAAGAGGTCGACATTTTCCTTTGTAGTTTCTTTGACACACACACCTCATGCCCTCGAAGTATTAGAATTTTCTTGAGCTGTCAGAGTTGGATGATTCTGGTTATGAGCAGGTTCTGCACAGTGTAGTGTGTATCGATAATTGTTATCTGCCATCCTTGCCAAGCACTGTGCAATGCCAGTTTCATATCCTGCAATCACGCAATGTGACAATCTGAACTCTTCCATGGCCCCAGCACGCAGCTACGAATTTTCAAAGGTGAAAAACTTGCAGAGCGGTACAGTATCAATCAGAACCAATGTTACTCATAGTGCATAAAATTCTACTGATACATACTCTTACCTTCCTACAAAAATATATAATCTTAAGAAATATCCTCAGTCATCACACTGGAGCAAGAAAAGGGGAGCCACAAAGCATCATTTGATGTGATAATGCTCGTCCACACAAGCACTGTCTTCAGCCCATTACATCAGCTGCACCAATCAACCCTATTCCACAGGGTGAGAAAGAAAAGAGACCTACAAAAATCCAAGATTTGGAAAACTCATTACTGAAAAACAAAGGCATCAACGCTCAGAGTGAAGAGGATGGTAGACCATAGTGAAACGACACTGCAGGAAGATAAAGTATCAGCAGAAAAAGAACTGGCGCAGAGAAGGATTTAGGGCCATATGCACTAAAACTGGTTGCAAAAGTTTATTTTTAGCAACCACTATATTATATTGAGAAGTGACTTCTGTACATTTAGATCAGTTTGAAAAATGAGAGGCTGCACAATGATCTCCCTAAAGAACAAGTTACTTACCTTCGGCAACGATATATCTGTAAGAAACATTAGTTAGTTAGATTCCTCACTTTAGAATATCCCCAGGCGTCAGGCTGGATCCGGAAAGATGTTCGTCAGCAATACCCTTGCGCGTCGCTAGGCGTCGTCTGCGGCTCCGTGTGCGGCGTCGTGCGCCGCGATGACGTCGGAGTACTTCGAGGCCGCCCTCGCGGGCTGACGTCAGTTCTTGTACATAGCTTTCCGCGCCAAGAACGCAGAGCCATGCAAGAGACCGACACTGGTGCCAAAAAAGACTAGGGCCCTGAAAGGGATAACCTCAACCCTAGAAATCGGTTCACAGAACGGGGAGGATGGGTGGGTCGGTGAGGAATCTAACTAATGTTTCTTACAGATATATCGTTACCGAAGGTAAGTAACTTGTTCATCTGAAAGAAAAACGTTAGTTAGATTCCTCACCTTAGAATAGATACCCCAGCAACACCAACCTCGGTGGTGGGTCTGCGAACCAAGATCACACCAGAAAGTCCTGGAGAACAGAACGGCCAAAGAAGCCGTCTCTCTGGACTTGGCTGTCCAGGCAATAATGTTTGGCAAACGTGTGCAGCGAGGCCCACGTTGCTGCCTTACATGTCCTGCAACAGGACTCCCCAGCCCAGGGCAGTGGTCGCCTCTGTGGCCTGAGTGGAATGGGCCCTCATCCCTACAGGAGGTTCCTTTTTAGATAAGGAGTAACAAGCTTTGATACACAAAACGACCCACCGAGAGATGGTTAGCTTGTGCACCGCCTGCCCCTTCTTAGTGCCCGCGTAGCCAACAAAGAGTTGGTCGTCCACCCGGAACTGCTTAGTGCGGTCCAAATAAAAGGACAGCGCCCGTTTTGGGTCCAGACGGTGGAGCCTCTCTTCCTCCTTTGAAGGATGCGGAGGCGGAAAGAAGGTGGGCAACGTAACAGACTGCCCGATGTGAAAGGCAGTTACCACCTTAGGGAGAAAGGAAGGACGAGTCCGGAGAACAACCTTGTCTGGATGGATCGAAAGAAAAGGAGGCTTAGAAGAGAGAGCCTGGAGCTCACTCACCCTTCTAGCAGAGGTGATGGCAACCAGGAAAGCAGTGTTGAGCGTCAACATACCAAGGGGACAATTATAAAGTGGCTCAAAGGGAGCGCACATCAGATACGTCAATACCAGATTCAAATCCCACTGAGGCATTACGAAGGGGACAGGAGGAAACATGTGAGTAATGCCCTTGAAGAAGCGAGAAACAACAGGGGATTTGAAAAGAGAAGGCTGATCAGTAAGCCGTAAGAAAGCAGAGATAGCAGAAAGATTACCTTTAAGAGTGCCCAGAGCAGAGCCCTGCTGGGCCAAGGAAAGAAGAAAGAGGAGAACCTCAGAAAGAGGGGCGGAAAGGGGATCCACAGCCTTTGCTGTGCACCATGCCACAAATTTGTTACACCTGCAGGCGTATACCGATTTTGTGGAGGGACGCCTGGCTGCCAGATTCACATCACAGACTTCAGGAGGCAAGTCAAATGGCATCAACTGTCGCCGCTCAATCTCTACGCATGGAGGTGGAGACTGGACAGGTTCGGGTGGAGGACCATCCCCTGCTGCTGCGACAGAAGGTCCTCCTGAAGAGGAAGTCGTATCGGGGGATCGATGGACATACTGAGTAGCTCGGGATACCAGTACCTTCGTGCCCAATCCGGAGCCACCAAGATGACTTTGGCCCAGTCGCGCCTGATCTTCTTCAGCACTCTGGGCAGAAGTGGTAAAGGCGTACAATAGACCGCAACTCCACTCGCGACGAAAGGCGTCCCCGAGCGAGTGCCGCCTTGGAAACTCCAACGCGCAGAGCTGCTGACATTGCGCGTTCTCTTCGGTGGCGAATAGATCTAACCAAGACTCTCCCCACTGCCGAAAGAGGCCTTGCGCCACGTCCGAGTTTAGACGCCATTCGTAATCCATCATGCACCGGCGGCTGAATTCGTCTGCTCTGGCGTTCAGAGAGCCTGCCAGATGTTGAACCACCAGGGTGATGCCCTGATGTTCCAACCATGTCCAGAGGCGCAGAGCCTCCTGACAAAGGGTCCACGACCCCACCAAGCCCTGTTTGTTGCAATACCACATGGCGGTGGTGTTGTCCGTGAACACCTGCACCACACTTCCCCAGACAGAGGGAAGGAATGCCTTCAGTGCAAGTTGGATCGCCCGCAGCTCCAGAAGGTTGATATGGAGCCGGGACTGCGCCGAGATCAGGACGTGGCCGGACAGGTTGCCTCGATGCTGGGCCCACTGAAACTTCAGGTCCCATTGCAGAGCCCGCTTTCGCCATCTGGCATGGTACACTAACAGGATGCAGCAGGCCATCAGACCCAGAAGCCGCAGCACTAACCTGACCGAAACCCGGGATAGAGGCCGAAAGATGGGAATCAGAGCCTGAATATCCCAGACCCGCTGCTCCGGAGGATAAGCCCGGAACTGCGCAGAGTCCAGAACTGCTCCGATGAAGAGGAGCTTCTGGGAGGGACTTAGATGCGACTTCGGCACATTGATTGAGAACCCCAGCAAATGCAGGAGGTCGGCCGTAGTCTGGAGGAGGGAGACGGCTGCCTGGGGTGAGCCCGCCTTCAACAACCAGTCGTCGAGATAGGGGAAGACTGGAACCCCCAATCTGTGCAGATGAGCTGCGACCACCACCATCACTTTCGTGAACACCCAAGGGGCACTGGTGAGGCCGAAGGGCAGCACGGTAAACTGAAAATGCTCCAGGCCCACCGTGAACCACAGGTAACGCCGGTGGGCCGGCAGGACGGGGATGTGGAAATAAGCGTCCTGCAAGTCCAATGCTACCATCCAGTCTCCAGAGTCTAGGGCAGCCAGAACCTGAGCTAAGGTGAGCATCTTGAACTTCTCCTTGCGGAGGAAGGCATTGACGCTCCTGAGGTCCAAGATAGGGCGAAGGCCCCCCTTTGCCCTTCTTGGGAACCAGAAAGTAGTGGGAATAACAACCACGACCTACTTCTGGACCAGGAACGCGCTCGATGGCCACCTTGGCCAAGAGGGCTGTAACTTCCTCCTGTAGAAGTTTCAAGTGATCCCCCAACAAGCGGTGGCATGGCTGGAGGGGTCGCCTCGAAGGGGAGGGAGTAGCCCATTCGGACGATCTGCAGCACCCACCTGTCCGATGTGATGGAACGCCAGTGGAGCAGGTGATGGCGAACTCTGCCTCTCACTGACGTGGAATGGGACTGAAAGCACAGACTAAGAGGGCTTTGAGGTGGATGCTGCCGGGGTAGATGTAGACTGGACGGCACGTTGTCCCCCAGTACCGCCTCGGCGGAATCCACGTCCGCGTGGAGGTTGGTTCTGCGGCCTGTGGCTAGGCAGACGTGAGGGGGCGCCCCTTCCTTGGCCACGAAAGGGGCGAAAAGCGGAAGTTTGCGGGCACGGGGCTGAGAGGCCCAAGGAGTTGGACGTAGCCCGGGAGTCCTTAAAGCGCTCCAGCGCACTATCCGCCTTGTCGCCAAAGAGGCGACTGCCATCGAAGGGCATGTCCATGAGGGTGCTCTGGACATCCCCTGAGAAACTGGTGGACCGCAGCCAGGCGTGGCAGCGGAGCGCCACTGTGGTCGACATCGCCCTACCCAGCGAGTCCGTAGTGTCCAGTCCACATCTGATAGCGTGTCGCGCTGCATCTCGCCCTTCGGCAAGAGCCTGGGCAAGCCGTGTCCGGGCCTCCTCCGGACACTGGGGCAGCACGTCCTCCACCGTATCCCACAGGGTGTGGGAGTAACGGTCCAAGAGACAAGCGGTGTTAATAGTCCGCAGTCCCAAACTAAGGGAGGAGAACAGCTTCATACCAAACTGTTCAAGTCTCTTGGATTCCCGATCCGGGGGAGTCTGGGAAGTAGAGGCCTTGATAACCAGGCTCTCGGGCGTGGGGTGTTGGGACAGAAAACTGGGGTCGCCCGGTGCAGGGCGGTGGCGCCGGGCCACGTTCCGGTCCACAGGAGGAACTGTGGAGGGCTTGGACCAAGTGCCCTTCAGAACGTCACTGAGTGCCTCATTGAACTGCAGCAGAGGCTCCGAGGAGCTTGCGGACGGTTGAAGCACTTCTGTGAGGAGATTCGTCCTCACGGCCACAGCAGGCAGCTCCAGCCCAAGGGCTTCAGCCGCCTTGCGCAGCACCACTGAAAATGCAGCATCTTCCTCCATAGAAGAGATGAAGTCAGTGTCAGGGGAGGAGTCAAGACCACTGGCATCCCCCAGCTCATCTGCCCCGTCCTGTGAGAACTGGCCCTGCCGGGCCAGAGGGTCCTCAGAACCCTCCCAGTCGTCATCGTCATGCGATTCCTGGTAAACAGGTGGAATGATCAGAGCCGGGCGGGAGATGAAATTGCCACCCGTCGGACGCGGCGTCGGGCGGCGCGGCGCCGGGCAACACCGGGCCCGGACCGAGACTGAACCGGGGAATGGCGTTGTCCGAAGGTGACACCGGCGTCGACTGGGATTTAGGCCTGGATCCCACAGGGACCTGCGGCGTCGGGACTAGAGTCCGCGACGGAGCCGCCTGCTCGCTAGGCCTCCCAGTCGAGCCTGCGGGCGCACCGGCAGGCGTCAGAGACGGAGCCAGGCCTCTCATGGCCGAGAGGAAGGCACTGATCTCCGCCGGAGTCGCGTCGGTCCCAGGGACCGGCGGGTATGGGGACGGACGCGACTCCTGCGGCTCCAACGGAGCCGCGTGGGTGGTACCACCCAAACCCTCAGTCGCGCGAGGGGAGCCCGAAGAGCGATGTCGCCTCTTTGACTTCTTACTATGCTTCGACTTACCCGAAGACTCGGTCCCTCGACCTCCTCCTCGACTGGCACTGTGAACGGCGCGGAGCCGACTGCCGGAACTCCAGCAGCTTGCGGGACCGCTCCCGCCTAGTCTTCGAAGTCAGGGCCCGGCAGTCGAGGCACGACTCTGAATCGTGGTCGGCCCCCAGGCAGTAGAGGCACCGGCGGAGGCGGTCTGTAACCGACATCAGTCGGTGACAGGAGTCACAGGGTTTAAAACCAGGCATCCTACCGGCACCAGAGTCGAGTCGACAAAATAGACCAAAAGAGTCAAAAAAGTTTAGTAAAAAAAATGACTAAAAGGGTATGCTCTTCCCGGATCGGCGCTGTCTGGCACGGAAAAAAGAAGAACTGATGTCAGCGCGCGAGGGCGGCGTCTAAGTACTCCCACGACGTCATCCCTGCGCACGACGCCGATGACGGACGCAGAGCCGCAGACGACGCCTAGCGACGCGCAAGGGTATTGCTGACGAAAATCTTTCCGGATCCAGCCTGACGCCTGGGGATATTCTAAGGTGAGGAATCTAACTAACGTGTTTCTTTCAGATGGAAATTAAGCAGGACTCAAATAGCTACTCCACTTGATTGACCAGTACCGTGGCCTCCAAGGTACAGCAGACAACCAGGACAGTCACTGCATTTCAAAACTTGTTTATTTGTTTTTAACCAGCCTTCAAACTGCGCTGCTTTAAAAAAAAAAAACTTCAGGTGGAATTGCCAGTGGTCCCCCTGAAGCTGCCACACAAATTCCAAAACAGATCCCCTTCCCTTTTACAAGTGAGCTACCACCCCAACTTGGGAGTAACTTAACAAAGGTTACAACTGGTATTCCGGTCACAAACCAATTAAACATAGGGAACCAATTTAGTTCTTGGAAGAGATGTTAAAAACACACCCCTCCCAAGTACCGACTAACAATTTCTATAAAAAAAAAAAAGATTTCCTCATTGTAAAATGCATTTACTACATATGTACAGGGGATTTTGCAATTGCAAACCCTGAACTTTAGAGACTGAAGATTTGCAACCACAAAAAATCCTTAGTACACCTGGCCATGTTATTGTATTGATAATCCTTCATGCATATTTACCATGTTCTCAAAAAATAAGTCCAAACAAGCAAGCCTAATCATAGGCATGTCCAGGCAATTCATCAACAGAAAAACATGGGGTAGGTTTCAACAATATAGGTTTCATTTTGACTCCAATAGTCTACACTCAGTAAATGCATGGATGTTCAAGTATCCATTCAACCTCCATGGGAGTATATGTGCTATAAAAAAACACAAGTACATGTGGACAAAGATAAAACAAAATTAATTAGGTAACTATACACCCACAAAACTAACCCAATTTTCACAACCTTGAAAACCTCACACCCACCGTAATCTCGTCATTGGCAGAAAAGATTTTGTGAAGAGTAGCCCAGCAAGAGTACACCACATATTAGAGTGACAGGCAGGTTTGTAATCAAGTATACATTTTGCCATCTCATGAAATAGAATATTACATCTAGTGAACTAAATATAGCACTAAGTAAGGAAAAGTCAGTCATTTTATCATTTACAGTCTTACTGTTTTAAGGCATTACCCTGGTAATTTGGCAGCCATATCTAACAAAATGTTCCGCCATTCTTGTTCTCGAAATCGCCAAATTCGAGCTGTTCCATCTCTGCTTCCACTTATAAACCTGAAATACATATATTTAAGCGTGTAAATATAATTTCTCGATAGGCATGTTTCAAAGAAAGGATAATGCAAATATATGTAGACGGCTCAGACGTGCAACCGATAAGTTAGGCAACCAAACTGAAAACAGTGGCAAAGTTAGTAGGTATACCTGGTGATGGTTAGGTTTTTTGAAAGTTATTTCAATTCAAGAATATTCATCAAAAAAGGAAAAAATTAAGAAATATGCCTCAAACTAAAGCTAGGAGCCATATGCTTCTAATAAAAAAAAATGCATATAATATTACTAGAACAGTACGGAAGCTTCCTGTCATGGAAAAGTGTTTGAAATAGGTGAAGAAAACATTTTAAGTTTTAGTTCCCAATCAATCTTTTATTCACATTTTCATGAAAATCATCAACGGAGAAAAACATAGAAATGACCCCAATTTCGTTGGATGAGTAAATACTGACTATTATGCATAAATTTAGAGATCAAGTCCCCTCAAGAATTCCCCTCCCTTCCCTTCGTCCCAAGGATCCGTGCTAGGTTTTCAGACAATCAAGCGATAATATACCAGAGTTTGGTGCTAGAACAAATGTTAACACAACTTGTAGCGCTCTATGGGTCCTCAGGGGGTGGATACTTTGCACTCTTTGGGGTGGGTCGGTCGGTCTCTCTCTCTATTATAAAATGCACTCATAAAATGCAATCAGAGGGCTTCTTAGAGATGCCCTCTGAAAAACAACCAGCCCTGGTGTGGGTACTGAATGGCTGCCCACCATTTGCCACCACCAGACCGATTTCTGGACCCCTGGGTAGAAAGCCTCTGCTCTCTGGGTCCAGAAACAAAGCCCATCCCAGAGGTGCTTGCCTCCTACCCTGCCACCTTTGTAAGCTGTGCCTGCCTTCTGCTGCCCCAGCAACTGGCTCCCACTGCTTCTGCTCCCCTCTTTGGGCGGGAGAATTGGCGTAAAAAGCAAGCTAGGAGGAGAGGTGTGCCCACCTTTGCCAACCCCCCCCCTCCCAACTCAGGTGGAGGGAAGAGGTGAAGCACACATCTCAGACCCCTTCATCTTGAGGATGAGGGGACGCAGCCAATTAGGGAGAGGCTCGTCCTCCCATCCCACTGGAGGATGGCACAATAGGGGGTGTACCCACCCAAAGGAAGACCTAGACACCCCTTTAAGGCCCCTACATTTAGTATTTAGGGGCAACCCTGAACCTTGCCTCCTCAGATTTGAGGAAGAAAGAAGAATGACCGAAGAGCCGTGCTGGCCACGGATGAGGACACCTACTGCTTTGGCCCCTGCCCTATCGGCCAGTCCCACCTCCGACCTGCCTACAGCTAAGAAACCGGCGTGTCCAGCAGCCCCCAAGAGCACAGAGGACATGCCCTGCAACCATCTTACAGAGACTGTCTCCAGTGACCAACAGACTTGCTCAAGCAAAGACTTACCCACAGAATCCAGATCCAGGTGGCTCCGTGATTCTGCATCACTCTGCACCAGATGCCCACAGCCAGATTTGGAGTGGCCCAGCACCACAAGGATATCTCCCCAGCGATTCTGACCTGGGATCTGGTGATCCCCAACCTCCCTCAAGACGATGCCTGGAGCATCAACTTGAAGGGTCCCCCTGACTGGAGTTGGTGAAGAAACCCGATGCCAAAAGACACCCCATCATCCAATGCCCCACGGCCTTGGGTGGCCCAACCGACGGTGTCCAGGCATCCACCAAGAACCCAACTCACCTCTCCAGCCTACCTAGACCTTGGGGAGTCTTGGTCCTAACCCCCCAAAATTCCCACTCGTAAGACGTTGACTTATCTGTGAAACCGATAACCAATTTTCTCCCATAAGAACCCATGTTATGAGTTTTTGGGTCTAAAATGTTCTAAGTGTCGAACTGCAGTTTTGTGTGGAGGAAAGAATAACTATAACTTAAACCGAGAAATGTCTTACTTACCTTCTATTGTGAGATCCTTCGGTGTGATATCTAGGCATACCACCCCAAGTAGTTATGTAATCTGAAAGTATTCTAAAAGTAATTAATGTGCAATTTAAACTGCTTTTTACAACCATACCAAGCTGTAACAATTGCACATCCATTCCCAATTGTATTTCCGTGTAAACGTTTACAATTAAAACTACATTTTACCTAGCTGTACCAAGTCCTACTTGGTTCCAGTAATAAAATACAAGTATACCTTTTTCATAATTACACAATTGGTCTGGGTTCAGTCTCTGAGAGTGTGTAATCAGTCCTTGACTGAGTGAATTCCTTGACTGAGTGAATACAATAAATGCTTAACACACCCTCTGGATAAGCCTAATTGCTCACCCACAGTACCACAAAGAGAGCTGTTGGTACTTACCTAATTTAGCCTCTGGGGACTCCCTGGAGTCTATGCACACTATACCTTCCTTTGGTATAGTATATACAGAGCCAGCTTCATACATCTTTCTGAAAAAAAAGGCAGGATCAGTGACTATTTGTTTAATAACTATTTCTCCTTTCCCTGGATGAGAGAGGAGATATTTGTTTCCATGCCTAACATGAACCACAATGTCTGGTGCCATTCGTTTAAGTGTGGAGATCTGGGTGAACCCATTTCAAAAGAATAATCTATTTTTCTGCCAGAAGCATGATATTTAATAGTGCCACCTGATGTCTAAGTGACCATCTTCTTACTTCAGGGACCCATTCCAGTAGCATACTTTCTAGATATTGTGGTATTTCATTTCCAAGTCTTTATTGTATAGCTTAGAGAAGTTCCTCACAGGCTGATAGTATGTGTTAAGGTCCTTTTTTGTCACAATTATGTCAATATTTGGTTTGCTGAGGCAGTGGAAGTAGGGCAAACTTTGTTGCGCAAGGTTGAGACTAAGGAAGTGGTACAAGGAGATGTGGAGAGGGCCAGGCCAAGGAACCTGGCTTTATAGAAGACGCTGCTGGACGCCAAGGAAGCACAGCTTTCACTACCTGGAGCATATGGTCAGGGAGCATGCTTAGAGAGACAAAGTGGGATAACTACTGGTGTGACTGGCTAACCCCACCAAGAAGAAATCCTGGAACTTGAGTCAGAGCAAGGGGAGTACATTTATGGGATGGCATTAATGAGAGGTATGGGGAGTATCAGACCTCTCTGTACGTGGGGGCTAATGATCTGAGGCTGCAAGAGGTGGATGCTTTTTTTGGACCCTCCATCCCCCCTCCCCCCGAGCCACCCTACCCACCCGGCCATTACCAGGGAGGAGGTTGAGGTGCTGGGGAGCGATATCACGCTTCTGGAGATTAAAGACGTAGAGACGAAAATATCCAGGGGAAGGTGACAGGTGCAGATGGGCTCCCAGTGGAATTCTATGCTGCATATCTTGAAGTCCTTCCCCCCCAAATTGGTAGAGCTATAGAGTGGCATAGACTTTTGGCTGCATATCAGCCTTTACCTGTGAGGTGCTGGTGATTCCACTATTGAAGCCCGGCGGCCGGTCCCAGGATGTGAATGAAGGCTTATAGGCCCTTATTGATGCTCAACGTTGAATAGAAGGAAAAGGCAAGGATGGCGGGCAAGGAGGATATCTCTAAAAAACATAAACCACTCAGATTCGGAAGTGTTGCCTACTGGCTGGCGGACTATAGGGAGTGTGGGGAAACAGTCTGATGTCATCATGCTATCGTTGTGGGAACAGCGTATTAGGGAATGGTATGAAAAAAAGAAGAAAAAAAGGACATATTTTTGCTTTAAAAAATTTTTTTTTTATTAATAATGTGTTATATTTTTAATAAAAAACACAAGGAAAAAATGTTATATTTAAAAAATGTTACTGTTGTAACATTATCACACACTTTGCCAAAAAGTTTTAATTGAAATCTTTGAGCGTCTTGTATTTTTGACGAATCTGCAGATGTAGGCACAAGATAGCTTTAAAATGATTTACAGAGTGTAGTGCCTTACGGAGAAGATGACAAGACGGAAGAATTACTGACAGGTAAGATTTAGAAACTTTATTAAAAAGTAAAAAAAAATGGTGGATACCCCTAATGTAAAGTAAAATATGAGGGAAATATGAAGGAATAGTTTAGATTAGAAACGGGGTTAGTATTAGTGTTATGCACAGTTTAAGATTTTAAGAAAAAAATGTATGCTAATGTTTGCATTTCGTCAATGCAAATGGGTAATAAAAAAAAAGTATAAAAAGTAATGTAAAGAATTTTTGTGCTTAAGGGAGTCGATGTTTAGAAAGTAGTGGTTAAGAAATGCTCGTTGTTTAGCGTTCGTGGTCAAGGCGGACGTGGATTAAGAAGTAGTTGTTTAGTCATACAATCGACATTTATCTCTTCTCATCATTTTGGGATCATGAGGGCGACCATGTTTGTCATCACTGTGGTGCAGTTGAAGAGTACGGTTGAATTGTCTTCCGTGAAGCAATGGTGGTATAGGAGAGGATCCTAATGCTGATGGCAATTATGGTGTTGCCTATCTGCCCATTATGAAGAAATGGATCTCGGACATAAGGCCTATCTACTAGGCTGTGGAGGCAGGTTAAGAGGTTACAATTGAACCTGTAAAACGATTCTCTTATGGTATGACACTGTGGAGGGCCCAATGATAGAGGTGTTTCTTCAGGCGTGAATCTAAGCTTTTTCTTTGGAGCAGGAGTAACGAACAAGTTACTTACCCTCGGTAACGCATTATATGGTAGAGACAGTCTAGCTGCAGATCCCTTAACTTTTTAATTCTCCCAGGCGCAAGCCTAGATCTGGAAATTCTTCCAGCAGTACCTCTGTGCTCCGGGGAACAACGTCGTACGATGCTGTTTTGACGTAGACTCTAATTGTGACGTCAGAAGAGTCATATCAGCCCACTCAGGCACGCAGATGTCAGTTTCTTCTGTGAAACCTTCTGCGTCAAAACGTGGATCCACTATAGAAACTGGCTGTGGAAACAGAGTGCCAAACAATATCTATGTATCTACAAATCAATAATTAAAAAGTGGTAATGAATGGTATGTTAATACCCAGAAGAAGTTTATTACTACAAATGGGGGTGCGCTAGGTAATGAAGTCCAATGGACCGTAGGTATTTTCAGACAAATTCTTTATTTTTAATTTCATGCATAATTATAGTAGTAAATAAAGCTCAGCCAACGCGTTTCCTTCACTCAAAGGGAACTTCATCAGGGCTTAAAGTACAAGTTACTTACATTCGGTAACAAGTATCTGGTAGAGACGGTTCTAGCCGCAGATTCCTTAACGTAGAAGTAATCCCAAGGCATGAGACTGGACCCGGAAAACTTTCTTGCCCAGCATCTCTGCGCGCCGGGGGGTGGCACCTCGCGACTCCGCCCGACGTCCTCTGCGGGCGTGACGTCAGCAAGGTCACATAAGCCCCACCCCGGCACGCCGACGTCAGTTTGCTTCGGAGAATTTTTCCACGCCACAACGCGGAGCCATCACAACAAAACTGAGAAGAGCATGGGCACAGTGTGCGAAAAAACCAGAGACCAAAATAGAGAAAAACAAAAGGTGAGAAACATCACCAGACGGCACCAAGCACCAGAAGGCAATAACAGCAGGCCAGAGCAGGAAAAGAGCAGAGCACCACTCGAAGGAACAACTGTGCAAGCCAAGGCGAAAACACCAGGTGCTAGTAAAGCACCAGAAGACCAGAGCATCGAAGCCATAGCAAGAAAAGCACAAGGCACCACTCCGCAGAACCCCCATGCAAGCCAAGGCAAGAGCCATCCTGGAGGCACAAGCATGTGAAAGCGCTGTGACAGCAAGAGAGAGGGATAGAGAGATTCTGCAATCACAACCACAAAGGGAAGGGCCACAGCCCGGAACAGAGGGGCAACAGCAAGTCATCCCCAGACTACACAGCCAAGGATGGCCATACCTCCTGAAAGGAGCAGGAAGTCAAAGGACAGAAAATCCATCCGCAGACCACAGCGTCAAGGAGGGCCATAACCCCTGAATGGATCCGGAGAGCAAAGGACAGGTAACCCATCCGCAGACTACACTGCTGAGGAGGGCCACAACCCCTGAAAAGGACAGGTAAAAGAACCCCTAACGAAGAAGACCGGTAGGGAACCAGAAACACTATCCACAGAGGGAAGAGCAAAAGTAGACCCTCACGCTGGAGAGAAACCAGCTAGAGGGAAGACTGACCAGAAGAAAACGAAGACAAGCCACCCAGATGGAGGCGACTGCAGAAACCCAAGCAGAGGGTCCTCGTAGAACAGGGAGGAAGGGCGGGTCGTGAAGGAATCTGCGGCTAGAACAGTCTCTACCAGATACATTGTTACCGAATGTAAGTAACTTGTACTTTAAGCCCTGATGAAGTTCCCTTTGAGTGAAGGAAACGCGTTGGCTGAGCTTTATTTACTACTATAATTATGCATGAAATTAAAAATAAAGAATTTGTCTGAAAATACCTACGGTCCATTGGACTTCATTACCTAGCGCACGCCCATTTGTAGTAATAGACTTCTTCTGGGTATTAACATACCATTCATTACCACTTTTTAATTATTGATTTGTAGATACACAGATATTGTTTGGCACTCTGTTTCCACTGGGACTCTGCCCACCCTCAGCTAAACCTTACAAGACGACTCGCGGCCCCCGCTTCGCGGGAGCCGCTCGAGGACATTGCTTGCCGTCTCACCTGGAGTCAGCCCACAGGACTGCGAGGACCAGTAGGCCGCTGACACTTTGCTGCCGCCTCTTCCTCTGGGACTCCGCCTACCTTCAGATGAGTGAATACAACGCATTTGTGCTCACGCAGTGCGGGACGCAGCGCGGGCCAAGGGCGGGCCCGTCTGAGCCCGTCCGAGTACGGTAGAGGACGGGACGGGGCCTTCCTCTTATCTTCTTCAGACGTAAATCCGTGAGTTAAGACATTGATTGATTTCCCTACATTGGATTTATCGTGTTACCGTGCAAGAGGTCCGCTAGGCACTTTGTGTGTGTCTGCCTTTATTACTATCTAGCATAAGTTGGTAATGGCCACTGCAGGTTTGGGGAAGGGGCGGAAGTCTCTTTGTGGGACAGGAGTGGCCGGAACTTTGGACAAATTTAACACTAGGGCTACGTCTGTTTTACAGAGGGAAATCGAGTTAACGGAAAAAAGGCTTTCCTTAGACCAAGAGTTTGTTAAACGGTCCTCATTAGGCATTATTGCCCTCGCAAAGTCACCTGTACCTGTAGATAACAGCTTGTCTAACTCAGCCTTAGACTCCAATCCTTCTGATTGTAGAGGCGATGGAAATTTACCTATAGCTGTAAATTGCAATGCTCGTAGTTCATCTGAGCGTGGTGATTTTACTGGGTCTGATCCCTTTATACTCGCGAATAATGTCGGAACAACCAGATCTGGTTTGCCAATTCGCATTGAGGAAGCCAATGGCAAGTCGACAGATCGGGCTGTTAGACGCAAGCGGGGAGGTACAGCTTTGTCTAATAAAAAAACAAAAATCCTAAAACGGGCAAATGCCGGGAATTCTGATTCTGTGGTTAACTCAGACTTCCAGCATATAGTGACCCAAGGTACTGAGAGCACGATTGGGTCAGAAACCAGAAGAGATTTTTGGACAAAAATGGAACAGATACTTACCGCGACTTGCCTCCCTATTTACAACAGACTTGATTCTATTGAAAAAAGACTTTCCAATTTTGAACTAATGTTTGCTGCATTGTCAGGGGGCATGGAGACAAGGGTTGGGGAGGGCTTAAATGCAGATTCTGCTTCATTCAATAAAGATCCAGATGGGTCAAATCGCTCTATCCCCAAACCAACTAACATACCGATAGATTTAACAGATCAACCCACCCTACAGGGAAACAGACTAGGTATTACTGCCCAAGTAGAACATAATGACCCAATCCCACTAGCCTCACTAGGGAATTCAAGGAGTAAGGTGAATCATGCTGTTGCTAATTCACCACCCGAGTCGAGAAATCCTGACTCCATTTCCCATAAGCTTATCCAACTGCAGCCAGGGACTACAGCTAAATCTAAGTTACCATGCCTGGATCTGCCACCTGAATCTGTTCCCTATGTAGTGGTTCTCGTGGGGGTTCCTACCTTGAACCATGGATCAAGGGAGGCTTTTAGTGAACTTAAAAACAAGTGTACGCACTGGTTGAATTGTAATAAACCTCTTCCCAACCAGTGCAGAAGCGAAATATTATTTGTAAGACGGATAGATTGGGTAGGCCCTAGAGCCAAGGATATACAGGGCGACTGTGTTGCAATCAATTTTAGGGACCCAAGAACAGTGAGGTATATCTGTACAATGCAGTTTGGTAGCTACGGTAGCCCTGAATCAGCCATAAAAGCACTTCCACTCACTTATTTTTACCCGGGTCCCTCTTTTCATGAGTATGATGCTCCTTTGAGGGGATGGGTGGATGGTTTGGGAAATGCTCAGGACGGTTTCTTTTTCTGCTCCACCAATAAAAATCAAGTCCATAACCAATTCTGCCCTCCCCCACTTGAAACATTCCACCATAACAACAGATTTAGCGTCTTGGACCAGGTCGACTGACGTCTAGTTTCTAGTGATATCATTGTTATGGCTGGTGAACAGAAAGGGCTAAATAACATCAAGGTAGGCTCTAAGGATTGGAAAAACAACTTTCTACAGCAGGGGTCACCAGAAATATTGAATGTTATGGAGGACTTCTCGGAAAAGCCCTAGGAGTATCTCGAAAGAGTCACATATACTGCCATCGTTGGGTGGGTTGGTGAATGAATGTGAGCAGGAAAATTTGGGTACGGTAACTATTTCCCCAGCTACAAATAGGTATGCCAGTGATTTGATTGCTGCCATAGGGGAGCCCAAGCTAAATATCAACCTACATGGGCCGGGGAATGAATGTAAACAGGGAAGCCTGGGTAGGGTGACTATCCCCCCAGCTACAAACAGGCTTGTCAGTGATTTCCCCGCTGCTATAGGGGAGCCCAAGATGAATATCAATCTACTCTCTTGGAATGTGGCAGGCCTTAAGAGTAAATTGATCTGTGAAGATTGGGGCAACTTTATAGACACCTTTGATATCTGTCTAATGCAAGAAACATGGGCTCCGGAAAATTTCCAACGGGCTGGTTTTGTGTCCTATAACACACTTGCATTAACAAGTGGCAGGGGGAGACCCTCAGGGGGCCTCAGCACCTGGGTGGCCTTGCACCTGGGTGTTACAGCAAGACAGCTCCAAACTAGTTCAGATGATATTCAATGTGTCTTACTTGATCTGCCTGGAAATAAACATATAGCCCTTTTGAATGTTTACTCTAGACCCTCCCCGAGTGGACGGGAATCCAAGGTTATACTACTCTTGAATGACTACATTCTGACCCTGGACCCTGAATACTCCGTGATAGTGTGCGGTGACCTCAATTGTCAATATGAACCACTCAGCCTGTTGGACTTAGATGATCCAACTGTGGAAAATGCACATTGGAATATTCCTGATCCCTTGATTCCCCTGGTTAAAGCCTGGACCCCATTGGTGCTACAGATCATTGCTCTCACTCTGTCTCTATCCCTGAGGGCATGCAATGGCAGATTTAAATCCGATAGACCTGGACAAGCTACCTTTAATAGAGTGGGGCAAACTTCTATTATAGACTATATCCTTATCGAAACAAGATCTTGGGATAAGGTGCTTGACTTTAGGGTGATAGATCGAGATGACAGCGATCATAACGCTTTGGCTATGATATTAAAATCAGGAAGTTGGGGACTGACCAGCTATGATACTGTGGCCTCTATCACATTACAACCTCTTATCCTGCATAACAACAGACGCAGAGTAAGATGGCCTTGTATCTTTGCCTGCCCAAATAAAATGGCAGAAACTTATAGACTGGTTTTGCCCCATCTTAGTGAAATGGCTGGAGTAGGGCTAAATTGCACTTCCATTGGGAGAAAAAACAGACCTGTAGACATTCATAGACAGCTCGCCTCAAAACTTTTGGAGGTGTTTTGTCCGGTTGGGAGTACGAGGGTTCAATTGGCTAAAAGGCAATTGTGGTATACTGCTGAGTGCCGGAAGTCAAAGAGTGAATTGATCCTAGCAATTAAGGCCAAGGATAAAGCTAGGATTAAAACACTACGGGCACAGTATAAACAAAAGATTGAAAGGGCAAGAAAGTCTTGGGAGGACTGCAAGTGGGAGGAGCTAAGAGTAGCTCTGCAGTATAAAGATGTTAAATCTTTTTGGGCTATTGTTAGCAATGGTAGAAAAGAATCGGTGACTACTACATTCCCTAACATAGCCCCAGCAGCCTGGGAAGACCATTTTGGGGGCCTGTATTTAGGCACAAATTACAACACATTACTCATAACGGCCCCCCCCCCTCCAACACCGAGTGTCGAGCTGAGGATGTTCCGGTGATTACGACCAAGGAGGTGGAAACTGCTATTCACATGTTGTTACCTAATAAAGCGCCGGGTTTGGACCAAATCCCAGGCGATCTTTATCGGTCGGAACCCAAGGTATGGGTACCGTATCTTTGTGTCCTGTTCAACTCTATTTTATCTGGTGCTGAACCCCCAGAAACCTGGCGTGGCGCTGAGATCGTGCCAATATACAAAAAAGGATGCCCATTACAACCCTCAAATTATAGGCCCATTAGTCTAATTGATATCACTCAAAAGCTACTTGGACGTATTGTCCTGGATAGAATTCAGACGTGGGAGGCAGAAAATAACATCTTGAGCATCCTGCAGGCGGGTTTTAGAAAGGGCATCTCAACTGTCGATCAGATATTCCGACTTCAGGTCCTATATTGGAAGACTGAGTTTGGAGGGTGGCAGCCTCTACCTCATTTTTGTTGACCTGAGGTCGGCATTTGACCTGGTGCCGCGAGAAAATCTGTGGAGAGTTCTCCAGGCACTCAATGTTCCTCTGTATCTCTTGGATGTCTTGAGAAGATTTCACACAGAAAATTTCGCACAGGTCAGATGTGGGAAACATGGAGAGTTGTCTGAACGTTTTCCTATAAACCGAGGAGTCCGCCAAGGATGCGTGCTAGCACCCACGCTATTCTGTTTATATATTAATGGGCTTATTAAACATCTGGAAGGCATTAAGGACACTGATATCCCAAGACTCGCTACGGGTAGGGTACCAGCTTTGATGTTTGCTGACGACACTTTGTTGTTGTCTCGAACATCTACTGGTATCCAGCATATTTTAGATGGTTTTGTGGATTTCTGTGGAGAAAGAGGTCTGGAGATTAATCTAGCGAAAACGAAATTTATGATCCTCAACCCCCCCCAAGCATACACGCCGGAACCCAGCGCTGAATGGCACCCCCCTTGAGCGGGTAAAGACGTTTGGATATTTGGGGATTACACTCCAAGAAGATCTTGGATGGGGAGGACAAGTTGCTAATTCCGCACTAAAACTGACCCAAACCACAGGAGGAATGTCTAAACTTTTTAGAGGATCGGTTTTCAAGCCTATTGCACCAGTAATAGAAATTTTTAAAACCCAAGCAAGAGCAGCTTCTACTTATGGAGCAGAACTATGGGGACATTCCAAGATCCACAGCTTAACAAGGACTGAAAATTCCTTTATGAGGAATCTGCTGGGTTTGCCCCCTAGTATCCCGCTGGTACCTATTAGGTTTGATCTGGGGTTGTTACCCATGGAAGAGGTGGTGGCATTGCGGCCAGTGACCTACTGGAAGAGACTCTGGTCTAATCCGGAGTCGGGTTCCTACCTAGAAGAATTCAAGGGGGTTTGACCCCTAATTAATAATAAGAATATTCCTTGGCCATGCACGTCAGGGACACCTGTGCCAAGATCGGCCTTCCAGATCTATGGGGTTCTCCGGAGGTCTCATGCCTGGCTGTTTCTAAGGCAAAACTGGCAGAACAGTTTAGACATTTCCACCTTCTGTGCCTGCATGTGAACTCTGGTGTTGGCAGGTTGACCGCCCAGTTTCTCCAGATTAAAGTCAATTACAGGAGGGAGGTATTTTTAGATCTGATCTTTCCTGCTGTTGCTAGGAAGTTGTACTTCCAGTTGAGAATAGGCAGTCTACCGCTCAGGTCCTTTACCTCAAGTTGGGACCCCAATAAAATCACTGCTTGCCCTGCCTGTGGTTATAGAATGGAGGATGGAAAACATGTTTTCTTCTTCTGCCCAATGTATCACCTGCAAAGAAAACGCTGGGTAAAACTGTAGAAACTTGGGATTTAGAGAGTGTGAAAAAGCCTTGCGAGTTCTGAAACACAACACCCATCCTCCAATTGTCTCTGCAGTTTCACGTTTTTTAAATGCTATGTGGATCAAACGTAGGAAATTTTGCAATTAATTATTAAGCTCAAATATATCTCTGTAATTTTGGTAATTTTTTATACTATTTTATGTCCAATTGTGATTCGACTTTGATGTATTTTAGAATTGTGTTTTGTCAAAATTTATGGTACTTTTATGGCCTTTGTGGCCGAAATAAAGTTGATGATGATGATACATCGTTACGGAAGGTAAGTAACTTCTACATCTGATAGAGACTACTAGCCGCAGATTCCTTAACGTAGGAAAGAAAGAAAGAAAGAAAGAAAGAAAGAAAGAAAGAAAGAGACAAAGAGACAAAGAGACAAAGAGACAAAGAGACAAAGAGACAAAGAGACAAAGAGACAAAGAGAGAAAGAAAGAAAGAAAGAAAGAAAGAAAGAAAGAAAGAAAGAAACAAAGAACAGAAGAGCAAAACCGTGACAACGGAAGGCCGTACACAGCATGCCTGACCAGGCCCGCGACACAGCGATCCAGGAGACGGAAGGCCTGGGGCGCAACGCAAGCCACTCCAAAACCACCAGCAGGAAGATCGCACTCGCGACATACCGTGAAGCCACAGAGAGCAGGAGTCTGAAGGACGGCTACACCTCCCCAGTACATGATAAAGCTATATAATAGCTACGATTACCCCACGTAGGGCATGTTACGTCCCAGAACATGGGAACCCACTTTGGAAAAAGTTTCCGCAGCAGAGGCCAAACAGATGATCCAGCGGAGAAAAAAAACTAAGATGGCTTGTCAATCAGCCAATAATGAACAGACAGAAGGCCTAAACTCAGGGCCTACATGGCTTACCAACAGTCAAAACCACAAGGCAAAACAAAAAGGGGGCCGGACCAGCAGCCAACAGCACCAAAGTCCCAACAAAAGGATCTGAAGGCACATGAACCACACAGAACACACAACCGGGGCTACTCGGTACAAGGCACCAGTACAACAACGGAAGAACACCTCCCTAACACAGACCGACTCACAGGTCACTGAGGAGGATGAGGAGGAGGGCGAAGTCCCGCAAGAAGACTCTGAATGGCAGAATCCGCAGATGCGTGAAACAAAAGAGTGCCATCAAAAGGAAGATCCACCAACCGTTCCCTCATGTTCTCCGGGAACACAATATCCCGGAGCCAGGGATGGCGACCAAGGGCCACAGAAGTAGCCATGGTACGACCAAGCAACTCAAACGTCCAGAGCCGAGCCAAGAATAAAGGACGCCAGCTCCCGGCCATCCAACACATGGTGCCTCCGATCAACACAGGCACCCTCCTGAGAAGCGGCAGACATAAGGGACTCCGCTGAGTCCCACAAGCAGGAAGTGGCCCTTGCCAAAACACAAAGTTTTAAGGGCCCGCAAAGCCGCACTGGTGGAGGCAAAGATATTGTGCCCCCAGGAATCCAACCAGCAGCCCTCGCGCGACAGAGGGGACAACACCGATGGCAGGGAGGGAAAGGCAGTCTGCAAAAGAGGGCCGAGGGGTGCTGGGAAAGACCGACTGGGGCATGCGGTGCAGGACGGTGGCAGTGCAGAAGCGGCTGGGGCACAGGGTCTCCCGTGGCGGGCCGCCCCCAAAAGAGACGTGTGAAGCGAAGCCTCAAAGGGAAGAAGCAGCTCCCTACCCCCATAACCCTGATGGAGGACTTCCAAAAGATGATCTGTGGGGCAATGGGCAGCTGGATTGCCCATGTGCAAGATCCCCGTCGCCGTGGAAACAGCCCGAACAAAAGCAGCACCGGCCTCCGTAGGGCCCCGTGGAGGGGAAAGCAGTTCCTCGGTGGGCGATGGCTGAAAACTAAGGCGGCCATCCCCCAGGCCAATCGGAGGAAGGAAAGGCCAAGTCCGAAAAGGAGGAGGAGGTGGAGGGGTGGCCGAGGAATGGGAACTTGAGGACCTTCTGGCGAAAACTGCGGGCGCGGCAACGCAGATGAGCCACCTCTGGAAGACGGCGGGGAAAACTCCACGACGCAGCGGCCAGTCTCCAGAGAAGACGAGACCTACAAGTGCCGAACCTCTGGGGAAAAGGGAGCTTCCGAAGACCGGTGTCAGGTCAACATCGACCGGCGCCGAAGGGGACGCCGGAACGAACTCCGCCACAACTCGCGGAGCAGGAGACAGGAGCTGGGTCGGAGCCGGGGCGGCTAAGGAATGGCGCGAACATGCATCGACTTGACATCTGATGAGGCAGCCACCTGCGTGGAGGGACGAGGGGGCCCGGGGACACGCCCCGACCCCTAGCCGGCCCCTGCGGCACCGCCAGGGCCAGCAGTCGGCACCTGAGAGGCATCACCTTGGCCAAGGCCGCCGCCTGCCCAGAGGACTGAGGTGGACTCGAGGACACGCCCCGAGCCCTGGCACCCTCCCGCGACACCACAGGGACCCCCGCGGGGGTTTGCGGCGAGGCAGAGGCGCCGTGGTCCGAAGGAGGAAACCCCGAAGGGCCGCACCCGATGGCCCCACATCCTCCGAACCTGGATCCGAACCAGTCGGAGCAGGGCCAGAGACGCCGCCGCAGAAGCCCCCGCATGCAGCAAGGGACCCGCAGACGTCCCAGAAAGTGAAGGAGGAGATGAAAGAGCCAAAGAGGCCTGCAAGCCGCCGCATAGGCCTCCATCTGGGCTCTGGTCGCCCCCGCGCCAGGGAACGGCAGATAGGATGGCGAAGCGCGGGGCCGCATCAACCGCGGAGAACCCACGCCCCCAACAGGCCGGATACTGGGCCTCGGGGACAAACTGCGATACTTACCAACAGGTGAGCAACGCCCTTGCGGCCTGGGAGAGGGACGAGGATGAAGGCGGCGGTTCTTGAAGCCGTCCACAGGGGATGGACGCGGCGATGACGCCGACCTGGAAATGCATGCCGACAGCAGCTTCAGCCGGCGCTCCCGCCGGGACTTCGGCTTCATCTGCTGATACGCCTCACAATCCGTGGAGTCGTGGTGCTCCCCCAAACACCACATACAGATGGGTTGAGGGTCCGTCACTGACAACTGGCGCGCGCAAAACTAGCGCGTTTTAAAGCCCGAAAGCATTTGCACACTGTACCCAAGAAAAACAAGAAAAGAAGGTCTGAACAGGCCAGGCCACAATCCGGGTCAGCGTTGCACATGGAAAAGAAGAAAACTGACGTCGGCGAGCCAGGGTGGAGCTAATGTGACCTCGCTGACATCACGCCCGCGTTGGATGTCGGGGCGGAGTCGCTAGGTGCCGCCACCTGGCGCGCTGAGATGCTGGGCAAGAAAGTTTTCCGGGTCCAGTCTCACGCCTGGGGATATTTCTACGTTAAGGAATCTGCGGCCAGTAGTCTCTATCAGATGATATTCTAAATGTTTCTCCAAGACGGACTTTAGATACAAGAATTTTTCTCCAGTGTATTGTGCTGGAAGCCGTCGGAGTATCTACAGGCATAATAAAGCCTGCATGTTGCGACCGCATACACGTTCGTCTCGCTGGAAACTCCACAAAAACAACTTGTCTCAAAATATGTATGGTCTATTGAACTTCATTACCTAGCGCACCCCCATTTGAAGTAATCAATCGTGGAACTGGAGCACAGAGGCGTCAAGCAACGGCTGGAGTTGGGGAGCTCTGCGCAGGAACATAAATGTATTGGAACCATCGTGAGGTGCAGAGTTAAGAGTCCGCCGTTGTGATCTTGGACACCCAGACAAGGTCTGGAAGGAAAGACTTAATGGTTCGTCGCAGCACATAGCTACTCGAAACACTGACCAATGATGTATAACCAGGGCTGTAATAGGGAATACCTTTTATACTACAGATCGTTCGTAGAGTGGCGAGGATGGGTAGGGCATTAAGGAATCTGCCGCTAGACTATGTCTCTATCAAATAATGCGTTACCGAAGGTAAGTAACTTGTTATTCTGATAGAGACATCTAGCCGCAGATTCCTTAACTTTTGAATTAAATGCCATAGATAAGCCCCACCCAAAAGAGGGTCTGCAAACACCGATGCAACAAAAGTTCTCAAAGAGAACCAGAAGGTCAAAATTACAAGTGACCAGACGTGCAGAGGAATTCTATGAAAAGGAGCATGTGGCTCCGTACAAAAACTGTGGCTAGAACCACAGGCAATGTAAGTGAAAACAACTCCACGGACACCGAAAACCCGAGCCCATTGGTAGCCGAATAATACCATGTCAAAAAACAACTGTCAACACTATGACCATATTACATGAACCCCCAAAGGGTTTAGTGAGCCTATGGAGTAGGTGGACCAGAGGCAATAGCGAATGTCATGAAAACTACAGTTCCCTCCTTCAGCAATTAAGTATTTGTGGGACAACTGATCTGAAAAACCCAGAGAAAAGGGCTTCCAGAACACATCCACATTAGAGTCAGGATGAATAAACGCATTCATTGTAAAGTCAGGAAAACTTCGAACAGGAACAAAGACTGATCCAAATCAAAGCCTGTCTTTAGAAGAAGAAGACAAAAACTATTAGACCAAGCAACCACTACTAAGGTCGCACAGCATGCAAAACCCGTAGAGATGGAAAGATGGCAATCAAACAGATATGAATCTGCTATAAATATTGACCACATAAACCAAATCTATACAGCCAGCGCTCCGAGTATAAATAGATCTATATCCATATTGTATATGTATATGCCAAGAACAGATGCTTTCAGGGTCACATAATCCATTCAAGGCATGTGTGCTGTAGATACACATGCTTTGCATAGAATGTATGGGAGTATTCTCCCAAAGTGTTAACCAGTGGGTGTTGCAGTTGTTTGAAAAAGTGTTTTTAGCACTGCTTGTCCCACATTAGCTTGTTGATGTGCTAACACATCCACACAATAATGTTTGGTAAATGTGTGTGGTGTAGGTACCTTACATATGTCATATGTGGGAATGTTGCCTAAAAAGGCCATAGATGCTCTTTTTAGGTCGAGGACTATCCGGTCTGCCGAAGGCAGAACCAGAAATCGGAGATTTAGGGCCTCATGTAGGTAGCCAAATACCGGTCGGTAACGGCCGATTTTCGGTAATTTTACCGTTACCGACCGGTATTTTGGCTAATGGTATGTAGGGGGACATTTTTTGGTGTCGGAATTTACCGAATCGTTAAAATTACCGAATCGGTAATAATACCGAATCGGTAATGTTACCGAATCGGTAATGTTACCGAATCGGTAATTTTACCGATTCGGTAAATTCCGACACCAAAATCGAGATGTAGGGGGAGTGTGTGGGTGTGTGTTAGAGTCGGTATTTACCACCAACTTTTAGTTGGTGGTAAATAATTAAAGTATGTATTTATGCATTTTGACGCGCGTAGCAGTGTGCAATGTGGCATACATACATGCCCTTAGGGCATGTATGTGTGCCACATGTGCACACATGGCCGAATCAGGGGTGCAACAGGGTGTCAATGTGACACCCTGCCACCCTTGCATGTGTTCACCACATTACCGAATCGGTATTTACCGATTCGGTAATGAGGCATACCTTCCCATCAATGGGAAGGTATGCCTCATTACCGAATCGGTAAATACCGATTCGGTAATTACCGAATAGTAACGAATCGGTAAAAAATACCGACTCATTACCTACATACGAGTTACCACTTCTAAAATACCGATTCGGTATCGTTCGGTATTTTAGAAGTGGTAACTGGTATGCTACCTACATGAGGCCCTTAATGTTTCTGAGAGTGGCTCCTTAGCCCGCCTCTCTTTTTGCCTCTCCTCCATTGGCTGGCTTCCTAAACGGAGGCCAGCCATTGGAGGAGAGAGCCGTCCATCCAAATAGGCTCCGTCTTTTTCAGATTCGGGGGCGTGTTCTTGCTGTTCTTTCTACTTTTTAGCCACGCCCTTTCTCAGGCGTGTTTTTCTCTCCTCCAGCCAATGGCAAGAGGAGAGAAAAAGAAATACGCCCCCGAATCTGAAACCGCCGCTGCCTTTCTCCGAGGCATTTCTTCTTCGCCTCGGAGAAAGGCGGCGGTGTTCATGGCGTCCTCTCCCCCTAGCTAGGACAGTAGTATCTGCGTTTTACCGGTTTATTAAGTCCTCTCATGTTGAGCGTACAAAACTTTAAGTGGCTTGACCTGCTTTCGGAGTAACCAGGTAGGTGTTTGTTATGGGATGCAGCCTCATGTCGAGCCTGAAGTTATCGCTAAATTGTATGGAGCTCTCCTACAAATCCCTGCCTGTTTTCCGTTGTGTGGCAGGCGACATCTGCCTCCAGCGCGAGGCGCTTCAGCTTACAGAGAGCGAGTGATAAGGCGTAACATAACGTCAAGTCGGGCCCGCCTTGGAAAAGGGGGGCTGTGATACGACACAGCACCACCATCCGAGTGTAGGTTGCCCAGCGTGGTTACATGCAGTTTGCACACTAAAATAAACTGTGCGCAGTGTCGAAATGGGATGCCTGTCAAATGAAAACACCGCAAGGTCTTTTGGTCCGTGTATGAAAGTAGGTTCTCCAAAGAGGGCATGAACATTCGGCCAGCGCCTCCCTTTCCGAGAATTTGTCCTGCGTACCCCGCCGCAGACCGCAGTGCGATGTTATTATCTGGGAACAGACCCGCCGGGCAGAGGCCTGCAGAGAACTGCGCCGTCCACGAACTCCGGCTTTGCTTGTGTCTGCGCTGTTCTTGGCTCGTCGTGTGTTTTCCTTCATGTTTCGGTGCTGCTGCTTTCACTGTTTCAGAAGTGATAGCTACGAACGCCAGTCCCCCTATAGAGTAATGTACCTAGCTGCAAGCGAGAGCAGGGGTGATGAGCAATAAAACAATGCTCGGACAATCGATATATATTCAGCGAAGGCTGCTGCAGAAATTCGGTAGTCATGAGAGCTATGCGTTATTTCTTTTTACAAACTCCCTCCTCAGAGAAATTGGCAGCAGGGAAAAGTTGGATAGTAAATGTTATTTCTTCTGGCTTACTTTAGTCACAGGCAGGCTCTGTTTTACAATAGGTTACGGGGTAAGGCACCTGTTGCAACGATCGGTGCGTATCCAGGACTTGTTGGGTGGAAGACGGTGACTGTGGTGTTAAATGCATTTGCAAGAGTGACCTGCGTGGGCTTTCATCTCATGTTTAGCTCTTACAATAACACAGCAGGTTAATGTTCCTGCTTCACAGCATCGCCTATAAATGTCGGTTACAGATGTGTTTTATGTAAGACAGCTGAGCTCAGTGGGTTAATGTCTTTGTTGCATAGATTCGTATGCTACGTGCAGGCAGTGCAGGAAGTGAGGGGGTCAAGCTAGATCAGGGAACCAGCAGCTGTTATGGAGCCTGCTCTGGTTCTGCTGGCCTGATGGAGTATGCTGAATTTGCCTAATGTAATTTGCCAACACCGGGATGCATTCTAGATGTGCTTGTAGCATGGTATGCTTTCCGTAGAGAGCAGCAGCCTGCAGGTGATGAGGTGTCTTTCCCACTTTCACTTACAACTGGGTCCAAACACGCAGGCCTCACTTAAAGAGCCATCAGTCTCACTTGTGTTCCAGTATCATCCTGGCTGGAAGCTATCTTGATCGTAGCATCTAAATGCCAATGCAATGGAGGGAAACAAAGGCTCTTAGGTTATCACTTCATAAATTCTTAAAAGAAACTGTGATTTGGAGACATGAATTTGACTTTGTGTGTAAGAGATGTGCATTCACTGTAAGAATATCAGATATATCTGTCTGTATGAATACCAACACAAATAACAAGTTAAATGCACTAATTTATGTTTAATTTAATTCTTTAATACCTCTCGCATCCCAATATGGGGCATCTGAGCACTTTAGAGCATACGCATACATTACAAAGAGACAATAAATCATACAAGTGTGCAAATCAATGTTTTGTTAAAGCCCTGTTTTGCTCCAGACTGAAACACACGCCATGCCACCATTTGTGCGGCATTAGCTTTGCTGCTTCGCCCGCTCCCAGGGTGAATGGCTGCGCACGCTGCCACGTAAATCTCCACAGAAGTGGGGCTGCCCCGCCCGCCTGTAATCCACAGCTGAAAGGACGCGAACGAGGCTCTGTGAAAAGGCCGTGCCACGAGTCTCTGTCAGTCAGCCCGGGTCTATTTTCTGTCCCAGCCTGAATCTGACCCTGCAACATCGACGCCCTAATTATTCGCGCCTCGGCAGGTTTGAGGCGCTATGTAAACGCACTTACAAAAGCCATGCAGCCCACCACCACCTTAGGCACGCCCCCGCCCACACGGGAGCACCCCCACTGTATCCCTGGCGACCCCCACCAATTTACCTCACAGTGAGCTGCTATTGACCGCCCACTGTCCCTACTGGGAAGTAATCAGCGCCATCTGGATGTAAACAAAGCCCGGACCCCCTGGAAAAGGGGCTTTGACATTCAAGAGATGCCCCATCCCGGAAGGGCATCTTCGCACATTCCAACACAACGCCCTGGTCTTGCTGAGTCCTCGCCGGGGTTATTCTGAAAACCGAGGCGTGTGTTGAATGAGTCTGTGCCAGTCTACCCAAAGTACTACAGAGTGGGCACATTTTGCCAATACAACAAACATGCAAATCCTAGCGCTTTATTATGAACATGGGGCGTCTTTAAAATCGGTATTTGTGTACCACGAGTCCCACCGCGTGGGTAAAGTTAACAATATACCACTCTCATCACATTACACCGGAGCAGCGAGGTGCATGTATACAGCCCACGTAAATACCACAAGTGCACACTTTCAAACAAAATGACAAATAAATACTCCATATGGCATTCAAATGGAAAATTAAGATTTGCGAAAGTAACTGTTACAGTTTACAAGACATATTCATTATATCACAAAAACGAAATTTTGACTAAAAATTGAGCTGTGGTCAGTTTGCGTCAGTCATACTAACAAGTGATGCGCCATCGACACAGTTTATATCAGTGCTTAACGAGACTGAGCACTGAGGTTGTAGTGTCCCCGTGACCATTACAGAGGGGCTTTCCCTAATGGTTACAGTTTCCATAAACTCCTCTAGCGCGTGAAACCTAAGAACTGACGTGCACGTTGTGCAGTTATCAGAGTAGTTTAAGTGCGGACGAGCGGCGCGTCTATGTCCAGTGTGTGTGAACCAGCAGTCAATGCCCGCTTGAGTCGGTTTCAGGCAATACCTAATTTCTGATGTTGACCATGAATTTTGAGCTGAGTTCAGGCCCCGCATGCGTTACAGACAGTACTGAGAAAGCTACTAATCTCGTCGCCACAATGTCCCCCTGAGGACTGAGCTCTGTTGACACAACTGTCTATCTCCCTCCTCAAAGGGGCACGGAGTGCGCAGTTTCCTCAGTCGGACCGCGCCTTCGTGCCGGATGCGGATATCGAGGCTTGCCCCCTGACTGAGCGGGGTTCACAGTGTTGTTATTGTAGTCAGTGTGTCATGGGTCCTAGTGCAAGGAAGGACATGCCTCCCCGGCTGCTGTTTGAAGTGTGAAATACAATAATATTCAAGGCTCAGTGTGTCCCTGGTGCCACTGCACCTGCTGCACCAATGGAAGCTTCACCCCTGGGGGGTCCTTTGCAGGGACGCCTGAGTGAAGTCTGTGAGGTTACAGTAAATGGCAGCAGATAGGACTTGCTTGCTCGCACGAAGATCACGGCTTGGGAGGGAACTCTGCCTTCTTTGGCCTGCAAGGCAGACAGCCCTGGGCAAGTTTTTGGGGCACACGCTCTTCTTGTCAGTGGTTATTGGTCAATGCTTCTTGTGAAATACAGGACTCGATTATTTGCAGTCAGCCTCGCATAATACACAGGGGGTAGCTTCTTCAGGAAGATTGGGGGGGGGGGGGAGGGGTATATACGTCAGATTTCCCAACAATCACGCAGGTTAAAATACATTATATGCACTCTCTCTCTATCTCACTACCTCACTCTCTATCACTACATCACTATCTATTTCTATCTCACTCTCACTATATCACAACACACTCTCTCAAAACTTCACTACATCACTCTCTCACTACCTCGCAAATTCACTCTCTCTTTCTAACTCATTAATTCACTCTCTCTATCTCACTACCTCACTCTCTCTCTCAAATACACTAAGTCACTTACACTCACTCTTTCATTACCTCACTACATCACTCTCTGTTTCTATCTTAATACCTCACAACATCCCTCACTACCTCACTCTCTCTTTCACTACCTCAATCTTTCTCTATCTCACAACATCACTCACTGTTTCTTTCTCACTACGTCAGAAAATACCTCACTCACTAACTCACTCTTTCACTACCTCACTCTCTACCTCACTCTCTCTCACTACCTCACTCTCTATTTCAATACCTCACTCTCTCTCTATCTCACTACCTCACTCTCTCTCTGCTAATGCAATAGGTATCACATATGCAAAAAAAAACCTAATGCCAATAGAAATGACAATGCCATTTATTTAGGGATACAAAAATGATTAAAAAATAATGAGCAATACCAATAGCTCTACCTATAATATTGCCGAGACCATTGCATTGTAAATGCTTGTTTGTGATTAGAATGTGGTCTAGGAGGTATAGTTAAAGTTCTTTTATCTTTAACATAGCAAGTTTGAATACATTTAACAATCCATTATTATAAGTTTGAGATCTTTTTTTTTTTTTTTTTTTTTTTTTTTTTTTTAAAACCTTTATTTCGGTAAATGCACAATACACAGCGTCTGCCTACAACCCCTCGGGGCCGGCCGCTATGACATTGTAGAACATAGAACAATAATGTCAGGATAAGAAAAGGTTTAATTTTATGATTTTGTCGAGTACAATGTAGTGAACTACGAAAGGAGTCGAAGCTAACATTGACCAGGAGAGACATAACCGTTCACGGAGCTCCCAGAAGGAGGCGTTATATAGGAAAGCATTTGCAAGGAAACAGGTGGCCACCATCCGGGAACTAAGAGCAAACACTATACCACAGAATGATAGAACACAATAAACTCCCAACTAACACTGAACCCCGACCCCGAAGAAACAAAGAAACATAAAAGAAAAAGAAACCGAAGAAGAAGAGAGAAAGAAAGAGAAAGAGGGCCATAGAGACAAAGAAAAGACATAGAACACATCCCATCCCCCCACCCTGCATACCAGCGGAAGGCCACGGCCCACCCCCCCCAATAGGCATGCCTGTCGCCCCAAATGAACCCCAAGTAGGAAAGAGAGTCCGGAGAGTGGGAAAGAACATCCCAGTCTCCGACTCCCGGAGAAGGCAGGAGGAGGAAATTTTACATACTCCCGGTCACCACAGCCCCATAAGCATCCCCCACCCTGAATATCATCAGCACAACTGAAGTAGCAAGCAAAGCAGCAGGTGGGGAGACTCCATTCCAAATGTGCAAATAAATCAGATAATTAGCAGTCCCGTCCTAGTACCCGCCCGCCAATACGTACAGCAAACTAAAGGGAATCGCCCAGCCCTGGCCCGATCCTAAGTGGCCCCACAGATCCACCCCCGCAATCAACAATAGCAAATTACACACATGCGGCACAGCAAATACATTGACAAATATTCTAGTCCGGGTCATGCCAGGCGGTCAGGCAGGATCATCAAGGGAGACAACATCAGCCCTGGCCAGAACGCGGAGACCCCACCAAGCATGGCCACCGCTGGGAGTGTACCTCAGGCAGAACAAAGGAGCAAGATGGCCGCTCCCGGCATAGAAGACGCAGAGGGAGAGGAAGCGAGAGTTCCCAATCATAAACCATCACCACAGCGATAGTAACCAACACAGTTTTCCCCACAGAACGGCACACACTCCGGCGATGTTGAGGAAGCCGTGGCAACACTTGCAGAGGCAGAGTCTCAGCTTGTAAAGTGGAAGGGAGCTTTGTATCTGCAACTTTGTCATTAAAAGAACACTCGACACTGTAGCCAGGGAGAGGACGTTCCACAGTATCCCCCTGTCGCCACATTGTATCCACCTCGAAGGGAATGAGAGGCATTGGGGGGTCAGACAACCGCAGTAGTTCCCTGGATGGCATAGCAGCATCGATCTTTCGCTCCAGTTCTCGAGTGTGTTGGCACCATGTCGCCCTCAAGTCTTCCAGGGCTAGAAGGATATCACCATAGGTCAGGTCTGCTCCTCGCTTCCGCATGTCGGCAGTATGTAAAGGCGCCACCAGGACACCCTCCAGCTCGACAGTAGGCAGGGAAGCTTGCGTCAGGGGTATGGAGGCTTCCGTCTTTCCGGCGAGGTAGACCGGCACCGCCACCATTTTGGCAGTTAGCCCACAGCGGAGGGGTGAGGGCGACTCCATAGGGCGGAGGAATAGTAGTTAAGGCAAGAAAAGTTACTGCTCGCTATACGGGGCTCACTCGACGGGAGAGCCCTCGGCTGTATTGCAATGCGGGTGGTGGGCGCTCTAAAACGGATACCGCTCTGACCGCTGGTAGCAGGACAAAGGAAGGTTCGCCAGCCCGGGCCCAATCATACAGGAATTCTCTCCGTCGCGAAGAAGGCTCCGCCAAGCCGCCCACTCCACATCCGGTCACATTTCCCCAGGCGCCGGTCCAGCCCCAGGTCGTCTCACCGTACGTGATAAGCGGTGTCCGGTGACGGTGGTCGGGCCAGGGTGCGTGGGCAAGGTCCGAAGTCGGCAAACTCTATGAATCCTCGACCAAAAAAGCCGGCGGGGACATCGGAGGAATGCGGAAAGTATCAGCGCATTCGTGGTTACATTTGCTCGCACCGTAGGCAGGATTAAAGATCAGGATGTCGTATAAACAGCAGACGGGCTGCGGAGCCGGGAGCTCAGACGTCCTGTCCGTCCGCCATCTTGGCTCCTCCCCCAAGTTTGAGATCTTGATGGCTTCAAAAAGTTGTCTTGCAAAAATCGTTTGTCCTATCGATATAATATAATAGTGCTCAATTGACATCAAGTGTATGTAGAGTGCTTTCTGCGACTGAATCAGGTTGAGGGAAGGACACAGGTAACTCAACTGATTGGTTCATAAGAAAAGCAGAGACCACTTTTGGAAGGAATTTTAGGTTTGTATGAAGAACCACTATCTTTATGCAGTTGAAATAAGGGTTCTTCTAAGATTAATGTCTGCAGCTCACCAACACATCTTAGTGAAGTGAAAGCAATGAGAAAGGCAATTTTCCATGAATGTAATGCACAGTTGTGCAAATGTTAAAAAGGTTAAAAAGGTAGAACCATAAGTCATATGAGAACAATGTTAAGGTTCCAGACAGATGCAGGTGGTACCCTTGGTGGTATTATTCTTTTAAAGCATGCCATAAAGTCTTTAATTACTGGAACTTTGAATAGGGATAAACGTCTGTTTTGAAGATATGCAGCTACTGCTGCAAGGTGTAATCTAATGGATGTGAAGGTAAGGCCTGCGCGTTGTAGATGCAAAACATAACAAATAATACGTTGAGCACATGCATCAAGCGGATCAATTGTGCTATAATGAAAATAGGTCAACAACTTTTTCCACTTTGCTGCATAAAATGCTCTAGTGGTGTTTTTTTGCATCCTTAAGAATTGTCATACAATCTGGTGGTAGGTTTAAATATCCAAACTCTATGACTTCAGGAGCCAAATCGCTAGGATGAGTTCCTTAGGGTTTGGTTGTTTGATTTCTCCATGGTTCCAAATGAGAAAATGTTAAGTTTTGTGAAGCTTCTGCAGTGGAACTATTGAGAGTTCTAATAGTGTGGTGAACCATTGTTGAGGAGCCCACGTGGGAGCCACCAGAATCCGCGTGAGAGGTGTGTTTCCGAACCAGAAAAGCAAGGAGAGGGAGAGGAGGAAAAGTGTAAGCAAATTTCCTTGACCAGTTGATCCATAGGGCATTGCCTTTGGATAGAGGATGTGGGAATCTGGAGGCGAAGTCTGAGCATTTATACTTCTCTGCTCTGTCAAAGAGGTCTATTTGTGGGAATCCCCATTTTTGGAAATACGGAAGGAGAACTTGTGGGTGAAGTTCCCTTTCATGTACTTGTTGCCTTATTCTGCTCAGGAGATTGGCAAAGATTTTGTCTTTCTCTGGAAGGTGTTCTGTCAAGAGCTGCATATTGTGATGAATTGCCCAAAGCCAATTGGCCTCATAGAGGCGTGACAGCTGCAAAGAGTGTGCCCCTCCCCCCTTTTTGTACATAGTACATTGTTGTCATACTGTCTGTCCAGACTAAGACTAATTTCCCTATCAGATGAGGTAGAAATGTTTGTAACGCTAGCTGAACTGCTTGGAGTTCTAAGTAGTTGACGGGATGGTTCTGTTGGGTGGTATCTTAAAGATCCTGATCTGTTAAGTTTTATAAATGTGCTCCCCACCCTGTGAGAGATAAGTCTATTGTGAGCACGACTAGTGGAATGGGGTCGATAAAGTGCCGCCCTTTTGATAAATGCCTTTGAGAAATCTATTCACAACAGGAGACTTGAATAGAGAGGGCTGATCAGGAGCCTGAGAAAGGCTGAAATTGCAGAAAGGTAGGCCTTAATAGTGCCCAGAGCAGAGCCCTGCCAGGCTAAAGAAAGAAGGAACAAAAGGACTTCTGAAAGAGGGGCAGAAAGGGTATCCACAGCCTTTGCTGTGCACCATGCCACAAATTTGTTCGACCAGTATGCGTATACCAATTTAGTGGATGGACGCCTGGCTGCCAGAAATACATTACAGACTTTAGGAGGCAAGTCAAATGGAATCAACTATCGCCGCTCAATCTCCACGCAAGGAGGTGGAGGCTGGACAGGTTTGGGTGGAGGACCGTCCCCTGCTGCTACGACAGAAGATCCTCCCGAAGAGGCAGTTGGATCGGGGGATCCACGCTCATACTGAGCAGCTCGGGATACCGAACTCTTCGAGCCCAGTCCAGAGCCACAAGAATGACTTGGGCCCGGTCGCGCCTGATCTTCAGCTCTCTGGGTAGAAGTGGTATAGGCGGAAAGGTGTACAATAGACCGCAACTCCACTCGCGACGAAAAGCATCGCCGAGCGAGTGACGCCTTGGAAATTCCAACAAGCAGAACTGCTGACATTGCGCATTCTCTTCAGTGGCGAACAGATCTAATCAAGGCTCTCCCCACTGCTAAAAGAGACCTTGCGTCATCTTCGAGTGAAGACGCCATTTGTGATACATCATGCACCTGCAGCCGAGTTTGTCCGCCCTGGCATTCAAAGAGCCTGACCAGTGTTGAACCACCAGGGAAATGCCCTAGTGTTCCAGCCACGCCCAGAGGCACAGAGCCTCCTGACAAAGGGTCCACGACCCCACCCTGCCTTGCTTGTTGCAATACCACATGGCAGTGGTGTTGTCTGTGAACACCTGCACTACTCTCCCCTTAACACAGGGAAGGAATGCCCTCAGTGCAAGTAGGATCTCCTTGAGCTCCAGAAGGTTGATATGGAGCCTGGACTCCGCCGGAGACCAGAGGCCTCTGATCTCCGCCTCTCCCATGTGGCCGCCCCATCCCAGGAGGGACGCATCCGTCACCACTGTGTGCTCCAATTGGGGAAGGGAGAGGGATCCGCCGCTGACCCATTGCTGGTTCGTGAGCCACCACTGCAATTGTCCTGCAATGACCTCTGAATTCTGGACGTACTCGGACAGGTTCCCCTGATGCTGCGCCCACTGGAACTTCAAGTCCCACTGCAGAGCCCGCATATGCCACCTGGCATGATTGATCAGCAGGATGCAGGAGCCATGAGGCCCAGCAGCCTCAAGGTCATCCTGACAAACTCAGGACTGAAGGAGAGCAGGGTCTGCTTTCTATGTTCACCCCCACTTTTTGCTTTTGCTTTACTGGTTTTCGACTTAGATGTGGCTGTGGGCCTGCTAATCAGACCCACAGCCCTGCTGTTCTCTCTCTAAATTGATACTATGTACTTTAGGTGCATAACCCATTTGGATAGGGTCACCTTATTGGCCCCTGTACAGTGTACCTTAGGTACCCAGGGCATAGGTGTATCCTAGGCCTACCAGGGGCTGCAGCATGTATTATGCCACCCCTGGCCTGGCCTTCCATTTTGACACAACTGGCTGATCACTCAGCTGGGGCAAGGTCGTGTAATCACCCCTTGCTTAGGTGTAGTATTCCTATACCTATCTTAGATATAGACACATGTGTACCTATCAGCCACTCCTATGGCAGGCCTTAACAATCCTGGAGGCCAAGTGCTTGGTAACATGTGAGATGGTGCTCTCGCATGAGCTGAGCCTGTCTGCAGCTTTCGGAACCATGTCCTTATAGCTGTTCTATGATATAGCCTACCATATACTCTTAAAGTGCCTTATAATCTTAAACGGTTATGGTAACTATGGTTTGGCTGTATCAAAACATGTCGTGTAAGGTGTCTAACACTTTGGAATAATACCACCAACCCATTTCTGGGAATGAGGATATTATCCCTCCCTTCTAGAGGGAGAAGACATGTTGAAACCTACTTACCCGGTTAAAGTTAACCAGAGCCCCAGCATCACAAAATGGATGCTGCTGCCATGAAACAAGTCTGACCTCCTGCTGCTGGGAGTGATCCCGGCAAGGGAGGCTTGGACAATAGGTTTCCTGCCTTGGGAGGTGCGAGCACCACCCCAGACAGGCCTTAGTGTATTGGGGCAGGGAGGGATGAATGGAACGAGACACTGCCTGGGGCACACAAGGTGTCCCATGCATAGTCCAGTTCAAACCGGTGCTGGGGCACACCAGCCCCAGTCCTGGCGCGAAACTGGACAAAGGGAAGGGGGTGTAACCACCCCCCTCCCAGGTCCCACCCATAAGGCGTGACCTAGCAGGCAACCCAGCCCCCCAGATTAGTATAAGAGTGGTAGCTGGGCCCCAGGAGATTAGATTATCCTGAACCTGCAACTTGAACAGAAACTCTGGACCTTCGACATTCGACGAAAGAAGAAGACTGAAGAATCTCCCTTGTGGCCAAGGAGTGGCTACCCTGTGCAAACAGGCACCATCAAGAGACTACCCTTTGCTTTGCTAAAGTCCTACGAGGGACCGACTGCAGAGCCCGACCAGAGCCTTGACTTCCAGACTTGTCTGACCCTGATCCACATCCACAGCCGAGCTGAGATCCGTGGAGGCGACGAGAGACGTGGGACCGGCTACCTGGGAAAAGTGGCGAGTATCTTCCAGCGCAGCTTCTGAGGCACCCTCGAAGTTCTGCACCGGGGATTGAGAAGCCCCAACCCCAAGGACCATCTGCACCGAAGATCAGCCCCCCACACTCCACGAGTCCTGCGTGGGGCCCTTCTGCATTTTCCTGCTTGCCGCGTCTGTCCGGTTGCTTTCCCGTTGGCTAGCGGCCTTTGTGACGACACACCTTGAAATCTTCACTGCTGATTTGGCTCCTCCAGACTGGCTCCCGCTTCTTTGCAAAGGAGAAGCACCCCAGACCTTCCTGGTCTGCACCAGAAGCAAGTCCTCCGTTCTTCGTGGGTTCCGCTTGCCAAGGCTTGGTGAGTCCTAGTTCGACTTAGACGCCGCCGACAGCAAGAGCCTTCGTGGGACAGCTCGCCTCCTGGTCCTGGTCGTCCTCGACGTCTCCTGGTACCCGTGGCTGCAGCGACAAGCTTCACCCTTCACCTGCAATCTTCACGACATCGCCTGGTTCCTTCCTGGTTCCACGTGGTCACTGGCTAGTGACCTTGACTCTGTCCCTTCTGCTTGCAGGTACCCTTCCTTCTTGATCCCGGCCTTGGGATCCATCGGACACTCTGCACTGACTGCCTGTCAGCAACTTTCCTTCAGGCATCCATAGAAGTCCACGACGAAACCCGACGCAAGTTCACACCTATGCACCCGCAGCCCGTGGGCTAGGTAACTTGGGTACTTCGGTGATCACAAGGGTAGTGACTATCCTAGGGTCTAGTTTCCGAGTCTCGACTTTCTAGCTACTCCAGAAGTGCCCTAAAACTGCTTATTTCAGAACTGTACTATTTCTATCGATTATACGCATTACGCGTGAGTGTTTCCACTCTGCACCTGAATCCCGTGGGCCTCCCACTTCCTAACTGTTGGTAGTGTAGTGTAGCCCCAGCGATTCCCTAGGCCTAGGCCTATTTTATTTCCGTGACAGTGGTCCTTATACCACTTCTTTAGTATATGGTTTGCGTGGCCCATAGGGCCTAACTGTATTACTTACCTGTGTGACTTAATGTATGCTTGAATAAGACTGTTGTACTTACCTCAAATCTCATAAAGAGTGCTGAGGGTTTGACTAGAATAAATACACTTTATTTTATATATATATCTGTTGTGGTGTCCTTTCATTTGGTATTCAAGGGATTATATATGGTATCACAGCTGGCTTCACATGCCATCCAGAGTTTAGCCTAAGACTGCTCTTGTCCATGCTACCACTAGGATAGCTGGTCTATAAGGTTGACTTTACAACCAATCACCATAAGGGTTGTTTGGACTGATATAAGGTGTACACTAGAACTAGTGACATCATACATCAGGCCAACTTCTCACAAGGACAATGGCTGAAAGATCGTAATCATAGCCCGAAATTCCGGGACTCGCTACTCAGCAGGATAGACCCGAAACTGCGCTGTGTCCAGAACCGCTACAATGAAGAGGAGCTTTTGAGAGGGAATCAGGTGTGACTTCGGCACGTTGATGGAGAACCCCAGAAAATGCAGGAGGTCGGCCGTAGTTTGGAGGTAGGAGACAACAGCCAGGAGCGAGCCCGCCTTTAACAACCAGTCGTCGAGATAGGGGAAGACTGAAACCCCCGATCTGCGCAGATGAGCTGTGACCACCGCCATCACTTTCATGAACACCTGAGGGGCGCTGGTAAGGCCCAAAGGGAGCACGGTGAACTGAAAGAGCTTGTGGTCTACCGTGAACTGCAGGTAGAGCCGGTGGGCTGGCAGGACGGGGATATGAAAGTAAGCGTCCTGCAAGTGTAACACTACCATGCAGTCTTGCGGGTCTAGGGCAGACAAGACCTGAGCACGTGTGATTATCTTTAACTTCTCCTTCCGGAGGATGCGATTAACGTTTCGAAGGTCTAAGATAGGACGCAAGCCCTTGTCCTCCTTTGGAACCGTTAAGTAGTGGGAATAAGAACAACGACCTACTTCTGGCGTCGGAACACGTTCGATGGCCCCCTTCGCCAAGAGGGCCGCAACTTCCTGCTGGAGAAGTGCCAAGTGATCCCCGACATGTGGTGGTACTGAGGTGGCATGGCTGGAGGGGTAGTCTCAAAGGAGAGGGAGTAGCCCCTTCGAACTATCTGTAAAACCCACCTGTCTGAAGTGATGGTGCGCCAGTGGGGGAGGTGATGGCGAATCCTGCCGCCCACTGGCGTTTGATGAGCCTGAAACACCAGACTAGGAAGGTTTGGAGGCATTGGTGGCAGGGGAGGTGGTGGACTGACCTGCCCGCTGACCCCGTGACCCACTTCGGCGGGTCCAACGTCCGTGGCTGCACTGAGATTGTTTCAAAGCCACAGGCCTGCGAAGCAACAAACGTGTTTGAGCGCCCCTTCCTTGGCCACAAAAGGAGCGAAAAGCAGAAGCTGAAGGAGTGCGAGTGACCGAAAAGACCCAAGGACTTGGCCGTAGCCTGCAAGTCCTTAAAACGTTCCAACGCACTATCTGCCTTGTCGCCAAAAAGGCGAGTGCCATCAAATGGTATGCCCTTCAATGTTCTAGACATCCCCTGAAAAGCCAGTCGTCCTCAGCCAGGCGTGATGGCGTAGCGCCACTGTCTTGGAAATCTCTCTGCGAGCGGGCGGTGTCAAGGCCGCAACAAATCTTGAACTTGGCTGCATCTCTCCCTTCAGCAATAGCCTGAGAGAGCACTGTCCGGGCCTCCTCCGGACACTGAGGCAGCACTTACGCCACCCAAGAGACATGTGGTATTCATAGACCGCAACCCTGAACTGGCAGAAGAGAAAATCTTCTTCCCAAACTGCTCCATCTTCTTGGATTCCCTGTCCGGAGGCGCGGAAGGGAATGCGCTTGGGGACGCTGAGGCTTGGACAACCAAGCTCTCAGGGGTAGGGTGTTGGGAGAGGAAAATGGGGTCGCCCGGGGCCGGGCGATGTCGTCGGGCCACTGTGTTGGGCCTGGACCAGGTGCCCAAAAGAACGTCTGAAAGTGCATCATTAAAGGGCAGCAGTGGCTCCGCAGAGGAAGCCGCTGGACGAAGCACTTCTGTCGGGAGGTTGGTCCTGATGGCCACTGTAGGGAGCTCGAGGTGGAGAGTCTCTGCTGCCCTACACAACACCACTGAAAAAGTACCACCCTCCTCCGTAGCCACGGTAGGAGGAGACAGTGCAGCAGGTTCTGAAGAGAAATCCAGATCACCGGTGTCCTCCAAATCCTCTGCCCAGTCCGGGTCTAACTCGCATTGGGCTGCGAGAGGGTCCCATTCCTCCCTGTCCTCCGTAACCTGCTGGGCAGGTGGGAAAGAAGAAGGAGGATGAATTAAGGGATAGAAATTCCCCTTCGGCGTCAGAATCGGCATCGATCGACACCGGTTCGGCACCGTCTCCTTGACAGGGTGGAAGCCGGGGACGACATCGGCCGGGGAGCCAGCCGACAACAGCGGCGGTGCCGTAGACGTCTATGTCGGTGGAGGTTGTATGAGGTCAACCAGCATCGGCTGGGATCCATGCATGGATCCATGGGGGTCTCGCAGCGCCGAGGCCGGCGACTACGTCGGGGGCAGAGCCATCGACGAAGAAGGGCAAGGACCCCCAGTCGGACCTGCGGGGCCCGGAGGCGCACAAGCGGGGCCCGACGGGCCACAGAGGTGGGCCATGGCTGACAGAAATTCCTGCAGCTGGGCCGGAGTTACCATCGGACACAGGAAAGGCGGGTAGACCATCGGCAACTGCGTAGGTGGCACCACCCGCACCCTCAGCCGTGTCACGCGACAGGCTAGGGGAAGGCGAAGAGCGACGGTGCTTCTTCACCTTCTTGTGCTTCCTCTTACCTGACCCCGAGTGTGTAGACTTTGTCGAACAATGGCGGCTCCGAGACCGGTCCCCCGACCTCCCAGAGGACCGGGACCTTGAACGCGGCACAACGTGGGGTCGTAGTCGCACCCCAGGCAGTAGAGACACTTGCGGTGCGGGTCCGTCACCGACATTATGCGGGGACAAACCTCACAAGACTTGAAACCGGGCATCCTTATAACACCAGGAGTCATAGACTCAAAAAAGAAAGAGACAAAAGTCGCAAAAAACTCAGTCAAAAATTGACTGGGGGTAACGCTCTCACTTCGGATCTGCGCTTGCTGGCGCGGAAAAAGAAAGAACTGATGTCAGCGCGCGAGAGCAGTGTCTAAGTAGCTGACGCGACATCATCCCGGCGATCACGACACC
Organism: Triturus cristatus; assembly: GCF_964204655.1. Classification (NCBI taxonomy): domain Eukaryota; kingdom Metazoa; phylum Chordata; class Amphibia; order Caudata; family Salamandridae; genus Triturus; species Triturus cristatus. The sequence goes on along the minus strand of NC_140591.1, from coordinate 170,044,207 downwards.
TACGACGGACACGGAGCCGCACGACGCCACCTTCCGACGCGCAGGAGTACTGCTGACGAAAACTTTCCGGATCCAGTCTGACACCTGGGGGTAATTCTAAGGTAAGGAATCTATCACTAACGTGTCTCTTTCAGATGTTCTTTTTGCTTTTGCATAACAAGTTTGAATAAATGTAACAATCCACCTGGCAATACCGGACTTCGATATGGTGGTGCAAATACAACAAAAAGTTGTTTGGTTTTATGAAATGATTTTGTCCTTTCAATGGAATATAAAAGGGCTCTTCTGACATATAAGGTGTGTAGCGCTCGTTCTGCCACTGAATCAGGTTGAGGTAAGAATACTGGTAATTCAACCGACTGATTGATATGAAAGGCAGAAACTACCTTAGGTAGAAACTTTGGGTTAGTACGAAGAACCACTTTGTCTCTGTGAAGCTGGAAAAACGTTCTTCTATGGTTAGTGCTTGTAGTTCACCCACTCTCCTCAGTAAAGTAATTGCAATGAGGAAAGCAGTCTTCCAGGAGAGAAACTGTGGCTCACATTTATGTATGGGTTCAAAAGGTGGGCCCATCTTGTGAGGACTATGTTAAGACTCCACACTGGGGAAGGCAGAAGTCTTGGTGGTATAACTATTTTAAGTCCTTCAATTAAAGCTTTGATAACTGGCACTTTTCGAAAAGCGATAACTGTTGACGATTTTGTAAATATGCAGCTATTGCAGCGAGATGTAGTCGGATTGAAGTGTAAGCTAATCCTGATTGCTGCAAGTGTAACAGATAACAAATGATATTTTGTATTGAAGCATCAAGAGGATTGTTTTTGTTTTTGTTATTACAATAATAAAAAAATGTTTCCATTTAGCAGCATAATAGGCTCTTTTAGTAGGCCTTCTGGCCTCTCTGATGCTGTTCATACAGTCTGGTGCAAGATTTAGATAACCAAACTCTATGATTTCAGGAGCCAGATCGCAAGGTTCAGTTGTTTGGGATCAGGGTGTCTGATTTTTCCTTGGATCTGTGTGAGGAGACTAGGTGTGAGATGTAGCTTTTGATGTGGAACTAGGGAGAGCTCCAACAGGGTTGTGAACCATGGTTGACGGGACCATGTAGGAGCTACTATGATCAGTGTGAGGGATGTTTGTCTGAGTTTCCGAACCACCAATGCAATCAGTGGGAGAGGCGGAAAAGTGAGGCAAATATCTCTGACCAGTTCATCCATAGTACATTTGCCTTTGGAGAACGGGTGTGGGTACCTGAAGGCGAAGTTTGGGCATTTTGCGTTTTGGTGTGATCTATTTGAGGTACTCCCCAACTTTGAAAGTAAGGGAGGAGAACTTGAGGGTGAAGTGCCCATTTGTGTATTTGCTGAATCTGTCTGCTAAGAACAGCAATCTGATTGTTCACTGCTGGGAGGTGTTCCGCTAGGAGATAGATTTTGTGGTGAATGGCCCACCTCCAACTGTCTTGGGCCAAGTACAACAGTTGGAGAGAGTGTGTCCCCCCGTTTCGGTATGTAATACATAGCTGTCACATTGTCGGTATGAACCAGGACATCTTTGTCGACCGGGGTGAGTCAAAAAGGCTTTGAGCGCTAGAAACACTGCTAACAGCTCTAGATGGTTTATGTGGAGAGTTTTTTGCTGTTGACTTTACAGGCCTCGAACTGTGTGGTGCTGAAGATGAGCTCACCAACCAGTGAGGGATGCGCCCACTGTTATCATTGTCTGTGAAACTGGGTCTATGAAGGGCCGCCCTTTTGATACATTTTGTGTGTTTCACCACTGTAGAGAGCGAGGAGTACGGCCGCTTACCAACACTAGATCGGTTAACAGACCCTGTGATTGGTTCCACTGTTGTGCTAAACATTCCTGGAGGGAACGCATGTGAAGCCTGGCATGGGGAACGATCATGATGCAAGATGCCATAATTCCCAGTAGTTACAATACATTTGAGCTGGAAGCGAGTGACTGGACTGAAACTGGAGAACTAGAGACAATGTTTCGAAATCTGGCTGCATCGGGAAAGGCCAGAGTCTTGAGTATCTAAAGTGGCTCTTAAGTAATTTTGAGTTTTGGAAGGCTAGAGATGTGATTTCAACACATTGACTGTGAACCCCAGTTGGTGCAGCAACTGTAGTGTCCTGTGAGTATGTTGGAGTCACTTTGGATGCCTACTATCTTTGGATGAGCCAGTCATCCAAATAGGGGAAGACATGAATGTATTGGCTTCTCAGATGAGCAGCAACTACTGCCAGACATTTTGTAAAGACTCTGGGAGCAGTGGTGACTCCGAAAGGGAATACCTTGAACTGGTAATGTTGGCTCGCAATCACAAATCTGCGAAATTTGCGATGAGCAGGGTGTATTGAAATATGGAAGTAGGTGTCCTTTAAGTCTAGAGGAGACAAAAAGTTGCCCTGTTGGAGTGGGAGCACTTGTTGAAGTGTTACCATGTGAAAATGGTCTGACTGTATGTAAAGATTTAATTCTCTGAGGTCCAAGATTGGCCTGAGAGAACCGTCCTTTTTGGGTATGAGAAAATAAAAGGAGTATACACCCGACCCGTGCTATTGCCCCTTTTAAAAGGAGAGATTGAACATCTTGTTTCAGTAGGTGTAAGTGATCCGGTGACAGTTTGTGTGAACATGGTGGAATGTTTGGAGGATTATTGGTAAACTCCAGGCAATAACCAGAACAGATAATTTCCAGTACCCATTTGTCTGTAGCTATCGACTGCCAGACCGGTAGGAAATGTGAAAGACGCTCCCTGACAAGTGTTAAATGTTCAAGGGGGGGGGGGGGGGGGGGGGGGGGAGGGGTGTAGGCAAGTCACTGGGGAGAGACGAAAGGAACCAAGTCCTGCAGTTCATTGGAGGGCTCCCACAGATTTGGCTGTGTCCTTCATTTTTTCCAATGGTGAATCTACCACAGGGCCAAAGAGGAGTTCCTTATCGAATGGTGCGTTAAGGATAGAAGTTTGAACCTCTGGTTTAAAACCTGAAATAAGTAACCAGGCATGCCTTCTTAAAAGAACGCTGGTGTTGACCGCTCTGGCTGCAGTGTCCGCACAATCTAGGGAGCACCTGATTGAATTATTGGATATGAGCTTTCCCCCCCGCACTAGGTCTTTCGCCTTGTAGTTGTGCTCATCAGGTTGAAATTGGAGCTCAATTTCATCCCAATGCGCCCTGTTGTACTTAGCTAAAATGGCTTGGGTATTTGAGATGCGCCAAAAGTTTGCAGCCTGGGGGGGCTACTCTTTTCCCCAGAGCGTCTACCAACTTACAGTATTTGTCTGGGGGTGGAGTATCTCCTGTGGTTTGGGAATTGGCTCTTTTGAGTGTGTTGGAAACTACCAATGAATCCAATGGTAACTGGCCCCTTATGTATGCTGGATCGGATGGTGCCGGCTTATATTTCTTGTCTACCCTAGGGGTGAGAATACGTGCCCTGATGGGATCATTAAACAAGTATTGGCATAGCCAATAGGTCTCGCTTGTGGGACTTTAGAAGTATTTAGTAATGCAGCAAACTATCCTTGGTGCAACAACATTAACTGTTGCATGGTTAAACACTTCTAAGGTCCCAAAGGCAAGACCTATTGGCTATGCCAATGCTTGTTGTACCTTGTTCTGGACACTTAAATTTGAGACGGTGAGCCCAGAAGGCACGATGAAGCCTAAAGTCTTGTATTGTTCCGAATTACTTGTTGTCAGTGAGGTTCAGACTGGTATTGTAAAGTGTTGCCCTTGCGCGTTGGTGGTCGTGGTTTTAAGAGGTTGTTCAAGGGGTTTAAAATGGCAGACAATTTGTGTTTGTGCAATTCTGAAGGCCTTACACTGAACTAAGCAAGGAGGCCCCGAGCTCATTCAGCAGATTCCAGGTCTCCCCTTATTCGCGAAGGATCAATACAATGCGAACAAAGAATCTTGCATGCCTATTTTAAAGCGTTCAACTTGTGAAATGAAACATTAACAAAAAGATGGAAACCTAATATGGCCTTTACATGGGCTTGTTTGCAGAAAGCATTACAAAAAGTGCTAGATTTCAAAATTGAAAAACTTAAGAGACAAAGTATTTTTATTTTCGTAAGTGAGTAAACTAAATGTATTGTTTTTTAACAATACAATATATGTTCTATGTTAAGGAGGGCTTTAGAAAATCATCAAGGAAAGGCGGGTCTGGTTAACTAATGGTTTCAACATATATCTTCATCCCAAAATGCTGAATTCACTGTGTTAATCATAAATTAATGGCTGTCTTTAAAAAAACCATTGAAAGGGCTCCCATTTTACTAAGTCTACCATTTTATGCATTCCAGATGGGTTATTAAACTATCGTTACCCAGCGGACCAAAAAAAAATATACTAAACATGTAAGCAATTTTCCATTATATCCCATGTAAATAGTGGGTGCGGCTCGAGGAGGAGGGATTGATTGATTTTAAAAGAGAAATGTGGGGGGCCACAGTTTATCAACAGCTCTGGCTGCCAGAATATTGAAAATATATTTCATTTTCCATCGTGTCTTCAGTTCATATTTTACCCCTCTTTACTCCAGATGACAGGCAATAGTTTTTATTTTAAAACTTCTGCTGAAGGCTGCTTTTAAGGGTTTCCATATTGTTTTCTTGCACGTGTGCTTTATTATGCATCTTGGCTTCCTGCTTAGAGTGAAGTAACTGCGAGGCGGCCATCAATACGGTTCCGTCTGGTGCACAAAACCTGAAAACTGGATATTTTAGCAAATAAGATGCTTAAAGGCATCCAGAGCTCTGTTTACGTAAGCAGACTGAGCTAAGAACACGACCAGCTTTTCCGCGAAATAAATCAATCTTGTTTTAATGTAAAGTTACACCCAAGAAAGATATCTTGCTGAGAGAAATCTACCTGCGCAAAACTGAGCTGTTCTGAGGGGGAAACGTACGCTCCATTTTCGTCCTACTCTTAATTGTACAACACAGTGCAATGTCGAGTAGAAGAGTTCAAGATATGTCATTTTAAGGAAAGGAGGTGTTTGTAGAACAAAACAGCAGAACAAACCTGAGGTCGGCACGTGCTCTGTGCATGGATTCGGTGCGCACTATAGACGTCCATTTCACGAAGAGGTCTGAGCTGCAACCGCCTTTGTGTTTTTTTCTCAGGGTTTGACCGTGTACAGCACAGAATTGTATAGGTCCCCTCGTTCAACACACTCTGTAGAGCACATCACCCCACCCCTAGGGCGCTCGTTATTTTGTGGAAAAGATTAAGACGAATCTTACTCAGTGCTTCAAACGTACAAAGTATGTATCTAACCCAAAAAATAACTATCTCGCGTACTTATATTTCCCCAACAAAACAAAAATCGCAATAGCTGGATTTTGTGAGGGTTTTTTTTTTCATATACGTGTTCGTACTACGTGATAGTTCGCCGTACTACTAAAGGTTCAACAATGAACATATAAGGCCGCATCTCTACTATACGGCTCTTTCAGCCATACTTAGATTAGAAAGTACTTTTTTTTTTATCAGACTGCATCCCATTGTATACGGTATCATAAAATTAATAAAACCCTGACATTGAGAACTGCCTGTGTTTACGGATGAACGTGCCATACCACCAGAGTGTATGTCTGTATTTCCAGCTTTACACTTGAAAAGGGTTAGTGGTTCTGTATAAGTGGTAGCTCGTGGCAAAGGGCATCCATAGAGACACGCACGCATACTGTAGACCCAGTTCAAGGAAGCCTCAAGCGTATGTTTACAAACACAATTACTAGGAGTACGATTCCTAATTTGGCCAAAGGTCAATATTTGTCCGCAAGTCTGAGCTTCCGACTTTGATGCTGGTGAACCGGGTTTGACTCTGACTGAGGCTCAAACATCCTGTGATCCTGGGCAAATCACTCAATTTCCCCGTGCATAAAATTGAATGTGCGTCATGCAACTAGTGTTCACGTGAGGCGCTCTGACACCTTGGGGTCGAGTTTGCGTTATATGAAACACAAAACAACAAACAATGCATGTTTGTGTCATCTATATTCCACGAACGTAGCCGAAAGACCAACATTCTGCTTTTTCATTAAAAGAAAGAAGTTACAAATCCCTATAAACATTCTACTTATATCCCAAAAGACTCTCCTAAGATCATTCTTCAGTCTTAATAATACTGCTAAACATTTTAAATGTTTAAAACACACTCTTTCAACCATTGTTTAATGTGTACCCGTACACACTGAAGGCACGAGCCCTCTAAAGGGGGAGGAGGGCGGGAGAAGCTCTCTAAGATGCCCAGGTTCGGTGCAGACACATCATTTTCCAGAACAGAGACGTGACAGGACTTGGCAACCCGGATAAGGCGCTCTGTTTACAGGGCGCCCTAACTTCACAAAAGTCACACTCCACATAGTCGATACTTTGATCTGGCTAGAAATATACATGTCCATTAGCGGTGGTGACTGTGGGATTCTTAATAACAAAACAAGCCTGACGGAGCGTGGCGCGTGCGCTTGGCGGGGGAGCGCATTCCAGGCGGGGGAGCGGACCCTTTGAAGTGCGATGCCAAACGGATTGCATGGCGGCACGATGCGTGTGCTCGCCAGGCAATCCGCTTTTCGGAGCACTTTTGGGAGCCCCTTACAATAGTCTCGCTTTGCCATCGCTTACGCGATAGCAAGGCGAGACCTAAAATGTCATCCACATGTCTGATCATACCGTTGAGCATGGGGAGTGTGTGCGAGGATTTTGGAGTACTAATGAGCGTTTCAAAAAGAAAATCCTCTTCTAGGGATTCCTTATGCAACTGAAACCCATTGTGGTTAGCAGCTCTACCCAACAGTTCTATGTACTCTACACTGTCGTCCAGTGGAGAAGGCTTGGTAGGGTATAGATCAGGATCATTCCCTGTGGGTGAATTAGAGTTGTATTTTGTCGAGGAGTCTGTAGGTGTTGGCTCATTGTCCCCATCCCCATCATCCTGATTATCAGGTGTATATGGTGGCGAGTTCCCAGGTGAAACTAGTACGGGTTGAAACTAAGGAGAAAGAGGTGATGGAAGAGGAGGAGGAGGAGAAGAGTTAGTACCCACATTTTTCCTTTTAAAAGGAATGTGGTAGGCCTCTTCAGTCTTGGGTTTGCGTTTTGTTATCACCTTGGTGGCAATATGTCCAGTTGTCGGATAAATAAATCAAGCTCCCGTTGTTTCAGATCCAATTTGGAGGGCAGAACATCTAAATGGTGCAGACAATGGCCTGGAGGTGGGGGTTAGACCGGAGCCTTCTTTTTGGGCGGAGGTAGACTCTGGGGCAAGGGAGGATCTGTACTCGCGGTACGCTGCCGTTGCGGGATGTCTATGTCCCCGTCCGAGCCGTAGTCCAAGATGGAGATCAGGTCGTGATCTTCCTCGGCTCCCATGGACTCTCCTGTCTATTGTTACGAATCTTCTCCGAAGTGGTACGGAATGGAACCAGTGTGTTGGCTCTACATGTCGCGACGTCAAGCCAGACGGTCGCGAAGCGTATTCTTTGCTCAGAAAGCCTTACACGTGTCGCAGTCCTGTTCTCTGTGCTCCGGAGACAAGCACAGGTTACACACTTCGTGTGAGTAGGTGCACTGAAACTACGCGTGGCACCGAGGGCAGATTTTAATTGAATCCATTCCATTTATTGCGGGGCGGACCAACGCGGGTAGGCCTAAAGGCCTTCCACGAGCTACCTGATCGAAAGAGGGATTTTTCTGTAAATACGATACGTGGAGAATGGAATTACGCATTCGAAAACAATACCGTCAAGGGTGCGTATATAGCGCACCGAGGGGAACCGGACAAACAGTGTCGAACCAGAGCGCAGCAATTCACATCCAAACCCGATGGCGGAAAAAAAACATTCTAACAAATGGAGTAGATGCTCATGCGCACTATCACCGAAAGGAGGAGTCACCTACCTCTTTACTGGAAAGACTTCTTCGAAGAAAAATAATTTGCAAACATCCGGACCCAACACTAGGTGGCAGGAGTATGCAAAGCATCTGATCTACAGCTCACTGTGAGAAAGTGCCCACTTTCTTGCATGGCATGCCCCCACTTTTTGCTGGATTGCTGAGGTTCGTTGACTGAGTGTGCACTGGGCTCCTGCCATCAGGTACCCAGGGCCTATGTTCCTTCCCTAAAACTGCATTGAAGCCTAAACCCAATTGGCATCTCTGGCCACATGTCCGCCGCTAGTAAATGGTACCACAGGTACCCAGGGCAATCTGACCAGAGAAGTCCTCTAAGGGCTGCAGCACTTATTGTGCAAACCTCAGAGGCCCTGTACCCTGACACTCTCACACTGCCTTTGCAGACTGAGTGCCTTGGTGCAGAACAAAGTGAAGAGTTGACAAGGCACACATCCATGTGTGCCATGTCCACAAACCACAGCCCTGGCATACATCAGTCACCCCTCTTACTGGGTGCCTGTACCAGTGGTGAGGGTACAGGAGCATGAGCCCTGTACCCCTACAGTGCCCAAGTCCATTCCTGGGCACTGTAAGTGCAGTGCTGCCATTAAGAGTATATGGTGCTGGGAGTTTGTCATTATGAACTCCACAACACCATAATGGCTACACTGAAGACTGGGAAGTTTGGTATCAAACTTCTCAGCACATTAAACCCACACTGATGCCGGTGTGGGATTTATTGTAAAATGCACGACAGAGGGCATCTTAGAGATGCCCCCTGAAACTCGACCAACTTCTAGTGACCTGACTGAGTGGCTGCCTAGACTGCCACCACCAGACAGGTTTCTGGACCCCTGGGTCGAGAGCTGCAGCTCTGGGGGTGCCTGAAACAATATAACTAAAGAGAGAGAAAGGGATTTCACAACTGTACTCCCAGTCCCCTAAGGTATACAAAATAAACAAAGAAGAGGGTATCCTTAAATGAGAGGAGGTAAAAACCTTCTATCTGTTAGAGAGTTCACAGAGAAGTAAAAAGAGAAATTATTTCTTTTTTATGAAACCCCTCACTCACCAACCTAGTTGGTGACGTGCTTCATCATCGGGGTCCACCCGGGCAGCCGAATACCACCCAGGTGCGCTTCAACGCCTGATTACAGCGGAGCAGGTTTGTTATTATGTCAGTACGTGTAAGTGACGTGTCTGAGTGAGTGAAATAAAGTTAAAAGTAATCCTACTGTACTCCCTAATGAATTTAATATGGAGCAGCAGGGTCACAGTTAAAAAAAGTGGTGAGGTGTAATACTAATGTAGGTTTGATTTGACCTAAAGTATTATCCAAAAATTGATGGTCTACATGTTTCAACCTTTGAGTGTAGTCACAGGTTTTCGTCAGGACCTATCGACACACCGGGTGGTCTACACACACTAAGGTGCATCCAACCCTGGAGCGTCTGTGTGCCACCTACATATACTTGCGAAGGTGGTAAAAGGGGTCAGGGAGTCCTCTGCGTACAGATGAACTCGCGATTCTTAATCGAATCGTATCATGGGCTCATAAGGGAGGCAGACGGTGCTGCGTTACTCAGCTCACCGACTACCTGCCACAAACCTGCGGTGCTTCCCCCAGGCGCCCGGATGTAGGTGCCTGAAACAATGCACATCCTGGGACGAGGTGCCAAGCTACCTCCCCCAGGATGGGCAGGGTTCACGAAGGAGAAGCTTCAAAGGCATGCTGCCTTTGTGAGCCTCTCCTGACCATTTGATGCTTTCAGCAACTGGTCCCCACTGGTTCTACCCCCCACTTTGAGCAGGAGAACCGGCAGGAAAAACAAGTGAGGAAAAGAGGTGTGCCCACCTCTGCCAACTCCACCCCTCAGGTGGTGGGAGGCGAGGTGAAGCACAGTCTCGAGTCCCCGCCATCTTGAAGATGGGGGGACCCAGCCAACCAGGGACAAGCTCCTGCCCCCCTCCCACTGGAGAGTGGCAGAATAGGGGGTGTACCCACCCCAGGGAAGAGACCCATTGGTCCCTGCCCTTTACCTACCTGTAACGCCCCTAAATTTAGTATTTAGGGGGTACCCTGAACATTCCTTCCTCAGATCCAGCCTACCTACAAGAAGAAAAGAAGAAGGACGAAGAGCCGTGCAGATCTAACAAGAGGACGACGTCCACTGACTTGGTCCCAGCCCTACAGGCCTGTCGCCCCTCGAATCTGCTCCTGCGAAATCCCGGCGTGTCCAGCAGCCAACAACCTCACAAACCCCGGAGGACCTGCCTGCCTTCACTTTCCAGACTGTTTCTCTTGTGTACACCCGACGTGTTTAAACTGCAGCATTGGGCCTCAACACTCTGCACCCGGCCGTCCTAGTGCCGCTGAGGGTGCACCAACAGTGCATCACTGACCCTGGGAGACCCCTGAGTCTAACCCCAGAACCTTAACTTCCACAGTCGTGGAGTTTTGGAAACTGAAGATGTTCTTTAAAAATCACGCGAATAACCAAAACTTAATTACTTACCTATTTCTAGGAAATGTCCCAGTGCTGAATCTAGGTATCCAGCCCTGAGTTAGAAAAGGAACGTAAGAAGTAACTTACCTGCAATTTACTGAAAAAGCCTATTCATTTCAATGTAGCGTGTATGCTAAGTGTTGCATACTACTGCTCCCCTGTAAATAAAACAAAGTACAATTTCTGTTGCATTTTCAAACTGTTCCATATCCAGTAACTTATTACTAAAAAGTATTTAATGCTTACCTGTACCTAGCTTTCTTGGTTCTAAAAAATAAACAGTACATTTTTATACAAACACAATTGGCCTAGAGTTCAGTTCTTGAGTATGTGAATTAATTTGCTGACTGAGTGTGTACATCAAATGCTTAACACTATCCTCTGATACTGCCTTACTGCTCGACCAAGCTACCACTATTAGAGAGTAAGGTTCTATCGAATTTTAACCTCTGTGGACACTTGGACACTATACACACTATACCTCATTTTGGTGTAGTATATATAGAGCCTGTTTCTTACACTCACATGCCTAAAAAAAACAAAAAACAACAACAAAAAAAACAGTCAGATAAACACACAAACTGCATCTCACAATAAGATTAGCAAATATATAGTCTATATCTTGCATTATTGCCTGCAGCAGCTATATTAAAGTATGTATAAACACCGATACATATATGTGAGAAGTTGGCCTGATACATGATGTCACTAGTTCTAGTGTACACCTTGTATCAGTCCAAACAACCCTTATGGTGATTGGTTGTAAAGTCAACCTTAGAAACCAGCTATCCTAGTGGTAGCATGGACAAGAGCAGTCTTAGGCTAAACTCTGTATGGCATGTGAAGCCAGCTGTTATACCATTTGCAATCCCTTGAATACCAAATGAAAGGACACCACAACAGATATATATAAAAGTAGGATGTATTTATTCTAGTCAAAATACCCCCAGCACTCTTTATGAGGTTCGAGGTAAGTACAACACAGTCTTATTTAAGCATACATAAGTCACACAGGTAAGTAATACAGTTAGGCCCTAGGGGCCACGCAAACCATATACTAAGTAAGTGGTATAAGGACCACTGTCGTGAACACAGGTTAGGCCTAGGCCATCGCTGGGGCTACGCTATACTACCAGTTGCTAGGAAGTGGGAGGCCCACGGGATTCAGGTGCAATGTGAAAACCCTCACGCGTAATACGTTAAAGTCGATAGAAATAGTAATATTTAGAAATGGAGAGTTTTAGGACACTTCGGAAAGAGCTAGAGACTTGGAAACTAGACCCTAGGATAGTCAATACCCTCGTGAGCACCGGAGTACTCGGTTTACCTAGCCCACAGGCTGCGGGTGCATAGGTGTGAACCTGTGTCGGGTTTCCCTGTCGACTCCTATGGATGCCTGAAGACAAGATGCTGACAGGCAGTCAGTGAAGAGTGTCCGGTGGATTCCAAGGTTGGAATCAAGAAGAAGGATACCTGCAAGCAGAGAGGACAGAGTCTAGGTCACCAGCCGGGAAGGTACCAGGGAGGAACCAGGCGATGTCGTGAAGATGCAGGTGAAGAGGTGAAGCTTGTCGCAGCAGCCACGGGTACCAGGAGACGTCGGGGACGACCAGAACCAGGAGCCGAGCTGCCCCACGAAGGCTCTTGCTGTTGGCGGCGTCGATGTCGAGTTCGGACCCAACAAGCCTTGGCAAGCGCAACCCACGCAGGATGAAGGATTCGCTTCTGTTGCAGACCAGGAAGGCCTGAGGTGCTTCTCTTTCACAGGGGAGCGAATGCCAGTCTGGAGGAGCCGGACCAGCAAAGCAAAACAGCAGGATTGTCGTCGTAGAGGTCACTAGCCAACGGGCCAGCAACCGGACAACGCGTTGAGCAGGTCAAGCGCCGAAGGGCCCCACGCAGAACACGTGAAGTGTGGGGAGCTGGTCTTCTTTGCAGATGATGCTCAGAATTGGGGCTTCTCAATTCCCCAAGCACAGACTCGAGGAAGCCTCAGAAGTCGCGCTAATCAGTTACTAGCCATCTTTCCCAAGTCGCCGGTCCCACGTCCCTCGTCACCTCCACCGGTCAAGGCGCTGGTCAGTCTCTGCAGTCGTCCCTCGTAGGATCAGTCGCAAAGCCAGTAGCGGTCACTGGATGGTGCCTGGTTGCCCAGGGTGGTCACTCCTTGGCCACAAGGGAGATTCTTCAGTCTTCTTCCGTAGTCGAAAGTCGAAGGTCCAGAGTTTCTGTTCCAGTTGCAGTTTTTCAGGATAATCTAATTTCACAGAGCTCAGCTACCTCCTAATATACTAGGCTAGTGGGCTGGGCTACCTGCAAGGTCCCTCCTATGGGTGGGACCAGGAAGGGGGGTGGCTACACTACCTTTCCTTTGTCCAGTTTTGCGCCAGAGCTGGGGCTGGAAGGCCCCAGCACCGGTTTGAACTGGGCTATGCATGGAGCACCTTGTGTGCCCCAGGCATGTCTCATTCCTTTCAGCCCTCCCTGCCCCAATACACTAAAGTCAGTCTGGGGAGGTGCTAGCACCTCCCCAAGCAGGAAACCTATTGTCCCGGCCTCCCTGCCTGGGAGGGCTCTCAGCTGCAGGAGGTCAGACTTGTGCCTGTGGCAGCAGCATCCATTTTGTGATGCTGAGGCTTTGGTCAGAGTTAAACAGCAAAATAGGATTTTAACATGTCTCTCCCTCTAGAGGGGAGGAATAATATCCTCATCACCAGAAATGGTATGGGGGTAGTATTCCAAAGTGTTAGACACCTTACACGCCATGTTTTGATAAAGCCAAACCATAGCTACCATAACCGCGAGGATTATAAGGCACTTTAAGAGTATATGGTAGGCGATATCATAGAACAGCTATAAGGACATGGTTCCGAACGCTGCAGACAGGCTCAGCTCATGCTAGAGCACCATCTCACATGTTACCAAGCACTCTGCCTCCAGGATTGTTAAGGCCTGCTATAGGAGTGGCTGACAGGTTACCCATGTGTCTATATAGAAGGTAGGTATAGGGATACTACACCTAAGCAAGGGGTGATTACACAACCTTGTCCCAGCTGAGTGATCAGCCAGTTGTGTGACGATGGGAGGCCAGCCAGGGGTGGCATAATACATGCTGCAGCCCCTGGTAGGCCTAGGGTACACCTATGCCCTGGGTACCTAAGGTACACTGTACAGGGTCCAATAAGATGATCCTTACCAATTGGGTTATGCACCTAAAGTACATAGTATGAATTTAGAGAGAGAACAGCTGGGCTGTGGTCTGATTAGCAGGCCCACAGCCACATCTAAGTCGAAAACCAGTGAAGCAAAAGCAAAAAGTGGGGGTGACCATAGAAAGCACACTACTCTCCTAGAGTGTGTGTGTATATATATGTGTGTATATATATGTGTGTGTGTGTGTGTGTGCGTGTGTGTGTGTGTGTGTGTGTGCGTGTATTATGTTACTTACCCAGTAAGCATCTGTGTTTGGCATGTAGATTCACATGCTTTGCATACTCCTGCCATCTAGTGTTGGGTCCGGATATTTGTAAGTAGTTTTTCTACGAAGAAGTCTTTCCTAGTCAGAGGTAAGGTGACTCCTCCTTTCGGTGATACTGCGCATGGGCATAGACTCCATTGTTAGATTGTTTTCCCACAAGAGGGTGAGAACGGAGCCAGTGAGTGTAGTACAGAGATGTTAATGCTTATGTAATGTAAATAATTAAAACTGCAACAAATATACGTGCCCGGGGATGTGGGAGGGCGCATATGAATCTACAGCTCTACATGCCAAGAGCAGATGCTTACTGGGTAAGTAACATAATCCGTTTGAGGCATGTGTGCTGAAGATACACATGCTTTGCATAGACTATTTAGCAGTATTCCCTCAAAGCGATTGCTAACCGGTAGATGAAGCAGTTGTTTGTAAAAGTGTCTTCAGCACTGCTTGCCCTACATTGGCTTGTTGACGTGCTAACATCCACAAAATAGTGCTTGGTAAATGTGTGTGGTGTGGACCATGATGCTGCCTTATGAATGTCAGCTATAGGGCTCTTTTCCATTTTGCTGCATAACATGCTCCGGTGGTAGGCTTTCATGCTTCCTTAAGAATAGTCATACACTCTGGTGGCAAGTTTAAGTATCCAAACTCTATGACTTCAGGAGCCAAATAGCTAGATTGAGCTCCTTGGGGTTTGGATGTCTGACATCTCCATCGTCTGAGTGAGAAGGCTAGAATTGAGATGCAGCTTTGATGTGGAACTACTGAAAAGTGTGTTGAACCACGGTTGACGGGCTCAAGAGGGAGACAATAGAATCAGTGTCAGGGATGTTTGCCTGAGTTTCTGAACCAGAAATGGAAGGAGAGGGAGAGGCGGAAAAGCGTAGGCAAATATCTCTGACCAATTCATCCCTAGGGCATTGCCTTTGGATATAGGGTGTGGGAACCTGGAGGCGAAGTTTGGGCATTTTGAGCTTCCAACTGTGGCGAACAGATCTATTTGTGGGAATCTCTATTCTTGAAAGTATGGAAGGAGAACTTGGGGATGAAGTTTGCACTTGTGTATTTGTTGCTGCCTCTTCCAGAGGAGGTCGGCAATTTGATTGTTCACTCCTGGGAGGTTCTCTGCCAGAAAATGAATTCTGTGATGGATTGCCCAGCGCCAAAAGGTCTGAGAGAGGTGTGAAAGTTTCAGAGTGTGTGCTCTTCCCCCGTTTTTGTATATAGTACATAGCTGTCATATTGTCCGTGCAGACCGGACAATTTTCCCTATGAGGTGAGATTGAAAAACGTTCAGTGCTAGATATACAGCTAGAAGCTCTAGACAGTCAACGTGAAGACTTCTGTACTTGGCGTCCCATAGACACTGAATTGTCAAATTGTGGCGATGGGCACTCCAACCTGTAAGAGATGTGTCTGCTGTTAGCACAATATGTGGAACAGAGTTGAGGAAGGACCGCCCTTTGGATATGTTTTGTGTGTTCCACCACTGCAGAGAGCGATGGGTGCGGCTGTCTACCAACACTAGATCTGTTAATTGACCCGGGGACTGATTCCACTGACAAGCTAAGCATTCTTGTAGAGGACCCATGTGTAACCTTGCATAAGTCACTTTTGTAATGCATGATGTCATCATTCCTAACAGTTGCATGAAAGTCCTGACGAACAAGTTACTTACCTTCGGTAACCATGTATCTGTAAGAAACATTAGTTAGTTAGATTCCTCACCTTAGAATATCCCCAGGCGTCAGGCTGGATCCGGAAAGATTTTTGTAGCAATACCCCTTGAGCGTCGCTAGGTGTCGTCTGCGGCTCCGCGTCCGTCGTTGGCGTCGTACGCCGGAATGACAGAGTACTTAGACGCCGCCCTCGCGCGCTGACGTCAGTTCTTGTACATAGCTTTCCGCGCCAGGAACGCAGAGCCATGCAAGAGACCGACACTGGGGCCAAAAAGTCTAGGGCCCTGAACAGGATGGCCTTAACCCTAGATGTCGGTTCGCAGAACGGGGAGGATGGGTGGGTCGGTGAGGAATCTAACTAATGTTTCTTACAGATACATCGTTACCGAAGATAAGTAACTTGTTCATCTGAAAGAAACACGTTAGTTAGATTCCTCACCTTAGAATAGATACCCCAGCAATACCAACCCCGGTGGTGGGTCTGCGAACCAAGATCACACCAGAAAGTCCTGGAGAACAGAACGGCCAAAGAAGCCATCTCTCCAGACTTGGCTGTCCAGGCAATAATGCTTGGCAAACGTGTGCAGTGAGGCCCACGTTGCTGCCTGACAGATGTCCTGCAAAGGGACTCCTCGGCCCAGGGCAGTAGTCGCCGCTGTGGCCCGAGTGGAATGGGCCCTAAGCACTACAGGAGGATCCTTTTTCGCCAAGGAGTAACAAGCTTTTATACACAATATGACCCACCGCGAGTTGGTCCACTTCTGTACAGCCCTCCCCTTCTTAGCACCCACGTATCCAACAAAAAGTTGATCATCCACCCGGAACTGTTTTGTGCGGTCCAGGTAAAAGGACAGCGCACTTTTTGGGTCCAGACGGTGGAGCCTCTCTTCCTCGTTCGAAGGATGCGGAGGCGGAAAGAAGGTGGGCAATGTGACAGATTGCCAGAGGTGAAAGGGACCACTTTCGGAAGATAGGAAGGACAAGTCCGGAGGACAACCTTGTCCGGATGGACAGAAAGAAAAGGAGGCTTAGATGACAGAGCCTGGAGCTCACTCACCCGTAAAACCGAGGTGATAGCTACCAGGAAAGCAGTCTTAAGAGTCAGAAGACGAATGGGACAATTGTGAAGAGGCTCAAAGGGAGCGCACATCAGAAAGGTCAAGACAAGATTCAAATCCCACTGAGGCATTACGAAGGGGACAGGAGGAAACATGTGAGTAATGCCCTTTAGAAAACGCGAAATAGGGGATTTGAAAAGGGAAGGCTGATCAGGAAGCCGTAAGAAAGCAGAGATTGCAGAAAGATAACCTTTCAAGGTGCCCAGAGCAGAGCCCTGCTGGGCCAAAGAAAGAAGAAAGAGTAGAACCTCAGAAAGAGGGGCGGAAAGGGGATCCACAGCCTTTGCTGTGCACCATGACACAAATTTGTTCCACCTGCAGGCGTATACCGTCTTTGTGGAGGGACGCCTGGCTGCCAGAATGACATCACAGACTTCAGGAGGCAAGTCAAATGGCATCAACTGTCGCCGCTCAATCTCCACACATGGAGGTGGAGACTGGACAGGTTCGGGTGGAGGACCGTCCCCCGCTGCTGCGACAGAAGGTCCTCCTGAAGAGGCAGTCGTATCGGAGGATCGATTGAAATACTGAGTAGCTCGAGATACCAGTATCTTCGTGCCCAATCCGGAGCCACTAAGATGACTTGGGCCCAGTCGCGCCTGATCTTCTTCAGCACTCTGGGCAGAAGTGGTATAGGCGGAAAGGCGTACAACAGACCGCAACTCCACTCGCGACGAAAAGCGTCTCCGAGCGAGTGCCGCCTTGGAAATTCCAACGCGCAGAACTGCTGACATTGCGCGTTCTCTTCGGTGGCGAATAGATCTAACCAAGGCTCTCCCCACTGCAGAAAGAGACCTTGCGCCACGTCCGAGTTCAGACGCCATTCGTGATCCATCATGCACCGGCGGCTGAGTTCGTCTGCTCTGGCGTTCAGAGAGCCCGCCAGATGTTGAACCACCAGGATGATGCCCTGGTGTTCCAGCCATGACCAGAGGCGCAGAGCCTCCTGACAAAGGGTCCACGACCCCACCCCGCCTTGTTTGTTGCAATACCACATGGCGGTGGTGTTGTCCGTGAACACCTGCACGACACTTCCCCGGACAGAGGGAAGGAAGGCTTTCAGTGCAAGCCGGATCGCTCTCCGCTCCAAAAGGTTGATATGGAGTTGAGTCTCCGCCGGAGACCAGAGGCCTCTGATCTCCGCCTCTCCCATATGGCCCCCCCATCCCAGGAGGGACGCATCCGTCACTACTACGTGCTCCGGTTGGGGTAGGGAGAAGCATCTGCCGCTGACCCAATTGCGGTCCGTGAGCCACCACTGCAACTGTTTTGCAGTGCCCTCCGAGATCAAGACATGGTCGGACAGGTTGCCTCGATGCTGGGCACACTGAAACTTCAGGTCCCACTGCAGAGCCCGCATTCGCCACCTGACGTAATGCACTAACAGGATGCAGGAGGCCATCAGTCCCAGAAGCCGCAGCACCAACCTGACCGAAACCCAGGATAGAGGCCGAAAGATGGGAATCAGAGCCTGAACATCCCGGACCCGCTGTTCCGGAGGATAGACCCGGAACTGCGCTGAATCGAGAACCGCCCCAATGAAAAGGAGCTTTTGGGAGGGACTCAGGTGCGACTTCGGCACATTGATGGAGAACCCCAGCGAATGCAGGAGGTCTGCCGTAGTCTGGAGGTGGGAGACGACTTGCAGGGGCGAGCCCGCCTTCAACAGCCAGTCGTCGAGATAGGGGAAGACTGGAACCCCTGATCTGCGCAGATGAGCTGCGACCACCGCCATCACTTTCGTGAACACCCGAGGGGCACTGGTGAGGCCGAAGGGGAGCACGGTGAACTGAAAGTGCTCCTGACCCACCGTGAACCGCAGGTAACGCCGGTGGGCCGGCAGGACGGGGATGTGAAAATAGGCGTCCTGCAAGTCCAACGCTACCAGTCTCCAGGGTCGAGGGCAGCTAGGACCTGAGCTAAAACTAGAATCTTGAAAAGTTCCTTCCGGAGGAAGGCGTTGACGCTCTTGAGGTCCAAGATAGGGCGTAGGCCCCCTTTGCCCTTCTTGGGAACCAGAAAGTAGTGGGAATAGTACCCACGGCCTACTTATGGACCAGGAACGCGCTGGACAGCCTCTTTGGCCAAGAGGGCTGTAACTTCCTCCCGCAGAAGATTGAAGTGATCCTCCGATATACGGTGTCACTGCGGTGGCATGACTGGAGGGGTCGCGAAGGGGAGGGAGTAGCCCCTTCGGACGATTTGCAGCACCCACCTGTCCGTTGTGATGGATCGCCAGTGGAGCAGGTGATGGCGAACTCTGCCGCCCACTGGCGTGGAATGGGCCTGAAAGCTCGGACTAGGAGGGCTTTGAGGCGGATGCTGCCGGGGTGGATGTGGACTGACCGGCACGTTGTCCTCCAGTACCGCCACGGCGGAATCCACGTCCGTGACCGCATGCAGGTTGGTTCTGCGGCCGGTGGCTAGGCGGACGTGAGGAGGCGCCCCTTCCTTGGCCACGAAAGGGACGAAAGGCGGAAGTTTGCGGCCGTGGGGCCGAGAGACCCAAGGACTTGGCCGTAGCCCGGGAGTCCTTAAAACGAGCCAGCGCACTATCCGCCTTCTCACCAAAAAGGTGAGTGCCATCAAAGGGCATATCCATGAGAGTGCTCTGGACATCCCCTGAGAAAGACGTGGACCGCAGCCAGGCGTGGCGCCGGAGCGCCACCGTGGTGGAAATCGCCCTTCCCAGCGAGTCCAGGTTGTCTAGTCCACACCGAATGGCATGTCGCGCTGCATCTCGCCCGTCAGCAAGTGCCTGGGAGAGTCGTGTCCGGGCCTCCTCCGGACACAGGGGCAGCACGTCCTCCACCATGTCCCACAGAGAGTGGGAGAAGCGGTCCAAGAGGCAAGCGGTGTTCAAAGACCGCAGGCCCAAACTCAGGGAAGAGAACAGCTTCTTGCCGAACTGTTCTAGCCTCTTGGAATCCCGATCCGGAGGAGCGGTCGGGAAGGAGGATAGGGAAGTGGAGGCCTGGATAACCAGACTCTCGGGGGTGGGGTGTTGATACAGGAAACTGGGGTCGCCCGGAGCAGGGCGGTGGCGCCGGGCCACGTTCCGATCCACAGGAGGAACTGTGGAGGGCTTGGACCAAGTGCCCTGCAGAACGTCTACGAGGGCCTCGTTGAACTGCAGCAGAGGCCCTGTGGAGCTTGCTGACGGCTGAAGCACCTCTGTGAGGATGTTAGTCCTCACGGCCACAGCAGGCAAGTCGAGCCCTCCCAGTCGCCCCAGTCATCCGATTCCTGATAAACAGGAGGAATGATCGGAGCCGGGCGGTGGATGAAACGTTAATCCATCGGAGTCGGAAGCGGCGTCGAGTGGCGCCGCACCAACGCCGGGCCCGGAACGAGGACAAACCGGGGAACGGCGTCGTCCGGAGACGGCGGCGGAGGTGGTACCGGTGTCGGCGCCCGGGGAGGAGGCGTCGTGAGGTCGACCGGCGCCGACAGAGATCCAGGGTTGGATCTCTCGGGGACCTGCGGCGTCGGGACCGGAGTCATCGACGGGGCCGGAGCCGCCGGCATGCGAGGTCGCCAAGTCGAGCCTGCGGGGCCCGAAGGCACGCCGGCAGGCGTCGACGGCGGAGCCAGGCCTCTCATGGCCGAGAGGAAGGCACTGACCTCTGCCAGAGTCGAGTCAGACCCAGGGACCGGCGGGTATGGGGACGGACGCGGCTCCGAAGGAGCCGCGGGGGTGGGACCACCCTGACCCTCGGCCGAGTCGCGCGACCGGCGAGGGGAGTCCTTAGAGCGGTGTCGCCTCTTGGACTTCTTTGATCGCTTTGACTTACCCGAAGACTTCGAGCCCGACGAGCGATGATGGCTCCTCCTGGACCGGGACCGTGAGCGGCGCGGAGCCGAGTGTTAAAGCTCGAGAAGCTTACGGGACCGCTCCCGCCTAGCCTTCGAGGTCAAGGCCTGACAATCGGCGTCCGCGTCGTGGTCGGCCCCAAGGCAGTAAAGGCACCGGCGATGGTGGTCCGTCACCGACATCAGTCGATGACAGACAGGCGTCACAGGCTTTAAAACCAGGCATCCTACCGGCACCAGAGTCGAGTCGACAGAAGACCAAAAGAGTCAAAAAAGTTTAGTAAAAAATTGACCAAGGGGTAAGCTCTTCCCGGATCGGCGCTGTCTGGCGCGGAAAAAAGAAGAACTGACGTCAGCGCGCGAGGGCGGCGTCCAAGTACTCCGACGTCATTCCGGCGCACGACGCCAACGACGGACGCGGAGCCGCAGACGACGCCTAGCGACGCGCAAGGGGTATTGCTACAAAAATCTTTCCGGATCCAGCCTGACGCCTGGGGATATTCTAAGGTGAGGAATCTAACCAACGTGTTTCTTTCAGATGTACAAGTTACTTACCTTCGGTAATGATGTATCTGGTAGAGACGATTCTAGCCGCAGATTCCATAACGTAGAATTATCCCTAGGGTGAGACTGGATCCGGAAAATCTTTGCCACAGCATCTACCACGCGACCCCGCCCTGACGTCCGTGGACGTGACATCAGCGAGGTCACAAGTCCCACCCCGGCGCGCTGACGTCAGTTTTCTTCGGAGAACTTTTCCGCGCCACAACGCGGAGCCATCACAAACAAAACAGAGTATGGGAACAGTGTGCGAAATAAATCAGTGAAACCACAAGCATTTGCAATGCAATAGGTCTCGCATTTACGTGAGTTTAAGATATTGGCATTGTAAGGGACAATGCTTTTTATTTATGTTTTAAAAACGAAAACCAAAATAAATGGCATGGTTATTTGCAATGTCAATAGCTGAAACTTGCCTAAATGCGAAACCTATTGCATTGAAAATGCTTGTTAGATCAGTGAGTAGAAACGCTCCCTATCGTCCCGCACGGCAAATTAATTAAATAAACAAGCGCGGCCGCTAAAGGGAAAGCGGACCACACTGCAAATAAAAAAAAAATAGTGCTTACTGACTTATGAAGGAGACCGTGTAACGCCACAAATAAAATACCCAGTCCTCATGGGAGGTAACCTAATGGCGACAGGGTGGTAACAAGGAGGGACTAACAAGCCTCATTATCAATCGGAAACCAGCATTTACTAAGTATAACAGTACACCTCCAACATACTTGTTATTCACAAACCTTTACTCGTCCCATTTTCTACTTGGAAATGCTTGGGGATTTACATCTTTCAAGGCTCTAGTAACAGCTGTTTACAAAAGTCTTCCTAATACACATCTGGAAGCACTCTTGGAAACCTTTCTGAATTTCAAACAAGAATAAATTACACAAAAAGATATAAGTAACTTCATGGATGAAGATCTGATTTTGTTGTTGTTTTTAATAGCTACACAAATGTTGTTTTTGACTGATTTCAGTGTGTGACATATTCTTGGGAGTTAATACAATTGTTTTAAAAGGAAGATGGAAACAACCTACTGCTTATGACTTCGATGGTCAGTCATTTGTGCATATACTAGAACTGGATTTGAAACTTGTTCATTCACTGACGTCAGAGTAGTGAAAAGCTGATACTGTTACAGAATCCAATCGTCTCCCTTCATAGCCATCAAGTGACCAATGGAAAGCAGGACAGTGACTGCTGGCAGATTTTCCGACCTCTTTCTGTTTCTCTTGGCTCGCTGCAGACCGGAGGAAAGCGGTGGGACGCAAGTGTCCCTCTTGTACTGCCAACCACCAACTCCACTCCACACAAACAGGTGACAGGGGATTGTAGGTTGGGCTGTCACAGAGCCACTGTCAGTACAGGGCTGGGCCTCCCTTCTTGGTTTCTGTGGTTAATTTGATGGTGTGGGGATGGGGAGGTCAGACAGAAGGTTAAATTAGGTTTTGGAAAGGGAGAGGAAAAGGTGCTGTCCAAGGATGGCACGACTCTGGGTGTATATTCTGTTATGTGGAGAAAAGTAGAATACTGATGCGGGGAAGGGACGCAGAATGCCATTTTAGTATATTTGGACAGAGAAGGAGCAAAATCACTAGATAGTTATCTAGTAATTGTGTTCCTTCTCTATTACCTGGTACATTGAATTCTAGCATAAGGCACACGGATGTGAGGCAAGGGAGGCGAGGGTATGTTGTGCATGGCTGCCTCCATGACTCCTGTCAGTAGGGGGACCAAACCAACATGGAATAACACACGGGTACTCGTCTGCAATATGGAGTCTTCCACCTCGTGGCTCCAAGTAACGTCATAGACCGCTCTGTCTTCACTTTCTATGTCAATAGGGTCTCACTTGGAATCTGTTGTTAGTTGCCAAGCTGCCCATTCTGTATGTACGCCACATACAGCATGGGCATGCTTATAGTCAATCAATCAATCAGTATTTGTAGTGCGCGCTAATCACCCCGGGGGTATCAAGGCCCTGCATGTAATGGAGTGATAAAGTGAGGTGAGAGGACATCCCGCCCTTTGGATTCCGTGTGTTTGCCTATCAATACCTAGACCCAGTCACACATTGAAAGATGCGGCGCTTTCACGGCTGTAGGTCTGAAGTGTGTGTCCTTCGCCAGGGCGCGTGACTTGTTCTCAAAGTTTTGAGTGTAAAACACGGGGGATGGTGGGTGACACAGCGCTGCCCTGTTTCCAGTTTCTCACATAGCTGCAGCCTGAACCTGACTGACCCATCCAAAGGCATTTCCTCCCGGTCCGTTTCCGAGCAGACGCTGCAGCCCAGCTGCTTCCCATTAAAGGCACACACTGGAGCAGTGTGGGCTGCGGCGTCCTGGCACGCGGCGTGGACCTAGTAAGGCCGTGAATGGCAGGACGTCTTTGGGTGCCTCCCGCGTCTGTGGAGGTGAGGGCAGCCCGCGGAAGCACAGAACCGGGTGAACGGACTCCAGTTGAGGGGGTAAAACGTGCGTTCCGGGGACCGCTGGTATGGACGGTGCAAGGGATAAGCGAGAAGCAGGACGTGGAAGGGAAGCAGCGAACGAGGGGTGGAAGGGAGAATTGAAAAGCAGAAAAAATTAACATGAAGTAGATGGGAAAGTTGCAGTCGGCTGTGAGTTTTTTTGCAAGGGGGTGGGGGAATGACAATGGCGTAATTTGATGCAAATTCTAAAGTAGATTCTGTAAAAAAACTAGAAATATGGTAGACACATAGGCGGGATGTCCACATGCGCATGCAATGCATGTTGACAGCCGGACCGCGTTAGCAGCGCACAGCGCTGCTCTCGCCATGCGAGGGCTTTTTACATGTGCATGCGTACGGAGGGACCAAGATGGCGTCGGGCTGTCCACATGCGTGTGCATTTGCAGATGTGTGTGGAAAGCCCGACGTGATCTTTGTCCCTCCGTACGCGTGCACATGTTGAATTGATTACAAAAAGCCCTCGCATGGCGAGAGCAGCGCTGCGAGCTGCTAACGCCAGGCGAGACCTAAAAAGGGAAGAAGCGAATGGTGAAGAACAGCACCATTAGGGACAGTGCCAAGCACTGCGTTACTGAAAGTCATGCAAAGGAAAGAGCAGAGCACCGCTCTGAGAAGCAACCCTGAAAAGCGAAGGCGATAACCTCCCTGGAGGCATAAAAAACATGTTAAAAATGACGTGCCAGATGACAAAGTCTGCAACCACAATCTAGAACAGTGAAGGGCAACAAGTCCGGAACAGAGGAGTATCGACAAAGCACCTCAACACAACACCATCAAGGAGTGTCATATCCACTGTAAAAAGCTAAGGGCTGAGGCACAGCCAAGAAACCCCAACCCAGAGGATTGCGGAGGGGATTATGAATAGTCCCCACACTGGAAGAACCAGGGTGCAGGGATTCAAAGGTACACATGAACCTACCGCCAATCACCAGAAAAGAAGGAGTAGAACAAATAAACAGAACGAAGCATCCCGCCAGGGAGGAAAAGAAAGAGCACCCGCAG
This sequence comes from Triturus cristatus, assembly GCF_964204655.1. NCBI lineage: Eukaryota > Metazoa > Chordata > Amphibia > Caudata > Salamandridae > Triturus > Triturus cristatus. The sequence goes on along the minus strand of NC_140591.1, from coordinate 170,019,638 downwards.
AAGACAAATGCCACCCGAAGGGAGGCGAGTGCAGAAGACCAAGCTGAAGGGTCCTCACAGAACGAGGAGGAAGGGCAGGTTGTGAAGGAATCTGCAGCTAGAATCGTCTCTATCAGATACATTGTTACCGAAGGTAAGTAACTTGTACATCTGATAGAGACTACTAGCCGCAGATTCCTTAAAGTAGAATAAATATGCTAGCCATACCCAGAGGGGAGGAGGGTCTGCGAGAGAACCTCACCAGCTTGGAAGAACACAGGGCCTCAACAGGGGATGTGTCATGGGGACAGGAAAGACTGCCCAGCCCCCACCAAGCAGAAGTAAGCAAGAACAAGGAGAAGGGAAGGCCAGAATACCACAGCCTACCCAAGGAGCCAGAAAACCAGAGGGGCAGAAGGCACCCCGCGAGTACCAGAGGAAGAAAATAACCACTCTCAAAGCCAGGGAAAAGAGAAGGAACGGAGGCAGAGCCTGCCCCAGGAGAACACACACACAGCGAAGGGCACAGCTGAATGGGTGTCTATCCCGAAGTAGGGAACGAGGCCGGAACGGTTCCACAGTCGAGAAGCGCAGACGTGAGAAAGAAGACACAGACACGCCAAGCTCCAACAAACAAGGGACAGGAGCACACGCCGAGGTCCACGGAGGGGGACCAAAACTACCAGACGCGCGCAGCAAACAGCTGGCAAATACTATGAAGCAGCGGCTCAGAACAAGGCAAGCGCAAGATGAAGACAGACAGGCCCCAGCCGAAACGGCAGAGAACTAGGTGGAAACACCAAGACACAACGCTATAATCAGCATGACAAAGGTCGGTCCGATGATCCAGAGGCGAAGAGGGAAGGAACCTTATAGAAGGATAGAAATATAAAAGAGACCGCACCGAGCGGTATACTGTGACGCCAGGAAAATGTGAGGAACCTGAGAAGGTATCCACGCCCACCTAGCTTAAGAAAGGGCTATACAATAGCCAACAAATACCCCACCTACGGCATAAATCGTCCCTGAACAAAAACAGGGAAACACCTCTTAGGGAAACCCTCAGCAGAGGTCAAGAACCGAAAAGACCTGTGGAAAACACCACAGACGGCTTACTAATCGGCCAAAAAAGACACAAAGGGTCCAACCTGAGGAACTACACAGCTGCACTTAACAGCAAAAAAAACACACACCACAAGCTGAAGGGCTGAACCAGCAGCCAAAAGAATAAGAGGGGCCAACTGAAAGACCCTGAATGCATTCAAAGGAGCACACAGGACACAACGGGCCAACCGAAACCTAAGGCCCCAAAGAGAAAGGAGGGATAACGACTCCCATAAAGTGCCAGAGGGCCGAGCTTACGGAGGGGGAGGGGGACGGAGCGCCGCAAGGAGTCTCTGAATAGTGGAGTCCGCGTGGGTGGAAACAACAGAGTTCCATCAAAAGGTAAATCCACAAGACGCTCCCGAACATTCTCTGGAAAGACACCATCCTGCAGCCAAGCATGGCAGCGGAGGGCCATAGAACTCGCCATAGCACAGCCGAGGGAATCAGAGACGTCCAAGGCAGAACGGAGAATGAATGTAGCACAGATCAGCGCGGGCACCCTCTTGGGAGGTGCGAGACAGAAGGGACTCCGCGCAATCCCACAGATCGGAAGAAGGCCTGGCCAACACACAAAGTGTGTTGAGTGCACGCAGAGCAGCGCTAGTGGAAGTGAAAATGTTACGCCCCCAGGAGTCCAGCCACCGAGCCTCCCGTGACGGCGGGAGCAGCACTGAAGGCAAGGAAGGAAAAGCAGCCCGTAGGACAGGACCCTGGGGAGGGGAGGGCCGGGGTCGGAGCCGAAGTAGCCAATGAACGGCGCTGAAAAGGCACCAGCTCGACCCTCGACGAGGCAGCCGCCTGCGCCGAGGACGGAGAGGGGCCCAGGGAGGGGTCCCGGCCTCCACCCGCGGCACCGTCCGCGCCAGAGAGGAAAGCCGTTGACGCCGGAGAAGACAGCCGCCTGCCCAGAGGACCGAGGGGGAGTTGGGGACAAGCCCCGAGTCCCGGCGACCTCCTGCGACACCGCAGGGAACCCCGCGGGTTTTGCGGCGAGGCCAGGACGCCATGGGATGAAGAGGGGAACCCCGAAGGGCCACACCTAGACGGCACCCCACCTCCAAAACCTGATGCCAAACTCCGGCGACTCCACAGAGCTGTAGCGTAGGCTTTCATCTGGGCCCTCGACGCCCCAACGCCGGGAAACGGTGGATAGGGTGGGATGGGCGAGGACGCACGTCCCGTGAGGGACCGGCGCCCTCAGCCGAAGGAGGACAGGGCCTCGGTGGCAAGCTGCAAGACTTACCGGCGGGCGAACGACGCTCATGGGGCCTCGGTGAAGGACGATGCTGCAGCCGAAAATGGCGGCCCCTGGACCCGTCCGAGGTAGGAGACGGACGCTGCGACGACACCGATCTGGACAAGCGGGCCAACAGCAATTTCATCAGGCGCTCCCGCCGGGACTTCGGCTTGAGACGCTGACAAGCCTCGCAGTCCGTGGAGCCATGGTGCTCGCCCAACCACCACATACAAATAGTGTGAGGGTCCGTCGCCGGCATCTGACGTGTACAAGAAGCACACGTCTTGAAGCCCGAAGGCATGGTACACTGTTCCCAACTCAAGGCGCTAAAGAGGCTCGAAAACAGGCCAAGGAGCACACTCCGGATCCGCGTTACATGCGGAAAAGAAGGAAACTGACCTCAGAGCTCCGGGGTGGGACTTCTGTGACCTCGCTGATGTCACGTCCTCGGATGTCAGGGCAGGGTCGCGTCGCACTGCCCCAGGCGCGCAGAGATGCTGTGGCTAAGATTTTCCGGATCCAGCCTCACGACTGGGGATAATTCTACATTAAGGAATCTGCGGCTAGTAGTCTCTATCAGATTGAAACTGTAGTAGCAAAGTTTTTTTTTTTTTTTAACAACATATTTTATTGATTTTATTAAACGAACAACCAGCACAGTTATCCATAGATTATGGTGCAAATACATCCCCCAGGGATAGCAGAGTTTTAATATTTCGAATTCCAGCTGCATTGGGAAAGGCTAGAGCTCTGCAAGTGTTTAGAGTCGCTCCCAGATAGGACTGCATTTGTGAAGGCTGAAGATGAGACTTTTGAGCAGTGACCGTGAAACCCAACTGGTGTAGTAGGTCTAATGTAGAGTGTGTTGTAAACACTTTTGGTTTGTGCTGGCTTTGATGAGCCAGTCGTCTAGGTGTGGGAAGACATGAATCTATTGTCTTCTGAGATGTGCTGCTACTACTGCTAGACACTTTGTAAACACTCTGGGAGCAGTAGTTACCCCGTATTTTGAACGGATAGTATTTTTCTGCTATCACAAATCTCAGATATTTGCGATGTGCTGGGTGAACTGGAATGTGAAAGTATGAGTGTTAAGTCCAGTGTGGACATAAAATCGCCTTGCTGTGTAAGTGGAAGCAGTTGTGTGGAAGTGTTCTGAAGTATGTACAGATTTAACGTCCTTAAGTCTAAAATTGGTCTTAAGGAACCGTCATTTTTGGGGATTAGAAAGTAGAGAGTAAACCCCTGAACCTTGGTAGAGTAACGGAACTGGTTCTATGGCTCCTTTTGTTAAAATAGCATGTACCGCTTGTTTGAGGAGCTGCAGATTGTAGGAAGCTGACTATGTACTATACCAAAATGAGATATAGTGTGCACAGGTTCTAGTGTGCACAGAGTCCAGTGGAACCTCAAAGGAAGGCAGAGTTAAAAGTAGATAGCACCTTACTTTCTAATTGTGGTAGTGTGGGCGAGCAGTAAGGCTTTATCAGAGGGTATGGGTAAGCATTTGTTGTAGACACTCAATCAGCAAATGATTGTCACACACTCAAAGACTGAACTCAGACCAATTTTATTTGTATAAAAATATTCTTTTAGTTATCTTATTTCCTAGAACCAAGCAAGCCTGGCACAGGTTAGTGATTTATACTTTGCAGTCATAAATACAGTTTGAATTGCAGTGTTATATTATATACTTTGGTTTGATTACAGTAGAATTACTGGTAATGCAAATACTTTGAAATATTGTACATATACTTTGTATTGTCTTTAATAGGATGTCAATTAGATTACCTTACAGATTACTTTTCTTACACAGTGTAGTATACCTGGATACTGCACTGGGACAGTTCCAGTAAACAGGTAAGTAAAAGCGTTTTGGTTATTTGGTTACAGTTTGAGACTTTTAGATTTTCCAACTGCACACTTAACCTTTTCATAGAAAACAGTCAATGTTATTTATGGGAGAAAATAGTCTTATCGGTTCGGAGTTAAGTACTTTGTTGAGGGAGTTGGGATTAGACTCAGGGGTCCCCCAGGGTCGAGGATGCATTCTCAAAGAAACCACAGCTGCACCAGGGCGGCAGGGTGCAGAATGCTGAGGCCCAATGTTATCCAATTGGGGATAGGGGGCCTCCGGTTGGGGGCTGCTTACGAGCAGGCCACAAGGTTGTGAAAGCAAAGCTTCTCGACTTAAGCTCAGGGCAAAATGGGGGTTCAAGTTAGCACCAAAAGGTACACCCTCAACAGCACTAAGGCGGCAGGGTGCTGTTTTGACGTCGGGCGCTCTGTTACTTTCAATGAGAATTCTCCATTTTGCAAACACACTGAAGGCTCGGGACGAAGGTCTTCTGGGAGCGACCACCACTTGGAGAGGTAAATTGGGATGCTGGGGGTTGGCTAGACACTGTCAGGTTGACCACCCAAGGCCTTGGGTGCAGGGGTGTCTTTTAGGGTCGGATCTTCTTACCAGCTCCTGGTCGCAGTTGGGGGGACCTCCTTATTGAGGCTGCAGGCATCGGCTGGAGACTTGAGGCAGGTCAGGGATCACTGGATCTCGAGCCTGGATCACCAGGGAGACCTCCTCGTGGTGTTGGGCCACTTGAACTTGGGCCGTGGGCGATGGGTGCAGAGTGGTGCAGACTCACAAATTTTGTCGGAGCTGGAGTCTGTGGGTGAACAAATCCGGTGTTCACAGGAGACAGTCTTTCCCTTGGAAGGCAGAGCAGGTCCTATGGGTTCTTGAGGTTGCTGGCTGCAGGACACACCAGAGTTCAGCTTCTGCAGGTTCGAGGTGGGGACAGGCCGGTAGGGCTGGGGCCAAGTCAGTGGCCGTCCTCCTGTTCTTAGCTTCGGCACGGCTATTTGGTCCTTCTTTTCTTCTTGGTCGTGGCTTGTCTGAGGAAGCAAGGTTCAGGGGTGCCCCTAAATACTAGATTTAGGGGCCTTATAGCTAAGTAAAAAGGTTGGGACCAATGGGTCCCTTTCTTGGGATGGGTACAGCCCCTATTATGCCACCCTCCAGTGGGAGAAAGGCATATGCCTCACTCTGGTTGGCTGGGTTCCCCCAGCTGCAAGATGGTGAGGATTGAGAATTGTGTTTCACCTAGCCTCCCCCACCTGAAGGGTGGGGTTGGCAAAGGTAGGCAGACCTCTCTTCCACAATTATTTTTCCCGCCGATTCTCCTGCCCAAAGGGGGGGGAAGAACCGGTGGGGCACAGTTCCTGAAAGCGGCAAGAGGCCTGGGGAAGCTCACAAATCGGCACGCCTTTAAAGCTTCCCCTTCGTGGACCCTGCCCATCCTGGGAGAGGAGGCTTGGCACCTCCTCCCAGGATGTACATTGTTTCAAACCCCTGAGAGAAGCAGGCTCTTGACCCAGGGGTCCAGAAACATGTCTGGTGGTGGCAGCTGGCGAGCAACCACTCATTATCGACACTAGTGGTAGGTCGTTTTTAAGGGGGTATCTCTAAGATGCCCTCTGTGTGCATTTTTCATTAAATTCCACACTGGAATAAGTGAGAAGTTTGACAGCAAACTTCTCAGTTTTCAGAAAAGCCATTATAGTACTGCGGAGTCGTATTGACAAACTCCCAGCCCATATACTCTTAATGGCATTACTGCACTTACAATGTCTAAGAATTGTCTTACACCCTGAGTGCCCTTGGTTTGGTAATTTCCCTTCCCCTCTGTAAAATTAGCTGCTCATACTCTTTTGTTGTTTAGTATAAGAATTGTCTTAGACACTGTAGGGGTACAGGGCTCATGAACCTGTACCCTCACCACTGGTATAGTGCACCCAGCTAGAGTGGTGGCTGATCTATGCCAGGGCAGTGGGTTGTACACATGGCACATAGGGATGTGTGCCACGTCGACTCTTTGTTCTGCACCAAAACATGCAGCCTCCAAAGGCAGTGTGAGAGTGTAAAGGTACAGGGGCTCTAAGGGTGGCACAATAAGTGCTGCAGCCCTTAGAGGACTTTCCTGGTCACAGTGCCCTGGGTACCTATGGTACTATTTACCAGGGACTGACTTATGGCCAGAGAGTTGCAATTGGGTTTGGTCTTCAATGCAGTTTTTAGGGAAAGAACATATGCCCTGGGTACCTGACTGGCAGGAGCCCAGGGCACATTCAATCAAATTACATCAGCACTTCAGCAAACAGTTGGGGCAACCATGCAAAAAAAGGGCACTTTCTCACACAGGTGCTCTGACGAGAGTTTGTGAGTGTTATAAGGATTATTGGGAGTATTGCTGGTGAGCTCCATATAATAACCACATTGGATAATGTCTAGCACCCATTTGTCTGATGCTATGGATTGCCAAATGGGGTGAAATTCTTGAAGTCTTCCCGTGACGTGTTAAATGATTGGGGGTTGGGGGGGGGAGGCAAGTCACTGTTTTATTGGGGGGAAGGGGAGTTACACATTGGCGCGCTCTTAGCTCTACCTTTGAAATTGGTTACTCTATACCCTCCTCTATAGAAGCCTCTAGAGGAAGAGAGTTGTGTATTTGACTTGTATGAGGAAGCGTTAGGGTCTGAGGATGTGCTTTTAAACCCTTCTCTATAAAAATGAATGGCCAAAGGAGTCTCTGTTTGATGGGAACTGAAGTGCCCCCATGGATTTCACCACATCTGTGTCTTTCTTCATCTTTTCTAAGGCCTCATCTACTTGAGGTCTGAAAAAATGCTGCTCGTCAAAAGGGGGATTTAAAATAGATTGCTGGACCTCAGGTTTAAAAACTGAAATTCTAAGCCAAGCATGTCAAAGTAGTAGAATGCTAGTGGTAACTCCCCCTCATTGCAGTGCCAGCAACATCTAGAGCACATCTAATAGAAGAATTAGAAATGAGTTTGCCTTCTTGAACTAACTCTTGTGCTTTCTTTTGATGCTTTTCTGGGAGGTATTGAAGTAGGCCTTTCATCTCGTCCCAGTGTGCCCTGTCATACCTAGCTAGTAGGCCCTGTGTGTTGGCAATGCACCAGTGGTTAGCGGCTTGAGCGGCCACCCTTTTACCGGATGCGATCAATTTAGACTCTTTTTCCTGGGAGGTGCATCTGCAGAGGTCTGAGTTAGCTCTATTACGAGCATTACCAGTGAGCCTAAGGGTAGCTGTTCTTTAACAAAAATAAGATCGGATGGTGGGGGTTTGTATTTTTTGTCAACCCTAGATGTTAAAATGGGGGCACGAACCGGGTCCTTAAATATCTCATCTGCATGCCATCATGCATTTTAACATGGGTAGACTCAGACTTGTCCTATGTGCAGAGTCTAGGGTCTCAAATAAAAAAACCTTCACCCAAAAACACTTTATTTAATTTAACTCCTTGATAAGCTGCTGCCTTTGAAATCAGCTCTTGATAAGCTACATTATCTTCTGGAGGTGATGGCTTTGCAAGGTATAAATCTGGATCATGATCCATGGGTGGATCAATATTATAGCCATCCCATGGATCTGCTGGTAAATGACCATTGAAATTGTTATCACCATCATCCCCTAAATCAGGCTGTGTATGAGGAGACCCCTAAGGTGTTATGCGAAGTGGATATGAGCCTGGCAGTTGTAGAAATCATGAAGATAGTGGAGGGGGTGGCATAGGACTTGTAGCCATGTCCTTCTTCATCTTGAGAGGAATCTTATAACCAGTGTCCACTGAACTGACTTTCCTTTTGGAAGGTGTTTTAGCTAAAATGTGTTCAGTATCTTGATTGATGTATAGCTTATTCTGTTTAGGGTCTATTCTTTCTTTCATAACGTCCAGGATCGGTTCCGGGGGCTTTCGAAGATCTTCTTTCGATTTCGGCACCGAACGGGACTTGTGTTTCGAAGCGGAAGGTTTCAGTTCTGTGCCACACTTGTCTTTTGGAATGGGAGATTTCGGATCCCAAGACTATTGTCTTGACAATTCCAAGCTAGAAGGCTTGACCGCTTGTTTCAGTGCAGGGCCCAAAGGCAGGGCACATTGTATCGGTGCCGACCAAGGCCCGAAGGCAGAGGTGGTGCCGAAGCCTTATGTTTGGTGGAATAAAGTGTTTATGAGGTAAAGGGTCTTTTATACTCATGGAACCCTGTCCCGGTGGAATGTCCTCGGACTCCCAATTCGATTTCCAGTTCGGAATCTGATTCTGGGATAGAGTAGGTCCCATCCTCTTCCGCTGCGGTCAATTCTTCCTGTTCGGATTGTTCTAAGATAGCCGGAGTATGTTGGATGCTTTGGCGCTGCATTTCTCGTCATCGAGCCCGACAATCCTGAAGAGTTTTTTTCAATCGGAACGACCGACAAGCCTTACAATATTCTTCCTTGTGATCCGGTGAGAGGCACAAGTTGCAGACTTTATGTAGGTCGGTGCGAGTGGCACAAAGGATAGAACTGAAATGGAGTCTGTTCCATCGGCAGAAGGCTGGACCGACACAGCTAGGCCTGAAGGCAGTCCATGATGTTTGACAGAAGATGGAGAGCTTCCCGATTTATTCGATACGTGGAGAATAGGGAAATGCGTACGATAATACCATTGAGGGTACAGTGGAGTGGGCGCAGAGGGGAACCCGAAGGACAGCTTCGAACCGGAGCGCAGCAATACCAGTCCAAACCCGTTGGCAGAAAGAAAAAATAATCTAACAATGGAGTCGATGCCCATGCGCACCATCACCAAAAGGAAGAGTCACCTTACCTTGTGACTAGGAAAGACTTCTTCGAAGAAAAACAACTTGCAAACATCCGGCGTGAGAATGCAAAGCATGTATACCTATAGCACACATGCCTTGAACACATACATATATATAAATATTATCTACTGGCGGTCGCCAGTAGATAGTTATAGTTAGGACCGAGTTTCCATAGGAAATCTGAAAATTCTATTTTGAATAACTTTGGCGCCGGTTGACGAATCCTCGCGAAATTTTCAAAACTAATGGGGCGCTCCGCTCAGCTCCTATCCTGAAAGTCTCGGGGTGATTCGTCAAGCGGGAGCTGAGAAAAAAGGGGGGTCCCAAAACGCGTTTTCCCCATGCATTCTCCAATAGGACCGTTAGTCGATGGTACAGCCCGAACGGCTGAACAGAATTACTTGAAATTTGGCAAAGAGGTAGTCCTCAGGTCAGGTATGTGCCTTCTGCATATATGGGGTCAATCTGTTCAGTAGTTCCTGAGAAAATTGCAGTTAAAAGTACATAAATATCTATAAGCGCGCACCCTAACGTGCGTGAGCGTAATTCTGATTGGTGGTTACATGTCAGTCAACATTCGAATCGGTCGAAATCAGGAAGTGTCGGCCGCCATTTTGTGTGTTTTGTGTGTGACAGTGAAAAAGAAAGGTGGAGAACGTGAAAAGGGGGCAGGGTAGAGAGTTCCTGACCCCCTAGCCTTTGTCAGGGGATCCCTGAAGGATCCCGAAGGATGAAAAAAACTTTTTATTTTTTTTTCACGGTGAAAAACCTTAAAAAAAACATTTTAAACGAGCCATTCCATATTACAGGATACAGTCAATCTATAACTATATACATAGGTAGTTTATTGTAAAATAAATATATAAAAAATATAATACATACATAACTTAGCATTTAAAAAACCTTACAAATTCACTTATAAAACCATAGGTTTCACACACGTTATAGTTGGGAATTAGCATTTAAAAAACCTTGCAAATTCACTTAAAAAAACCATAGGTTTCACACATGTTATAGTTAGCTGGACATTTCACTCGTAAAAAACCATTGAAATTCCCCCATTATAGTTAGTTCAGATAACTATATCTCACGCGACCGCCACTATCACAAGGATGTGTGATGCCACTGACCATGTCATGAGTGATGTAATATGGTATACAAAACAGAACAGAAAACTGACTGTAAATCAGACGAAGATTTATATAGATATTTAGGGATATATCTATATATAGATATAGAGATAGATATATATGTCCATAAGACCACAAGGATCAACAGACCGTAAGCCCAAAAAATTGAGCTCAGAAAAGAAAGACTAACTCTAGAAAGACTACAAGCCAACAAAAAGGGACCACTGCTGAGCAGAGGAAAAAGTGTCCTGAGGAGGTAGGGGATATTCAACCTCCAGACAGGATTAGTGTAACTACACCCAAAACTGTACCATATCCAAGTATATAGGGAAAAAAACTCAGAATGTTCTTAAAAAATATAAAGAACCAAAGAAGGGTGATAATCTCTTAAGAGAAGAAATCCCCTAAATAATACAGGACATGGGTGTAATAACTAACCCGAGGGGTGAAATATTCCAGATAACTTTGCAAGTAGTGTTCACGGAACAAAAACAAAAAAAGATAGGTAGGCCACAATACAACCCGAAAAAATGGAGGTAACCATTAAGGTAAGTATTCTGATGAATACAAGATGCAGACCTTGACCCTACCTTATGCAACGACTAAGAAAGAGATGTACATACCAAGGGAAAAATAACCAAAGCCCAGGAAAGGAGCGCAGAACATGGCAGAGCTTGTATAACCAAATCAAGAAGGGCAGACTAATGTTTACGAAAATCGCCTAAAAGAAAAACAGCCCGTTCACCATAGGAATTCAATGAAAAATGCACCCTGCCAAAAAATAGCATAAAGGACCATAAACAACTGCTGGACAGATCAAAAAAGAATGTCCCAATGGGATCCTGGGACAGGCCAGAAACAAACCGCCGAGAAGATCCCAAACTCCACTGAAGTGGAAATTCAGAATAGCCAAAAACTACAAGCAAGCTATCTGTAAAGAAGCTCCCACCAAGAGCATAAACAAGACGCCCCTATAAGAGATGTCAAAAGTAATGCTTACCAGCATACCGAAATGCTTCAAAAGTAGCAGGTGACAAAGGTAAACTTCCTAACTGGAAGAAAATACAACAAGCAAATGACCTCTTGAGCCTGAAGCCCATCATCAGAGGAAAAAGAGAAAGAAAACCTATTCAATAGTTATCCTCGTAACACGCAAAAAAAAAAAGGGGGACATAAAATGTCAGACAGTTTTTGAAAGTATAATACCAGCTAACTGCAGAAACCCCACATCGTTTGTCACCAACAGGCGAAATCTAGATGACTATGGCATTGCCAATACATGGCCAGCCATGTAAGAATAAAAGATCAACATCCCCCATACAAGCCTAATACAGGAGAAAAACCTAAAGAGGCAGATACTTAGAAAGAGTGAAATTAGGACTCTGTTCCAACTCGACTGTCACAGAAACGCCGCAAAGCTGAGTCCGCCTGTGCACCAAAAAAATGGGTGCTATCAAAGGGCATATCAATCAAAGCAGCTTGGACAGTCTCTGAAAAGCCTAAGGTTTGCAACCAGACACGACAACTTAACACCACAGAGGGTGCCATGGCCTGACCCACTGAATCAGTGGTATCCATTCCACATCTATTGATCAGTTTAGCTGCCTGCTGACCATACAGAATCAACTGATCAGGATTGGTACGGAGGTCATCTGGAAGTGATGGCAACAGATTTTTTTTTAAACATACTTTATTGATTTTACAAGGTGCCGCGTCACACGTGGGCATGAATATGGTCGATACATAGACGATTCAGAAAGTAACATGTTAGCATGGACAACTCTATTCATATGTGTTACATTAGGGACACAGGCGACTGCCTGTGCGAGGCATTTGTATATTGGCGTCCACAAGCTACTATGGACTATAGCAGATTGATTGTCAATCCATGTCAATATGAAACACAAAAACTCCCCCCCAAAAATCCCCGGTCAACCCTCCCCCCTTGGCTCACCCAAGTTAGGCTATAGCAGGCCAGAGGCATAACTCGTCGTTGATCTTTCCCCTGCAGGGGTCTCAATAAATGGGGGCGCATTCCCTACCACCAGGCCCTGCGGCAAGCAGGGGTGGGGGGAACCAGATACAGCTACATTCTAGAGGAAGGGGACGCATGCTCTATATGCATTGTAGGATAGGGGGTTTGATTGCCTTAAGTGCCTCCATTATTAGATCCCATTTCATGGAGATCGGTATTTTCCGTAGTCCCCTATATTCTTCCCTCCTAAAGGATGCGCTTTCTACACTGCCCCAGCAGACTGCCTCCCCATGCCATGAATGTATTGTTGGGGGAGGGCCTACTTCCATCTCATAGTGATGGAGCGTTTTGCTATAAGTAGAGCTAGGTCAGCAAATCTGAGCTGTACCTTCTGCGACTTGGGGTGGCGGTAGAGACCCAGTATACACCGCTCCGTCCCGGCTAGAGATACCTGTGATGTTTCCCATCATACGTGCAATCTCGGGCCAGAACCCCCCAAGGTGTGGACACGTCCACAACATCTGCATTATGTTCGCGTCCTCTGCCTGGCATCTTGGGAAGCAAATCTGGGCAGTGGAGTACATGCATTTTAGGCAGTGTGGAGTGTGGTAGGCCCTTTGAAGAATCATGTATTGTATTATCTTGAATTGTGGGTTGCGGGGCACTCTTTTAGGATATTCCAGAAGGGAGGCCCAGTCCTTGTCTTTTAAGTCCCTACCCAGGTCACCCATCCATTTCTCTCGAAGTATCATGAGGGAGATCTCTGCATGTGCCCGGGAACCCCTATAAAGCTATCTAATCAGGTGGAGTCCATTACCCATAAGGTAAACTGCATATGACAATTCATGTGTCGGAGGCTCTTCGCCGGTTGGTGTCCAGTGTTTCTTCATATATCTAACTAGTGCTGCATGTAAAACAAAGAGCGTGGGACCCCTTGTTCCCAGGATAAAATCTCGCGGTCCAACAGCGTCCCATTTGCAAATAGTGCTCCCACTGTGGAGACACCCTCCCGTGTCCATCTAAGTATTCTATGCCTAGTGACCAAGCCAGTGTTTGGTTCGTGTATTGTAGCGATCACTTCCAATAAGTGAGTGCTGTACGGAGAAATAGGGGGGTATCAGAGGGCATTTTACTATGTGGCAACAGCAAGGTGTGGAGGGTGCCATATGACAGGAGTTGTGGTGCGTAGCCCAGTTCATATAGGTTGCAGCCCGCCAGCCAGCACAACAGCCACTGCAGCCAACTTGCGTAGCAACAGGCCCGAAAAACCGGCACCCCAAGTCTCCTCTGTCCGTCCCAAACTAATTTGGTCAGCCCCCACTCTTCTGCGGCCTCTTCCCCATATGAGGCCCGAGAGCAGCGTTTCCAGTGATTTAAAAAGGGAGGAACAGATCAAAGTTTGGGAAGAAATAACTGGTGCGGAAATGGCTATTCTGCCTATTACCGAAAGGGGCAGTGAAACCCAGAAGGATATCTGGGTGCGAAGCGCATTAACCACCCTCATCGGATTGTCCGCTAACAAGTCCTGTGGGGACCTATATATTTGGATATTTGAAGGTGCTTGATGCTACTGAAAGAGACAACTGCCCGAAGCTAATGGCCTCCGGATGCCCTCCTGGTCGGAAAAAGATCACATGAGATTTCTTCTCATTGATAGCTAGGCCTGAGATGCATTCAAAATGTTCTAAGAGCACAAGTCACTTACCTTCGGTAACAATATATCTGTAAGAAACATTAGTGAGTGATAGATTCCTTACCTTAGAATTACCCCCAGGCGTCAGACTGGATCCGGAAAGTTTCTGTCAGCAGTACCCCTGCACGTCGGAAGGTGGCGTCGTGCGGCTCCTCGTCCGTCGTTGGCATCATGGTCGCCGAGATGACGTCGCGGCACCTACTTAGACGCCGCCCTCGCGTGCTGACGTCAGTTCTGTACACGACTTTCCGCGCCAGGAATGCAGAACCATGCAAGATACTGACCACTGGTGCATTGAAACTAGGGCCCTGAAAGGGATGACCTTAACCCTAGAAATCCGTTCGCAGAACGGGGATGATGAGTGGGGCGGTAAGGAATCTATCACTAACTAATGTTTCTTACAGATATATCGTTACCGAATGTAAGTAACTTGTGCAACTGAAAGACACGTTAGTGATAGATTCCTTACCTTAGAATAGATACCCCAGCAATACCAACCCCGGTGGTGAGTCTGCGAACCAAGATCACACCAGGAAGTCCCAGGGAACAGAACGGCCAAAGAAGCCGTCTCTCCGGACTTGGCTGTCCAGGCAATAGTGCTTAGTAAAAGTGTGCAGCGAGGCCCACGTAGCTACCTGACAGATGTTTTGTAAGGGGACACCACGTCTCAACGCCGTAGTGGCAGCCGTCGGCGTGGAATGCTCCAGTTTCTTGGATTCCCTGTCCAGTGGTGCGGTAGGGAATGCGCTCGGGGACGCAGAGGATTGGACAACCAAGCTCTCAGGGGTAGGGTGTTGGGAAAGGAAAAGGGGGTTGCCCGGGGCCGGACGATGGCGTTGGGCCACGTTCCTATCGACAGGAGTCCCTGTGATGGGCCTGGGCCTGGACCAGGTGCCCAAAAGAACGTCTGAAAGTGCATCATTAAAGGGCAGTAGTGGCTTCACAGAGGTAGCCGCTGGCTGAAGCACTTCTGTCAGGAGGTTAGTAATGACGGCCACTGTAGGGAGTTTGAGGTGGAGGGCCTCGGCCGCCCTACTCAACACCACTGCATAACTTGCACCCTCCTCCGTAGCCACGGTAGGAGGCGAGAGCATGCAAAGGTGAGGAGAGGTATCAAGACCACTGGCCTCCCCCAGCTCCTCCACCCAGTCTGCGTCAAACTCACATTGTGCTGTGAGAGGGTCTTCAGACCCCTCCCAGTCCTCCCCTTCCTCCGAAGGCTATTGGATAGGCTGAAAATAAGGAGGCAGGACAACGGGATAGAAAACCCCCATCTGTGTCAGAATCTGCGGCGAGCGAAGCTGTTCCGGCGCCGTATCCACATCGGGGCTGAAACCGGGGTCGACGTCCGGCGGAACGGGTGACGTCGGATGTGGTGCCGGTGGGGTCGACGCCGGTGGAGGTGTCACAATGTCAACAGGCGTCGACCGGGATCCACGCCTGGATCCAAGGGGGCCCTGCGGTGCCAGAGCCGACAGCGATGCCGGAGCCGCCAACAGTTAAGGGCGAGGATCCCCAATCGGGCCCATGGGGCCCGAAGGCGAACCAGATGGGCCCGACGGCCCAAAGAGGCGAGCCATGGCTGACAGAAATTACTGCAGCTGGGCCGGAGTCTCCAACGGAGCCGGAAAGGGCAGGTAGGCCAACGGAGACTGCGTAGGCTTCGCCGGAGACACGGGGGAGGCACCACCCGCACCCTCAAGTTTGAGAGCGATGATGCTTCTTCAACTTCTTGTGATGCTTCGCCTTACCTGACCCCGAGTGCGAAGACTTCGATCCCGACGAACGATTGTGGTGGCTCCGCGACTGGTCCCTCGACCTCCCACGGGACCTTGAGCGGCACGGAGCTGACTTCTGGACTTCAAGCAACTTTCGGGACTGCTTCCGCAAAGTCTTCGGCGCCATGGCCCGGCAGTCGGGGCACGACTTGGGGTCGTGGTCGCGCCCCAGGCAGTAGAGACACATGCGGTGCGGGTCCGTCACGACATCATGCGATGACAGTTCCCGCAGGACTTGAAGCACCAGGAGTCGATCGACTCGAAAAATAGCGACAAAAAGGCCTCCAAAAACTCAGTCAAAAAGTGACTGGTGGAACCGCTCTCTCCGGATCTGCGCTTCCTGGTGCAGAAAACAAAAGAACTGACGTAAACGCGCGACCACGATGCCAACGACGGACGCGGAGCCGCACGACGCCACCTTCCGACGTGCAGGGGTACAGATGACGAAAACTTTCCGGATCCAGTCTGACGCCTGGGGGTAATTCTAAGGTAAGGAATCTATCACCAATGTGTTTCTTTCAGATTACACGGTACAGGTTCCTGGTCACCAGCTAGGTTATGGATGTAAAGGATGAGGTCATCGGCATATGCTGACATTATATGGGTTGTGTTGCCCACTTGGATCCCAGTTTCCTCTTTCTGGAGTCTAATGGCCAGGGGCTCAAGCGCTAGCACAAAGAGCAGTGGTGACAGGGGCAACCCTTTGTGCCTCTGCTCACCGAGAAAGGCTGCGAGATGTGGGCTCCAGAATGGGCCCGAACCGTGGGGGTGGTGTAAAGCAGCCTGACCCAACTCACATATTCGAGCGGGATGCCAAACCTGCCCATGGCATTAAGCATATATTCCCAGTTAAGGGTATCAAAGGTTTGGCGCAAATCAAGAGTAATGCACCCCACCCCCATAGAATTATTAGTGGCTGCCATAACATGGTAGAGACGTCTGATATTCAGGGAAGTACTACGGGCTGGAACAAACCCGTTCTGTCACTGGATAAGTTGTGGAAGGAGGGGGAGCAGTCAGCGAGATAATATTTTACTCAGGATCTTATATTCTGTTGGTAAAAGCGTCAGTGGGCGGTAACCCGACATGTCCATGGGGTACCTGCCCGGTTTGGGAAGTGAGGTGACCCAAGACCTGCATGGTGGTGAGGGGGGGGGTGCCAGCCTCCAGTGCCGTTTGGTATGAACGCTTCAGGTGGGGAACTAATTTATCCGAGAAGGTGTCATAGAATTCCACCAGTAGGCCATCCAGACCTGGAGCCTTGTTACGTGGTAGTTCTCGGATGGCTTCCCTAATTTCGTGTTTGGTAATATGGCCGGTCAGCTCTTTTTGGTCTGCCTGTGAAAGTTGAGGGTAGTGTAGGTCACGCAGAAAAGCTTCCATGGTTTTCTCCACTGCCTCCCCAGCGCCCCTGTACAGTGCCTCGTAGTATTCACAGAAAGCTAAGTTTATATCGTGTTGTGTGTTCACAGTGGAATCATCTGATAAGGTTATCTCATGTAAAGGGTTGGGGGATGGCGCGTCTCGTTGCAATCGAAGAGCTCCTGATTTATCGGCCTCCGTATGTTTGAGTTGAGTATAGGATTGGTAATCCATTACTGAGAGGCGCTCCAGCAGTTTGGCATGTTTTTTACGGCGTTTTATGCAGAGCGAACTTGACTGAAGGTATCAGAGCACTTTACAGAGCACCAGTTGTGTTACATGAGGACACATTCATTTTTGTTAGGCACGGAGGGATTAAGTGATTTGCCCAGAATCACAGGATGTTCAGCATCACTGCTGAGACTCGAACCCAGTTCCCCAAATTCGAGGTTTACCACCCTTAGACCAACTCCTATCCCCATGTTGTATGCGTGCCTCTTGAAGCTCCTTTTTTGTGAGGTTGCTCACTGCGTCTTGCTCTAACTTATTCAGAGCGCCCTCTACAGACTTAAGTAGTCCAAAGCGGCACGTCACTTACACACCAGTCTGTCGCACTGCTGAATGAAGGATTTTTTCCTTTCAATAGTCCGCTCTATACTGCGTTTACCAGTCTTTATCAAAAGTATACCTCTAGTTGTCCAAATACTTATTTCTAAATTCTTCACGTTGAAAGATCACTGCGGAGACAGCGTTGTACCATCGTGATTCTTTATTCCATGATTTCAAAAGAATACTACATGCCCATCCAGACCTTCTATAGCATCACGTCCAAATGAATAATTCATCACAGTAAACTCGTATATGTGAATTCCACCAAATGCAATTCGAGCCCTGAGGCTCTTCGTCAGGGATCACTGAAACAGAACAAGAGAAACAGCTCAACCTACTGCTAAATGTACATTCTCTATAAACTAGATCAATTTTAATAAAACCTAAACCACCACCCACATAGATCATCATCCTGTCATTACTATTGTGTATAAGAAAAAGAATCAAAGAATTTAAAAAACCCAAGCGTGAACACTCACGAGACCCCTACACTCTAAATTTAGCTCACACCCACTATCAAAGATTATCACAAACCTCTATGTGCATCGTGCTTAGATAATGAGAACCTCCCCAGCTGCCCCCAATCTCCTAGTACCAGCCCCTTCACCTCTCTACTACTCCCATTCCATAAAATATATACTGCCCTCAAGATTCGTAGTCCCATGCCTATCGATGCCAAATATTCCCATCTTCCTTAAAAAGTTCCACAAAATTAATTACCTTAATGAACTGCAAACAGTAGCTTTGTCTCTTCGTTCATCGCAAAAGCACATCTACGAGAGCGTGTGCTCTGCAGACTTAAGGCATTTGTGTATTTTCTGCCTGGCCCCAATGGTGGTACCCCTTATGACAGTCTTGAACGCGTGAAGACGCTGTGTTGGCATTTTCATCAAAATAATTGGTTGAGGCCGAAGCCATAGTGGCTCGGAAGGCGGCATCCTCGAGTATTTGTGGCCATAGCTTCCAGGTAGGGACGGGCGTAGGGATTCTCCCCCATGCCAGCGTGATCTCTAGGGGGTTATGGTCGGAGAAGGTCTTCTCCAGATAAGTGGCGTGGGTCACCTGAGTAGTATTGGCGAG
The DNA here is from genome assembly GCF_964204655.1 of Triturus cristatus. Lineage (NCBI taxonomy): Eukaryota > Metazoa > Chordata > Amphibia > Caudata > Salamandridae > Triturus > Triturus cristatus. The sequence goes on along the minus strand of NC_140591.1, from coordinate 170,001,023 downwards.
TGAGCAGAATATTCTATCCAGTCGTGTGTATGTAGTTGGTGAGGTGTAAAATGAGTATTCCCGACTGATTGGATTCTTGAGGCACCAGACGTCCCCCAGCGACCAGCCCGCCGCCCACAGACGGAGGGCATCCGCTTGATTAATAGAGACCGCTCCTTGGAGGGGGGTGAGAGCAGTCCAACTGGACATCCAGAACCGCATTACAGTCTCCTCCAAGCACCCAAGGGTATCCCGCTAAATCTGCTAGCACTGTGTTGAGACTTGTTAGGAATTTGTCTTGGTCATAGTTTGGGGCACATATACTGCCTATGACTATGTGAGCGCCATCAAGTGTGCCATGAATAATGACATACCTGCCCATTGCATCCGTGCGCTGCTCCAAGGCTACAAAAGAGACCCCACTTCGAACCCAGATAGCTGCTCCTCTCGCGATGACAGAGTATGATGTGGTGAACACTTGCCCCTCCATTTCTTGATGGCCTCAGCATCAGTAAGGTGTGTCTCTTGCATCAGGGCGAACTGCGCCTTATGTCTATTTAGTTGAGCATGTATTCTATAGTACTTGTGTACCGCCCCTATCCCCCTGATATTCCAAGTGACTATGGTATAACTTCCCTGCAGGGCCATATGTGTGTTTGTTCAGTTCTGAGATCTTCCCGAGCTCCGGGGCGGGGTGGTACACCCCATGTAGTTAGGGGTGAACCAGAATCCCAACAAACCATATTAACGCCCAATACAAGGTCCAACCTAAAATCTATGATGGACCAAAAACAATATACAACGTTTGAAAAAGTTTGCTAAGTTTGTTTTGCATTTACCATGGGGAAGGCGGCTACGATGCCCTGCATAACTCTGCTGCAGACGGTAGTGTGGTTGACCGGACCATGGTCATTTATGAAGGATATAGCAGACCGGGGGGAGGGGAAGTATGAAGGAGGCCGCGGAGGACTGTGACCGACACATTATGCAAACAGCTTTTGACTCAGCATGGTGTTCGTGCATGGGAGATACCGACTCTAAAGATCATTTGCAGACTATGGAGTGACAGTGGGGAACAAGGAAAGGATAGTCTCTGAGTCTGAATGCATGATGTTGTCTTCAGACAACTCCGGCGAGGAATGGGCGTCACAGTCCCTGAAGGCTGCCCCCGCGGCGAGCGCCACCACTTTACATTGCTTGGCCTTTTCCAGGGATGGGCTCTTTGACCCAAGTTTGCAAGTCGACCTGGTACGGCGTGTTCCCCTCCCGGCTACTGCCCGCAGTACCTGGTCTGTGCTCTGTGGCGATCTTTCAGACATGGGTGGGGGAAAGTGACATCCAGCCAGTCTCCCACTGCCTCAGGGCTATCAAAGAAATGAAAAAACAACAGTTGATGGACAGAATGCATAACAATGTCATACATTCACCCCAGTACAGAGATCTGGGCCTAAATCCATCGGTTTTTTTGCTCACCATGTCATTCCAGTTTGAACCCAGCCATATGCAAATCAGTCTTGACCCTGTGCCTCTTGGGAACAGCCCAGCCCGAACTGCCAAGCCAGGTCCTCCCTGGACTGGAACCAAGCATCCTAGGACCGGTTTCGGGGTTTCATCCCTCTTCAGCAAGGATAGCTTGATTCCAGTGGCATGGAGAGCATGGGACTCGCGTCTGAGCATACCCATCCCACTCGGGGTGACAAATGCAAAAATAACAATTGATGGACAGAATGCAGAACAATGTCATACATTCACCCCAGTACAGAGATCTGGGCCTAAATCCATTGTTTTTTTTGCTCACCATGCCATTCCAGTTTGAACGCAGCCATATGCAAATCAGTCTTGACCCTGTGCCTCTTGGGAACAGTCCAGCCCAAACTGCCAAGCCAGGTCCTCCCTGGACTGGAACCAAGCATCCTAGGACCGGGCTCACTGTGCCACTGGAATCAAGCTATCCTGGCTGAAGAGGGGTGAAACTCCGAAACCGGTCCTAGGATGCTTGTTTCCGGTCCAGGGAAGACCTGGCTTGGCAGTTCGGGCTGGACTGTTCCCATGAGGCACAGGGTCAAGACTGTTTTGCATATAGCCAGGTCTATACTAGGGTGGCATGGTGGGCAAAAGAATGATGGATTTAACCCAGATCTCTTGACTGGGGGTGAATGTTTTGATGTGTTCTGCATTCAGTCCATCAATTGTGTGTCTTTTGCTATCAAAGAAATGAGTCTTCTTTTCATAAATGATCTTCAGGAGGGCGGGAAACAGCACAGCGTACTGCAGGTTCAGTGCTCTGAGCTTCTGTTTTATCGATTGGTAGGAGGCCCTCTGACATTGCACCAGCACCATAAAGTCAGAGTATAGTGAAATCTGATGATTTTCATACTGAATAGTGGACTTCTCCCTAGGGAGGCGGAGCTACGTGTCCTGGTCCTAATAACTAAGTATGCAGGCGATCATTGGGCGCGGGGGCACTCCCTCTATCGGTTTCCTTGTAGGGATCTGATAGGCTCACTCCACACAAAAGAGGTCAGACAGGCCCTTCAGGGCTACATGTTTACGCAACCACTGTTCCACAAAGCGAGTGGGGTTAGGGCCTTCACAGCGTTCTGGTAGTCCCACTATACGGACATTGTTCCTTCTAGCCCTGCCCTCCGCATCCTCGACTCGGTCCTGTAGGCTAGATACTTGACGCTGCATTTGTGAAATCTGCCCTGCATGGTCTTTGTACTGCGGGAGCAGCTCCGCTCGGAGATGCTGATTACTCTTCACTGTGGAGGCCAGCTTTTCGTGATCTGCCTTGAGCAGTGAAAAGCAAGCTGTAAGGAAGCCTATTTGATATTCTTTTGCTCTTTGAGAGTCTCTCACCTCCTGTAGTATTATGTCTAGCTTGTCCGGGGTGGCCTCCATGTTAGTCAGAGGGATACAGCTCATTAGGGGAATATGAGTTGAGTTGTCCAAGTCTTTCTACTGTGATGGGACACGTGGTAGCGGACTCCGGCAACCTCCCTTTTGAATACCCCATACTGTACAGCCGAGTGGGCAAGTCTCGGTGTGTGGCAGTGACTGGAGTCTGTAGGTTCTCCGCTCGTCTGCACGTTGATAATTGCCAAGCTTGTAGCCCAGGAGGTGCCCAGGTAGCGCTGCTATTCGCAGGCCCCCATCCCAATCAGTCGATGCAGAGCCAAGCACAAGGAAGCTGATGTTGGCTTAAGGCACGCAGGCCAAGAACGCTCCAATGGGGTTCCCCCAGCCACGGCCAGCAGGGGATGTAGTTGCTTCGCTACATACAGTCGAGCAACTTGTACAGATCCGGTGCCTTTAGTATACCCAGCCGGGTTTGTGCGTCCAGCCGTGAGAGCACCCCAATGCCCCGATCAGAGTTCAGGGGCGGGTCGCAGCTATCAGGGCAAGGAGACTCCTCACCTGCCCCTCTATGGTGCATTAAGAGCAGGTAAATGCGTCCTGTCTGCGGTAGACCTCTTTGCCAGTGGTCAGGAAGCACCCACCATCTCCGGCAGCCAGCCCAGGTGCACTTAATCAGGCAGGGCATTGGTACTCACGGTCTGCCGTCCCACGCAGTTCATTCATTCAAGGCCAGAAGGCAGAATAAATCCCAGACAAAGCCGCTCTTCGCCACACGTCCGGGGCTCCAGTGCCAATATCTCACCACCTCTATGAACTAGTCTGCAGTGTCCATGTGCACTTCACAGGCCCCCAGCAGCGAGGAACATGTCTGCTCTTGTCTGCCCGCTGACTCCTCTCCATAGGCGTAACGGGCAGAGGTGCCGTCCCGAGGTAGTTTGTTTCAGGCCGGTGTGCACGGGGCTCTCTGCAGCTGTCTTCGGTCCTTGGCGAGTCGGCCGCGATCCTGACCGGCACAGGCCCAGTCACGCCGTGGCTCAGAGGGAGGAGATGGTACGCCATGCCAGTCAGGAACACTGCAGAGCATGTCTGTACAGTGCTCCCTCCTCCGCTCGCGGGCGGCTCCCGCAGCACAGGTCAGCGACTCCCCAGCCAGGCACCGCAGGGCGTTTTGGATGGCAGCCCAGATGCCTCAGTGCACCGCAGTCAGGATCGGACAGCCCAGCAGGCCTCAGGTACTCATACCACATTAGTCTCCAGTGTCGTCGTCCGATTTCTAGTTTCTGGGCATCTCACAGGATGCTTTCAGCCAAATCTGCATCTCTTGCAGTCTGTGCGGGCGACAGGGAAGAAATGCGCTTTGGATGGCCCCCAGGGTCGCAGGAATGTGCCGGATAAGTGACTCCGGTCGCAGTGTTCCACTACTTTGCAGCGGACATTTTAGGCGGTCAGCCACGTCCTCTTGATGACAACAGATTGCAATGAATCCCACAATGCGTGGAAAAAACATTCAAGATCACAAGACGCTTATATTTTTTCCTTACATTAGCCTATAATATCGAGGCCTTACATTCACCTCCGTACAGGACCAGCTATACAGAACTGCCTCTTTTAGTTTAGTCCTAGGTTAGTCATATGACTTCCATCTTTTGGTCGTACTATTTTCACACCACCTCCAAGTCAGTTATTTTGACATTCAAATTTGGGTCTCATTTTTATGAACTCACATCTTCTTCGCTAAGTTACTATTCTTTTGTGGGAGTCTGCACAGGAATTATGATTTTATTCTCTCACACCACTTTCGCATGACCTTCTTAGTAACAAAATGTTGACAACAAGAACTGGCATGTGGGCAGAGGCTTTCTCTCCTTTCCGTCCTAGTTCTGGGTCACATTGTTAAAGAACATCTCAAATAACAGATTAATATGTTATACATTATTGACTGATTCCTCTGTATGTATGTAATTACAGCCTTGAAAAAGTCCCTTTTGTGACGAAACACGTGTTGTCTTTTTTTTTTCCTGCCTGAAAATACAAACTTCAATGAGAGAAATACCTGGCTCGTGTCATTTAACTGTTGAATCTACAAATTATTGAGTGGAAGCACTTCATGCTGATTGTTATAGGGAGTGCTGTGGTACTTGTTTCTCACATTTAACATGGAGGTCTAAATGTATTATGCATTCAGGGTAGTATGATGCATCATACCACATTCTAAAGTTTTCCGTACCGTTCTGATTACTAATCACGGTGGCACATTTCAAGAGAAATGCGATCATAGTACCATCACTACCCGTTCTAATTTTGTGATGACCACAAGACGTGTTAACGAACCTCAAATCAGAACAAATAGAAATGAAAATATGCTTGCCACACGTGTCTGGTCTCCAAAACATCTCTGTCCGATGGGACATTAGGGAGAGAAAACACATTCTGTGAGGCCGAAGCAGCCTGTGCCATCAAACTATGAGAAGTAGGATGCCTGAGACAAGCTGGATCTCCAGGAGCCGGTTGGTGCTTGCGAGATACAGAACGGTCCACAAGGACCCCCGGATCAGGTTGAGCCCAAGAGCCTAAAAAAATGTTGCAAAGTGCCTCCCTTTATCGAAGAACAGGCTTCACCCCGGTCTGACAGAGGACACTGATTAGGGTATCAATAGACTTTTCCACAGAAGGAAGAGTTAACGCCACAGCCACTCTCCTTAACATGTCCGCACAGCTAGTTTAAGTAGCAAGACTAGGAGGGAACAAAAGTTCAGAAGATGGGGAAGACTCTAACCCACTAGCTTCTCCTAGTGCGGAAAGCCAACTCTCCTCCATAAGAGGCGGAACAGCTCAGATACAGGATGCAAAAGCTCTGACTCCTCCGTATCATAGCTCTGTAGACACACAAAAGTGGGTCTACAGAGGTTATTGGACGAATTGTTACCATACTCGACAAAAAATCATTTAGAACTTAACCTGTCAAAAACCAAAACTATCTCCTTTGGGAAACAAAAAAGGACAATAGAAAGGTGGTTCTTCAATAAAACAAAGCTGGACTCAACCTCCAGTTATAAATATTTGGGCATCTTCCTGGAGGCAAGTGGCTCCTTTGGCAAGCACAAGGAAGCACTACAAATAAAAGGACTTTCATTAGAGGTGGCCGCTGCAAAACTGTCAAACCAGCTATTAGGTCCCAGTGTTACACCTAAGCTGAAAGTAATGAAAGCCAAAGTAATCAACGTACTAACATATGGTCATGAGATCACCAAGGGCTCAACCAGTAAATTAATAAACAAATTAATTACAAAAATCTTCAAACGAGCATTCCGGCTGCCAAAATCTGCATCGCCAGCCCAGGTGAGATTAGAACTGGGACTCCAAGATCACCTCAGTGTGGAGGCAGGCGCCTTTGTTAAACTGTGCCATAGACTGCGTCAGGCCTGGGAGGGTTCTTTGGAGGCGCGACTCTGGCAGGAAATACAGAAAAAGCCCACTAGTCAAAAGTACCGACAATACCTGGATCACAGCTTACAGCTTTTAGGCGCAAAAGACCTATGGGACTTAAATCTTTCCCCATCAGTGTTAAAATCTGCCATAAAGAAATCTGTTAGGTTGTGGTCCTTCCATTCAGATAGGACAACACTATCAAAGAGAGAACATGCCTGGGCAGTGATTGCCAACTACAAAGTGGGTGTCCAGCTGCCCTATCTGTCTAGCACATATGCACTTTATTGGAAGCGTAAGTTTTTAGCCTTGAGGATGGGAGAATGGCCCTTTTTGAAGAATCTCCCAGCATGGCACCGGTCAGGCTGTAGCACTGCATGCAGGTTGTGCGGTTACCACACCGAATCAATGGAACATATTGTTTGTCCATGCCCAGTACTACTTCAAGCCAGACGGCAGTTATTGAGAGGCCAATGTATTAAATTGGGTGTACGTTCCTGCCGTCAAGCAATATTGGCTGCCCTTAACCCTGCGAACACCAAGTTAAATATTGGGCTTGCGAAATTCGTTCATAAAGCGTCAAGATTTCTTGAAGCCAAACCTCCACTTCAGTAAGAGTCGAGATCCTGAACTAAAAGATGTTTTATCTCAAACTACATGAAACCTAGGGCGACGTATTGCACCAGAATATTACTAAGACATTCACGACCACCGAACTCTATTTTATTGATCAACTGTTTTAAATTTTTTACTATAGTCAAACCAGATTATTTAATCATTAGCATGTACTGTTTTAAATTCTTTACTATAGTTAAATCAGATTAATTATTAGCATGTACAGTTGTAAATGGTTTTTAAAATCAAACAATAAAGAGCTATTCATAGCTTAAAAGATTACCCATAGAAGTACCAACATGAGAGGGAAGCAGAAGAACAACATTCAGCACAGATGGCTCCATCGACTCTGCACCAGACTGCGATCGACGCAGAGAAGGCGACACCTCGAAGGCAAGAGAAGGAGGATAAATTAATTCGATCGACGCAACTGATGCTGTTGCTGTAGTCGACTGATCATGGATAGATGCTTAAGGTGTAAACCCGAAGGGCTGTGCACCGGCACTGAAGCGGAGCAGACGCCGACTCAACGACTCAGGAGGCATAACTGACACCTATGGCGAACCGGTGTAGCTCCACTCATCTCCATGGGGCCAGACAGCGCTCCAGGGGAAGGTGAAGACCCAAAGATAAGATGTAGAGAGTTATAATACTTTCATCTGGGTCATCGACGCTTCGGCTCCCGGAAAGACAGGGAGGCGCAGGGCAAAGTCGTGTAAGGACTCTTCAACCGGCAAACAGGAGGAGCCATGAGAGACTGACTCCACACTGCAAAGTCAGGGGACAACACGACTTCAACCACCTGCGTTTACCTTGGGACATCAGTGGGGAGTGACTCCCACGGGAAAGGTTCCCAAATGGTCCAGAAAACAGACTTTCGAAAGGGAAGGAGATCGTCGATGAGAAGTCATGTCTCCGAGGACCATATCAAACGTGCAGCCAGGAGTTTCATTTGTTGTTACCTTGAATGCGTTTGGCTTCAAGTTCAGACAGGAGCTGCAATATTCGGAGTTCTGGTGTTCTCCCAAACGAACAAGTTACTTACCTTCGGTAACGATGTATCTGTAAGAAACATTAGTTAGTTAGATTCCTCACCTTAGAATATCCCCAGGCGTCAGACTGGATCCGGAAGATTTTGTGTCAGCAATACCCCTTGCGCGTCGCTAGGCGTCGTCTGCGGCTCCGCGTCCGTCGTCGGCGTCGTGCGCCGGAATGACGTCGGAGTACTTAGACGCCGCCCTCGAGCGCTGACGTCAGTTCTTGTACATAGCTTTCCGCGCCAGGAACGCAGAGCCATGCAAAGACCGACACTGGTGCCAAAAATAAAATCTAGGGGCCTGAAAAGGATAACCTTAACCCTAGATGTCTGTTCGCAGAACGGGGAGGATGGGTGGGTCGGTGAGGAATCTAACTAACTAATGTTTCTTACAGATACATCGTTACCGAAGGCAAGTAACTTGTTCATCTGAAAGAAACACGTTAGTTAGATTCCTCACCTTAGAATAGATGCCCAAGCAATACCATCCCCGGTGGTGGGTCTGCGAACCAAGATCACACCAGAAAGTCCTGGAGGACAGAACGGCCAAAGAAGCCATCCCTCCGGACTTGGCTGTCAAGGCAATAATGCCTGGCAAACGTGTGTAGCAAAGCCCACGTCGCCGCCTGACAGATGTCCTGCAAAGTGACACCCCGTCCCAAAGCAGTAGTAGCCGCTCGGGCCCGAGTAGAATGGGCGCGCAGCCCAACAGGAGGGTCCTTTTTTGCCAAGGAATAACAAATTTTGATGCACAAAACGACCCACCGAGAGATGGTCCGTTTGTGCACAGCTTTCCCCTTCTTAGCACCCACGTATCCAACGAAAAGTTGGTCGTCCACCCGGAACTGCTTTGTGCGGTCCAGATAAAAGGAGAGCGCACGTTTTGGGTCCAGACGGTGGAGCCTCTCTTCCTCTTTGGAAGGATGCGGAGGCGGAAAGAAGGTGGGCAAGGTGACAGACTGCCCAAGATGAAATGGAGTCACCACTTTCGGAAGAAAGGAGGGACGAGGCCGAAGGACAACCTTGTCCGGATGAACAGAGAGAAAAGGAGGCTTTGATGATAAAGCCTGGAGCTCACTCACCCGTCTAGCCGAGGTGATGGCTACCAGAAATCCAGTCTTAAGCGTCAGCAGACGAAGAGGACAATTATGAAGAGGCTCAAAGGGAGCGCACATTAGAAATGTGAGAACAAGATTCAAGTCCCACTGAGGCATTACAAAAGGAACAGGAGGGAACGTGTGAGTAATGCCTTTTAGAAAGCGTGTAACTACAGGGGACTTGAAAAGAGAAGGCTGATCAGGAAGCCGCAAGAAGGCAGAGATGGCAGCAAGATAACCTTTCAAGGTGCCCAGGGCAGAGCCCTGCCGGGCCAAAGAAAGAAGAAAGAGTAGAACCTCAGAAAGAGGGGCGGAAAGGGGATCCACAGCCTTTGCTGTGCACCATGCCACAAATTTGTTCCACCGGCAGGCGTATACCGTCTTTGTGGAGAGACGCCTGGCTGCCAGAATGATATCACAGACTTCAGGAGGCAAGTCAAATGGCATCAACTGCCGCCGCTCAATCTCCACGCATTGAGGTGGAGGCTGGACAGGTTCGGGTTTAGGACCGTCCCCTGCTGCTGCGACAGAAGATCCTCCCGAAGGGGCAGACGTATCGGAGGATCGGTCAACATACTGAGTAGCTCGGGATACCAGTACCTTCGTGCCCAATCCGGAGCCACCAAGATGACTTGGGCCCGGTCGTGCCTGATCTTCTTCAGCACTCTGGGCAGAAGTGGTATAGGCGGAAAGGCGTACAACAGACCGCAACTCCACTCGTGACGAAAAGCATCGCCGAGCGAGTGCCGCCTTGGAAATTCCAACGCGCAGAACTGCTGACATTGCGCGTTCTCTTCGGTGGCGAATAGATCTAACCAAGGCTCTCCCCACTGCTGAAAGAGACCTTGCGCCACTTCGGAGTTCAGACGCCATTCGTGATCCATCATGCACCGGCGGCTGAGTTCGTCTGCTCTGGCGTTCAGAGAGCCCGCCAGATGTTGAACCACTAGGGTGACGTCCTGGTGTTCCAGCCACGTCCAGAGGCGCAGAGCCTCCTGACAAAGGGTCCACGACCCCACCCCGCCCTGTTTGTTGCAATACCACATGGCGGTGGTGTTGTCCGTGAACACCTGCACGACACTTCCCCTGACAGAGGGAAGGAAGGCTTTCAGTGCAAGTCGGATCGCTCTCAACTCCAACAGGTTGATGTGGAGACGAGACTCCGCCGGAGACCAGAGGCCTCTGATCTCCGCCTCTCCCATATGGCCACCCCATCCCAGGAGGGACGCATCCGTCACTACGACATGCTCCGGTTGGGGAAGGGAGAGGCTCTTGCCCGTGACCCAATCGCGGTCCGTGAGCCACCACTGCAACTGCTGTGCAGTGCCCTCCGAGATCAAGACATGGTCGGACAGGTTGCCGTGATGCTGGGCCCACTGAAATTTCAGGTCCCACTGCAGAGCCCGCATGCGCCGCCTGGCGTGATGCACTAGTAGGATGCAGGAGGCCATCAGCCCCAGAAGCCGCAACACTAGCCTGACCGAAACCCAGGACAGAGGCCGAAAGATGGGAATCAGGGCCTGAATATCCCGGACCCGCTGTTCCGGAGGATAGACCCGGAACTGCGCCGAATCGAGAACCGCTCCGATGAAGAGGAGCTTCTGAGAGGGACTCAGGTGTGACTTCGGCACGTTGATGGAAAACCCCAGCAAATGCAGGAGATCCGCCGTAGTCTGGAGGTGGGAGACGACTGCCTGGGGCGAGCCCGCCTTCAACAACCAGTCGTCGAGATAGGGGAAGACTGGAACCCCTGATCTGCGCAGATGAGCTGCGACCACCGCCATCACTTTCGTGAACACCCGAGGGGCACTGGTAAGGCCGAAGGGGAGCATGGTAAACAAAGTGCTCTTGACCCACCGTGAACCGCAGGTAACGCCGGTGGGCCGGCAGGACGGGGATGTGGAAATATGCGTCCTGCAAGTCCAACGCTACCATCCAGTCTCCAGGGTCTAGGGCAGCTAGAACCTGAGCCAAAGTTAACATCTTGAACCTCTCCTTCCGGAGGAAGGCATTGACGTTCCGGAGGTCCAAGATAGGGCGTAGGCCCCCTTTGCCCTTCTTGGGAACCAGAAAGTAGTGGGAATAACCACCACGACCTACTTCCGGGCTCGGAACGCGCTCGACGGCCCCCTTGGCCAAGAGGGCCGAAACTTCCTCATGGAGAAGATTCAAATGATCCCCCGAGATACGGTGGTGCTGCGGTGGCATGGCTGGAGGGGTCGTCTCGAAGGGGAGGGAGTAGCCCCTTCGGACGATTTGCAGCACCCACCTGTCCGATGTGATGGACCGCCAGTGGAGCAGGTGATGGCGAACTCTGCCGCCCACTGGCGTGGAATGGGCCTGAAAGCTCGGACTAGGCTTTGAGGCGGATGCTGCCGGGGTGGATGTGGGCTGACCGCGTCGTCCTCCAGAACCGCCTCGGCGGAAACCACGTCCGCGCGCAGGTTGGTTCTGCGGCTGGTGGCTAGACGTACGTGAGGAGGCACCCCTTCCTTGGCCACGAAAGGGGCGAAAGGCGGAAGTTTGCGACCGCGGGGCCGAGAGGCCCAAGGACTTCGCCGTAGCCCGGGAGTCCTTAAAGCGATTCAGCGCACTGTCCGCTTTCTCACCAAAAAGGCGAGTGCCATCAAAGGGCATGTCCATGAGAGTGCTCTGGACATCACCCGAAAAGGACGTGGACCGCAGCCAGGCGTGACGTCTAAGCGCCACCGTGGTAGAAATCGCCCTACCCAGCGAGTCCATAGTGTCAAGCCCACATCGGATAGCATGTCGTGCTGCATCCCTCCCATCGGCCAGAGCCTGGGTAAGTCGTGTCTGGACCTCCTCCGGACACAGGGGCAGCACGTCCTCCACCGTATCCCACAGAGAGTGGGAATAACGGTCCAAGAGACAGGCGGTGTTCAAGGACCGCAGGCCCAAACTAAGGGAGGAGAACAGCTTTTTGCCAAACTGTTCCAGTCTCTTGGAATCCCGGTCCGGCGGAGCGGTCGGGAAGGAGGATTGGGAGGTAGAAGCCTGGATAACCAGGCTCTCGGGGGTAGGGTGTTGGGACAGAAAACTGGGGTCACGAAAATAGTTTTTGTGAAACATCTATGAGGCTGATCGGCCTGTAGTTGGCTGGGAGTAGAGGAGAGCCCTTTTTGAAAATAGGCACAATCTCCGCCCCCAACCAAGTACAGGGGATCTCCATACCCCCTGCAATGGAATTAAAAAGAATGAGGAGGTAAGGACCCCAGATCTCTGGGTGATGACGATAAGGTCACCAGGCAATCTGTCGAGACCCGGGGCCTTCCCCGTCGCCAGACCCCCTATTGCACTGATCACCTCGCCCAGGGTAAATTCCAATCCAACTACAGGATTGGGTGGAGCAGCAGTGGTCACAGTGTTAGCATATTCGGAGGTTTCTTGGTACAATTTACCAAAATGGGCCTCCCAAACGGAAGCTGCAATATTTGGCTCCACCGCTGCTTTAGGTTCCCCTGTGCCAGTATTTACCAGGGACCAGAATTTTTTCAAATCCCTCGCTTCTAATGCTAGGGAGAGACCCTGCCATCTATTCCAATCTGTTAGAAATGGGATTTCTGGTTGGCTAGGGCTTGCGCCAAAGCCAGACAGAAACCACCACTCTAGTCAGGGCTGGGGAGTTACACGCCAAAGATAACCCCTGCTCACCCCCTTGGTAGCTTGGCACGAGCAGACAGGCTTATCCCTGTGGCGATGTGTAAAGCGTTTGCGCGCGCACCCAGCAACAACACCCAAGGCCCACCACAAGGGAAACTCCACACAAGGTATTCTATAAAAATAGCCTTTGTATTATACACAACACATTAGATAAAAACACACACTCTACAATGTGCCAACAGGCACGGGCAGAATTTACAAGGGATTATATGTACAGGGGACAGGGCCACATGGACCGCTGTCCGGACTTAGCACTCTTAGAACATAGCACTTGGAACATAGGAAATAAAATTACTGTTGCACAAAATTACACCTAGCACACAACCAGTCACTACTGGTATCAGGTAAGTACCACCTACGCAACCCTAACCACCTTAGGACAGTATTGCGCAGGGAATCAGGACCTCACTAGCACCACCTGTACTAGGGAGAAAACAACCACCTAAGTATCACAATACCTGTAGGGGTCTAAGCACCTAAACACATGATGCATAACATTCAGAGGTGTAAAGCAAAGCACATGACGCAAAAACACATTCAGAGGTGCAGAACAGGTACAATGGCGCCAAAACTCACATTAGCCACTACCTGTGGCAGTCCCTAGGCCAACTGGCCTTGAAGGGGCAAGGACGCCCTGTGTCTAAATGTTAGGGCAAGGCTGCGCAAGCTGCGCCAGCCAAAGTGTACCGGGGCACAACCTAAACGTGGCAGCTGCCCACTAAGTGCTGGGCAGCTGTATGGACTGAGGCCTGGGCACCTCCGGGCCCTCAGAACGATAAAGAAATGCCCCCGTTAGAGCCTCACAGGCTCAATAAACAAATGTGCCCCTAAAACGTGGTGGGAGCCTCGTGGGCTCTAGGCAACCAATGCGCCATCGTTGGAGTCCCTCTGGACTCGGGAATACTGCCCCAAACCGTTGGAGCCTTCACGGCTCTGAAACAAACAATATGCCCCCGGTCGTTGGAGCCTTCACGGCTCTGAAACAAAATGCCCCCGGTGGAGCGCACTCGCTCCGCACACAACACGAGGCTGCCCTCACTCACCGGGACTCCGTCGGCGCAGACGACACGCGGGGCTCTCGTCTCCACCCGGTCCCTCCTCTGGGACCGGGACGTCACTCACGAGGCAGATGCAGCGGGGCTCTCACCGGCCACGGGAGCCCCGCTTCTCCCTCGCTACCGTCCGCTTCCTTTCTTGTCCGCTTCGTGTATTCCGGACGAGGGCCCCGGGGCGCAGGGTAGGCTCCTGCCTGCTCCGGGGCAAAGACCAGCCACGATTCTCTGGAAGGAGGCGGGGTAGGCTCCCGCCCTCCTAGTTCCGACTCCGGTTGTCCCGGAGTCCCGCCCCCGGCCTGCCTGACTTCCTGCAAGCCCGGCCGCGGCGGTGATCTCGAAACTCGGCAACCAGAGGGGTAGGCTCCCTCGGTAGATGAGATATACAGCGGGGTGGGCACCCGCTGTAAGGATAATCAAATAAGCGGGGTGGGCACCCGTAAGCACACCACAATGCGGGGTGGGCACCCGCCAATTAAATAATTAAATGAGCGGGGTGGCTCCCGCTCGGTCGGTAGAGACGGGGCAAATGCCGGGTGGGCACCGGCTGGCAGTAATAAAGCGCTCCTGAGCGCTAAGGGCAAAGAAAAGCGCTTCCAGGCGCTTTGGGCACACAAATAAAACGCTCCCAGCGCTTCCGGGACAAAAGAACCACAAAGTCCAGCAATGTTCTTCCCTGCATGCAGCAGGGCAGGGGTGGGGGGCAAGGCTGGACCCAGAGCCAGCTCACTGGGCCTCCAGGCAGGGAGGTAGTCCAGGTGGCGGTCCTCTGGTCCAGCAGCAGCAGCAGCCCCCCTCAGGTAAGATCCTGGCAGAGAACAGTTTCTGTGGGGACACAGCCCCATTTTTATATAGGCAACCCCTTTGTTCTGGGTTCAGGGTGAAGGGGAAAACCAGTCGCAGCTGGTTGGGGAGCACCCTTGATGTGCTCAGCCCCTCACTCTATTCACTGGCAGGGCTAGGGTCGTCAGTCGCACCACAGGGGGAGGGGCCAGCATTGTGTGTGGAAAACCCTGTCCTATTCAGGACCCAGGTGTACTCCTCCCACCCATCTAGCTGCTGATCTCCCCATTCACCACTGGGTGACTCATCCTGACTCTGGGGAATCCCTAGCCCGTCACATGACACGACCAGCCAATCACGCGACAGACACACTGCACACAGAAGTGCCCACTTCTAGAAGTGGCACTTCCACACTAGGTACATGCACGCCGCACACATCATCGCGCAGCATTCACTCCCACGAGTCCGCACATACCAAACTTGGGCCTGCACACCCCACGCATCAGGAACTACTAGGGACACATACACTCCCCATGCATTCCTATGGGAGGGCAGGCCTATCTCACCACATGCACTCAGAGCACGCACGCACTTTACCCTGGGACACAGGGAAAGTGCGCAGAGACCAAACAATTACCACACCAAGTCACCAATAAAAAGCCAAAAAGTCCAGGGGTGAACTTGCCAGAAGGGCCAAGTCCAACACAACCCCCTTCCAGCCAAAACGCAGGGCAGACCAATCACCACCGTGATGGACTTCCCTGCTTGGGGCGATAGAACACGGACGCGGGCCCGCAACTGCA
This sequence comes from Triturus cristatus, assembly GCF_964204655.1. Classification (NCBI taxonomy): domain Eukaryota; kingdom Metazoa; phylum Chordata; class Amphibia; order Caudata; family Salamandridae; genus Triturus; species Triturus cristatus. The sequence continues at coordinate 169,985,692 of NC_140591.1, read as the reverse complement.
TGGACACCCTCCGGTTCTACGCCACGGTGAACCCATGGAATTCTTTTTAACACCACTGTCTGGACCAACTGGGCTACCCCACTGGTACTCCCAAGCTGTCCGCGGCCAAGACCAGGCCCTAGGCCACCCAGGTGCCACTGGTCTTTGCCTAACCACAGAGTGGGGGGTAGTAACCCCTGGCACATAGCGGCCATTCTCCACTCTTCCTCTCTGAAAGACAGGACTAAACTGCCACTGGTTCTCCAGCCTAGGGTCTACACCCTCAGGCGGACCAGGAGTCTCAGGGAAAGCTCTCCTCCCCCTACCTCTTCTCCTAGGGTTCCTCCTCCTCTGGCGAGGGGTACACCTAGAACGCCATTCCAACCCAGGGTTTAACCCCTCAGGTTGTACCGGGGGCAGAGGTGGGCTCTCCCACCCTCTGCACCCCCTTCCAGAACCCTGCTCCCTACCAACTGGGGCGGTACCTCTGGAAGAAGAACTGGTCGGGACGCTGATTACAGACGTCCCACCCTTCAGGTCAGGCTGATCCTGAACCTGGCCTCCCAACCTCCGGCCTAGAACCTTTGGTGGAATAATTGCCTGGCACTCCAGGACTTCTGGGGATTTCCACTCCATCCCCCTGAGGCTATCAAAGGACACATACGTCAAGCGACTGTCTGTCTGGCGCTGATCTCCCGTCCCCTGTCTACCTGACAGTGCGCGGAGATCCCCCAGAACAGAAGTGGTGCCACCCTGGTCACTACACGGGATCCTAGCCCAACTGGGTAGTCCCTGACCCACAGGCTCTTCCACTGGGAAACTCATCCCCCAATCACTCCTCACACTGGACTCCTGTACCCTCCCTACCGGAGCGGTACTGCCAGACTCTAGAACCACAGGAGCCCTGGTTACAGGTGCTCCAGGTCCTCTACTCACCAGGAGATCTCCCTCAAATGGGCTAACAGGACAGCCTAGGTCCCCAACTTGGTGTTCCCTTATGGAACCATCCAAGTCCTGAGGCAGGGTTTCGTACGTCCGGGGACCCTCGGTCACCCTCTCACTCCTGCTCCACTGAGCCAGGCAGTGAGCCCCTACACCCTCCTCGCTATCCTGGGACCTAGCTGGGCTACACTGAGCCTCTTCCACCACGCTGGGCTGGAAGATACCTGACCCACTACTTTTGGAGTCACTCCCTAATGACTCTAGAGAACCTCTAGCCCTTTCCCAGCGCTCTGCTTCCTCCGCCAGGTCAAATGGCTCAGACAATCCACACCCCAACAGGTGTTGGCGCAGCCCCGGCACACAACAACTGAGCAGGTGTTCTTTGAGAACCAGATTACACAGTATATCAAAATCACTTGCTGTGGAAATCCAATCAAACATTGCATCCTCACATCCATCCACAAACTCCTCCCAAGTCTGGTGAGACAGTTTCCTACTGCCCCTGAATTTCAACCTTAACTCCTCCTCCTGGGGAACAGGTACCAGACTGGGGGAACTGGGACTGGGATTTCCTACACTGGAATCTACATCGCTACTACCACTGGACTCAACCCTCCCTGGGGAGCCCAGAGAATTAAAACTGCGCGCAGGGGATAGTCTACCCTCCAGAGCTACTTTGCCTCTGGTGGAGGCCCTCTCAGCCTCCTCTACCCTCTCCCGCGCCAAGACCCACTCAGTCTCTCGCTGTTGCTTCCTGGCCTCCAGCTGCGCCATAGCCTGAGCATGCTCTAACCTGAGCTTCTCTAACGCCAGCTGGTGCTCCCTTTCTTTCCTCCTATCTTCCCACTCCTCTGGGGACAGGGAAAGGGATGAGGCGCTGCCTCCTACGCTGGACCCAGCAAGGGACGCCCTACCTATGGGGTCCTCACTCTCTACTGGCGTCCAGGTATTGTCATCCTCTACCTCCTCTTCTGACTCTTCCTCTGTACAGTACCTTTCTAACTCCTGCCTCTGGCGCCAAGCTAGCTCATAGGGATCACAAGCAGGCTCCATTCTGGCGGACGTTATGGTAACAATTATACAGGGAACCTAGGGGTCTGAGTTTCACACAGGAGCACACAATTCACAAAAAGATTCAGCAAGCTTTCTAACCCAGAGAACTCACACTCACTTGCCTAGTGCCACACACCATTCATCCACACACACAACCCTCCCCTCGGACTGGTAAGGCAGTTTCTACCACCCCTGATTCCTCAACCTGACCACCACGTGACACAGGTACCAACTCTGGGCGCAGGGCGGGGGACAAATGTACAGGACACTATTACGCTGCCACCACTGGATCCCACCCTCTGGTGAATCCAGAAAACATAATGCACTAAGGGGGATGATCTACCCTCCCGAGCTAGGGACACCTAACTCACAGTGCACAAAAACACATTTCCAAAGAAATGACAATTAAAAACAATCTTAAAACAATAATCCCTATACCATGTGATTTATCTAAATGCAGAGCTTTGTAGTGCGGCCAGTTGCCGCTGCGGTACAGCGCAAACGCAAGTCCAAATCCCACCGCTGATCACCAATGTTAGAAATGGGATTTCTGGTTGGCTAGGGCTTGCGCCAAAGCCAGACAGAAACCACCACTCTAGTCAGGGCTGGGGAGTTACACGCCAAAGATAACCCCTGCTCACCCCCTTGGTAGCTTGGCACGAGCAGACAGGCTTATCCCTGAGGCGATGTGTAAAGCGTTTGCGCGCGCACCCAGCAACAACACCCAAGGCCCACCACAAGGGAAACTCCACACAAGGTATTCTATAAAAATAGCCTTTGTATTATACACAACACATTAGATAAAAACACACACTCTACAATGTGCCAACAGGCACGGGCAGAATTTACAAGGGATTATATGTACAGGGGACAGGGCCACATGGACCGCTGTCCGGACTTAGCACTCTTAGAACATAGCACTTGGAACATAGGAAATAAAATTACTGTTGCACAAAATTACACCTAGCACACAACCAGTCACTACTGGTATCAGGTAAGTACCACCTACGCAACCCTAACCACCTTAGGACAGTATTGCGCAGGGAATCAGGACCTCACTAGCACCACCTGTACTAGGGAGAAAACAACCACCTAAGTATCACAATACCTGTAGGGGTCTAAGCACCTAAACACATGATGCATAACATTCAGAGGTGTAAAGCAAAGCACATGACGCAAAAACACATTCAGAGGTGCAGAACAGGTACAATGGCGCCAAAACTCACATTAGCCACTACCTGTGGCAGTCCCTAGGCCAACTGGCCTTGAAGGGGCAAGGACGCCCTGTGTCTAAATGTTAGGGCAAGGCTGCGCAAGCTGCGCCAGCCAAAGTGTACCGGGGCACAACCTAAACGTGGCAGCTGCCCACTAAGTGCTGGGCAGCTGTATGGACTGAGGCCTGGGCACCTCCGGGCCCTCAGAACGATAAAGAAATGCCCCCGTTAGAGCCTCACAGGCTCAATAAACAAATGTGCCCCTAAAACGTGGTGGGAGCCTCGTGGGCTCTAGGCAACCAATGCGCCATCGTTGGAGTCCCTCTGGACTCGGGAATACTGCCCCAAACCGTTGGAGCCTTCACGGCTCTGAAACAAAATGCCCCCGGTGGAGCGCACTCGCTCCACACACAACACGAGGCTGCCCTCACTCACCGGGACTCCGTCGGCGCAGACGACACGCGGGGCTCTCGTCTCCACCCGGTCCCTCCTCTGGGACCGGGACGTCACTCACGAGGCAGATGCAGCGGGGCTCTCACCGGCCACGGGAGCCCCGCTTCTCCCTCGCTACCGTCCGCTTCCTTTCTTGTCCGCTTCGTGTATTCCGGACGAGGGCCCCGGGGCGCAGGGTAGGCTCCTGCCTGCTCCGGGGCAAAGACCAGCCACGATTCTCTGGAAGGAGGCGGGGTAGGCTCCCGCCCTCCTAGTTCCGACTCCGGTTGTCCCGGAGTCCCGCCCCCGGCCTGCCTGACTTTCTGCAAGCCCGGCCGCGGCGGTGATCTCGAAACTCGGCAACCAGAGGGGTAGGCTCCCTCGGTAGATGAGATATACGGCGGGGTGGGCACCCGCTGTAAGGATAATCAAATAAGCGGGGTGGGCACCCGTAAGCACACCACAATGCGGGGTGGGCACCCGCCAATTAAATAATTAAATGAGCGGGGTGGCTCCCGCTCGGTCGGTAGAGACGGGGCAAATGCCGGGTGGGCACCGGCTGGCAGTAATAAAGCGCTCCTGAGCGCTAAGGGCAAAGAAAAGCGCTTCCAGGCGCTTTGGGCACACAAATAAAACGCTCCCAGCGCTTCCGGGACAAAAGAACCACAAAGTCCAGCAATGTTCTTCCCTGCATGCAGCAGGGCAGGGGTGGGGGGCAAGGCTGGACCCAGAGCCAGCTCACTGGGCCTCCAGGCAGGGAGGTAGTCCAGGTGGCGGTCCTCTGGTCCAGCAGCAGCAGCAGCCCCCCTCAGGTAAGATCCTGGCAGAGAACAGTTTCTGTGGGGACACAGCCCCATTTTTATATAGGCAACCCCTTTGTTCTGGGTTCAGGGTGAAGGGGAAAACCAGTCGCAGCTGGTTGGGGAGCACCCTTGATGTGCTCAGCCCCTCACTCTATTCACTGGCAGGGCTAGGGTCGTCAGTCGCACCACAGGGGGCGGGGCCAGCATTGTGTGTGGAAAACCCTGTCCTATTCAGGACCCAGGTGTACTCCTCCCACCCATCTAGCTGCTCATCTCCCCATTCACCACTGGGTGACTCATCCTGACTCTGGGGAATCCCTAGCCCGTCACATGACACGACCAGCCAATCACGCGACAGACACACTGCACACAGAAGTGCCCACTTCTAGAAGTGGCACTTCCACACTAGGTACATGCACGCCGCACACATCGCGCAGCATTCACTCCCACGAGTCAGCACATACCAAACTTGGGCCTGCACACCCCACGCATCAGGAACTACTAGGGACACATACACTCCCCATGCATTCCTATGGGAGGGCAGGCCTATCTCACCACATGCACGCACGCACTTTACCCTGGGACACAGGGAAAGTGCGCAGAGACCAAACAATTACCACACCAAGTCACCAATAAAAAGCCAAAAAGTCCAGGGGTGAACTTGCCAGAAGGGCCAAGTCCAACACAATCCCATTCCGATCTTGCTAATTCCATAGCTTTCCTGTATTTCCTTCTGAGCTCGGTGCCCTTGGGCCTATCAGAACCTACTTTTATTGTATTTATTAGTTCTGTCTTAATCTTTTTACAGGAGGAATTGTACCAAGTTGGAGTTTGGGTCTTTTTCTTCCATAGCGGTGCCACAGGATAAAAAACCTCACCTAAGGCTCCCACTAGGTCTACGTGAATTTGGGCTAGCTTCTCGTTAAAATCTAAGAATCTAGGCTGATTTATTAGTGCATCCAGTTCTTTTAGCTTGGGGAGGGCAAGCTGATATATTTTACTTAAGCTTTCTTCGGAGTTTGCCAATTTCCCCCATTTAACCCTGCGTCTGTTAGAAATGAGAACCAAATTCCCTGGATCCTCACTGAGCTCGGTGGAAGGTGATCCAACGGCACATACAGGATGCACCATATCCAGTAGGAGTGCATTGTGATCACTGTCCGTTCTTACGATCACTCTGAAATCCTGGACCTTGGACCAAAGACCAATGTCTACAAAAATGTAATCCAGCCACGATTCATGGTCCTTCCTGTTGAAGGTGCATGATGAAGGGATGTCGGAAGGGGTGCGACCATTACACGCCCTCATCGCAAAATTTAGTGTTAGGGACATGATTTGTATTGCGAGAGGAGACCAGGATTTGAGGTGGGGGGATTGGCACGGCGGGACACCCCAAAAGTCGTCTTCAGCAGTAAGGGCACCTTCCTTTAGACCACCCAAAGGTTCGAAATGACAGTTAAAATCGCCGCCTATCACTATCTTGCAGTCATTTGGAAGTTGGCCCAGAAAAGACGAAAGATCGTCTAGTGTGGGTGATTCCATGGCCGCACTAACTGGACGAGAGTACACGTTAATAATTGCCAGATTTAGAGCATTAGGCCACTTGAGTAGAACGCACTGTATGTCCTGCGAGAACGTAGGTACATTCTCCGCATTGCACCCAATGTGACAGGCTACCCAAATCGCCAGACCACCTGAAGGCCTCCCTTTACCAGACCAATTTGCTTTAATCTAAAAAACGGCATATCCTACTCTGCGCAGCGGTTCCCTCGCCCAAGTCTCTTGGAAAAGACAAATGTCACTATTGCCCACTAAGGAGTCCCATTCAGTTGTGTGTAATTTGTTGGCAATACCCGCCACATTCCAAGAAAGAACCTTCAGAGTTTCAACTGGAGGTTTAAATCCCAGTCCCCCAGTATTCTCAGTTACAATATCCAGTGTTGGAACTAGAGGCTCTTGCAGGGATCCTTCCGAAGTGGGTAGAACAGTGGGAGCAGTAAAGGCACCGGCGGTGATGGTCCGTAACCGACATCAGGCGGTTGCAGTCAGCACAGGCTTTAAAACCAGGCATCCTACCGGCACCGGAGTCGAGACAAGATCAAAAAGGATCAAAAAAAACTTCGTCAAAAAAGACTAAAAGGGGTAGCTCTCCCGGATCTGCGCTTACTGGCGCGGAAAAAAGAAGAACTGACGTCAGCGCGCGAGGGCGGCGTCTAAGTACTCCGACGACGTCATTCCGGCGCACGACGCCGACGACGGACGCGGAGCCGCAGACGACGCCTAGCGACGCGCAAGGGGTATTGCTGACGAAAAATCTTCCGGATCCAGTCTGACGCCTGGGGATATTCTAAGGTGAGGAATCTAACTAACGTGTTTCTTTCAGATACCACATGCAAACGGAATAAGTGTCCATGGGAGACACCTGTCATGCACAAGGCTTAAAGCTGAAGACATAAAGAAAAAGGCAAACTGTTCCAACCAACAAAAACTGTCAAAGTAAGCCAGAAAGAGGCCTGAGAAACCACTTCTTACATGACTCCGCTGACATCACAATCGGAGTCGACATCAATACGGAGTTGTGCAACACCTTCCCCCGGCACACAGAGGTACTGCTGGAAAGAGTTCTGTAGCCAGGCTAGCACCTAGAAAGAATTTAAAAGTTAAGGAATCTGAGGCAAGATATCACTACAAGATGAGCGATGTTGAGAATCCTGGCGTCTAGCTTGAGGAGGATGAGAAATGTGACAGCGAATCCAACATTGTAGAGCAGTGGTGAGGTCAATTTTATAGGTTGTATCAAAGGCAATGGTCATGCCAACAATCATGGTGTTTTGATGTCACATGGTGAAGGTTTCTTCCACGGCCAAAGCTGCATCACCAGCAATCGCTGTCATCCAATGGCTCTTCGACCTCGATAGTGAGGGTGAATGGGTCACAGTGGTCCGGGTGTCTAAAGATTTCGAAGATCTGTGATGATTAGTTATTGTGGATGTAAAACGTGATCTTAAACGTTGACTGGGAGTGCTGACGAGAATGGTGGTGTTAATGTCTCCTGTCCCGCTTACTTGATCTTCTTTCTCTAGCTCTCCCCTTTGGGAGTCTTTGTGAGAGGCTGGATCCTTTTTAGTCGAGGCTGCATGGCTGAAGGACTTTTCAGCCTTTATTTTATGTTCTTCCTTAGGCCTCATGATCTAAAATTTACCTCAATGCCTGAAGCCTTGTTGTTCTTTTTTTGCAAAACTCAGAAATGTGAGTCTACATGCCTCACATTTGCAAACAACTCACACCTTGTGGGGGTTCGAGACCGCTTTATTCCAACCACACGATAGATACTAAAAGAGCAAATGCATTTTGACAGAAATAAACAAGCATTTGCAATGCAATAGGTCTCGCCTTTTCAAGAGTTTAAGCTATTAGCATTGTAAATGACAATGCCTTTTATTTATATGTTTTGATCATTAACACATAAATAAAAGGCATTGTCATGTGCAATGCCAATAGCTCAAACTCTTGGAAATTCGAGACCTATTCTAAGAAGCGGCCGCCAGTGTCCCGGGTTGCTTAGAAAGTAAAAGCGCTCATTGTGCGCTGAATGCTCCAGGAAAGCATTTTGTGTCTGCAGTAGGAGAAACGCAGCACAGAAAATAGTGCTTACAGACTAAAACGCCTATTAAAGAATCAAAAGCAAACATTTACGAAGGACAATGACACAAGCCAATGCCAAATATGGGCGGAGAGTGAGCAGGGCTTCTATTCCATACTCCAATACAGCATAGCTCGCAGAGCAGCGCATGCGCTGCCCAGGCTCAATCTAAACAACTGTAAAATGTAACAAAAACAGGTTCCCTCTGTAGATATAAGAAAAAGAAGTTGTGTGACCTTGAATAAATGAAAATTTGAGGAAACACTCTCTGAAAGAGGGGTGAAACCTTTAATGTGTTCTGGCATCCTACTAATGAGCTGGAAAAGGAAGTGACTGAGTGGCAACTGTCAGTGCAATGCATCATGGGTAGAGGAAGCTCCTAGAGTCTTAAAGGGACAGGAGTCTATTAATCAGAGCTTTACACTGTAAGACTGTGAGGCTGCACGATTTTCTCAATGTCAGGACTAGTTCTCAGCATTTTTGTAATACAGATGCTAACATGCAGTCTTGAGATAGACGCCTCTTGGCTTAGGCAGACTAGATTTTGGGAAAAAAATCTTTCTAGGATAGGCTTCAAAAGTTATGCTAGTGATATTGACTATTGCATCCAGGATTCCAATTGAGTCCACGCAGGCAGTTTATGACCATCAGTGAAGATCCTTAGATGCAGAATTTAGATTATTTATTGTCCCTTAGGCTGTTGGTAGTTTGTAGCAAGGTCATGAAATTATCTTTGTTAATGCAAGAGTTCAAATGTGTTTCGCTTTGAAAGGCAAGGAAAGACCATTTGGAGTGCAGATATTTCCAAGCTCTTGATACATGTGCACAACCAAATCTTAGGTAAGGTATCCGATTGCAGATTGAAAGGATGAGAGGTGATTTAGCCAATTAAAGCAAATTCTATTGATATTGTCTTCATTTGGCACCCGTTCAAAAAAAACTAATGTATTAGCGCTTGCGCAAAGAATTATTCAAATGAAAACAGTTAAAAACTGTATACCAAATACACATTTTACATGTACATTTAAGAAACAAGATCGAGAGGAAACTCTATGGGTCTAGTACCTTAAATTAATCTACCTCTGGGTTTAGTGGTGAACTGTTAATTTTTCAAGCCCAGCAATCTAAGACTATCTTGTCCTGTGTGCCACAGACTCTAAGAACATGTAACTGACTCAAAGAATCGGGTTTATGATCCACACTGGAGAATATTGTAATTTTTACAATATAGCTTTTCTACCACATTTTAGAATGCTTTTTAGTATCGATACCTACTGATATTACACACTCAGAATTTTAACACAAATATACCTGTTTTTTGATGGGGAAACATAGAAATTAAATACAGCATTACATATGCTATGTATATTATTACATAATCTAGATGTATGCTGGTATTAATAAAATAAACATACCTGTCGCTCGTGTTAGAAAACTGAATGCTGTCAACCTTGTCCTGTGGAAATAAATGTAATTAATAAAAAAGTATAAAAAGAACCAACATTTAGAACCAAACTGAACCAACAGAATTTGAATTGCAGAATCAAGCAACAACTAAAGGGTGTAGCCAGATAGTGGAGATGGTCAGAGAAAAATTGATGTTAAAAGTAGAAAGGACTGTCAGCAAAAATGTTACATGCCATTTCATTTGAAAGCTTGAAAGCAGTCCTTTAGTTCTCACTTTTTACCTCTATGTCCATGCCTAATTATCAGTCAACAGTCTTGGGAATTATATATTGTAACATATACATCCCCTAAAGCCAAAATTCTAGATCCGTTTAATGCAAGCATGACATTACCATCCCCTTTATATATTAGAGGAAAAACCCACAACAAGCAGGAAGACTAAACTCATCCAAAATTATAACTTGCAATAACAAACATTGGCAAAGCCAACTGGGTCTGGAAATGCAGCGACAGGGACACTCAAGAATGCACTTTGGAGAGATCTCTGCAGTTACAGGAAATCCATAAACCTAATAAATATGAACGTTACTTGAATCTTAGATGCCTGGAGCCTTAATATGGCCTGAGACAGTTCATTGGGATATAGCCTCTACAAGAAATTAGCAAAAGAATCTTCACTAACCGTCTTCTAGGAAGAATGTAAAGGAGCTTTCAAGGTTAAAAAGGGAGGTGATCCTGCTACTTACCTATGACTCCTTTAAGCCCCAGAGCAACATGTCTATAAACTTGAAGCCTGAGATAAGAATGACATTTTTGAGACTTACATTTAACATACTAGCACTGGGCGACATAAGCACAATCTGGAGTACCCGGCATAGAAAACCCGGAAAATGTTCCAGAGGATGTTGCTGTAAGACTGAATCACTATCCCATATTTTGAGTGAGCACGTCCATACCTAGTCAGTCTAAGGGTCATTTTATTAAAGCATGTTTTTAGGTCAGCCTAGCGCTGCAGCGCATGCGCTGCTCGCTTTGCGCATCATGCAGTATTCAGTAAAGTGTGGAAGCTTCGTGGAAGCTCCGCCCATTCTCCGCCCATTTTTTTCACTGGCTTAGGTCCTAAATGCTGCCGATTGGTTTTAGGCTTGTTAGTCCCTCACCAGGACGCCTATGTCGTCATTTGTGTTTTTCCATGGCTACTGGCCCCTTTACTGCACAAACTACTTTCTTCCCGATCCCCCCCACACCCCCTCCCGCAGTCCGTGACTTCTTGGGGCCCTCCCCACGTACTCCCAGTCCTGCGCATGCCTTCTCGTACCCGCCCCGCACGTCCGTTTCCAATGCAATAGGTCTCGCGTAAATGCGTGTCCTATTGCATTGCAAATGCTTGTTTAAGACAAGGCGTTCGAAAAACTAGGGATGCAACCTCTGCATGCATTATGGGACTAGAAAGTCAGCTGATTTGCAGAGTAGCCAAATTCAATGATGCAGCACTTGTAGAGCTAGAAAAGACCTGTTATGGACTCAGAGGTTATCGACCAGAGCTGCGTGTATACACAGATTCAGGTGTTTCAGTTGGGGAATAGTCTGATCCCAGCCCACTTAAATGATTATTGTGCAGCAAAATACGGAAATCTTAATAAATTAAAAGGACCATTTCTCTGAAGGCATGTACAAAGGAACATAAATGATAGTAAGCCCTGATGAAGTTCAGCATGGTCTGAACGAAAAGAGTTGGTTGTAATCCTCAGCTGTTTTAATGAAAAAGAAAAAAAGAATTTTGGAATTAACAAGAAAAATCATCTATACAAAGGACTGCGGACCTTTCCTTTGGGCGCACCTTCTATTGGTTTATTCTTAACTATTTCTGTTTAACAGAAGTGTCAAGCAACGGCTGACACTATGGTTGTAGTGCACCATATTCTGAAACTGAAGGAAACTGTGTGGAGGTGAGTGTTTAGTATACAAGTTCCAAACTATGTCAACAACATAAGGAGGGGTAACGTGAATAAACTCTGTAGTCTTAGTCCTTGAAGTGGAATGTTTGGATTAGCTGACATCAGTGCTTAATTTGCAAAAAACAGCCCTCATCAGGAGACCACCGCAGCTTGCACCACCCATTGCCAATGCTAGCGCTTTTAGTACCTACATAACTCCTATCACACTCCTACAAGTGTGACAATTCAGAATGTTTAAAGCCCCCATTATTATTTTATAGTCTGGAAAGAGTTGCTTCATTGCATTTACCTATCCATCTCCTCTATGCACTCGCCCTTTCATTCAGTCATCCTAGCACAGATTCATTTCTTGGGCTTACCCATCCACACTGACCAATCAATGAATAGGCTTTTTTAGTTAATAGCCATTACGCTGCATCCCACATTTTAGCCCATTCTTTCCTTGTAGGATAACTAACACATTGTGCCACTGTTGCTGCAATGAGAAGACTGTGTTGTGAGTCAGAAGGTACATTGGACAGCTGTGCATGGGATCTGAGGGGGCACATATAAGCAGGCTGTGCTATTTCCAATGTTTATTTTTTGTACATTTCAGTGGTGTTACCTCGGTGTTTTCCAAACCTTTTGAAATCAGTGCTTATCAGCGTTTATTCAGCTGCCTAATCCTAAAAAAATGTTGCTAACATTGTAACCATACATGCAAATACTCCAGCAGTAAAATGCAGTTGAATTTAAAAAAACAAAAAGCTGAAGGTATTACTTATAATAATGGGACACCTTGCAGATATGAATTCTATTGGTATGTGAAAAGTATTGTGTCATGTTTTCACTACTATCCCATGTGCCCGATGACAGCACTCTTTCCACAGGTACCTTTCACTACACCCTGCATTGAATGTTTAAAGCCTGTGGTGTTTGGCAGGTAACCTGCTATCAATACTGACTTAAGTGGGGATGTTGTAATTGAAGGATTTTACCCATTCTGAAGAGATCCAGCCAGGGATCTCCTTACTACTGAAGACGTTCTGCACTGCCTTATGTTGCTACTGCTATCCATGGTCATCTGGGCACCACCAGCTGAACTCATCTGCCCAGCCATTTGAAAGATCTTATCAGGTTGTTCAAAAGCAGTGAAATGCCCTAATGATGCAGCCAACTTTATATAGGCAGCACCTGTTAGCACGGGACCCCAGGACCCCACTTCGCCCCATTTATGGTACTACCATATGGCGGTGGTGTTTGTGAGAACCTGCACCAGCTCTCCCCCTGGACAGCAGGAAGGCTTTAAATTCCAAAGGACTAGCATGGAGCTCCAACAGCCGTATGTGGAGCTGGGTTTTGGTCACAGATCGAAGTCCTCCGATCTCCTCTCTCCCAGAGGACCGCCCCAGTCCAGCAGGAATACATCAAGCACCACGGTCAACTCTGGGTGTCGGAAGAGAATAAGGACTGCCACTGGTGAATGTGCGGTCTAGGAGCCACCACAACAGATCTTGTGCATTCTCCTCTGAAACCTCAGTGACATCGGACAGGTTTCCTTGGTGCTAGGCCCACTGAGACTACAAATTCCACTGCAGAGCCTGCATATGCTACTGGGTGAAATGGACCAGCAAGGTGCATGAAGCCAAGAAGCCCAGAAGCCTCAAAGGTGCTCTCACAGAGATCTTCGACAAAGGTTGAAATTGTGGGTCATTCCCCAAATGTCCTGGACTCACTGCAACAGAAAGGCCCTAATCTGCACCATGTCTAGTACAGCTCCTATAAAATGAAGCCTCTGCAAAGGAGTCCGGTGTGACTTTGGCTCGTTGATAGCGAACTCCAATGATGTCCGAAGTTTCCCTGTTGTCTGGAGGTGATCCACAATGACCATGGTGAGCCCACCATCAATAGCCAGTCGTTGAAGTAGGGAAAAACTGGAATTCCTGTCCTCCGAAGATGGGCAGCGAACACAGCAATCACTTTTGTGAACAACCGTGGGGCGCTGGTAAGGCCAAATAGGAGCACCGAGAACAGACAATGCTCCCAGCTGACCCTGAACCATAAGTATCTTCAAGTGGGACTGCAGGACAGGCACAAAAAAGCATGCATTCTACAGGCCCAAGGTGACCATCCACTTTTCTAGGTCCAGGGAAACAGAACTTGGGCCAAAGTGAGCATTTTGAATTTGTTGTTCCTGAGGATGGCATTCCGAGGACAAAGACCCAAAAAAGGATAAAGCCTCCTTCAAAACAAGGAAAAAGTTGGAGTAGAAACCAACCACTTCCGAGGCAGACACTCTCTCAATAGCCCCTTTGGCCATCAGAACTTGCATGTGTTGTAACAAGATTGATAGGTGCTCCTCTGAAAGCAGCTCTGATATAGGCAGGAGTTGAGGAGGGTCAAAAAGGAATGCCAGGGAATTGCCCTGTTGGACAATCTGGGGCACCCATCCGTTGACTACGATGGCCTGGCATTCTAGAAGAAAAGGTCTGATCCCGTCTCCTAAAGGTTGAAGTTAAAGGCAAAGTAAAGTGACTTGGAGACTGATGCTGCAGTGGTGGAGCACTCAGTGGAACCATATACATGGTGGCCTGCCTAATGTTTGCCTGATCCCAGTCTTTTGCCCCTAAAGAACCGGGGTGACTGCTGCGGAGGTGGTGGAGCCTGGTGATACCTATACGCCAGACCCCAGGAGTAGCCTTGAAAGGGAAATAACTGGCTAGGAAATAAACGGGTGAGGGTAGGAAGGCTCAAGGAATGCACTGTGGCACTGCTTACTTTAAAGCGCTTGAGGGCGGACTCAGTCTTTTTGCCAAACAGGCAGGCCCCACCAAAAGGCATATATTTATCAGAGATGCCACTACGTCCCCAGAAATGCCAGTGGATCGCATTCCTGCATGGCAGGGGTGCAGTACACTACTGCTCACTGCATGCCCCATGAAGTCAGTTGTATGTATTTAGGCCAGCCCTAATGGCATACTTTGCTGCATCCTAATGGTTTGAGTCAAAGAGGCTCGAACCTCCTCTGGGACCACCAGCAAGATCTCACTAACTATATCCCAAAGGATGTGCTTATAGTGTCCTAACAAGCAGAACACATTGCCAGATCTCAACACCAAGCTGGTGGAGGAAGACATCCGCTTTCTGGATGTCTCAATCATTTTCGATTATCTGTCTGGAAGGGGCGTAGGGAATGCATTAGGGTTAAATGTGCTTTTAAACGCTTGGACCACCACTCTCAGGATTAAGACACTGGATAATAAAGTCCAGGTTGCCCAGTGCCAGTCTAGGATGTCTAGCCATCTGCCTGTTTAACAGACAGGAGTAGATATTCGTCCAAGAACCCATAAGGATGCTCGTCAGAGCTTCATTAAATAGAAGGGCTCAGATGAACCTGGCCCCAGGTGCAACACCTCCGTAAGGACATCTGGCTCAACTTCCACTGAAGATAGCTGTAACTCCAGGATCTAGCTAACAGCTAAATCACAACAGCAAATGATACACTTTCTTCTGTACAAGGGGATGAAGGGAGGGCAAGGGGAGACACTACTCTTGTATATGGGAAGGTATCCAGCACATGTAAGATGTAACTGTTTTATTATTTTTATTTTAAATATGTTTATTGCATTTTTACATGTATAACAAATCTACATGGTCACAAAGTATCAATATTCCGGAGAAGGGAAGCCAGTTACATTTTGTTCATGCTTGACCATGACAATATCCAATATAACATGATCAGGCCCCCTACTCTTCCTACATAGGTACTGCTTACCATGAAGGAGCAGGCACGTCTAACAGGGATAACAGAAATCATACATGTTAGCATATGAGAAAAGGCAACAGCAACAAACATTCACATTTCAATAAACAATACAAAAGAAAAAAGAATCCACAACCTAAAACATGTGTGTATATTCAGCCCTTCTCCTTCCCCCCGTGTCTCCCAGTACCCTGCCTGTTTCTCGATCCTATATAAGGACTCCCTCTTGTCTAGCGACACTGACAATACCTATCAAGCAACATTCGACTACCACACCGCTTGGCCCTCATGACACTTCCACGGAGCTAGTGTTCAGGTGACTGGATTGTCTCCTCCGTTACATAAATCTATTTACACAGGGTGTTGGTGCCTTTTTGGGGGGCTGTCATCGGTGTTCGCCTCTAGCTTCCCGAGGTAGATATTTCACCGGTTTAGTGGGTCTTCCCTCCACCCCCAGCTTGTATGCAATATTCTATGCACTGCCAGTTCAGCTATAGCCCATTTTCACATTTCAGCCTGCCACCGGTTCAAAGGACGGGTTGCGGCTGATTTCCACACCAATGTTATGCAGCGCATTGGGCGAATCAAGGCTTGGTTCTGAAACTGCAGTAGTCCCTTCGTCTTCTTCGAAATATACCCTCAGTTTAGTAAACCACAGAACAGGGTCCAGTGGGAACAGGCAGCCTGCCACCTCGGTCACCTTCCGTGTTACTTGCATCCAGAAGGGGATCTCACCATACACGACCACACCAAGTGTATAAAGTCTGCTTCATTCATCTCGCACCTAGGGCATTTGCTATTCGCCACTAGGTACATTCCACCACCTACCGCGTCTCCCATTAGTGGTCAATAGTACTCAGCCTACACTGGCCCATCTGTTGTGTTAGCAGTTCTCTCTGAGGTATGTGGTAAAGGGTTCCCAGATATCTAATGGCCTGGGTCTCACCGGCATAAGCTCCCAATAAGTGCTTAGTTTCTCCTGACAGTGGGCAGCGTCCGACAGTCACACAGCATGTGTGGGTGCAGGCCTCCGTCCCCAATGTATTGCGACCCTACGATTCGCCAATAGGAGTAGCATCACCACCAGGTGGTGTGCAACGGGTATCTCCCCTACATAGCCCAGCAGGCATGTCACCGGGTTCGGTGTTGAGTGGGCCTCCGTGATGCAGCAGATTGTGCTGCACACCATCCCCCAGTATTTCGCAACCCTCAGGCCAAAAGGAGAAACATGGCTCCAGCTGCAGAGCAGCAGCTACAATACGAGGTTTCCGGTAGCCCCATTTTACGCAACTGCAGAGGTGTACGGTATATTTTATGGAAATACTTGAACTGAATCAATCGTAGCCTGTAATTGGGGGGGATAGGAGCTCCGTTTGCCCATAACAGTATAACCACCGGTACTCAGTGACCTCATATCCCAACTCCCGCTCCTCCCATGCCAGAGATGCATCCTATTGGGGGGACTTAATTGGGAGCATCTATAGCCTAGTGACAAGCCTTTGCGGGGACATAGTGTCATACAGGTGCTCATTACCCTGACATCAAACCACCCTCTAATTAGCTATTGCCCAGGTATTTGACTGTCTTGGGAGCCCATCTAAATGGATATTCCGTGTGGCAAGGGACGGCGGCCTCAGTTAGTGGGAAGAGTACAGACTTTCCCCAGTTGATCTGAATACCAGAGTGTCCCCCAAAGCGTATGACCTCGCGTGTCAGGTGTGCGAGGTTTGTGCTCGGTTCACGGACAGAGGGTGATGTCGTCCACATACATCAATACCACCAATCCTCTGGTGGTGAACCCAATTCCATGATCTGCGTGATGCTGGGCAGTCTCGCAGACACTGGTTCCATGGAGATAGCAAAATGAAGAGGGGCAGCCCTGTCTGGTACCACAGGTTATTTCAAATTGTTCGGATCTTAGCCAGTTTAAGCGCACACGGGCCATAGGCTGGGCATACAAGAGTTGAAATTTCTGAATGAAACCTGTACTAAACCCCAATCTAGCTATCAGCGCCATGAAAAACGGCCATTCCAGCGTGTCAAATGCCTTTGTGGCATCGAGTAGAGCCGCCACTGCTGCACCGAAGGGTGGATATGGTGCATGACCGCAAAGATGGTGCGCAAGTTATGCAACGACCCACATCCTGGCACAAAGCCTGACTGGTCCGGGCGTACGATTAAGGGCATGAGTGGCAGCAGGCGGTTAGCCAGGATCTTTGCGTAGATTTTAGCATCGATATTTATTAAAGATACGGGGAGGCAGGAGTCGCACAACTCAGGCGGTTTGTCCGGCTTGAGAATCGTAACTATTATAGCCTTGCGCAGGGACGGGGGGAGATGCCACAGACAGCGACTCGTGATACATCTTGATGAGATGTGGTATTAACAGATCTGCCTATTTCTTATAGAAGGTGGGCGTAAGCCTGTCTGAACCAGGAGCCCTACTAGCCGGCAGGGTAGCGATGACCTGAGCTATTTCCTCAGGGGTTATCAGAGCGTCCAGAAATTCCCTATGTCCTGTTTCCAGCCAGAGCAACTCTATAGTGTCCAATTATTCTTTTGAGGCCAACTGGGCCGTAGTCACGCTCTCCGTGTATTGTTTAGCATAGAAGGAGGACATAACCTCGGGCAGTGCAGCCGGGAAGGTGATCAACTGTTCATTGCAATCTTTCAGTACTGCCACATAGGCAGAAGGTTGTGGCTAGCGCAATAGCCCCGCCAGGGACTTGCTGGGTCGGTCTCCCTCCCTATATCACCTCACCGCCACCTCTTTCCCAAAGTAGTTCACCTCCCATTCTGCCTCCTTGCAGAATTAGTCTATCTTTCCTCTTATGTCTGCCAATATGGTCTGGCTGAGGAAAGCAGCCTGCGCTAGCTCCAGTCTGCCAATCTCTGCCTCCAATCTGCTCAGGGTACCCCTTATCGCCTTCAGCACTCCAGCCTGCTTCACGATACATTCTCCGCACATCACCACCTTAAAGGCCGTCCATAATATGAATGGCGATACAACCGATCCCACGTCGTTCGTGAAGTAGTCTGCAATAGTGGTGTGCAACGTGTCGTTTAGGGCATGTGGGGGAAGTCGCCAGGAGAACGTCCGCTTGATAGTCTGAGGTATTGTCAGCATCAGGGGCGTAGTCCGAGAGCGTTCGGGAAGGGGCGTCCACCGCCGCAGTCCAAGTGACCACATCCCTAGTCGCCAGCCAGAAATCAATGTGTGACCAAGATCCATGGTACGTGGAATGGCAAGTGCCTCTCCTCTCATTCCCGTGAGTGTGTCGCCATATATCAGTCAGTGCATTATCTTCAGCTATCGTCCTGAGAATGCCTGCTGCCGCCGAGTGATGGGATCTCACCCCGGAGTGGTCTAGTTGACAATTTAACACAATATTGAAATCTCCACCATACACAATCGCCGAAACCGGTTGCCTGGAACAAAATTGGTTGCCTGTCTCCAGACCCTCAGAAAGAAACCTGGGTCATCCTGATTAGGCCCATCCACTGCATCCAGTGTAATGGGCTGCTGGAATAGTTTCCCAGTGAGTATGACATATCTCCCCTCTTTGTCTATTAGAGTGTGAGTAGTGGACCATGGTACCCCCCTCCTGAGCAACACCCCTCCCATAATTGGAATATATAGATGAGTAGGTTTCTCCACACCAATGGGCACGGAGTCTTGACTCAGTTGCCTCTGTCAGAAGCACACATCAACTTCATCACATTTCTTCAAGTGTGTATTTGGCTTTGTCTCAGTACATTTCTGAACCTGCCTGCCAGCACCTCATAGTATCAGATCATTACTATTGTCGCTGGTGGTGCCGCCTTCTTGGCGGTCAGGGGTCTTGGAGGGTAGTCCATCGAGTTTTTTTCCAGTTTCTTGACGCACGTTTGTGTGGAAGTCATCTAGTACTGACATAACTCTCTGCAGCACATCAGGGTCTGCTTTTAGGTACACAAGCGCATCGTCCACGTATAGTTAGTTATCTGTGGGTGATGCTCACTACTGAGAGGCCCCACTGCAGTCAACAGTCTCGCAGTAAGCAAGTCAGTGGTTCCAGTGCCAGGGCAAACTGTAAAGGGGACAAAGGGCAACCCTGTCTTGTCCCCCTAGCTATCGGGAACGGGTCTGATATTACTCCCCCGGAACTCACCCACCCGACTGGCAGAGTCTAACCGCGCCACCCATCTGAGAAAGGACGGTTCAAACCCCATTTGCCGCATGACTGACATGAGATAAGGCCAGCCAAGAATATTCATATTTTCTATGTCAAGGGATGCGATCCAACCAGCTGTACCTGTGCGTCTTGCCCAATCCATGGTGTGATACAGCCGTCGTAGGTTTAGGAACATGTACGCCCTGATACAAAACCATTCTGGTCTGAGTGTACTAGTGTGCCAACCACCTCTGCCAAGCGATTAGCCAAGACCGTGCGGAGCATCTTATCATCCAAATTTAGAAGGTAAGGGGCGCTAGGACGTCACATTCAGTGGGTCGCAGTCGGGCTTTAGAAGCACAACTATCACTGCCTCCCACATGGAGTTTGGGAGAAACCGACAGGACACCACCTACTCTTAAACCTTCAATAACCTAGGTTCCAAATGGGCCCAGTTAGAAGCATAGAATTAGATTGGGAATCTGGCAGTGCCTGATACCTTCCCACAAGCTATCTGATACTTTCACCCCCTTTACTTCCTCTTATGTTAACGGGCTATTCTTGCTTGTGTAGAGGGTTGATCGAGGGTGCTCTTACCCTTGCTGTATATGTGGAAAGCGCGTCTGCGGTTACATCCGAGGTCTCCCTATATAGCCCTTTATATTAGTTCTCAAATGTTGCATTGATCTGAAGGAGCGAGTTCGCCCGAATGGAGACAGAGAGCTGCCATGGGGCAACTAGTAGATTCAGACCTCAACAGCCAAGCCAATAAGCAATCGGCTTCATCTCCCAGCTCGTGTTGTCGCTGAAGGTAAGTCTAATAGTCAAAGGTAGACAGTCTGCACAAAAGTGACCCATATTCCTTAAAGAGTTTTATCAGTGCTGTGCGACTATCTTGGTATGTCAAGCATTCTTTCTCAAGCGTGCCAATGCGGTCCTCTATGGTAAGCACTTCTGCTGCCAGGCCCTTCCGCACACCATTCACAGTTTCTAAACACAGCTCCCAGAGAATCACCTTAAACGCGTCCCATTCAGCCAGGGTGTCCAAAGTGGAACCCTAGTTTTCCTGAAATTATCACTCTATGACTTTGCCTGTGTGTGTGCTAAACCCCGTGTCATTTAAGACAGATGTCAATAAGCACCAATTAGGGATTTTCTGCCTGGGTCTCTCCCACTTAAGCGATATCAGCATGAGGTTGTGATCTGAAATGGTGCACCCAAAGTATTCTGCTCGCACATACTGCTGGACCAGGTCGGGGATCCAAACATGTCTACTCTGGAGTGTAGTTCATGTACTGCAGAGAAGTGAAAATACTCCATATTTTCAGGATGTAACAGCCTCCATAACACCCCTACCTGCACGTTGTGTGCCCATGTGCATAGCTTTTGGGAGACTGTACAGGACTGTGCCCCTGGTAGACCGGTTTGTGGACCGGTTTGCCATGAGTTCAATGGCTCCATTGAAGTCTCCATACCAGAGCGTGGGCTCCGCAGGATCTGCTAGAAGGGTGGTGTTAGGGATGCAAAGAAGGACGCCTGTCCCATGTTTGGGGCATAAACCGCCACCAGTGACAGTGGTAATCCATCCAGTACTCCCATCGCTACTTGGAAACGGCCCTCGGGATTTATCTTTGTGTGGGAAACAGTGAATGGGACCCGACCCGCCACCCCCCCGGACTCCCTCAGCCCGCCAACGCGGGCGCACTTTGGCAAGTTCAACTGCCGTGAGGTGTGTCACCTGTACACATGTGAAGTGTGCCTGATGTCTCCTCAGGTAAGCATAAACCCTGTGTCACTTCACATATGAACCCATGACCCTCACATGAGCAGTCTATTGTCTTGTCGAATCATGTGAAATCAGTTTAGCCGAGCTCCCAGTGACACCAGAGGTGGTGGACCAGGGAGGTGTGAACTATTTCACACAACAATACACAGATGCAATCATATATAATAGTTCCCCTGAATTCCCTTCCCCAGGCCGGCCCACAACTGTGCTGCATCAGGCCACAAACCTTGTGAAATAAAATTAACTAAAGTAAAAATCCTGTTGATGATGTGGGGTATTGCACGGAAATTGCTGAAGAATCTTGTAGCTCCCCTAGCGCTTCCTCTAGTACAAAATAATCCCCACCTCGCTATCTCACCATAACCAGTCCTTAGTGTCTCGGTCAGCAGCAGTGTAGTCAGTGTCCCCGTCACTCCCTCAAGAAGCATAAAGAACACAGTAGATTTGAAAAACAACGTCTTGTCTCCTTCCAGGACTTTACGATTGGCCAGGAATATCAAAGCATTCTGGAATACCATTTGCCTAAATTTGTGCTTCGCGGAATAAGAAGAAGCTCTGTTTCTGTAGATCTGCTGTGTAGTCTGGGAATTTTATGACTGTTACACTTCGCCACGAGCCTTGGTACAGGCAACTCATAGAATATCTCTATCACGATAATTGAATAACGTGCCACTACAGGGCGTGGGGTTGCTCCATGCAGAGGGGGGCAGTGCAGCACTGGGTGAGCCCGTTCCACAGAGAATAAAGTGGAGGTTTTGCATCCTAAGACTGTTTGCGTCAGCCATTGCTCCATGTACAAGTCCATGCTCTGGCCCTCGATCTTCTCAGGTAATCCCACCACTCGGATGTTATTGCAGCGAAATCGGGCTCTCCGCATCATCCACCTTGTGTTGCAGCAGGTCCACCTTTGGTTGCAGGGCCACAATCTGTACCTGTGTCATGGATACAGTGAGTTGTAGCTCTGTTATGGCGGTCTTATGAGTTACTACCTTCACCTTCAGTTTGTGTTACTCCCGCATGAAGCCCATGTCAATTACCACCGTGTTCAACTTTGGCTCCAGGAATGCCTTCAGGTTTTTGCACAGCAGCAAGAAGCATTTGTGTCCTTCAGAAAATGTTATGCGCTGAAAGGTATACCAGCCTGGAAAGAGCTCACTTCAATCGAGGAGGTGGCCTGGTGGCTTCATACCACTTTCGATTCCTTCTGCTTCACCATCATGGTGTCTCATGGATTGTTCAGGTTGCAGCCAGACCTCTTCCCCCAATCACCCCTGTCCCGTTAATGTGTGTCCCCTTCGCTGTGTGTTTGTCAATCGTAACTCTGTATAAGGGCATTCCCAGGCTGCCGATTTGTGCTGGGTGGAGTAGAGATGGTTCACCCCACATGAGTTAGCCACTGTCCTCACCTGAAGTCCTTCTGGTGTGGGAGCGCAGAAAGTCATATATACAGTACTCCGCAAGGCGAAGCAGTGGTGTCCTCCCGAGGCCCTTAAGTTGGTCCAGTGGTGTTACTTCTCCCTTATGATGTGCAAGAGGTCATCTCACAGCACCCCTATGTGGGGATAGCTCTATCCAGAAGTCTCAGCAGGCAGCTAGGATAGCCTGCGCACGAGTGTCTTGCCCTATTGCACTAACTTGTAAGCTATTCATATCTTGGGCCGTGCATGGGCTATTATGCACCCAGACCCAAGAGGGTGGTAGGGCTTACCCATTCCCACCGCAGTCGCCTTCCAGTAGTCTAGTGCTCCTGCTCAACTCGCCAGTTTTTAGGTATTGTCCCCTGATGCCGGCAGGCTGTGCGTCTCTTTCTGCCTGGGCCAGGAGTAGGCCCAGGTGCTCCCAGAATCAAGAAAGGGGGAAGGATTACCGGCTCTTGCCACAGCCTTAGTGCTAGCTGGCCCCGCTGCAGTCTTCCTGCGGACTAAGGTTCACTCTCTTTCCTCCAGTTCTTGAGTATTGTTCCCCAGGTCAGTAGGCTGCACTCACTCCATGCATTCTCCCGCCTGGTCTCCGTGCGTGTTCAGGCCTCTCTGAACCACTAGAGAGGAAGGAGCTGTCTCACCCACCCCCACCATCACGGCTGCAGCTGTCCAAGTCGTAGCCGCCTGGTGTTCCAGGGCTCCAGCTCAGCTCTGCTGTGGCTTAGGAGTCTTCCCCCCAAGAGGCGGCCAGCACATAAGCCTCCTTCCGGGCCTGCAATGGGGCCCAGGCTCACCGGCACTCAGGGAGCACTCACTGGCTGCCTCAACCTCCCACTGGTGGATCAGGCAGTGGGTGTCTCCGTGCGCCGCTCCTCTTAGCAGGATGGCGGGGAAAAAAAAAAACAATTGATATTCGCAGCGCCAGGACAGAGCTTGCAGTTAAACGACTGTTACTGCCTCCATCTTGGCCATGCCCCCCCAGCCCATGTAAATGTTATCATTATCTTCCTCATAATCATAGTAAGGGGTGTTAATCATCCCCATCATTCGGTTGATCAAAGTCCAAACCAAAAAGGTGATGAAGTTTCTCAGGAAGACCTTGTGGTAGAGGAAGAGTTTTTTCAGAAATCTCAGGGTACTGGACCAGTTGCAGCGGAGTACAATCAAGACACAACCTTGGTCAGGCGTCGAAGTGGATTCGGCTCAATGTATGGCACAGGAGTTGGCAAGGGCGTCACCTCCAGGGTCAGCAAAGCCAGGACATGCAACAGTGGATAAGGGACTAGTGCAATTCTTAGAGATGAAATAGAAGTCTTCTGAGAACCCAAGGTGGTTCAAGGGGCACAGATGACACCTACAGCAGATCCTCCAGCAGCAGCCCAACTGGAGGCCCTTCTGGATCCTTGAGGTCTGAAGAAGCGCAAGAGGGAGTCTGTAAAAAGCCAGATATACTCAACACGGCCTCCTTTAGAGTCTTGAACTGATGCAGAGGCACTGATGGCCTGGGAAGTGTAGGGTGCACAAGGATTAGTTACAAAATCATCTCCGCGATTAGGAGCGAGACAGGTTGGCACCTTGACGCCCTCCCAACTTCTCTTTAGAGAGAAATTGGCATGATGGGTTTGAGTCCTGCTTTTACATGTTACGCTTCTTCTTCGACTTGCAGGATGACTTCGACCCCAACGAGGACCTTTTACAAGGTAGACTCGAGAGTGGGAAAGAGTCCATGCCCTCAACTTGGAGAGGAAGCAGGACTTACGCATGATGGCAGATTCTTCACAGAACTTGGATTCATGACCAAGCCTAAATAGCTGAAGCGGTCTTTCATCGGCCACTGATTACGACAGTCACAGTACGGTTTGAACCTTGTAGTCTTTGGTGGGAACATTGTTCCCTTGCACACTGAAAAGAATTTTGAAAAAATGTATCAACTGGCAAAAGAGAGCCGCACTCCGGATCAGCGTACAAAGGTGCAGAAATTAAGTAGCTGACTGGCCTTATGCGGCCTTTAATGCCTATTGTGAGAAGTTGGCCTGGTATATGCTGTCCACTAGTTATAGTGGGAACCTTGTACCAGACCAAACAACACTTATTGATGAATAGGTTTAAAGATAACCTTTATTGAAAGCTATCCTAGTAGTAGCTATGGAGAGCAGCCTTCAGGCTGAGCCTTGTAGGAGTGTAAAGTACGAGTTACTTACCTTCGGTAACGATGTATCTGATAGAGATGTTGTCTAGCCGCAGATTCCTTAACTTAGAATATCCCCAGGCATCAGACTGGATCCGGAAAACTTTTTGCAGCAGCACCTCTGCGCGTTGGGAGGACGGCACCACACGACTCCGCCCGGACATCGTCCACGTACGTGACGTCAGCGAGGTCATATAAGCCCCTACCGGCGCGCTGACGTCAGTTTTCTTCGGAGAAGCTTTTCCGTGACAACGCGGAGCCACCAATAAAACAACTGTGAAAGTATGGGAACAGTGTACGATGGATGAAAATGTGTGAATAAATAAGGAGGATGGTGCAAGACACCATCGTAAAAGACAGAATTAGATACTGCCTACATATTAGTAAAAAAGCTGTGCGAAAGAACCGCGCAAGCTAAGCGAAGACCCTTCCCAAGTGCAACAAGGGAAGAATATCTCAACAGACAGAAATAGACTTCTTCCCATGCAGAACAGACAAAAATAAACTGTCAGTACCATGTAGAACTGCCGTCAAGCAAGAACGGAGCACAGTCCACCGCAGGAAGGTATGAAAAGTCTGGCACTGCCCCTATAGTAATGGAGGTTTGAAACCGAGGTGAACAGATCCCTAAAGAAAACTACTGTAGAGGAGACCAGAACCTTGGGCCAATAGAGAAGGCGGGAAGGCAGCCGGAGAAGTTAAGAAAATGAAGAAGAATCTCCTGGTGAAGGTCAATCAAAAGGCATCATTTTATAGATAAGAAACCCTTGAGAGGGAGTCAAGTGTATTATGGTAACAGAAACCCCTGAGAGGGAGTCAGCTGTATTATGGCAAATCTGAAAGGGACGCAACAATGTGAGCACCCATGAGAGAAAAACCAATGCCAACTGTAAAAGGGGGGACAGCAGAGAACCCCACTCTACCAGATACATCGTTACCGAAGGTAAGTAACTCGTATATCTGATAGAGACATCTAGCCGCAGATTCCTTAACTTAGAATAGATACCACAGCCATACCCCAAAGGGGAGGTGGGTCTGCGAGAGAACAACAGAAAGCGCCAAGCATTTGAGCCGGCAACAGAGTGATGAAGAAGGCTGTGGCGGAACAGCCAGACAGCAACCCAAATAGCTCGGAAGAGCAAAAGATAACGGGATGCAAGACATCCCAAAAATGCCATAATGGTGCTACACCATACCTGTATAAGCATGAGAGGTAGAAACAGCACTAGCCAAATACCAGAAAAAGAGAGGAAGAAGGACCGCTCTCAGCGTAATGGCACACTATGTGAACACCGACCAAAGGTTGAGAAGAAACATGAAGAGATGCAACCAGAGCCTACCAGGCTAGTTCACGGAAGGAAGGCCGGAGAGGCTACAGCCAAGAGCCAAAGGTCAAGAGATAGAAATTAGCAATGTTTCTAGAATTGCAGGCGGAGACAAGAAACACGCCAAGTGCACACCCAGTCCCAAAAGGGGGAACAGGGGCAAACAAGAACCATCTTAAGCATGCTGATGCAGGCCACCACAGAAACCTGCGCAGAGCAAACAGCTACAGAGACCATAAGGTTGCGTAGCTAAAACAAGCATAAGGCTGCTCGACCAGGCCACGGTAAGACCAAGGTGAGAACCAACACACAAAATACAGATATGCAGGGTGAAGAACTAGGACGACCGACATTAGAAGAGCCGTCCCGTATGCCTAGCTGATACAATATAGCACAGCCGAAGGAAGGTGCAGCAGAGGCACCAAAGTACTAAGGCGTAGAAACGGAGGAATAATCGCAGAATTTCAGACCACACCCTTCGACTGGAAGGAAGTAACCTTTTTCCAGAAGAGAAAATCGTTCAGTAACTGAACACGAAGAAGGGAGCAGTGAAAAACCGGGCAACCACCCCAGGAAGCGCAATGCAAAATGGGGCCTTATCGGTAATGCCACGTGCATCACTGGAAAAGTCTCTGAAACATGGAGACATCGGACCAGACCTTGCAGCCTCGAAGAGAGGTGAAGAGTAGGAAGTAGAGTACCCATGGAACTGATATATATACCCAATTACAGATATATATAGCAAAAACATGTTAACTAGCCATGCCTCTGCACCATCGTTGTAGAGGAACACACCTGGTGCCGTAATGGCAGACGGAAGCTGCCGTTAAAGCGGGATGAACACCCTGAAAACCTCCGAAGGAGGAGAATGAAGCAAGATGACCAAGGACGTAAAGATGACGCCAAGGCACAACATTGAGCACCGTACAACGGCAAAGAAGAGCACCTGAGGACGCCTAGAGGTCAAAGGAACTCATAGGCCCAGTTGACATAACAGAGCTATATAATAGCAAAGAAGTACCCCACACGGAGTAAGTACACCCCAACAACGGGGAACACGTTTATAAGGGCAAGCCACAGTCAGAGGAACAATCTGTGGAACACTGCCACAGTAGGCTAACCGCCAGTTTAAAATGCATAATGCATCCAAAGGATGAGAAATTAAAGGGTAATCACCTCCAACCATGCAAAAGGAAGACCGGACGCTTATTATCAGCCTAAAACACAACACATCAAAAGGATGCTAAATGAAAAGGTAGCACACCAGAAGAAACACCTGAGAAACACAGGCCTGAGGGGGGGGGGGGGGGGGGGGGCGAAAGCCGACAAAGGGTAAATCAACAAGATATTTTGGGGGAAGACGCTATCCCGTAACCAAGAATGGCGCCGCAGGGCGACTGACCCAGCCACAGCCCGGCCTAAGGAATCAGCAGTATCCAAGGCGGAGCGGATTGTAAACTCAGCAAGGTCATGGCCATTCCCGGAGAAGATGAAGCAGGTCAACACGAGCGCCTTCAGTGCTGGTGGAAAGCAAAGACTCTGCAGAGTACCACAGGGCAGAGGTAGCCTGAGCCAGGACACACACAATTTAGTGACCGTAGGGCAGCACTAGTGGAGCTAAAAAATTTCCGACCCCATGACTCAAGCCATCTGGACTCTCGGGAAGGAGGGAGCAATAGCCGGGGCAAGGAAGGGAAGGCAGTTTGCAAAACAAACCCCTGCACGTCGGGATGCACAAATAAGCAGACCAGATCATGTGGAGCAGGACGGTCACCAGAAGCTGGCCGAACACAGGTGCCCAAAAGGGCATCATAAAGAGAAGCCTCAAAGTGCAGAAGCGGCTCCACATTCCCTGACCCATGGGGAAGGACATCAAGTATATGGTCCACACACAAGGGCGCCGAAGGGGGCTGCATGTTCAAAATCCAAGTGGCCAAAGAGACCACTCTGAGAAAAGCTGCACCAGTCTCAGTAGCCCTCCGAGGAGGGGTTAGTAGCTCATCAGTAGGTGAAGGATGTAAGCTAACCCTCCCAAGACAGTGTGGGTGACGAATGGGGGTCCTGATGAGGCTCTTGAGGAGGTGAGGAGCCTTCAGGATTCAACAATCAAGCGTTGATGCGGTGCCAAAACCAGTTTAGTAGGCGCTGACCGAGCTTTGACCGGCGCCGACTCGACGCCTGTCGAGTCGGCTCCGTCCGGCGCCGAATCCACGAAAAGCTCCCCTTACGAGGAAGAAGGCTCCAGAGCCGGGGATGCACACCGAGGGAAGAAGCGGATGCAGACCAGAGGAGGCGACAAGTTCACCTTCCGAAGAAGAAGGCGCCGAAGCTGGGGGGGACAAACCGCTGACGCCGCACCGGCGCCGCCTCAGCCTCAACCGCAACAGGCTTTAACCCTGGAGAAAGAAGTGGAGGCAAAGCCGGGGAGGCGAGTCTACGGCGCCGGTCTGGTGTTGCCTCGGCCTCCGGACAGGCGGCCGCCTGCCCAGAAGGCTGAGGTGTGCACAAAGCGACGCTTTGAGCACCAGCAACCATCTGCGACGCCACAGGGAGCCCCACGGGACTATGCGGTGAGGCAGGGGTGCAATGGCCTGTAGAGGGGACCCAGCAGGGCTGCACCCTGACGACGCCATAGGGATCGTAGAGGGGGATCCAGCCGGGCCGCGCCCTGACGATACCACATCTTCGACATCCCTGGAGGGCAAAGGCTCATGTGACACCGGAGGCTAACCCACCGGCGAGTCAGTCGGGGACCCCACAGAAAGGGGAGGCCCGAGGACGCACCAGGGACGGGAGAGGACCCAAGGGAGGCCTGCAAAGCCATGGCATAAGCCTCCATTTGGGCCAGAGTCACCCCCGCACCCGGATAGGGTGGATAGAGGGGGGACGACTGTCGGGGTCACACGTCCGGAATATTCCGGGAACCAGAGCCCCTGACAACAGATGAAAGGGAGGTCGAGGACCTCGGCGACCTGCGCTGCAACTTACTAGAAGTGGTGAACGACGGCCTCTGGCCCCAGAGGGCGATCGACGGCAAAACTGCGTCGAAGAGGTCATGGAACGAGACAACTCTAAACGGGACAGCCGTGCCGAAAGAAGCTTCATCCGGCGCTCCCGCCGGGACTTCGGCATAAGGTGTTGGCAGGCTTCGCAGTCCGTGGAGTTGTGGTGCTCGCCAAGACACCACATACAAATAAGATGCGGGTCTGTCGCAGACATTTGCCGCGAACAGGAAGTACAGGATTTAAAGCCTGACGGCACCCCACATGGTTCCAGACGCAAAGCATCAAAAAAGGGCCTGAAAACAGGCCAGAGGAACCGCACACTCGCGGAAAAGAAGGAAACTGACGTCAGCGCGCCGGGAAGGACTTATATGACCTCGCTGAAGTCACGTACGTGGATGAAGTCAGGGCGAGGTCGTGTGGCGCAGTCCTACGGCGCGCAGAGGCGCTGCTGCAAAAGGTTTTCCGGATCCAGTCTGACGCCTAGGGATATTCTAAGTTAAGGAATATGCGGCTAGATGTCTCTATCAGATGCAGCTTGGTTTACCAGATTATAACCTCTTGAATTACTAAATGAAAGGAGAACCACACAAGGTATATATAAAATATATGTATTTATTTCTGAACACTCTCTACTAACCTCTTTATGAAGTTAGAGAGCAAGGCACACAATAAAACAGTTATTAAACAACAGTAAATAGCACAATATATAATAGGCCACAGGGGGAGACCAAACCATATATTAAGAAAGTGGTATAAGAACCACGATTTGACTAGACAGTGCCTAGAGCACGTAGAATCGCTAGGACCCCAAGGAACCACCCAAGGTAGTGACACAGGAGACCCAAGGGGGACGCGTGCAGTGTGAGAACACAGGCACGAGCCCCGTACTATTCTATGGGAAAGTCGCGGTTGGAATAAGGACACTTATGAGAGGACTTTGACGGAATCCGTTTAGACTTAGGGGGTTCTAGGGCCAACACCCATGGGAGCACCGGAGTACTCGAGTTACCTCACCCAGGGAAGCCGGGTGCATAGGTGTCAAATGGGGTCAGGAATCGTTGTTGATTTCAATGGCGATCTGCTGCAAAGTTGTGCTGCCGGGAAGAAGAAAAGTGTCCGGTGTGATCCAAGCCTGGATCAAAGATCAGAAGAACCTGAAAGCAGAGGGGACAGAGTCTGGGTTACTTGCCAGTGACCAGGGGCACGATAGACGAATGCCCAACGATGTCAGGTGTTTCAGGTGCGAAGAGGTGAAGCTGGACTCTGCAGCCATGAGAACCAGGAGGCGTCGACGACGACCAGGAGCTGGAATTGAGCTGTCCCACGAAGGATGTCGAGTGCTGCGGTGCCGGTGCTCGGATTGAAACAAACAAGCCTTGGCAACAGCAACCCACGCAGGAATAGAAAAGATGCTTCGGTGCGGACCCGCAAGGTCCTGGGGACTCCCCAAGCGA
Organism: Triturus cristatus; assembly: GCF_964204655.1. Lineage (NCBI taxonomy): Eukaryota > Metazoa > Chordata > Amphibia > Caudata > Salamandridae > Triturus > Triturus cristatus. The sequence goes on along the minus strand of NC_140591.1, from coordinate 169,955,186 downwards.
TGGAGTGTCAGGGCAAGTCTGGAGCAACAAGGTAAGCCCAATCAGAGTTAGAGTGGCCTTCACAGGGGCCCACCAGTCGATGGACCAGGGATCGCGAAGGGACCTCGAGAGGAATCACACAATCCCAGCCCACGGGACACTCGGTGAGTGTAGGCCAATAATCTTCGGTGGAAACATTGCTCGGGGTGTGGACTACAAGTAGCACAAAGCACAGCCTCAAGGATCGACGAGAAGCATATGCACTTGCAAATGTGCACGGTGTCCAGGGGTTCCGGTTCCACGGTCCCCACGAGGGCTCCGGGTCTCAGCTTTGCTGGGAGCTCGGGTCGGCCTCTGGGAAGTCTCGGAACCCACCTCCTATGTTGCAAATTCTTCAGAGTCCGGCGGGAGCTTCGGAGAAGTAAACAGTTCAGATGCGTCTTAGGTGCCTGCCTTGTAGGGGAGTAACTCCTTTACTCAAAGGGAGATTCTTCGGTCATCTAGCGCCTTGTAGATCGTCGAAGTTCCAGGATTATGTATCAGAGTTTCGTCCAGGTAAATCTATAGTCCTATAGCCAGGGGTTCCTATCTTATACCCAAGGAAGGGGTGGGACAAACTCTAGGGACCCACCTATGGGATGGTGAGGAAAGAGGGGTGGCTACACCCATTTCCTTTGTCTAATTTCACGCCAGAGAAGGGGCTGGTAGCCGCTGCAACCGGTTTGAGCTGGACTATGCACAGGGACACCAAATGTGGCCCCAGTACAGACTTCAAAGCACTCATGGAGTGCACCCACCCAGCCCCAATACACTAAAGCCTGTCTGGGAGGTGGTTACACCTCCCTTTGACAGGAAACCTATTGTCCAGGCCTCCCCTGCCAGAGTTTCGTCCAGCAGCAGGAGAGCCGACTCGTGTCTGTGGCTGGCAGCATAGCATACATGTTGTGATGCCAGGGTCTGTTAAGCTGGTACCGGGTATACTGGTGCTGTCATGTTTCTCCCTCAAGAAGGGTGGGATCATACTCCCACACCTGTTACTGGTGTGGGGTATGATTCCAAGGTGTTTGACACCAAACACGACATGTTTCCATGCAGCCATTCCAAAGTTAGCATTTACCGCGAGGTTATAATGCACTTAAAGAGAATATGGTTTAGCTGCATCACAAACAACCCCGGAATAAAGGTTCCGAAAGCTGCAGAGGGGCTCTGCTCATGCATGGGCACCCTCTCACATGAAACCCAGCACCCTGCCTTCAGGATTGTTAAGGCCTGCCATAGGGGTGACTGATAGGTTTACATGTGCAGTGATATAGGTAACCTATATCTCAGTAAGGGGTGCATACACCACCTTACCCAGGCTGCAATAGCAGACCTGTGGTGTCATTTTGGAAGGCTTCCCAGGGGTGGCACAATACATGCTGCAGCCCCTGGTAGGCCTCTGGGGTACCTATGCCCTGGGTATATAGTATGCCATATACTAGGGACTTATAAGGGTACCCCAGAATCCAATCTGGAGTGTACCTAAAGTACTGGTAATCAATTTTAGAGAGGAAGCAGCTAGGCTGGGGTCCTGGTTAGCAGGGCCCCAGCCAGAATAAAGTCGAAAAACAGTGAAACATCAGCAAAAAGTGTGGGTAACTATAAGAAGCAGATGCTACTCTCCTACACCCATCTTCCGGGGAGGAATGAGACAAACTTGGAGCTGCACAATGCCACTTTGTAGCACACAAAAATCCTGCTATGAAAACTTTCGGATCCAGTCTGGCGCCTACAGAATATTTAAAAGGTAAGGAATCTGCTGTTTGAGGTATCCTCAAAAGCCAATATTTGTTAAATCTTAGCAATAGAGCAAACTGAGAAGCAGGTCCATGCACAAATTGTTTCTTTAGTTTCATTACTTACTGTGTGGCCGTCTAGTTCAGCAATTTTGTCAGGTGTTTCAAATCCAAAGTAATACATTCTGATAATCTGATCTGTGCTGCCTGTTGCCAAAAACATACCACCTAAAATTCAAGAACACACACAGTTTATATTTATATATGTGATCAACATTTCACAGAGACACTCTTAAAGTACATTAAAGGTTACAATGTCTATCATCAGTAATATTTCACATGTGCATGATTATGAAGCCCTGAATGTAATCAAGTGACAATGTCTTGGGATCAAAGGAAAACAACGCACTCATAATACTTCAACAGTACCCACCGAGTATCTTCATATGGGTTGGTGGAAGGTTAATCTCCTCCTATAGAATCTTTCATCTGGATAACCCTTGATGTGTGTACAGTTGGTTTAGGGGGCATAACTAGTAGAAATCTGTTAACTCTACAGTTTAGTTCTGGTTCATTCTAGATGATGTGAAAGTAAAATAAATTCAATTGTGCTAAAAAAAAAAAATCTTTGTTTTCAAAGATTAAAGCATAACCTCAGACACTAGACACTCAAACACATCAGTTACAATATTTTGCATTTGCATGGCACATGTACAGAGGACACCACATACAAAAGCTTCCAACAATGAGTTATCTGTTCTTTGCTTAAATCAAGTGGATGCATTTCCACCAGGGATTCAAATATTCTTATATTTCTTCACACAACCTCTCGATTTCTATACTGTGTCATTTGCTTTAGAGCACTAGTCTGTGCCACTCATCAAAGCTCCCAGAGAGTTTTTAATCTGCTACAATAGTGTTCAATGCCTCTCTTGGCCACCAAGTAGCCCACAGCAAATGCTAGCACACTCCAGGAGGTTGTCTAGCCTTCCATCACAGCTAGTACTGCTACTTTGGGTTCTAACACAATTGGGTATCCCAGCACCCCTCCCGTTATATGGTGTATATGTTTTCAGTATTGAGCAACCTCAAGACATTCCCCTATTGTATGGAAGAACACCTCCACCAGACGTTTTCAGTTGGAGTCAATGCTATTTGCCAGTCTCTAGCCGGGTTAAAATAGGCTCTACGGAAAGATTTAAATTTGGTCAGCATGAGGCAGGAAGGGACAACCGCAGTGTGCTGGCCCGCCTTTCACTCATCCATTTATAATCATCCAGCCTCCACAACTCTTGCTCCCATTTGTCCCATAGTGGTTTAAATGGTCTATTGTATTGTCTAATAACCTTTATATTCTATAAATACCCTTTATGTCAATTTGCTCCAAAGAAACCTTACGCTACAGGGGTTTCAATTCTGGAACAACCTTCAATTTGTCATGGTTTGCTACAATGCGAAGAGTTGAAAAATGACTTTTTATGTAGGGAGAATTATGTAGATATTTGCTCGAATGATTTACTGTGGACGTGTCCAATATTGACACTTTGTTTTTGAAAATTGCATGAAAACTCCTTTCTTAACTTTGCTATTAAGGCAACCACATTACATAATACGACGTGGTACAGCTCTATAGGTGGGTTGCTCATCATGGTGGTTAAGTCTATCCTATCCAGGTCTCCTTACGACAAATGCACACATTTGCAGCAAACTTAATTTAGTACTTATCCTCTGGCCCCCCTCTTCCCTCCCCACACTTCTAGCATCTGTCGCCCCTATAAAATTGTCCTCCCCGCCCAATTAACTAATATAACAAACCTAGTAACCCTTGAGGGCATTTAGCACCATGGGAAAGTGTGCATTTTGCCCTGCAATGCTTGCCTGGTATTATGACAGCATGTTGGGCATGACTGCGTTCTTACTTTTACACACAGATCACTTAATTCAGTCAGATTATATTTAAGGGGGTCCTGTGTATGTTTACCTCTGTGGCTGAAGAATAGCCTGTACTGCATGCTTTATCATTTGCCACACGCACTCCTGCCATCATGAGAATCCGTGGTGTACTCCCTCTCATTTTAGCCTCAAGCCCCTTCTACCCTCCCCAGTACAGCAACACCTCTGAGTCAAGTGACATCCTATTTGAGATGCATCTCCCATCCTGCATAGACCGAGGTCCTATATCATCCCTCTTAAACCGACACAGACTTTGCATTTTCACTCCCAGAGTTTTGTCCGCCTCAAAGAGCTTTCGGAGTGTACCACCGAGTGCTATTTGTTTTACAATGTCTGGGTTTTCTTCCTCAAGCAATGACCAGGTTTGCAGCAGTTTAAAAAACTGCACTTGACATTGAAAAACGACCATTAGTTTGGTTGGGCAGTGCAACATATTTGAGACCCATTACTCTCATTTTTTGGACTACTTGGGTATAGTCTGGGAAACTAAAAATCTTCTGTAAATGAAACAGAATTTCTCCTTTTAATCTATACGTTCTCAATGTTGTGTCTGCTCCTATAGTTTAAGAGTATTGCAATAAACAGAAAGGGATTTAGGATTGAATGGTCACTGCGCTCTATCAATCAGAAAGCATGGAGAGAGTTTATCCACAGGTAGGATGCCCTTCAGCCAAGTCGTAAGGAAAGATTCAGGGTTGGACCCACCCCTCTCTCAGAAGAGCAGATGAACCTCACTTTAATATGGTGGGATCTCCTTTCTGCAACCTCAACTTAAGCTGATGATACACTCAAGGTTCTTTTCAATTGCTGGACTGTAGTCTGTAGCTCCCAGACTGAGACGCCGCCCTCTGCTTCAGTCTACAGAGGATCAAGTCTATCAACCACTTTTCACATTTTGTCCTTGAGAGCGTATTTAGAGACCAGTATGGGTTAGAAAATGATTTCCGTTTAGGAGGAGGTATTCATCTATGCCAATGAGCCTGGAGTCTTTGGACACTGAGGTGACACGTTGGTGTACCTGCCCATCTTGCCTTGTTTTGGAGCAAGGCCCACTTTCTCTTTAGCCATTAGTGGATTGCAGGCAAACTTTCCTGACGACTCTGTGCTATAGTGACTATGCCACCAATGAGGTAATGGATTTGGATCCCCCTAAGAAGAGTAACATACTGTCCATTATGGTGTCATTGGTGATTCACAGAGTGTAGTTGATATTGACACACATCCCCATAACCACTGGCAGCATAAGCAGTCAGGCAGATCCCAGTAGCCAAACAAAGACTTATTTGGACTTGGCTAAGGGTGCCCAATTTGTTATTGCTTGCACACACTCACACTGCCTGCTAGATTTGAATAAACCTCCTTTGTGGGGCACCTGTTCTGTTGGGCCAAGTGGCAGCACAACTTCCACCTGGGCGTCCTCCTTCCACTGAATGGATTCTGAGCATTGGCCATCCCCTCACAGCTTGATACTTCATCTATGTAGCAGTGGTTCCTTTGTCCCGGTGTTGAACTTTGTCAAAACAGTTCATTTTAGATCTGGTTCATGAGCAGGTTCCAGTTCAACTCGGACATATCAGAGGTCATCACACACTCCAGCATCCATGAGGGAGTAATGCTTAAGGGACTCCAATATTCCGTCCCACACCCAATCAGTAACCAGTGGCTTAAGGAAACCAGAGATTCATTCTTCCTGGGTCTACATCCACCACGCAAATTAAGTCTCCAGCTGCCCCCACACTCCTGATTGTCACTACCTAGGCTCCAATCTAATGAAGGAAGGTCTTCTAGGACCCAGAACCCACCTGGCACAGTTCATCCTCTACCCTATCACGCCAGTAGAGGCATTGTTACAAAGGTAACTGAGAATACCATCTCCTAAGATTCCTCCTCAAATCGAGAACAATGAATGAAGAGCAAGGTTTTACAGAATGAAAATAAGTGAAAGAGCCTCAGCCCACATTTTACTAATTGTTTATTCCAAAAGGTTCAACATTGGCCTCAATGTTATACAAGTCAGAAAAAGTGTGTGAAGGGGAGAGTGGGACAAGATGCCAGAAGACCGATCATGCAAACCTGCTTCACCATTTTTGCTGAAGGCTAACTGGAGAAGCATTCAGTCTTCACTTGCTAAGGGCTTTTCAGCTGTTCTCCTAGTGCAGATAAGAATAGGAGACTTGTAATAAGAAATATATTGTCTTAATCCAAAGAATACAAAAAAATACAGCATATCACAATCCGCATGAATAAAAAGAAAAAAACAGTCGTTAAAAATTACCGGGCATATATAAGTCCAGATCTATGATAAAAAAAAATGCTAAACTCAAGAGACTAACACTTAATAAACTTAATCTAAAAATTCTATTCGTCTTATAATTGCACTACTATTTTGTATTGAAAAACAGTATCTAACAGAATCTTAATTTTGCCTCGTCAGAAATCGTGCGAAGGTTAATTTTTCTTAAATACAAACGTATAGGGCAAATACATAAAATGTACAAAAATGTTTCAGTTGCATCTCCGCAAAGTCGACAAGTGATTTTTCCTTTAAGCACGGGATTCCACTTCCCATCAAATTCATCAATGGGACTATAGAACAGCTTTAATCTTAAGAATTTCATTTTAACGTAGCCAGGCAGATTTGCCACTAGATCATCTCGGTTCCGTTAGGCGAGAGTTTCAGAAACTAAGTCAATGTGTCTGTACTGCTGTAACTTGGCCAAGTCGTTCCTTCCTCTGTCTGCTAGTTAAAACCCTTTGAAGCAGATATTTTCAGGCCAGTCGGTTTAACTTTGCGAGCGACTATAGATCAGGTAGGTTATATGCTTATAGAGCCTTTTTTAAAGATACAACATTCAGTTCCATATCCTTGCGCGATGTTTTCTTTAGTTCCTGATGAATTAAGAATTTTAAGGTTGACGGACTGTCCCTTGCACAAGAACAATTCAAACTGCTTCTGTAGTGAAGTGGCCTTAGAGTTTTTAGAGTCAGTTCTAGCCAGATGACACAGTGTGGAGTGGCTGTGCGGAGATATAGACGATTATGTACACACTGCATACAAGTTTAATCGAGATTAGCTATGACCTTGTTGTTAAAAACATGCGATGCACAAAGTAAGTGTAGGAAAGTAGGATCTGTTTTCATGGTTACTCCCACTTTTTGCTGGTGTCATTCTGTTTTTCTGACTAGTCTGACTGGCATCCTGCTAATCAGGACCCCAGTCACTGTGCTCTCTCCCTAAATTGGACTTGGTAATTACTTTTGGGACATTCCTAATTGGCTTCTGGTGTACCCTTCTAATGTATATGGTACTAAGGTACCCAGGGCATAGGTACACCAGGGGTCACCCATGGGCTGCAGCATTTATTGTGCCACCCATGAGAGACCAATAAAACTGACTACAGGCTTGCCGTTGCAGCCTGTGTGATCTTGTGCTAGCAACACTCACAACAGATATAAGTTTCCTTATATCTGAGGTCACTGCACTTAAAACCTGTAAGTCACCCCCAAGGTAGGCCTTTCAATCCTGATGGCAGGATGCGTGGTTATAAGTGAGAGGGTGCCCTGCTTAAGCAGGACACTCTCTACAATCCTAGGAGTCAATTCACCTGGTTTTTTAAATGAGGTCAGCCATTTTAGACATATGGTGGACATCAAGTCAATTACGAGATGTCTAATTATATATTGGCTGCACCGAAACCGGTCATGTTTGGTATCAAACATGTTGGAATTCTACTCCAACGGATTAAGGATCCTGTGTTCTTGGGGGTCCTCTAGGGAGCCCCCCTTTATTTTCGGTACCAGCCTTTTCAGGGTCTAACAGCAAGCTAGTGCTGCTGCCGACCACAGACACAATACTGCCCTCCTGCTGATGAAACAAGCTCTAGCAGGGGAAGGTGGAATAATAGGTTTCCTGTCACAGGGAGGTGTTACCTCCTCCCAGAGGGGACTTAGTGTATTGGGCTGGGCAGGGGACACTTGCCAGTGCCACCAGACTGCTTTGAAGGGCACATTTGGAGGCCTCCTTGCATACTCCAGTTGAAACCAGTTCAGTGAGCCGCTCTGGCACAAAACTGTACAAAGGACATGGGAGTATCCTCCCCTCTGTCCAGTCCCTCCTCTGGGAGGGAACCCTGAATCGCCCCAACCCTTTCCCTAGGGTACTTAAGGGCTTACCTGTGGGTGGCTCTACAGATTGGTCATGGGACAAGATTCCGATTGAAACCACTTCATCTTCAACCGTCTGGGCACTTTGGACTTCCAGCATCTCCTGCTAGCAAGATCTTCACCCTCACCGCATCCTCTGCACCGTGGGCCTGCATTCTTGGTGAGCTACTCGATGTCCTCTTGCGACTCCTGTCACTTTGGCCTGTGAGTCCTCAGAGGATTTTCTATGGCTCCAGTGGGCTCCCCTGCTTGCTCGGGCCAGCTCTGACTCTCCTGCACTTGGTGAGTCCCTTGGACACCTTGCTGGTCCCGACCCTGCACCTTCTTCATCTGTTGCTGCCAGACACCGACCCCCTGGCTCTCGACTTCTGATGTGGGACAGCTCGTGAACAGCTCCCTGGTCTTCCACAGCGTCACCTGGTTCTCACAGCTGCAGCGACAAGGTCTCCGTCAAATCTCCTGCATTTTCGTTCATCGGTGGTCATTGGTCTTACGTGACTCCTGGTCACTCCTGAGTGGCATACACTCTGTCCCCCCTGTTTGCAGGTACTTCTCTTCAAGAATCAACTCTTAGATTCCACCGAACTCTTTAAACTTCTTTGCCAGCAGCATCTTCACTGAAGTCCTCCATTGTGGTCTATGGTGGATTCAGACGTCACTTCACACCTAAGCACATGGCTTCCCTGGTGTAGGTAACCTGGTTCCTGGGGTATCCACGGGTGGAGTGACTCTCCAACCCTCCCAACTTCCACAGGGTTTCTTCAGGGTCATCTGGGAAGAGTCCTTCTTCTTGAATACTGCAACTGTGAATTCCCCATTGTTTCCACTCTGGACACGGCCTCCGTGGAGTTCCTGGGTACTTATCTTGGGTGGTTCCTTGGGCCCCCGGTTCTTCTAAATCTTCTGGGTCCAGTCTTGACTTCGGTCGCGGATTCCATTCCACTTAATAACTATATGGTTTGGTCTCCCCCTGGCGACCACTGTATATTTGTGCTACTTTCCTGTTACTATTGAAGTATTGTGTGTATTGTGAGGATATCTCTGGGTAGGAGATATACCAATGTGTTGGTGAGTGTTTATACTAAATACATATGTTTATAACTACACTGTGTGGTTCTTTTCATTTAACCTACACTATATGATTAGTACTGGTAAAAACTGCTTTATACTCCTTCTGGGCTAAGCGTGAAGGCTGCTCTCCACAGCTACCACTTAGAGAGCATTCTATGGTGGTCGAAGACCACTAAAATCACCATAAGGGTTGCTTGGATTAGTGCAGGATGCTTCACTTAAATAAGTGTGCGACATATACAAAGTCAGTCTCCTACAGTAAGTAAGGAATAAGTTTCACGTTTAGTGCTTTCAATGAAGATTTGATTACGCTGCCTCCAAACAGGATGGAAAATGTTATGATAGATTTATATCATAGTTGACTTCAGCTTTCTTGTGGATAAGAGGAATGTTCACAACAGCTTACTGTCAAATGTAATTCCAACGTACTAATATGGATTGACTATTTCGATTGAGGAATCTCCTAAGACCCACAATATGGACTTGGTTTTCTTTGCAAAGGTCATAATTTTGTTTTTTGACTGGAAAGAATAGGAGACCATGCTAATATATTGCACACTAACTTTATCATTGGAAGCGGGTATGAATGTGTGCACCAACTTTGAAACTCAAATTCGGCTTTTCTTTTGTTGCAGAGTTTAGCTTAGTAAGCTAGTAGGATGGGGTTGATACAAAGCTGAACAGTCAATATATTGGAATGTATTCTTCTGTTCACATTACTCAAAAACGTTCCAACTAATATTGCGTTTGTTTTTATTACAGTTAAAATTAGTATTCTGTGGATAAGGATAGGACTTTAATTTCAAAATTAATCTTTCGTTTCCTACTGTTCTTAGAGAGTCTTTACAATGAAAGAAGGTAGGGTGCCCTCTGTGATATTTCACTAGGTTGGTTGTTAGCTGCAACGCAGCTCTCTCAAGTGCTGGTCAGTGGGTTGCTGGGCAATTGCAGTCCAAATGGCTTTCAGTCTTGGGTTGGTACATCAAAACATCTTTAGTGCCACTGGGTCTAGAAAGCCTATTTCCTGGGCCATGTTCTAGTCACTGTAGAAAATATATCAGCTATGGCTATTGGTGTGTGGAGGTTCCCATACTGGAATAGAGACAATAACTTTCCACCGCTTGACTGGCAGATCTGCACTCTGCCCAGGTATTGCTGCAGCATTATTATGTAGCCAGGCCATATGGTCCAGGATGACTGCCCGAGACCATCTGAGTCTCCATATTGGCCTGTGATGCAGCTTGTGGTTCAACATGCTAGAACTGTCCCAGGATCACTGCTTTCTTTTGTTCCAGCAGAGATGTCTAAAGTTCTTGCAGAAACAACAAGTCAATGGAGGGAATGCTTTAATTGATCTCAGTCACTGGTTTTCACTTAGGGCAGCATTCCGGACCACTGTTTTTCACCCACTTTACCATTTAAAATAGAAACCTACCTTATGAAAATTAGTCTTGGTAACGGCCATGCACAGTCCGCTGAATGCTGCAAGTGTCATGTTGCAGATGCAGACCTCATGCACATGGTGTGGTCATGTAGACACGTTGCAAGTTACTGGAGTGAGGTTTTCTTCCGATTGGCCCAAATGGTGGACACTCATTCCACTCCTTGCCGTGTTAGGATACGCGCAAGATGTACCGAAAAGCATCAGACAGTTCACTGCAATGGCCCTATTGTTTGGCCAAGCAATGAGATTGCTTTACACTGGGGTGGGAAAGACCCACCCAGGGTCACACAGTGGCTACACAGCATGACATATTGTGACACCAACAGTGTATTGTTTGCTTCACTCAAGCCACCAAAGTCTAGGCCCAAAGATATATGGCATTCCTTCCACAATTTAGTACTTTCAACAGAGGAAGCCCCCTAGACCATGCATACTGATGTGACACACCCCGTTTTCTCTGCAACATACTCTTGTAGCTCCTCCCCATGGGACCCACCCGCGATGCCTGACCACGCACATACCACAACACACCTTTGAAGACCTGCCACCTCCCTCCTCCTTCCACCCGCCCATCCCCAGCCTTCCTTCCCCCAGAATCTTAAATAGGTTACTGCCTCCACTACACTTTATACTTAAATGGTGTCTATTTGTATTATGCGACTAACTGGGCAAGTTACTTACTTTTGGTAATGCCTTATCTGGTATAGACAGAATCTAGCAGCAGGCTCCTTATCTTAGAATCCTACCCAGGTGCTAGACTGGATACAGAAATTCTTTCAGCAGTACCTCTGCATATCGGTAGAGGGTGTCAAGTGACTCCGCAGTAACGTTGTCCCCGATTGTGACGTCAACAGAGTCCATATAAGCCCCCCCCCCACTCCCCCCCCCGGACACACTGGCTTCAGTTTTTTGTGTGTGCCCATTTCCGTGCCAACAAAGCAGTGCCACTTAGAGAAACAGTCTCAGGAAACGATGTGCCAAAAAGGGGAAAAATCTTGTAACAACAACTACCAATAGAAAGAATTGCAGTAGAAAGCAAAGTGGGGATATAGGAGACCACAGGCCCCTCAGTTCACAGACTGAGGAGCAGTGGTGGTTCCTCAGTGAGGGCGTTTGGATATCGCCACCCTCATTATTTTTCCCCAGGCAGCTGTGAGCAGCGCTGTGTGAAAAACGAAAAATATGTGTAATAAGGAATATGCTACTTACCAGTATGCATCTGTTCTTGGCATGTAGAGCTGCAGATCTACACACTTGTGCATAGATCGCCATCTGGTGTTGGGCCCGGATGTTTGCAGTTTGTTTTTCCTCTTGGAAAGTTCTTTGGAAGTCACGAGGTCGGTGACTCCTCCTTTGGATCGTATTGCGCATGGGCTTCGGCTCCATCCTTAGATTGTGTTTCGCCAGCAGGGAAAGATGGAGCGTAGTAATAATAGTGAAGATGCCCATGTGTGTGTATCTAAATAAGATTGGAACAGATACAGGTAGCCGGGGAGGCGGGTGGGCATGTGTAGATCTGCAGCTCTACATGCCAAGAACAGATGCATACTGGTAAGTAGCATATTCCGTTCGAGGCATATGAGCTGCAGATTACACACTTGTGCATAGATTATATAGCAGTTCCCAACCCTAGCGGCGACCATCTGTATCTGTTGCAGTGGTTTGAAATAATGTCTTGAGTACAGCCTGGCCCACACTAGCTTGTTGCTTAGTTTGCACATCTACACAATAGTGTTTAGTGAAAGTGTGCGGTGTTCACCATGTAGCTGCTTTGCAGATATCTAATGGGATGTTTCCTAAGAATGCCATGGAAGCCCCTATTTTTCGTGTAGAATGGGCTTTAGGGGGAATGGATAGCGTTCGCTTTGCTTTGTGGTAGCAGATTTGAATGCATTTTACAATCCACCTAGCTATCCCTGATTTTGAGATGGGGTAGCCTTTGTGTGGTGGAGAGAAAGAGACAAACAGTTGTTTGGTCTTACGGAAAGGTTGTGTTCTCTGGATGTAGTAGAGTAAGGCTCGTTTGACATCTAGTGTGTGAAGAGCCCTTTCTGCAACGGTCTGTGGTTGCGAGAAAAATACTGGTAGTTCTACTGATTGGTTTAGGTGAAAAGGAGAAATTACCTTAGGGAGGAATTTTGAGTTGGTACGGAGAACAACCTTGTTATGGTGCATTTGGAGAAAAGGTTCTTGAATGGTAAGTGCTTGCATCTCACTGACCCTTCTAAGGGAAGTGATGGCTACAAGAAAAGAGGTTTTCCATGTTAGGAATTGTAGTTCACATTTGTGCAGAGGTTCGAAGGGAGGCCCCATTAGCCTTGTGAGAACGATGTTTAAGTTCCACACAGGTGAGGGTGGCACTCTGGGGGAATTATTCTTTTAAGGCCTTCCATGAAGGCTTTAATGGTAGGTACTCTAAAGAGTGATAGATGTTGCCTGTTTTGTAGGTAAGCTGCAATAGATGCGAGGTGTAGTCGAATGGACGTATAGGCTAGATTGCACCTTTGTAGGTGGAGTAAGTAGCCTATGATGTGTTGAATGGACACGTCCAGTGGATTGATGGTGTTGTTATAGCAATAAACAACAAAACATTTCCACTTGGCGGCGTAGCACGCTCTAGTGGTAGGTCTTCTAGCTTCTCTGATGACGTTCATACAGTCAGAGGGAAGATTTAGGTACCCGAAATATAGGATTTCAGGAGCCAGATCGCAAGGTTGAGCTGAGCTGGGTCCGGGAGTCTGATCTCTCCATGGTTCTGGGTTAAGAGGCGTGGAGAGAAGTGTCATTTTTGGTGCGGTACTACAGATAGTTCCAGCAGTGTGGTATACCACGGTTGTCTGGCCCACGTTGGAGCTACTAGGATTAGTGTGATGGAGTGTTGTTGTAGTTTGCGCACCACTAGTGGAATGAGTGGGAGAGGCGGAAAAGCGTACGCAAATCTACCTGACCAGTTCATCCATATCTCATTTCCTTTGGACAATGGGTGTGGGTATCTGGCGGCGAAGCTTGGGCATTTGGCGTTTTTGTGGGTGGCGAAGAGGTCTATCTGTGGATGTCCCCACATTTGAAAGTACGGGTGAAGAACTTGAGGGTGAAACTCCCACTCGTGGATCTGTTGTGTCTGTCTGCTGAGCAGATCTGCCACTGTGTTTTGGACTCCTGGGACACGCTGAGCTAGGAGAAAGATTTTTTGGGGTATGGCCCATCTCCATATGCTCTGTGCTAGTTGAGAGAGCTGTGGAGAGTGTGTGCCGCCTTGTTTTTTAATATAGTACATTGCTGTCATGTTGTCTGTGCGGATCAGGACTGCCTTGCCTGAAATCTGGGTTTGAAAAGATTTTAGGGCTAAGAAGATTGCTAGTAACTCCAGATGGTTGATAAGGAGTAACTTTTGTTGAGGTGTCCATTTGCCCTGCATGGTGAGATGTAATAGATGAGCTCCCCAGCCGGAGAGCGATGCGTCCGTTGTCAGTACTATTTGAGGAACCGGGTCCAGGAACGGTCGACCTTTGGAAAGGTTTGTGGTGTTCCACCACTGCAGAGAGCGATGGGTGCAACCGTCTACCAACACCAGATCTGTTAATTGACCCTGGGCCTGGTTCCATTGTCGCGCTAAGCACTCTTGGAGAGGACGCATCTGGAGTCTTGCGTGAGGTACTATGAAGATGCAAGAGGCCATCATCCCTATTAGTTGCATAAACACTCGAGCTGGAAGGGAGTGTTGTGCTATGAATTTTGTGCGTAGAGCCTGAATGCTTGCAATCCTGGCAGGATTGGGGTAGGCTAGCGCTCTTGAGGATGCAATGGTAGCACCGAGGTATTGTTTTATGTGGGATGGTTGTAGATGGGACTTCTCGTGGTTTACTGTGAAGCCCAGTTGGTGGAGTAGCTGAATAGTGGTGGACGTGTGTTGTACACACTGATTGTATGACCTGGCTTTTATCAGCCAGTCGTCTAAGTATGGGAAGACGTGAATGTGTCGTCTTCGCAAATGTGCTGCCACCACTGCTAGGCACTTGGTGAATACCCGTGGCGCTGCTGTGACTCCGAACGGGAGCACTTTGAATTGGTAGTGTTGTCCGTCCACTACAAATCTGAGGTACTTCCTGTGAGCTTTGTGTATTGGAATGTGGAAATAAGCGTCTTTTAGGTCTAAAGTGGTCAGGAAGTCGTTTTGGGAGAGGAGCGGAAGTACCTGCTGAATCGTCACCATATGAAAATGGTCTGAGTGTATGTATGCGTTTAGGGGCCGGAGATCTAGGATGGGTTGAAGAGTCTCATCCCTTTTTGGTATGAGAAAATATAGGGAGTAGACTCCCATATTTTGTTGGTTGGTAAGAACCTGTTCTATTTCCTGTTTCTGTAGGAGGGAGATTACCTCCTGCTTTAGGAGTATTTGATGTTCTTGTGACATTGGGCGTTGTCTGGGTGGAATGTTTGGGGGGGGGGGGGGGGGGGGAAGGGGGGTAGATATTAGTTCTAGGCAGTAGCCTGACCGAATTATTTGTGTTACCCATTTGTCTGAGGTGATGGTAGCCCAAACAGGAAGGAAATGTTGGAGTCTGCCCCCGACCGGAGTGGAATGGTCTGGGGGGAGCGGGGGAAAAGTCATTGTGTAGGCGGTGTGGCAGAGCGGGCGGTGTTTGTTTTGCCTTTGCCCTTGTTATTGTTACCCCTATAGTCGCCTCTTTGATCACCCCTTGTGAAGGTGGACTGAGTAGGGGATTTGTATGAAGTGGACACGGTG
Organism: Triturus cristatus; assembly: GCF_964204655.1. Lineage (NCBI taxonomy): Eukaryota > Metazoa > Chordata > Amphibia > Caudata > Salamandridae > Triturus > Triturus cristatus. The sequence goes on along the minus strand of NC_140591.1, from coordinate 169,940,053 downwards.
TCTGAGGAGTAGCCTCTAGACGTACTTCGAAAGGAAGAGCGGCGAAAGGAACGTCTAGGAGGGTGTGACTGTAAGGCTCCCATGGATTTTGCCGTATCAGTATCCTTTTTCATTTTTTCTAGGGCCTCATCTACTCTTGGGCCAAATAGATGTTCTTGGTCAAAGGGATGGTTAAGGATGGAGGCTTGTACCTCCGGTTTAAACCCTGATATTCTTAGCCAAGCATGGCGACGGAGGAGGACGCTGGTATTGATGGCCCTGGAAGCTGTGTCTGCTGCATCTAGGGCACAACGTATGGAGGTATCAGTAATAGTTTTACCCTTCTGAATTAGTTTGTTGGCCCTAGCTTTATATTTTTCAGGGAGGTGGTGCATTATGCTTTCTAACTCGTCATAATGTGCCCTGTCATATCTGGCCAATAGCGCTTGAGTATTGGCGATAAGCCATATATAGGCCGCTTGTGATGCAGTACGCTTTCCAGATGCATCCAGTAGTTTTGACTCTTTGTCAGGTGGTGGTGCGTCGCCTGACGCCTGGGATTTTGCCCTTTTACGTGCGGTGGATACCACTAGAGAATCTAGTGGCGCTGGCCCTCTGATGTAGGAGGGATCTGTGGGGGCAGATTTGTATTTTTCTCGATGCGCGGGTTAATGACCCTGGCCCTAACTGGGTCCTTAAAAACTTCTGGCGCATGCTTTACCACTCCTTTGAGCATAGGCAATATGGAGGTGGACCTATGTGTGGTGTCGAATGTATCGAGGAGGAAATCTTCCTCCACGGGGTCGGTATGCAAGTCTACCCCGTGATAGTGTGCCGCCCTTTGCAGTAAATGGTTGAACCCCAATGAGTCTTCTGGTGGAGATGGTCTGGAAGGGTAAAGATCGTCTTGTGGGACGTTGGGGATATCAGGGATATTGTAATCGTCCCATGGGTCTGGGGATCCTGTAGGGGTGGGGTCCCCTATGGGTAGGTCCTGGGGCACATCCCCTATGTCATCATATGGGTCCCCCTGATCATCATCGTGTGGAGAAGGGGTCGGAGAACGTTGAGGTTGGGGTGGAGAAGGGGGGGGGGGGGGTGGAGGTGGGGAAGGTGGAGGAGGTGGGGAAGGTATTCTGAACGGAGAGGTAGCAGAGTCCTTCCTCTTTGGAGGTGGAGGTGGAGCAGGCTTCTCTAAATGTCTCTTTTTGGTAGAGTGTGTCAAATGTCCAGTTTTTGGATCCTTGGTGGGTGTTTTTTGCAAGGGATCCGGTGTAAATAGGTCTGGTGAGGTTGTTCGGTCCGTCGGCGCCGGGGCCGTTGGCTTTTTAGGCTTTTCCGTGCCGGTTCGTTGTTTGGAACCCGGTTTGGGAACCTCCGGTCGCTTGGTCGGCGCCGAGATGGGTTTCGGCTTCAAAGCGTCGGTGCCGGTGGCCTTGTGTGCTTTGGTCGGTACCGAAGGCGGTGTCGGTACCGAAGAGCTGGGTTACGACCCCGAGTGCTTCGGTGCGGGGCTCGGTGTCGAGATGGAGGCCGGTTTCTTTTGCGGTGCCGAAGCGTGTTTATCAGCACCGACGGTAGGCTGGCTCGAGCCGCCGGAAGGCTTGCTTGGCTTCTTTACCAGGCCTGAAGGTGCGGTGTTGAAAGCCATGTCCTTGGTCTTGCCTAGGCCCAGAGGCGAAGGCGTGACCGGAGCCTTTTTCGGTGCCGGCAAGGGTGTGGGGGGGGGGGGGGTGGGGGGGGGGGATCAGTACTCACGACCCTCTGCGCCGGGGTGATGTCCTCCACATCTGAGTCGTCGGCTTCGGAAGCGCTGACGAGGCCCTAGTCGGTGTAATGCTGTTCAGGAGCGTCGAGGCTTTCTCCGAAGATGTCGTCCGGAATCGTCGAAGAGTGTACCATGGTTCTTCTGGCTCTCCAGTCCCGAATAGTCTTTTTGGACCGGAAGGACTTTCACGCCGGACAGTCTCGAGCCTCGTGTTCAGGGGAGAGGCAGAGATTGCATACCTCGTGGAGATCGGTGTGGGGAAATTTGGACCCACATCGAGGGCACTTTTTAAATGGAGTCCTTTCCATTAGCCAGGACCGGAGCTTGGAGAGGCCCGAAGGCCGACGACGACTGGAACCGAAGGTCTGTGCCGATGAGAAGGCGCGTCGAGTGGGGAGATCGCGATCGAAACAATACCGCGATTTGGGTTGATGATTGCTCGTCGATCGTCGAACTGGAAGCTGTTCGGAACCGGAGCGCGAAGATTACATCCGAGCCTGATGGCGGAAAAAAACAATCTGAGGATGGAGCCGCAGCCCATGCGCAATACGATCCAAAGGAGGAGTCACCGACCTCGTGACTTCCAAAGAACTTTCCAAGAGGAAAAACAAACTGCAAACATCCGGGCCCAACACCAGATGGCGATCTATGCACAAGTGTGTAATCTGCAGCTCATATGCCTCGAACATATTATTAATAACTTTAATATGTGTAGTGTTTACTTACACTTATCACACAGCTCTCCCACGGCAGTCAGAACACAGTCTCAGCAGCCGGCGATCACGTGTCGCATGTCATTACATCTGCCTGGGCTTCCCAGCTTAGGGAAAAGTCAGTCAGGGAGTGCAGTGTAAACAACTGCGCATATCGGTTGGTCGGTGCCTTTCCCTGACCAGCCAGACATGCAAAGTTTTCAGTACTCTCGCCTCTAGAATGAAGGAGCCGGGGGGAGGGGTGTGGAAGCCGCATCCCCCGGTCTCCTGATGAGCGGCGAGTTGTCCTGCCCTGGCCAATCCAGGTGTTTGGCTGCTTTAGCGTCTCTAGGCAAAGAATGCAGAGCCAGAAGGAATGGACATGTCCACGGGACTCGGAGCATATTCACCAATTACTGCACAGCTTTATTGTGAAACCGTGCACTAGCTCTCAGCTTCTCTGTCTCTCCCCCTCCCCTCTGCATAGGTATACGCCATTACACACGACAACAGGGAGTGTGTAGAGAGAGAGCTGAGAGGAGACCTTCCGGCCTGAGCTCGCCGTAGTGGTGGTCCCTTCCCTGAGCCGATGCCAGGCCTCGCACACAACTTCATCAAGTTGGCGTTGGCTGGGCAATGTGCGTTTGTGTCGTAAAGATTTGGATCAGATTGAGACAAGTGATGTCACGTGAGTAGATGTTCCATCATGTTGGGCTCTCCATTTTTTACCCTCAGTGTGTAATAGAACAAAACCTTAACTCTGCAATAGTACCAGTCTCAATCGCTTTGAAGTTATATGGGTTGTGTACAGTACACCCTATCACTGCCTTTAATATAACTTCAAAGAGACCCGTTTTTCTTGGAGCGCTTTACATGAGCACCAGTTACCAGGACATATTATGTGTCTTGGTAACTGGTGCTCATGTAAAGCGCTTCAAGTTTGCGCTCTAATAAAACTGAAAAACAAGTCTCTTTGAAGTTACATCAAAGGCAGTGATGACAGGTTATACAGTACAAACCGTCAAAGAAAACAGGAGAGTACCCCGCCATATGAAGGTATACAAGGGTCAAAACAAGTGAAACAAACTGTCCCCGACAACCTCAGTACAATGAATAGTTAAGTCTGAGCACCACCATGACAATCTCTGAAGCGGCATAAGGCCGAGTTAGCATGTGCGCCACAAAGGGAGGTGCCATCAAAAGGCATGTCAATTAAAGTACTTCACACAGCCTCAGAAAACCTGGAAGTACGCAACAATGCACGGCGACGTAGAGCTATGAAAGAGGCCATAGCCCGACCAACAGAATCAGTGATATCCATATCACAGCAGAAGCTAAGAGTGGTAGCTTGCTCCTCATCATGTATCAGGGGAACAAGAGCATTCTGGGCTTCCTTTGGTAGGGAAGCCAAGAGGCATTTCATGGAGTACTACAAGGCCTGGAGAAGCTAGCGAGGACACAAGAAGTGTTCAGGGAGCACAGGGCAGTGCTAGAACAATACGCTTGCCATTAGTGTCAAATATCCAAAACAGAGAAAATCAATTTTTTGGGTGGCCGAAGCAGCCTGAACCACAAAGCTCCTAGTAGAGGGGTGTCTGAGGAGACAGGAGGGATTCCCCCGGGGCTGAGCAATGTCTGTGAGAAATAAAGCGATCCACAGGAGTGTCCAGTTTCAGGTTTAGCCAAAGCACCCAGTAGGATATCTAAAAGATAGTCACTATAAGGAAGTACAGGCTCAACGTTCGGCTGGTCAGGATGTAGAACACCAAGTAAAGGGTCTGTTGCCAACATGTACCTACCTGAAACACCCCTAAATCTAGTATTTAGGGGCAACTCTGAACCTTGCCTCCTAAGACGAGAAGAAACAAATAGAATGACTGAAGAGCCGTGCAGAAGGAAGAAGGAGGAGGACACCAACTGACTTGGCCCCTGCCGTACCGGCCTATCCTCACCTCTACCTGCTAAAGCGAAATCCCGGTGTATCCTGCAGCCAGCAGCCCCCCAGAACCCAGAGGACCTGCCCCTGCCTTCCCCAACAAGACTTTGAGTCTCCCGTGAGCACCAGGATTTGCTCGCCAACAGACTTTGGCGCTGGCCAAACCTAGGAGTCTGCACCACTCTGGACGCGACGCCCACTGCCCGAGTTTGAGTGGCCCAACACTACGAGGAGGTCTCCCTGGGATCTGGTGATTCCTGACCTGCCTCCAAGTCACCCAACGACACCTGCAGCCTCTTTCTAGAGGATCCCCCCCCCTACCGCGACTGGAGACGGTAAGAAAATCCAGAAGCTAAAAGAAACCCCTGCACCCGATGCCCCACGGCCTTGGGCGGACCAACCAACGGTGCCCTGGCATCCCACGACATCCCCTTACCTCTCCAACCGGTGGCTGCCTCCAGAAGATCTTCGTTCAGAGTCTGAAGTGTTTGTTGAAACAGGCAAATCCCCATTGAAACAGGACACTGACGCCAATACAGCACTCTGCACCCGTCTGCCCCTGTGCCACTGTGGGTGCACTTTGGGTGCTAACTTGAACCCCCCCCTGCCCTGAGTTTAACCCTAGGAGCATTGCTCCCTCAACCTTGTGCCCTGCCAGTGAGCAGCCACCAACCGGAGGCCCCCTATCCCCCATTGGATAACACTGGGCCTCAGCACTCTGTACCCAGCAGCCCTAGTGTAGCTGATGGTGATTTCTTGTGTAATGATATATCTATAAGAGACATTAGTTAGTGATAGATTCCTTACCTTAGAATATCCCCAGGCATCAGACTGGATCCGGAAAGTTTTGCTAGAAGTACCCCTGCGTGTCAGTAAGTGGCGTCGTGCGGCTCGGCATCCGTCGCTGGCGTCGTAAGCACCGAGATGACGTCACGGAGACTACTTAGGCGCCACCTATGCGCGCTGACGTCATGTTTGTACACGACTTTCCGCGCCAGGAACGCAGAGCAATGCAAGAAACTGACCACAGGTGCCAAGAAACTAGGGCCCTTAAAGGGATGACCTTAACCCTAGAAATCAGTTTGCAGAACGGGGAGGATGGGTGGGGCGGTAAGGAATCTATCACTAACTAATGTCTCCTACAGATATATCGTTACACAAGCAGTAACTTGTGCATCTGAAAGAGACATGTTAGTGATAGATTCCTTACCTTAGAATACCCCTTAGATATCCCAGCAATACCAACCCCGGTGGTGGGTCTGCGAATAGATTACACCAGAAAGTCACGGAGAACAGAACGGCCAAAGAAGCCATCTCTCCGGACTTGACTGTCAAGGCAGTAATGCTTGGTAAACGTGTGCAGCAAGGCCCACGTAGCAGCCTGACAAATATCTTGCAAGGAAACGCCGCGTCCCAAGGCAGTAGTGGCTGCCGTTGCCCTGGTAGAATGGGCACGCAGCCCCACAGGAAGATCCTTCTTAGCCAACGAATAACATGCTTTGATGCACAGAACGACCCACCGAGAGATGGTTCGTTTGTGCACTGCCCGACCTTTTTTGGCGCCCGCGTAGCCAAGAAAGAGCTGGTCATCCACCCGGAACTGCTGTGTGCGCTTCAGATAGAACACGTTTTGGGTCCAGATGATGAAGCCTCTCTTCCTCTTTCGAAGCATGCGGAGACAGATAGAAGGTGGGCAAAGTGATGGTCTGCCCTATGTGGAAGGGCATGACAACCTTTGGCAAAAAAAGAAGGACAAGTCCTTAAAACCACCTTGTCCGGATGAACAGAAAGGGAAGGAGGTTTGGAAGAAAGAGCCTGGAGCTCACTCACTCTTCTGGCAGAGGTGATAGCTACCAGGAAAGCCGTCTTAAGAGTGAGAAGACGCAAAGGACAGGTATGAAGAGGCTCGAAGGGAGCGCACATCAGATATGTCAAGACAAGGTTTAAGTCCCACCGAGGCACTATGAACGGCACGGGAGGAAACATGTGCGTAATGCCTTTTAGGAAATGGTTAACAACCGGGGACTTAAAAGAGAAGGCTGATCTGGAAGCCGCAAAAAGGCGGACATGGCCGAGAGATAACCTTTGATAGTGCCCAGATCAGAGACCTGCTGGGCCAAAGAAAGAAGAAACAGAAGAACTTCGGAAAGAGGGGCAGAAAGGGGATCCACAGCCTTAGCTGTGCACCATGCCACAAACTTGTTTCACCGGCAGCGGTATACCGTTTTAGTGGAGGGATGCCTGGCAGCCAGAATGACATCACAGACTTCGGGTGTAAGATCAAAAGTTGTCAACTGTCGCCGCTCAATCTCCAAGTATGGAGGTGGAGGCTGTACACGTTCGGCTGGAGGACAGTCCACTGCTGCTTTTCAGAAGATCCTCCCGAAGAGGCACTCGGATCGGTGGATCGGTCGCCATGCTGAGTAGCTCGGGATACCAGTATCTTCGTGCCCATTCCGGAGCCACAAGGATGACTTGGGCCCGGTCACGCCAAATCTTCTTCAGAACTCTGGGAAGAAGTGGTATAGGCGGAAAGGCGTACAATAGACCGCAACTCCACTTGTGACGAAAAGCGTCACCTAGCGAGTGCCGCCTTGGAAATTCCAATGCGCAGAACTGAAGACATTGCGCGTTCTCTTCTGTGGCAAATAGATCTAACCAAGGCTCTCCCCACTGCTGAAAGAGACCTTGCACCACTTCGGAGTGAAGATGCCATTCGTGATGTGATGCATCAAGCACCAGCGGCTGAGTTCATCCGTCCTGGCATTCAGAGAACCTGCCAGGTGTTGAACCATCAAGGTGATGTCTTGATGTTGCAGCCATGTCCAGAGATACAGAGCCTCCTGGCATAGGGTCTAGGACCCCACCCCGCCCTGTTTGTTGCAATACCACATGGCGGTGGTGTTGTCCGTGAACTCCTGCACCACAGTTCCCCGGACAGAGGGAAGGAATGCCTTCAGTGCAAGTCGGATCGCCCGAAGCTCCAACAGATTGATATGGAGCCGAGACTCCGCCTGAGACCAGAGGCCTCTGATCTCCGCTTCTCCCAAGTGGCCTCCCCATCCCAGGAGGGACACATCAGTCACCACTGTGTGCTCCGGTTGGGGAAGGGAGAGGGACCTGCCATTGACCCAATCGCGATTCGAGAGTCACCACTGCAACTGCTGTGCAGTGCCCTCTGAGATCTGGACATGATCGGACAGGTTGCCCTGATACTGCGCCCACTGGAACTTCTGGTCCCACTGCAGAGCCCGCATATGCCATCTGGCATGTTGAACAAGCAGGATGCAGGAGAGCATCAGGCCCAGCGCCGGAGGGTCATCCTGACTGAAACCCGGGAAAGAGGATGAAAGATCGGAATCATAGCCTGAATATCCCAGACTCGCTGCTCGGGAGGATAAACCCGAAACAGCGTCTAATCCAGAACCGCTCCGATGAAGGGGAGCTTCTGAGAGGGACTCGGGTGCGACTTCGGCACGTTGATGGAGAACCCCAGCAAATGCAGGAGGTCGGCCGTAGTCTGAAGGTGGGTGACGACTGCCTGGGGCGAGCCTGCCTTCAACAATCAGTCGTCGAGATAAGGGAAGACTGACACCCCCGACCTGCACAGGTGAGCTGCTATCACCGCCATCACCTTCGTGAACACCCGAGGGGCGCTGGTAAGGCTGAAGGGGAGCATAGCAAACTGAAAATGCTCCTGGCCTACCGTGAACCGCAGGTAACGCCGGTGGGCCGGCAGGACGGGGATGTGAAAATATGAGTTCTGCAAGTCCAAAGCTACCATCCAGTCTCCAGGGTCGAGGGCAGCCAGGACCTGAGCCAGAGTCAGCATTTCGAACTTCTCCTTCCGGAAGAAGCGATTGACGTTTCGGAGGTCCAGGATGGGGCGGCCCTTTGTCCTTCTTGGGGACCAGAAAGTAGTGGGAATAACAATCACTCCCTACTTCCGGCCCAGGAACGCACTCGATGGCCCCCTTGGCCAAGAGGGCCGTGACTTCCTGCTGGAGAAGTACCAAGTGATCAACCGACATACGGTGGCACCAAGGTGGCATGGCTGGAGGGGAGGACAGAAAGGGAAGGGAGTAACCCCTGCGGATGATCTGCAACACCCACTTGTCCGATGTGATATTGCGCCAGTGGGGGAGGTGGTGGCGGATCCTGCCACCCACCGGCGTGGGGTGCTCCACAAAGCTCAGATTAGGAGGGTTTGGAGATAGAAGCAGCGGGCGGTGGTGGACTGACCCCCATGCTGCTTCCCAGACCCGCCCCTGCGGAAGCCGCATCCGCGGCCGCGCTGAGGCTGGTTCTGCACATTCTTGCTGAAGGAACGTGCCTGGGTGCCTCTGCCGTGGCCACGAAAGGAACGAAAACCAGGAGTGGCCGGGCTTTTTGCAGAAAGACCCAAGGACTTGGCCGTAGCCCGCGAGTTCTTAAAACGCTCCAGTGCACCATCGGCCATATCGCCAAACAGGCGAGTGCCATCAAAGGGCATGTCCATGAGCGAGCTTTGGACATCTGGCGAGAACCCGGTAGATCGCAACCAGGCGTGGCGACGAAGTGCCAGAGTTGTAGAAATCGCTCTACCCAGTGAGTCCGCGGTGTCCAAACCACACCGAATGGCGAACTTAGCCGCATCCTTACCCTCAGCAACCGCTTGGGACAGCACAGAGTGGGTCTCCTCAGGACACTGAGGCAACACCTGCACAACCGTATCCCACACCGCGTGGGAATTGCGGCCCAATAAGCAGGTGGTGTTCACTGACCGCAGCCCCAAGCTGGCCGAAGAGAACAACCGCTTACCGAACTGTTCCAGCTTCTTAAGAGTCCTTAATCAGGCGGAGCCGTGGGAAAGGCACTCTGCGACTTCGAGGCTTGGATAACCAGGCTCTCAGGCGTAGGATGAGTGGTCAGAAAAGTGGGGTCACCAGGCGCTGGGCGGTGACGCCTGGCGACATTCTTATCCACAGGGGCCCCTGTGGCTGGCTGCGACCAAGTGCCCAACAAGACGTCAGTGAGGGCGTTGTTAAATGGGAGCAGGGGCTCCGACAAAGTGGACGCCGTCTGGAGCACCTCAGAGAGGAGATTAGTTTTAAGGGCCACCATAGGGAGATCAAGGTTTAGAACCTCAGCTGCCCAACGGAGCACCATCGTGTAGGAGGCGCCCTCCTCCATGGTAGGCGGGAGAGAGGCAAACCCCGGGTCAGAAGAGACGTCGAGGTCGCCGGCGTCCTCCCAAGTCGTCCACCCAGTCGTGCTCGGAGTCACACTGACGAGCAAGAGAGTCCGAGGACCCCTCCCAGTCGTCCTCCACCTGTCACATGGGGAACAGACCGTGGCGGCAGAGCAGGGGCCAGAGAAGGAATAAACTTCATCGGAAACTGCACCGGCCGGGGCCGAGCCAGCGCCGCGTCCCAGTGCGGATCCCAGGCCGGAACAAAATGGTCCTGGAACCTGGGCAAGAGCGAGATGAAGGGCACCCATTGTGGGGCCGGGGGCAGAGCCGAGAGTGGCGCGGGGGCCGGAGCCAGCAGCGCTGGACCTAGTGGCGCTGGGACCGGAGCCAACGGCGCAGGATCCTGTGGCGCCGAAGCTGGATCCACCGGCGGTGCACCGGTGGGAGCCTGAGGCCTAAAAAGGCGGTCCATGGCAGCAAGAAATTCTTGCAGCTGTTCGGGAGTCGCCCACGGACCCGGGTACGGCGGGTAGGCCGCGGGACTCCCAGGCTCCAAAGAAGCCGCAGGGGCAGAAACCCTGTCCCCCACGTCCACATCCGAGGACTGACGGGGGGACGTCGGAGAGCGAACTCGCTTCTTCCACTTCTTTTTGTGTCGTCTCTTACCCGAATCCGAGGGCGAAGATTTGGAGCCAGAGGAGCGACGACCACGGGCCCGCGAGCGTTCCCGGGAACGGTCCCTGGACCTGGAACGGTCTACAGGCAATAGAGGCAAACATCGTGGGGGTCCGCCGACGACATATTACGACGGCAGGCCCCACAAGACTTAAATCCAGGCATCCCTACATGCACCAAGGAGACAAAAAGTCTCAAAATGGGTAGTCAAAAGTGACTAAGGTACGTGCTCTAACCGGATCTGAGCTTGCTGGCGCGGAAAAAGAAAGAACTGATGTCAGCGCGCATAGGTGGTGCCTAAGTAGTCTCTGTGACGCCAGCGACGGATGCGGAGCCGCACGACGCCACCTACTGACGCACAGGGGTACTGCTAGCAAAACTTTCCGGATCCAGTCTGACGCCTGGGGATATTCTACGGTAAGGAATCTATCCCAAACATATCTATTTCAGATAGTAAGTTTTGCTAACGCATTGTAAAATGTTCACTGAAAGACAAATGTTGGAATAGAAAGCCCATCCCAACAAAAACGGTCTCCAAAAATAAAAGTTTAAATGTAGATAGAACCGGATGTGCTGAAGCACTCTGTGCATTCTGAAGAAAATAGAATTTCTAAATGACTACAGTGACTCTGTCCCAAGAAGGAAACACTTTTCCTTGTGTGTCTAATGTTGATTGTGGACAAGTTTGGACATGGACTGGAAAATTATCTGCAAACCCAGTCAAGTGAGGAGGAGCAAAGCAGTCTGAAAGCTTTCAACAGAACTTTGTGGGTGCTGGCATATGTTCATATAAGGATAGAGGAAAATCCATTGCTTACAAAATTGAGTTGTGACTGTAGGAAGGAAAATGCTACTTATCGAGTATGCATCTGTTCTTGGCATGTAGAATCTCATGCTTTGCGTACGATTGCCATCTAGTGTTGGGTCCGGATGTTTGCACTTTGTTTTTCTGGAAGATGTTTTCCCGTCACGAGGCAGGGGACTCCTCCCTTAGGTGATAGTGCGCATGGTCATCGGCTCCATCTTCAGATAGTTTTCCGCAGAAGGTAAGAGAATGAAGTAGTAGTAAAGAATAGAGATGTCCATGAGTAAGTATGTGTAGTAAAAACAGAACTACAGCAGCTACAGGTACCCGGGTAGGAGGGTGGGTGCATCAGATTCTACAGCTCTTCATGCCAAGAACAGATGCATACTGGGTAATTAGCATTTTCCATTCGAGGCATGTGAGCTGTAGATCACAGGCTTTGCATAGACTATACAGCAGTGTCCCCGAAGCGGTGGCTATCCTGTAACTGTGAGAGTTGTCTGAAATAACGTTTTAAGTACTGCTTGGCCCACATTAGCTTGTTGTCTTGCTAACACATCTACACAATAGTGTTTGGTGAATATGTGTGGTGTGGACCAGGTTGCAGCTTTGCAGATATCAGCAATAGTAGCCCCTAACTTGTGAGTGGAATGTGCTCTAGGGGCTACTGTGAGAGTTCTTTTGGCTTTCTGATAACAAATCTGAATACACTTGACAATTCACCTAGCTATTCCTGATTTGGAGATAGGATTGCCTTTGTGAGGTGGTGCAAAAGCTACAAAGAGTTCTTTTGCTTTACAAAATTATTTTTTTCTTTCAGTGTAATACAAAAGAGTCGTCTGACATCTAAGGTATGTAAAGCTCGTTCTGCAACAGGTGAAGAATACAGGTAATTCCACCAACTGAGTGATGTGAAATGCAAGGTTGGTACGAAGATCTACTTTATATTTATGTAACTGGAAAAAGTGTTCTTCTCTGTTTAGTGCCTGTAGTTCACCCACTCTCCTCAATGAAGTGATTGCAATGAGGAAAGCTGTTTTCCAAGTAAGGAATTTGTGCATGGGTTCAATTGGCGGACCCATTAACCTTGTGAGGACTATGTTAAGATTCCATACTGGGGCAGGTGGAAGTCTTGGTAAGATGGCCGCCTAGCTGGAGCTCGCCAAAGATGCGCCGGGGCTAGGGATCACTATCTTGTGAATATCCCTGGATATGCCCCCCCATCCACCCTGCTACGACATCCCCACATTGGGTAATTCGTCGGTAACGCAACAATCAGTCTTACACCCTGCAAAGAGGAGTACTTGACGACTATGCTCCCCAATGTCTGCCTCTCAAGTCTAGGCTGAAGCCGGGGCCTGGAGTTGCTGATGGCAGATGGTCCGATCCGCCCTGCGGCATTGCGTTGTCCGAGCCGAGTGCCCGTGCCACTGGGGTGCTGCTGTGGGAGCCCTGCTGCTGTCGACGGAGATACAGCTTGCTACCGCCCTGGGAGTTAAGGCCCATGCTTTAGGAGCCCTGCTGCCGATGGTGAGACTGCCTTGTCACCGCAGTGGGATTGAACGTCCGGGACTCCCGAGGTGCAGAGGTCCAATCCACACACGGCCTGTGGCGCTGTAGAAGACCTTTGAGGACGTGGACTAATAGCGGAATCACCGCGGTGCCTCCTCGCGAGCCGGCAATGCCCGGGACTCCTGAGCTGCTGCGGTCCGATTTACCTGAGGTGCTGCAGAAGAACTTGAGGAAAGGGACAAATCCAGCAGAATCACCCCGGTGCAACATCGTGAGCCAGCCCGAGCAGGAGCAAGCCGCCAACGATCGGGCTTTTCCCTCCCCTCCCGGGAGGAACGACAAGAGTGCAGCCTCCATTGGAGAGGTCAGAAGCATTGTACGGGGCCTCGCCGACCCAGTAGGCTCGTGATTGATCAGTGGCCTGAGAGATTACCGAACGTCCTGCCGCAGCATCACTTGAAGCGTCGAGGATGATCCCACCAGTGTGTTGAGAAGCGGCAGAACACTCTGGGGCCCGATTCCATCATGGCGGCCGTTCAGTCCAAGAACGAGCCACTTTAGCGCAGGTAAAGGCGGGGCTGGGCGGGGTTGCAGGGATATGAAAGGGGCGCATAGAGGAATACTGAGCGGTTCGTTCCAGTTGATAGAGGCATCTGGGAGCACCGGAGGAGGGTCTCCTACGCATCTGCATGCCTGACCTCAACATGGCCGTCGCACCCGGTGCATGAAAGGAACACAGACACACTGAAACCTAAAAGATCCATTTTGTTTGTTTGTATGTGTAATTGATGTTGGGCATCTATTTTGTCCTCCTAGTAAGGAAACGGATGAGGTGAGCCCCCATTCCCTGGTCTCTCTACTCTGCAATCCATGGAAAGAGAAATGAGCTGGCTAAATGCTCTGCAATCCGTGGAAGAGAAATGAGCTTGCTCCACACTTAACTTATGGTGGCCATGTTGGAGTGGTCATTTCACCTTTTTTCCACACACCTGGAACTTGGGTTCTCTGCTTTACAACAAACATTATCTACTGCTTAGGCATTCCCTTTGCCCAATAAGGCTTCTACATCATTTTATATGGTCCACTGGAAGATAGTGCGTGTTATGCCTGACTGAACTAATTAGCATGTTGCTAGCAAGTGTGACTCAACTGCACATCCCATCTTCTCCCCAATAAACTCTCCGCCTACTATCTCACAGAGCTTCTTCGTCTAGTCCCCGACCTCGTCCCTGACTCCTGACCTACTTACGACCCTTATTGGCTTTCCTACGCCTCCTTGGTTTGCAGACAAGACCTGCGTTGCTATGGATCCTAAACCTTCGAACCACATCTCTCCCAACCTGAAGCCGGCTGGCCATAATGCTTTCTGAATCTTATATCACCCTAACCTATCGAAAAATGCTACAAAAAACTTCAAACAGACTTCTCAAATCCCATCCAGAAACCCTCATTTCTGACCCCTTCTTCTCCATCAGGAAGGGTGCTAATATTAATGATCTCATCCTCTACACTAAATGTCATGCTCAATGTCGGAAGGCCATATACTCCCTCCACAAGATCTCCACTTCCCTGAAAACACCACATGGTCTTAGATTGATGGTTGCGCCCTCCTCGTCCTACAGAGCTGAAGTTACCATCTCCCTTTACAGAACCTTAACCATCCTTATTCAAGCCTCAGAACGCAATTTAGTGTTATTTGATAACATCTTCCCTACCATCATAAATACAGTGGCTAACTTCAATTCCGTCCCTATTGGAGGGGCTGGCCCCCAAGCGAGCACCCAGTCTTCACAAAGTCTAGCTCCTACCTCTCCACCACCATCCTCTGACCCTATAGCGGCTCTAAAGGGCCCCCTCCTAGATACCTTAACGCCCAATAATAATTTCCCGTCATCACCCTAGTCTACCTCCTCCCCCATCACTGTTAGCTAGCTCTAGCTCCCCTAGCTCCACTACTCACAGAGTGCCTTGTCTCCCCCCAGGAGCCCTTCCCCCATCCTGACATGCTCCCTCATGCGTCCAGGGGCCTCTATCCATCTGACACTTCACCCATCCTACCCTTCCCTCCGTGCACGCAGCTCCATTCCCCAGAATCCCTTCCCGTGGGACACATACATTCGCCACCTGCCCCACTGTCCCCTGCCCCCTCCAGCTCCCTTCCGGTGCAGGGCCCCCTGAACCGCCCCTCTCAATCCCTTTTTCGCACTTCATTGGAAGGCCGACTTGATGCTCATTTAAGTGGGGCATCTTGGTGCTGTTGCACAGTCTCTAAGTAATCCTAGCTCTTAGGACAGACCTTCTGGGGTCTGCTACCGCTACATGTCACTACTCAAACTGACCGCAGGGACGGTAGTCCCGTCACTCCCCCCCAGCATGGCTGGGCCCTGCCTGACCTCCACGGGCGACAACTACTACACCATTGTCTATCCTCCTAATCTCTCCAAATCTGCCGCTAAATCTCTCTAACACTCCATCCTGAAAAGTTATCCCGAGACCCTGGTCTCTGATCTACGTTTCAGTGTGGACAAGGGCACAGTCATTAATGACCTCATCTTCCAAGCCAGGAAAACGACTCTTTGGCGCAATGCCATCTCGAACCTCCTCAAAGTACGGGAAGCCAGGAACATCCCACACGGCTACAAACTCACTATCACACCGTCTGCATACCTGCGTGCTGACCTCACCATCACCTTGTACAATAGTGGCATCATCCTGATACAAGCGCCACCCAAACACCTCATTAAATGTGCGGACCTCTTCACCCTCCTTAAAAAATATGTTCACGACCCTACCCAGTCCACGCTGCCTCCACAACACCCCTCGCCCAACCCGCCAAGTGTGCCTAGCCTTTCATAAACCACACTTGCTAGGGATCACATCACAGCCCCACTACCTTGCCACCAGCGCATGCCAACCACTGCGCGCCTATACCATTGAACTCAGGCCTGCAAGCTCTCCCCTCTGACTACTTCCGAAACTTTCCCTAGGGCTCACATCTCCAGCCAACCAAGCCACCATGCTACCAGCACATGCAAACAGAAGCGTCCCCAAACCCTTAACTCTTCCCACACATATGGTTATTAAAACACCTACTAGGGCCCACGACACTGGTCGACCTAGCCCCACCACTAGGCTACCAGCGCATTCCATCCAAATCCCTCGCATGCAACCAGCCCCCTGCCTGCAACAACTTCCCTCTTACAGAGATATTGATACTCTCCACCGCAGAGCCACCGAACTAACCCTGAGCATCCACAATTCCATTCTGTAGCTAAATAACCTCCTGCACCTCACCGAACTCTCCTTCTCTAATCTCTGGCCCTCGCAGAATGCTACCCCCCTACACTAAGCCCCTTCTTCACCCACTACAGCTATCCCTGAGACAATTGTGCCCCCGCAAGCAACCTTGCCACCTCTGGGTGGAGGAAGTTCTTGCCCTCCTCCACACGTACAAACCTACCCCTGCCACGCCTAGCCCGAGGAAGAATTGATAGACCTCATTAGCTACGAATCTGCCTCGCCAACCCTATACCCCTCAGACCTGAGGGATGAAAACCGTATCTGCACAGTTGCAACCAACCCGAACAGATCAGCTACCCTCTGCGTCAGAGTAGTGGTCAATAGCAACCTAGCGAGTGTACCCATCTCTAAACCTACCCACAACAACCACTCCGACCCCTCTCTAGCCGGCCTCCTAATTAACTGCCGCTCAGCAGTAAAGCATGCCTCTGATGTCGCCGATCTCATCCTGAGCACAAAATCGGACTTAGCGATCTTGACTGAATCCTGCCTCAAGGAATCCTCATCGCCCTATCTAGACCTCTTAGTCCCACCCAAGCACAACATTGTTAGTCTGGACAAGCATTCTAAGAAAAAGGGAGAGGCATTGCCTGCATCCACCGCTCTAACCTCCTTGTTACTGAACTTCCGGCGGACCCTACAGACTCCTGTGAATACCTTGCACTCTCCATTTGCAACAACACCTCCGATCTGTGCAGACTACACATCTTTTACCACCCCCAAGCAAGAAGGACACCTTCACTGACCACCTCATGGAAATCATCACAACCAAGGTTTCCCCTAACTCCAATGACATCTTCCTGGGTGATTTCAACTTGCACTGGAACGATCCTAAGGACCCCTAGGTCAACGCCATCAGAGACTTCTTGGCTGACCAAGCCCTTACCCAAGCCTGCTCTCTCCCTACTCACTCAAAGGCGCCACCCTAGACTGGATCATCGCTAAGGAATAAGGGATCATACTTATCTCTATTGACCCATGTGATTGATCTGACCACGACGCTATCACCTTCCTCCTGGCTAGCTCCCAAAAGACATGGACACCACAACCAGTGATTCCCAAATGATGGGTTAGAGACACCAAAAACCTTAATTTAGAGAAACAGGCTGCGCGCTGTGAGGCCGACCTCCCTCTGCTCTCCCCCCCCCCCGTGCACTTCGGTTAACAACCTAGTGGATCACTACTCTTCAACTATATCTGACATTCTCGATGACCTTGCTCCGCTAAAACTAAAAAGAACTCAGATCAAAGACAGGAATCCCTGGTTCAACGGATCCCTTAACTAGGAGAGGAGATCCCTTCGACAGACTGAACAAAACTGGAAACAGCACCAGTCAGCAACCCATCTAAAACTTCTCTGCCAGGCCAGAAATGCCTACAATAGGAAAATCCTCAACTCTAAAAAAGAATTCTTCAGAACAGAACTAGAGAACGCCAAGAACAGGCCTCGCAAGCTATTTGATTTGGTCAAACACCAATCCAACAAATTAGCAAAAACCTCCAAAGAAACGCCTAAACCCCTAATATCATGCGAGGAATTTTTATCCTTCTGCAACAAAATCTCTGCCCTAGGTAACGAACTTATGTCTGCAACTCATCACCAAAATCCACTGGCTCTACCTCTTCTCTCCGCGCTGCACTCCCAAACTTCACCCAAAAACCGAGCGCACTGGTCCAACTTCAAAGTCTATGACGAACACTATATCTTGTAAATTTTAGCTTCCTTAAACCCGGACAATCACTTCAATGATCCTCTCCCCTCCAACTGCCTAGCTGCCGCCTCTCAGGCTATCATCCCTACCTGGACTGCAATAATCAACGCCTCCCTCAAACAGGGCTCCATACCCGACTCTCCTAAAGCCGGCCAAGTCGTCCCCATCTTAAAAGAACCTACCTTGGATCCTGCTTCCGCCGGCAACTACAGACCCATATCAAACATCCCACTCCTAACCAAAGTTCTGGAGAAATGTGTGCAATAGCAGCTGAGCCTACACATCAGCAACTTCCACCTTCTAGATGACTTCCAATCCGGGTTCACACCTGGACACTGCACTGAAACCACCCTCCTCCACATCATGGATGAAGCCCTCGACCAAGGCAAAACCGGTCTCCTAATCCTCCTAGACCTATCCTCGGCATTCGATACAGTCAACCACGAAACACTCCTTGAACGCCTTAAACTTAGGATGGGTTTGGATGGCACCGTCCTTGAATGGTTTAGGTCCTTCCTTCAAAATCGCTCACAGAGAGTCCTCATCAACGGAAACCTATCCGCTCCCTCTCCGATCACAGTTGGAGTTCCCCAAGGATCAACCCTTTCCCCTACCCTCTTCAATCTTTACCTTGAACCGCTCACAGAGGTGCTACGCACCGCCAATATCTCCTACCTCATGTACGCTGACGACACACAGATCTACATTAAAATCTCTTCCCCTGAGGACATTCTCTCCCTGAATGAGGCCTTGAAGCTGACTGTTCACTGGCTCACCACCAACCAGCTCAAACTTAATGCAAATAAAACGGAGTTTCTTCTAATCTCCCCGCCCAAAACCAATCCAGACATCCAGGAATGGATCAAGGCTACCACAGCGCTAAACTGCCCTCCTACCATTGTGGACTCTGCAAAATCCCTTGGAATAACCCTTGAAGGCAGCTTGAACATGCGGGCCATATCAACTTGATGGCCAAAACCGCCAGATTTCACCTGAGTTACCTATGAAACTTGAAACCCTTCCTCGACACTTCCGACCTAAAAACGGCAATCCAGGCACTAGTCATTTCCAGACTCGAATATGGATGCTCTACTCTCGCAGGGCTACCCAAGAACTCTCTGGCCCCTTTGAAAGCCTGCCTCAACGCCGCCGCCAGACTCCTAACTGGCTCAAAGAAATTCAACCACATCTCTCCCCACCTTAAAGCTCTGACCTGGCTTCCCCTTGAAGCCAGAATCCAACTTAAACTGGCCTGCATTACTCACAAGGCTCTTTACTCCAATTCCCCTGCATTTCTCGCCCAGAAACTCGTGATATCAGGAGGAGCCAGAAACTCCCGATCTGCCAGAGACCTTTTGCTCCAACCAGCATGCTTCCGGAGAAAACAAAAACTACAATCTGGCCTTCTCTGGAGCCGCTCCAAGAATTTGGAACTCCCTCCCACCCGCCATCAGAAGACTTCCATCTTTGGCACGCTTTAAAAAGGAGATCAAAACTTTCCTAATGGGCAATTTCCTTGCATAACGATCATATTACAATCACCTCAGTGATCTGTTCCACCCACCACTTCGGCATTATCCATGGCTTTTACGGTTGATACCTACACCCTGCACTCCTGGGCATCCCATCCAAGAGTTTGAGACTGCGTGCCTTCTTGTATAATGTGTCTACCTACTTTTTTTATCCCAAAAGTATCCAGGACTTTGTACTGCTTGTTTTTGCTTACATATTGTATTTACCTATTTTTCCCCAATAGTACCCTCCCCTCCTAAATCTATTGTATACCACCCTTCAATATTGTAAAGCGCTCTGATACCCTCACGTGTCTGGTTCACGCTCTATAAAACCTTAAAATAAATAAATGAGATAGCACTCTGCCTACAACAACTTAAGGCAGAGGTTTGCAGCTTATTACTTATCAATGAGGAATTGTCAGCTAACTCCAGGCTAAGCTTCTCCTTTAGGAACAACCACCCGCTCGCTCCCAGCTAGGGATCATACCTGGCTCCCCCCCTATACCCGGCGGCCACCATCCAGGATCTCACATAGTTGGGCCTCCGCTCCCCCACACTAACGACCCTTCTCGCCCCTCCAGATGTAGAACCTCCTTGTATGATAGAGATATCCAATCCAGGACATCCCTCCACCATACCAAACTTGCAACTAATTGAACCCATCCCCACTGACTCCTTGAGAGAACCTAGGCCAAACACCAGATCTTTAAATGAGAACATCCTCACGAGGATAACCACCACTCTTCCTGCACCAATGGACACCAACATAAGACTCAAATGCGTACTCCTAAACTGCAGATCAGCTGTTAAACATGCAGCGGACATTGCCGACATCATCCTTGCCCAGGATCTTGACCTTGTAATTTTGACGGAAACCTGGCTAAATGACTCAGCTGCTCCTACCCGGACCTTTTAATTCCTCCCAACTATAATAATAATAATAAAAGGGATCTTGTCATGCGCAAACATAGCCCAATGGGCGTCAAGGCGCCTAATTCCAAATCCAGCTCATAGCAAAGCTCCTGCAGCTCAACCTGTGTAAGCTCTAGAGAAGCACCAGGTTTTTAGGGCCTTTTTAAACAGAGCTAAAGAAGGCAGAGTCTTCAGCTCTATCGGCAGGCTATTCCAAAGTTGTGGAGCAACAACTGAGAAAGCCCTGGCTCCCCATCTGGCGAGCTTAAAACGAGGGACAACAAGTTGAAGCAGCCCTGAAGAACGCAGACTTCTTGAAGGGCAGTAACGAGTAAGCAAGGAGCTGATGGCGCCTTTAGATTCATCCTCCATTGCTCTGTATGTCAGACACAGAATTTTAAAGTTGATTCTGTGCTGAATAGGCAGCCAATGAAGGTCTCTCCTCGCAGCAGTAGCAGAAGAAGACCTGGAGAGATCCAGGACAAAACGTGCAGCAGCATTCTGCACGATTTGCAGTCGATGTATAAGGCCCTTGTTGGCTTCCATGTAAAGAGAGTTGCAATAATCCAACCTGGAGCCAACAAGGGCGACTGCAATCTGCTTGCGAGCTTGAAGTGACAAATAGCTGCGAATTCTATTGAGTGTCCTGATCACGCCCCAGCAGGTCGAAACAGTCCGATTCACCTGTAGGGACATTGAGAGTGAGGTGTCGAACATTACACCCAGATTTCTGGCAGATTGAGATGGAGTCGGGCAGATACCCAGAGAGGAAGGCCACCACTCACTTGACCAAACCTCTTGGTTCTTCCCGAAAATCAAAACCTCAGTCTTATCGCCATTTAGCTTCAGGGAGTTTGCAACCATCCAGTCTGCAACATGTTGCATGCAAGACCGGAAGCCAAAGGCAGATGTTATGACAGAGGATTGAGTCAGCGAAACCATGATCTGGGTGTCGTCGGCATATGATACCACCTCCATCCCCTGCGATCTTACTAGTCTAGCAAGGGGGGCCACGTAGATATTAAACAGGGTGGGACTTAATGCCGACCCCTGTGGCACTCCACAGTGCAAAGACTTTGCAGGGGAGAGGTGGTTGCCGAGCATTACTCTTTGTTCCCTATCAAGGAGAAAGGAATTGAGGAGACTCAATGCCGAACCAGTGACACCTGCCTCTCTAAGCCGAGATGTTAAAATGGCAGGGGACAGAGTGTCAAAAGCGGCTGTGAGGTCCAGTAGCACAAGAACAGTTGTTTGTCCAGCGTCCACCTTGCGTCGGATGCTATCGACTACAAAGGTGAGAGCGGATTCTGTGCTGTGGTGTTTTCGAAAACCATGCTGGGTAATGTCAAGACACTCAGAGACTTCAAGAAAAGAGGATAAGTGGCGATTCAGGTGGGCTTCCAAAATTTTTGCGGGTGCGGGGAGCAGAGAGATCGGCCTGAAATTTTTCAGGAGGCCTGGATCGAGTGAAGGCTTCTTTAGGAGCGGCTTCACAATGGCCTTCTTCCATATTGATGGAAAGATGCCTTGAACAATTGCCTTATTCATCACCTCAAGTAAGGGAGGGAGAAGACTGTTCCTACACTCTTTTAATTTTTTGAGCGGCAGTGGATCAAGAGGAGAGGAGGATTTGATCTTATCCAAGAGGCCGTTGAGACCCTCCAAAGACATTAAAGGAAATGCAGAAAGAAGGCTAGGGGGTACTAAAGGAGGACTGAAAGGGACTAATAGAAGATTTTCCGGCAGGGCAAGACGTTGTACTTCCAAAGAGGTATGAATATCTAAGATCTTAGTATGGAAGAAGTCTGCAATATCGTCACAGAGACGCTGAGAACTGACTACGGGGTCTGGAAGTTGGAGGGAGCACAACGAGTCAGCAATTTTAAAGAGCTCCCTAGAGGAAGTGAGTGAGCTGGTAAGGCTGGAGAAGTATTTCTGCTTCTCCATAATCACTTTCTTCTTGTACTCACGAAGAGCAGACTTATGGGCCTCCCTGTCCATGGGATCCCAAGATTTATGATATCATTAGATTGGACAGAACTAGTGGTCAAAGTGGAGACATAGCATGTTTACACCGCAGCAACCCAATTGTGAAAGTACTTCATGAAGACCTCCTGCCGTCTTGTGAATACCTATGCACTGCAGTGACTGGTGGCAACAATCTCTCATGCAAACTGCACACATTCGATCACCCCCTCGCGACAACCTTCCCTTCACAGAACAGATCATGGACATTATCTCTGCCAACATTGATTTCCATGGTACTCTTCCTGGGAGATTTCAACCTCCACTGGAATGATGCAAATGATATGGTGGTCAATAGCCTTAAATCTTCCCTACTTGACCTCAACCTAACCCAAATTTGTGACAGCCCGACTCATATCAAAGGAGCTACCTTAGATCTTGTCATTGGTAAGCCCAACTCCATCCTTCTTGAGTCGATCCTCCCATGTGATTGGACAGACCCCTATTGCATCACCTTCCTCATCTTGGATTTGGTAAGAGCAAATAGATCCCAGCCTAAGGACCCAAAACAGTTGAAAAGATGTCTACGGAACATTAACTCACAAGATCGGACTGCTCTCTGCGATAACATCCTGACCCTTCCCCTGCACATGTCGGACGTCCAAGACCTCACGGCCCACTATAACCGTTCAATGCTTAATGTATTAGACTCGGTTGCTCCATTACAGCTTAAGAGAATGTCCTCTAAACTCTCCAAACCTTGGTTCAATGAGAGTCTAAATTCCGATAGAAGAAATTTAAGACTTGCAGAAAGGTCGTGGCGTTCCTACCCCTCCCTTGAACATCTCCACCATTTGAAATCCCTACGAAGCCTATACAATAAACACATCAGATGCTCAAAGGCCACCTTTTTCAGATCTCAACTAGACCAAGCAAAAAAATGTCCAAAAAAACAGTTTGAACTCATCAAGTCCCAAGCTAACAGCCATCCTAATCTCTCGTCTCCGGGTCAAGGGTTTTTGCTGAACTGTGAAGAATTTGCAGACTTCTTAACGGATAAGACTATCAAGATCGAGTCTGAATTATGCTCTGCCCTTGATCACCTTTCGATCAGTCCACTGATCACCCTCCACTCCCAAGGTTTGGATTTCACTGACCCTGCGCAGCCTTACCAAAAACAACGCATCTTGGAGCTTGTTCCAAACCATGGATGAAGGCACTATTCGCGAAATGCTGGCAAAGTTGAAACCTTCCAATCACTACAATGACCCTTTGCCAACAAACCTTTTCCCGGAGGTTAGACCCTCCTTACTAACACTTTGGAGTACGATTGTCAATGCTTCACTTTGGCAAGGTGCTATTTCTGATTGCCTAAAATTGGGTCAAGGGACCCCGATTTTAAAGAAACCATCCACCGATTCCACGGACCTTCATAACTTTCGCAAAATATCTAACATCCCCACATTGGCAAAGCTCCTGGAGAAATGTGTGCTCTCTGTTACCATATTGAACATTTTCAACTCCTAGACCAATGCCAATCTGGTTTCCGCCCGGGCCATAGCACAGAGCCTGCACTAACACACACAGTGGATGATGCACTAAGAATATTGGACCATAATGAGTCGTTAAATAACAAAATGGGTGGAGAGGCACACACTAGGTTTACCAAATGAAAATTCTTCAGTTAATTTCTCTATTTTTTTTATACACTTTTAACATAAGCGTGCTGCAGGGGAGGGCATAAACAGTCAAAAGAATGCCAACCAAACACAACAATATCCAGTCAGTGAGACCCATCCTCTGCGCACTGTTGCTGAAGGTAAAACATACCTGTACCATTAAACATTGTTAGTACCACAATATAAGGCTGTTGTTGAGTTCTATAAGTGAAACATCAAATCCACAACAAACTCAAGAGTTAATGCAATGTATTTGCATGGATACATTCAAACATAATTCAAAAATTGTCCATGAGTCCTTCATAACATTACATCTTTTTTGTCAAACAATAAATTCTCATGTGTCCGTAAGTTTTCTTGCTGCCCAATGCATAATGAGTCGTGCCTACTGATCCTTCTTGACCTCTCGTCATCATTCGATACTGTCAACCTAATGGATCTCCTGAAACACAGGATGAGGCTGTCGGGGCCTGTACTTAACTGGTTCTCTTCGTTCCTTCAGAATAGATCCCAAAGCTTCAAGTTGAACCAATCCCTTTCCATCCTACACCGGTCACGCTGGGTGTTCCACAAGGTTCAACAGTCTCCCACGCTCTTTAACCTGTTCATGGAGCCTCTGACAGAAATTCTGAAATCGCCCAGCATTCACTATCACATGTACGCGGATGATACCCAACTATACCTGAAGATTGCCTCCCCCGAGGACATTGAATCCCTCAATTCAATCCTGCTGGAAACACAAAGCTGGCTGACACGTAACCACCTGAAACTAAATGCTTTAAAAATGGAATTCCTCCTAATCTCACCCCACAAGCATTCCCCGGTTATGGAACAAAGGTTGAATCAACTTACTGCTCTAAACTGCAGACCTCTCCTCGTGGATTCGGCATCCTCTCTGGGTATCATTTTAGACAAAAGTCTAAACATGCAGAAGCACATCAGCTCCCTCACTAAAGGAGCTAACTACTAACTCGGTACCCTGAGGAAACTCAAGCCCTATCTCCCTGCTCATGAACTAAAGGTGGCTGTGCAAGCACTAGTGATCTCAAAGCTGGACTATGGTAACTTAACGCTTTGCAGATTGCCTAGAGTAAAGACAGCTCCTCCTAGGGTTGCCCTCAATTCTGCTGCTAGGCTCGTAACTGGCAATAAAAGACTCAACCATATATGTCCGGACTTGCTGGCCCTGAACTGGCCTCCATATGAAGCTCGGATACAGTTAAAAATTGCATGCATGGCACACAAAGCCATAAACTTCAAGACCCCGTTGAACCGGACACAGAAACTGGAGCTCTCATGTGGTTCCAGAGCCTCTAGAAATGCCAGCACCCTTTTGCTCAAACCACAAAAATTCAAGGAAAAAAAATAGACCTACAATCAAGCCTTCTCATGTATGGGACAGAGGATCTGGAACTCCCTTCACCCCGAAGTCAGGGTGAACTCCCCCACGGTACTCTTCAAAAAAGAAGTCAAAGGGCTCCTGATGAAGAAAAGTTTTGCCTCAGTCTGGCCTCTCCATCTGATTTGGGGGCCAGAGACGTCGATTTGTGGCCCAGCTGCCAGGATCACGAGAATGCTTGGACAATTTTTAGACTGTTAATCGGTCGTTTTTGTTGATGCTGCTCTGTTTGTTTGTACTCTTCTTGATGTATAAACTGTAAAGCACTCTGATACCCTCGGTGGTCATGTTCGCGCTATATAAAACTTTCAAAATAAATAAATAAATAAATAAATAAATAACTTACCCTTTTTAGCCCTTCCATGAATGCTTTGATGACGGGCACTCTAAATATCGATAAGTGTTGCCTATTTTGAAGGTAGGCTGCTATGGCAGCAAGATGCAGTCTGATTGATGTATACACCAATGCTGACTGCTGCAAATGTAATAGGTAGCAGAGTATGTTCTGTATGGAAGAATCACAAGGGTTGATATAATTGTTATTGCAATAAATAACAAAATGCTTCAATTTGGCTCTGTAGCAGGCCCTTGTGGTAGGCTTTCTAGCCTCTCTAATAATGTTCATACAGTCTGGTGGAAGAACGAGATAACCAAACTATGACTTCAGGAGCCAGATCGCAAGGTTCAGCTGTTTGGGATCTGGGTGTTTGATTTCTCCATGGCTCTGAGAGAGGAGACTGGGAGTCAAATTAAATTTTTGGTGTGGTACCAGAGAGAGTTCCAACAGGGTTGTGAACCAGGGTTGACGTTCCCAAGTTGGTGCTACTAGTATTAGCATGAGTGATGTTTGCCTGAGTTTCCGAACCACTAATGGAATGAGTGGGAGAGGCGGAAAAGCATATCCAAATTTCCCTGACCAGTTCATCCATAGAGCATTGCCTTTAGCCAAAGGGTGTGGATACCAGGCGGCGAAGCTTTGGCATTTTCCGTTTTCGTTTGTTGCAAAAAGGTCTATGTGAGGGACTCGCAAAGCTTGGAAGTATGGGTGTAAAACTTGAGGGTGAAGTTCCCAATCGTGTATTTGATGCCTCTGCCTGCTGAAGAGGTCCGCAATCGGATTGTTGACTCCAGGGAGGTGTTCTGCTAAGAGATAAATGTTGTGTTGAATAGCCCACTTTAATATGTCCTGGGCTAAGTGGGACAGTTGGAGAGAGTGTGCCCCCCCCCCCCTGTTTTTGTATGTAATACATAGCCGTCATGTTGTTGGTTCGGACTAACACAGCATTGCCAGACAAGTGACCTTGAAAGGCTTTGAGAGCTAGAAAGATTGCCATGAGCTCTAAGTGATTGATGAAGAGCATCTTTTGCTGGCGACTCCACAGTCCTTGCACTGTGTGTTGTTGAAGATGAGCTCCCCAGCCAGTAAGGGATGCGTCCGCTGTTAACACTCTCTGTGGAATTGGGTCTATGAACGGCCGCCCTTTTGTTTTGTGTGTTCCACCACTGCAGAGAGCGATGAGTACGGCGGATTACAAACACTAGATCAGTTAATAGACCTTGAGACTGGTTCCACTGACTGGTTAAACACTCTTGAAGTGGACGGATGTATAGCCTGGCGTAGGAAACAATCATGATGCAAGATGCCATAATTCCCAGCAGTTGCATAAACACTCGAGCTGGAAATGACTGAGTGGGTTGAAATTTGAGAATGAGCGCTTGAATGTTTCGAATTCTGGCAGCATTGGGATATGCTAGACCGTTTTGAGTATCTAGAGTGGCTCCTAGGTAATCTTTAACTTTGTTTGGCTGAAGATGTGATTTTAACACATTGACTGAGAACCCTAGCTGTTGAAGCAGCTGAATAGTTAGTGAAGTGTGCTTGCGACATTGCTGGTATGTGCTGGCTTTGATGAGCCAGTCGTCCAGATAGGGAAAGACATGTATGCTTTTCTGAGATGTGCAGCTACTACCGCCAGACATTTTGTGAAGACTCTTGGGGCAGTGGTGACTCCAAATGGGAGCACTTTGAATTTGAAGTGTTGGATAGAGGATGTGGGAACCTGTGGTGAACAGATCTATTTGAGAGTATCCCCATTATTGAAAGTATGGAAGGAGAACTTGGGGGTGAAGTTCCCACTTGTGTATTTGCTGTCTCCTTCTGCTGTGGAGGTCGGCGTTTTGATTGTTCACTCCTGGGAGGTGTTCTGCCAGCAGGTGACTGTTGTGAGGGATTGCCCATTTCTAAACTGTCTGAGAGAGTCGTGACAGTTTGAGAGAGTGTCGCCCCCCCCCCCCCTTGTTTTTGTACATAGTACATCACTGTCATGTTGTCCGTGTGGACTAGAGCAAATCTGCCTGTGAGGTAAGACTGAAATGTTTTCAGAACTAGAAATACTGCTAGAAGCTCTAGATAGTTGATGTGGAGTAGTTTGTGTTTGTTGTCCCAGAGACTCTAAATTGTGTAATGATGGAGATGTGCGCCCCAATCTGTGAGAGATGCGTCTGCTGTTAGCACAACTTGTGGAACAGAGTCGATGAAAGGCTGCCCTTTTAATAAATTTTGTGGTTTCCACCGCTGCAGAGAACGATGGGTGCGGCTGTCCACTAACACTAGATCTGTTAATTGACCCTGTCTAATTCCACTGACGTGCTAAGCATTCTTGTAGTGGACGCATGTGTAGTCTTGCATGAGGCACTATTGCAATGCATGATGCCACCATTCTCAATAGCTGCATGAAAGTCCTGGCTGGCAAGGTTTGGTTGGTTTGGAACTGCAGCAATAGAGTTTGGATATTGGAAATTCTGGCTGCATTGAGGGAGGCTAGAGCAGTGTGAGTGTTGAGACAGGCTCCTAGATAAGATTGTATCTGTGAAGACTGTAGTTGAGACTTGAATGTCGACCATGAAACCCAATTGGTGGAGTAGGTATAGCATGGTCTGAGTGTGTTCCAGACACGTTTGGTGTGTGCTGGCTTTGATGGGCCAGTCATCCAGGTACGGGAAGACATGAATTTGTTGTCTTCTGAGATGAGCTGCCACTACTGCTAGACATTTTGTAAACACTCTGGGAGAAGTAGCTACTCCGAATGGGAATACTTTGAACTGATAGTGTGTGCCTGCCATCACAAATCTGAGATATTTGCGATGAGCTAGATGAATGGGAATGTGAACATGTGTGTCTTTTAAATCCAGTGTGGACATAAAATCACCTTGCTGCAGAAGTGGAAGGACCTGTTGAAGTATCACCATATGGAAATGTTCTGACAGTATGTACTGGTTTAACTCTCTAAGACCCAAAATTGGTCTTAATGATCCATCGTTTTTAGGAATCAAAAAATAAAGAGTAAACCCCTGATCCTTGGTATTGTAATGGAACTCATTCTATGTCTCCCTTTTTTAAGAGAGATTGCACATCTTGTTTGAGTAACTGTAAGTGGTCTGACAGTTTGTGAACGCAAGGTGGAATGTTTAGTGGATTGGTGCTGAGCTCCAGGCAATAACCATGTTAGATAAAGTTGAGCACCCATTTGTCAGTTGTTGTTATAGATTACCAAATGGGGAGAAACTGTTGAAGTCTTCCCCCGACAGGTATTAAGTGATCGGGGGAAGTGTGGGCAAATCACTGTTTGTAAGGGGAAGGCGTGTTACGCGGTGTGGCGCCCTTATCTCTACCTTTGGAATAGTTTCCTCTATACCCTCCTCTATAGAAACCTCTAGAGGGAAAGGATTGATTGTTGCCTTTATAGGAGGAAGCATTTGGGTCGGAGGATGTTGTTTTGGACCCTGCTCTGTAAAATGAGCAGGGAAAGGAGCCTCTATTGGATGGGGACTGGAGCGCTCCTATGGACTTTGCCACTTCAGTGTCCTTTTTCATTTTCTCCAAGGACTGGTCGAATACAGGAACAAACAGGTGCTCTTTGTCAAAGGGGGTGTTCAAAATGGACTGTTGAACTTCAGGCTTAAACCCGAGATATTAAGCCATGCATGCCTTCCGAGGAGGATGCTGGTATTGATCTCCCTAGCTGCGGTGTCAGCTGCGTCTACAGCACATCTGATTGAAAAGTTAGAGGTGAGTTTTCCCTCTTCAACTAATAGCTGCGCCTTAGTTTTGTGTTCATCTGGGAGATATTGGAGCAGTTGCTCCATTTCATCCCAGTGTGCCCTGTCATATCTAGCTAGTAGGCCCTGTGTGTCTGCGATGCACCAATGGTTAGAGGCTTGAACAGCTATTCGTTTTCCTGAGGCATCTATAAGTTTAGATTCCTTATTTGGGGGAGGTGCATCCCCAGAGGTTTGTGAATTAGCTCTTTTTCGAGCACTGGGCACTACTAGTGAGCCAAAAGGTAATTGTCCTTAGATAAATACAGAATTTGATGGTGAGGTATATTTTTTATCTACTTTTGGAGTTAAAATACATGCTCGGACAGGGTCTTTAAAGTTATCATTTACATGCCTCATCATGCCTTTAAGCATAGGGAGCATTTGACTTGACCTGTGAAAGGACTCGATTGTGTCAAATAAAAAGTCCTCTTCTAATGTCTCTTTATGTAAGGCCAACACATGATACTCTGCTGCTCTAGCAATGAGCCGTTTGTATGCCATATTATCATCTGGTGGTGATGG
Organism: Triturus cristatus; assembly: GCF_964204655.1. Classification (NCBI taxonomy): domain Eukaryota; kingdom Metazoa; phylum Chordata; class Amphibia; order Caudata; family Salamandridae; genus Triturus; species Triturus cristatus. Next base: position 169,910,409 of record NC_140591.1, on the reverse strand, counting down.
CTTTGCAGGGTAAAGGTCTGGGTCATCTACTGGAGGGTTAATGGTGTGATCATTCCATGGGTCTAAAGGCAAATGAGTATCATCACCATGATCCCCCATCTGGATCTGTATGTGGAGATCCCAGAGGTGTTATATGTAAGGGATCTTCAATGCTCAACTGTGGAGAAGATGGTGGAGGAGGAGAGGGTGGGGGGGGGGGGGGGGGGGGGGAGAAAGGATAAACAGGGCTGGAAGCCATGTCCTCCTTCAATCAATTGATCGATCAATCAGGGGTTTATAGAGCGCACTACTCACCCGTAAGGGTCTCAAAGTGCAGGGTAGAGGGGGTTTCGGCCAGCTACGAGGTAAGCAGCTACGAGGTAATCAGAAGAGCGAGGTCTTGAGTTATTTTCTGAAGGTTTGCAGTGTAGGGCTTTGTCTAAAGCTGAGGGGGGAGTTTGATCCAGGTCTTGGCAGCGATATAGGAGAGGGATCTGCCTCCCGTTCTGGCTCTGTGGATGGCTCTTCTTTAGAGGAATCTCATTACCCATGTGCTCTGAAGAAAGTTTGTGTTTTGCTGGTGATTTAGCAGAAATATGCTCAGTATCAGGATTAGTATTAATATTTTTTCTGCTTAGGATACATTTTGGTCTTAAGAACGCCTAAAATTTGTTCCAGCGGCTCGGAGACACTCTCTAGATTTCGGCATCAAAATGGACTTGTCTTTGGTATTAGAAGGTTTCAGCTCCGAAGCGCGTTTTTGTTTTGGAGCAGAGGATTTCGGCTCCAAAGCATGTCTTTGTTTCGGAGTGGAGGATTTCGGTCCGAACTAGATTTGTTCTTGGAGCATGATGGTTTTGGTTCCGAAGGTCATCTCGGTCCCGAGCCAGAAGGCTTGACCATTTGTTTCTGTGCCGAGTGGGAGGCGGGGTGTCGGAAACATTGTCCTGGTGCCGACCTTGGCCAGAGGAGGTGTCGTAGCCTTATGTGTCTTGAAAGAGGGTTTTTGAGGCAAGAATCTTCTGTACTCATGGCACCTTGTCCCGGAGGCACATCTTTGGACTCAAGATTGATCTTGAGCACGGAATCGGAGTCTGGAATGGAGAAGCCTCTTCTTCTGCAGCAGACACTTCGATCTCCTCTTGCTCAGATTCTCCTCCGAAGATATCCGGAGTGTGTTGGATGCTTTGGCATTGCATCCCTCATCGTGGAGCTTGACGATCGCGCAGTCTTCTTGAACAGAAATGATTTGCAAGCGTCACAGTCTTCCTCCTTGTGCTCCGGAGAGAGGCACAAGTTACAAACTTGATGTAGATCACTATGAGGGTACTTGGCGTGGCACCCAGGACAGAATTGGAATGGAGTCCATTCCCTCGGTAGAAGGCTGTACCGACGTGGCTAGGCCCGTCCGCCGCCCACAAAGTTTTCGATCAAAGATGGAGAATTTGTTGAGAGACTAGATATGCGGAGAACTTGGAAATGCATACGGAAACACTACCGTCGAGGGAAGAGTGGATTGCGCACGGAGGGGAACCCGAAGAATGGTTAAGAACCGGAGCGCAGCAATACACGTCCAAAACCGATGGTGGAATAAAAACATTCTAGTGATGGAGTCGATGTCCATGCACATCAGGACCAAACACTAGATGGCAGGATTATGCAAAGCGTGTGTATCTACAGCATAAATGCCTCAGAACATTCATTTTCCTTGTTTCTGCCCTGGGACAACATATTTGTTAGTTTGAAAACACTGTTTTGTCAACAAAAAAAGGTGGGCGGAGATTGAGGTTCCTGAGATTCTAGGATCAAGGATCGGACAGCAGACACAAATTGAGCTTGGGCCTTGCCTAGCTCACTCATCACAACAGTTCTATACTAATTTGTGAAACTTAACAAATCTTATCAACTAAGCAGGTCAGAAGATCACCCGGTCAGCAAGCTATGATATCAAGCCAGAAGACAGACCTCTCATCAGATTCACATCACTGAAGGCGATGGGCTCAAATGGTTCATGAGATACACCCGAAAAATGAAATCAGATGGAGTGCCCTAAATTGGAAATAGAAGTGGACATCAATATATTGCTTAACTTTGTTTTGAAGTGAGCCATAGTTGCTATAAGAATTATTTGCGGCAAGATGCACCAACATGATTCAAGCTGAACACCAGAAATTATGAGAAAAAAGTAAAGTAGTATGTTACTTACCTTCTAAGCAATTATTCGTAGCATGTAGATCTACAGATTCACATGCTATGGCACTCCTGCCATCTAGCAATGGGCTCGAACTTTTCTTAAAGAAATCTTTTATTGCCAAAATAACGTAGAGTCTCATCATCTTCGAGAGAATGCACGTGTTCAATGGCTCCATTATTAGCGCCTTCAGCGCTGCGCGAATTCTCTTGCTGTGCGAGAGAATTAATGAGGGGGCGGGGTTTGGACAGTTGGGAGCCGTCCTCAGCACACGCCCACCATGACGTCGGGCAGCTGGGGGCCATCCTGAGCACCGAAGAGGTTAGATTGTTCATTTTTTCCCCACCATAAGGACGAGTGATGATAGAGCTAGTGAAGATATTATAAAAGAACGGATGTGTGTATAATAAACTAAAAATATGTACATATCTGAATATATAATGTATAATATAAATCTAGATTGGGGGAGACAGATGTAAGGAAACAGAGGACTACTTCCTGTGTAACAAACAAAGATTCCGTCCGTGCTGCTTGAACTCGTTTTCCACACTTTTTTTCATGTTCGAAAATAAAACGTTTTCTTAAGAAAACCCTCACCCACCAAGATTTCCCTTGGCGGCATGCGTCATCTTTGAGTTCTTCCCGTCCCACTGCAAAATGGGGCGTGCTGCGACCAACGGAAACGTGGGAGCACTTTTTGTCATTTACTATGACGTATAAGGTGGTATAAGAGTGAGAGGTGCTTATCTATAGTTAAAAATACCTGGCTAAGTAGGAACAAATGTTTTATACAGACCTCTTGCTGGTATGGTAGGCAAGGGGAAGATTGAAAGGCATACGTTTACGTGTGTGCATCTCAAGCCATTACCCCAAGGCTTTTCATCAGGACCACGAAAATGATCCCTGGTACCACTCCTACTAGTGAGTGACTCCAAATGGGTCTTCTTAACACTATCTATCTATCTATCTATCTATCTATATATATATATATACACACACATATATTATCTACTGGCGGTCGCCAGTAGATAGTTATAGTTAGGACCGAGTTTCCATAGGAAATCTCAAAATTCTATTTTGAATAACTTTGGCGCCGGTTGACGAATCCTCACGAAATTTTCAAAACTAATGGGGCGCTCCGCTCGTACCCTGAAAGTCTCGGGGTGATTCGTCAAGCGGGGGCCGAGAAAAAGGGGGGGTCCCAAAACGCGTTTTCCCCATGGATTTTTCCATAGGGACTTTAGTCGCAGCTACAGCCCGAACGGCTGAACAGAATTACTTGAAATTTGGCAGAGAGGTAGCATAAGGTCAAGGAAGTGCCTTTTGCAGGTCTGGTGTAAATCTGTTCAGTATTTCATGAGAAAATAGCATTTAAAAGCATATATATATCTATACGCGCGCACCGTGCGAGCACCCTAACGTGCGCGAGCGTAATTCTGATTGGTGGTTACATGTTAGTCAACGTTCGAATCGGTCGAAAACAGGAAGTGTCGGCCGCCATTTTGTTTGTTTTCAGTGCGAGAGTGAAAAAGGAAGGTGGTGAACGTGAAAAGGGTGCAGGGTAGAGAGTTCCTGACCCCCTAGCCTTTGTCAGGGGGTCCCTGAAGGACCCCGAAGGCAGAAAAAAAAATGTTATTTTTTTTTTAAAAATCGCGGGCGTGCGCGTGCGCGCACGGTGAAAAACCCCAAAAAAAAAACCAAAAAATTTTTTTTAAAGGAAAAAAGATATATAAAAAAATATATTAATAAATACATAACTTAGCATTTAAAAAACCGTACAAATTCACTGAAAAAACCATAGGTTTCACACACGTTATAGTTAGGAATTAGCATTTCAAAAACCTTGCAAATTCACTTCAAAAACCATAGCTTTCACACATGTTATAGTTAGCAGGACATTTCACTCGTGAAAAACCAATGAAATTCCCCCGTTATAGTTAGTGCAGGCAACTATAACTCACGCGACCGCAATCCTCTGCTGATGACGTCAGATATTACATCACTGATGACATATGTGTCTTTCTGAAAAAAAAAAAAAATGTAATATATGTATAGCTAATAATTAATGGAAGAAGACCTGGGTAAATAAGTGTCTAAATACAGTGATGTAATATCTGACGTCATCAGCAGAGGATTGCGGTCGCGTGAGTTATAGTTGCCTGCACTAACTATAACGGGGGAATTTCATTGGTTTTTCACGAGTGAAATGTCCTGCTAACTATAACATGTGTGAAACCTATGGTTTTTGAAGTGAATTTGCAAGGTTTTTGAAATGCTAATTCCTAACTATAACGTGTGTGAAACCTATGGTTTTTTCAGTGAATATATATATATATATTTTTTTTATTATCTACTGGTAGTTAGGACCGTGTTTCCTATGGAAACCTCAAAATTCTATTTTGAATAACTTTGGCGCCGGTTGACGAATCCTCGCAAAATTTTCAAAGCTAATGGGGCGCTCCGTTCAGCTCCTACCCTGAAAGTCTCGGGGTGATTCGTCAAGCGGGGGCCGAGAAAAAAGGGGGGTCCCAAAACGCGTTTTCCCCATGCATTTTTCCATAGGACCTTTAGACACAGCTACAGCCCGAACGGCTGAACAGAATTACTTGAAATTTGGCAGAGAGGTAGCCATAAGGTCAAGGAAGTGCCTTTTGCAGGTCTGGTGTAAATCTGTTCAGTATTTCCTGAGAAAATAGCATTTAAAAGCATATCAATATCTATACGCGCGCAGGGTGCGCGCACCGTGCGAGCACCCTAACGTGCGCGAGCGTAATTCTGATTGGTGGTTACATGTTAGTCAACGTTCGAATCGGTCGAAATCAGGAAGGGTCGGCCGCCATTTTGTTTGTTTTCAGTGCGAGAGTGAAAAAGGAAGGTGGCGAACGTGAAAAGGGGGCAGGGTAGAGAGTTCCTGACCCCGTAGCCTTTGTCAGGGGGTCCCTGAAGGACCCCGAAGGCAGAAATTATTATTATTTTTTTTTTTAAATCGCGGGGGTGCGCGCACGGTGAAAACCCCCCCCAAAAATGTTTGTATTTTTTTTGAAAAAATCGCGGGGGTGCGCGCACGGTGAAAATTTTTTAATACATAGTTTTTTGTAAAATAAATATATAAAAAAAATAATAATACGTAAATAAATTAGCATTTAAAAAAACGTACAAATTCACTGAAAAAACCATAGGTTTCACACACGTTATAGTTAGGAATTAGCATTTAAAAAACCTTGCAAATTCACTTAAAAAACCATAGGTTTCACACATGGTATAGTTAGGTGGATATTTCACTCGTAAAAAACCAATGAAATTCCCCCGTTATACTTAGTTCAGATAACTATAACTCGCCTGACCGCCACTTTATCACAAGGATGATGTCATGAGTGATGCCACTGACCATGTCATGAGTGATGTAATATGTGACGTCATGAGCAGTGGATTGCGGGCGCGCGAGGTATAGTTATCTGAACTAACTATAACGGGGGAATTTAATTGTTTTTTTACGAGTGAAATATCCACCTAACTATAACATGTGTGAAACCTATGGTTTTTTAAGTGAATATATATACATTTGCACGTTTTTGCACTTAGCAGTATTTTGCACAAGTAGTACTATGTTTACATTACACAAAAAACTGTATTTCCGACAATAACAAACTTGTATTTATACAGCTATTAAGGGAATTGTGATACATTAGTAAAAGATGTTTTCTATGTCTATTACTATGACGCGGGAGAATCCGCCGTCCCTTTCAGTGTACTGTCTCCTTAAAAGGTGTATTGACAATCATGTGGTGTATCATGTGATCAAGGCTCGTGTGGAGCTGAAACGCGTAATGGCGGCGGTGCTGGGCACGGAATAAAATCTTCATTCACAGAATCTGGGTTTGCCTCGTCTTTCCAGCATACGGATTGTGGGCGAGTTGTGGCGATACTTTACCGAGTGGCTTCATCGGTATTGGCGAACCCCTCCTTCATCTTTGGGTCAAGCGGCAGGAAGCTATCATTCCGACTTTTGGCGGGATTTACACAGTCTCCAGCGAGGAGATACCGCGGCACCCCCGGACGGCGAGACAGGAGCACCTACGGTAACGCAGCTAGGAGCAGGGAATCGGACGAGTCCGGCTCCGGAGGCCAAGCAGTACCAGGAGCTGACGCAGTGTCCGGTGAAGGAGTGTGTGGTGCTTAAAAGGCAAGTGACATTTAATCACGTACCTCCAGGCACAACGTAATTTTGCCCCAGTTAAGTTTGCACCATGTCCGCCGATACACTACGAAACAGAGAGGCTGCGGCTTGTGATATGTTCAATGACTCGCCAAGCAGTGAACCTGTATTAAGATCTGTGGCTCACAATACTTCTAATGAGAGCAACAATGTACGAGAGCTTTTCAAGAAATTGGAGAAGCTGATGAAAACAGAGCAATCGAAATGGTGGGAGCACAAATCCCTCAGCAGATATCTTGAAGTAGGACGCATACCGAGGGGGCTTCGTATAATGCTTGCCCCTAGCTATGAGAATCCTGATCCTAAAATGCTTTCCGAATGGGCTGAGTGCAATCTTGAATCTTCACGAAGATTGGTTATTCTCTTGGTGAAATATGCAGAGAGTGATCGAGAAAGAATCCAGAAAGAGATTGACCTGCTCAATATGGAGATCAATAAAATAGAGGTGACGGACATCATTACAAAATATAGAGAGGATATGATTGGCAGACTTGCACGAGAGGAGGAGATAATAAAGAAAAGGAAAACCTATAAATTTCAGAGGGATAAGCTTGATTACGAACATGGTCAGGTATTCACGTTTGCCAAAAGATACGATAACGTGAAAGCAAGAAACAAAAGGGTAGTACTACCAGCATCTGCTCCTAGTAGTGCAACTAATGACCCGGCTCCCTCAACCTCAATTTCTGACCTAAGTTCGGCTGTTGACAGCGAGTCCGACAATGAACTAACGAGGGCTCAGAGGTCGGGGTTTCAGAAATTCTCTCTGGGGCAGGAATTGGACTGCCTACGCCAAGACAGAAGGCAAACCCTACGCCCCCGTGCTCAAGATGCCAAAGACGGTCCGGACGTAACTTCAAAAGAGGGGAAAGACGAAAGAAGTGCAAACAACGTAGGGAAAAAGCACTACAACAGGAAGGCAAAGAAACAATGGGTGCGCAAGTAATTACTGACAAGGATGACCAAACTATCGTTAATCTCTCCAGCGTCCCTCTAACTAACAACGAGCGAACTATATTGTCCTTGGGGTTGTCTTTCAGCCCTAGGAGTGACTTTAACTATGCGGAATGTCGTATTGACATGTTTAAAAATGTCCGCAAATTGAAACTGCGTAAGTTCCATTTACTACAACCTGCAAAAAATAAACCTGTTGGGGTTTCTGACAACAATACACAGGCCTTAACAGTGGGTGATAGTGATCTGATGCGGGACCTATACGATCTGCAACAAGAGTCTGGCGATGGTATATCATCATTCAGCCAAGAGATAATGCGACGGGAAGTTGGGGCATTAACAGCATTCAAACCAAAATCAACATTCTGCCCCATCATGATCAAGGATAATATCGACCTATTCCATGATAAAGTCACACAGGAACTGAAATGTCTGTATAAAAAGCAGGGGTCTATCAAAAAGAAGTACACTGCACAAGACAACCAGTATCATTGTCTAGTAAAAAAACTCAAGGACAATAAGGACATAATCATCCGACAATCAGACAAGGGTGGTAACATCGTCCTTTGGCCACGCAGTATGTACATGACAGAGGCACTTAACCAACTTAATGTAACTGATTGTTACAGAAGGAGTGATATGATCACGGTCAAAGCGTTTTGGAAAGTATTCTATTCAAATCTACTGGCATGGAAAAGCAAGGGACTACTAACATTGGATGAATTCCGGTTTCTTAAAAATGACAACCCTGTCATGCCAGTCTTGTATTTCATACCAAAGATACACAAAAACGCCCTTATACCACCTGGGAGACCAATCATATCAGCCCGCAATAGTATCTTAGAAAATGCAAGTAAATATGTTGATTTCTTCCTACAGGATTTTATGAGACAGTTACCTTCATTTATCTTAGATACGGGTGATCTATTGCGCAGGTTGGAGGACATTGAATGGCATGATGATTACCTGCTCATCTCTTTGGATGTTTCTTCGCTATATACAAGCATTAACCATAGAGACGGTCTTAAAGCTGTAGAGTTCTACTTGAACAAACGCCCCATTTGTTTTGCTGAACATAACAAAATGCTGATGTCAATTATTTCTATGTGCCTAGAAAACAATTATTTTTTATTTCAAAAAGTTGTTTACCAGCAGATCAGAGGCGTTGCGATGGGGGCCTGTTTCTCCCCGAGCTATGCTTGTTTGCATATGGGACTTTGGGAGGAGCGGGTCCTCATGGCATCGTTTCAAGAGGTCGTTCTCAACCACATAATCCGTTGGTACAGGTATATTGACGATCTTTTGATCATTTGGAAGGGCCCGGAGATTGGGGCTCTTCAATTTATTGATGACATCAACAGCAATGATTTGAATCTGGAATTCTCAGGTCAAATTAGTTGCAATAGCATTTGTTTCCTTGATGTCGAGCTATTTGTCTCAGATAACCACCTACATTCTAGACTCCATAGGAAAATGACGGCTGGAAACTCCCTTCTACACGCAACTAGCCATCACCCTGCACACCTGATTCACAGTATCCCCTTTGGGGAGATGCTGCGCATCAGAAGAATATGTACCACTGATTTGGATTGTTACAAGGCACAATCAGAATGCCGAGAACAGTTCTTGAATCGCGGATATCCCACAAAAATGAGAGATACAGCCATATCTAAAGCCAATAATCAGGGCAGATCTAAGGCTCTAACCAAAAAACCATCCAGGGATCAGATTATTGACCCTAATACCTCAGAATCCCCGAGACTAATTCTGACATATAGTCAACAACAGCAGACTATAAGAAGAATTGTAACCAGAAATTGGGCGTTGGTCAAAAGTGACCCCATTTTGGGAGACACACTGTGTCGATCACCTAGTTTGACTTTTAGAAAGGCACGCTCTATGAGGGACCAATTGGTTAGTAGCAGCCCTGAATTGGTAGAAAATACATCGTGGTTATCATCTAGCAAAGGTTTCATTAAGTGTGCTAGTTGCAAGGCTTGCAAACACGGGATTAACAAATCTGAATACACCACACCTTGGAGTGAGAGGATGACTAGAATTGATAAAAAACTCACCTGCAAAACAGAATTTGTTATCTATGTACTTGAATGCCCATGTGGCTTACGTTACGTGGGCAGTACGAAACTACAAGCACATAAAAGAATTCTGCAGCATATTCGAGCCATCAACCATGGTGACTCTAGTTATCCAGTAGCCTGTCATTTTGATGAAATGCATTCTAGGAGATCTAGTGAACTTAAATATTTTTTGATTGACTCAGTCCCTCCTTTAAGGAAAGGTGGTAATCGTGATTCTTTATTAAGGAAACTTGAAACACGATACATAATCCAATTAGACAGTAAGATCCCAAATGGATTGAACTTCAGTGAGGATTTCTATACTCACTTGTGAATATTAACTCTTATCGACATTCAATCCTGCTGTCTATTGACCACTGAATCACTAGCGCTCCCCCTTCTCTGTGTTCTTTTTTAACCTATGATAAATTTAAGACTTTATCTAACACATATAATTTTATGATTCATATTATTTATTGCACAATATTGCACTTTTAGGTTACCCTACACCTTTTAAAGATGACATTAGGTAGATTCCAATTTTAATGTGCTACTTGTGTTTTGCTACGTGTAATTATCCATTATGGATACTAATTATATAATAATGCAGCTTGTCTTCATGTGTCAATAAGGTTATGTATAGATGGTTCCTTTAAAAACCACTATTTTATGCAGTAGGATTTTTGTATATAAAACTATGAGCGTTTATTTAAACCCTGGTTTTTTTTTTTTAAAGAAATCCTGTTTTTTAACCATATGTGAATTTTTAATGAATATATTTATATATTTATTTATTTATTCATATCTCATTTGACCATGTACTTCGTTTTGGTATTCAGACCATAACATTTGCACGTTTTTGCACTTAGCAGTATTTTGCACAAGTAGTACTATGTTTACATTACACAAAAAACTGTATTTCCGACAATAACAAACTTGTATTTATACAGCTATTGAGGGAATTGCGATACATTAGTAAAAGATGTTTTCTATGTCTATTACTATGACGCGGGAGAATCCGCCGTCCCTTTCAGTGTACTGTCTCCTTAAAAGGTGTATTGACAATCATGTGGTGTATCATGTGATCAAGGCTCGTGTGGAGCTGAAACGCGTAATGGCGGCGGTGCTGGGCACGGAATAAAATCTTCATTCACAGAATCTGGGTTCGCCTCGTCTTTCCAGCATACGGATTGTGGGCGAGTTGTGGCGATATATATATATATATATATATATATATTCACTGAAAAAACCATAGGTTTCACACACGTTATAGTTAGGAATTATCATGTACAAAACCTTGCAAATTCACTTAAAAAACCATAGGTTTCACACATGTTATAGTTAGCTGTACATTTCACTCGTAAAAAAACCAATGAAATTCCCCCGTTATAGTTAGTTCAGATAACTATACCTCGCGCGCCCGCAATCCACTGCTCATGACGTCACATATTACATCACTCATGACATGGTCAGTGACATCACTCATGACATCAATGATGACATCTGAAATTACACATTGTGGATTGCGGTCGCACAAGTTATAGTTACCTGATCTAACTAGAACGTGGAATTTCATTGGTTTTTTACGAGTGAAATGTACAGCTAACTATAACATGTGTGAAACCTATGGTTTTTTAAGTGAATTTGCAAGGTTTTGTAAATGATAATTCCTAACTATAACGTGTGTGAAACCTATGGTTTTTTCAGTGAATTTGTACGGTTTTTTAAAAGCTAAGTTATGTATTTATTTATTTATTTATTTTCCTGGTTTTTCACTATGCGCACACCCTGCGCGCACGATGCGCTTCGCGCACCGTGCGCGCGCTGTGGACACTGGGTGCGCTTCGCGCACCGAGCGCCCACGTTGCGCAGTCCATGCCGTGCGCGCCTCGCCTTTTTTTACGCAGTAACATTTGTTTTTTTCTCCCTTGTGGGTCCTTTAATTTATTTAATAAATGGGATTGTTACTTCTTTTTTATTTTTTTTTTGCCGTGCGCGTACGGTAAGCTTACCGTACGCGTACCCCGCGTTTTTTTTTAAAAATTATTAAATTTATTTTTCGTACTTTTGGGTCCTTCTTGGACCCCCTGACAAACACTAGGGGGTCTGCAACTCTCTTCGTTGCCCCCGTTTCACGTTCCCCACCTTTGTTTCTCAGTGCGAGAGACAGAAAATGGCGGCCGACACTTCCTGATTTCGACCGATTCGAAAGTTTACAGTCATGTAACCACCAATCAGAATTGAGCTCGCGTACGGTAAGCTTACGGTAAGCGCACGGAGCGCGCTTACAGATATATATATTGATTTAAATGCTATTTTCTCAGGACCTACTGAACAGATTTACACCAGACCTACAAAAGGCACATCCTTGACCTGAGGACTACCTCTCTGCCAAATTTCAAGTAATTCTGTTCAGCCATTCGGGCTGTAGCTCGGACTAAAGGTCCTATGGGAAAATGCATGGGGAAAACACGTTTTGGGACCCCCCTTTTTTCTCAGCCCCCGCTTGACGAATCCCCCACGAGACTTTCAGGGTAGGAGCGGAGTGTAGCGCCCCATTAGTTTTGAAAATTTCGCGAGGATTCGTCGAGCGGCGCCAAAGTTATTCCAAATAGAATGTTGCGGATTTCCTATGGAAACGCGGTCCTAACTATAACTATCTACTGGCGACCGCCAGTAGATATATATATATATATATATATATCCAATCCACATTTTCAGTAGAAAGGCGCTCTCAGGAAAAAGACTCAGGAAACTCCAATCAGTAGCAAAGGGATTTATTTAACTTCATAAACCCTCCGTGAGGCGTTTCAACCCAAGATGGTCTTGAGGGTGTGATCAAGACCATCTTGGGTCGAAACGCGTCACGGAGGGTTTGTGAAGTTTAATAAATACCCCTGCTACTGATTGGAGTTTGCCGATTCTTTTTCCTGAGAGTGCGTTTCTACTGGAACTTTGGATTTGATTTGCATGCCGGTTTATCTCCACCGAGGAACGCACCAATATATATATATATATTGTGGAACGAATATCAGGGCAAGTAATCATGAAGATAATTAAATTAACTATTTGATGATATATATAAGAACTATAAAAGATGAATTATGCACTGAATCCAAACATATTATGAGACATTTGTCAGAAAGGGACCGCTATCATGAGCAATGTCTCTTTAATAATTTGAAAAACTGAGTTAGAGTCACATGACCCTCATCACTGCTTTCTATTTGCCTTTATAAAGAAACTTTGAGGCTGCCACTCTGTTAAATGCATCTGAGGAAGACTCCCCAGAGTTGATACGCGTAATGCATTGCCTGAATAAAGTTGGTCACGAAGGACGGTGGTGTGGCTTAGTTTGCTGAATCCGGAAGGGGAGAGCAACGTCTTTGGAGTATTTGGGTAAATAACACGTCCCAACAAACTCCAGTCCGACAGGCGGAGGCATCCTGCAGCGTTGCCTTTTCGTTTGGAATATATATATATATATATATATATATATATATATATATATATATATATATATATATTTTTTATTTTTTTCACAGAAAAAAACATAGGTTTCAGGGGTGTTATAGTTAGCTGGACATTTCACTCGTACAAAACCATAGAAATTCCTCCGTTATAGTTGATTCTGCTAACTATAACTCGTGCGCCCGAAATGCACTGCTGATGTCACATATTAGATCATTCATGACATGGTCAGTGACATCACTGATGACATCATCCAGTGAATGTGGTTTAGTTTGAAATTATATTATGTATTATATATATACCAATCTGTATTGAAGTTTGAGTGGATATATAACTGTCTGGATGAAGGATTTAGTAGCTGTCTGACTGTCTGTTTAAGTGAGTAATTAAAAGTGTCTCACTTAATACATGGATTAGTAACTAAACTATGTGAATGTGTGCATAACTGCCTCTGTTATTGTATAACATGCTGCATCAGTTGGTCACTAACTACATGAGTGTGTATATTAGTTATTGATTAGTTGGGTGAGTATTTGTATGGGACACTGAGTTTGTGTGTGGTTGGATGGGGTGTGTGTAACTATGCATAGATGTGTGAATGGTTGATTGACTAGGTGTATAGGTTTAAGAGTGCATGTGGAAACAGTTGTGTGGGTGACTGAGTGTATTTATTTGTGTGTTGGTGAGCGAATATATGTTTTAGTTGTACATCTTCAATAAAGCAAAAAACATAAAAGGCATTGTATGTGAGAGTTGGTGTATATAAATAAGTATATATAAGAGTCAGTGATTGTGAGAGTAACTATATGAATGAGTGTATAATTGTAATGGTGATTTTTTAACATATTAACTATGAGCAACTATGTGTTTGAATAAATGAGGTGTTGTGTGTATAATTGTGTGAGTAAATGTGAATCATTTTTTTCATGAATGAGTAGGATGACTGCATAACCGACTAAGATGACTGCTGATGTGTCAATGTCTATATATGTGTATAAGTGCATTTGATAGTGTTCTATTAATTAGTGACTGCATGTATAAGTGATTCTGTTGTTGAATGGGTAGTTGTGTGTGTAGACTTAGGAATCAGTGAGTGGGTATGTAGTAACTGGTATTGGTGTGTCAATGGTTTCCAATGTGGTGCACTGTATTTTACAGTGAGTGATAAAAGGTTATACTAGTGTATGATGAGGTATATCAGATTGTAACGTGGATGATGTAATTTGAGATGTCATCAGTGATGTCACTGACCAGGTCATGAGTGATGTAATATGTGACGTCGTCAACAGTGCATTGCGGGCGCGCGAGTTACAGTTAGCAGAACTAACTATAATGGAGGAATTTCTATGGTTTGTACGAGTGAAATATCCAGCTAACTATAACACCCCTGAAACCTATGATTTTTTCTGTGAATATATATATATATATATATATATAGGTTTGAGATGCGGCGAGGGGAGAGAGGAGGCGATATTCATCGCCTGAGTTAAGGGGCTGACAAAAAGGCTTTGTTTTCATCCTGCTGAGCACCTGAGCTGGCGTGAGGCCCATAACCAGCCAGTTGGGACATCACTTGATGTTGGGAGTAATGCTGTCACTGTACAGACACTCTGTGTGGACTACACTTACCAGCATGCATCTGCTCGGCGAGGTGTGAGCGCGAGGGGCCAGCACACCTTCCATTGGAGGAGGAGCGCGATGTCATCAAAATGGGAGCGGTCTAAATTCACAGCTGCATCTCGTTTAATCCCCTGAGAGCGCGGAGTTCATGGAACCGGCACTGAAGAGAGCCATTGGAGGCTTGAAACGCGTCTAACAGCACCACGCGCTTTTTAATCAATAAAGCTACTTGTCAGTTACCCCGGAGTTGTATCGTGCCTTTCCTGGGAGCAGACGTTGATATATATATATATATATATATATATATATATAAATTAGATAGAGATATATATATATATATATATATATATATATATCACTCACTCACACACACACACACACACACACACACACACACACACAGTAAAGTACCACATGCATCCTAACTGTGCCTTCCATATTCATTATGGAATGATCAAAGAACTTGTTCCTTCTACTACAATTAGGTGCTACCACCAGTGCAAGTTGTCCCCTACAAAAAATATGATAGCTGCTCTTAAATGAACAAGTTACTTGCCTTCGGTGACCCCTTATCTGATAGAGTATCTAGTAGCAGATTCTTTACCTTAGAAATATCCCCAGAAGTCAGACTGGATCTGGAAATTTGTCAGGAGCAGTACCCCTGCATAATTCGGCTCTGCGTGTTTATCATCGCCCACGCCGCAAGTCACGTGCAAGATGCTTATATGGTCACCACCCCAGCCTGCTGACGTTAGTTTCTTTTTGCGACTTTCCACTTTAGAAGTGCTGAGCCACAAAGAACAATGATCACTGGTGGGGAAAACAGAAAAGCCTTGTCCCTAGAAATCTGTTTGCAGAGCGGGGAGGATGGGTAGGTCAATAAGAAATCTGCGGCTAGAAGAATTACAGAAGGTAGTTAACTTGCTCATCTGATTGAGATTTCTAGCTGCAGATTCTTTACCTTACAATAGATACCCAAGCAATACCTCCTCTGAGGTGGGTATGCACAAAAATTTCACACTAAAAAGTCCTGGAGGACCAAGCAGGCAAAGTGCCCATTCCGACAGACCTGACTGTCCAGGCAGTAGTGTTTGGTGAACCTGTGCAGAGAAGCCTACAATGCTGTCTGGCAGATGACCAGGAAAGGGGCTCCGTATGCTAATGCAGTGGTCGCAGTCTTGGCTCTGGTGGAATGAGTACGCAAGCCCTCAAGGGGTTGCTCTCTGGCCAGTGCGTAGCAGATCTTAGTGCAGAGAATGATTCATTGGGAGATAATCTGCTTCTGCAAGGCCTGTCTCTTCTCTGCTCTGACATACCTTGTGAAGAGTTGGTCGTCCACCAGGAAGTGTCTTGTGAGGTCAAGGTAGAACAACAACACTTTTTGGGGCAGTCCAGGCAGTGGAGTAACTCCTTCTTTATAGAAATGCAACAGGCAGGGACGATCAACTGGCTTACATGAAATGGAGTAACCACTTTCGGCAGCTTTTCCTGGTAGATGTTCAGATGTGGAGGCTTGGATAAAGCCTGAAGCTCACTGACCCTCAGGACAGATGTTATTGCGAGCAAGAAGGCTGTCTTGATGGTAAGGAACCTGAGAGGACAGTTGTGCAGGGCTCAAAAGGAGCACACATCAAAAACAATAGGACAAAATTAAGGACCTACTGCGGCATGTCAAAGGGAGAAAGAGGTAACATGCTGAAAACCTTCCAAAACATATGCCCAATAAGGGATTGGGAAAAAGATGTCTGGTCAGGCAACCACAAAAAGGCTCAGACAGCAGAAACACAGTCCTTTAAGGTGTCCAGAGTAGAGCACTGCAGGGCGAGGGAAATGATAAAGAGAAGGACCTGAAAGAGGGGAACAAAAAGAGGGACAACCTGTTTCCCTGCACATCATGCCACAAACTTGTCCTAATGGTAAGCGTATCCAGATTTGGTGGAGGGACACTTGGCTGTCAAAATAATATAGCAGACTTCAGGCAGAAGGACGAAAGCAGTCAACTGTCTCCGCACCATCTCCACGAAAAAAGGCAGAGCACTGGCAGGTTTGAGTGGAGAACCCTCTACTGCTGCAACAGAAGAGCCTCTCGAAGGGGCACCCTGATCGGGGGACTGACGGCTATGCTCAACACCTTGGGATATCAAACTCTCAGAGCAAAGTCTGGAGCCACAAGAAGGACTTGGGCCCGGTCATTCCTGATCTTCTTGAGAACTCTGAGAAGGAGTGGTATGGGCAGAGAGGCATACAGGAGGCCTGAGCTCCACTCAAGACGAAAAGCATCTCGGAGCGAGAGCCGCCTTGGAAACTCAAGCGCGCACAACTGCAGGCATTGCGCTGTCTCGGCTGTGGTGAACATATCTAACCAAGGCTCTTCCCACTGCAGAAAGAGACCTTGCACCACCGCCGGATGGCGACTCCATTTGTGACCCGCTAGGCATCGTCGGCAGAGTTTGCCCGCCTTGGAATTCAGAGAGCCCACCAGGTGCTGAAAAAGCAGGGATATAACCTGCTGTTCGAGCCAAGTCCAGAGATGTAGGGCATCTTGACAAAGGGCCCATGACCCTACCCCCAATAGAGCTTGGTGGCAGATTAAGGAAACATGCTGGGATGAGTGTTGTGGATGTAGACTGGTTACTAAGATGGACATCTTGGATACCTATCTTTGTCTTTCTTCACAAAAGTATCACTATGGAGAGACGGTTAAGCGATTAGAAATAGCTGTTAAACATCTTCCTGTGACGTATACCTCATTAATTTCATCACGTTACAGTTTCTACTGCCTGAAGTTGTGCATTCCTGTTTAATGCCAGATGGTATCAATCTGGCGCCATCTTGTAATGGTACATTCATCGGCGCGGAGTTTCGCTTGAGGTATCAGGTAAAGTTGAAAGCTGATTCTTTCCTATGCCCATTAATCTGCAGCATGTGTTGGCTGTCTTGAAAGCGGACAACATAATTGAACAAAACAAACGTCATTATTTAATTTTAACAAAGAAAACCATAAGGATCACATTTAAAATTCATCAGTAATATTTATTTTCTTTGCCCTTACAGTTGGTGCACTTCTCGATTGGGGCCTCTCCATTACTTCCCATTTAAGTCATATGCATACACGCCGTGCAAGTGGGGTTAGATTCACTGCTCAAATGAATTCCACATTTCCCTACACTAATTCATCACAAATCTTAGTGGGGTTCCGGAGGACCGTGCTACTCGCCGAAAAAGCACTTCCACGCCTTGTCAGGGGTAGTAAGCGCTATATAAATGCAATTTTACAATTGCATGGTGCTGGTGTTGTCCATGAAAAAACAAGTTACTTACCTGTACACTGTGGTTCTCCAGTATTGATATTTTTCATAGATTCACATTCTTGTATCTTCCCGGTCGTCATGGTGGGAGTCTCGCGGTAGTTAGAAAAGAAGCACCATAGAAGTACATAGAAGTACATAGAAACCACCAAAAGGAAAGAAAAACTTTGACATTCGTCAGCATCTTTATGGAGGTCCAAACTTTGACCAATCAGAGACCATCCCTTGACCTCAACTCCCCAGTCAGAGCCACCAGACCTCTGATTTCGCACACAAGTGTGCTACGGTTAGGGGAGTGTGGCCAGCAACATGGCTGAGTAGCGGCGTTTCTCATCGGCTCCTGACCGAATTCTGTCCTTGATCCTGCCTCTTGACGCCAGGAAAACTTATCAATAGTGATCGGAGGCTATGCTGAAACTGGAAGGTGCCCTATGACATCCTATGGCTTCCTGACAAATTAGGAGCCTCTTCAAATCCTGACTGTAGTCCGTGTGGCGTCTCCCAAGATGGCGCCCAGACAGAGCGGATAGATGGAACGCGCAGACTGGGGCCCAGATAGTGAAGATAAGGGTGAATGCACTCTCGCTGACCACCGAGCCGCCGGCTCGCTGTGGTGGGTGGATTGCATCTTCCCGAAACTGCGGCGCGGAGTGGTGCGAGTCCGCCCACCCCATCTCAAGGCAGATACCCACCTCGCCTTGAGACCTCACCGGACCTGATCCTGGTTCCTACTTTGGAGGAAAGGCTGTAAAACACCTCAAACCATCTAATAAACAAACCAAAAGAAAAGAGTTGGTGTGCGATCCCCCTCTCCGTGATTTGGGTACTGCTCCTGCGTCTGGAGGTCTGGCAGCCTGTGGACTGATGGGATGCGGCCTCTGATAGTGTTACTGGGGGAAAACGCCTGTCCACGACCAAACGCTGGTTGGCTTACGATGGCTAGTGATAAGGAGCCTAAGTCGTCAAGGCAGGGGAAGCAGGATCGGTTCGCTAAGGTGCTCCCCACATCGACACGGGCGGAGGGAGGCAATCAACCTCTAACAGACAACGCGGCCATATTACAAGCGATCCACGCATCCAGGGAGATGGGGGTGCGCAGATCATGAAGTCCAATAGTCAAGTAGTGATGTAAAAAAATCAATTTCTTTATTCCAATTTCTTAAAATTCAGCAAACAGACACTCAGCCAATGCGTTTAATTCCCTTCATCAGGGCAATGAAAGTGACAATTGGAATGTACCCACTCACAATGGCCAGTGTAGGCATTCCGGAATACCATGAACTATGGATGCTCCCAAAGTCAATGAGCATTCATATATCAACCTTTTAGACGAGTGGTTTCATAACAACAGTTTTCCTTGAAATATCGTACAAAGTGCTTCAGTGTAATGCACTGGAGCCAAACAGATAGCAGCTATGATCATTCCTGCAAAGGGAAATCTAGACGCCATATCGTTAGTTCTATATCACAATACTTGACTATTGGACTTTATGATCTGCGCACCCCCATTTCACAATAATTAACTTTTTGATTTGGAGCACAGTAGCGTCACGCAACGGCTGGTGTTGGGGTTGGCTGCACAGCAAAATCACTAATTGGAACTGGCGTGAGGTGCGGAACGAGAGGTCTGCCGTTGCTTCACTGCACAATCACGCATCAAGGGAGAGCCTGGAGGGGAAGATGGCAGAGATACGTTCTGAGGTCGCATTGCTACGCCACGACCTAAGAAAAGTCTCGGAAAGAGCCACTGAAGCTGAACACTGTATCCCTGAAATGGAGAATACCTCCCGTACCATGCGCAGAGATGTGACAGGACTTATGGCTTCAATGAAAGAGGTGGCCTGGAGGGTTGACGACGCTGAAAAAAGGCCCGCAGGAATAACTTTCGAATTATTGGCTTTCCGGAAGATGCAGAGAGAGTAGACCCAGGGCAGTTCCTCATGATCTTCCTGAAGGAAGCCCTCCCGCCACGCAGTTTTCTACATGCTTTGTTATTGAGAGAACACATCAATGCCAAATGTCCGCCCAGCACCGAGGGCCCCTCCTCGCCCCTTGATTGCCCATTTCTTGAACTTTCAAGATCGGGATTTAATACTCGCGAGCTGCGGAGAAAATGAGAGATCAAGTACGAAAATACACGAGTAATGGTATTCCGGGATTACTCACGTGATGTGCAAAAACAGAGAGATACCTTTGATCCAATCAAGGCGAAGCTCAGAGCACTTGGGATTCAGTAATGCTACTATTCCCCGCTAAGCTTAAATATATTTTCCAGGGTACCACACAGTTCTTTCAGTCCACGGAGGCAGCATGGTCCTGGATTTAGGAACGGCCCTCCTTAGGGCGCAGATTGTCCCAGGCCAAAGACCTCCAGGCAGATAAGCGGCTGGGTCCAAGTCAGGAAAGACCCAAAGAGAAGCGACAGAGGAGAGTGTTGAGGTATGGAAATCCACCATCAGAACACCAATGAGATTCTTGAGACACGGAGGGCAGGCCGCAAATTTTAGATTCAGAGGATGACACGACTCTTGGGCCAGCCGTGAAGACCTTGCGCAGGTCGAGTGAATATATTACCACGGAACAGTCGGAGAGAGAAGATTCGGCGGATGCAGACAGTGAGCATCCACTGCTTGAGAGCATTCAGCATCTGGAGGCTCCAGACCCAATCCTGTTGGAAGCAAGTATCCAACAGCAACCCAGTAATGAAGAGGACTGAGATGCAGGGGCTGGAAGGCCACCGAAAGACAGTAAGACAATCCCAGGGCCTTGTAGACATTGCAGACCTTGGGCCCAATAGAGGGAAACACAGTGTGAGATTATACTGTGTAATTGAATAATTTCTTGAACTAAGGGGGGAGGGAGGGTTACAGACCTCTTGGTAGATGATCCGTGCCATAGTTGTCATTTTGACGAGTTGGGGGATGGTGTGGGTAACTGAAGAGTGTAGGGTGGGGGGCAAGTTGGGAACCGTCAACTGTTAAGGGACTATTTTGATGCTGGGGAGGGAGGATTGTCTCTCTCATTTAGCCCACATGGATACCGAGATTGAGATGGGAATGAGGGTTAATGTATGTGCTCCTGGCGAGGGCTGGAAATGTGATTATTCGTTGGTTTCCTCACAATGGCCGAGGGTAGATACACAGTAATGACAGGGAATGTCAATTGGTTAGGGAATAAAGTAAACAAGGATTAATAGCTAGCTATCTTAAGAGACTTAAACCTGATATACTCTTACAGGAGAAGCATTTGATGGGCTTGCACTGCTCCTTCCTGGGGAGAGGTCAATACACCATCCTAGAACATGCGGGTTTTACCAAAGTCTCTAGAGGGGTGGGGAGTCTCATAAAAAAAAAAAAATCACCCCCCTTTCGTGTTACAAAACAATGGGTAGACCCAGGAGGGACATACGTGGCATTGCAGGGGGCTTGGAATCGTAAGAAACTTTTACTCATCAGTGTTTACGCTCCCCCACGGCTGCAACAACGTACACTAGACAAATTGACTAAGTTCTTACTATTGTATTCCGTTTTAGGTGACCGGATATAGGTTTTCCTGAATCATGTTCTTATATAGGCACAATTCGCATTGCCCTTATATAGGCATTAGACTCCAGTCCTTATTTAGGTATTAGCCATGCTATCCAAATACAGGCATGGTCACCTACATCCATCCACCCACCCCAACGTCACAACGAGTTCTTAGAAACCAGACCCTTAAGCTCTTGGGAGTTTTCCCTAGCACAGGATTATTGATTTCTCCAAGAACTCATTTATCATGCATGAACCGCTATTCCTTAAGCGTTCATTCATGACGTCTTCCTCTGCCCGACTTTACGTCAATGCAAACATTCCAAAGCACCTTCCAGGTATAAATATACCTTCCCTTGCCACGGCAAGTACGGAGGAGACCTCGACTTTAGAGGAGCCGTGTCCCGGCCTGAAGCAAAGACAAGAGCTGCTGTCACCCCTGCTCGCAGAGAATCCAGCTTCCAGTGTTATGACTCCCTTCTTGGGGAGTTAGAGTTCGAGACCCGGAAAGAAATTCCCACCTCTCTCATTCTCAAAGGTATGGAGCTGACTAGAACCTGGAGGGACTCTTGGCATACTATACTAAACTATAGAATAACATCCTATAGAATACAGCACCTACTTCTTACATAGTACTACACTTAGGATAGATACACTGGGGTAGAACTAGTTAGAGAAGCATCTCATGAGTACTCGCATTTTTAGCCTATGTTATTTATGTATATGAATATATATGTCATAGCTAAAAGATAATGCTAGTGTAGTATTATTTCTTTCTACTGCTTACGCTGTACATAATATATCTCACATACTGTCTTGTGATTATAACAGCTCATATCTATTACACGAGAAACAAGACTGTTCAATAAATCCTTTCATTGAAACGCCCATCTATTCCTTTCTGTGCAACTCTGAAGAAACTAAGCATGCATGATTAGCTGAGTGAAACTTATCTGTTTCCACGATTGAGAGTGTTCCGATTCTAAAGGGAAACAAAGTTGTCATGTTTATGTGGTTGCCAGAAACTACTCCCTTCTTGTTTACGAGGAGTTTCTAGTGGCCTCTGAGTTAGCTGGTGCAAATTAATTAAGTTTAATATACTCAATATGGGCATACTGACTTTAGTCCTATGCCAAATTTATAGGGTATATTATTCCAATACGCAGAGCCTATTAGGGAAATAGGAACTACACTACATGGCGCCGAAACGTTTGGTAAGGTACTAATTTAACGCTAGTTACTGAGTAACTCAGTCGTGCTTTTCTCAGAGACCCCTACTCACATACTCTATAAGACGTCTGGAGTGGGTAGGGTTAAGTATCCAACAAAGCTGAATAGGACAAAATCCTATATTAGCGGTTTGGTTTGTTCAACGTTGAAGGATACAGTGTTCCAAAATATTGTGCACCTTATCTTGGTTTCCTTAAAACTTATACATTGTTTCAAAAACAATGTCCCTTAACGGGGATAATGCTGAGACTGATCCAGTTGTAGCAGCTTTTAATTTTACAGGTTTAAATGAAACAGATGAGGGTGTTATAAACATCCCTCCAAACTTAAGAAGAGCCATCACTCTAAAACTTATAAAACATGGCCTAACACCAAGAGGTGGTAGAGCAGTTTTCGTGATAGAGGCACACAAATCTTTTCAGACAGAGGTATTCTATTCATGGATTGTATTCCCAGAATCAAATCCAGTAACATAAATATTTCACTTCTTTAAAGAAGATGAACCACCTTAGGAATATATTCCTTTCGCGGATATTGAAATTCCACTCACATACCAGGAGCATAATCTCTGGTTTAAAGGCACCCTAAACATCATAAAAACATTACCAGGCTCGGTCCACTAGGTAGACCAGGAGCAACATGGCCGATTTTAGCCGGCTACACACCTCATCCTGACATCGAAGAGATGTCAGACGAGGAATTACTTACTCAACTACAAGAGTTAATAAACATTTACAGACAATTAGTCTAATATGTCATGCAGACTTTCACAGTCCAACCACCTATAACCATTCCAAATCAAACTCCTCAATAAGGGTATACACTAAAAATTACTCCACAGACTTTACACGCAGTCATCGGTAAAATGCCGACTTAACGTGAACAAATTCCATTCTGGATAGCTCAAAAAATTACTCAAATCGAAGCAGTATTTCCCAATACTAGTCCTTATGAGAAAAACAGAATTCTAACAATCTGTTTACCAATGGGGATCACACCACAACTGGAAGACTGCAACACTTGGGCCACAGTCTTTGCTGCCCTCTATACTAAAACACATGGTGTTCCGTCAATTGCAGTAATACCAGATATCCTGAAACAAATTCAATAAGGGGCAGAGCCTGCTCTGAATTTAGGTATAAAACAACTGAAAAACTTCGACCAGGTCTCAAGAATAATATTATCGGGGAGGCAGCATCAGTGGCGATCCGCCAACGCTTAAGGGAATTTGATGTAACAGAACATCAACATGAACTGCCCAGAATAATAGAAAAATGTTATTCAAAATTAGGCAGAGACAGTTTAGGTGGAAAAACTTTCAAGCCAAAATTGTCTGAAGGTCCTGAGAAGGACTCTTAATATTCAAAATCGTACATCTTCTAAAAAGAAGTGGGAAACTAATAAACAAAATTCAAAAGAGAAACGTTCTCAATCCCGAGGTAGGTCTCCTCAAAAGGAGCCCTCTGAAAGGAGGTATTACCTCAGGAAAAGTAATACTTTAAGAAAACCTGACAGATATCAGGATACTGATACACGTTCCTCTCGTACCTTTCAGATATCGTCACAGACATCCGAAAGAAGAGGATGGTCAGAAAACAAGGAAGAGTGCGTGAAGTCCAAAGACGATCAACACGTTCAGAAAAATAAATCAAAACCTCAATTCACAAAAAAGAAGGTAGCAGGTCTGAAGATCAGACATGCCGAAAATACTGAGAACACAGCTCAAGAGCGGAGAATGGGCTCAGACAATGCTGGACAGTGCAGCAGCAGTAACAATAGCTCGCCAGAACCTGAAGGAACTTCTGGAGATAGTGGACCTGAATGAGTACATCACAGTAGAGACTGTCGACACCAGGGTTAGTACTCCACAAAAGTTATATGAAATAACACTCCGAATGGAGGGAGACATACCAAGAAAAGTGAGAGCACTCTTTTCGGAGAAACTTTCAAGGGGTTATGATATACTTCTAGCAGAACAGGACTGGCCACCAAAATGTGTTAGGGAGTGCCCACATGGCGAGGACATCATTATGCCAGCCTTCTCCAACCATATTCCAATTCATCTAAAATATACTTATGCCAAATGGGCCCAGGCCCCAGCATTATACAAAAATCATGTAGGATGGGATGAGGCCTCACCTCACCACAAAATACAGCCACAAAAAAAAAAATCAACCTACTGTACAAAGGCAGTACCCAATAAAGCAAGAAGCTAAGAAACAGGTCAGGGAGATCTCAGATCAACTTGAATACCAAGGGGTGATTGAAACATGCACCTCCTCAATGAACAATCCTTTGTTTCCTGTATCCAAACCAGACAATACATATCGTCTAGTTTTGGATTACAGACACTTGAACAATTGTTCCAAAACATTTGCAGTGTAAAATCCACATAGTACAGCATTAATAAATAATATTGTGCGTAATAATGAATATGCTACTTACCAGTATGCATCTGTTCTTGGCATGTAGGGCTGCTGACATTCATATCTGTGCATAGATCGCCGCCTAGTGTTGGGTCCGGATGTTTGCACGTTGTTGTCCTGGAAGAGTCTTCGAAGTATCCTGGGATAGGTGACTCCTCCCCTGGACTACAGTGCGCATGGGCATCCTCTCCATCCTCAGATTGTTTTTCGCCATTGTGGCAGTGATGGAGTAGATATAGAAAGTGATGACCATGCTTACAGTAATTCTGAGAGCTGCAGCTGCTACAGGCGCCGGGGAGGAGGGAGGGCGATATGAATGTCAGCAGCCCTACATGCCAAGAACAGATGCATACTGGTAAGTAGCATATTCAGTTCGAGGCATGTGGGCTGCTGAATTCATATCTGTGCATAGAATATATAGCAGTGCCCTCTTATTAGCGGCGGCTACCAGTGCCAGCTGCAGCGGTCTGAAAAAGAGTTTTGAGAACAGCCTGTCCTACAGCTGCCTGCTGTTTTGATTGCACATCTACACAATAGTGTTTGGTAAATGTATGTGTAGTGGACCAGGTGGCTGCTCTACATATGTCATGCAAAGGAATGTTTCCTAGGAAAGCCATTGAGGCCCCTAACTTACGTGTTGAGTGGGCTCGTGGGGGAATCGTTAAAGTGCGTTTAGCCTTTTGATAGCAAATTTGAATACATTTAACGATCCATCTGGCTATTCCTGCTTTGGAGATAGCGTTACCTTTGTGGTGTGGGGCAAAGGCAACGAAAAGTTGTTGTGTTTTCCTAAAGGGTTTGGTCCTGTCGATATAATACATGAGGGCCCTTTTGACATCTAGTGTATGGAGTGCCCTTTCTGCGACAGTTTGTGGGTTTTGGAAGAAAACGGGCAGTTCAATGGTTTGATTCATGTGGAACTGCGATACCACCTTTGGCATGAATTTGGGGTTGGTACATAGTACGACCCTGTTGGCGTGAACCTGTATAAATGGCTCTTGAACGGTTAGTGCCTGGAGTTCACTAACTCTTCTCAAAGAAGTGATCGCTACTAGGAAAGCTACTTTCCAGGTAAGGAATTGAATCTCGCATGAGTGTAGAGGTTCAAAGGGTGGACTCATCAGGCGTGTGAGGACCAAGTTGAGGTTCCACATTGGGGCTGGTGGGTGGCTAGGTGGAATGACTCGTTTGAGTCCTTCCAAGAATGCTTTGATGGCAGGCACTCTGAATAGAGAGAGGTGCTGCCTGGTTTGTAGATAGGCTGATATCGCGGTCAAATGGACACGTATAGAGGTGTACGCCAGATTGCATCGGTATAGGTGTAATAGGTAACAAATAATGTTTTGGATGGATGCGTCTAGCGGGTTAATGTCATTATTATTGCAATAAATGACGAACCTCTTCCATTTTGCTGCATAGCAAGCTCTGGTAGTGGGTCTCCTGGCCTCCTTAATGATGTCCATACAGTCAGGTGGCAGGTTTAGGTAGCCAAACTCTAGGACTTCAGGAGCCAGATTGCCAGGTTCAGCTGTTGCGGATCTGGATGCTGAATCTCTCCATGGTTCTGCGTCAAATGCTCGGGTTTGACCCGCAGCCTTTGATGCGGCACCACGGAAAGTTCGAGAAAGGTGGTGTACCGCGGCTGGCGTGCCCACGTTGGAGCAACCAGGACGAGCGTCAGTGAGTGTTGTCTGAGTTTGCGTGCCACCAGCGGTATCAGTGGTGCTGGGGGAAAAGCGTACGCAAATCTGCCGGACCAGTTCATCCATATCGCATTGCCCTGCGACTGCGGATGTGGGAACCTGGCGGCAAAGCTTTGGCGTTTTCGCTTGTCGCGAATAGGTCTATCTCTGGATGACCCCACTGCTGGAAGTACGGTTGGAGTACTGATGGGTGTAACTCCCACTCGTGCATCTGGTGGCTGTGTCTGCTGAGCAGATCCGCCATCTGGTTGTCCTTGCCGGGGAGGTGTTCTGCCATGAGGAACATGTTCCTTTGAATGGCCCACTTCCACATGCTCTGAGCCAGATGAGACAACTGTGGAGAGTGTGTTCCTCCTTGCTTCTGTATGTAGTACATGGCAGTCATGTTGTCCGTCTGGATCAACACGACTTTGTTGCACAAGTGTACTTTGAATGCTTTCATAGCGAGGAAGATTACCATCAGTTCTAGAAGGTTGATGTGCATCTTCTTTTGTTGTGTTGTCCATAGTCCCTGCACTGTGTAATGGAGTACATGAGCTCCCCATCCCTGGAGAGACGCGTCCGCCGTCAGTATTATCTGTGGGACAGGCTCTTGGAACGGTCGGCCCTTGCAAAGGTTTTGTGGATTCCACCAATGCAGAGAGTTGTATGCCCGACCGCTCACCAACACTAGGTCTTTCAACTGTCCTTGAGCCGGATTCCACTGACGTGCTAAGCACTCCTGAAGCGGGCGCATATGTAGTCTCGCGTGGGGGACTATGAAGATGCAGGAGGCCATCATGCCTATCAACTGCATGAACACTCGCGCGGGAAGGGAGTGTTGTGGTTTGAACTTGGAAATCAGCATTTGCATGCTGTTGATTCTCACCAAATTTGGCTGAGCTGTGGCCGCCAGAGTGTCTATAGTCGCACCTAGGTACTGTTGTACGTGTGCGGGCTGTAGATGGGATTTTGGGTAATTTAGTGAGAACCCCAGACTGTGAAGGAGGTGAATGGTGCGGGACATGTGGCTGGCACATTGCTGGGCTGACTCCGCTTGAACGAGCCAGTCGTCCAGGTAAGGGTAGACGTGTATGTGCTGCCTCCGTAGATGTGCCGCCACAGTAGCTAGGCACTTTGTAAACACCCTTGGTGCCGTTGTCACGCCGAAGGGAAGGACTTTAAATTGGTAGTGCTGCCCTTGAACAGTGAACCTGAGGTATTTTTTGTGTGAGGGGTGAATGGGTATGTGGAAATACGCATCCTTGAGGTCTAGTGTGGCCAGAAAGTCTCCCTGCTTGAGCAGCGGGAGGACTTGCTGTAGAGTGAGCATGTGAAAATGCTCGGAAAGAATGCATCTGTTTAGGGGTCTCAGGTCTAATATAGGTCTGAGTGACCCGTCCTTTTTCGGTATTAAAAAGTACAGGGAGTACACCCCCGTACCTTGCTCGTGGACGGGTACGGCCTCTATTGCGCCTTTTAGAAGCATACTTTGCACCTCCTGCTGTAAGAGTGTTAAGTGCTCTGAGGACATAGGACTGTTTTTTGGAGGTATTGTGGGTGGAGTGGAGGTTAGTTCTAGACAGTAACCGCATTTGACAATATCTTTGACCCACTTGTCCGTGGTGATGGAGTTCCACGTGGACAGGAACCTTTGTAGCCTTCCCCCGACAGGTGTTATGTGGTCGGGAGGAAGGGAGAGGGCGTCACTGCTTGTTCTTGGGGGAGGACCTGGTGTTGCCGTAGCCGCGTCCTCTGCCCTTTGTACTGGAGCCACGATATCCACCCCGGGTGTTTTTATCGTAGGTGGTTTGTGTATTGCCCTTGTTGTATGTTTGCTGTGACCCCTGTCCTCTACCTGCTCCTCTATTTCCGGGGCGACGAAAGGAGCCGCTCCGAAAGGACTGAGTCTGGAGAGCCCCCATGGACTTTGCAGTGTCCGTGTCCTTTTTTATTTTCTCTAGGGTGGTGTCAACCTCCGGGCCGAATAAATAGTCGGGGTTGACAGGCTGGTTGAGTATGTTGTTTTGCACCTCAGGTTTGAATCCGGAGATTCGTATCCAGGCATGTCGTCGCAGCATGACGCTAGTGTTTATGGCCCTGGCAGCTGTGTCTGCGGCATCCAGCGCACACTTGATGGATGCGTTTGTGAGGAGCTGTCCCTCCCTGATGAGGATCTCTGCACCTTCTCTGTATTGGTCAGGGAGATGTTGGAGTAGTTGCTCTAATGTGTCGTAGTGCGCTCTATCGTAGCGAGCGAGGAGTGCTTGAGTATTGGCAATGCGCCATATGTTGGCTGCCTGGGCGGCAACCCGTTTGCCAGAGGTCTCTAACACCTTGGACTCTTTGTCCGGGGGAGGAGCGTCACATGTTGTTTGTGAGTGTGCCCTCTTGCGAGCATTCGCAATGACAATGGAATCCAGAGGTAGTTGGCCTCTGATGTAAGTAGGGTCCCCAGGCGCTGATCTGTATTTCTTGTCGATCCTGGGGTTTATCACTCTTGCCCTGGTGGGTTCCTTGAAGATGTCCTTTGCTGGTTTGAGGACACCCTTCAACATGGGTAGAGTTTTTATATTCCTTTCTGAGGATGCGAAAGTATCCATAAGAAAGTCGTCCTCGACGGTGTCCGAGTGAAGTTGCACCCCATGATTGGCCGCAGCACGTTCAATTAGAGCGTTGAACGCTGCAGTGTCCTCTGTCGGAGATGTTTTTGCTCCATAGAGTTGCGGGTCTTGTGCATCCATAGGTGCACCTGGGTCCACAGGGTCATCCCAAGTTTGATCAGGGTCCTGTTGGCCGTCAGGGTCCATGTCTCCGGGGTAGGGGACTTGGTCACCCATGTAGTCCACCAACGCATCCGTGTCGGAGTGTGTGGGAGAGAAGGATTGTGGATCCTGGTAGGGTGAGTGGAAAGGTTCGTAAAGAACTGGTTCTGAAGCCACAGGCAGCTTTCTTTTAAGTGGAATCCTGAAGGAGTCCAAAGCCAGCTCCGAAGTTATTTTGCTTTTGTGGATAATCATCCTGCCGGTGTCGGCGTCGATTAGATGCGATGGAGACGTCTCCGCAGAGCGTTCGGCAGGCGTGATCGTGGTGTGGGTGACCCGTGTCCTGATTTGGAACAGTTTCGGGGCCGTGGATGGTGGCAGGCCAAAAGTAATGTTGGCTGGTGCCGAAGAGGCTGCTGGAGCTTTAATTGGTTCGGAGCCCGACGTGTCCTGGAGGACCATTTTCTTTTTGGTGCTTTGCGCAGCAATGGGTCGCGTCTGGAGCGCCCTCGATTCTTTTGCCCCGACCGGTTCTGTCGAGGCGGTCGTGGATTTTTTCGGCGCCGGTGGGTCATCGAGTCGAGGGGCGGGAATGGCCGTCGACTTCTTCGATGAGTGTGGCTTTGGTGTTGCCGTGGAAGCGGTGTGAGAAGCAGCAGGCTGTTTGACCTTTGGGGTCGGAGTCGATTGCGTCGGTGCCGGGAGCCGAGCAGGTTTGGAGGTACCGAAGGCCTTCTTCCTTATGTCGACTCCGACGTCGGCCGCTTCGAGTTCGGCACCGAAGTCTCGTTTGGTGCGCTCGGTGCCGATGTGTTTTGCTGGCGTCGAAGGTGTGGAGGGCCTCGATCCGACCAGCGCCACTTTCGGTTTCGGTTTCAATTGAACCAATACAGCTTTCGGTTTCGGTTTCGAAGAAGGGAAACCAGCCGTTTTGGGCATTAATGGCTGCCGCTGAATGTCCGAGGCCGGGCCCGAGGGCGGGGCCGAAGAACTGCGGGATAGGTCTTGGGTAAGGCCCGAAGGCGATCCCTCGACCGGAGCCATAGTCTGTTGCACTGGGCTTTCTTCAGTCTGAACGGGTAGGCCTTGCTCGTCACCGGAGCTACTCTCTTTGGCCCCTAAGGCCTCATTGTAGTCTCCTACCTCGGTGTCGTCTTCATCTCTGCGAAAGAGTGTTTCGTCGACGTCTTCCGATCCGGAGTCATGTTCGGAAGCGGGACTGGAGGGTAGGTTCTCCACTTCTTCGACATCTTCGGTCTCGGCGTTGAAGATGTCGGCCGGTGCCGCTTGCTGCGCCTCGAGTCTCGCCGCTCGTCGATTCCGTAGAGTCTTCTTGGATCGAAATCTGGCACAGGCAATGCATGTAGATTCGTCGTGATCCGGTGAAAGGCATTTGTTGCACACCGGATGGACGTCGACGTGGGGATATTTCGCATTGCATACCGGACACCTCTTGAATGGTGTCCTCGATTCCATCGTTGATGTCGAATCGACGGTCGGGTAAGATGCGAAAGTTTGTTCTGGAAGTTAGTAAACTAACAAAGATACTATCGATACCGATCGAGAACAGTACCGACGCGAACTAAAGGCCTTTTGGCCTGAAAAAAGATTTTCCTAACTTGAGTCAAGATAGCACATCCGAACCCAATGGCGGAAAAAAACTATCTGAGGATGGAGAGGATGCCCATGCGCACTGTAGTCCAGGGGAGGAGTCACCTATCCCAGGATACTTCGAAGACTCTTCCAGGACAACAACGTGCAAACATCCGGACCCAACACTAGGCGGCGATCTATGCACAGATATGAATTCAGCAGCCCACATGCCTCGACAATATAAAACCACATTGGACATTTCAAATGGTTTCTTTTGTCAAAACATAGCACCTGAAAGCAGGTACTTAACAGCTTTCTCAATAATGGGGACGCAAGGTCAATTTTGTAGACTCCCACAAGGGTTCAAAAACAGCCAGGGTTATTCTCAGCAAGGGTAACAGAGTTACTACAAATTTATGATAATGAGGCATTGTCATATGTCGATGATATATATCTGACAGACGATGACCTGGACAGACACTTGAACAGGGTGAACACCATTATATTGGGCTTCGCCTCTGAGGGTTACAAATTCAACTTTAAAAAGTCAAGAATTGCCTATCTCAACGTCCTTTTCCTAAGATATGAACTTTCAAGTGAAGGCAAAAGCCTGGAAGCCAACTTTTTAGAAAAGTGTGCGGAGCTCCAACCTCCAAAAACGCTGAAGAATTTACAGTCGATTCTAGGTTTCCTGAAGGTCATCGACATCGGTAGACAATCTTTTGTCAACAAGAGTTGATGATTTCATGTTTTCTCCAGACCCATACACTGACTTTGATTCGGCTCAGTGTACCAGGAAAGCAATGAATTTGGCCACCATATTTTCATAACAGAACATAACTTGGAACTCTTCCTAAAATTGATTTTTTTCAAAATTTGAAAATACATGTCACATCAATCTGCTTACAGTAGAAATATTCATATAGAACATACTTCTTTGAATACTTCCAGGGACACATTGTCACCTTATTTACCACAATTTCATTTAGTACCAGGACATGAAATGGTTTTGAGTTTTGAATAATTGTGAACCATTTCATCATATGTATATATTTATGTTCATTCATTTAGCATTTACTGTCAAAATATGCATAGAATGAAACATTGCTTTACTATGTACAGTATCTTTGCATTTCATGTCTAGCAAAAGTATTTTTGATAGAGAAATTCTTTTAGTATGCTTTTTAGCAACATGTGGTACTCAGTTTTAAATGTTTAGCATTTTATTGTTTAGCATTTAGTACTATCGTTCATTCGTAAGTGGAGTGGGTGTTGTATTCCGCTTTAGGTGTCCGTATATAGGTTTTCCTGAATCATTTCCTTATATAGGCACAATTCGCATTGCCCTTACATAGGCATAAGATCCCAGTCCTTAATTAGGCATTAGCCATGCTATCCAAATATAGGCATGGTCATCAACATCCATCCACACAAACGTCACAACGAGTTCTTAGAAACCAGACCCTTAAGCTCTTGGGAGTTTTCCCTAGCACAGGATTATTGATTTCTCTAAGAACTCATTTATTATGTATGAACAGCTATTCCTTAAGGGTTCATTCATGACTTCTTCCTCTGCCAGACTTCACGTCAATGCAAACATTCCTAAGCACCTTCCAGGTATAAATATACCTTCCCTTGCCACGGCAAGTACGGAGGAGACCTCGACTTTAGAGGAGCCCGTGTCCCGGGGTGATGCACTGACGAGAGCCGCTGTCATCCGTGCTCGCAGAGAATCCAGCTTCCAGTGTTCTGACTCCCTTCGCGGGGTGTTAGACTTCGAGACCTGGAAAGAGATTCCCACCTCTCTCATTTGCAAAGGTATGGAGCTGACTAGAACCTGGAGGGACTCTTGGCATACTATACTAAACTATAGAATAACATCATATATAATACAGCACCTACTTCTTACATAGTACTACACTTTGGTTAGGTACACTGGGGTGGAACTAGTTAGAGAAG
Organism: Triturus cristatus; assembly: GCF_964204655.1. Taxonomy (NCBI): domain Eukaryota; kingdom Metazoa; phylum Chordata; class Amphibia; order Caudata; family Salamandridae; genus Triturus; species Triturus cristatus. The sequence continues at coordinate 169,877,410 of NC_140591.1, read as the reverse complement.
CATCTCATGAATACTCGCATTTTTAGCCTATGTTATTTATCTATATGAATATGTGTGTCATAGTTAAAAGATAATGCTAGCACAGTATTATTTCTTTCTGCTGCTTACGCTTACGCTGTACATAATATATCTCGTATACTGTCTTGTAATTATAACAGCTCATATCTCTTACACGAGAAACAAGACTGTTCAATAAATCCTTTTATTGAAACGCCCGCCTATTCTGTGTAACTCTGAAGAAACTAAGCATGCACGATTAGCTGTTTGAAACTTATCTGTTGTTTCCACGATTCTGAGAGTGTTCCGATTCTAAAGGGAAACAAAGTTGTCATGTTTATGCGATTGCCAGAAACTACTCCCTTCTTGTTTACAAGTAGTTTCTAGTGGCCTCTGAGTTAGCTGGTACACATTAATTAAGTTTAATATACTCGATAGGGGCATACTGACCTCAGTCCTATGCCAAATCGATAGGGTATATTATTCCAATGCGCAGAACCTATTAGGGAAATAGGAACTACACTACACTACTACATTCAGAGCACGCCACACACATTCTAGGAGAGGACTTCAACGATGTGCTTGAACCCTTTCTAGACTGATCCCCAGTTACACCCCAGGACACATGGGCCCACACAACTAGCAACATTTCAGGCTGCCCTTGGATTGACTGACCTGTGGCGACGTCATCATCCAACCACGTGTGCCTATTCCTATTTCTCTGGGGCCCACAGGGTGTTTTCTCGACTGGATTACCTCTTCACTCCAGCGGGTGAGATTGGGAATGTAGATAAGGTAGAATATCTGGCTAGAGGTAATTCAGACCACTCGCCGCTTTTATTAACGGTGGGAGAAAGATGTAGTGATAGGAAAGTACACGGGAGACTGAGCTCATGGGCCCTGCAAGATAGGGTCGTGGCCAAGGAACTCCGGGTAGACTCAGAGCTATATTTTAAGGAAAATGAAGGATCAGTGCAGTCAGCGGTCACCTTATGGGAGGCAATTAAGGCAGTAATTCGCAACAGGGCGCAAAATATCATTGCCCACAAAAAAAAACCAAGAAACCCAAGATATAGAGGCCCTTGAAGGTAAGCTGTTAAGTTTGGAGAACAGCAGTACCTCCACCATAAATAGCCTCAACCTTCGCCAAATAAAAATAACAAAAAGAGAATATTAGGCGCGAATCACGCAAGAGGTGATGGCTCGCCAGTTAGCCGTTCAACACAGACTATACGAAACAGGAGACAGGGCGGGCAAGCTGCTTGCATGGTTGAGTAGGAAAGAATTGAAGATGAGATGGGTTACATCCATACAGGGAGGTCGTCACACATACTCCACGCCCAAAGATATAGCAGGGGCTTCTGCCCGATACTACGCGGAACTCTATGAAGTCAAAACACAGGTGAGCGAAGCATAAATAATTCAGTATTTGGATGCAATTGAGACTCCCTGGCTCTTCCAGGAGGAGAGGGCCAGGCTGGACAAGGATTTGACACTCGAAGAAGTGACGGAGGCTATTGGCCGACAAAGGTCGGGGAAACCCCGGGCCCTAACGGGCTACCAGAGGAATTTTTTTAATTAAACAGTAGTCTGCTGGCCCCGTATCGATTAAACATGTTCAAAGCGTCAAAATATGAAGGGATTCTCCCCAAAGACCTCTCCACGCCAACAGTGGTGGTGATTCATAAAACAGGGAAACATCCAGGGTACTGCGGGTCATATCGGCCCATATCACTGCTCAATATCGAAACCAAAATATTGGCCACTATTCTGGTGACGCGTCTCTTGGCAATTATTACCCCCAATACATAAAAACCAATTAGGCTTTATGCCGAAGCGAGCCACACGTTTTAAACTAAGACGAATGGCTAACTGGTTGGACACGCTACAGAGTAGAGATAGTCCCCATGCGCTCCTCTCACTTGATGCAGAAAAGGCCTTCGATACGTTACACTGGCCCTTCATGAGATGTATTTTGGAGAAATTTGGATTTGGTCCTGTGTACGAGGGATGGTTGGCACTTCTATATAATGCCCCTGAAGCAAAAGTCCCGGTCAATGGGGTTATGTCGGTGAGCTGGCCTGTTCAGAGGGGTACTAGGCAGGATGTCCCCTGTCTCCCTTAGTGTTAGCCCTAATGTTGGCATGTGTCATTAGATTCCATCAGGGATTAGGGGGTTTTGTGGATGAGTCCCGTCTCCTAGAAGAGGAACACATATCCCTACATGCCAACGATATTCTATTGTATGTTACGGAACCAACCGAGTGTCAGGCTGTCAGTAGCACAAGAATATACACAACGCCACTAACCTTACACCGGTGGCCAGCAGGGACGACGGTAGCTGGTAATCCCCCCAATTCCCTGGAACGCAACCCCCAGCAGAGGCAACGAATCCCGCTGCGTGAGGATGTGCACCGGGGAAAAAGGGAAGGGGACAAAATAACAAACTTGCTGCGAACCCTCGGGTTTCTTCAGGGTCTGGTCTAGGAAACTGTACAGTACCCGTCTGGACTTCACCCTGCAGGACAGGAGACAGAAAAGGTACAACAGATATATGGGAGTTGACCAGGCTAGTCAATAGAACAGCTAAGGCCTCGGCACCCACTCACCGGAAGCTAAGCAGCCAGAACTACCAGAATAAACCACCACTGGAAAAGGAACCTGGATCAGAGCAATGGCTTTTCTAGAATGCACTGTGAATGTCTACCAAGGTGGAACATACTGCTACCTACTCATTACCAAAATGAATCACCCCCGTTTGGGGATACCAATTTCCGCTGTCCCAAACTGTAAGGTGTACTCTTTTCTTTGTACTCCGATTGTTTTTGGCAAGGCACGATTTATCCTGCACTTCACAGTCTGTATCAGTCACCATAATACAGAAACACTGCCCTCCTGTGCCTCTAAACGGTATTGTTTCTAACATGTATACTTAACAGTTATTGTCGAACATGAAACAAAAAAATAACCCCCATAAGAGGAAAAAATACAGAAGATGTGTTCTGCCCTTGATTTCTTTCTTCCCAGAAATTCGAGGCAGACAGTGTCTCCAGCAACCAAGTGTCACGGGGCTTCGGAAAAAACATACTCCGGTGCTTTCACAGAACGTAATGAAGGTCAAAGGGCTTGAGAGTCGGGTGAGCAAGAATACGCTTCGGCGTTTTTATTTCGAGCTCAGTGGCACCTCTAACAGGAATAACATAAAAGAATCGGAGCAGGAAGGAAGTGCACCGGCTTTTCTTCCAGTTGTACCTGCACTCCCACGGAAAACAGTTTCTCTGGAACTCCAAAGGTATGGGGTAGTTGAAAGTATAACGTCTTCGGTATTTATCAGGAACGACGCTGTAAAGGCTTCACGCTGGGATCCGGCAGGGAGCACCATCCGCCATCATAACGAGCTCTGAATAACGATTGTCAAGCACCTTCCTCCTGCGGAGGAGGTGCTTATATTTGGCCTGCCTTTCGCCTCACTTTGATGTGCCCCACGGCCTGCTGGGAGTTGTAGTGCATAGGACCTCTCCTTACTTTGAACCCCAGAGCTGGCTTCTGAACATCCCAGTGCGAAACTAGTTGGGCGGTTCTCTGGTGTGCGATCGCTACACCGAGACACTCTCCAAAATTCTGCAAATATTTGAAAACTATGGCCATAAATCCGGCTATAAGAATAACTGGAGTAAATCCACCTTATACCCAGTGGGTGGCGTTAAGGAGCCCCAGATCTACCCAAGCTGTCTACAGATATCAAAGGAGGGGTCACTTATCTTGGGCTCTATATCACCACTGCGGTGGACACCAGCTTGTAACAACATCAAACGAGTCCTCTTAAACTTTCAGGAAGATGTCAAGAGGTGGAGGCAACTCCCATTGATGATCATGGGAAGGGCCGCCATGTACAAGATGGTCACACTCCCGCAAATACTTTACGTGTTGCAGAATACCTACTGTAAAATACCAGAGACCGTTTTCACAACCCTAAACGACGAGTTACCTCTACTTCTGTGGGCTGGAGCCCATCCACGAATAGGGTGGCAGATGCTGCAGCCACCCATATGATGGGGGCTTGGCCCTCCCTGATATTAGAGCCTACTATAGAGCGGCCCATCTCATTCTAATTAATGAATGGATCCATGCCTCACGGGATCATCCCACGTATGCACTGGAATGACTCCAATTCCGAAATCATTCCCATTTGCATTATATCTATGCAGGCAAGGGTGGTAGTCGCCTCTTGCCGGCCACTCAAAGGGTACTGGAAGTGTGGAAAAATGCTGAAATGACCATGAAATGGGACATGAAGCCTACGAGGGAAACCCCTCTGTGGGAAGGAACAAGATTACTGGAGATCAGAAAGCTGAGAGGCTTTAGACAATGGGATCTGATAGGGATCTCCAAACTGGGGGATGTCAAGGAAAAAGGCACTCTGGCACCATTCAGCAAACTTCAAGCCACATACCAACTACAGGACACCCAAACTTATGCTCATCTTAGACTGCGACATGCATGGTGGAGGGACTAGACACCAACACTGCCCGAATATTCCCCCCTATAAGGGATTCCAACCAAGGATATCTCGGTGACGTACAAGACACTGATTAATAACATACCCGAAAAGCTAGGTCCACTTTGAGCCAAATGGGTGCTCACCAGAGTTCCAATGGAAGACATTGACTGAAGCTGCCCTCATGCACCCACACAAAGTGGCAATAAAACAGACTACGATTGATTCAATACAATATCCTACGCGGGACCTATTTTGACCGAGCCAGACTCCACAATATGGGGAGAGCAGACACCCCGGAGTGTCCTAGATGACACACAGAACGCAGCACATTCATACATACCCTCTGCGAGTGCAGCCTGATCAAAACATACTGGATCAAGGTAGTGAGGGAACTTAATATACTGGAAGCTCACCTTGAGTTGGAATCTAGATAAGTCCTACTGGGAATTCCTACAGAGGTAGACCTGCCACGTAATAAACTCACACTTGTCAATTTGGGGTTGGTTGTAGCCAAGAGAGACATAGCTAAATACAGGGGTGTACAACTTCCTACACTCAAGGAATGGAGGGCGTGCCTAGACCTGTACATGGTAGCCGAAAAAAAGACATACAAAGCGGGGGGATGCCCCAGAAAATTGGGAAAGATCTGGACACCATGGATAAAGTATTATGGCTTGGAAATAGAAGACGAGGAGGCGACAGAGGGGAGGTCGGGGAAGGAATCCTGAAAATGTTGGTCTCTGACCCATTGTTGACGGAAGTAGATAACCCATGTATGACCTTCTTCAATCATGAATGTATGAAACTTGAATTTAACCTCATGCTCCTTTTCAGGGAACACAGCGCAGTAGTTTTTATCCCTCACCACTTAATGAGAAATATCCACTAAATATAGTGTATACACAGTTTTTCTTACTGTATGTTCTTATCTAAAAATCTAAATAAAAACAATTTTTAAAAAAATAGTGTGCTAAGTTTGAGAAGTAACATGAGATCAGAAATGGCAAGCCTAGACAGGGAGGAGGGAGAGCCGCATGTGAATCTATGAAAGAGATCAATAACGGAGAACCACAGTGTACAGGTAACTTCTTTTTCTCCAGTATTGAATCTTTCATAGAGTCACATGCTTGTATCAGAGTAGTTAGAGTAATTCCTTAAACTTGCGACTAGGCGAAGACCTTCATATGCAATAAAAATGAACATATTTAAACATACCAATACATATGAATCATGAAATCCAAGTAAATCTTTAAATAGCAAATAAATCTGTGAAAACCAAATACACAAGACAAATAGAAGAGATAGATCTGAACAGACTGTTCCTTAAGCAAACAGATGAACAGATGTCTCAGGACAGCTTGACCCACTGCAGCGTCCGCTTTCCATGCAGAGTCTAGGCAGTAATGCTTAGTGAATGTATGCACATGTTGCCGCTCTACAAATGTCTGGAAGCGATACACCCGCAAATAGGGCTGTAGAAGCTGCCATCTTCCTTGTGGAGTGCACAGACACTTTTGCAGATAGAGGTTTTCCAGCTTTGTTATGGCAGAAAACAATCACAGAGGAGATCCTACGTGCAATACGGTTTCTTGAAAAGGCTTGGCCCTTCCTTGGTGAAGTAAAGGACACGAATAGCTGATGCGATTTTCTGAAAGTCTTTGTTCTATGAATGTACAACTTGATGCAGTGTTTAACATCCAAAGAGTGCAATGTTCTTTCAGCAGCAGTTGAAGGATTCCCAAAGTACGTGGTGAGCACAACTGGTTCATTCAAGTGAAAGGAAGTTGGAACTTTAGGTATGAATTGAGATTTGTTCTCAATAAAAGCTGGTCTTGTCTGACTTGAAGGAATGGTGCAGCAACAGTGAACGCCTGAATTTCACTGATTCTTCTAGCTGATGTGAGGACTAAAAGGAGAGCCGTTTTCCATGAAACATTTTAAAACAGCCTTGTGTATTGGCTCGAAAGGCGAATTGATTAATTGGGCTAGCACTGTGTTTAATTCCCATGGGACTGCAGGGCACTTTAAGGGTGGGAAAACCCTGAAGAGGCCTTTCATAAATTCCTTAACAATATTCTTGTTGACCATAAAGAGTTCTCCTGCAAAACCTGGAAATTGCCGCCAAGTGTACTCTGATTGATGAGTGAGCCAATTTTTATTTAGCTAAGTGAAGTAGGTAAGGCAAAACCTGTTCCGGGGTTGAGAGCAGAGGAGGCAAGTCCTTTTCCTCGCACCAGTGGCAGAATCTCTTCCATTTTGCAGCATATGACCTACTAGTGGAAGCAGATCTGGCCCTTTGGAGGATGGACCTGCAATCCGGAGTAATGTTTAAATCGGTCAACTCATAGTCGTGAGGTTCCAAGCTGACAAATTTAGAGATTTTATTTGAGGATGAACAATTTGACCGTTGTTCATTGAGAGTAGGTTTGGTAGTGGAGGAAAGAGACTGCGGAGATATCGAGCACAGGAGAAGCTCCATGTACCAAAACTGCCTCGGCTATGCCGGAGCTATGAGAATGAGATGACATGGTTCTTTCTTCATCTTGCTCAATACTCTTGGGATGAGGGGAAAAGGCGGGAACGCATAGGCGAACTTCCCTGTTCACTGCATCTGCAGGGCGTTCCCCCAAGAGTTTTTCTGAGGGCACCTGCTGGCAAACGTTTCGTATTTCCTGTTGCTTTCGGTCACGAAAAGATCCAGTTTTGGAGTGCCCCATACTTTGAAGACTCTTTTCAGCTGGTCCACGTCTAACGCCCATTTGTGACATTGGGAATTGGTTCTGCTTAGAAAATCCGCCCAATCGTTGTCCGCACCCGGTACATGCTCTATTTGCAATGTTATTTTGTGTTGAATTAGCCACATCCAAATCTCCTGGACCTGTTCTGATAAAGTGAGAGACCTGGTGCCCCCATGTTTGGCAAGGTAGAACATTGTTGTGCTGTTGTCTGTTCTTACCAGAACAGAGGATCCCTGGGTTCTGGAAAGAAAAGCTTGCAGCCACAGAAAAACTGCCCTCAGTTCCATAAGATTGATGTGTGAAAAAACGTTTCTTGAACGGACCATTTTCCGTGGATTTGCAATTCCTGGAGATGCACCCCCTACCCCCCCCCCCCCCCCAACTGTCCGTTGAATCGTCCGTTGTCCTTATAGAACGAGGCTGTGCTGGTTGAAACGAGAGGCCTGGAGAAATATTGCTTTCTTTTTCCCAATATGACAGAGCCTGCTTCATGGGTCTAGCCAGCGCTATATAAAACTTTTAAAATAAAATAAAAAAATTGTCAGATAGAGATAATGTCCTTAAAAGAGCTGTGCGCCTGCACCCACTGCATGTCTAACTGCTCCTGGAGAGGCCTCATGTGCAGCCGACAATTTGGAATCAACGGGATGCAGTAAGAACTTGAATACTCTCACAGAAGTGGACTCTCTTGCGTGTAGAAAGGATGCTAACCGCATTATCTTGAGCTTCCGTTCTGAAGTGGGAAACGCTTCATCGACTTTGTGTTCAGAAACGCCCCAAGAAAAATAAGTTTCTGGCTTGGAATCAATTGGGACTTCTCCACGTTGAGTTGTAACCTCAGAGACTTGAAGAGACGCTGACAAGCCCTCGTAGATTTTCTCGTTGAGTGAAATGTAGTTCCTTTCACTAGCCAGTCGTCCAGGTATGGGTAAACCTGGTGTCCCTGTCTTCTCAGAAAAGCCGCTACCGGGGCCATACATTTTGTAAAAACTCTGGGAGCTGAGCGAAGGCCGAATGGCAAAACCTTGAACTGGAAGTGATCCCCAGCCATCTCGAACCTTAGGAATTGGCGAAGCTTAGCATGACTGGGGATGTTAAAGTATGCGTCCAAGAGATCGCGGGACGCTAGAAAATCTCCCTAGTTTATTAATAAGAGAATCTCTGGAAGGGACAACATTCTGAACGACCGCTTCTTGATGTATTTGTTTAGCTGTCTGAGGTCCATGACCTGTCTCTATTCACTGCATTTTTTCTTTATTAGGAAGAAATTGGAATAAAAGCCCTTCCCTCGCTGTCCAAAAGGCACCTTCTCTATCGCCTCTTTCTTTAGTAGAGTAGAAATTTCCTGCCTTAACAAGGACAAATGATGATGCATTTTTCTTGGAGGTGGAGTTCGAGGAGGCTTGTGAACAAGTACTAGGGTGTGGCCGTGTCCAGCACCCATTTGTCCTTCGTGATGGCTTGCCATTGATTTAGAAATGGAGAGATCTGACTGGACCGTAGAGGTTGAAAACGAGAGGAGGTGGCTGGCGGAAGACTAACGTCACAACGTCTTGAGGAATCCTGCAATCTTCCTCGTCCTGCAGGGATGCGTCTAGCCGATTGCTGATTGTATGGCAGATTGGAGGCACGAAATTGTTGCTGTTGCTGTCCTCCATATTGTGGTCTGTAACTCTCTGCTGACCATATGGTTGATATCTGTATCACTGGTATGATGGTCTTTGCTGGAACTGACCTCCACGAAAGGACTGAAAACACCGTTGTAGCAACGTGCCCAAGAAACATGCGGTCTCAGTATCCTTTTTGATGCCCTGTAGGTCTTTATCTACATGCTTTCCAAAAAGATTTTCCCCATCGAAGGGCATATCCAGAACTTTCGATTGAACTTTGGGGAGGAAGGACATCGCCCTAAGCCAGCCCTGTCTACTAAGAACTGCGGCACCTGCCATTTCTCTGAAAGCAATTGAAGACAAATCCATTGCAGAATCAATCACCTCCGAAGATGCTTTAGCACTCTCCTGCAGGAGGCCCCTCACTTTTTAGGTCGAGGGACCGTCCGGTCTGCCTAAGGCAGAACCGGAAGTCCGGAGATCTTATGTTTCAAAGAGTGGCTATTTAGCCCGCCTCTCTTTTTGCCTCTCCTCCATTGGCTGGCTTCCTAAACGGAGGCCAGCCATTGGAGGAGAGAGCCGTCCCTCCAAATAGGCTCCGTCTTTTTCAGATTCGGGGGCGTGTTACGTGCTCTTCTTTCCACTTTTTAGCCACGCCCTTTTTTAGGCATGTTTTTCTCTCCTCCAGCCAATGGCAAGAGGAGAGAAAAAGAAACACGCCCCCGAATCCGAACACGCCACTGCGTTTCTCCGAGGTATTTCTGCTTTGCCTCAGAGAAAGGCAGTGGTGTGCTTGTTTGTCTAAGTTCTTTGTTTGTCATTAAGGTGTTTAGTATAGACTTTATCTGTCTAAATTACTGCCATTTTTAAAGAAATTGTTGTTCTGACTTGGCGCTTATCGCTGCACGCATGTTTAAATCCTTAGATTGTTTGCCTGAAGTATTTAATGGTCATTTTCACTTAGAAGCTCAATTGTTTAGTGGGGGCAATTTTATTTTATTACGGGTCCCCTTGCGAGCGAGGCTCGAACTGGCATGTTCGTTGGTGACAAGCGCGTGTGCGCGGCGCCACCACTGGCTTGAGGAGCGCGAGACCATCGCGCTCAATGGTACGTCGAGTGCAAGGTTTTTTTCTCTTCACGCTCGAGGCTGTAACATGTTGATGCTTGAATTTTGGGCCACACGAGTGTTTCTCGAGTCCAGGGACACCGTTCATTGCGAGTGGAGCGTGTTCATTGCGAGTGGAGCGTTAGCGAGTGCGCGAACGTTTTTCCTCAAGCCTCTCTCGAACAAGGCTTTATTGTAGTTTTCAAACTTAAAGCAGGCAGTGCGATCATCGCACACGATATTAGTTAGTTTGACATGTTAGATAGTGTGTAGAAGTTTCTCTTGCTTACCTGACTGTGCCAGAACCTCTTTGGCCACCGTAGGGAGGTCACGTGACCCGGCGGCCATCTTAGATTAGGCAATTTACATTAACTTCTAATGTGATTTAAGGGGCCATCTTTTGGGATACAAGTGAGCAAAATTTACAGTTTTTTTGCTCGGAGTACATTCAAGTCAGGGTCAAGAGTCAGTTGAAGGTGTACCTACCTGTCTCTACTTCTTTTGTTCAAAGCTGGTTTTGTTAAGGTCTGTGGTGTTTTGTTCGGTGTTTTGTTTATCTGTGATATTCGAGCAGTTACCAAAGTGTTGCAGTGACAGCAGGATGCATAGGTAGGTTATAAGGCGCTATATGGAGCCAAATAACAATGCCATTTCTTTAAATGTTTTAAAAACAAACAAAAATAATGTCATGAGCAATGCCAATAGCTCTAACTTTAACAATGCCGAGACCATTGCATTGTAAATGCTTGTTTCTTTTTATGCTCGGGAAGGTATTCGAGAAGAGGAGCCAGATCCGACCATAACGGACGGTCGTACCTCCCTAAAATTGCTAAGGCGTTAGAGGTCTTGATGCAGATTCTTCAAACGCCTCTGGGCAGCTTGCATTATCACTGAATCCGGACGAGGATGGCCAATTAAACATGCTGGAACAGAATCAGGTGCCTTGTATTTCTTTTCCATCCTCGGTAACACAGCAGGCACAGAGGCTGGGTTCTTCATTATCTTCAAACCTTCACTCCAAATGTAATCCCCAATCGGAATGAATCGAACCGATTTCTTTGTTGCATCCTTAAATTCGTAAAGGAAACATCGAATCTTCTAGAGGCTCTAGTGAGTACTTCATGAAAGCCTCCAATATCTCCCGGGGGGGAAGCCGTTGGAGGAGGGGACGGCGAAGATGGAGCCACATAATCATCCCATTCCTGACCAAGTAGGTCCGGATCCTGAGTGAGCTCACCCTCCTCATGTTGATCGTCTGCCTCACTCTCTATATAATCATCCTGGATTGTAATGCATCGAGGAACCTGTCTCTCATCCTGCACAACAGGCGGCGGAATAACTACTGGTGGAGGACGAGCAACTTGAATATTCGGACCGCCGGACGTCAAAGGAACCGGAGCGCGAGAGTCCGGAAATCTTTTACAATAGTCATTCAACATATGCCTATGGTCTGTGACCAGGGAGACTGGCACCAGCATGGAATCTCTCCAAACCTCCTGATGCTCTCCAGAAGCCTCATAAGGATAGTGCCCTTGGAAAGAGTCGTAACGTTGGGCTTGAGAGCGACCCGAGAATAAATAATCCCCTTCCATATGTTCTGATTGTCCTTGCGCTTCCTCCTCATCTGTGTCCTGGCATTTAACCCGGAGCTGTAAGGGGCTGTAAGCGAGGCCAAAAAGACTTTCATCCCCAGATTCCTCCGTATCAAGAAGGTGGGAGGGAAGCAATAGTGAAATCTTGGGTAAAGGTGACAATCTGGAGATTTTGGAACCAGATGGAGACTTAGTATCTTGTTTTTGATTCGTCGATGACGAAAGACGCCCGATAGTGATTGTCGTCGATACTGGCTGAGAGGGAAATTTGAACACTTTCATCGACGCAGCGCCTGTCGATGGGACAGTCGACACCCTCAGTCGTGGATGCATTCGTCTACACAGTGTCCATCGTCATCGTCGCCAAAGCAGTCAACGATGAAATCTTCGTCACCGTGTTCGTCGACAATGTCATCACCACGGCCGTCGACGACGCAGTCGGCGCCATGGAAGTCGGGATTTAGTGGAAGTCCTGGACGACGGACGGCATGTCCATAAGCAATGCTTGGACATCACCTGAAAAGCCAGATGTTCTCAGCCAGTCATGGCGATGTCAGGCCACCGTCGAGGATTTGGTGGTATCCAGTCCACATTTGATTGTGAACTTTGCTGCATCTCTCCCGTCAGCAACAGCTGAAGTATAGTCTGAGTCTCTTCCAGAACCAAGGGCAGCACCTGTGCAACAGTATCCATTAGAGCAAGGGAGTAACAGCCCAAAAGGCATGCAGTATTCACGGAGCACAGAGCCCGGCAGGTGGAAGAAAACCTCTTCTTGTTAAAGGTGTCCAGCCTCTTGTATTCCCTATCTGGTGGGGAGGTAGGGAATGCACCACCAGGATTTACACTGCAAGTGAAGGCTTTGACAATCAAGCTCTCCGGGGTAGGGTGATGTGTGAGGAAGTAGGGGTCCCCTGGGGCGGGGCAGCAAACAATCTTCTTGTTCACAGGAGCCACTGTGCTGGGCTTGGACCATGTTTCAAACAGGAAGTCTGTAAGTGCTTCATTAAATGGAAGAAGTGGCTCTGAGGGGATCACTCCCAGCTGAAGCACCTCTGTCAAGACGTTTGTCTTGACTGCCACGGAGGATAGACTAAGGTCCAGGACCTTGGACGCCCTTCTCACCACCACTGCAAATGATGCACCCTCCTCCATAGCCATGGTAGGGGGGAAAAGCATGCCAGTATCTGGAGAAGTGCCCAGTCCACTGGCCTCCGACAAGCCCTCACACTAGACCACGTTGGTATCTAAGGGCAGGTATTCTTAGGGGTCTAGTGACGCCTTCCAATCCTCCCGAGTCGTAGTCCACAGGAAAAGGACTCTGACTCTGGCCTGGAAGGGATGGTATTCTTAAGGGTCCAGCGAACCCTCACAATCCTCGCAAAGTCCTAGCATGGAAGGTATGGCTCTAGTCAGACGATGCCCCACAGGCTGTGTCTGAATCAGGGGCCGGAAAGGCAATGGTGCGGCTGGGAGCGTCAGCACTGGGACAGGCGCAAATTGATGTGGTACAACAGGCGCCAGTCTGCATCCATCCATGGAACCAAGGAGCCCGACTAGCGCTGGGGGTGGAGCCACTGGCGTGGAATCAGTAGGGGCCCCTCCAAAACACAAGGGGGTGAAAGGTGTGGCAGCAGGAATGGGCTTCTCAACAATGAGGCACATGACCTCATAAAGCTCCTGAAGATGAGCGGGGGTCGCATCAGCTCTCGGAAACTCAGGGTGGTGTGCAGTCGGCCCAGGTGCAAGCTCAACCACGGTGCCTGACCTTGAATGACAATGCTGTCTCGTCCGAAGACCGCGACGGACGGGGCGAGGTAGAAGACGTTTTCAAATTCTTGCTTTGCTTCTTTTCGTGTGACTTACCAGAGTGGCCCAACGACTTCGAATGCGACAAGGATCTTTGACTCTGCAATAGATCCCTGGACCTTCCTCTTGACCAGGATTGAGAAAGTTGCGGCGTTGCATGTCTGGCAGCAAGGACCACTCCCTAAAGGCTTTGGGGAGCATGGCGCGTCAATCCGTGCAGGTTTTCGCGCCGTGGTCACGCTCCAAGCACCAGAGGCAAACAAGATGCTGGTCCGTCACTGACAGGCACCACAGGGCTTGAAGCTAGCGTACCTACTGGACAAGGAAAATTTTACATTCTCAATGGGGAAATGAAAGGCAACATTTCCTTCCCAACAAGAACATACATTTTTTTTAGTTTTCAATTCTAAGGGCATTCCTGATCCTGTGCTGCAGAATGTTTGTCCTGGTGAGTCATTCACTGTTATGGACAACACTGATTAACCTACAGAATGTGACTAACCAAGGGAGCATTGTTTTGAACTAGCAGAGCCCCTCTGGTATAATAAAAACAATCCTCCTTTTGCTTCCAGGGGCCAGATCAACTTGCCAGTAGCCACAGGTCAGATTAAAAGTCCGCACACAGTAGTTGCTACCTCTTAAACCACATCAGACTACCTAGAGTAAACTACTTTGGTTTGTACCAGCTTGGAAAGTAATGCTATCACCACAGCAGTCTCCAATTCCTGCAATAGCAGTGGTACAGAATTTCCCAGAACCATTAATATGCGGTCTACTTACATTGAATCCACATGACGCCCTACTGAGCTTGACTCAAATGTATTCTGTTATGGTATTTGTTGAATGTAAATAATATACCCTGAGAAGAGAGTCTCTTGCTGCTATAGACAAACCTTCTCAGTATCTGAAATAGAAACAAAAGGATAATTAACTAAGAGGTAAGAAGCTTGAAAGCTACCACGTGGTGTTGGAGGTGCGTAGCAACCCAGACCAGCAGCAATAACCTGGCCTGCGTAGGGAGAGACTCTTTCATGTGCAGCTGTAATGCAAGTACACACGGGCTGTGGCAATGCTGTTCACCATTCCTCTCTCACATACGTCCCTGTTTACGTGTAGAAACCTACGTACTGCATGCAAGTGGGACTGTTAAGTTCTATGTGAAGCAAGGGAATGCCATTAAAAGTAACCCTTACAAGTGAGCATAATTAATACTGAAGAAGGTTTTGGAGTAAAATGGGAGTGTATTATACCATCTTCCGATGCTGTTACACTTATTCAGTCCCCTGGGTTAGTTTGCACCCTCAGTTAAAGATGTCATTAGAGTGAAAACATGTTGAAAAAGCGCAATGCGTTAGCAGAGGAAGCTCCCTTTTTTATGGCTTAAACTGAGAATGATAAGCTGAGACTTGACTATTTAGAAAATTAAGATTTATTGTTTTAAGTTGTTTAGCACATTAAACCATTTGGCTGACATCATTATATGTGCAGGTTCATTTAAAATGAACATTCATTTTTGTTATAATTGTATTCATTGTTTTATCAATTCATATTAAATTTGTGCGAGTTGTATATTTTATTGAGATGATTATTCCTTGCAAACATCATTTAAAACATATGGTGTATTTATGCTTTGTCAATATTTGTGCCGTAGCCTGTATAATGTGTCCGAAGTATTTTGATTATTTTCATCACATATGGGGGACAAATGACGTTTTAGATTGACTAACCAGCACTTTATAAAAGTGCATGTCACATTTGTTTTGATCTAATTGAATTTCAGCAATAAACTTACGAGTTTCGGTTTATACGACCTCGGTGAGTAAATTGTGTGCTTTGATTTCGTTGGTTAACAAGACAAGATGGCGTAGATACGGGTTGGATCTGCCAACAGTTGTTTTTGACACACAGAACATTTAGAGATTTGAGGTGCATTTCACTTACATGATTTGTTTTATTTCGATAAGACTTACTTAAGTTCTTTCTTAGGCATGGAGTACGTTCTGTTGCTTCGGGTGTATTTCACTCATTCACTTTTATAAAGTTCTTTAACATCATCTTTTCACCCTTTTGCCGAAACATTTTCTGCATGTAAGCAGAATTTAATTAAATGTTCAAGTACATTTATTTTCATTCTGATTGAGTGTTGCTTTTATCTTAGTTACCCCCAACAATAAAGTCAGCCAACGAACCAACTCGGTTATTCTAGAGTTTAAAATGGCTTCGCCGCTGTGCGCAATATTAACTTAGTTACCCTTGGAGCAGTGGCGAACAGTAGATATTATAGCACCCAGGATAACGTACTGCTTGGCTAAATACTTATAAAGTCCCAAAGGCGAGACCTATTGGCTATGCCAGTGCTTCTTTTAATAGGAAGCCAATGGAGTTTGACAAGATAAGCCGATAGATAGACAATCGTGTTTAGGCAGCCTCAATAAAAGTCAAGATGTGGCATTTTGGACAATCTGCAATCATCTTAATGCGGATTAGGAGATACCCAAATATACACATTTCCATAGTCATGGCGAGATGTGACTTATACCTGGACTAATGTTCTCTGGGTGGAGTTTGGCAAGATTTCATGGACCTTTCTAATTAATCTTAAAATGCCAAAACAGACTGCAGCCAGTCTGCTCACTTGGGCCTCAAACGACAACTTGTCATCCAGCCAGATTCTGAGATTACTGATGGCTGTTTTAGGCTGAGGCAGAGGTCCAAGGCTGTCAGCCCAATACCCCGGAGTCCAGCAGTTTGGATTGTTTCCCATTATGACTTCTGTCTTTCCACAGTTAAGTTTTATACATAAGTTAGTCATCTATTTGGCAACTTCTGTGAAGCATTGCATTAGCTGGGCTGCTTTTCTGGAGCCAGGGAGATGACCAACTTGGTGTGGTCTGAATTTGAGACCTTAGACAGACCAAAAGACTGAAGATCGTCTGCAGCACCGTGAGGGTCAAACCCACAGAGTTGCCAATTATGCTTCTGCTGTGGGGCCCAAACCCTCTTTTCTTCACACCTTCTGCTGCTGAATAGCTTCCCTTAGTTTGTCACATGCATCATATGGTTGAGTTATTTACATTTTAACCAGGATTTTTCAGCAGTCTACATACCACCTTGCGAGCTTCTCTGATCTACATACATACAGCTGTGATGCTAACCCACATCTTTCTGTGAAAAATATGTGATGCTTCAACCTACGACACTCAAGTATGGAATAGTGTGGGACACAAATTAACAGTTCATGATAACACTTCCTTATACGAGTAAGAAACAAAAATGTTTCCATATTAAAGCAAAAGCAGAGCCAATTACAATTTTGTTGTCACTAACAGCCGAACATGAATATTAGGGTGCAAGTAACACACATACAATAAGTTGAAACATTCAAGAGACTATTTTGCACAAAATTAACATATCAACAAATCAGTACCATTAGAAAAAACTTACCAACACTAAAGGATGAACACAGCATTTGAACACCAGGTCTAGGTCTTTCAGTGAACTTCAAAGGCCTAGTGCTTTGAAGAGAGGAAAAAAGAGAAGCTATAACGTACAAAGTGATGAACGCCCAACAATTCAATTATATTCAAGAGCATTTGGTTTTGTAAATACGTTTTATAGAGAATTTGTACAATTTAAAGATCATGGATACGAGTGTTCATTTATCATAATAACTAACAAAAAGAAGGAAACTACACTCCCAACCCAGTACACGTTAGTTTCTTTGTTCCCGTAGACTTATCTCAGTAAGTATTTTGATGACATTCAATGTGGTCCTATTGTCTCCACGGTGAAGGAAGTGCCCCTTTTTGCATGGTTGATGCAGTTTGACTGAGTGTGCCCTGGGTTCCTGCCAACCAGGTACCCAGGGCCTATGTTCTTTCCCTAAAACCGTACTGTTACAAAACCCAATTGGCAACTCTTTGGCCACATGCAAGTCCCTTGTAAATGGTATGATAGGTACCCTGGGGAATGTGACCAGGGAAGGCCTCTAAGGGCTGCAGCACTTTTTGTACCACCCTTAGAGGCCCTGTACTTTAAAACACAGACACTGCCATTGCAGGCTGCGTGTTTTGGTGAACAGCAAAGAGAAGAGTCGACATGGCAAACATTCCTGTGTGCCATGCCTACAATCCACTGTCCTGGCATAGGTAAGCCACCCCCTTTAGCCGGGTGCACTATACTAACCCTGGGTGTAGTTCGCGTAGTCACGCTACGCGTAGCTACGCGAAGGGCACTTCGCGAGATACGCGTAGCACTACGCGATGATTGCACAGTGCCGGATGCTTGTCCACACTGTGCAATCATTGAAAACGGCATCTCGCGCAGTGCGAGCTGTCGTTTTCTGCCGCTCAAGTAGATTTTAACTCGAGCAGCAGCTTTCTCAACGCGGACTGGTAGTTTCTCATCGCGAGCGGTCGCGAGCCTACGCGACCACTCGCAATGAGAAACCGGACCTCCCCGCATTGAGAATCTCGCCGGGAGGTTTATTTCCACGCTCGCGATCGGCAACTTGATGTTACTGATTGCGAACGAGGAAAAAGTCTCGCCGGGATGTCATTTTGGTCGCTCGCAGTTGCCGAGTTGACGTTGAGGACCGCAAGCGAGCAAAAAATGCCAACTACGCTACGCGATTTTGCACTGTGCTTCGTGCAATTCGCGTAGCGCGAAGTAGCACAAACAACACAAACTTTGCGAGCACAGCGTAGTTGGCCGCCCAGGGTTACACTATACCAGTGGTGAGGGTACACTGCATAAGCCCTGTACCCCTACAATGTTTAAATCCATTCTTAGACATTGTAAGTGCAGTAAAGCCATCAAGAGTATATGGTGGGGTGTTTCTCATTATGAACTCCACAGCACCATAATGGCTTTACTAAAAACTGGGACGTTTGGTATCAAACTTCTCAGCACATTGATGCCAGTGTGGGATTGAATTAAAAATGCGCTCAGAGGGCATCTTAGAGATACCCCCTGAAAAACGACCCAACGCTAGTGTCCTGGCTGAGTGGCTGCTCGTCAGCTGTCACCACCAGACATGCTTCTGGACCCCTGGTTTGAGAGCCTGCCGCTCTCAGGGTCCTGAAACAAAGCACATCCTGGGTCGAGGTGCACAGCCTCCTCTCCCAGGATGGGCAGGGACCACAAAGGGGAAGCTTCAAAGGCTTGCGGCCTTTGTGAGCTACTCCAGCCATTTGCTGCTCCCAGCAACTGGCCCCCACCTGTTCTGAACCCCTCTTTGGGAAGGGAGAATCGGCTAGAAAAAAACGAGTTCAGAGAGGTGTGCCCACCTTTGCCAACTACACCCCTCAGGTGTGGGAGGCGAGGTGCAGCACAAATCTCAGATCCCGCCATCTTGCAGATCAGGGGACCCAGCCAACCACAGTAAGGCTTACGCCCCACTCCCACTGGAGGTTAGCATAATAGGGGTGTACCCACCCCAAGGAAGGGACACATGGTCCCAACCTGTATCTACCTGTAACGCCCCTAAATATAGTATTTATGGGAAAGAAACGCGTTACTTACCTGTAACAGCAGTTATCCAGTATTGGTGTCTTTCATAGATTCACATGCCTGAATCATTCCCCGTCGTCGAGACGAGAGCCTCCGGTACATAAAAAAGTAATGTCCTATAAACATACATAGAGAAAAATAGGCCTAAGGGCCTCCCCTTAGTCGCCTATCCTAGTCCTTATGTAAAAAGGACCAAACTCTTAGAGCCAGCCAATCGGCTGTCGCCTCCCTCTAGAACCTTCCTGGCAGGAGCCTCAGTCCCTCAGATTTTCGTACGCACCAAGCTAGGTAGGCGTAATATAGTTAGAGAGAGACGCGAGTCCTTCCAGGGGAGCGGGAGGGTTGCATGTGAATCTATTAAAGACACCAATACTGGATAACTGCTGTTACAGGTATCTTAACGCGTTTCTTATCCAGTATTAGGGGTGTCTTTCATAGATTCACATGCCTGAATCAGAGTAGTTAGCAATACATTATGCACATTTCTGATGTAACATGCCATATAGTTATTTTAGATAATACACATATTACCATATCAGTTTGAAACATTGGCATACGTCAAAACAGTAAAACAGCAAAGAATGTGCATACCAGGATGGCGGGATGTTGGAAGGCTCACCTCACTGGAATAGATGGCGAAGCACCGCCTGGCCCACTGCCGCATCCTTCCTAAGTTCGGCATCTAGGCAGTAGTGTCTGGAGAAGGTGTGCGGTGACTTCCACGTCGCCGCTCTACAGATGTCCAAAATCAGCACTCCAGCGAACAGCGCTGCTGATGTGGACATCGCTCTGGTGGAGTGCGCTTCCACCCTGTCTCTTAAAGGCCGTCCGGCCCCGTCATGGCAGAATGCTATCGCTGAGGAGATCCACCGTGAGATGCTCTGTTTTGTTAGAGGCATACCCAACCTTGGCCTACTGTAGGCCACAAATAGCTGTGATGACTTCCTGAAGCTCTTTGTTTTGTCTATGTAAAACTTAAGACACCTTTTGAGGTCCAGAGAGTGGAGCGTCCTTTCTGCTGCCGTGGTAGGGTTCGCAAAGAAGGAACGTAGAACCACCGGCTCGTTGAGGTGAAAGTCTGAAGGCACTTTTGGTATGAACTTGGGATTTGTCCTCAGCACCACCCTGTCCTGTTTGAACTGCATGAAGGGTTCCTGAATGGAGAGAGCTTGTAGCTCGCTGACCCTCCTGGCAGATGTTAGAGCGAGCAACAGAGCCGTTTTCCATGAGATGTACTTGATGGAAGCTCGATGAATGGGCTCAAAAGGGTGCTTCATGAGTTGGTTAAGGACCAAGTTGAGGTGCCACGTCGGTGGGACCCGTCTGGGTCTTGGGAAGGACCTATATAGTCCCTTGAGGAACTGTTTGATAAGTCTATTGGACCAGAGAGACGGGCCTTTGTAAGTCCTGGTAAAACGTGAAATGGCCGCCAGATGCACCTTTATGGATGCATGCGCCAATCCCGACTGTGCCAAGTGTAGTAGATATGGCAATATCTGTTCAGGTGTGATATGGAGTGGTCTCAGGCCTTTCTCTAAACACCATACGCAGAAGCGTTTCCATTTGAGAGAGTAGGTTTTGTTGGTACTGTCCGCCCTCGCTTTTGCTAGCACGTCCCTGCAGTCCTGCGGGATGTTTAAATGACAGAACTCTCTGTGCTCAGGAGCCAGGCCGATAACCTGAGCGATTGCAGGTTCGGGAATTGCACCTGCCCGTTGGACATAGTCAGCAGGTTCGGGTGCTGTTTCAGACGAATCGGTGTCCTGATGGAGAGGCGATGAAGGTCCGAGAACCAGTGCTGCCTCGGCCAGAACGGGGCAATTAGGATCAGGGTACAAGGCTCCGCCTTCATCTTCCTGAGGACCCTGGAAATCATCGGGAACGGCGGAAAAGCGTACGCAAATACGCTGAACCAGCCTATGGAAAAGGCATTTCTGAGCGACCTTGGTTGGGGATGCCAGCTTGCGTAGCTTGGGCATTTGGCGTTCTCCCTGGTGGCAAACAGGTCGATTCCTGGGACTCCCCATTGTGAGAATACGTGCGTTAGCGAATTCTCGTCGAGCTCCCATTCGTGG
This sequence comes from Triturus cristatus, assembly GCF_964204655.1. Classification (NCBI taxonomy): domain Eukaryota; kingdom Metazoa; phylum Chordata; class Amphibia; order Caudata; family Salamandridae; genus Triturus; species Triturus cristatus. The sequence goes on along the minus strand of NC_140591.1, from coordinate 169,856,474 downwards.
GAGAGGGATTTCTGTCTGCTTAGGGCGTCTGCAATGGTGCTCTCATTGCCCGGGACATAGTCCGCTCTGAGAGTGATCCCATGGAGAACAAGCCAGTTCCAGATCTTTTGCGATTCGCATGATAGAGTGAGCGAACGCGTTCCTCCCTGTTTGTTTATGTGCATCGTCGTGGTGTTGTCCGTTCTGACGAGCACCTGGGAGTTCTGGATGCGTGGTAAAAAGGCTTGCAGCGCTAGATACACAGCCCTCAACTCCAAAAGGTTGATAGAGATGTTGCTCCTGATCTGACCATTTGCCACTTACTCGGAGGTCCTGAAGGACAGCTCCCCAGCCCGCCAGAGATGCATCGGTGGTGATCACCAGTGGCGCTGCTGGAAGCAGGAACGGCAGTCCTATAGACAGATTCCTGTAATCTTTCCACCATTCGAGGCTCTTGGATATTCGCGGTGTTATCCTCACAATGTCTTCGAACGAACCCGTACTCTGAGTCCACTGGTTCGTGAGGGCTTCTTGCAATGGACGCATCCGAAGCCTGCAGTGAGGGATGAGGAGTATACAAGAAGACATCATTCCTAGGAGTGATTTGAAGGTGCGAACCCTTAGGGACTTCCTTGATGCCACCGCCGTGGCCAGAGATATTATCTTGTTTTTTCTTTCTTCTGAAGGAAATGCCCTCGCGCATTCCGTATTCAAGGTCGCCCCGAGGAAGGTGATGCTTCTTGTTGGGGACATATAGGATTTCTGAAGATTGAGAGTCAATCCTAGATGTTGGAAAAGATTGGTACAGGCGTTGGAGGATTTGGTTGCGCCTGTAGCCGTGGGTGCCTTTACCAGCCAGTCGTCGAGGTAGGGGAAGACTTGGTGACCCATTTGACGCAGGAAAGCTGCCACAGGAGAAAGGCACTTGGTGAAAATCCGCGGAGCGGATTTGAGGCCAAACGGCAGGACCTTGAATTGGTAGTGCTGTCCTGCCACCTCAAAACGTAGAAACTTTCTGTGCCCCCTGAGTATCGGGATGTGATAGTAGGCATCCTGAAGATCCAAGGATGTCATGAAATCTCCTTTTTCTAGAATGCCTAGTATTTCTTGGAGCGTCACCATCCTGAACGACTGACTCTTCAGGAAAGAGTTGAGTGCCCTGAGATCTAGAATGGGCCTCCACTTCTTTTCTTTCTTGCGTATCAGAAAGAAGCGGGAATAGAATCCTTTCTCCCTCTGAGCCGATGGAACCCGCTCGATCGCTCCTTTCTTCAACATCTCCGATATTTCCCGGAGTAGCAGTCGCAGATGTTTGTGTGGGAACCTGCGGGGAGGGGTTGCAGGTGGGATGGTGGTAAATTCTAGGGAATGGCCGAATCTTAGTAGTTGGAGTACCCAGCGATCCGTGGTGATGAGGCGCCAATTTTCCAGGAAATGGGTCAATTTTCCTCCAATCTTTGATGAGGGAGATAGTAGCTGGACTGGCTGGAGTAACTGGTCTCTGGCGTCCGCCGGTGCCCCTCTTCTGGTTCTTACCCCTGAAGTTGGATCTTCCATAAGAAGACTGCCGACCTTGTTGCTGCTTCTGCTGGAACTGGGCCTTATTCTGGAAGGAATACGAGGACCTATTCTGGTAGAATCCTCTGTAGGAGGACTGGCCTCTCGATTTGTTGCCCCGAAAGGACTGATTCCTTGCCTGCAAGGTTCCAAGCGCTCTAGCCGTGTCGGTGTCCTTCTTGATAGCTTGGAGCGCCTCGTCAATTTTATCTCCGAAAAGATGTTGTCCGTCGAAGGGCATATCCAGCACCTTCGTCTGCACTTCCTGCCTGAACGATGTTGCCTTCAGCCATCCCTGCCGGCGCAGGACTGCAGCCCCAGCCAGTTGACGAAAGCCTGTCATGGCCACATCTATGGCACAATCAATGATCTCGGCCGCCGAGGTTTGGCCCTCAGAAAGTAGTGCCTTGACCTCCTCCTGCACTGCGCTTGGCAGCTCCGCTAAATATGGGGCTATATCCTCCCAAAGTTGGCGGTTATAACGCCCTAACAGGGCTATGGAATTGGCTACCTTGATAGTCATTGCCGAAGTGGTCGAAAACCTCTTGCCAATTGTGTCCAATTTTCTGCCCTCCTTGTCCGGTGGGGCTGACAGAGGAGAGGAAGGGTAACGAGAGTTCTTCTGGGCCGCTTGGGTCACGACCGAATCCGGTTTCGGGTGTCCATTAAGGCAAGCTGGCGCCGTGGATGGAGCCTTGTACTTTTTATCTAGGCGTGGAACAACCGCAGGTACGGAAGCCGGCGTCAGCATTAGTTTCTTTCCCTGGTCCCAGAGAAAGTCAATAATTGGGATTGACTTCGTCGTCTTCTTCGTCTGCTCCTTGAAGTCATGCAAGAAGCACTCAGTCTCCGTCAATTCCATGACCATATGAAACCGCGTCGCTGCTCGTTCAACTATCTTATGAAAACCGCTAATATCCACTGGCGGTGAATCAGCTTGGCGCGGTTGTGGGGAAGGTGGGGAGGATGCCACATACTCCTCCTCCTCATCCTGGTCCGTCTGGTCTTCCTGGACCTCCCCCTCTTCCATCTCCTCAGCCTCCTCATCCGATGACTATCACCTGAGGTGGCAGTTTCCCATGGCTGACCTGAGTAGCTGGTCGTGATTCCTTTGGGGCTGTCGGTGGTGGATTTGTAGTAGGGACTGGGCCCCCTGTGTCCAGTGCTGGCGATTCCGGGAAACGTTGCTTGTAGTCCCGGATAAGGTATTTGAGGTCATTAACGATCGACAGGGGAAGGCATACCATCGGGGTGACCTCCGTGCGAACCTGTTCCCGGACGGGGCGTTCCTGCCCGCTCATCTCCTCCTGTTCCTCGTCCGTGCTCTGACATTTGACGTACAGCTCAGAAGGGGAAGTAGCCTGATCAAAGAGCTCTTCTTCCGACTCCTCACTCTGAAGAATCTCCATAGGCAAATTGGTTTGCACCTTACTTGGAGACGTCGTTTCCGGTGTAATCTGTGTTCTGGTCAGTTTGCCAGATCCAGAACCCTCTACAGGAACTCCTGCTGTCTTCCGTGCTGTTGCTGACTCAAATACCCATGGACGACGACGACGTTCCCGTCGTCGACGGCATGGCCTTCGCCGACGGTGTCCCCGTTGACGATATTTTCCTCGTCGACGGTGTCTTCGTCGACGATGCGCTAGTCGACGATTCATTTGCCGTCGACGCCTTAGTCGTCGACGCCTTCGTCGTCGATGCCTTCGTCGTCGACGCCCTCGTCGTCGACTCTTCCGTCGACGGGGGGCTCCTCATCGACGATGACGTCGTCGACGGGACAATCTTCGTCGTCGACGATGACTTAGACGTCGACGACGGTTTTAGCAGAATAACAGACGAAATAGGTGTACCTGCTGAGGACGATGAAGGGGTGGTCGTCGTCGACGAGAAGACGGACGACGCTGTAGTAGTGGACACGGTTGTCGTCGCTGTGGAGACATGACCTGGTGCCCTTTTTTGCGCTAAGGAAGGTGTCGCAATTTTGCTGGCCGACAGGGTAGGCTTCTTAAAAGTCAGAGAGTCCTTGTCAGACACTGAAGATTTTGAAGATCTTGCCTCTGAAGACTTCTTGTGTGTCTTCATAGGAGGAGCGTCTGAGGGGCCAGGAGATGTCACTCTCGGCCTCTTCAGGGAGACTTCAGAGGTTCCGGAAAAGCTTGCCTCTGAGGATACCACACTCTCCCTGTCCTTGAGCCTGTCCAGCCAGATAAGCAGACGACCCTCTCTGTCTCTCAAGGTCTTGTGAGGTAAAGAACTACATATTTTACAGTCCTTAGGCACGTGGTCAGGATAAAGGCAATATAAGCAGAGGTCATGCTTGTCGTCCACATGCAGCCTCTTCTTCCCACATGAAGAGCAGGCCCTGAAAAGGGCTTTCTTCTGGGATTCAGACATGCCAGGAGTTGTAGAAGAAATAAACACTCACTGCAGCAATAAGAGGCCTGAAGTGATCTGCGTTCAAGTCCTTGAAGAAGAAAGTCACCAAAAAAGTGAACAATCCAGTTAGAAAGAAATCCTGAGGAGAACTCAGGCTGGAGACTCCCTAGCACAACGTGCGGTAGAAAATCTGAGGGACTGAGGCTCCTGCCAGGAAGGTTCTAGAGGGAGGCGACAGCCGATTGGCTGGCTCTAAGAGTTTGGTCCTTTTTACATAAGGACTATGATAGGCGACTAAGGGGAGGCCCTTAGGCCTATTTTTCTCTATGTATGTCTATAGGACATTACTTTTTTATGTACCGGAGGCTCCCGTCTCGACGACGGGGAATGATTCAGGCATGTGAATCTATGAAAGACACCCCTAATACTGGATAACCTCTGAACCTTACCTCCTCAGATAAGAAGCAGAAGAACTGAAGATGATGTGATGGAGGACACCAACTGACTTGACCCCAGGCACCTGGCCGCCCCTGTGTCGCTGTGGGTGCACCTTGGGGGCTAACTCGGATCCACCTTTGCTTAGAGCCTAAGTCCAGGAGCCTTGCTCCCACAACCTTGTGAGCAGCCACCAATTCAAGGCCCCTATCCCCCACTGGATAACATTGGACCTCAGCACTCTGCACCCGGCCGCCCTAGTGCCGCTGAGGGTGGTCTGAGAGTGCATCCTTGACCCTGGGGGAACCCTTGGTCTAACCCCAAAAACCCAACTCCCTGAACAAAGTACTTACCTTGAAATAGTGACCTTCATTTCTTCCAATAGGACTGCATTGACTGCTTTTCTGTAAAAAGTTCTACGTGTGGAGTTGGAAGTTCTATGAAAAAGTATACAAGTGTGTTGTGATAACAAATTGCATTACTTAACGCAGGAAATGTCCCAGTGTGGTATCTAGGAATACCACACAATGTAAGAAAAGTAATCTGAAAAGTAACTAAAACAGTACTCTCAATAGTAACTGTAAAACAATTACAACTGTAACCGATTATTCATTTTTACTGTTGACGTACCTGTAAACCAACCAATTGCATTCTACAGCATTTCAACCGTATTCAACTGCATCATTCTTGCAAAGTATTATTTCACTTACCTGCACCAGGCCTGACTTGGTTCTAGAAATATAATGCAACTAAATAATATTTTTATACAAACAAACTGGTTTGAGTTCAGTCTTTGAGTGTGTGACATCATTTCTTGCCTGATTGTGTACATTAAATGCTTGACACTACCCTCAGATACAGCCTTACTTCTCCCCCTCTACTACAAATAGAGAGTAAGGTATTATTTACTTTAGCCTCTGCCTACCTTTGGGGATCCACTAGACTCTGTGCACACTATACCTTACTTCGGTATAGTATACACAGAGCCAGCTTCCTACACACGGTTATTTCTAGTTTTAGTCACACTATTGCATGTCACTGTTAAAGACTTTTCTTAATCAAACAATTGCAATGCCCTCAATAGGGGGACATGTCTGTTATCCCCATTCTTCTTCCATGCACAACAGCATCAGTTGCCAGATCCTTATAAGATTGCCTTTGTCCACGTGGCCAATAATGTTTTCTAATGCCATGGTTTCCCAAATGTGTCCGCACCACTTGTGTCATTTTGCTACTTACCCAGTATGCATCTGTTCTTAGCATATAGAGCTGGAGAGTCATATGCTGTTCATAGATCGCCATTTAGTGTTGGGTCCAGATGTTTGCACTTGGTTTTTGTTCGAAGAAGTCTTTTCCAGTCACGAGGTATGTGACTCCTCCTTTCGGTGATAGTGCGCATGGTCATCGACTCAATTGTTAGATTGTTTTCCCGCAGAGGGTGATAATGGAGTTAGTAAGAGTAGTAAAAGGAGATGTCCATGAATGCATGTATTTAAGTAAGATGTTACTGCAACTGGTATAGGTACCCGGGGAGGTGGGTGGGCGCATATGACTCTACAGCTCTATATGCCAAGAACAGATGCATACCGGGTAAGCAGCATTTTCTGTTCAAGGCATAGGAGCTGTAGATCATATGCTGTGCATAGACTACCTAGCCAATCCAAAACAGCTTTATTCGACAGAAGTCATAAAAGCGAAACAAAACAAGTACAGGTACATGATACACAGATAAGTTAACAAAGAGACAATATAAAAATGTTACTATTTAAAATATTTACAAATATTTTAAAAAGCATATAATACACAAAGAGATCATTGAGGGTAACATCCAGGGCCGCTAACGCTACTAGCTAATGCTCTTAATTCTAATAACCCATGCCCACCCCAGAAATTTAGCAACGGCCACAACAATTACCGTGTCTGTGCAGGTAAGAAGGAGTCTTACTGCTTCAACACTCCATCTAGTACCCAGTAGTTTACAAACAGGTCTCAACCATACACGCCTCGGGGCCGCGTAGGCAGGGCAAACAAAAAACATGTGTGCTAGGGTTTCCACCTGGGAATTACAGTTAAAACATAAGTTGCTACTTGTAGGCTTCCACCTAGCTGAAAAAGAGTTTAGAGGCAACACTCTCACCCACATCTGGAAAAATAATTTCCTATCAAGCACTTTGGTAACGAGATCCCAGAAGTGCTCTAACCTTGGGGCCGATTTGATGCTCAGGAATTCGTCAGTTAGCGAAAGGGATTTAGCTTCGTGAAGTACCTTGGCATTTACCAACTCCCAGTATTTCTCTTTCATAAGCGCTTTAGATGGGAAGGAAGTAGCCAAAGGGTTCTCCCAGAGATCGCTCATCCCTAAAGCCACAAGGGATTTTCTGGTCTCATTAAGCCAAACGATCTTCCGGGAGCCCACCAAAGACATTATATCTAGAAAAACCCTCCGCGTACTGAGCTAAATCCGGGGTGGTCCACAGGCGACGCCAATAGAGAATAGGACGAAGCCTGGCTACATCGGCTATTGAGTTCTTACCAAGGTCATGTCTTAAGGGAACTATAGGTGTGCTCTGGGGGAGAGAAGTGATGCTACGCAAGAATCTGTTTTCCGAGATAGTTAGAGGAGACAGGTTCTCATATCCCCACAGTTCAGCACCATAAAGAGCCGGACTCACAGCTTTGGCACTGTACACCTGAAGCACAGGTCTAATAGGCTTTGAGGGGGACTTTTTAAATTCGCCAGCTAGAGCTCCAGCAATTTGCCTGTGTTTAAGGGTAGACAAGTCTCGCTGTAATTTCCACGAAAAGTTATTTTGGATGTTAACACCTAGGTAATTAAAAGCCTGTACTTGTTCTAGCGGATTTTTAAACTAAACAAAATTATTTTTAAAAGATTTATGTGGCCTGAATACCATAAGCTTGTTTTTTTTAATATTAACCTCAAGGCCACGGTCAACACAAAAGGTCTCAAAAATATCCAATGAACGCTGGAGTCCGCAAGATGTTTTAGCAATTAAAAGCGTATCATCGGCGAACATTAGAATAGGGACCTTAGTGTTGCCAAGAATGGGTGCATCTACATGGGCTTTCAAAAGTCGATCTGCTATATTGTTAATATATAGGGAAAATAATGTTGGGGCCATTGCACAACCTTGCCTAACACCTCTTTGGACAGGGAAGTCCTTGGTCGTTGTTCCCTGCCCACCCCATCTGATTCTGGCAGAGTTATCCGCATGCAGCCTCTGGATCAAGGACAACAAGCCGCCGTGAAGCCCTAGATCTTTCAATGTCAACCAAAGTTTGGGACGCGGTACTAAATCGAAGGCGGCCCTTAGATCCACAAACACCGCATACAAATTCCCCTTGCCCAGGGCAACCGTCTTCCAGTAGAGAAGGATGAAGCTAAATACTTGATCGATGGTACTAGTGTACTGGCGAAAACCTGCCTGGAATGAAGATAAGATATTGTTTGACGCTATCCACAGATGAATACGGTTGAGGATCAATCTACCAGTGATCTTCTGGATAGCGTCAATCAAATTACTGGGCCGATAATTCTCCGGAAGCGAGCGGTCCCCCTTTTTGTACACCAGGATTATTCCGCAGCTTTCCATGAGCTAGGGATTGGGGCACCATGAGCCAGCGCGTTAACAATCAGCTGGATATAACTCCCCCATCTGAGCTGGTCATGCAGGAAGACATCCGCAGGTACATTTTCCGGTCCGGGGGCTTTTCCAGATGCCACTCCAACCAGTGCTAAGTTCACATCGGTGCTGGTAAAATCATCATCAGGTTTAAACAACTGGTGGGACCCCTGACTTTCGGAGGGATCAATGGGTGCGGCATACTGAGGTTTAAAATACTCAACCCATTTCTCTTGGGAGACATTATTTTGGGGACCCTCTGGCTGACCACCAGAACCCCACTTTACAATACTCCAAAATAATTTACTATTATTTTGAAGGCTTGCTTCAAGAAGGCCCTCCCATTTTTTCCCGTCCCAATGGCGTTTAGCTCTAGCCACACAATTCTTATAGATGACTCTTCTGTGGCGAACCAGGGAGAGATCCCCACCCTTCAAAGCATTCCCAAGTAGTAGCCTAGCTTCCCTACATTCCTTATTGTACCAAGAGGCTTGATGGGTAGCACCTCTTGGTCCTGGTCTCGCTTTGGTAAGTAAATGAGACTTCAGGCTGGTAAATAAACTATTATGCACAGATGTTACATCCCATAGATTACCGTTGGAGGCAAGAACTGACTCTATAGTAATAATGGAACCATCCACCTCTTCTTGGATTTGAGCTAAGGTGACGGGGTTCCCCATAAGACCAGACCATTTCAAACGGCGCAGGTCATTGGATGGCACCACCTCAGGAGGACTCAACTCCCCAAGAAGAGGTTCAAACGTTATATTGAAGTCACCTGCTATGATGACAAAGGTATCAGCTGGGTAAAGATCCAACAGGCGTAAAAGATAATCAATGACCGAGGATTTAACACCCCTACAGCTCCTTACGTGCACATTATAGATGTCAATTTTACCCATTATTCCAAGCTCAAGCCTCAGCAGTTGAATATCACGATTACCCGTGAGGAGGAGCTTGGTAGTCAAGCACAGTTCGCTTCTTAACCAAATAGTTAGGCCCCCTGATGGACGCCCATTTGACCCCTTGGTTGCCGGGATATGGAAGTTTAGGTAGCCCACACAAAAGCGTGGCTCTAAAAGCCAGGTCTCCAGGAATAAACGGATATCCATTGTGTTAATAAATGTGACCCAATCAGCAATAGCTAGCTTAGAATTTAGGCCAGCAATATTCCAGGAACATAAGGAGCCACCAGTCAAGGCAAGGCCGACAGGATCAGAAACGGTGGGTTGCGCGTCTGCTAAAAGACCACTGGTGGGTTGGTCAAGCCCTGGCGTAAGTCAGGGGCAGAAATAGAGTGGCAGATATTGGGGGCCATAGGGACTGGGAACACAGAGTAGGAATAGGGGTCGATACAAAGACCGGCCATAGTAAACTCTTGATACTCATTGTTCACAGTCCCGTGCGCCTCTGTCCAAATGGCCAACATCCCCCTCGTCATGAAGTCAGTCAATATTGTCCAGGGAGGAACCAGCCACCACCCTGTCGCTACAATGACCACACTTAAACCCCCCTAGGTCATGCGGGGGGTAACTTCGCAGTTGGATGGTAGAGCCTTCCGGGGGACTGGATCTAAACTCCAAGGATAGAAGGTTTTCAGCGAGATAGTTACTTTTAAGAGTTAATTCAATGCAATCAACAGGGACCCTAGATGAAGAAAGTCTAATGGCTCTGGAAATGTCTTCCCTGATGACTGAACGACATCCCCTAACGTGTCTCAACCAATGGATCGCTTTGTTAGTCAACGACTCGGGAGAGTCAGTGCCACTAAATGTAGTCAATTTAGGGACGTTGGTCATAAAAATTTTATTGGGTCAATCCATGGCATTACCCTTCGATTGGACATTAGGTTGAACATTATAAGCACCCCGGCCAGCCAGTGACCGCTGGTCAAATTTGACAGAGTCACTTCCCGCCCCCAGCCTCTTTGTACAATTCGTTCTAGCCTGCAAAATACTACTAGCATTAGCTGTTGGACGAACCAAAGGTTGGTTCAATCCAGCCTTAACAGCATTGCTATAAGTAACAATACCTTTGGGACAGGGGTTGGAAAGCCCTGGACAGACATCCTGAGGACCCAATGGATCTACTGGAGCAGGTAAAATGGTACTTGGAATAAAACCAGGGGCAGGGGATAGAACAGCAGTACACAACCCAACTTTACTAGTCAGAGACTCTACCACTGATTTCAATAAACCGATTTCATCCCTCAGCAACTTAACCATCTTTATAAGATCGTGTAAGGTGTTATTAGGTGACTCAGCAAGGTTACCTGAAAGGGAATTGGGAGAACACAACAGAGGCTCGGGTGAAGCCACATTACTAACTTCCTGTTCGTTCATCAATGGGGAAAACCTATTAAAACAAGGCACAGTAGGAACACCACACCCAGAAACAATTGCAGGAGACAAAGAAGGGCTATCCCCAACAACCGAGACCTCAGGATCAATCGTTTTGCTGGCACCCTTCGATGCACCCAATGTGGCCTTACAACGAAACATTTCCGGCACAGTAAGAGCTGGTGTAGGATTGGCATGTCCAAAGTCAGCAGAGGTAGAAAAAGAAGCGACAACCCGGCTATCGGCCACTGATGGCTGATCGCAACCCAAAATTGCCTCACACTCCCCCACCAAATCGCCAATACGCGTCAGAGTCCCTTCCGGATCGGGCTGTTTAGCCCGGCCTCCTCCGTCCCCTGACGGCCACAGACGGCCTGCCCTCTGCCCAGGCTCAGCCCGGCGCCGCCCGCGCGCGTGCCGCGACGCGGAGGGAGCCGTTCAAATCTAGCGCCTCCAGGCGCGGAAGTCGTCGTGGGTGGGGCGGTAACGCTGCCGGGAATGCTGGGAATGGTAGTTCTGTCCCCCGCTGCACCGAGCAGAGCAAGCCCGACCAGCAGCAGCAGCGCAAGAAGGAGCGACCGCCTTCTGCGAGCGTGCAACAGCCCCTGATCAGCTCAACACCGGTCCCCAGGTAAGAGGCGTAGAAGGGCACTCCTTGGTACCAGCCCGCTGCAATGACACCCCTAGCAGTTATCTCCCAAAGCGGTGACTAACCTGTATCTGTTGCAGTGGTCTGAAATAGTCTACGTAAAACTGCCTGGCCCGCTTTAGCTTGTTGTCTTGGTTACACATCTACACATCAGTGTTTTGTGAATGTGTGAGGTGTAGACCATGCTGCAGCTTTGCATATGTCATCTATGGGTATATTTCCTAAGAATGCCATAGAAGCCCCCAGTTTGCGTGTAGAGTGTGCTCTAGGGGGAACGGTTAACATTTGTTTTGCTTCTGCACAGCATATTTGAATGCATTTGACTATCCACCTTGCAATACCTGATTTTAATATGGGATTGTCTTTGTGTGGTGGAGCAAAAGCCACAAATAGTTGATTTGTGTTACAGAAAGGTTTTCTCCTTTCTATGTAGTAAAGCAATGCTCTCTTCACATCTAATGTGTGTAGGGCACGTTCTGCCACTGGATCAAGTTGAGGGAAGGACACAGGCAACAACAGATTGATTGATATGAAAAGCAGAAATGGCTATAGGAAGGAATTTAGGATTAGTCCGAAGAACCACTTTATTTTGGTGCATTGGTAAAAAAGGGTTCTTCTATAGTTAATGACTGAAGCTCACCAACTCTTCTGAGTGATGTGATAGCAACTAGGAAAGCAACTTTCAATGTGAGAAATTGCAGTTCACATTTGTGCAATGGCTCAAAGGGTGGACCCATTAGTCTGGTGAGAACAGTGTTCAGATCCCACATTGGAGCAAGTGGACGTCTCGGGGGAAATGACTCGAGTCCCTCCAAAAAGGCTTTCATAACAGGCACTCTTAAAAGAGATAGATGTTGTCTATTCAGGAGGTCTGCAGCTATTGCAGCCAGGTGTAAGCGTATGGATGTGTACGCTAAATTGGAACGCTGTAGATGTAACAAATAACACAATGTTTTGTACAGAAGCATCAAGCGGGTTGATGTGGTTGTTCTTATAGTATATCACAAACCACTTCCGCTTTGCTGCATAGCAGGCTCTTGAGGTAAGACAGCTAGTCTCTTTGATAATATTCATGCAGTCTGGCAGTAGATTAAGCTAGCCAAACTCTAAGACTTCAGGAGCCAGATCACCAGATTGACTTGACTGGGGTCTGGATGTCTTATGTCTCCATGGGTCTGTGTGAGGAGACTGGGTGTAAGACGTAGTTTTTGGTGAGGAACTACTGAGAGTTCCAATAGGGTTGTGAACCAAGGTTGACGTGTCCATGTGGGAGCAACTAGGATTAGTGTCAGGGACGCTTGTTTGAGTTTCCGAACCACTAATGGAAGGAGTGGGAGAGGCGGAAAAGCGTAAGCAAATATCCCTGACTAATCCATCCATAGTGCATTGCCTTTGGAGACTGGGTGTGGATACCTGGATGCGAAGTTTGGGCATTTTGCATTTAGATGTGTGGCGAACAGGTCTATGAGTGGGAATTCCAACATTTGGAAGAATGGGAGGAGAACTTGAGGGTGTATTTCCCATTTGTGGATTTGCGGTGTCTGATGACTGAGCAAATCTGCCATCTGATTGTCTACTCCTGGAAGGTGTTCTGCTAGGAGATATATTTTGCGATGTAGGGCTCATTTCAAGATGGTCTGTGCTAGTTGTGACAGCTGGAGAGAGTGTGTCCCTCCGTTTTTGTATGTAGTACATGGCTGTCATGTTGTCTGTAGGAATTAGGACAGTCTTGCATACTAGCTGACTTTGAAATGCTTTCAGCGCCAGAAAAATCACTAGCAGCTCTAGATGATTTATATGAAGCTGTTTCTGCTGCAAGCTCCAAATGCCCTGAATTGTGTGGGTTTGGAGATGCGCTCCCCAACCTGTCAGCAATGCGTCTGCTGTCAGTACTATCTGTGGAACCGGGTCACTGAAGGGCCGCCCTTTTAAAAGGTTTTTTGTGTTCCACCACTGCAGAGAGCGATGGGTGCGGCCGTCTACCAACACTAGATCTGATAACTGACGTGAGCTTGGTTCCACTGACGTGCTAAGCATTCCTGTAGGGGAGGCATTTGAAGTCTTGCGTAGGGGACTATAAAAATGCAAGACACCATCATTCCCAGTAACGACATGAACACTCGAGCTGATAAGGAGTGTTGAGGATGAAACTGAGACATCAGGGTTTGTATTTTCCAGACTCTGGCTGGAGTTGGGTATGTTAGAGCTTTTTGTGTTTAATAGTAGCTCCTAGATATGCTTGAGACGTGGATGGTTGGAGATGGGATTTGGACAGATTTACTGTGAATCCTAGCTTGTGGAGCAATTGCACAGTTTTTTGTGTGTGGCGTAGACAGCTGCTGTGCGAGCTGGCCTTTATGAGCCATTCGTCTAAGTATGGGAAGACATGGATATGTTGTCTTCTTAGCTAGGCTGCGACTACTGCCATGCATTTTGTGAAAACCCTGGGTGCGGTTGTTACTCCGAATGGGAGGACTTGGAATTGATAGTGCTGACCTGCTACCACAAACCTGAGGTATTTGCGCAGGGTGTATTGGAATATAAAAGTAAGCATCCTTTAAATCCAGAGTGGAGAGAAAGTCGCCTTGCTGACGAAGGGGAAGCACTTCTTGGAGTGTTACCATATGAAAATGGTCTGACTGAATGTATAGATTTAGTTCTCCGAGGTCTAATATAGGCCTGAAAGAGCCGTCTATGGTATGGTAAAGGGACTGGTTCTATTTCACCTTTCTGCAACAAAGAGAGAACCTTTTTCTCTAGAAGGGTGAGATGTTCTTGTGACATGAGGTGTGATCTTGGGGGAATGTTGGGTGGAGTGCTTGTAAGCTCCAGGCAATAACCAGATTGGATAATTTGTACAACCCATTTGTCTGATGTAATCTTATTCCAAATGGGTAGAAATTGGGAAAGACGTCCCCCGACAGGCATGGAATGGTCGGGGGGTATGGAAAGGAAGTCACTGTTTAGTGTTTGCAGGGGAAGTGGGTGTTGAGTTACCTCTGCCTCTTTCCTTGCCGTCGTTTCCTCTATATCCACCTCTAAAATAACCTCTTGATGTGAGAAACTGATTGTTGCCCTTGTAGAAGGAGGAGGAGAGATTGTCTGTAGACACATTTTTGGAGCCACCCCTGTAAAATGAGCGCCAATAGGATCCTCTGTTGGAAGGTTATTGTAAGGTCCCCATGGACTTAGCAACTTCAGTATCCTTTTTCATCTTTTCTAGTGATGTATCGACAGCTGGACCAAAAAGGTGTTCTCTGTCAAAGGGTTGATTAAGAACAGAGGCTTGCACCTCAGGCTTGAATTCTGAAATTCTCAACCAAGCCTGTCTACGGAGCAGTACAATAGTGTTTACTGCCCGAGCTGCTGGGTCTGCCTGATCTAGAGCACACCTGATAGAGGTATTAGTTATTAAACCCTCTTGAATAAGGGCACTAGCTCTAAACTATGCTCATCAGGAAGAAATTCAATGAGCTTTTCAAGCTCATCATAATGAGCTCTATCATAGCTTGCAAACAGTGCTTGAGCATTGGCAATGCGCCAATTATTAGCTACTTGTGTGGCTACCCTTTTTGAAGCGTCAATTAGTTTTGACTCTTTATCAGGAGGAGGGACTTCCCTGGAAACTACGCGAGTCTCCAAGGGTAACTTGCCGTTGAAATATACAGGGTCATTAGGTGCAGATTTGTATTTTTTCCTCTACCCTGGGAGTGATGATTCTAGTTCTTACAAGGTCTTTAAAGAGGTCCTCGGTATGTTTAAGCATACCCTTTAACATTGGTAATGTTTGTGTAGCCCTTTGAGATGAACTTAGTGTGTCAAACAAAAAATCCTACTCTGAAGTGTCTTGATGAACCTCTACTCCATGATATTGTGTAGCTCTGTTAACGAGCTCAATATATCCAATGTTATCATCTAGAGGAGAAGGTCTGGATGGATATAGGTCGGGATCATTATCTGGCTGAGGGTCAGTATTATAATTATCCCATTGGTCAGTATCCTGTGGTGTGTAGTCATCTATATCCCCATCCCCTGTATCCTGTGGGTCAGAATGTGTAGATGTAAGGAGTAAATTTGGATCAATGGGTGAAGAAGGTGGAATGTATGGCGGAGAAGGGTTAGTACCCACATTTTTCCTTTTTAGAGGAATGTGGTAGTCTTCTTGTAAGCCCATTTTCCTCTTCTCAGGAAGTTTGGCATGCATATGTCCAGTTTGTGGATGAATCACAATCTTCTGTTTCGGATCCGAAGCTTGAATATCGGTCCGAGACTCTTTGGTTGAAGAACTTTCTTTAGACGCCGGTTTTGGTATCGAAAGTTTCGGCTCAGAAGTTTTCGGCTCTGAAGATTTAGCCTTATACACCGCTGGCATGGAAATCAGAAGGTGTTTGGATTTCAACACCGAAGGTTTCCAGTCTGCACCGGCGTGGGAACGAGTAGAGCCCGAGCAGGAAGGCTGTTTATGTTTCGGCACCCAACTCTAAGGCAGGCGCTCAAAACCTTTTCTCGGTGCCGACCTTGGCCCAAAAGCGAGGAGGGACCGGAGCCTTTTTATGGGGGAGATGGTAGGGGAAGAAAGTCTCTTTACTCACGATCCGTTGCCCCGGTGTGAGGTCTTCGGCATCGGAGTCGGCTCCAGACACGCAGATGTGTTGCTCCTCCATTTAAGCTTCCTGCGCTTGTGATTCTTCTTGTTCGGACTCATCTCCGAGGATATCCGGCACGGAGCCACTTTGCTGGTAAATTTTGTGATGTCGAGCCCAACGGTCACGGAGAGTTTTCTTCGATCGAAGCGTCCGACACGCGTCGCAGTCCTTCTCGTCTTGTTCCGGGGGTAGGCAAAGGTTGCACACTTCGCGATTAACTTTCCTCTATGGACCGCTTTTAGGAAAATCCCAATAGGTGTTAGGTGATGTATCTGTTATTTTGGTCAGTGGCCATATAATATAACAACGTGCTTTATAGTTTATTTCAATTATTTCATATTGCTATTGTTGGCAGATCATGCCAGAGTGTCTTCTACAAGCTATTTAGATTTTCAAGTCTTCATTAAACTATTTTCAAGAGTAAAACAAAGAAAACATAGAAGCAAACTGCAATTATATTTCACCAGTGGGAGGACAGACAGAGAGCCAGCAACCAAGATGGCTGCCTACTCTGCAAGTTCTGACGAACTGTGCCTGAAAATGCTGCTCCTTGGCCACTACAATGGGTGAAAACAAGCCCCTTATAATAACCCTACATCACTGGATGTGCTGTACAGCTGACGGCTGAGCAGGACACATCCTCACAGGAATTCCTGGAGATGCCTTCCTTTACGGCGTTGCTGCCCCGGCTTGTGAAATTGCAGGACTGGTGTGTGCAGCCCCCCTGGTTTTCTGCAGGCAAGTTGCCTGCCTGGTGAGTTCTTTGCGAAGACCCCAGCCTGAATTGCTTCTCTGTGTGTGTGTGGTGTTTTTCCCGATCGGTGTCAGCCTGGCACTGCTGTTGGGCAGACAATCATGGCGATCACCTGACATGGATTTTCCGGTCCTGGCACTGCATGGACCTGTGGGACTATTGCAGCTGTGTTTTCTGACCTGGTGGGCCTGTTGTACAAGATCAACCTTTCACTCCATGGTGCTGTGGGTGATGTGTGTTGTCTACACAGGTTGGAACCCACCGGGCGTGTCGCTGCCACCAGTGGCCAGCTTCCCCCCCGTGCTCAGGACCAGAGTGCCGGCGAGGGGCCCTAATATCTCGCCAGTCCTGTGGCCCGGCAGGCAGCCCGAGTCCTCTGCACTGGGTATCTCTCCCTCTATTACCCTCACCCCCCCTCCCTGCCCCCCCCTCCCATCCCCCTGAGTTTAGCCAAACACAGAAGGGTCCGCAGCCCCTAACTTTAATGACGTTTCCATCCACAAGGACACATAAACTGGAGGTCTGGGGCAGAAGCTGGCATAGTCCACTCGTTGGGCAGCTGGGTGTGCGACATTCACCTGTTACAGTCTGGGCCCTCCACTTAACTGGCTGGATCACCACCATACCCATTAACACTGACGTCCCTTACAGGCTGATCATAGCTGCCAGACAATGTTGGCAATTGCCCCCAAACCATCCGCATCACCCTCAGCGCCCTGCCATAATACTGCAGAGGGTTTTCTTCTTAGCTCTAGGACTGTATTTTGTGCTTATTCCCCGCAATGGATAAGACCGATTGTAGGCAAGCTAGACTCCATTTTGACAAGAGGCCCTCTGACATGGAATGAGCCAGGATGTCGGATTACCCTCCCTCGACATGCATGATGAGAGTATTGTTGCAATACTTAAAGAGGTGAAGGTGAGTCTGAGATCCAGCAACAACAAAACAGACACCCTTACGGGTACAACTAGACTGGCATGATGCAAGGCTTACGCAAGCAGAGGCGAAAGTCTCGGATACACACACAACACCAATCAAATTGTACGTTATCTTTGCTCATGAGTGAACGGAAAGCTATAAAAGCTCAAACTTAAGATCTGGAAGGTAGATCTTCCCAAAATAATGTCCGGATAATGGGTCTCGCTGAATCAGCCCCAGAAGGCAATATGAAAATCTTTATGGAGGAATTACTAGATAAACAAGCCACAATAAGAGTTCAAATGTCCTCATAGTGGAGAGAGAGCACTGGATCCTAGCTCCCACACCCAAGCCAGCCCAACATCCCACGCCTATCACTGCGAGAGTCCTTAACTAGAGGGACCTAATGCTGAGACTAAACAGAGCGTCTCCGGGTTTACAATATAAAAGTTCGCTAGTGTCTTTCTATTCCGCCTTCACTCCGGCAGATCAGGAAACAGAGCGCTCTTTCAGAGGTCAAGATACTCCTTAGATCTAAAGCAGTAAAATACTCTATGTTGTTCCCAGCCAAACTATGCTTCAAATATAATGGAAAAGCTTTTTGAATTTTTTTTTTTATTAACACACATCCTGAGACAGCACTTGAACTTTTGGAGCTAAATATGATACCCTGGAAAACTAGATCATACAAACCAACTATTCCAGGTTCCATCAGAAGCGGCAGGTTGCGATGTGCATCTGCTATCAGTGACAATGATTATTAACTCGTCCTGCCCGCTTCTCATTGGCTCACACTCCATCTTAATGCGAGTTGAATGATTATGCACTCTCCTGGCCTGTTACATTAATTTGTACACATTCGAAACTATGTGTACTGAAATGTTTGCTAAAATTGTTCAATCTTACTAACTGCACAATTCTTGAACACCGCACTTCTTGCAATCTTTTATTGTAGGCTGTCTACTACATCACTATGCAATTGGGGCAAGGTAGAATGGTTCAATTTTAACAGTTATGAGTGCTAAGCTTGGGGCCTTGCCATGTTCCCTTGTCCCCCCCACACATGGAATTCACACGTGGTCTAGATTTACCACATGTTCTGTAACTTTGTCTTATTAGAAATGGGGTACTCGCTTACATTTGAGGTTGGCATGGGAGGTGGAAGGGAATGGTTTCTTTACTAGTGTTCCTATTTTACTTTTGTTCCACCAGTCATCACAATGGATACTAACGAGCCACTGCCAGTGGCACCAAGACTGTCTTGGTCGGTTTGGATGCGATCAGTGTGGCCAGCTATGACGATCGTATATGTGAGCCCCTATGGTGAACTTTGTTACCTGGAATGTCTGTGGTGTGAACAACCCCTATAAAGCTCCCAGGTGCTTACATAACTTTACCAGCGCAAGACAGATATAGCTATGCTACAGGAGAACCATTGACCCTCGATGGGTACTCCCACCTTTGCAGTGGCTTGGGGCAACATCGCTTTTTTTCCTCATCCTCCACCTACTCTTGTGGGGTTGAAGACCCTTATTAGGAAAGATCTTAATTTCATTCTAATCGAACACATTAAAGACCTGGCAAGCAGGACAGTCATTGTGGCTAGCATGTTGGAGGGTAGACTATTCCTTGTGAGTGTATATTGTCCACTTATTCATGACCCTGGCTATTTTTCTATGAGGTATTACTCTTATACTCTAAATAAAAGGACTGGCAAATGATTTGGGGAGGGGCGAGTTCAAATTTGACATTCCCTACTTCCATCGATAAGGCTTCTGACAGGACACAACCCACATCACAAACCTGTACTGAACGTACTCATATATTGCACTTTACAAGGGCTCTCCCCACTACTCTTGAAGCCGCTTGCGATCCGTCTCCGTAGAGAGGGAGAGAGTTGGGGTATCCCAATCGCAGACACTACTCATGAGGTCTCCTTATACGCGGATGTTGTTCTCATCTACATCCGCGATATCACATCGGAACTCACTCCCATACTTAACTCTCTACAAGAATTTGAAGCAGTAGTAGGACTCAGAGCAAATTGGTCCAAGTCAACAATATACCCAGTCTCAGAAAGTCTCCCTCCCCACACAATACAACTGGGCGGTATACATGTATTATGGAGCACCCAAGCAGGAGGATACCTAGGCATAGGATTGTATCACACGCCACAGGATATGTATGAAGGGAATTATCACAGGGCAATGGTCGGAATCAGATCCTCAGTGAACTTCCGGAAGGATCTCCCCCTGACTACCATTGGAAAATTGCAGATATTGGTCCCGAGATTACTATACTATTTCACTAACCTCCCAGTGGTCCCTCCGCGCTCCTTCTTCCGGGAGTAAGACACCTTCCGGGAGTAAGACACCTTCCTTGGCACCCTAATTTGGGGTTCGGGACGTATGCGGATTGCCCTTGCCAAATTGCAGCTACCCATGGACCAAGGAGGGCTGAGTTCCCCTTCCTTTGAGGCATACTTCCTCGCAGCCAAACTACAATGTGTGTCAAGATGGACTGTGGGCCGAGCGTTAGTGGAAACCGCCACAAATACAGGGCAAATTCCAATTCCTACCATACACCGCATGCTATTACCCAGGGGGGAACCAATACGGGAGTGCCCACTCCAGGTGACAGTGGCGCGCACTTGCCTGAACCGTGTACACAGAATGAAACACAAAGCCTCCATGTATTTCCCCTTCCTACCGCTGGTAGGATTCCCTAGGGGCCGTGCACACTACACAGAGCGGGCACTACATGAGTGGACAGAACACTCAGTCATAGAGGTAGACTCCCTTTGTGTGACTGGACAACTACAGACATTTGCAGAACTTGCAGCAGACACAGACCTCCCCAGGGGGCAATGCCTTTTGCAATGGCAGTGGATAGAAGACTGTCGTCGAATCTGGCACCCAATAGATGCAGAACCATCCACACACCCGGTGATACATACAATATTGCAAATGGGCCCCGGGCGACATCTGGTGACTTGAATATATAAAGCGGTGCGAGCACTGAACCCGATCACTCTCACGCCCCTTCATGAGAAGTGGGAGGCAGAGATTCAGCGACGACTCCAAAAGAATGGGAGAGGGCGCTAGAGTTCCCTAAAAAAAAGTGTCCCGCAACTACCGTTTTGAAAACATACCATTACACATATTACACTGCACCTACCTGACTTCTGAGAAGCTTCAACACTACTATCCAGACACGCCCTTTACTTGCCCAAAATGCCCAGAACCCAATGAGTCCTTTCTTCACATGTTTTGGGACTGCCCAGTGCTCCAAGCCTACTGGACCAAAATAGCCAAACGCCGAAAACACCAAAAAGTAGAGACACAGTTTGTGTCCCTTGTGCTCTTTCTAGCGAAAAGAAGCATAGCAATGCACTGGAGAGCGCCCGAGGGGCTGCCGACAGCGGTCTGGAGGGGGGCGGTCAGCGAGTGAGGGGCCTCGAAGGAGGAGGGGCTTCGGTCAGAAGAAATCAAAGGCAGCCGCAAACACCACATATCCATGCAATGGGCAATCCTACTTCACTCCTTTAAACAGGAAACAACAGATGCGCCATTGTCGCAGGGTAGCGTGTCCCCCATAGAAGCGACGCGCCATTAAGCTACCTGGCGTAGACCTCCTGTAGAGTAGACATGTAGCAAGACATGGCCGTCAGCTGAGGCTACACGGTACATAAGAGAACCCCCATATTGACATTCCCACCTCACACCAACACCCGCACAGCCCACAGACGATTTAGAACGACTCAATTTCTCAGTCCCCATCAAATTGCATTATTTCTGATACTGTGAACCCCAGTTATAGTTACCACTGTTGAAAAGTTTAGTTCCTCATTTAAAATACAGTAAGTGGTATGCCCCAGCACCAGTATAGCAGATTAACGCTAAATTCACAGTACATACCACAGGCCATGCCCCACGGACTCAAGCCTCGAACCAATTTGTCCTCCCACAACGACACTTAGGTAACTAAAGTATAAGTTGCTACTGATATAACAGTGTACCGAATGTCATGATGTAAAACCTATTTGATGTGTACTCTCCAATCAAACAAAATGTATGAACTGTGTGAAAATAAGAAATGCCAATAAAAAGGATCTTACAAAAAAAAAAATGCACTTTGCAAAACTGGAATGGGGTCTTCTCCATCAGAGGCGCGGGACGGTAAGCTCATTCGTCTTGAAGCTCAGGCTTGCCAACTCGAGAGAGCCACAGCAGAATCAGCGGATGACTCTCAGAAGCGTCAATTGTCCTTGATCCGCGAGGAATTGAGACAACTGTTCCTGGACTCAGCGAAACTACTGTGGCGATCCTCCATCGCCCGGGTGAACGGATGGAGTGATAAAAATGGGAAAATGTTACACCGCCTGGTGTCATACCCGCTAGCAAACCGAATCATCCCAGAGGTCCACGACCCCAGAGACACCATCCATCGCTCTCCTCAGGCGAAGGCTCAAACTTTCGCAGAATATTATTCCACCTTATACGCTGCCCAGAAACCAGACTCCTCACTGAGGGAGATGGTTGCTCTGGGGAAACTCCACTTTCCGCAACTCACCTCAACTGCCTCCGACGGTCTGGAGGAACCGATCCTCACGAGGAGGTGCACAGCTGTCACTGGTGGCGGCGGGGAAGTCTCCCGAGCCAGATGGCCTCCCGTAAGAATATTATTCAGCCTACCGAGACACGCTTGTCCCTCATCTCGCGTCTCTATATGATGAGGCTCTGGAGTCGGGATCCTGCACCCCGGAGACAGATATAGCCACGATTGTTCTGATCTCCAAAACACAACCACCTTCATCGGCCTGCACTGAATATTGACCGATATCCCAAATTAATACAGATGTCAAGATTTATGTCACAATCCTGGCACAACGTCTCAAGCCACACCTCGAAAGGCTAGTCCATCCCGACCAATGTGGCTTTATGCCTGCACGCGGCACCAGACACTGCTTGAGACGTCTGCACTTGGCATTGGCCAACCGCCAAAGGCTAACCCCATACCTAGCGCACCTCCTGGTGGATTTTGAAAAGGCCTTCGATTCTGTTGAATGGGGCTACCTGGAGGACGTCTTGCTAGCCATGGGAATGGGCCCTAAATGTTGTCACTAGTACTCCAGGCCAACGGCGCGACTACTAGTCAATGGGACCCTCTCACAAACCTTTCCAGTCGGACAGGGACACGACAGGGCTGCCCGCTCTTCCCCCTCCTTTTCGCCTTAGCAATGGAGCCCCTAGCACACTTCATCCACACGGATCCACAAATCCATGGCTGGAACTGGGCGGGATCGCACGAAAACAAAAATCGCACTTTACGCGGATGACGTACTGCTATACCTTGCAGACCCCGCACGATCTGGCCCCAGATGCCTGCAAATCCTGCAGGCCTTTTAACAGGCTTCAGGCCTGCACCTTAACTCGGCCAAATCGATCTTAATCCCTCTGCATCTTTCACGGGAGTGCTTCGACTGGCAGGCCACCATTCCCATTAGACGGCAGTCATTTAAGTACTTAGGAATTTGGATAGCCCTCCTCCCAGACTTGGCCTGGGCACTTAATGTGACTCCCCTAACCAACAGAACCAAAAGTGACTTGCAGAAATGGCAAAAGCTGCCATTGAATTCACTGGGGAGGATCGCACTCTTTAAACTGATGATCCTTCCCCGCTTCCTCTACATTATCCAGAGCAGCCCGCTTCAGTTCCTAAGCATCTGGTTTCGAGGTATAGACAGCCTTATCGTAGAGATTCCTTTGGAACGGACGCCGGCCGCATTTAGCACTCTTCTGCTGCCAGATCCCGCGCTATGACGGCGGAATGGGGCTCATCAACCTGCACCGCTATTATCTTGCAACCCACCTTCTGGTCTTGCATGACCGGTTCAACGGGGGGTGGTCTGATCCTGCCTATAGAACCGAACTTCACAAACTGGATTTCCCGTAAATTCAAGTCATGATGTATGGATCGGCTACCCACAGGGACCTCCCCACAGTAACCCGCACAGTCCTCCTAGCATGGCACGCTGCCCTAAGACACACCCAATGGAAGGGCAAACTGACACAGAAAACACCACTATGGCACGGAGCATGGTTGCGAGAGATGGGTGGCTTAGCGAGTTTCCAAAGTTGGGACCGCATAGGTACCACCCTGCTGGGAGACATCTGGGTCAGTGACCATATCGGCTCGTTTGCAGATCTGCAGCTGCAACATTCACTCCACCCCTCCCAATTTTATAGATATCTGCAACTTCGTCACGCCCTAGACTCCCACCTATTACCGGGCAGGTCCCTGCCGGCACATAGCCCCCTTGAAGCTCAAATCAACATGGGAAACCTGGGGAAAGTTGTCGTATCACGCATCTATCGCTCAATAACGAACAATGAGCTCTCGACCCCCTGAAGGCCAGCTGGGAGACTTGGTTGGGCCCTCTAGAAGATGAGGATTGGAGGGATGCCTTAATGGCTCCCAGAAGCATTACAACCTCAGAAAGGATCCGCCTGGTTCAACAATTCTATCTCCATGCCTCCTACCTTACCCCCACCCGTCTATACAGGGCAGGCCTTCTGTCGAAACCCTCCTGTGCACGATGCGGGGCCGACCGAGCGGATTTGTTCCACATGGTATGGTCCTGACCACGCATAATTTTCTACTGGAATGGCCTAGAGGCGGAGCTCACTGAGGTACTAGGGTGGGTGGTCCCACACAACCCACTGAATATACTACTGGGGTCACAGACGGGCTGGATGGATCGAGGGCGGATAAGAAATTCCTGGGTACTGCCCCAGTGGTGGCCAAACGCGATATAGCGATGGTTTGGAAAAATCACACTGCACCTAAACTTTCTACATGGCGCAAGGGGGTGAACTGGTGCGCTGCGCAAGAACTTCCCCTATACGAAGCTAGAGGCTGTCCGGCCAAACACTGGGGTAAATGGCTAGGTCTGTTGGAATGATCGCTACGGTCCCTTCCCTAAGAGCACTCCAGAGGCTGTACCTGTGCAATGTTGAGTATATACTGTTATGGAAATGTTCATGCCTACACAATGCCATATGTACAGAATTGAGACTCATGCTGTATTGTTTGTATTTTGAGTTTATATAAAATCAATACATTTGATTATAAAAAAAAAGAAACTGTTTTGTCAGTCTGTTTGACCACAAGGAAGAACCTTTTGAAGATCTTCGAAAACAGGAAAATGAAACCAAGTGAACTTTGATCTAAGTATGAGCCTGAGCTGCATTCGCTACGTGGAGGAGATATGGCAAGACTTCCTCCGGAGATGGTTTGAGGGTATGCACCTTAGCAGAGCCACACCACACACAGAACCTTTTCCATTTTATAGAATAGGTTCTGTTGGTACTGTCCGCTCTAGCACAAGACAAAATCTCCCTGCATTCTTGAGGAATGTTCAGGTCTCAAAATTCCTGAAACTCAGGAGCCAAGCCGATAATCTGAGTGAGCCTGGATCCAGGTGCTGAACTTGTCCCTGGTTCATCGATCGAAGAGAGGGAAACTGCTTCTGAGGAATCGGCGACTGTAAGGACAGGAGATTAAGCTCTGTGAACCAATGTTGGTGAGGCCACGCTGGAACCATTAGAATTAGTTTGCAAGGTTCTGCTTTCATCTTTTTTAGAACCCTGGGAACGAGAGGGATTGGTAGAAAAGCGTAGGAAAATACGCCGGACCAAGCTATTGAAAACGCATTCCCCAGAGATCCCTGTTGGGGATGCCAGCCTGTGAAGTGTTGGCAATTGGCATTGCTGCTTGAGGCAAACAGGTCTATCGCTGGTTCAGCCCACTGCGAGAAGATTCTATTGAAGGTATTTTGGTTCAACTTCCACTCATGGCAGGTTGTCTAATCTGCTTAGTGAATCTGCTATTATATTTTCTTTTCCTGGAACATACTCTGCTCTCAACAAGATTCCGTGTAGAATTGCCCAGTTCCAAATGCGTTGAGATTTTTGGGAGAGGGAACGAGATCAAGTTCAACTGTTTGTTTAGATAGTGCATTGTCGTTGTATTGTCTGCCCTGATAAGCACTAGCGAATTTTGTATCCTGGGTAAGAACGCCTGGGAAGACTGCTCTTAGCTCCAAGAGATTTTTGTGTAGATTCCGCTGAGAAGATGGCCACTTGCCACTGATCAGAAGTTCCTGCAGGAAGGCTCCCCAACCTTCCAGAGAAGCATCCGTCGTTATCACCAGAGGAGAGGCTTGTGGAAGAAAAGGTAAGCCCTGAGACAGATTGTGAGAATGAGTCCACAAAGTTAGAGAGGCGACCATGTGTAGTCACTTGGATTATGTCGTCGAAGGTTCCGTTTACCTGAACATACTGCGTGGTCAAGGCTTCCTGAAGAGGTCGCATGTGTAGACAGCAATGTGAAATCAGAAGAATACCGGAGGACATCATGCCTAGCAGAGATTTGTACAGGGGCACCGAAACACTTTCTCCTTTGTATGCGGCTTGCTAATGTCAGGAGTTTTCATGGTCTTTCCTCTGTTGAATAAACCCTTTTCAGAACTGTATCTAGAATAGCTCCTAGGAAAGTTAGACGTCGAGACGGCTGTAGGACTGATTGCTCTGGGTTTAGTGTGAGACCCAATTCGCTGTAAGCCACAAACAGGCTTTGGAAGCCTTCTTCGCGGCGTTGAGAGAAGGAGCTTTGACGAGCCAGTCGTCGAGATCTGGGAAAACTTGGTGATTATGTTTTCTGCGATATGGATCTACTGGAGCTAGGCACTTTGTAAATATGCATGGGGCTGACTTGAGCCCGAAAGCTAAAACTCAGAACTGATAATGCCTGCCGGCCACAGCGAACCTCTGAATTTTTTGTGTGCATCTTCTGAATAGGTATATGGAAATAGGCTTCTTGGAGATCCAAGGATACCATGTAGTTGTTTCCATTGAAAAGCTGCAAGACTTCCTGAATGGTGACCATGCAGAATGTCTGTTTCTTGAGGAATTTGTTTAGATTTCGTAAATTTAAAATTGGCCTCCACTTGTTTTTCTTCTTGCGCACTAAAAAGAAGCGGGAATAGAAGCCTTTTCCCCTTTGATGAAAGGGAACACGCTCTATTGCTCCTTTTTGGATCATTGATGTTATTTCCAACTGTAACAGGCACAAATGCTTGTGAGGCAGAAGTTGAGGAGGTGTTGGTGGAAGTGGCTATATAAATTCTAGGGAATGGCCGAATTGAATTAGTTATAGGTCCCAGCGGTCCGTTGTAATTGGTTTCCAATTTGAGATAATGGGATATTTTGCCTCCTACTTTGAGGGAGGTGAAGAAATTGCAACAAGCAGAAGTAAGAGGGCATTGATGCCTTGCAGAATCTTTTTGTCGTGCAGCCTTCCCTCAAAAGGAAGATTTATTGTAGGCAGTCGCAGGCTGTTGTCTCTGGGCGAACTGTGTACTGTATTGCTGGCTAGAGCAAGTATAGAAAGGGTGCCTATACTGCTGGTAACCTCCCCTGTGTGATGACTGGCTTTTACCCCATGCACCACGAAAAGGGGTTATTTTATACTGGAGGGTGCCCAAAGATTTGGCCGTTTCAGTGTCTTTTTTAATTCCCTGAAGGCCTTTGTCGATATGCTTCCCTAATAGCTCTTGTCCATCGTAAGGCATATGTAGAATCTTGGTCTGGACCTCAGACCTGACAGTCGTAGCCTTAGCCATCCTCGGCACCTTAGAACCGCAGCTCCAGCTAGCTGACCGAAACCAGTGGAAGCGATGTCCATTGCACAGTCAATATCTGAAGCAGAGTTTTCCCCCTCCAGTAAAACTTTCCTTGCCTACTCCTTGATGTCTTGTGGAAGATCGTTGAGGTAAGGAGCGATGTCTGACCACATCCGTCTGTTGTAGTGCCCCAGTAGCGCTAAGGAATTTGACGCTTTGACTACCAATGCCGACATAGGGAAAAAACATTTGCCGATATATTCTAGCCTCCTACCCTCCTTATCTAGGGGTGCTGAAAGTGGAGCCGAAGGGTTCTTTGACCTGCATTGTGCCGTCTGGGCAATCACGGAATCAGGTCTGAGGTGACCTGTGAGACAGGCAGGAGCATCATCAGGAGCTTTGTATTTCTTGTCGAGCCTTGGTAAGACTGGAGGAACTGTGGCAAGGTTTCTCATGATCTTAATGCACTGATCCCAAATATAGTCAATAATGGGCATAGACCCGACTGATTTTTTAAAAGGTTCCTTGAAATCGTAAAGCAAACAGTCCTGTTGGTGAGGAGGCATTGGAAGCTCGAAACGTCTGGCTGCTTTTTCCAAGAGATTATGAAATCCTCCAATATCCTCTGGAGGAGAGACTACTTGAGGCGGAGATGGTGACGCTGGTGGAGGGATAATGTGATTGTCCCATTCGTCTGGACGTGATGGTGTATCCTTGATTTACCTTTCTTGTTGGTCTTCTTAATCTTCGTCCGAAGATGGAAGGAGCTGTACTGGCACTTGAGATCTAGAAAGGGGTGGAGGCTGAACTTGTACCACAGGAAGTGGAGAAAGCGGTGGTGCAGTAGACCGTGTGGACGTAGGGAACCTCTTTTTGTAGTCTGACAGCGTAAATTGTAGGTCCGTTATCAGAGCAGAAGTCTTCTTGGTAATTGAAATTTAACTCTGAGGGGCTTTGTGCAGCCCCAAACATGCTGTCTACATCGGAGTCATACTCATCATCTAAAAGATGAGTTGGTAATGAAGCTTGAACCCTACTGGCAGATGTTAATGAGGGTGTCAATCTTTCTTTTTGACATTTTTGCAGGAAAATTAAATTTGTTTTAGTGGATTTTGGTGTCGTCGACGAGATAGTCGTTGGAACAGATACCGTCGAACTGCCGAGGGGCATTGGTATTAAAATCCCAGTAACTGTTGTTAACAATGGAACTTTCGTCATCGAGGTCGTCGACCATGCAATAGGAGAAATCGAAGAGAGGGCCGTCGACACCGGCAACATTGTCGATAAAGTACTAGTCGTCATCTTCGTCTTCGGACTGGTCGGTGTCGCAATCTTCGTCGACGACTTCCTGATGATCTTTATCGTCGATGACAAAGGGGCTTGACTCATCGACGAAGACGTCGTTGACGACGAAATAGACACCGACGAGACTGTGGCGATTGTTGTCATCGCCGAAGTCACTCTGACGACAGTAAGTGGAGTTCTTGTCTTAGTCGTCGGTACCACCGTCGATTAGCTGTCCGTTGACTGGGCTGAAGGCTTTTTAAAAGTCACACACTGAAGGGAATGAGACGCCCTGGAACGCAGAACCTGCTTCTTAGTAGCCTCTGAAGACTTTTTGTGCATCTTCTTTTGAGGTTGCTGAGAGGAGTGACCTGGAGAGATGTCCCAAGGTCTTTTTTGAGGCGTCTTTGGGGAGGATCTTGAGAAACCATCACTCTCCTCAGCAGATACAGGGTACTCCCTGTCTCTAAACAGCTGCAGCCATATTAACGCTTCCCCTCACGGTCCTTCAAAGTCTTTGAAAGAAAAGTACGACATACCTTGCAATCCTTTGGCCTGTGATCAGGATAAAGGCAGTTTTTATGACGGTCATCAATGTGAAGTCTTGTCCTTTCTTACTGCAGGTACGACAGGGCATAAAAGGCCTTTTTTAGGTGTGTCTGACATGAAGAAACTTCACTCAGACAAAGGTAATTAAAGAACAAAAATACCTTGAATCCAAGAAAAATCTATAGACAAGGGACATTTGAAGATAAGATGAGAAAACTGAGCAGAGGTCAGTGGAGACTCCCTTAGCACGACGTGCGGTCGAAAATACGAGGGACTGGAGCTCCTTCCAGGAAGGTTCTAGAGGGTGGTGTCAGCTGATTGGTTGTTCTTCCAAGTTTGGTTCTTTTTTAAATAAGGACTCAGATATGTTACTAAATATAAGGCCTTAGGCCTGTTAACTTCTATGTCTAAGGTGACATTACCATTATAAATGTACTGGGGACTCCCATCTCGACGACGGGGAATGATTCAAGCATGTGAATCTATGAAAGATACCCTAATACTGGATAATCTGAGATCTACATCTGACCCCATGTTCTCCAACTGGACCAGGGCCATGGACTTTTGTGCTGCTGCAATGGGAATACCAGAGTAGGGGGTGCCCAACGAGACACCAACAAATCTGGTCCCCATGGTGGGTGATGTAGGGTGGGCGATGATGTAGGGCGGGCGGTTAGGGTCCAGGGGATTAAGTATTGGAGAGGGTAGGAATGGAATTTGTAATGCATGTAGATGGATGTATATGTAATGGCACGATCGTACGAGTTACTTACCTTCGGTAACGATGTATCTGGTAGAGATGATTCTAGACGCAGATTCCTTCACGTAGAATTATCCCCAGGCGTGAGTGGAGCCGGAAACTTTTTTGCCACAGCATCCCTGCGCATCAGGGGGCGGGGCGACACCATGCGACTCTGCCTAGGCGTCGTCCGCGTACGTGACGTCAGCGAGGTCACATAAGCCCCTCTCCGGGGCGCCTATGTCAGTTTTCTTCGGAGAACTTTTCCGCGCCGCAACACGGAGCCGCCAGGCAAACTGTGGGAGCAGGGGAACAGTGTGCGAAAGAGTAGAAACAAAGAATGGAGACAAGCAACAACATAAGCAGCGGTGCAACAATGCAGCCTCCAAAGGCAGGGGCGGAATAAATAACAGATTAGAGCCCCGAGCAGCCACCCTGCCAGCATGTAACCGCCTTGCCCCCCCTCCCCCGGAGAAAGGGAACATATGTAAAGGCAGGACACCTGTAGCAGTTCTACAACCCCCACCCGAAATAGGGAAGGGGAGCCAGCCCCAGAACAGACAGGACAGCAACAACCCTCCAAGCCACCCCAGAACAGAGGGCAACCATCCTCCAAGGAACAAGGGCAGGGCATGGCCAGGTGAGCCCCAGACAGAGGACGGGGCACAGGATTACCATAACCCCATCCTCCAAAGAACCAAAGGGAGGAAGGAACTGCAACAAGATGGAGCAAGCCGCCAAGAGCAAAGGAATGCACTCACAAGAAACACAGCCCTCCACCAGGAGGCGAGAGCCGAGACCAACCCACGGGTCTTTGCAGAACGGGGAGGAAGGGCGGGCCGTGAAGGAATATGCGGCTAGAATCGTCTACCAGATATATCGTTACCGAAGGTAAGTAACTCGTACATCTGATAGAGACTACTAGCCGCAGATTCCTTCACGTAGAATAGATACCCTAGCAATACCCATGGGGAAGGAGGGTCTGTGAAAGGACTCCCCCCAGCCATAACAGGACAGAGGGTCACACAGGGGACCAGACATGTGGACTGGGCAATAACCCGGCCCCTCCCAGGCAAGAGGAGCCCCCACAAGCAGAACACCACCGAACCCAGAGGGATGGGGGAAGAAGAAATAAGGGGGGGGTGGCCTTCACACTCACGATAGAGGAACCAAGTGCCAGGCCAGAGAGGCCGAAGTACCCCACACCACTTAGAGGCAATAAGCTTCCCTCCAAAGCCAGGGGGAGAGCCCAGAGGGCCCAAGGAAACGAGGGAAAAGAAGGCTAAGCCACACCAAATAGAAGGCAACAGGTCAACCAGAACGACGCTAACAGACAAGCCGCCAGAAACAAGAAAAAACAGCCCAGGGTCCCAGGAAGACCGAGTGGGCAACACCTGACAAGGGAGGGCACAGAATTATCCCAAGCAGGGAGAAGAGGAAAGGGCCGGACACAACCCCACGAGGGGCCGCGCACACATACATACAGAAACACCACGGAGAACAGGCACCAAAGGGCCACCAGAACTCCCCAGCAGAGCGGAAGCTGTATAACAGCTACCACTTCCCCACATACGGTACGTTAAGTCCCAAGACATGGGAATCCTCTTTGGAAGAACTTTGGCAACAGAGGAAAAACAGAAGAGCCACAGGGAAAACACCCCACGAACGGCTTGACAATCAGCCCAAAGAAAAACAGAAGGCCTAATCTCTGGGTCAAGTCTGCGTAACAGTTCTAGCAAAAAACACACACACAGCGAACAAGGACCATCCAGCAGCCAACATTGCAAAGTCCCCACAAGGAGGACTCAATGGCCAGAAAACACACTCCACCGCAAGAGCGACCGTCCCAAGAAGGACCAGAACCAGCTCAACTCCTTAATCACTAAGGAGGAGTATAACAGGGAGGAGGACGGAGCCCCGCCAGGAACCTTTGGGATGGCGGAGTCAGCTGGAGCATAGAACAACAGGCTACCATCAAACGGGAGATCAATGAGCCGTTCCCGAATATTTTTTTTCGGGGAAGACGCCGTCCCGAAGCCAGGCATGGCGACGGAGAGCAACTGAGGAAGCCATGGCCAGGCCCAGCACCTCCGAGATGTCCAGAGCGGTGTGAAGGATAAACGCCACTAGCTCCCAGCCATCCAACGCATGACGCCGTAAGTCCACCTGAACAGTCTCCTTAGAAGCTGAGGACCCCAAAGACTCAACCGCGTCCCACAGACAAGAGGAGGCCCTAGCCAGGAGACACAAGGTGTTCAGGGCACGCAGGGCTGTGCTGGTCGAAGCAAACATGTTGCGCCCCCAACAGTCCAGCCAGCGGGACTCCCGGGAGGGCGGAGTCAACAGCAGCGGCAGGGAGGGAAAGGCAGCCCACAAAAGAGGACTGGCGGCAGAGGGGTGAAGGAAAAGACACGCAGGATCACGCGGCGCCGGAAGGTGCCGGTGTAGAAGGTGCTGAGGCACCGGATCCCCTGAGGCAGGACGCCCCCAAGCTCCCGTCAGGGATGAAAGGAGCAAACCCTCAAAGGGAAGCAAGATCTCCCTCCCACCAGAGCCCTGGTGGAGAACCTCCAAGAGATGATCCGTCGGAAAATGAGCAATCGGGTCACTCATGCGCAGAATATCCACAGCCGTGGACACCGCGTGAGCAAAGGGCGCCCCCGCCTCTGTAGGGTCCCGCGGCGGAGAAAGCAGCTCCTCCGTGGGTGACGGCTGCAGACTAAGGCGGCCGTCCCCAAGCCAAGCGGAACGGGCAGGGGCCAGACCTGGAAGGTAGGAGGAGCCGAGGAATGGGGGACCTGCCGCTCCTCCGGCGAACACCGTGGCCTCAGAAACGGCGGGGAGCCACCCTTCGATGATGCCGGTGAAAAAGACACCACTCTGTGGTAACGCCAGCCTGAGCCGAAGGAGACGCTGGATAGGGCTCCTCAAAGTCACACTGTGCCGGGGACCAGAGCGGGGCCAGAGTTGCAGTGGACAGGTGGTGGCATCGGAATGGCGCCGACTCGACCTCCGCCAAGGCAGTCGCCTGTGTGGAGGGACGAGAAGGACCAGGGGAGTGACACAAAGCCCTCCACCAGCCTCGGCCCAGTATACAACAGAGGTGGTCCGGCTAGCCATGCGGCGGCGCCAGGGCCGACCCAACCTCCGACTCGCCCTCCGACGAGGCAGCCGCCTGCGTGGAGGGACGGGAAAGTCCCGGAGGAGGGCGAGGGGTTCGCGCCCAGCCTCGACCCGGAGCGGGACGAGGAGAGTCCATCGACCCCTGTGGCGCCGCCCGGTCCAGCAGCTGCCGGCGCCGTAGCGGCGTAACCTCGGCCTTAGACACCTTGTCAAGGGACCGAGAGGGGCTCGGGGATGCGACCCGAGCCCCGGCGACTTCACGCAAAACCACAGGAACGCCCGCGGGAGTTTGCGACGAGGCAGAGACACCGTGGTGTGAAGGAGGGACCCCAGAGGAGCCTCACCCCAACAGCACCACATCCTCCAAGCCTGGATCCGAGCCACCGGCGGCGCCGCGGAAGGCCCCGCGCAAGGCAAGGAAACCGCTGACGCCCCAGGAGGGGAAGGAGACGCCAGCGAGGCCTGCAAAGCCGCCGCGTATGTGTTCATCTGGACTCTCGACGCTCCGTCACCGGGAAACGGTGGGTAGGAGGACACGCGGGGCCGCATCACCCGCGGAAAGTCCACACCCCCAGCAGGCCGAAACCCGGCCCCCGGGGACAAAATGCAACACTTAC
The DNA here is from genome assembly GCF_964204655.1 of Triturus cristatus. NCBI lineage: Eukaryota > Metazoa > Chordata > Amphibia > Caudata > Salamandridae > Triturus > Triturus cristatus. The sequence continues at coordinate 169,823,182 of NC_140591.1, read as the reverse complement.
CCACCAGTGAGCGACGCTCTCGCGACATCAGGTAAGGGCGATGACGACCACGGCCATATCTGAAGCCGTCTGCCAAGGCTGGTTGAGAGGGAGGAGGCCGACCTGGAGAGACGCGCCGAGAGAAGTTTCATTCGGCGCTCCCACCACAACTTTGGCTTCAACTGTTGGCACGCCTCACAATCCATGTTACGTGATTCTCCCCCAAACACCACATACAAATGCGATGAGGGTCCGTCGCCAACATAAGACGGCCACACGACGTGCAAGCTTTGAAGCCAGAAGGCATTCGCACACTGTTCCACCAAGAGAAGGACAATGATGAAGAAAAAAGGGTCCAAAACAGGCCCGTAGCCAGACTGGATCCGCGTTGCACGCGGAAAAGGAAAAAACTGACGTAGGGGCGCCGGGGTGGGGCTTATGTGACCTCGCTGACGTCATGTATGCGGACGACGCCTAGGCGGAGTCGCGTGGTGTTGCCCCGCCCCCTGGCATGCAGGGATGCTGTGGCAAAAAGTTACTGGATCCAGTCTCATGCCTGGGGATAATTCTATGGGAAGGAATCTGCGGCTAGTAGTCTCTATCAGATACCAAAAGTGAGCTGCACAGTTAGTTCTATTTTGATTTCTCTGATGGAAATGCCAAAAAGAGTTCTTTAAATAAAAAATGCTGCATAGTTCAATGATGTCACAATGAGGGCAAAGTCTTGGGTTTGTATTCTGGACAGAAGATTGCTTGGGTGGAAGTCACTTCTATGGTCTTCAGGACTAATGGAGAAGATGCAGATACTATTTCAGCCTGGGCCATTTTGATTGCCAAAGACTGTATACGAGAGCTGCAAAAAATTCAAGAAATTTCCTTGACCAGTTAATCAAAAAGGCATTGCCTAGAAAGCCATGTTCTGGATGTCCAGAGGCTAAGTTCTGGCATTTCACATTTTCAACTAAGCAAACAAGTTTACCTGAGAGAGAAAAAAATCTGATTTTCTTCACAGTGTCTGCTTGCCAGGTCTGCTTGAGTGTTGTACATCCCTCCGGATGTAGCACCTGGCTGACTAGGCTTTTGACAAAGCCATTTTCAGATCACTTCAGCTTCCAAGGAAAAGATATTGGGAATCATGATCTGTCCCACTTATTTGTTTGAATTAGCAGTGTCTTCTCATTTAAGGTAATCAGACATGTCAGATGTTCAGCCCTGATAGAATTTTCAGAGGTCCAAGATGTACTCATCAGTCTATCACTGAATCTGTTGAAACATAACCCCTTTCAACAAGTTTGATTGCACCACCAAGGGAACTTTGGTTTTGTTGCCACGTTTAGGAGAAAGTGGTCTTCCCTATAGCCTTTCTTCTGGGTCTACTGATCCTACAGATGTTGTAGAGGTCTTGTATGCAATCTGGCACTGGGAAACAATGAACATAGAGCAACCAATCGACCATAGGAGGGAAGAAACCTGGCTAACTGCATGTTTTTGTATTTGGAGGATTTAAAGACATTTCTGAAATGAGGACACTATCCTTAAGGAATGAATATGCTACTTACCAGTATGCATCTGTTCTTGGCATGTAGGGCTGCTGACATTCATATCTGTGCATAGATCGCCGCCTAGTGTTGGGTCCGGATGTTTGCACGTTGTGGTCCTGGAAGAGTCTTCGAAGTATCCTGAGATAGGTGACTCCTCCCCTGGACTACAGTGCGCATGGGCATCCTCTCCATCCTCAGATTGTTTTTCGCCATTGTGGCAGTGATGGAGTAGATACAGAAAGTGATGACCATGCTATACAGTAATTCTGAGAGCTGCAGCTGCTACAGGCGCCGGGGAGGAGGGTGGGCGATATGAATGTCAGCAGCCCTACATGCCAAGAACAGATGCATACTGGTAAGTAGCATATTCAGTTCGAGGCATGTGGGCTGCTGAATTCATATCTGTGCATAGAATACATAGCAGTACCTCCGATTAGCGGCGGCTACCAGTGCCAGCTGCAGCGGTCTGAAAAAGAGTTTTGAGAACAGCCTGTCCTACAGCTGCCTGCTGTTTTGAGTGTACATCTACGCAGTAGTGTTTGGTAAATGTATGTATAGTGGACCATGTGGCTGCTCTACATATTTCCTGTAAAGGAATGTTTCCCAGGAAAGCCATGGACGCCCCTAACTTACGTGTTGAGTGGGCTCGTGGGGGAATCGTTAATGTGCGTTTAGCCTTTTGATAGCAAATTTGAATACATTTAACGATCCATCTGGCTATACCTGCTTTGGAAATGGCGTTGCCCTTGTGCTGTGGAGAAAAGGCAACGAAAAGTTGTTTTGTCTTCCTAAAGACCTTAGTTCTGTCTATATAGTACATGAGGGCTCTCCTTACATCTAGTGTATGGAGCATTCTCTCTGCTACATTCTGTGGATTTTGAAAGAAAACAGGCAGTTCAATAGTTTGATTCATGTGGAACTGCGATATTACTTTGGGCATGAATTTGGGGTTGGTACGTAGTACGACCCTGTTTGCATAAACCTGTATGAATGGCTCTTGAATGGTTAGTGCCTGGAGTTCACTAACTCTTCTTAATGAGGTGATCGCCACTAGGAAAGCTACTTTCCAGGTGAGGAATTGAATCTCACATGAGTGGAGAGGTTCGAAGGGTGGACCCATCAGTCGGGTGAGGACCAAGTTGAGGTTCCACACCGGTGCTGGTGGGTGTCTTGGGGGAATTACTTGTTTAAGTCCCTCCAAGAAAGCTTTGATGGCAGGCACTCTGAATAAAGAGAGGTGCTGCCTGTTCTGGAGATAGGCTGCTATTGCGGTCAAGTGGACACGTATTGAGGTGTATGCCAGATTGCATCGGTATAGGTGTAAGAGGTAACAGATTATATTTTTAATGGATGCGTCTAGCGGGTTAATGTCATTGTTGTTGCAATAAATGACAAACCTCTTCCATTTAGCTGCATTGCAAGCCCTGGTAGTGGGTCTCCTGGCCTCTTTAATGATGTCCATACAGTCAGGTGGCAGGTTTAGGTAGTCAAACTCTAGGATTTCAGGAGCCAGATTGCCAGGTTCAGCTGTTGCGGATCTGGGTGCTGAATTTCTCCATGGTTCTGCGTCAAAAGCGCGGGTTTGATCCGCAGCCTTTGATGCGGCACCACAGAAAGTTCCAGAAAGGTTGTGTACCATGGCTGGCGTGCCCATGTTGGAGCAACCAGGATGAGTGTCAGTGAGTGCTGTCGCAGTTTGCGTGCCACCAGCGGTATCAATGGCGCTGGGGGAAAAGCGTACGCAAATCTGCCGGACCAGTTCATCCATATCGCATTGCCCTGCGACTGTGGATGTGGGAACCTGGCAGCAAAGCTTTGGCATTTTCCGTTTTCGCTTGTCGCGAATAGGTCTATTTCTGGATGACCCCACTGCTGGAAGTACGGTTGGAGTACTGATGGGTGTAACTCCCACTCGTGCATTTGGTGGCTGTGTCTGCTGAGCAGATCCAGCATCTGGTTGTCCTTGCCTGGGAGGTGTTCCGCCATGAGGAATATGTTCCTCTGAATGGCCCACTTCCACATGCTCTGAGCCAGATGAGACAACTGTGGAGAGTGTGTTCCTCCCTGCTTCTGTATGTAGTACATGGCAGTCATGTTGTCCGTCCGGATCAACACGACCTTGTTGCACAGTTGTACTTTGAATGCCTTCATGGCTAGGAAGATTGCCAACAGTTCCAGAAGGTTGATGTGCATCTTCTTTTGTTGTGTTGTCCATAGTCCCTGCACTGTGTAATTGAGTACATGAGCTCCCCATCCCTGGAGAGACGCGTCCGCTGTCAGTATTATTTGGGGAACAGGCTCTTGGAACGGTCGGCCTTTGCAAAGGTTTTGTGGATTCCACCAATGCAGAGAGTTGTATGCCCGACCGCTCACCAACACTAGGTCTTTCAACTGTCCTTGAGCCCGATTCCACTGATGTGCTAAGCACTCCTGAAGTGGGCGCATATGTAGTCTCGCGTGTGGGACTATGAAAATGCAGGAGGCCATCATGCCTATCAACTGCATGAACACTCGCGCAGGAAGGGAGTGTTGGGGTTTGAACTTGGAAATCAGCATTTGCATGCTGCTGATCCTCACTAAATTTGGCTGAGCTGTGGCTGACAGAGTGTTTATGGTCGCACCTAGGTACTGTTGTACGTGTGCGGGTTGAAGATGTGATTTTGGGTAATTTAGTGAGAATCCCAGACTGTGAAGGAGCTGAATGGTGCGGGACATGTGGCTGGCACATTGCTGGGCTGACTTTGCCTGAACAAGCCAGTCGTCCAGGTAAGGGTAGACGTGAATGTGTTGCCTCCGTAGATGTGCAGCCACAGTAGCTAGGCACTTTGTGAAAACTCTGGGTGCTGTTGTTACTCCGAAGGGGAGGACTTTGAATTGATAGTGCTGACCCTGAATGGTGAACCGGAGATATTTTCTGTGTGACGGGTGTATGGGTATGTGGAAATACGCATCTTTGAGGTCCAGCGTGGCTAGGAAATCTCCCTGTCTGAGGAGTGGGAGAACCTGCTGCAGGGTGAGCATGTGAAAATGCTCTGAGAGAATGTAGTGGTTGAGGGGTCTCAGGTCTAGAATAGGTCTGAGTGACCCGTCCTTTTTTGGTATTAAGAAGTACAGAGAGTACACCCCTGTTCCCTGCTGGTGTACGGGCACGACCTCTATTGCGCCTTTTTGCAGCATACTTAGCACCTCCTGCTGTAATAACGCTAAGTGCTCTGAGGACATAGGACAGTGCCTTGGTGGTATGGTGGGTGGAGTGGCGGTTAATTCGAGACAGTAACCGTGTTGGATAACATCTTTGACCCACCTGTCTGTGGTGATGGAATTCCACGTGGACAGGAACCGCTGGAGTCTCCCCCCGACAGGTGTTATGTGGTCGGGGGGGAAGGGAGAGGGCATCACTGTTTGTTCTTGGGGGAGGACCTGGTATTGCCGTAACCACGTCCTCTGCCCTTGGTGCTGGAGCAACGATATCCACCTCGGGTGTTTTTATCGTAGGAACCCTGTGTGCCCCCTTTATTGTAGGTTTGTTGTGCTCCCTGTCCTCTACCTGCACCTCCATTTCCGGGGCGACGAAAGGAGCCACTACGAAAAGTCTGCGTTTGCAGAGCCCCCATTGACTTCGCAGTGTCCGTGTCTTTTTTTATCTTTTCTAAGGTGGGGTCAACCTCCGGTCCAAATAAGTAGTCGGGGTTGACCGGCTGATTGAGGATGTTATTTTGGACTTCCAGTTTGAATCCGGAGATTCGTAACCAGGCGTGTCGTCGTAGCATAACGCTAGTGTTTATTGCCCTTGCAGCTGTGTCTGCGGCATCCAGTGCACACTTGATGGATGAGTTTGTGAGCAGTTGTCCCTCCCTGATGAGGAGCTCCGCTGCCTCTTTGTACTCCTCTGGCAGGTGTTGGAGTAGGGTCTCTAATGTGTCATAGTGTGAACGGTCGTAGCGAGCTAGGAGGGCCTGTGTATTGGCGATGCGCCATATGTTTGCTGCCTGGGCTGCAATCCGTTTGCCAGAGGTTTCTAGAACCTTGGACTCTTTGTCCGGGGGAGGAGCATCACCAGTTGTCTGCGAGTGTGCTCGTTTGCGAGCATTGGCAACTACAATGGAGTCCAGAGGCAACTGGCTCCTAATGTACGTGGGGTCCCCAGGTGCGGGTTTGTATTTTTTCTCGATCCTGGGGTTTATGACCCGTGCCCTGGTGGTTTCTTTGAAAATGTCCTTTGCTGGCTTTAGGACACCCTTTAACATGGGCAGAGTTTTAACAGTCCTCTCTGAGGATGCGAAAGTGTCCACCAAGAAATCATCCTCGATAGTGTCTGAGTGGAGTTGCACTCCATGATTGGCTGCGGCACGTTCAATGAGGGCGTTGAATGCAGCAGTGTCCTCTGTGGGGGACGTTTTTGCGCCATAAAGTTGCGTGTCCTGTGTATCCAGGGCGGCACCAGGCTCTACGGGGTCATCCCAGACCTGATCAGGGTCTTGCTGGCCCTCAGGGTCCATGTCTTCGGGGTAGATGGTGTCGTCACCCATGTAGTCCTCCACTGCAGCCGTGTCGGAGTGCGTTGGAGAGAATGATGGATCTGTGTAAGAGGTGTGGATGCGTTCATAAAGAACTGGTTCCGATTCCGCCGGCATTTTTTGTTTTAGCGGGATCCTATAAGAGTCCAAAGCGTGCCCTGAAGTTATCTTCCGCTTTTGGAGCATAAGCCTGCCGGTGTCGGCGTCGATGAAGTGGGACGGCGATGTCCCAGTAGTCGAGTGTTCGGTAGATGGGGACCTTGTCTGTGTGACGCGTGTTCTGATTTCGAACATTTTCGGCGCCGTTGATGGCGGCAGACCAAAGGTGATGTTGGCCGGTGCCGAAGGTGCCTTCTGTGCCCGTTTCGGTTCGGAGCCCGACGGGGTCTGGAGGGCTGCTTTTTCCCTGATGCGTTTCAAGGACGCTGCCACTTGTTGCACCTGGAACGCTGATGGTTCTTTGGCGCCGATAGGTTCCGTATCGGCAGGCGTGGTCTTCTTCGAAGTCACCGGGTCATCGAGCCGATGAGGGGTAGGAGCCGACGACGGCGTCGATGAATGTACCTTAGTCGCTGCCTTCGAGGTGGATAGCGATGCAGTGGCCATTTGCACCTTGATTGCCGGTGCCGATTTTTTCGGTGCCGGGGGCCTCGGCGCTTTGACGGTACCGATAGATTTCCTTTTTGGGTCGGCGACGACATCGGCTGCAGCGAGTTCGGCACCGAAGTCCCGTTTGGTGCGGTCGGAGCCGACGGGTTTGGCTGGCGTCGAAGGTGTGGTGGTCCTCGAGCCGACCAGTGTCAGTTTCACTTTCGGTTTCTGTTGAACCAGTGCGATGAGTGGTTTCGGTTTCGTGGTAGGGAAACCAGTCTTTTTAGGTGACAATGGCTCTTGCTGAATGTCCGTGGCCGGGCCAGAGGGCGGGGCCGAGGAACTGCGGGATTGGTCTTGGGTAAGGCCCGAAGGCGATCCCTCGACCGGAGCCGTCGACTGACCCATTGGGATATCCTCCATTTGGACGGGTAGGCCTTGCTCCTCACCGGAGCTACCTTCGGCCCCTAAGGCCTCATCGTAGTCTCCTACCTCATCGTCGGCTTCTTCCCTGTGAAAAAGCTCTTATTCGACATCTTCCGATCGGGAACCGTGTTCGGAAGTGGGGCTGGAGGGTGTATTTTCCACGCTTTCGACATCTTCGTCCTCGGTGCTGAAGATGTTGGCCGGCGCCGCTTGCTGCGCTTCCAGTCGCGCGGCTCGTCGATTCCGTAGAGTCTTCTTGGATCGGAATCGGGCACAGGCCATGCATTTCGATTCGTCATGATCCGGTGAGAGGCATTTGTTACACACCGGGTGGACGTCGATATGGGGGTATTTGGCGTGGCAAACAGGACACCGCTTGAATGGTGTCATCAATTCCATCGTCGAAGTTCGGTCGATGTTCGGATTGAATGGATCCGAAAAGTTGTTAAAAACGCGAAACTAGTCTGTAACTGTCGATACCGATCGGAAACAGTACCGTCGAAAACTAAAGGCCTTTTGGCCTGAAACTAGATTTCCTAACTTGAGTCAAGATAAGCACATCCGAACCCAATGGCGGAAAAAAACAATCTGAGGATGGAGAGGATGCCCATGCGCACTGTAGTCCAGGGGAGGAGTCACCTATCTCAGGATACTTCGAAGACTCTTCCAGGACAACAACATGCAAACATCCGGACCCAACACTAGGCGGCGATCTATGCACAGATATGAATTCAGCAGCCCACATGCCTCGAACACACTCTTCCTTGTTTTTTATCGATAGTTACTCCTAGGTACCTGCTGAATAAACTGAGGTGGATTTGGTCAGATCGATGGATAAACCTAATTGATTCAGCAGGGAGGTTTTGTGACAGTCCTGTAACTGGCTTTTATAAACTAACAGACCCGTTGAACAAGTTACTTACCTTCGGTAACGATGTATCTGTAAGAAACATTAGTTAGTTAGATTCCTCACCTTAGAATATCCCCAGGCGTCAGACTGGATCCGGAAGATTTTTCGTCAGCAATACCCCTTGCGCGTCGCTAGGCGTCGTCTGCGGCTCCACGTCCGTCGTCGGCGTCGTGCGCCGGAAGGACGTCGTCGGAGTACTTAGACGCCGCCCTCGCGCGCTGACGTCAGTTCTTGTACATAGCTTTCCGCGCCAGGAACACAGAGCCATGCAAAGACCGACACTGGTGCCAAAAATAAAATCTAGGGGCCTGAAAAGGATAACCTTAACCCTAGATGTCAGTTCGCAGAACGGGGAGGATGGGTGGGTCGGTGAGGAATCTAACTAACTAATGTTTCTTACAGATACATCGTTACCGAAGGTAAGTAACTTGTTCATCTGAAAGAAACACGTTAGTTAGATTCCTCACCTTAGAATAGATACCCAAGCAATACCATCCCCGGTGGTGGGTCTGCGAACCAAGATCACACCAGAAAGTCCTGGAGGACAGAACGGCCAAAGAAGCCATCCCTCCGGACTTGGCTGTCAAGGCAATAATGCCTGGCAAACGTGTGTAGCGAAGCCCACGTCGCCGCCTGACAGATGTCCTGCAAAGGGACACCCCGTCCCAAAGCAGCAGTAGCCGCTGTGGCCTGAGTAGAATGGACGCGCAGCCCAACAGGAGGGTCCTTTTTTGCCAAGGAATAACAAATTTTGATGCACAAAACGACCCACCGAGAGATGGTCCGTTTGTGCACAGCTTTCCCCTTCTTCGCACCCACGTATCCAACGAAAAGTTGGTCGTCCACCCGGAACTGCTTTGTGCAGTCCAGATAAAAGGAGAGCGCACGTTTTGGGTCCAGACGGTGGAGCCTCTCTTCCTCTTTGGAAGGATGCGGAGGCGGAAAGAAGGTGGGCAAGGTGACAGACTGCCCAAGATGAAAGGGGGTCACCACTTTCGGAAGAAAGGAGGGACGAGGCGGAAGGACAACCTTGTCCGGATGAACAGAGAGAAAAGGAGGTTTTGAAGATAAAGCCTGGAGCTCACTCACCCGTCTAGCCGAGGTGATGGCTACCAGAAAAGCGTTCTTAAGCGTCAGCAGACGAAGAGGACAATTATGAAGAGGCTCAAAGGGAGCGCACATTAAAAATGTGAGAACAAGATTCAAGTCCCACTGAGGCATTACAAAAGGGACAGGAGGGAACGTGTGAGTAATGCCTTTTAGAAAGCGTGTAACTACAGGGGACTTGAAAAGAGAAGGCTGATCAGGAAGCCGCAAGAAGGCAGAGATGGCAGCAAGATAACCTTTCAAGGTGCCCAGGGCAGAGCCCTGCCGGGCCAAAGAAAGAAGAAAGAGGAGAACCTCAGAAAGAGGGGCGGAAAGGGGATCCACAGCCTTTGCTGTGCACCATGCCACAAATTTGTTCCACCGGCAGGCGTATACCGTCTTTGTGGAGGGACACCTGGCTGCCAGAATGACATCACAGACTTCAGGAGGCAAGTCAAATGGCATCAACTGCCGCCGCTCAATCTCCACGCATGGAGGTGGAGGCTGGACAGGTTCGGGTGGAGGACCGTCCCCTGCTGCTGCGACAGAAGATCCTCCCGAAGGTGCAGACGTATCGGAGGATCGGTCAACATACTGAGTAGCTCGGGATACCAGTACCTTCGTGCCCAATCCGGAGCCACCAAGGTGACTTGGGCCCGGTCGTGCCTGATCTTCTTCAGCACTCTGGGCAGAAGTGGTATAGGCGGAAAGGCGTACAACAGACCGCAACTCCACTCGTGACGAAAAGCGTCGCCGAGCGGGTGCCGCCTTGGAAATTCCAACGCGCAGAACTGCTGACATTGCGCGTTCTCTTCGATGGCGAATAGATCCAACCAAGGCTCTCCCCACTGCTGAAAGAGACCTTGCGCCACCTCGGAGTTCAGACGCCATTCGTGATCCATCATGCACCAGCGGCTGAGTTAGTCTGCTCTGGCGTTCAGAGAGCCCGCCAGATGTTGAACCACTAGGGTGACGCCCTGGTGTTCTAGCCACGTCCAGAGGCGCAGAGCCTCCTGACAAAGGGTCCACGACCCCACCCCGCCCTGTTTGTTGCAATACCACATGGCGGTGGTGTTGTCCGTGAACACCTGCACGACACTTCCCCTGACAGAGGGAAGGAAGGCTTTCAGTGCAAGTCGGATCGCTCTCAACTCCAACAGGTTGATGTGGAGACGAGACTCCGCCGGAGACCAGAGGCCTCTGATCTCCGCCTCTCCCATATGGCCACCCCATCCCAGGAGGGACGCATCCGTCACTACGACATGCTCCGGTTGGGGAAGGGAGAGGCTCTTGCACGTGACCCAATCGCGGTCCGTGAGACACCACTGCAACTGCTGTGCAGTGCCCTCCGAGATCAAGACATGGTCGGACAGGTTGCCGTGATGCTGGGCCCACTGAAACTTCAGGTCCCACTGCAGAGCCCGCATGCGCCGTCTGGCGTGATGCACTAGTAGGATGCAGGAGGCCATCAGCCCCAGAAGCCGCAACACTAGCCTGACCGAAACCCAGGATAGAGGCCGAAAGATGGGAATCAGGGCCTGAATATCCCGGACCCGCTGTTCCAGTGGATGGACCCGGAACTGCGCCGAATCGAGAACCGCTCCGATGAAGAGGAGCTTCTGAGAGGGACTCAGGTGTGACTTCGGCACGTTGATGGAAAACCCCAGCAAATGCAGGAGATCCGCCGTAGCCTGGAGGTGGGAGACGACTGCCTGGGGCGAGCCCGCCTTCAACAACCAGTCGACGAGATGGGGGAAGACTGGAACCCCTGATCTGCGCAGATGAGCTGCGACCACCGCCATCACTTTCGTGAACACCCGAGGGGCACTGGTAAGGCCGAAGGGGAGCACGGTAAACTGAAAGTGCTCCTGACCCACCGTGAACCGCAGGTAACGCCGCTGGGCCGGCAGGACGGGGACGTGGAAATATGCGTCCTGCAAGTCCAACGCTACCATCCAGTCTCCAGGGTCTAGGGCAGCTAGAACCTGAGCCAAAGTTAACATCTTGAACCTCTCCTTCCGGAGGAAGGCATTGACGTCCCGGAGGTCCAAGATAGGGCGTAGGCCCCCTTTGCCCTTCTTGGGAACCAGAAAGTAGTGGGAATAACAACCACGACCTACTTCTGGGCTCGGAACGCACTCGACGGCCCCCTTGGCCAAGAGGGCCGAAACTTCCTGCGGTGGCATGGCTGGAGGGGTCGTCTCGAAGGGGAGGGAGTAGCCCCTGCGGACGATTTTCAGCACCCACCTGTCCGATGTGATGGACCGCCAGTGGAGCAGGTGATGGCGAACTCTGCCGCCCACTGGCGTGGAATGGGCCTGAAAGCTCGGACTAGGAAGGCTTTGAGGCGGATGCTGCCGGGGTGGATGTGGGCTGACCGCGTCGTCCTCCAGAACCGCCTCGGCGGAAACCACGTCCGCGACCGCGCGCAGGTTGGTTCTGCGCCTGGTGGCTAGGCATACGTGAGGAGGCACCCCTTCCTTGGCCACGAAAGGGGCGAAAAGCGGAAGTTAGCGACCGCGGGGCCAAGAGGCCCAAGGACTTGGCCGTAGCACGGGAGTCCTTAAAGCGATTCACCGCACTGTCCGCTTTCTCACCAAAAAGGCGAGTGCCATCAAAGGGCATGTCCATGAGTGCGCTCTGGACATCACCCGAAAAGGACGTGGACCGCAGCCAGGCGTGACGTCTAAGCGCCACCGTGGTAGAAATCTCCCTACCCAGCGAGTCCGTAGTGTCAAGCCCACATCGGATAGCATGTCGTGCTGCATCCCTCCCATCGGCCAGAGCCTGGGTAAGTCGTGTCTGGACCTCCTCCGGACACAGGGGCAGCACGTCCTCCACCGTATCCCACAGAGAGTGGGAATAACGGTCCAAGAGACAGGCGGTGTTCAAGGACCGCAGGCCCAAACTAAGGGAGGAGAACAGCTTCTTGCCAAACTGTTCCAGTCTCTTGGAATCCCGGTCCGGCGGAGCGGTCGGGAAGGAGGATTGGGAGGTAGAAGCCTGGATAACCAGGCTCTCGGGGGTAGGGTGTTGGGACAGAAAACTGGGGTCGCCCGGAGCAGGGCGGTGGCGCCTGGCGACGTTCCTGTCCACAAGAGGAACTGTGGAGGGCTTGGACCAGGTGCCCTGCAGAACGTCAATGAGGGCCTCATTGAATTGCAGCAGAGGCTCAGTGGAGCTTGCTGCAGACTGAAGCACCTCAGTGAGGACGTTAGTCCTCACAGCCACGGCAGGCAGCTCGAGCCCAAGAGCTGCGGCCGCCTTGCGCAGCACCACAGAGAAAGCAGCACCCTCCTCCGAAGCCACAGTCGGAGGAGAGATGAATCCAGTGTCTGGAGAGGTATCCAGACCACTGGCCTCCCCCAGTTCATCTGCCCAGTCCTGTGACAGCTGAGCCTGAACGGCCATAGGGTCCTCGGACCCCTCCCATTCGCCTCCGTCATCCGAGTCCTGGTAAACAGGAGGAAGGTGCGGAGCCGGACGATAGACATAATGTGTCTCCAGCGGCGTCCATCGACGCCGCAACGGCGCCGGGTCCGGACCGGGGCTGAAGTGGGGCACGACGCCGAGCAGAGCCGGCGTCGGAGGTGGAACGGGTGTCGACGCCGGCGGAGGAGGCGTGACGAGGTCGACCGGCGTCGGCGGGGACTTGGGAACGGGTTCCTCGGGCACTTGCGGCGTCGAGGCCGGAGCCGTCGACGGCGCCGGGGCCGGAGCCGCCGGCAGGCAAGGTTGCCCAGTCGGGTCCGCGGGGCCCGAAGGCGCGCCAGCGGGCATCGATGGCGGAGCCAGGTTCCTCATGGCCGAGAGGAAGGCACTGACTTCCGCCAGCGTCGCGTCAGTCCCAGGGACCGGCGGGTATGGGGACTTGCGCGGCGCCTGCGGCACCGCTGGAGCCGCGAGGGTTGAACCACCCTGACCCTCGGCCGAGTCGCGCGACCGGCGAGGGGAGTCCGAAGAGCGGTGTCGCCTCTTGGACTTATTGGAGTGCTTCGACTTACCCGAAGACTTGGAGCCAGACGATCGATGACGACGTCGGCTGCGGCTCCGCGACCGATCCTTGGACCTCCTCCTGGACCGGGATCGAGAGGGTCGCGGAGCCGAGTGGCGAAGCTCGAGAAGCTTACGGGACCGCTCCCGTCTAGCCTTCGAGGTCAGGGCCTTGCAGTCCGAACACGACTCCGCGTCGTGGTCGAGGCCCAAACAGTAAAGGCACCGGCGGTGATGGTCCGTAACCGACATCAAGCGGTTGCAGTCAGCACAGGCTTTAAAACCAGGCATCCTACCGGCACCGGAGTCGAGACAAGATCAAAAAGGATTAAAAAAAACGTAGTCAAAAAAGACAAAAAGGGGTAGCTCTCCCGGATCTGCGCTTACTCGCGCGGAAAAAAGAATAACTGACGTCAGCGCGCGAGGGCGGTGTAGGAGAGTAGGGTCTGCTTTCTATGTTCACCCCCACTTTTTGCTTTTGCTTTACTGGTTTTCGACTTAGATGTGGCTGTGGGCCTGCTAATCAGACCCACAGCCCTGCTGTTCTCTCTCTAAATTAATACTATGTACTTTAGGTACATAACCCATTTGGATAGGATCACCTTATTGGCCCCTGTACAGTGTACCCTAGGTACCCAGGGCATAGGTGTACCCTAGGCCTACCAGGGGCTGCAGCATGTATTATGCCACCCCTGGCCTGGCCTTCCATTTTGACACAACTGGCTGATCACTCAGCTGGGGCAAGGTCGTGTAATCACCCCTTGCTTAGGTGTAGTATTCCTATACCTAACTTACATATAGACACATGTGTACCTATCAGTCACACCTATGGCAGGCCTTAACAATCCTGGAGGCAGAGTGCTTGGTAACATGTGAGATGGTGCTCTAGCATGAGCTAAGCCTGTCTGCAGCTTTCGGAACCAAGTCCTTATAGCTGTTCTATGATATAGCCTACCATATACTCTTAAGGTGCCTTATAAGCTTAGACGGTTATGGTAACTATGGTTTGGCTTTATCGAAACATGTCGTGTAAGGTGTCTAACACTTTGGAATAATACCCCCATACCATTTCTGGACATGAGGATATTATTCCCCCCTTCTAGAGGGAAAGACATGTTAAAATCATACTTCACTGTTAGCCTCTGACCAAAGCCTCAGCATCACAAAATGGATGCTGCTGCCACGACACAAGTCTGACCTCCTGCAGCTGGGAGTGATCCCAGCCAGGGAGGCCTGGACAATAGGTTTCCTGCTTGGGGAGGTGCTAGCACCTCCCCAGACAGCCTTTAGTGTATTGGGGCAGGGTGGGCTGAAAGGAATGAGACATGCCTGGGGCACACAAGGTGTTCCTTGCATAGTCCAGTTCAAACCGGCGCTGGGGCACTCCAGCCCCAGCTCTGGCACGAAACTGGACAAAGGGAAGTGGGTGTAACCACCCCCTCCCAGGTCCCACCCATAAGGCGTGACCTAGCAGGTATCCCAGCCCCCCAGATTAGTGTAAGAGTGGGAGTTGGGCCTCAAGACTTTAGATTATCCTGAACCTGCAACTTGAACAGAAACTCTGGACCTTCGACATTCGACGAAAGAAGAAGACTGAAGAGTCTCCCTTGTGGCCAAGGAGTGGCTACCCTGTGCAAACAGGCACCATCAAGAGACTACCCTTTGCTTTGCCCACGTTCTACGAGGAACCGACTGCAGAGCCCGACCAGAGCCTTGACTTCCAGACTTCTCCGACCCTGATCCACATCCACAGCAGAGCTGAGATCCGTGGAGGCGACGAGCGACGTGGGACCGGCTACCTAGGAAAAGTGGCTAGTAACTTCAAGCGCAGCTTCTGAGGCACCCTCGAAGTTGTGCACCGGGGATTGAGAAGCCCCAACCCCAAGCACCATCTGCACCGAAGATCAGCCCCCCACACTCCACGAGTCCTGCGTGGGGCCCTTCTGCATTTTCCTGCTTGCCGCGTCTGTCCGGTTGCTTGCCCGCTGGCTAGTGGCCTTTGTGACGACGCACCCTGAAATCTTCTGCGCTGGTTTGGCTCCTCCAGACTGGCTCCCGCTTCTCTGCAAAGAAGAAGCACCCCAGACCTTCCTGGTCTGCACCAGAAGCAAGTCCTCCGTTCTTCGTGGGTTCCGCTTGCCAAGGCTTGGTGAGTCCTAGTCCAACTTCGACGCCGCCGACAGCAAGAGCCTTCGTGGGACAGCTCGCCTCCTGGTCCTGGTCTTCCTCGACGCTTCCTGGTCCTCCTGGCTGCAGCGACAAGCTTCACCTTCACCTGCAATCTTCACGACATCGCCTGGTTCCTTCCTGGTTCCACGTGGTCACTGGCTAGTGACCTTGACTCTGTCCCTTCTGCTTGCAGGTCTCCTCTCTTCTTGATCCCAGCCTTGGGATCCACCGGACACTTCACTGACTGCCTGTCAGCATCTTTCTTCAGGCATCCATAGGAGTCGACGACGAAAACCGACGCATCTTCACCCCTATGCACCCGCAGCCTGTGGGCTAGGTAACTTGGGTACTCCGGTGCTCATCAGGATAGTGACTATCCTAGTGTCTAGTTTTCCAGTCTCGACTTCCTAGCTACTCCGGAAGTGTCCTAAATCTATCGTTTTCTAAACTGTACTATTGCTAGTGACTTTTACGCATTACGCGTGAGTGTTTCCACTCTGCACACGAATCCCGTGGGCCTCCCACTCCCTAACTAACGCTAGTGTAGTGTAGCCCCAGCGATTCCCTAGGCCTATTCTATTTCCGTGACAGTGGTCCTTATACCACTTACTTAGTATATGGTTTGCGTGGCCCCTAGGGCCTAACTGTATTACTTACCTGTGTGACTTAATGTATGCTTAAATAAGACTGTGTTGTACTTACCTCTAATCTCATAAAGAGTGCTGAGGGTTTGACTAGAATAAATACACTTTATTTTATATATATATCGGTTGTGGTGTCCTTTCATTTGGTATTCAAGGGATTATATATGGTATCACAGCTGGCTTCACATGCCATTCAGAGTTTAGCCTAAGACTGCTCTTGTCCATGCTACCACTAGGATAGCTGGTCTATAAGGTTGACTTTACAACCAATCACCATAAGGGTATTTGGACTGATATAAGGTGTACACTAGAACTAGTGACATCATACATCAGGCCAACTTCTCACAGGCGGCGTCTAAGTACTCCGACGACGTCATTCCGGCGCACGACGCCGACGACGGACGCGGAGCCGCAGACGACGCCTAGCGACGCGCAAGGGGTATTTGCTGACGAAAAATCTTCCGGATCCAGTCTGACGCCTGTTTCTTTCAGATAAGGATATATGTTCCTTAGATCTGCAGCTACTACTACTGCCATACATACCAATGTTCTTTGTGCAGACTTAAAGAATGGCATAACTATGCACTGGCAATGCAACACCCGCCCTACATGCCATAGACCTTTATAGGCTTCCTTGCTATTACAATATGGAAACTTTTGTCCTGGAGGTCTACTACACACATCATATCTTCTGGTCACCGCTGGGTAAATATATGGTGAAAAGCGAGCACACAAACGTCTCTCTCTTGGTCTCACCTGCTGACTAGCTCCAGATTCAGACTTGGCCTTAACTCTCCATTAGGAGCCTTGCTTCAAAGCAGGAAGCAAATTGTAATTAATACCCACTTCCTCTTTCCGTAGACTCACTATTTCTATTGATTTTTTCTTTGAGAACTGTACCGGTTTCAGAAGACTCTTGGCTGCAGCCTTCGGTGCAATGTACATTGAAGGTAGCCTGAAACGAAGAACATAACCATCCCTTACGATATCTAGCACCCATTTGTCACTGGTTATGCATTGCCACTCGCTTAGATGGTAAGTTAAACATCTCAACTCCCCCCAAAATCGTAGAGACGTACGAAAGGTAGAACATGGCGCGTATTAGTTTTGACCCAGATGATGATTTCCCAGCAGAGCTGGACTGCAGAAAACATCCCCCTCCCCTCTATTTTATATGATTTTGTGAACACTGCCGATCCTGGTATTGCTGTGGTTGTTTCCCATAAGACCATTAAAATAATTAAAACCCTCAAGCTGATGTTGAAAACTTCCACCCCTTTTGTGCTTTGCTTTGAAGTACTACTCTGTCTCTTCTAGTCCAACAGCTTTTATAGTCTTGGCCTCTTGGCTTTATTCACTGCATTTCCTCAGCAGTGTGTGGACCAAAGAGTGAAAGCCCTGAGAAAAGCCTGGGTAATGATTTTTGTTTGCTGAGCCTCATTACTAAGAAATTCAAGTCTCAAACAGTAGAATCTTCTTATGTCCATGCAAAGAAGTACTGTGTTAAAGCTAGGTCGGCCAAATCAATAAAGGGACTAATGAGCTAATTAGACACAGCACCACCATTGTTTACCACATTGGGCACAAAGGGCTTAGTCCTCGGGTGAGCGACAAGTACTTTGAGGCTCACTGCCTTGATTGCTGTAAACACTAGCCTTCCCGGGAGGGAGGATGTGTGACCTCCTTCCTGCCCAGGCCTTTGTCTCCATCTTGGGGAAGTGCTAGCACATCCCATCGGACTTGAATTGTCTTGGCTCGTGAAAGCCCGCCAAGGCACTGGAGCACTAAACCTTAGGTGGGCACCCACTCAGGGTGGCACCTACGCTCACCCTCGACACGAGAATTGTTGGAGGTGAAAAAGCACAGTGTTTGACACCAAACATGACAATTCGGTCATTACATAATGGAGCTGGCTATCTGGGGTCTTCAAAACCAGGACACAGGGGCAAAAGAGGGCATGCAGGAATTTTTGGCTGCACTGTATCCATGATTACTCAAAATGTATGTGAGCTTGGAAGCACCTCTTGCAGGGACGTCATGAAACATTGTAATGTCATCTACAGGCAAAATGCTCACAGGAAAACCAGAGGGAGATATGAATGTTTAAGAAAAAGAAAAATCAGTGTCAAATGTCTGAATTGTCCCCATAAGGGGATGATGTAGGAGTTCCCCTTCTTTTTTTGGGGGGATGCAGAGTAGGAGACTTAGTTGTTAAAGGTACACTATCAGAACGTGATGCATATATTCACCAAATGTATTTTTTCATCTATTCATATTCTGCTCCTCAAGATTCTAAAACAATATGTGCGGATGTTACAACTCTATATTGATGTTGCATACTTCCACAAGCTGAACTATGCAAATGCCACAGTAGCAGTTGCAATGTACCTAGGGTGGTGCAGTGGGGGCGAAGGGCGGTATAAATAAAATGAATAAAAAATAAAATACACTTACCTTGAGAAATGAGGCAACGTCCTCTTCCACTGGTCGTTTCACTTCCAGTCAGGCTCCAAGGCGGGACCCAGCAAACTTCTCCACCCAATTCTGACGCTGCTCTCCACAGTATGAGAGCAGCACCAGGATTAACGGCAGCAGACTCACTCAGCGCTCTCAAGAGCATTGGAGGCCTGCGCTTTCTCTAACCCAGATGTCTTAGACATCTAGGTTAGAAAAGTTTAAAATACGCATTTCTGGCTGACCGTCACAAGACGGCCGGCCAAAGAGACATACGCATTTTAAAGCGCACAGCTCCCTGCTGCCACTCGGCAGCACTTGCCCTGCTCCGCCCTATCAATCAGTTCAGGACGGGTTGGTTGCTGGAAAATAAAAAGGTAATAAATCAACTTTGTTACCATTTTATTTTTCAGCTCTGGCCTGGAGATTTTCTTTGTGGGGCGACACTCCTCCAGTGAAACCGGGGAGAACTGCTCCTGCACAGTGGATGATCCTTGGATTCACCAACAATAATCCTTAGCTCAATCCTGGTAGTGTGGTAAAGCGCAGTCAGGTATATACTGGAGGAACATGTGCTAAGCATATTACAGCACCATTAGGATTCATAAGTAACAGACAACTCGAAAAATCAGAAACCAATTTAGAAAAATAAAGTATTTTTATATGATTATGGACACCAAAACGAACTTTGTATCATACATACAACCATAGTTGATTTTTAAAGCTTTCAAAAGTAGAAGCACTTTAGATCAAACTGGTGCATTGAAATGAATAGGGGAAAACACAGGTGACAATCGGTCACTTGCAGGGCGAGTTCTAATAAACCCTCGTGTGGATAAGGTCATGCAGGCCCAAAGATCAAGTCTTAAGAGTTGTTACTTTGTTACCTTGCCAAGAGAGTCTGGGTGCAGAAGTGACTTGGCTATCTTTGGTACTGAATGGGATCGGCAGGAGCTGTCAAACTAGCAGCACGTCACAAAACCACAGTTGGAAATGGAGTTCCACTCTACGCACGCAAAGTAGTGGCCTTTGAGGTCCTACGACCCGGTTTCAACAGCTGGATTTCTTCTACCTTGCCCGGCGGCTCCGGGTGCAGAGGACCTGGTAGCTGATAATCACCGGAGCAGGTCACGCCAAAGATACTTTTTCACACACTCGACAACTCCAACTTCAGGATGCAGGAACCCAGCAGCAGGGTCGTTGATGACCTCAGTCACTGTCAGGTGCTCTCGGGATGGAGATGACGTTCATGGGGTCGATCACTCTACTGGCGATCACCAAGCCTTGGCTGCAGCAAATAGAATCCCCAGTTACTTCGGCAGCTAAAGAGTGACAGGACTGGAGTAGCGGCTTGAAACTTGGTGAAAGCTTGGCTACCACTCTGGACTTGTAGGACACCACTTAGCTTCGGGCTCACTCTCGACAGGTCCAGCGGCTTGCAATTCTTGTTGCGCAGCATGTCGATTTTCCAGCAGCTTGCAGGGAACTGGACAAACCTTGGGAGTAAGCTTCGGTTTCTGGCATTCACTGAAGTCCCTCTTGCTGGGAGCAACAAGGTTTAGCCATGGAGAAATGTTGAACACATGGTTCCAGTATATGGTACAGAGAGTCCAAGGTCCTGCTTTAGGAGACGGCATTTTTGTGCCTCTTCTCGGATTCAAAGTCTGAACTGAGGTTCTGGTGACAGTGGAGCCTCTTAAATCCTAGTTTAGGGGGCATTAAGGGCATGAGGGACAGTGGCCAATGGGCTAATGTCCCTGCGACTAACCCACCCCTGTGATGATAACACCCTGTGTTTGCACATCACCTTTCTACCCAGAGTCCTCTACTTTAGGATCTTCCAACATGACAGAACCCTTTCTTGGCTCCTAGCTCACCCTAAAGGTGCGGTCATTCCATAATGGAGTTGGCTATCTGGGGTCTTCAAAACCAGGACACAGAGGCAAAAGAGGGCAGTAGCCAGCCCATGTTATTCTATTGACCGCCGGCCACTTACAGTAAAACCTTGCTTTACAAGGCTACTGTAGTGATATATATGTATAAACCCATATATTCACACCTTTAATAGAATACACCCTACCTCCTGCACTTAGGAGGACAACCTAAGAGTGACTTACCTACACTAAGGCAGTGATGAGGCTCTGCAGCACATGGTGTGTCACTCTCGAGCAGACAGGCTGGTCGTGCAGGGCTGCAATAGCAGACCTGCAGACATACTTTACCTAGGTCACATAGGGTAGACAATATAGTCCTGCAGCCCTACAGCCCTTGAACTGGCTACCACTGGTACCATATACTAGGGACTTACAAAGGGGCGAAGTACCTTGCAAATTGGGTGCGCCAATTCACATCACTTTTTAGGGGAAGGGCATGAGTCATGGGCCTGGTTAGCATGTCCCAGTGCACAATCAGAGCCAAAAACCAGCCTCTAGCAGTTATAATGGGGGCCAAATGTGTGGGATCATCTGCAAAGAAGCCCAATTTCTAACAATGAAAAAGCAGTGATTTACTGTTCCTTTGAAAATTCATATCTCCATGTGCGCAGTTGCGACTTACTTGAATTTCACTGTGTCCACGTCCCACTGCCAAAAACACACGGTGCCATCTGCACCAGTGGAGACCATGTATCTCACAGAATCTTTGGCCAAGGGACTAAACTAAAAGAAAACAGACAAGATTTATTTTAAAGAGACTCCATTTCACATTTATAGGACAAACATTTCAAGTATTTCCATAACTTTAAAAATCCAAACGATATTCTGATTTTAAAAATTGAATTCAGGAAACATACCAATTTGAAACAAAATAAAAGCAGTTACCTACTTTTTACAAAGGCTCTTTTAACCCAATATTTTTAAAATACAAACACCATTGGCCTTATCTTGACAGAGAGGCAGTGAAAACAGCACACCACCCATCCAAACAATTCCATGTCTGAAAATGAATATGCTACTTACCAGTATGCATCTGTTCTTGGCATGTAGGGCTGCTGACATTCATATCTGTGCATAGATCGCCGCCTAGTGTTGGGTCCGGATGTTTGCACGTTGTTGTCCTGGAAGAGTCTTCGAAGTATCCTGGGATAGGTGACTCCTCCCCTGGACTACAGTGCGCATGGGCATCCTCAGATTGTTTTTCGTCATTGTGGCAGTGATGGAGTAGATACAGAAAGTGATGACCATGCTTACAGTAATTCTGAGAGCTGCAGCTGCTACAGGCGCCGGGGAGGAGGGAGGGCGATATGAATGTCAGCAGCCCTACATGCCAAGAACAGATGCATACTGGTAAGTAGCATATTCAGTTCGAGGCATGTGGGCTGCTGAATTCATATCTGTGCATAGAATATATAGCAGTACCCCCTATTAGCGGCGGCTACCAGTGCCAGCTGCAGCGGTCTGAAAAAGAGTTTTGAGAACAGCCTGTCCTACAGCTGCCTGCTGTTTTGATTGCACATCTACACAATAGTGTTTGGTAAATGTGTGTGTAGTGGACCAGGTGGCTGCTCTACATATATCATGCAAAGGAATGTTTCCAAGGAAAGCCATGGAGGCCCTAACTTACGTGTTGAGTGGGCTCGTGGTGGAATCGTTAATGTGCGTTTAGCCTTTTGATAGCAAATTTGAATACATTTAACGATCTATCTGGCTATACCGGCTTTGGAGATAGCGTTACCTTTGTGGTGTGGGGCAAAGGCAACGAAAAGTTGTTTTGTTTTCCTAAAGACTTTAGTCCTGTCGATGTAGTACATGAGGGCTCTCTTTACATCCAGTGTATGGAGTGCTCTTTCTGCGACAGTTTGTGGGTTTTGAAAGAAAACAGGCAGTTCAATAGTTTGATTCATGTGGAACTGCGATATTACTTTGGGCATGAATTTGGGGTTGGTACGTAGTACGACCCTGTTGGCGTGAACCTGTATGAATGGCTCTTGAATGGTTAGTGCCTGGAGTTCACTAACTCTTCTTAAGGAAGTGATTGCCACTAGGAAAGCTACTTTCCAGGTGAGGAATTGAATCTCACATGAGTGGAGAGGTTCGAAGGGTGGACCCATCAGTCGGGTGAGGACCAGGTTGAGGTTCCACACCGGTGCTGGTGGGTGTCTTGGGGGAATTACTCGTTTAAGTCCCTCCAAGAAGGCTTTGATGGCAGGCACTTTGAATAAGGAGAGGTGCTGCCTGTTTGAGATAGGCTGATATTGCGGTCAAATGGACACGTATTGAGGTGTATGCCAGATTGCATCGGTACAGGTGTAGGAGGTAACAAATTATGTTTTGGATGGATGCGTCTAGCGGGTTAATGTCAGAATTATTGCAATAAATGACGAACCTTTTCCATTTGGCTGCATAGCAAGCCCTGGTAGTGGCTCTCCTGGCCTCCTTAATGATGTCCATACAGTCAGGTGGCAGGTTTAGGTAGCCAAACTCTAGGACTTCAGGAGCCAGATTGCCAGGTTCAGCTGTTGCGGATCTGGGTGCTGAATCTCTCCATGGTTCTGCGTCAAATGCGCGGGTTTGATCCGCAGTCTTTGATGGGGCACCACGGAAAGTTCGAGAAAGGTGGTGTACCATGGCTGGCGTGCCCACGTTGGAGCAACCAGGACGAGTGTTAGTGAGTGTTGTCTGAGTTTGCGAGCCACCAGCGGTATCAATGGTGCTGGGGGAAAAGCGTACGCAAATCTGCCGGTCCAGTTCATCCATATCGCATTGCCCTGCGACTGCGGATGTGGGAACCTGGCGGCAAAGCTTTGGCATTTTGCGTTTTCGCTTGTGGCGAATAGGTCTATCTCTGGGTGACCCCACTGCTGGAAGTACGGTTGGAGTACTGATGGGTGTAACTCCCACTCGTGCATCTGGTGGCTGTGTCTGCTGAGCAGATCCGCCATCTGGTTGTCTTTGCCGGGGAGGTGTTCCGCCATGAGGAACATGTTCCTCTGAATGGCCCACTTCCACATGCTCTGAGCCAGATGAGACAACTGTGGAGAGTGTGTTCCTCCCTGCTTCTGTATGTAGTACATGGCAGTCATGTTGTCCGTCCGGATCAACACGACTTTGTTGCACAAGTGTACTTTGAATGCCTTCATGGCTAGGAAGATTGCCATCAGTTCTAGAAGGTTGATGTGCATCTTCTTTTGTTGTGTTGTCCATAGTCCCTGCACTGTGTAATTGAGTACATGAGCTCCCCATCCCTGGAGAGACGCGTCCGCTGTCAGTATTATTTGTGGAACAGGCTCTTGGAACGGTCGGCCCTTGCAAAGGTTTTGTGGATTCCACCAATGCAGAGAGTTGTATGCCCGACCGCACACCAACACTAGGTCTTTTAGTTGCCCGTGAGCCTAAGTCCATTGACGTGCTAAGCACTCCTGAAGCGGGCGCATATGTAGTCTCGCGTGTGGGACTATGAAAATGCAGGAGGCCATCATGCCTATCAACTGCATGAACACTCGCGCGGGAAGGGAGTGTTGGGGTTTGAACTTGGAAATCAGCATTTGCATGCTGTTGATCCTCACTAAATTTGGCTGAGCCGTGGCTGCTAGAGTGTCTATGGTCGCACCCAGGTACTGTTGTACGTGTGCGGGTTGGAGATGTGATTTTGGGTAATTTAGTGAGAACCCCAGGCTGTGAAGGAGGTGAATGGTGCGGGACATGTGGCTGGCGCATTGCTGGGCTGACTTTGCCTGAACAAGCCAGTCGTCCAGGTAAGGGTAGACATGAATGTGTTGCCTCCGTAAATGTGCAGCCACTGTAGCTAGGCACTTTGTGAAGACCCTGGGCGCTGTTGTCACGCCGAAGGGAAGAACCTTGAATTGGTAGTGCTGCCCCTGAATAGTGAACCTGAGATATTTTCTGTGTGATGGGTGAATGGGTATGTGGAAATACGCATCTTTGAGGTATAGCGTGGCTAGGAAGTCTCCCTGTTTGAGCAGTGGGAGGACTTGTTGGAGGGTGAGCATGTGGAAATGCTCTGAGAGAATGTAGCGGTTGAGGGGTCTCAGGTCTAGTATGGGTCTGAGTGACCCGTCCTTCTTTGGTATTAAAAAGTACAGGGAGTACACCCCCGTACCGTGCTCGTGGACGGGTACGACCTCTATTGCGCCTTTTTGCAGCATACTTAGCACTTCCTGCTGTAATAGCGCTAAGTGCTCTGAGGACATAGGACGGTGTCTTGGCGGTATTGTGGGTGGAGTTGAGGTCAACTCTAGGCAGTAACCGTGTTTGATAATATCTTTGACCCACCTGTCCGTGGTGATGGAGTTCCACGTGGACAGGAACCTTTGTAGCCTTCCCCCGACAGGTGTTATGTGGTCGGGAGGAAGGGAGAGGGTGTCACTGTTTGTTCTTGGGAGAGGATCTGGTATTGCCGTATCCGCGTCCTCTGCCCTTTGTGCTTGAACCACGATATCCACCCCGGGTGTTTTTATCGTAGGTGTGAGAAGTTGGCCTGATGTATGATGTCACTAGTTCTAGTGTACACCTTATATCAGTCCAAATACCCTTATGGTGATTGGTTGTAAAGTCAACCTTATAGACCAGCTATCCTAGTGGTAGCATGGACAAGAGCAGTCTTAGGCTAAACTCTGAATGGCATGTGAAGCCAGCTGTGATACCATATATAATCCCTTGAATACCAAATGAAAGGACACCACAACAGATATATATATAAAATAAAGTGTATTTATTCTAGTCAAACCCTCAGCACTCTTTATGAGATTAGAGGTAAGTACAACACAGTCTTATTTATGCATACATTAAGTCACACAGGTAAGTAATACAGTTAGGCCCTAGGGGCCACGCAAACCATATACTAAGTAAGTGGTGTAAGGGCCACTGTCACGGAAATAGGATAGGCCTAGGCCTAGGGAATCGCTGGGGCTACACTATACTACCAAAGGTTAGGAAGTGGGAGGCCCACGGGATTCAGGTGCAGAGTGGAAACACTCACGCGTAATGCGTAAAAGTTACTAGCAATAGTACAGTTTAGAAATAGACAGATTTAGGACACTTCCGGAGTAGCTAGGAAGTCGAGACTGGAAAACTAGACACTAGGATAGTCACTATCCTGATGAGCACCGGAGTACCCAAGTTACCTAGCCCACAGGCTGCGGGTGCATAGGGGTGAAGTTGCGTCGGGTTTTGTCGTCGACTCCTATGGATGCCTGAAGAAAGATGCTGACAGGCAGTCAGTGAAGAGTGTCCGGTGGATCCCAAGGCTGGGATCAAGAAGAGAGGAGACCTGCAAGCAGAGGGGACAGAGTCAAGGTCACTAGCCAGTGACCACGTGGAACCAGGAAGGAACCAGGCGATGTCGTGAAGATTGCAGGTGAAGGTGAAGCTTGTCGCTGCAGCCACGAGGACCAGGAAGCGTCGAGGACGACCAGGACCAGGAGGCGAGCTGTCCCACGAAGGCTCTTGCTGTCGGCGGCGGCGAAGTTGGACTAGGACTCACCAAGCCTTGGCAAGCGGAACCCACGCAGAACGGAGGACTTGCTTCTGGTGCAGACCAGGAAGGTCTGGGATGCTTCTCTTTTTCAAAGGAGCAGGAGCCAGTCTGGAGGAGCCAAACCAGCGATGAAGATTTCAGGGTGCGTCGTCACAAAGGCCACTAGCCAGCGGGCAAGCAACCGGACAGACGCGGCAAGCAGGAAAATGCTGAAGGGCCCCACGCAGAACTCGTGGAGTGTGGGGGGCTGATCTTCGGTGCAGATGGTGCTTGGGGTTGGGGCTTCTCAATCCCCGGTGCACAACTTCGAGGGTGCCTCAGAAGCTGCGCTGGAAGATACTAGCCACTTTTCCCAGGTAGTTGGTCCCACGTCGCTCGTCGCCTCCACGGTTCTCAGCTCTGCTGTGAATGTGGATCAGGGTCGGAGAAGTCTGGAAGTCAAGGCTCTGGTCGGGCTCTGCAGTCGGTTCCTCGTAGAACTTGGGCAAAGCAAAGGGTAGTCTCTTGATGGTGCCTGTTTGCACAGGGTAGCCACTCCTTGGCCACAAGGGAGATTCTTCAGTCTTCTTCTTTCGTCGAATGTCGAAGGTCCAGAGTTTCTGTTCAAGTTTGCAGGTTCAGGATAATCTAAAGTCTTGAGGCCCAACTCCCCCTCTTATACTAATCTGGGGGGCTGGGATACCTGCTAGGTCACGCCTTATGGGTGGGACCTGGGAGGGGGTGGTTACACCCACTTCCCTTTGTCCAGTTTTGCGCCAGAGCTGGGGCTGGAGTGCCCCAGCGCCGGTTTGAACTGGACTATGCAAGGAACACCTTGTGTGCCCCAGGCATGTCTCATTCCTTTCAGCCCACCCTGCCCCAATACACTAAAGGCTGTCTGGGGAGGTGCTAGCACCTCCCCAAGCAGGAAACCTATTGTCCAGGTCTCCCTGGCTGGGATCACTCCCAGCAGCAGGAGGTCAGACTTGTGTCGTGGCAGCAGCATCCATTTTGTGATGCTGAGGCTTTGGTCAGAGGCTAACAGTGAAGTATGATTTTAGCATGTCTTTCCCTCTAGAAGGGGGGAATAATATCCTCATGTCCAGAAATGGTATGGGGGTATTATTCCACAGTGTTAGACACCTTACACGACATGTTTCGATAAAGCCAAACCATAGTTACCATAACCGTTTAAGATTATAAGGCACTTTAAGAGTATATGGTAGGCTATATCATAGAACAGCTATAAGGACATGGTTCCGAAAGCTGCAGACAGGCTCAGCTCATGCTAGAGCACCATCTCACATGTTACCAAGCACTCTGCCTCCAGGATCGTTAAGGCCTGCCATAGGAGTGACTGATGGGTACACATGTGTCTATATGTAAGTTAGGTATAGGAATACTACACCTAAGCAAGGGGTGATTACACGACCTTGCCCCAGCTGAGTGATCAGCCAGTTGTGTCAAAATGGAAGGCCAGGCCAGGGGTGGCATAATACAAGCTGCAGCCCCTGGTAGGCCTAGGGTACACCTATGCCCTGGGTACCTAGGGTACACTGTACAGGGGCCAATAAGGTGATCCTATCTGTGAGAAGTTGGCCTGATGTATGATGTCACTAGTTCTAGTGTACACCTTATATCAGTCCAAATACCCTTATGGTGATTGGTTGTAAAGTCAACCTTATAGACCAGCTATCCTAGTGGTAGCATGGACAAGAGCAGTCTTAGGCTAAACTCTGAATGGCATGTGAAGCCAGCTGTGATACCATATATAATCCCTTGAATACCAAATGAAAGGACACCACAACAGATATATATATATAAAATAAAGTGTATTTATTCTAGTCAACCCTCAGCACTCTTTATGAGATTAGAGGTAAGTACAACACAGTCTTATTTAAGCATACATTAAGTCACACAGGTAAGTAATACAGTTAGGCCCTAGGGGCCACGCAAACCATATACTAAGTAAGTGGTATAAGAACCACTGTCACGGAAATAGAATAGGCCTAGGCAATCGCTGAGGCTACACTACACTAGCGTTAGTTAGGAAGTGGGAGGCCCACGGGATTCGTGTGCAGAGTGGAAACACTCACGCGTAATGCGTAAAAGTCAATAGCAATAGTACAGTTTAGAAAACGGTAGATTTAGGACACTTCCGGAGTAGTTAGGAAGTTGAGACTTGAAAACTAGACACTAGGATAGTCACTATCCTGATGAGCACCGGAGTACCCAAGTTACCTAGCCCACAGGCTGCGGGTGCATAGGGGTGAAGATGCGTCGTTTTCGTCGTCGACTCCTATGGATGCCTGAAGAAAGATGCTGACAGGCAGTCAGTGAAGAGTGTCCGGTGGATCCCAAGGCTGGGATCAAGAAGAGAAGAAACCTGCAAGCAGAAGGGACAGAGTCAAGGTCACTAGCCAGTGACCACGTGGAACCAGGAAGGAACCAGGCGATGTCGTGAAGATTGCAGGTGAAGGTGAAGCTTGTTGCTGCAGCCAGGAGGACCAGGAAGCGTCGAGGACGACCAGGACCAGGAGGCGAGCTGCCCCACGAAGGCTCTTGCTGTCGGCGGCGTCGAAGTTGGACTAGGACTCACCAAGCCTTGGCAAGCGGAACCCACGAAGAACGGAGGACTTGCTTCTGGTGCAGACCAGGAAGGTCTGGGGTGCTTCTTCTTTGCAGAGAAGCGGGAGCCAGTCTGGAGGAGCCAAACCAGCGCAGAAGATTTCAGGGTGCGTCGTCACAAAGGCCACTAGCCAGCGGGCAAGCAACCGGACAGACGCGGCAAGCAGGAAAATGCTGAAGGGCCCCACGCAGGACTCGTGGAGTGTGGGGGGCTGATCTTCGGTGCAGATGGGGGTTGGGGCTTCTCAATCCCCGGTGCACAACTTCGAGGGTACCTCAGAAGCTGCGCTTTAAGTTACTAGCCACTTTTTCCAGGTAGCCGGTCCCACGTCGCTCGTCGCCTCCACGGATCTCAGCTCTGCTGTAGATGTGGATCAGGGTCGGAGAAGTCTGGAAGTCAAGGCTCTGGTCAGGCTCTGCAGTCGGTTCCTCATAGAACGTGGGCAAAGCAAAGGGTAGTCTCTTGATGGTGCCTGTTTGCACAGGGTAGCCACTCCTTGGCTACAAGGGAGATTCTTCAGTCTTCTTCTTTCGTCGAATGTCGAAGGTCCAGAGTTTCTGTTCAGTTTTGCAGGTTCAGGATAATCTAAAGTCTTGAGGCCCAACTCCCACTCTTATACTAATCTGGGGGGCTGGGATACCTGCTAGGTCACGCCTTATGGGTGGGACCTGGGAGGGGGTGGTTACACCCACTTCCCTTTGTCCAGTTTCGCGCCAGAGCTGGGGCTGGAGTGCCCCAGCGCCGGTTTGAACTGGACTATGCAAGGAACACCTTGTGTGCCCCAGGCATGTCTCATTCCTTTCAGCCCACCCTGCCCCAATACACTAAAGGCTGTCTGGGGAGGTGCTAGCACCTCCCCAAGCAGGAAACCTATTGTCCAGGCCTCCCTGGCTGGGATCACTCCCAGCTGCAGGAGGTCAGACTTGTGTCGTGGCAGCAGCATCCATTTTGTGATGCTGAGGCTTTGGTCAGAGGCTAACAGTTGAAGTATGATTTTAACATGTCTTTCCCTCTAGAAGGGGGGAATAATATTCTCATGTCCAGAAATGGCATGGGGGTATTATTCCACAGTGTTAGACACCTTACACAACATGTTTCGATAAAGCCAAACCATAGTTACCATAACCGTCTAAGATTATAAGGCACTTTAAGAGTATATGGTAGGCTATATCATAGAACAGCTATAAGGACAAGGTTCCGAAAGCTGCAGACAGGCTCAGCTCATGCTAGAGCACCATCTCACATGTTACCAAGCACTCTGCCTCCAGGATTGTTAAGGCCTGCCATAGGAGTGACTGATAGGTACACATGTGTCTATATGTAAGTTAGGTATAGGAATACTACACCTAAGCAAGGGGTGATTACACGACCTTGCCCCAGCTGAGTGATCAGCCAGTTGTGTCAAAATGGAAGGCCAGGCCAGGGGTGGCATAATACATGCTGCAGCCCCTGGTAGGCCTAGGGTACACCTATGCCCTGGGTACCTAGGGTACACTGTACAGGGGCCAATAAGGTGATCCCATCCAAATGGGTTATGCACCTAAAGTACATAGTATTAATTTGGAGAGAGAACAGCAGGGCTGTGGGTCTGATTAGCAGGCCCACAGCCACATCTAAGTCGAAAACCAGTAAAGCAAAAGCAAAAAGTGGGGGTGAACATAGAAAGCAGACCCTACTCTCCTACAGTAGGTACTTTGGGTGTTGCCCTTGTTGTAGGTTTGCTGTGACCCCTGTCCTTTACCTGCTCCTCTATTTCCGGGGCGACGAAAGGAGCCGCTCCGAAAGGTCTGCGTTTGGAGAGCCCCAAAGGACTTTGCAGTGTCTGTGTCCTTTTTTATTTTCTCTAGGGTGGTGTCAACCTCTGGTCCGAATAAGTAGTCGGGGTTGACCGGCTGATTGAGGATGTTATTCTGAACCTCCGGTTTGAATCCGGAGATTCGCAACCAGGCGTGTCGTCGCAACATGACGCTAGTGTTTATTGCTCTGGCAGCTGTGTCTGCGGCATCCAGTGCACACTTAATGGATGCGTTAGTGAGGAGTTGTCCCTCCCTGATGAGGATCTCTGCTCCCTCTTTGTATTTGTCAGGGAGATGTTGGAGCAATGTTTCTAATGTGTCATAGTGTGCGCGATCGTAGCGAGCTAGGAGCGCCTGAGTATTGGCAATACGCCATATGTTAGCTGCCTGGGCTGCAACCCGTTTGCCGGAGGTCTCTAGCACCTTGGACTCTTTGTCCGGGGGAGGAGCATCCCCAGTTGTCTGTGAGTGCGCCCGTTTGCGAGCATTGGCGACTACGATGGAATCCAGAGGCAACTGGCCTCTAATGTAGGTAGGGTCCCCAGGCGCCGACCTATATTTCTTGTCGATCCTGGGGTTTATTACTCGTGCCCTGGTGGGTTCTTTAAAAATGTCCTTTGCTGGTTTGAGGACACCTTTCAACATGGGTAGAGTTTTGATATTCCGTTCTGAGGATGCGAAAGTATCCATTAGAAAATCACCCTCGATTGTGTCGGAGTGGAGTTGCACACCATGATTGGCCGCAGCACGTTCAATAAGGGCGTTGAATGCGGCAGTGTCCTCTGTGGGAGACGTTTTCGCACCATATAGCTGCGTGTCCTGTGTATCCATATGTGCACCCGGGTCATCCCAAGCCTGATCAGGGTCCTGTTGGCCGTCAGGGTCCATCTCTCCGGGGTAGGGGACGTGTTCACCCATGTAGTCCTCCAAAACGTCGGTTTCGGAGTGTGTCGGAGAGAAGGACTGTGGATCTTGGTAAGAGGTATGGAGAGGTTCGTAAAGAACTGGTTCCGAATCCACTGGCAGCTTTTTCTTTAGAGGGATCCGGTAGGAGTCCAAAGCTGGCTCGGAAGTTATCCTCCGCTTGTGGAGCATCATTCTGCCGGTGTCGGCATCGATGATGTGGGATGGTGACGTCTCCGTAGGAGAGCGTTCGGCAGGCGTGATCCTAGTGTGGGTGACACGTGTTCTGATTTCGAACAGTTTGGGTGCCGTGGATGGCGGCAGGCCAAAAGTGATGTTGGCCGGTGCCGGAGAAGCTTTGTGAGCTTTTTTCGGCTCTGAGCCTGAAGGGTCCTGTAGGGCTGCCTTTTCTTTGATGCGTTGCAAGGACGCTGCAACTTGCCGCACCTGGAACGCCGACGGTTCTTTGGCGCCGACCGGTTCTGTAGAGGCAGGCGTGGACTTTTTCGGCGCCACGGGGTCATCGAGTCGAGGAGAGGTAGTAGCTGTCGACGGCGTCGATGATTGTGCCTTTGGTGCTGCTTTCGAAGTAGGGTGAGACGCAGCAGCTATTATGACCTTTGTGGCTGGAGCCGATTGTTTCGGTGCCGGGAGCCGAGGCGGTTTGGCGGCACCGATGGCTTTTTTCCGTGTGTCGGCACCGACGTCGGCTGCTGCGAGCGCGGCACCGAAGTCCCGTTTGGTGCGGTCGGTGCCGACGGGTTTGGCTGGCGTCGAAGGTGTGGTGGACCTCGATCCGACCAGTGTTACTTTCAGTTTCGGTTTCTGTGGAACCGATACGGCTTTCGGTTTCGGTTTCGATGAAGGGAAACCAGTCGTTTTGGGTAGTAATGGCTGCCGCTGAATATCCGAGGCCGGGCCAGAGGGCGGGACCGAAGAACTGCGGGATAGGTCTTGGGTAAGGCCCGAAGGCGATCCCTCGACCGGAGCCATAGAGTGACGCACTGGGATATCCTCCGTCTGTACGGGTAGGCCTTGCTCGTCACCGGAGCTACTCTCTTCGGCCCCTAAGGCCTCATTGTAGTCTCCAACCTCGGTGTCGGCTTCGTCTCTGTGAAAGAGTCGTTCCACGATGTCTTCCGATCCGGAGTCGTGTTCGGAAACGGGGCTGGAGGGTAGGTTCTCCACGTCTTCCACATCTTCGTCCTCGGCGCTGAAGAGGTTGGTCGGGGCCGGTGCCGCTTGCTGCGCTTCAAGTCTCGCTGCTAGTCGATTCCGGAGAGTCTTTTTGGATCGGAATCGGGCACAGGCCATACATGTGGACTCGTCGTGATCCGGTGAAAGGCATTTGTTGCACACCGGGTGGACGTCGACATGGGGATATTTCGCATTGCATACAGGACACCGCTTGAATGGTGTCCTCGATTCCATCGTCAAAGTCGGGTCGATGGTCGGATACGATGCGAAAAGAGTTGGTCTTGAAGTTAGTAAACTAACAAATAACTATCGATACCGATCGGGAACAGTACCGACGCGAACTAAAGGCCTTTTGGCCTGAAAAAAGTTTTTCCTAACTTGAGTCAAGATAAGCAAATCCGAACCCAATGGCGGAAAAAAACAATCTGAGGATGGAGAGGATGCCCATGCGCACTGTAGTCCAGGGGAGGAGTCACCTATCCCAGGATACTTCGAAGACTCTTCCAGGACAACAACGTGCAAACATCCGGACCCAACACTAGGCGGCGATCTATGCACAGATATGAATTCAGCAGCCCACATGCCTCGAACTTGGGCATACCTGTCTTGCACCGGTTTTTAGTAGAAACCTAACTGACTGCAATAATTTTATAAAATGGTAAACAAATTAGCGTAGTGGTTCAACTGACTAACATTTTATAGCAGTTTTTACTTTCTTGATCATGTTTTTGAGAAAAAGAAACCAGTATAACGTTGCAACATGGTCAATATTTTGAAACAAAGTAAAGCAATAAAATAGTCAAAACATTTGCACATTTAAAAAAAAAAGACAGGCTCATAAATGGTAAGAAACAAGTTAAGAGCAAGTACAGTACTCTGGTGATTGTATCTTTCATAGATTAAAATGCTTGAATCTTACCCCGTCATTGAACTTGGAAACCCATGGTAATACAACAACAGCAATGCTGTCAAATTTCCAATTAAATGCATAGCAAGACATTTGCCTTTGATACACTCTTCACATCATTAGAAACCAACCAGAGTTCGACCAATTAGGTAAAGGCACATTGATCTCTAGTCCCTCAGAGGCCACCACGTGTCACATTTTAAAAGCACAAATGTGAAAGAATAAACATATTAACCACGTATGACTGGCGAGACGGGAGGATCAAAGGTGAATCTATGAAAGATACCATCGCTGGAGAAGAACAAGTTACTTACCTTCGGTAACGATGTATCTGTAAGAAACATTAGTTAGTTAGATTCCTCACCTTAGAATATCCCCAGGCGTCAGGCTGGATCCCGAGAGATTTTTGTAGCAATACCCCTTGCGTGTCGCTAGGCGTCGTCTGCGGCGTGCGCCGGAATGACGTCGGAGTACTTACACGCCGCCCTCGCGCACTGACGTCAGTTCTTGTACATAGCTTTTCGCGCCAGGAACGCAGTGTCATGCAAGAGACCGACACTGGTGCCAAAAAAGTCTAGGGCCCTGAAAAGGATAACCTTAACCCTAGATGTCGGTTCGCAGAACGGGGAGGATGGGTGGGTCGGTGAGGAATCTAACTAACTAATGTTTCTTACCGAAGATAAGTAACTTGTTCATCTGAAAGAAACACGTTAGTTAGATTCCTCACCTTAGAATAGATACCCCAGCAATACCAACCCCGGTGGTGGGTCTGCAAACCAAGATCACACCAGAAAGTCCTGGAGAACAGAACGGCCAAAGCGGCCGTCTCTCCGGACTTGGCTGTCCAGGCAATAGTGCTTGGCGAACGTGTGCAACGAGGCCCACGTCGCCGCCTGACAGATGTCCTGCATGGGAACTCCCCGCCCCCGGGCAGTAGTCGCCGCTGTGGCCCGGGTGGAATGGGCTCTCAGCCCAACAGGAGGGTCCTTTTTTGCCAAAGAGTAACAGACCTTGATACACAAAACGACCCACCGTGAGATGGTCCGCTTGTGTACAGCTTTCCGCTTCTTAGCGCCAACGTATCCAACAAAAAGTTGGTCGTCCACCCGGAACTGTTTGGTGCGATCCAAATAGAAGGAGAGCGCACGTTTTGGGTCCAGACGGTGGAGCCTCTCTTCCTCTCTGGAAGGATGCGGAGGCGGAAAGAAGGTGGGCAAGGTGACAGACTGCCCGATGTGAAAGGGGGTCACCACCTTCGGAAGAAAAGAATGACGATTCCGGAGGACAATCTTGTCCGGATGAACAGACAGAAAAGGAGGCTTAGATGACAGAGCCTGGAGCTCACTCACCCGTCTAGCCGAGGTGATTGCTACCAGGAAAGCAGTCTTAAGAGTCAGAAGACGAAGGGGACAATTGTGAAGAGGCTCAAAGGGAGCACACATCAGAAATGTCAGGACAAGATTCAAATCCCACTGAGGCATTACGAAAGGGACAGGAGGGAACATGTGGGTAATGCCTTTAAGAAAACGCGAAACTACAGGGGACTTGAAAAGAGAGGGCTGATCAGGAAGCCTCAAGAATGCAGAGATTGCAGAAAGATAACCTATCAAGGTGCCCAGAGCAGAGCCCTGCTGGGCCAAACAAAGAAGAAAGAGAAGAACCTCAGAAAGATGGGCGGAAAGGGGATCCACAGCCTTTGCTGTGCACCATGCCACAAATTTGTTCCACCTGCAGGTGTATACCGTTTTTGGGGAGGGACGCCTGGCTGCCAGAATGACATCACAGACTTCAGGAGGCAAGTCAAATGGCATCAACTGCCGCCGCTCAATCTCCACGCATGGAGGTGGAGGCTGGACAGGTTCGGGTGATGGACCGCCCCTGTTGCTGCGACAGAAGGTCCTCCTGAAGAGGCAGACGTATCGGAGGATCGGTTAACATACTGAGTAGCTCGGGATACCAGTACCTTCGTGCCCAATCCGGAGCCACTAAGATGACTTGGGCCCGGTCGCGCTTGATCTTCTTCAGCACTCTGGGCAGAAGTGGTATAGGCGGAAAGGCGTACAACAGACCGCAACTCCACTCGCAACTTAAAGCATCTCCGAGCGAGTGCCGCCTTGGAAATTCCAACGCGCAGAACTGCTGACATTGCGCGTTCTCTTCGGTGGCGAATAGATCTAACCAAGGCTCTCCCCACTGCAGAAAGAGACCTTGCGCCACGTCCGAGTTCAGACGCCATTCGTGATCCATCAAGACATGGTCGGACAGGTTGCCTCGGTGCTGGGCCCACTGAAACTTCAGGTCCCACTGCAGAGCCCGCATTCGCCACCTGGCGTGATGCACTAACAGGATGCAGGAGGCCATCAGCCCCAGAAGCCGCCGCACCAACCTGACCGAAACCCAGGATAGAGGCCGAAAGATGGGAATCAGAGCCTGAATATCGCGGACCCGCTGTTCCGGAGGATAGACACGGAACTGCGCCGAATCGAGAACCGCTCCGATGAAAAGGAGCTTCTGGGAGGGACTCAGGTGCGACTTCGGCACATTGATGGAGAACCCCAGCGAATGCAGGAGGTCGGCCGTAGTCTGGAGGTGGGAGACGACTTGCTGGGGCGAGCCCGCCTTCAACAACCAGTCGTCGAGATAGGGGAAGACTGGAACCCCTGATCTGCGCAGATGAGCTGCGACCACCGCCATCACTTTCATGAACACCCGAGGGGCACTGGTGAGGCCGAAGGGGAGCACGGTAAACTGAAATGCTCTTGGCTCACCGTGAACCGCAGGTAACGCCGATGGGCCAGCAGGACGGGGATGTGGAAATAAGCGTCCTGCAAGTCTAACGCTACCATCCAGTCTCCAGGATCGAGGGCAGCCAGAACCTGAGCTAGCGTGAGCATCTTGAACCGCTCCTTCCGAAGGAAGGCGTTGACGTTCCTGAGGTCCAAGATAGGGCGTAGGCCCCCTTTGCCCTTCTTGGGAACCAGAAAGTAGTGGGAATAGCAACCATGACCTACTTCTGGCCCAGGAATGTGCTCAACGGCCTCTTTGGCCAAGAGGGCCGTGACTTCCTCCCGCAGCAGATTCAAGTGATCCTATGACATACGGTGGCACTGCGGTGGCATGGCTGGAGTGGCCGTCTCGAAGGGGAGGGAGTAGCCCCTTCGGACGATTTGCAGCACCCACCTGTCCGAAGTAATGGACCGCCAGTGGAGCATGTGATGGCGAACTCTGCCGCCCACTGGGGTGGGATGGGCCTGAAAGCACGGACTAGGAGGCCTTTGAGGCGGATGCTGCCGGGGTGGATGTGGACTGACCGGCACGTTGTCCTCCCATACTGCTGTGAGGAGGCGCCCCTTCCCTGGCCACGAAAGGCAGAAGTTTGCGGCCGTGGGGCAGAGAGACCCAAGGACTTGGCCGTAGCCCGGGATTCCTTGAAACGAGCCAGCGCACTATCCGCCTTCTCACCAAAAAGGCGAGTGCCATCGAAGGGCATGTCCATGAGAGAACTCTGGACATCCCCCGAGAAAGACGTGGATCTCAGCCAGGCGTGACGCCGGAGCGCCACCGTGGTGGAAATCGCCCTACGCAGCGAGTCCGTGGTGTCTAGTCCACACCGTATAGCAGGTCGTGCCGCATCTCGCCCGTCAGCAAGTGTCTGGGCGAGCCGTGTCCGGACCTCCACCGGACACTGGGGCAGCACGTCCTCCACCGCATCCCACAGAGAGTGGGAGTAACGGTCCAAGAGGCAAGCGGTGTTCAAAGACCGCAGCCCCAAACTCAGGGACGGGAACAGTTTCTTCCCGAACAGTTCCAACCTCTTGGATTCCCTGCCCGGGGGAGCGGACGGGAAGGAGGACTGGGAAGTAGAGGCCTGGCTAACCAGACTCTCAGGGGTGGGGTGTTGGGACAGGAAACTGGGGTCGCCCGGAGCAGGGCGGTGGCGCCAGGCTACGTTCCGATCCACAGGAGGGACTGTGGAGGGCTTGGACCAAGTGCCCTGTAGAACGTCGACGAGGGCCTCATTGAACTGCAGCAGAGGCTCTGTGGAGCTTGCTGTCGGTTGAAGCTCCTCTGTGAGGACGTTAGTCCTCACAGCCACAGCAGGCAGTTCCAGCCCAAGGGCTTCGGCCGCCTTGCGCAGCACCATTGAAAAAGCTGCACCTTCCTCCGAGGCCACAGTCGGAGGAGAGATGAAGCCAGTGTCCGGGGAGGTATCCAGACCACTGGCATCCCCCAGTTCGTCTGCCCAGTCCTGTGAAAGTGCGCCCTGTGTGCCAGAGGGTCCTCAAACCCCTCCCAGTCGCCCCTGTCATCCGATTCCTGATAAACAGGAGGAATGATCGGAGCCGGTCGGTGGATAAAGCGGACATCTATCGGCGCCGGAAGCGGCGTCGGGCGGTGGCGCACCGGCGCCGGGCCCGGAACAGGGACAAACTGGGGAAGGCGTCGTCCGGAGATGGCGCCGGAGGTGGTACCGGTGTCGGCGCCCGCGGAGGAGGCATCACGAGGTCGACCGGCGCCGACAGAGATCCAGGGCAGGATCCCTCGGGGACCTGCGGCGTCACCGGCCCGCGAGGTCGCCCAGTCGAGCCCGTGGGGCCCGAAGGCACGCCGGCAGGCGTAGACGGCTCCAACGGGGCCGCGGGGGTGGAACCACCTGGACCCTCGGCCGAGTCGCGCGACCGGCGAGGGGAGTCCGAAGAACGATGTCGCCTCTTGGGACGTCTTGGAGCGCTTCGACTTACCCGAAGAGCCCGACGAGCGATGACGTTGACTGCGGCTCCGCGACCGGTCCTTGGACCTCCTCCTGGACCAGG
The DNA here is from genome assembly GCF_964204655.1 of Triturus cristatus. Classification (NCBI taxonomy): domain Eukaryota; kingdom Metazoa; phylum Chordata; class Amphibia; order Caudata; family Salamandridae; genus Triturus; species Triturus cristatus. Next base: position 169,785,213 of record NC_140591.1, on the reverse strand, counting down.
ACCTCGAGCGGCGCGGAGCCTAGTGGCGGAGCTCGAGAAGCTTGCGAGACCGCTCCCGCCTAGCCTTCGAGGTCAAGGCCTGACAGTCGAGGCACGACTCCGCGTCGTGGTCGTCCCCCAGGCAGTAGAGGCACCGGCTTTGGCGATCCGTCACCGACATCAGGCGATGACAGGCATCACAGTCCTTAAACCCTGGCATCCTACCGGCACCAACAGTCGAGTCGACCAAAAAGAGTCAAAAAAGTTAGTCAAAAATTGACTAGGGGTAAGCTCTTCCCGGATCGGCGCTTACTGGCGCAGAAAAAAGAAGAACTGACGTCAGCGCGCGAGGGCGGCGTCTAAGTACTCCGACGACATCATTCCGGCGCACGGCGCCTACGACGGACGCGGAGCCGCAGACGACGCCTAGCGGCGCGCAAGGGGTATTGCTACAAAAATCTTTCCGGATCCAGCCTGACGCCTGGGGATATTCTAAGGTGAGGAATCGAACTAACGTGTTTCTTTCAGATCTACACTTACAGGTAAATTTGTTTTTTTCTCCAGCATTGGAACCTTTATAGATCCACAGGCTTGAATCGGAATAGCAAGCAGTGTTCATTATGGTACAATGTCAGTTAGAACACTGATTAAACTTAACAGAAGGAGGACACAGAAGAGGCTTCTCTTTGGCAAACACATTATGCTGGACTGCCTCTCCCACATCTGAATTTCTGGAAGGTTCCACATTCGGGCCGTCATTTTCCATAAATATGTGATGCATCTTCCATGATGTCACTCTGCAGATAACAAATAGTGTAACACCAGCATACAATGCTGCTATGCAACACCAGTGTTGCAGATGCACCTCTTATGGAACAAGTTAATAGAGATGTTGTAGGAAGCTGGCTCTGTATATAATATACCAAAATGAGATATAGTGTGCAGTGGATCCACAAAGGTTTAACAGAGGCTAAAGTAGAAAATACCTGTAGGAAAGCAGAATCCTTTCAAGGTTTGCCCCACTTTCTGCTTGGTGTCAGTGTGGTTTCAGCCTAGACTGCTGGGATCCTGCTAAGCAGGATCCCAGCAACTGTTCTTTCTCCCCTAAATTGACATGGTAAGTAGTTTGGTACCTCCACAATTTGCTACTGGTGAACCCTTACAAGTCCCTATTATATGGTACTAAGGTACTCAGGGGATAGATACACTAGGGGGCTCACTTGGGCTGCAGCATGTATTATTCCACCCACGGGAGTCCACTTAAACGGAGACTACAGGCCGGCTATTGCAGTCTGTGTGAGTTGGTGCTTGCACCTCTTACCACAGATATACGTTTCCTTATATCGGAGTTCTCTGCACTTAAAACCTATAAGTCACCCCTATTGCAGGCTCTTCAGTCCTGAGGGCAGGGTGCTTGGTTATAAGAGTGAGGGTGCCCCTATTTGACCAGGACACCCACACAAAGCCTGTAGAATTGACTCTAGGGTTTGTAAGTGCAGTCAGCCATTCTAATACACATAGTGGACATCAGTCATAACTAAATGTCCAACTATATAGAAGCTGCACCAAACCTAGTTATATTTGGTACCAAATATGTTGGAATCATACCCCAAACCAGATTCCAGTGTTAGAAGTGTGATCCTTGTACTGGGGGGGCTCCTTAGGGTACCCACTCTGTTCTTCCGGTAACAGCCTTTTTCAGGGTCTGCAAGCAAGCTAGTGATGCTGCCGACCACAGACACTATTCTGCCCTCCTGCTGCTGAGCCAAGTTCGAGCAGAGGACGATAGAATCATAGGTTTCCTGTCACAAGGAAGTGTGACCACCTCCCAGACAGGACTCAGTGCATTGGGCTGGGGGCGCTTGACTGCGCCTCCGGACTGCTTTGAAGGGCGCATCTGGTGCCCTCTGTAGGAGAGTAGGGTCTGTTTTCTATGGTCACCCCCACTTTTTGCTTTTGCTTCACTGGTTTTCGACTTGGATGTGGCTGTGGGCCTGCTAATCAGACCCACAGACCAGCTGTTCTCTCTCTAAATTCATACTATGTACTTTAGGTACATAACCCAATTGGTAAGGATCACCTTATAGGTCCCTGTACAGTGTACCTTAGGTACCCAGGGCCTAGGTGTACCCTAGGCCTAACAGGGGCTGCAGCATGTATTATGCCACCCCTGGCTGGCCTTCCATTATGAGACAACTGGCTGATCACTCAGCTGGGGCACGGTTGTGTAATCACCCCTTGCTTAGGCATAGTATTCCTATGCCTACCTTATATATAGACACATGGGTAACCTATCAGTCACTCCTATGGCAGGCCTTAACAGTCCTGGAGGCAGAGTGCTTGGTAACATGTGAGATGGTGCTCTAGCATGAGCTGAGCCTGTCTGCAGCTTTCGGAACCATGTCCTTAAAGCTGTTCTATGATATTGCCTACCATATACTCTTAAAGTGCCTTATAATCCTCGCGGTTATGGTAACTATGGTTTGGCTTTATCGAAACATGTCGTGTAAGGTGTCTAACACTGTGGAATACTACCCCCACACCATTTCTGGTGGTGAGGATAGTATTCCCCCCTTCTAGAGGGAGAAGACATGTTAAAATCCTACTACCCGGTTAAAGTTAACCAGAGCCCCAGCATCACAAAATGGATGCTGCTGCCACAGACACAAGTCTGACCTCCTGCGGCTGGGAGTCCTTCCAGCGAGGGAGGCTTGGACAATAGGTTTCCTGCCTTGGGAAAACGAGACCCTGCCTTTTGTTTTCTATGAAATTTCTTCTGTCAGCTTTTAAAATAGCAAAATATTGCCTAAAAATCATAACAGTAACTAAGTCGAATTTTATCACTTGTTTCTGAGAACTGTCCTAGGATCCAGTCCTGGAGTTACAAAAGTAATCCTGAAAGTAATCTATTGCAAATAACTTGAAACTTCCATTGAACTCAATGCATTATTGTGATTGAAATTGTGTTGCCTATTGCAACAACTTGTAGCTATCTACAAAAGGCAATTTCATATTGCAAAAGTATTTACCTAAAGCATCTCATTCTCAGAAAGTATATTTTAATACCTATTGTTGGTTCTAAAATAAAACAAGCATATTTTTTTATATAAACCATTGGCCTAGAGTTCAGTTATTGAGTGTGTGAAACCATTTGCTGACTGACTGTGTACAACAAAATGCTTTACACTGTCCTCTGATACTGGCTTACTGCTCGACCAAGCTACCACTTTAGAGAGTAAGGTTATATCTAACTTTAGCCTCTGCCAAACCTCTGGGGACTGTGGACTCTGCACACACTGTACCTATTTGGGAACAGTATATACAGAGCCACTTTCTTACAATGAACCACATACATTATGTCCAGTGACTGGAGGTAAATTCCAAATTCTAGAATCTGTCATACTGTGTTTGACTCATGCTCTATCTACCAGTAAGTTTCTTATAATTGCACACTTCTTGAATGAGAATGCTGTAAGAAAGTGCCCTTTTTGACATGGTCACCCTCATTGTGTGCCCTAGTACTGATGCTTTTTGACTGAACATGTACTGGGTCCCTGCTAACCATGCCTTCAGTGCCAGTGCTCTTTCACTTGAAACAAGGTAAATGTCCAATTGTAACCCAATGGGAAAGGACTTTACTACTGCTATTAGTCCCTAGTAAATGGTACCCTTGGTAACCCGGGCATGGGTACTGAAGAGGTCTCATATGGGCTGAAGCGTGCATTATCCCACACAAAAGAGCGCACACAAAAACTGCATGCAGACTGCCATTGCATGATGCATGAGATGGTGCAAACCATTTTGAAAACACAACATGACACTCCTTGAGTGCTCTGCCAAGGTACACTGCATATACTATAAGTCACCCCTATAGGAGGCCTTCAAGACCTACGACAAGGTGCATTATATTATATGTGAGGGCCCATCAGCATGAGCAGATAGGACCCTGTGATGTCTAGTTCCATTAGTAGACATTGCAAGCGATCAGGCAGCCATCTTAAGATATGTACAGGGCACTGGTCAATACAAGTTACCCAGCTACATGATGGCTGCACTTGGTGTTTGGTATCCAACACCTTGTCTTAAATAATCTATACTGATGTCATTATTAGATGTATTGTGGCATGCATCCAGAGGGCACTGTAGAGATGCCCCTGAAAACCTACTTAGTCCTCTAGCGTGCTGGCTGACTGGTATCGTCCAGCCTGCCACCACAGATGAGTTTCTGACCCCCTGTAGGTGAGAGGCCGTGCTCTCATGCTCTCAGAGGCCAGAAACACTGTCTGCTTCGGAAGAAAGGGTTCACACCTCCACCAGCAGGAAGGCTTGTGAAACCAGCATATCAAGGACAGAGGCTTCAAAGCCTCTGCTACCTTGCATATGCGACCATGGATCCTACCCCATCCCCCCATCCTGGACCTGGGGAATGCCACCCCATGCCAGAGGCCCATTTGGCACCAGAGCACGCAGGAAAATTACATAGTCATAAGGTATGTCACACTTTCAGGCTAGTGTGACACGCCTTATGACTATGCATTGTCCAGCATTCCGTCCTTCAACTGTTCCTTTTGCATATGTCGCACTAATTGGGAAGGGTATGCCCAGACGTGAGTCCTGTGCTCACCACACCACTGCATTCAAGCTAGCCTTGCTGGTGAAGGGTGATGCTCTGAAACCGGTCACAGGATACTCGTTTCCAGTCCAGGGAGGACCTGGCTTGGCAGTTTTGGCTGGACTGTTCCCACAAGGAACAGGGTCAAGACTGATTTGCATATGGCTGGGTCCAGGGTGTGGTGGTGAGAAAAAGAATGATGGATTAAACTCAGACCCTTGTGACTGGGGGGGAATGTTTGCATTGTCCAGCATTCCGTCCATCAATTGTCTCTTGTACACTTTCAGGCTAGGCACACCCCTAAGGTGGGCCACCTGAAGTGGAAATTCGAAAAATGGTTTCTGCATTTAGGATTTAGTGAATCTATGAACTCTGTGGCAGGGTTATGCCCTCTCTCCACAGGACGTGGTCATATAGGGGGTGTAGTCCCCCCAGGAGTAAGAGCCCATTGGCTACTACCCTACACCCCCGTAAATGCCCCTAAATTCAGTATTTAGGGGTCCCCCCCCCCCCAGGGAGACAAATCCGTGTACTGGGAACCGAAGGAAGGGCAAAGTAGAGCCACGGTCACGAGAACAGAGGTCCTGCACCATAACCGGCGCCTAACCCTACCTGGCTGCTTGCACCACAACAATCACAAAGACGGACTCACCCAGATGCTGAACATCTTCCCCAAACCCTTGGGCGACTGTTCTCACCTTCAACAACCAGCAGCATCTCCTTTGGGGTGGAGGAGCCATCCCCCTGTATCTGCAGGCACCGACCGCATTGACCCGATACTTCGTCTTGCAGTCCACTTGGCCCACCGACAGAGCAACTCACCAGGAGGAGGTGGTCGTGAGTCCAAGAGGTCAGCCCCATTGCTCTCACCAAGTCTTTAGCCGATAAGCTCTCCAGAAGCCTCTCAGCACCTATACCCTGGGTACCACAGCTCATGCAACTACCAAGGCGTGTTGTGTGTCCAGTGTGGCCAACACTAACCTGCCGTCAAGGGACTTCAGGAACTACGAGGACTTAATCGAGTGTGGCACTGCTGTTCTGTTTTCACTACCTCTCCAGGTGACCAAGGCCAAATGAGAGCCTCTAACTACAGCGACCCACCGGACAAAACACCTCTGCACCTGAGCCTCCCTAGCCTGGGTTCACGTAAACAGATTGCGTCCCTGTGCTCCAGAGAACCTCAAGGGCTGAGCCCCCCTTTGGGTTCTGCCAGACTTGTTCCCACTTGTAGCCTTTCTTTTGCAGGTACTTCTCCATAGACAACCACGTAGCACTCGAGGCTACAAATGCAACCAGCACTTCTGCACCCAGACATATCAGGGGAGGTAAACCCAAACTGCAAGTGGTTTATGGACCTTGGGGCAATATGTATCAACACATTTCCCCATAGACACAGAATGGGCCAAACCCTTTGATACATCTGGCCCATGGCCCTTAAACACCTCAAGTCCAAGAAGGCATCCTCCAAAAACGTTTGCAACTATATCTACGCAGTGTATGTTTCTCCTATAGGACATCATGGCATTCAAGGCTCATATCTCAAAACCATTACTCGACGGTGTAGGTAAGTGAGTTGATGTTGCAGTAACCCCCTCCCACCCACACACTTTTTGCCAGATGATGCACTTTGACTTGATGTGTTCTAGGTCCCTGCCAATCAGGTTCCCATGGTCGGTGTTCTTTCCCAAAACGGTATCTTTGTTCCCACAATTGTCCCCTGTCTAGCTACATATAAGTCCTTTGTAAAAGGTATCACAAGTAACAAGGGCATTGTGACCAGGGGAGGCCTCTAAGGGCTGCAGCACATTTTGTGCCACCCTTAGAGGTCCTGTAACTTTGGTAGCAAACCTCTCAGTGTGGGATTGATTATAAAATGCACTCCGAGGACATCTTAAGAGATGCCCCCTGAAACACAACCAGTCCTGGAGTGGTTCCTGAATGGCTGCCCGCCATTTGCCACCACCAACTGGTTTCTGGACCCCTGGGTGGAGAGCCTCTGCTCTCTGGGTTCGGAAACAAAACCCATCCTGGGCAGAGGTGTCATGCCTCCCCCGGCAGGATGAGCTGGATCAACGAAGGGAAAGCTTTAAAGGCCTGCAGACTTTGTATGCTGTCCCTACCTTTTGCTGCCCCCATCAACTGGCTCCCACAAGTTCTGCCCCCCACTTTGGGTGGGCAAATTGGTTGGAAAACCAAGCTAGGAAGAGAGGTGTGCCCATCTTTGCCAACCTCATCCCTCAGGTGTGGGAGACGAGGTGAAGCACACATCTCAGACCCCTCCATCTTGAAGATGAGGGGACTCAGCCAATTAGGGAGAGGCTCATGTCCTCTCCCATTAGAGGGTAGCATAATAGGGGATGTACCCACCCCAAGGAAGGGACCCACTGGCCCCTACCTACACACCCCTTTAATGCCCCTAAATTTAATGTTTAGGGGCAACCTTGAACCTTGCCTCCTCAAATTCGAGGAAGAAAAAAGAAGGACCAAAGAGTCGTGCTGACCCAGGATGAAGAGAACATCTACTGCTTTGGCCCCGGCCGTACCAATCAGTAAGGCTTCCGCCCTGCTTACAGTGAAGAAACCGGTATGTCAAGGAGCCCACCCCCAGACAGCCTGGAGGACCTGCTCTGCAACCACCTTACAGTCTACCGTGAGCACCGGACATGCTCAAGCAAAGGCATCGCCCATAGAATCCGGATCCCGGCAGCTCCGCAATTTTGAACCACTCTGCACCTGACATTCATGGCCTGAATTCGAGTGGCTCATCACCACAAGGATGTCTGCCTAGCGATCCTGACCTGGGATCTGGTGATCCCCCATCTCCCTCAAGCCAACGCCTGCAGCCTCAACCTGAAGTGTCCCCATCTGCGACCGGAGCTGGTGAAGAAACCCAACGCCAAAAGACACCCCTGCAACCAACACCCCACGGCCTTGGGTGGCCCCATCCGACTGTGTACAGGCATCCTCTAAGAACCCAACTCACCTTTCCTACAGGTGACCACCTTCAGAAAGTCTCCTTCCCCAAGCCTGTAGCAACTTTGCCGAACAGAAGGTCTCCATTGGAAACCGTGTCCCCGGCGCCTTCTTAGCACACTGCACCTGGCTGCCCCTGTGCCGCTGGTGGTGCAGCTCCTGTACTGATAATTGGCCCCTGCAGTGCTGACCTTAATCCCAGGAGTTTTGCTCCAAAACCTGAGTGGCCTGCTCGTAAGCAGTCCCAACCCAAAAGCCCTCTAAGCCCCATTGGCTAACATTAGGCCCTGCACTCTGCACCCAGCAGACCCAGTGCCGCTGGTGGTGATGCAAACAGGGTGCCTACCTAGACCTTGGGAACCTTGGTCATAACCCCCAAAATTCGTAAGACGTTTACTTGCCTGTGTAAACGATAACCATTTTCTCCCGTGGGAACCGATATTATGAGTTTTTGGGTTCTAAAAAGTGTTGAACTGCTGCTTTGTACAGAGTATAAAGTAACTATCATTTAAACAAGAAAAGTCTTACTTACCTTGTATTGTGAGATCCTTCGGTGTGGTATCTAGGCCTACCGCCCCAAGGACTCGATGTTATCTAAAAGTAATAAAAAATTATTCTAAAAGTAAATTCTGTGCAAATCCATTCCCAATTGCATCTCTATCTAAAGGTTTACGAATGAAAGTACATTTTGCCTACCTGCACCAAGTCCTGAATGGTTCCAGAAATAAAATACAAGTATACCTTCTTTGTACTTGCCCAATTGGTCTGGATTCTGTTGAGTGTGTATAATCAGTCCTTGAGTGAGTGAATACAGTAAATGCTTAACACAACTTCTGGATAAGCCTAACTGCTCACCTACACTACCACAAAGAGAGCTATTAGTCCTTACCTAATTTAGCCTCTGCTATACCTCTGGGGACTCTGTGCAGACTATACATTACTTTAGTATAGTATATACAGAGCCAGCTTCCTACAGACTGTATTTCCTACATCTATAAAAATCTGCAACTCCAAAAGTACTTATTGTGAAGCTGTGCTGTAGGTCTATTTAATTTGGTCTTTTGACTGTGTCTAATAGTGCTTGCCGATTGCTGTTCCTTGCCCTCAACAGCATATTGTACTACCTGTTTGGGGTAATCTCTGTCCCGCAATTTCATCCTCAGTTTTTCTGCTTCTTGATCAAAATACTCTGTAAATGTGCAGTTTCTGCACAGACGTAAAAATTGTCTATTAGGCAGATTCTGCCTCAGTGCTTTAGGGCGAAAACTTTAATAAGAAAGCATACTGTTTTTATCAGTCGGTTTCCTATAAACTTTAGTTACTAATTTGCCATCTTTCACAATGAAAATCTGATCCAAAAAAGGCAATGAGATGTTAGAGATGCATGCTGTCAAGTGCAAAGGGGGTTTCCTTGAATTAATCCAGTTCACGAACGTAGCCAATGTTTTCTTATCTCCTTTCTGTACCAAAAGTTCATCATCAATGTATTGTATCTGAAGTCTGATTCTGGCATAATATTGGTTCTCAGTTGGATAAATACATCTTTTTCAAATTGGTGTACATAAAGACATGCAGCCATGGCAAAAAAGTGCTCTCCCTGGAAGTCCCATGTGTTTGGAGATACAGTGTGCTGTTGAATGAAAAAAATAATTAATATGTGCTGGTCCTGTTAGGTCAAAGGTAAATGCTTGTAGGGTCTTCACTTTCCAATCCAGATGGTAAAGTATTTCTTCAACCACTCTCACGGTCTCATCTAGAGGAATGTCGGTGCACAGTGAATTTATGAACAAATCCACCCCCAATTCAGTCAGAGGGTCGAAAGGGAAATCTTTGATGAGGTTAAGTATCTCCTTAGGGTCCTTTAACTATGACTGCATTTTCTCCTCCAGGGGTCTTAAGAAGAAATCACAGAAATGTGTTAGCGGTTCCAGGACCGACCCTGTGCCCGATACTAAAGGTCAGCCTGGTGGTGGGTTCGTAACTTGGTGAATTTTAGGAATTGTTTAGAAATGGTGTAACAGGTTTTTCATTACATAGATACACACGTTTATTTTTGGAAATTCAATTGTTGGTGATTCCCTCTTCTACAAGAGTTCTGATTTACTTCTGTAGATCTTCTGTGGCAGTCAGTATTTGATAGTTTCTTCTGTCTGAGAGGAGGTGCAAGCATTCTTCATCGTAAGCCTCTTGATTGTAGCACAATGGCCCCTCCTTTATCTGCAGGTTGTATAACTAGTTTCAGGTTCTTTTCAAATTTAGCTAGAGCCTGTTTTTCAACTCAGGTTAGGTTTTGAAAAATGTTCTGATTGAGTTATTCCATATTTGAAATATTATAGATCACAGCCTGTTCAAATCCTGCGATTTCTGGGGTTAACTGGGTTTGTGGAGGTACAAAAAGGGATTTTGAATAAAGCCCTATGTCTCAGTTTTCCAAACTATTCAAGTCATCCTTGGAGAAAAGTTTTGTAAGGTGGATTCTCTGAAAAAACTCTGCTAATTCATATCTTAGCTGAACGTTGTTAATCATATTGGTGGGTATGAAACCCAAAACTTCATTCAAAACTGCCTCCTGATGGATTGTTAATACTTCGTCCCTAAGTTTTACCAATAGGTTCCTTCATTGCTCGTCCCTGGCTTGAACTCTCTCATCCTGCTTCATATTAAGCTTTGATGGAGATCCTCCACTGGACCTTCTGACCTTTTTGTTTCCCTATCCCTCTTCCACGACCTCTTCATAAAAGCAGCCGTAGGTTTGGGTACTATTGGTAAGGATGTGCTGATGGATATATTGTTGACCAGCGAAAACCACGTCCTGGTGGAGACAGAGAATATAAAGGCGGGGAGACCCCGAAAGAAAGACTGTCCTCTCCCTCTGGTCTCTTCATTGCTGCCATTATTTTCTGAGCTCAATGTACCGCTCAGCTTTCTTTCTTGATATGGGTCCTTTTTGTTAGTTGGGGTTTTCTTTGGAACACATTCATCTGTAGTGTAAGGATATATATTTTCTTATGAAAATTTCCTAAGATCTTTTTGCAATTTACTTATCTTGGATTGGGCAAAAGCCTTATAGTCTGCCACCTCATTATTCACTTCTTCCAGTTTCTTCTTAAACGGCTGTGTATTGAATTTGGGTTTTCAGTAGATTTTTACTAGTTTGTATTTAGATAAGGAGTGCATATGACAACGTTTTCACTGTGTTTTTAATCAGGATAATCCAACCCCTAGTGATTTCCATGTAATTAGGGTCTGGTCCCTTCGGAAAGATCTTCCAAAAAAATGTGAGGTTCATTGTTAACTATCAGTCCACTCAGGCTGCATTTGCTCTTAGATATTCAGCTAAAATCTCTCCATGTAAAATTGTTTTTCCGACCTGTGTGATCGAGGCACTTAGTAAGAATTGATGCTGTACGTCATGCCCATATGACAATCTTTGTTCATTTGACATGGTTGTAGTTTTAATGAATTATGTTGTAAGGATAATTTCCTAATCCTCTGTATCCAAAAGTAAGGGAAACTTAACTGTTTTTAACCTAATACTAAACCACTGCCCCCGCAACTTAGCGGCTGATTGATCACATATTACAAAAGAAGGCGAGAGAGAATACACTAATACGAATATTATGATGCTCTACATTTTTCACACAGTATGGGACTACAGGGTGACGCTCCCGCACCCACCACGGGGTAGGAGTTACCAGTTTGTTGACCAGGTAAGAATACCGGTGATGATGACATTACATTTTTAAGTGCGTCTTCACAATGTGCTTCACTTATTGAGTGCTGGGCCTCACGGTTTGCAGTAACTCACCTCTTAATCGTTTTTACACCACAATTACAAACAAGTATTCATTAAGTGACTTTTTAATGTCTGGCCACTCACTCAGGGTGACCTGGCTTTTTATACCACCTAAGAATTAGCATGTGACAATTATAATCTCCGTTACAGAGAAAAGCTCTTTCAACATTGTGTACAAACCCCGAGTAAGTTATTTGCATGGTGTATATTTAAAACTTTACGGGGCAAACCAAACAATACGACTCACTGATCAAAAGTGACAGTGAATATATAGGGCATCATAAAGTCCTGATGAAGGCCACCTACCCATAGGGGCTTATAAAGGTTGGCTAAAACATGTTGACAATATTTAGAGTGATAGACCGTCAAATGAAGTAATTTAATACTGTTTGGGGGGCCCACAAATAAAATATTAAAATTGACTAGGTTCCCTAAGGCAGTTTTAACCTATCAATAGTCTCACTATCTTGACCCCTCATTAATAATTGAGCCTATTAGCGCCACCCCAATTGATGGCCACATGGAGTGTAGTAGAAGCCTGATGATGAAGCATGCCACAATTAGCAGGTAAGGGCATTTTTTTACCCAAGAAAATGGTTTTCTTGGATGGGGACCTGGATTGTTTCATCAGACATGAAACAGCATCACAACTTTAGGCAAGAAAGATGCCAGCCTTCGCAATAACAGCTTGTCTGGGAAGTAGGTGGTGTATGGCGGGTTGACACTGAGCTTGAAGCTCAATCACACGCTTCATCTATATAATGGTGACATCTATATAATGGTGTATTTCCTAGAAATTTATATAGGATCTGCGCATTTAGACAACAAACTATGGGATTGGTGTCCAGACTGATTCCAGACACCCCCCAAGGATATGTTTGCCTGCAGACCAGTTAGCTCACAGTTCCACTAGGTTCCCCTCTTACCAAGGAATGAATAGTTTCTGGCAACTATCAAAAATGACAACCATGACCCCTCAGGGATCGTGGAAACAGTACAGTACTTTGTGCTCAGTCACTCGTGCTCTCTTTGTCTCAGAGAGATATACAGAATAAACGACGTGGATGTTTTCAATAAGTATTGATTGACCCAGCGTCATTCTGTTATAAAATACGTGTGATGCAACAACCATAAAACAAACAGATATATACGGTTATAAGCATCAACAGAGTATATAGATGGTAAAGAGCCAACCCCATTAGCCGATGTGAAGGACCCCGTCTTGGTATTGAGTTGGACACCCAGCGAGGGATGTTTGACCACTGCGAGCTAGAGTATCTGCGTGCAGGGACCTCCTCGTCCTGTGTCAGCATGGAAGTCTTTTTCCTCTGGTTTGCCCAGCGAAGATGTGGTGCTAATATACCCAAAGGTGCCCTTGTGTGTTCTACCTAGATGTGTCATGGTACTGAGGGCATGTCAGCCAAGGATGTCGATAGTGGTGACCCTTATACAGAGTTATTATGCAGAAGATGGTAATCCTGCTGTGATACTGAGAATCCTCATGCATAATAAATGAGGGTAGTTTTCATAGAAAACCACACAACTTTTATGCAGCACCGAACTAGGTAAAAGGTCAGCACCAGAAGCGTTATGTAGAACAATGGTAGGACAAATGTAGGTAAAGGGTTGTGCTACTACTTAGGCCTATATTGGGGTACATTGGGGTTCATAACACTCTGGAGGGTGAGAAGATGCAAGGAGCAGCTATGAAGCTGCTTGAAGGGAATGCACATCAGGAATGTACAGTCCAAGTTAACGTCCCACTGTAGCATGACAAGCCTGTTCATTTTTCTTGCCCTGAACTGCACGCTCAAGGCAGCAGCAGGTGTGGCAGACACTGTATGGTCAAATTTTCTATTCTAACTCCAGTCCTGGAATATTTGGGGGAAAGATAAACAATCCCCAAGTATTTTTAAGAAGGGTTGAAAAGTAGTAATTTTGAATTGCAGAAAGTGCTGCCCTGAAGGCGCAACTCAGTGCAAAAAGCTAGGGCTACTGCATGACTAATGGAAAGGTAGAAAACAAATGTTATAACCTTTTTTTAATAAATGCATAGCTGGAGACTTAAACAATGAAGGCCCATACAGCAAATGCAAAAATGCTGAAAGAGCCAAAAGGTGCCTTTTAACTGTGTCACAGAGTAAAGCCTCGACTGGCTAGGGCCAAAAAATGAACAAAACATCAGACAACTTTGCCTGGAGGCGATCTATGTGCCATGTGCCAAACCAAGTCACAAATAAGTCTAAACAACGGGCGTATAGTTTTTGTCGAGACACACCTGGATCCTAAGATGACCTTAAACAACTCCAGTGAAAGGTTGAATATGGTCAACTTTTACAGCTCAATCGCCAAGCATACAGAGGTTATTGCAAAACCCTGCCCTGCTGCTGCAAGAGTAGAGTCTCCCGAAGGGGTAGCTGGTTCAGAGGACATATGTTTAAACTCATGAGTTCTGGATACCATACTCTCCGTGCCCAATCCAAACCCACAGCTAGGATGACTTGGGCCCAGTCAGTCCTGATCGTCCTGAGAACTTGGGGCAGGAGTATTATTGCCAGAACGGTATACAGGGTTCCAGAGTTCCACTCAAGGCGAAACATCTCCAAGCAAGAGACACCATGAAAACTTCAATGTGCAGAAGTGCTGAAATTGCACGTTCTCCGCAGAGGCATACAGACCGATAGATAAGCTAAGGTTCTCCCAATTCACAGAAGAGACCTTGAGCCTCCGGGTGTCACTAGGGCTCAGCTTGGCATCAGCAACTGGGTTAGCCTGTCCTAGTATTGAAAGAGCCTGCCAAGTGGCTCACCACCAGGGTAACTCCTTGATGGTCCAGCCATTTCCAAAGGCACCAGATTTACAGGTTTAGGGTCTGTGACCCCCACCCCCCTGTCCTGTTGATTGAAGGTGGTGTCATCCATGAGCACTTGAACCAGCCTCTCCTTGATGGATGTAAGGAAGGCTTTTAATGCGAATGGCCCTCAACTCCCGAAGGTTGACGTGGACCCAGTACTCCACCGGAAACTGGAGGCCTCCTATACACCTCTCGTACATGGCCACCCCAAGTCAGAAGCAATGCATCAGTCATCACTTTCAGCTCTGGGTGTGGAAGGGAGAACGGCCTGCCGCTGCCCTAATCACAGTCCAGTAACTACCACTGCAGATCTTTGCAGTCTCCTCTGAAATCTGAACAGGAGGTCCCTCCTGATGTTGGGCCCAATGAGGTTTTAGATTACACTGCACAGCTTCCAAATGCCGCCTAGTGTGCTCGACCAGCAGGACGCAGGAAGCGATCAGACCCAGCAGCCTGAGTCAACCTCACTGAAGTCCAGGACCGACGCTGAAACATCTAGATCCAAGTTTTAATGTCCTGGACCCTTTTTTCCTGAGAAAGGTATACAACTGAACAATGTCCAGAATGGCTCCGATCAGCATCTGAGAAGGAGTCAGGTGTGACTTCAGCACGTTGTTACTGAACCCCAAAGATAACAGGAGGTTCGCCATAGTCCGGAGGGGGAGAACTACTGTCTGGGGAGAGCCCGTCATTGAAGTAGGTGGAAGACTGGTTACCCGGACCTCGTTAAGTTGACCTATTACCACCGCATTCACTTACGTTAACACCCGAGGGGTGCTGGTGAAACAAAAGGGGAGTACAGCAAACTGAAAATGCTACTGCCCCACCATGAACCGCAGGTAACACCGATGAGCCTGCAGGACGGGAATATGCAAACCGGCATCCCACAGGTCCAACACCAACATCTATTCTCCAGGGTAAAGGGCATACCAGACCTGGGCCAGGATGAGCATGTTGAAATGCTCCTTCCGAAGGAAGTTGAGAGGGCCCAAGTCTAAAATAGAACAAATGCCTCCATCTTTCTTGGGCACCAGAAGTTGGTGGTAATAACCATACCCTACTTCAGGTGTGGACACCCTTTCGATAGCTCCTTTGGACGAAAGGGCTTCCACTTCCTGCTGCAAAATGGCGAGATTGTCCTTCAGCACTGGACGGACAGTGGAAGGTGTAGAAACCAGAGAATAAAAGGCAGGCCATATCTTTGTCACACTATTTGCAGGACCAACCTGTCTGAAGTTATGGTCTGCCAACCCAGCAAGCATCATTGGATCCCGCCTACCACCGGCTGGCTGTTCTCCATTAAGTGTATACTAAAGGGGTTTGGCAAATAGGGCTGCAGCAGACAGGGTAAGTTGACTGGCAGTCTGTTGATCTTGACCGCACCACGGCCTAAACCACAAAACTGCTGGATGCCTTGCGGAGGTAGGACTGGCCGAGGGTGTGGGGTACCTCTGCCAAAGCCATGAAAGGAGCAGTAGTGCGGATTCGGCTGGTGAGGTGGGGCAGATTAGCCCAGGTACCACGTTGTGGGCCTGTTCTTCTTGAAAGGCTTGAGAGCGGAGTATGGAACAGGCAGATCCCATTGAACAGGATGTCCACAAGAGATGACTGGACATCGCCTAAACAACTGGTGGTCTGCAGCCAGGTGGTGACAAATGGCAACATTGGTTCCAATGGCCCTCCGATGAAATTGGTGGTGCCCAATTAACAACAAAGTGTGAAACTGGCCACATCACTACCATTCTCTATGGCCAGGGCGAGACAGGTCTAAGATTTCCAGGAAGACCTGGCAGGACTTCTGCCATCGAATCCCAAAGGGCGTGGGAATAGCGCTGCAGCAGGCATTTACTGATCGAAGCACCAGGCTGGTGGACTAAAAGAGTCTTTTCCGGCATGTCTTCACCCGTTTGGTCTCTCTATGGAGGTAAGTAGTTGGGAATGTGTTCGGTTTAGTCTTGCTTATGGACACCTACACAAACCAAAATTTTGTGGGAAGGGGTGCTGGGGTTGTACAATCTGGCGGTTGACCGGGGGGGCCCGGGAAACGTTTGGCTCATGCCACCAAAACCTATCTGCAAGGGCCTCATTAAAGGAGAAGAGGGGCTTAGTGGACGCTTGTGCCAGCTGAAGAGCTTCTGTAAGAACATTAGCTCTGACCTCTTATACCAAAGTAAGGTATAGTGTGCACAGAGTCCAGTGGATCCCCAAAGGCTTATTTGTGGTAGTGTGTGTGAGTAGTAAGATTTTATCAGAAGGTAGTGTTAAGCATTTATTGTACACTCAGTCAGGCAAGAAATTATGTCACACACTTTAAGACTGAACTTAGACCAATTGTTTGTATCAAAAATATCTGTTGAATTTTTATTTATAGATCCAAGCAGGACTTGGTACAGGTAATTAAGATTGTACTTTTCAAGACCGATTGTTGAAAAGCAAGCTGTATGAATATTGAATTTTCTTACAGGTTTGTAAAAATGTGCAAATACAGTTATAATTACTTTTGGATTACTTTTCAGGATTACTTTTTCTACTCAGTGTGATATGCCTAGATATCCCACTGGGACATTTCCTGGATAAAAAGGTAAGTCTGTCAGTTTTTCTCAAAACACAGTTGCTTAGGTTGTCACACAATTTTAAAACCTTTTCCACAGAAAAACAGCCAATGTAGTCCTATGGGAGAAAATCAGGTTATCTGTTTAAAGGAGTTTCTGGGTTTAGAACCAGGGTTACCCTAGGGTCAAGGATGCACTCAAAGAGCACCCTTAGCGGCACTAAGGCAGCCGGGTGCAGAGTGCTGAGGCCCAATGTTATCCAATGGGGGATAGTGTCGTCCAGTTGGTGGCTGCTCACGGGCACTCCACTTAGATGTGGGTGCAAAGCTCCTAGGGTTAAGCTTCAGAGCAAAGGGGGATCCGAGTTAGCACCCAAGGTGTACCCACAGTAGCACAGGGGCAACCCGGTGCAAGGTGCTGATTTGCGGCCGGTGCCCTGTTTTCAATGGGAGTTGCCGGTTTTGGATAATGGCTGCAGGCTTAGTCCAGGAAGCCTTCCGGGAGGAACCAACAGCTGGGCAGGTAAGTCGGAGGGCTCGGGGATGTAGGTGCACCTCGGGTCCTCTTCTCCAGGGCGCAGGGCAGCTAGATGCTTGGTCGCCTTTTGAGGTCGGATTTCACCTTACTGGGCTACTCGCTGTTTTAGGGGGGAGGGGGGTGGGGGGTTACCCGCAAAGGCTGCAGGCTCCGTCGGGGAGTCCTGGATGGGTCAATCCATGATGGACTCGCACTCTGGAGTGCTGGAGGACCTTGCTGGGACTGGTGGTCCACTCAGGCTCAGGCTGTGGGCGACAGGTGCCGTGGTGGTTCCAAGCATCTGGTTTCTTTGTCTATCGCAGGCGCAGACTCTTTCTTTGGAGATTATTTTGAACAGAGCTACTGTTCACAGGAGATCAGGTCTTTGTTGAAAGCATTCAGTCCTCTCAGGGGTTCTGGAGGTCGCTGGCTGCAGGACAAGGCGACTTTTAGAACAGGATCTCTGGAAACTGCAGACGGTCTAGTAGAGTAGGGGCCAAGTCAGTTCTTCTCTTCAGTCTCCTCTGCTGTGTGTCCTTTCGTCCTTCTTCGTAGATTGCGGGAATCAGTCGTCTTGGTTCAGGGCTGCCCCCTAAATACTGTATTGTATTTAGGGGGCATTTTAGGGTCTCGAGATCAGTAGCCAATGGGCTACTAACCTTAGGGTGACTACACCCTTGGTATGCTCACCCCACGTGGGGGAGTGGACACAATCCCTAACCCTGATTGGAGAGTGCCTCCCATCTGCAAGATGGCAGGCACTTTAGAGTGGGCTTCACCTTGCCTGCCCCACCTAAGGAGTGGGGTTGGCAGAGGTGGGCACAGCTTCTGGGCTGTTCTAATCTTTCCCGCCTGTTGTCCCGTAAAAGAGGCGAGGAGACAGAAAGGGGGCCTGCTCCTGGTAGCAGAAGAGGCTGGGGGTCAAGTTACAAAGGTGGCAAGGCCTTTAAAGCTCCCCTGCCACAGCTGGCACCTCCTGACCTGGGGGAGGTGTGACCACCTCCGCCTACGAATGGCTTTGTTTCTGGGCCCTGGGAGCGAAGGCTTCCACTCCAGGGGTCCAGAAACAGGTCTCGTGGTGGCAGGCTGGTGTTTACCAGTCAGGGAACACTCCAGAGGCTGGTCGTTTTTCAGGTGTCATCTCTAAGATGCCCTCTGAGTGCATGGTATAATAAATCCCACACTGGCATCCGTGTGGGTGTATTATACCGAGAGCTAGCAAACTTCCCAGAATTCAGTAAAGCCATTACGGTGTTGTGGAGTTCGTAATGACAAACTCCCAGACCATATACTCTTTATGGCTTTACCGCACTTACAATGTCTAAGAATGGACTTACACACTGTAGGGGTACAGTGCTTAAACCCTCACCAGTGGTATAGTGCACCCAGCTAGAAGGGTGTCTTAACTATACCATAGGCAGCGGAATGTAGGCAAGGCACACAGGTATGTGTGCCATGTCGACTCTTAACATTTCTCTGCACAAAAACATGCAGTCTGTAGTGGCAGTGTGTGTGTTAAGGTACAGGACCTTTAAGGGTGGCACAATATGTGCTGCAGCCCTTAGAGGCCCTCCCTGGTCACAGTGTCCTTGGTACCCATGGTACTTTTTACAAAGGGCTTACCTGTGGCCAGAGAGGTGCCAAGTGGGGGTAGAAAGGTACAGTTTTGGGAAAGAACACAGGCCCTGGGAACCTGATTGGCATACACCCAGGGCACATCTTTTCAAAGTGCATTAGAAATCTGGTAAAAAGAGGGGAGGGGTGGGGGTTACTGCAACAGAAACCCACTTTACTAAACCTCCATGGTGGGGAGCGGTCAAGGACTTTGGCTAATCTGCGCATAACCATAACATAAGAAGCACTTTCCAGAGAGGCAGGCCAAAGCCGGGAGAGCAGTCTTGCCGTAGCAAAATTATCAAGGGCATTAGCCTCCTGCAGGTTATCATACCGATTCTCTTCGTAATACGGTTGGCTAATCTAATCACCTACATTATCCTAATCCACGCCAAACAAGGAATGCAAGGTGTTTGTCATTGTGAACAAAGCAGGGCCTCAACAACACACGAGTGCAGCCTCAGTCAAGGCCGAATCGGCACAACTAGGTGTCATAAAGGACTACTAGAGCATCCTCTTCCGGTGTCAATGGAGTCAGCAACCAAGTGCCTGGAACTGCCGTTGACCACGGCACCAGAGGGGGAGTCAAGACAGGACCCAGAGGCAGCCCCATTGAAGGCTTGAAGGGTCCAGCTTGCGCCAAGGGCGAACCTGTCAACAATAATCCAGGTGAAAAAACCTCTCCACTCCATTGGGCCCGCAGGTGTGCCAGAGACAGTCTGTAAGGATCCTAACAGCTGGAGCAAGGCATTACAGAACTTTTTGATCGATTTATGTGTAGTGGACGGCCCCAGAAACTCTGGTTGTGCCGGAACAAGTTATGAGATTTGCTCCGAAGTCGAACAGGTTCTGGAGTGAGAACGAGAAGGATAAGTTACTTACCTGTAATCCTAGTTCTCTTCCAGGGGTATACTCATCAAAATCATAAGCACTGAATTATCTCCGCCTACGTGTGGGAACCCGGAGCATATACAAAAAAAATACATATATATGTGTATGTTGTAGAAAAAGGAGTACAAAGTACGAAATAAACACACACATATACATGTATAACATAAAAAATATGCAGCCCTATACATATCCACTAGGCTAAGAAGCCAGAGACACATGTATTTCTCTAGTATGAAAATAACACATATACATACAAGTAGGACATGTACAGTAATAGCATTCCGCAATAACCTTTTATGTTCATAAAAGAAAACAGGTAATGGCAGGCAATTAGCCTACAGAAGGCTGCATAAATAATATCCTTGTACAGAAAAGTAAACTGGCACCTCGCCTTTAAGGCCTCAGAGACCCTGAGCACTTTGCCTTTAAGGCCTCCAGGAGCCCCCTGCTCCCATCATGCACCACAGGTGACAGTTAGGTCAGTTCTTTTGTACGGTATAGGAAACCTGTAGCAACCTGCATCAAAGATGCAAGAATACCGAATAAACTGTTAATGCTCTTCCGGGGAGGCGGGAGGGTTGCTTATGACTGAGGAGTATACCCCTGGAAGAGAACTAGGATTACAGGTAAGTAACTTATCCTTCTCTTCCAGGGGATACTCATCAATAGTCTTAAGCACTGAATAGAGTAGCACGCCCATACCCATTTCGTCGCGGACGAGCAAAAAACAGCATACAAAACTGACGTAGACATGTTAAACGTTATTAGCAAACAAGTTTCTCAGCGAGGCTTGCCCAACCTGCATTATATTAGATGTTGACTGTGATTGCCAGCCAGGTGTGCTACTGGTGAGAGTAAACCGCGTACGGTTTGACTTTGTTCTATTGCTGACTGTGATTGCCAGCCAGGTATTTTGTGGTCTATTGATTGACTGTAGTTGCCAGTCAGGTCTACACGAGGTAGGCCGACATCCAATGCTTCGGAGGATCTCCTCTTTGAGGAAGACAGGTTAGAAACCTACACTGCCAAACAGCTAAAGTCTTTTTGCAAGCGATTCACCATCCCTGTTGTCAGCATCTAAACAGTAGTGGCGAGTAAACGTATGTAGCTGCTTTACAAATCTCTGCCATGGGTACATTCCTCAGGAGAGCCGTGGTAGAGGCTTTCCCTCTAGTGGAATGGGCCTTAGGCTTCCCCGGAAGGGATTTGTTGGCCAATTGGTATGACAGTAGAATACAAGAAACTATCCATCTCGAAACTGATCTTTTGGAAGCTGCAGAACCTGTGTTAACAGGACCATAGTTAATAAACAAACGTTCTGATTTCCTCAGTGTCTTTGTCCTATCCAAATAAAACTTCAGAACCCTCTTGAGATCTAGAGAGTGGAGAGATCTTTCTGGAGGATTCGAAGGGTTCGGAAAGAAGGTAGGTAGAGTGATAGTCTGGTTAATATGAAAGTCAGAGACTACTTTAGGCAAAAAACTAGGATGTGTTCTGAAAACTACTCTGTTGGCGTGAAACACAGTGCAAGCTTCTTTACAGCAAAGAGCCTGGATCTCACACACCCTGCGAGCAGATGTAATAGCCACCAGGAACGCAGTTTTCCATGTTAAATGCTGTAAGGAAGCTTTATGAATAGGCTCGAAAGGGGACCCAATCAACTTCGTTAACACAATGCTAAGCTCCCATGGAGGAGAGGGAGACCTGACTGGTGGGTAAACCTTTCTCAAGCCCTCAAGAAAATACTTTACTACAGGAATCCTAAACAAAGAAGTCTGGTTGGGTGACTTCCTATAGGCTGCGATAGCTGCAAGGTGGACTTTGATAGAAGCCAACTTAAGACCAGATCTAGCCAAATGCAGCTAGGAGGATAAAATCACCTGCTCCTGACCCCGGATGGGATCATGTCCATTGTCCACACACCATAGGAAGAAACACTTCCACTTGAAGGCATACGATCTCCTCGTGGAAGGTCTTTTCGCTTCTGTGAGAATAGCGATACAGTCTGGATTCAATTGTAGGTGTCCATATTGTATGATTTCAGGAGCCATGCTGTCAACCGGAGGGAGGACAGGTTGGGGTGTAATACTCTCCCTGCCTGTTTGGATAGGAGATCAGGGCGGCATGGCAACCTCCTGTGTGGCACTTCCAATAGTTGAAGGAGATCCGGAAACCACCACTGGCAAGGCCACTCCGGAGCTATTAGGATCATCCTGGCGTTGGTCCTGTACAGCTTGTTGATTACAATTGAGATCAACGGAATCGGTGGAAAAGCGTACAGTAAGCTCTGAGACCATTCGAGCAAAAGGGCATTCCCTTGAGATCCCTGTTGGGGAAACCTGGATGCGAAGACGGGGCATTTTGCGTTTGCCGCGTCTGCAAACAGGTCGTTACCTGGCATTCCCCATTCTCGAAAGATGCTGCGAGTGACCTCGTTGTTGAGAACTCAATCGTGGGCTTCGACGAAGTCTCTGCTGAGCAAGTCCGCCTGGGAGTTGAGAGAGCCCGGTAGATGAATGGCTACAATTGACAGGTCTCTCGCTAGAAGCCAGTTCCATATTGTTTGAGAGTCTATGGAGAGTGTTTTCGATCGGGTACCGCCCTGTTTGATCAAATAATACATCGCCGTTGTATTGTCCGTTTGGATTACAAAGGACCGAGACTTGAACAACGGAAACAGGGACTTGAGAGCTAGATGTACGGCTCTCAGCTCTAGCAGGTTGATGTGGTAACTCTTTTCTGAGTCTGACTATAGACCTTGTACTTGCAGAGGACCCATATGAGCACCCCAACCCTGGAGAGGTGTTCGTGACTATAGTCTGGGTTGGAGGGTCCTGGTGGAAAGGAACTCCCTTCATCAGGTGCGGTCGCTTCATCCACCACCGGATGGAGTCTTTGGCTGATTGGTGGAGAATTACCTGATCCTCCCAGCGCCCGGATACTTGCATCCACTGGTCTTCCAAGCATTGTTGTAATGGACGCATGTGCAATCGTGCGTTTGATGCTATAAAGATGCATGATGCCATCGAGCCCAGTAGCGATGACACATGTCGAACTGTCGGGAGATGCGTGTGAAGAAGGTTCAGGCATTTCTCTTGGATTGATGACAACCTCTCCTCCGAAGGGTCCCGCATCGCCAAGGTCGCCAAGCCGAGTGTTGTTACCTGCAGGGTGTGTGCGCGAGTGACAGGGCTGCGAGCGCTGGGAACCGGGACTCATTCTCCCAGGAGCCCCGGCGATCCCGAGGCCAAGTCACCTGGCCCGCTCTCCCTGACCGCCCCGCCCCTCATGTTCCTCCTAACCAACGCCTACAAGAAGTGACGTGCCTCGCTGCGCGGGAGCGCGCGGGAGTGCCCGGGGCTAAGCCCGGGCAAAGGGCGGGCCCTCTGTGGCCCTCAGAGGCCCGAGAAGGCGAGGCGAGGCCACCCCCCTAAGGTTCGCCGTCTGGGATTAGTAAGGTACAGAACTCTATTAACCCTCATTACCCCCAGGTCTTCTGCCATCTGCCTGTGGATCCTGACACATACCTTGGTCAATTGGCTCGGTCGTTTGTAAGAGGTAGGCATTATGGTAAGGAAAAAGCCCGCATCTGCTGCGACGGAGCCCCTCAACACAATGCTCTCATATGTGGTTCAAAAAGTCAATAAGATCAACAATGAGAGGAGGCAATCGCTAGGCTTGAGCCAATCGCCAGTTCTTCCGTTAGAAAGCCCGCCCGCAAGGGCATCTGCTCCAGAGTTACTGACCACACCGCCAGTTCTTCCCCAGTCGAATAGCCTAGTTCATATCCCACAAGACTTGGCCAGCGATGCAGAAGATCCTCATGTTTTGGTTAACTCGTCGGCCAATAACGGCAATACCTCAGAGCATAATCACCAGTCATTTTCCATCGAGGAAGTACCGTCACCGGGGCAGCCCGTTCCACGGCCAGTGAGAACCTGTAGAAAATCTCACTCAAAGAGAGGGGGGAAACAACAAGGCAGGAGAAAGGCAGCTACACCACCCCCAAGACGTGAAGGGCAACAAATTGACTTTGATGCCGATGCAGAATCCAGACGTATTGTTGATGATGAACTCTTTAATCGGATCCAAGATATGATTGATATAAAAATTAGGACAATCATCAAGCCCTTGATTGGTAAACTGGATAAATTAACTTCGGAGGTTAAGAAGGCGGGGGGTGCACAAAGTAATCTGGTGGTAGAGGTGGCCAATCTATCTGCTCTTGTCACAAAATTGGCATCGGGAGCCGTAGAGGCTCTACCAAATGAGAGTGTCCCACAGCCTACACTGCCAGAGGGGCCCTTAGCAGTAGCTTCAACTCTATTAACGGCTCCCAGTCAGGACCTAGCGGGCGGAGCCGCGCCGACATCATCATCAGGGGACAGAATTGGGACAATACATGAGGATATATCAGCCCAATTTATTTTGGAAGCCTCCCCAGTTGTGCTAGTACTAGCAAATGTCCCAGTCTTAGCACAAAACAAAATAGAATCGAAACAGGACTTGAAGGATAAAGCTCTTCATTGGCTTACTACAAACATGACCATGGCCCCCCAAGGGATGGATAGTTTAGCAAGGGATATTGTTATGACCAGGAGGGTACCTTGGATTGGGTCCAATCCCAAAAAATTTAAGGGGGACTGTGTGATTATAAACTTTGCCAACACAGAGGTCCTCCCAAAAATTTTGAATAACATCTTCCCACCCCAAAGGCGAAGCGGCTCTATAGTCCCGCTCACCCTAAAATTCTTCTATAGTGAGGCTCAGCTCCCTACCTTTTCTAACCCTACTAGAGTTAGGAGAGCGAATAACGCCCCAAACTGGGAAGGCGGTTTTAGACATAGATTCCCCAACGAGCGCCCTGGGCCTATATTTAACTTTGAGCACGGAAGATCTAACCACGCGCATGAGTCAAATTTGTGGCCTCCCATGCCACCAGACCCTGCCGTTAATGGTTGGGGCCCGGGTTGGATGGGCCAGGATCCCATTGGGCGAATCAATAGGTTCGTACCATGGGCGAGAAACGATTACTTTCCGATACGCCCAAATACCCCTTTACCTATGTGGAACATCGCAGCTATGGGTCAAGGTCAGGCAGCTACCCCTTTTGATTGGGGGGGCGGATTGGGGAATAGGTATGCTCCCTTAGCGGATCTAAACAACTGCGATTGACTTAAACCTTGCAATGTCCGAGCAAGTGAGTCCATAACTAGACCCGAAATAAACCTTAGCCAGTGTTACACCAATGACGGTCTCCGCCTGCTTACATTTTATGAAACACTTGAGAGTTATGTCCCGTTGGACAACCCTGGGCTATCATACCAGGGGGAGGGTTGCATAGCGTCAACCCTGAACATCGTTCCAACACAGAACGCACCTGAGGTAGCTCAGAACAAGGCGGTCAGATCCTTAAGCTTAGCTGAGGGGTGTTTGTTGGGGGAAAAAGAGCTGAGGTTACCTACCAACGCCTGTAAAATTATAACATGGAACATAGCTGGCTCATCTGCAAAACGACAGGACAAAGCATGTGTGAGCTTTATTTCTAAGCAACATATAATTGCCCTGCAAGAAACGTGGGACATATCGGCTAATTTCTGGTGGGATGGATTCACCTGCTTCTCTATCCCTGCAGTCCCTAGCCGCATGGGCAGAGCTAAAGGAGGTTTGGCCATTATGTTTTCTCTAGATCTGAAGGGCACCTATAGGCAGATAAATACAGATTCCGTAAACATCCTAATGGTTGAAAGGACGACTAGTAACAATTGCAGGACGATATATATTAATTTTTACAACTCTAGGAACAGCGAACACAGTGGGAGTAATGTCGCTAACCTAGATAATATCTTAAATAAAGTGTCTCAGAATATCTATTTAGTTTATGAGTTTATCCTATTAGGAGATTTTAATATTCATCTATGTAATCTGGGTTGTATGGGAAGAGGTGACAATGTAACTGAGGGGGGCGAGGATGCCCCTCGGGGCCCCCACTTTGAACACTCTACAGAGGGGCTTGAGTTAGAAGAATTATTAGCAAACCATGACCTTTATGAACCCGATAAGGGCGTTAGGGCGCCAACCTACATTGGCAGTCACCATGGCTCAGTGATAGACTACATCTTTGTTTCACAAGATATTTTAAACCGGTCTATGGTCTATTGTACAGTCATAATACCCTACAGTGACCACAACCCTGTACTACTTGAAGTGGCCTGGGGTGGCCAGATGGGAGCACCGCCAAAAGCACTTAAACCAGCACACCCCCTGAAACCCTGCGACCAAGACAGACGACTGAAATGGGCCAAAGTGATCCCGGATAATTTCTATGAAATAAATTTTCCAAAAATAAAGGACAAAGTGGCCATCTGTCAAAAATCGGGGGCGCAAGGTAAAGAAATTATAGAGGCTTTTGAGGAAATTTGTGGCCAGGTGGCTAAGGATCTTTTAGTCAAGCCAAAAAAAGGATTTTCTGGAACAAAACGTTGGTTTGATTCTGCTTGTTCAAAAGCGCACAGAGCATTGTTGACAGCGTTAAAAACCTCTCCCAGGGCTGGGGAGGATATTGTTAGATTAAGGAAACGCTACAAGGTTGCCATTAAGAACCGCAAAGAATCCCTTAAACGCGAAGCATGGGAAAATCTCCTCTCAGCTGCAGTACTGAAGGACAGTAAAAGATTCTGGGAGATCATTAGACAACCGTTATTTTCTGAAGACAATAATGCTCTTATGGACTGTGTGATCACCGACGACAAATGGCTAAACCACTTCAAAAATGTATATGAGGGTGGGTCCAAAGGAACTGCAGATGTTTCAGTACCTGCTATAGTGGCAGACCCGTTGGTCTTCAACCCCGAAGAAGTAGAAAAAGCCCTGATGGCTACAACAAGACATAAAGCTCCCGGCCCTGACGGTGTTCCCGCTGATTTTTTCATGTACTCTCCCAAATTGTGGTCGGCGGTATTGTCGAAAGTGTTTAACGCAGCCAACAACCATGTACCCAGTTCTTGGGCCACATCCACCATAGTCCCTATCTATAAAAATAAAGGCCAGCGAGATGATCCCGCCTCCTATAGGCCCATATCTCTTTTGGACTCAACGGTAAAAATATTAGGCAGAGTTCTTCTAGCCAGACTTAATGACAACGTTGAGAGCCGTGGAGGGTTGTCTGAACTACAATATGGATTCAGAGAAAAAAAGGGGACGATCGAACAATGTATAAACTTACATCTATTAATTTCTAAATATACAGTGGCAAAGGAGGGCTCCATGTTCCTTGCATTTATGGACCTCTCCTCTGCCTTTGATCTGGTGAATAGGTCGAAATTGTGGCAGTTATTGTTGGAGATGGGCATTGATGAGTCTTTGGTTGTGTTTATGGCTAAACTGCACCAGGAGCTTTTTGCAGCTGTCCGAGTCACAAATGATGGCAGACGTACCCCCCTGTTTAAATCCCTTAAGGGGGTGCGGCAAGGCTGTATTCTAGCCCCTGTATTATTCACCATCTACATCAACAGGCTGGGCAGTCACCTGCAGGGACAGGCAGCCGACGTTCCGCATGCAGGAGATGTCAAAATTCCAGCGCTCCTGTATGCGGACGATGCAGTGCTGATAGCCCGCACTGGGGTAGGCCTACAGCATCTCCTGGACGCTTTTGGTAGCTTCATGGAGACGCTGGACCTTAAGGTCAATGCCTCTAAATCACACACGATGGTCATGGGGCGTGAATGCAACAAAAAAAAGACACAAAACATTTTTTTGCAGGGGAGTCCCTGTCACCAACGTGTCCACATTTCCATATTTGGGGGTAATACTTGACCAGAAAGGAACTTGGGGCCCTCAGATAAGAGCAAAAAGATTGGCGGTAATAAGATCCTCCTCAGCGGTTTTGGGCTTTGCTGGGAAGCTAGGGGCTAGGCCCATGCAAGCCCTTCTGAAAATCTACAAGAGCAAACCAGTGGCCATAGCGGCCTATGGTTCCCAACTGTGGGGTTACGTAAACCTGGATCCAATTCAGAGAGCAGAAAATAGATTCATTAGATCCTTGCTCTCAGTCCCGCAATCCACCCCAACGTATTCCATCCATAAGGAGGTGGGTCTGCCCCATCTGTCTGATACCCTGAGCCTTGCTCCGCTAACCTTGTGGCTGAAATTGTGGACAAATGATGACCTACCTCTGAACCACAAGATTTTGCACGATGTCTTATCCTTGGATAAATACACCAGTATTCCTTGGTTGGCATATGTAGCTAAAACCCTTGCAGATCTGGGTCGCCCAGATCTTTTTTCATCTCCGGAAAATATTAGGAGACAGGACATAGTAACCATCAAAGAGTTATTTAGGGATAGGCAGGAAGCACGGAGGGAGGATCTCGAAGTGTTGAAACCCGCAGTAAGGGCTCATAACCTCCTGGTTTGTACACCCTCACTCGCCCCCTACTTGAACTTTGTCACATTCCCATATCACAGGTTTTTATTATCAAAGTTCCGATTTAATTTGATACATTTTTATCTAGGTTCATTTAAGACCTGGCAGAAGCCTGAGCAGGCCCCACCGTGCTGCTGCGACAATTTTTCGGTGCAGGATACTCTGCACTTTGTTATGTTTTGTAGTATATACCATGAGCAGAGAAAGAAATATTTGTTGCCTATTTTGAAAAAAGCTGGATTTGTCCAAGTAAGACCAGCCCTGCTCTTTCTACAACTACTACCTAACATACATGTTACTTTTTGTATGGCAAACTTTCTGGTAGCCGCAATGCGGGCGAAACCTGTTAGCCATAGCTTACTTTAAAACTTCTCTTGTTGTTTGAGCATGTTTACGTGATAGATTTGTATAGAAATATTTTATTCATGTCTAAAAAAAAAATTTCTGTTTGTTTATTAGGTTTTTTTGTGTGGGAAATGTAAATAGATGTATAGTAGGCATTGCATTGCAAAGTAATTTTTTTTTGTTCTTTGTATGACTTGTAATAAGTCGAATAAAGATATTCTGACTGACTGACTGACACACGCTTGCTTTTTCGGTGTCCAGGAAGGAGCCTAGGTAATGGATCTTTTGTGTTGGATTTAGTATGGATTTCTGGAAATTGACATGAAGGCCCAAGTTGTTGAGAAGCTGAAGGCAGCAGGAGAGATGATCCTGCAGCAGAGTTGGAGATGGTAAGGATATATGAATATTTTCTGCTTGCAGAGAAAAGCGGCCACCACAGCCATACATTTGGAGAATGTCCGGGGGGCTGGTTTGAGCCTGAACGGGAGAACTGAGTACTGGTAATGTTTAAATGACACTCGAAATCGTAGAAATTTGTGATGTTTCTTTGATATTGGTATGTGGAAGTATGCGTCCTGTAAGTCGATGGAGCACATCCAATCCCCTTGATGAAGCTGAGGGAAAATTTGATGGAGTGCTAACATTCAAAATTTCTCTCAGCGAATGTATTTGTTCAACAGTCTCATGTCCAGTATAGGTTTGTATTCTGTGGTGGGACCTCTTTTTTTTTTTTTTTTACAAGGTAGTAGCGAGAGTAGACTCCTTGATTTCTTTGAGGAGTGGGGACTTTTTCTATAGCTCCTTTCTTCAATAAGATGTTATGTTATTAGGAATTTGTATCGCGCACAGATACTCTGTAGTGTCCCGGTGCGTAAGCCAATAGTAGGAAGACAGAAAAGTGTGTAGATGCAGCTGAAGGTTAATTAAACAGCAAGGTCTTCAGCTGCTTTTTGAACAGCCTGAGGTCTTGAATGCTGCGCAATTCAAAGGGAAGGGCATTCCAGGCTTTAGCCACCCTATAAGAAAGGGAGCTACCCCCCGTTCTGACGAGGTGGTAGCGATGAATAGAGGCGAGGCATTGTCCAGCAGAGCGGCGATGCCTGTGGGGCAAATAGAACTCAAAGCGTTTCCTGAGGTAGGGAGGCCCAGATTTATATAAGGCACCGTGGGCTCTTTGAATAGAACACGCTGTCCCACTGTTACACTGGGTAACTTCAAGGCGCCGAAGCACACTCCGGCCAGTTTGTTTATCTGTGGAGAGAATCGGAGGTCCTCGCTGAACCAGACCCCCAAATTCTTCACTGGGGTCCCTGTTGATTCGGGCATGGGGAAGCCTGTAGGCCAAAGGTTGTCCCTGAAGACTGGAGGGAATGACCCGTAGAGGTTGTCCTCATTGCATTTAAGCTGGGCTTCTACCAACCATTTAAAAACTGCTGCCAGTCAATTTTTGGCTAATGCAGGGGGCAGATCGTTCTCCTTCCACGTAAAGAGGAGCTGGGTGTCGTCTGCATATGCTATAATCTTTGCGCTCAGCTCCTCCGCCAAATAAATCAATGGCGTAACATAAATATTAAAAAGCAGGGGGCTAAGAGTTGAGCCCTGGGGGACTCCTGTAGTCACCCTTCTTGGAGCTGAGGAGAATGGAGGCAGCCACACCTGCTGTGTCCTATTCTCTAAGAAGGATTCGATCCAGTCCCAAGCCAAGCCAGAGATCCCAATCTTGGAAAGGCCAGCCAAAAGTTGACGGTGCGGCACAGTATCGAATGCGGCAGAGAGGTCTAATAAAATCAGAGCTGCTCTGCCGCCTGCATCAAGGCAATCCCTAATAGCCTCCGACATCTCAACCAGGGCCGTCTTAGTACTATAAGTGGCCCTAAAGCCCGACTGAG
This sequence comes from Triturus cristatus, assembly GCF_964204655.1. NCBI lineage: Eukaryota > Metazoa > Chordata > Amphibia > Caudata > Salamandridae > Triturus > Triturus cristatus. The sequence goes on along the minus strand of NC_140591.1, from coordinate 169,754,767 downwards.
CAGGGTGTAGGGCGCCCGAAGATTCGACAAACTTGGAGAGTTGTTTATGTACTGCCTTTTCGCAGACCTTCGCCGCTGCCGGAAGTAGTGAGATGAGTTGGTAGTTAGCTAATATGGCTGGATTTAAGGAGGGTTTTTTTTAGCAGGGAGAGTAGTTTAGCCTGTTTCCACTCCAGTGGAACCGTGGCTGTTTGAAGCGATAAATTAATAAAGTTGTTTACTTCAAAGTTAACTACCTCTGCCACTGCAGCGAGCTGCCTCGCAAAGCAGGGATCAGCGGGGGAACCTGATTTAAGAGATTTGAGGATAGCCAACGAATCCTGCAGGAAGATAGGTAAGAAAGTTGTTTACCTCTGTTTGTAACAATTGGTGGTCACGGTGAGAAATGCCTCTCGGAGGTATAGATGGAGGAGGAGGAGTTCTGAACCTGAGAAGATAGCCATTTTGTACAATATTGAAGAGCCATTTGTCTTTTGTTATACGTTTCGACTCCTCCAGATGTTACGAAAAACACTTCCTCAGTGGACAACAGCTTTGGAGGAAGACACACCTCATTACTTTTGTGGCTGCTTTGGTGCTGTTGACTGCTGTTTGTTTCCACCTCTGCCACGTCCCGGTCTACGTTGTTGGAACGGAGACCTTTGTTGCGTCTGACCTTGGGTCTGCGATGACCAGTTAGAGGTTTGACCCCGCTGCTGGAAAGGGCGTTTGTCATAAGAGCGAAAGTGACGATGGAATTCTTTCTTCTTTTCGAGGCCCACAGCCTTGAGGGTATCCAAATCAGTTTACATTCTTGCCATTTCGTCGTCCGCATGTGAACCGAACAACAATGAACCATTAAAGGGCAGATTGACTATCTTTCGTTGAGTATCGGGTTTGAGACCCGTGAGTCGAAGCCATGCTGATCTTCGAGAGCAAATACCATGTGTGTATCAATGGGCTGCCAAGTCTGCAGAATCGGCCGCTGTACTAATGATCTGGTTTGCTACTAGACCACCTTCCTGTACAATCTCTAGAAAATTCCGTTGATCGCCTTTGGGTAATTTTTCTGTAAATCTTGTTAAAGAGCCTCAAAGACCGGTCATATCGTCCCAGTAGAGCGGCTGCGCTAGCCACTGTCATGACAGACCCAGAAGTACTGCACATTCTCCGTCCCAAAGAATCCATGTTTTTGCTGTCCTTCTCTGGAGGAGCAGACAAAATGGAAATATTGGAATGAGCCTTTCTGGCGGCTGCAACTATAAGGGAATCCGGTGGAGGGTCAGACCGCATAAACAAAGGATCTTGGTCTGGGGCCTTGTACTTTTTTTAAATACTTGCAGGACCCGAGCCCACTGTGGCAGGTGTCAAAAAGGTTTTCATTGCAGGCTCTAATACTCCTGGCACCAAAGGAAGAAGGGGCTTTGCCAAAGCTCAATGGTGCAGGGTTTCAAATATGATGGAAGTAGTCACCAGCGGAACAGTCATGGTTATATTCAACTTGCTGGCACCTCTACAGAGCACCTCGTTGAATGTCCCAAGATCATCAACTGGGGAATCCCTGGATGGTGGCGTTGACGAGATAGTCGGTGAGTAATCTCTATACGAAGACCTTGTTGATAGGGTCATTGTAGAAGACCTCCGTCTTCTCCTTGGTGTATGCGATCGGCGGGAAGAAGACCTTGCGAGCGCGCTCTTTTTTTGGGGGAAATGTTATTAACTTTGCTCATGATCTCATACATTGCACGAAAGAGTTCATATGGCATGCAATAGAACAACATTTCATCAAACAGTAGGAAGCTATAATAGGCATATGCTGAACTGGTTACACTTCTACACCAGGCCCAGATCCACCCCTTGTGGCCCGGTATTTCCGCCAAGGCCCCCATACCTTCTTCCATTTCTTAGTACAGCCCCAGGACTTGTAAATGGTTTCCTCCGCTCTCTGACACCAATCAAGGTCACAGAGCCATCGGTCTCACTGTGGGGGCGCCCGCGCCCCCCAGCCACTGGCAATGTTCGACATTGACTTACTTCTCAACGGTGATCTTGTCTTTGACGTCGATCTCACTTGTGCAGTTGGTCTCGACGTCGACGACGCGCTGTGATGTTTTTTCTTACTTCTAGTGATGTAGAACTTCGCCGTTTTCTCGGAGAGGAGGACCTTCTAGAGGTATGCTGACTCTCTGGGCCACTTTCATGATGTTTTCCTCTCTCCATCAAGCCTAGAAGTCTGATCTGATCTCTCTATCTTTCAATGTTCTTCTTGAAAGTGAATGACAATGGTAGCATGTCTCTGTGTCATGAGAAGAAGGCAGGCACACGACGCAGACCGAATGAGGATCAGATTTGGCCATCTTCTTCCCACAGGAGGGGCATTTGTAAAATAAAGGTTTTATTTCTCACTAATAAGAATGACCAATTTGTCAGACAAAGACTGGTAAATACCACCAGTGACAAAAAATGTCGAATAAAGTAGTTAGAATATCAATTCTGACTGAAAAAAGTCAAAATCAGTGAAGCTCAAGCTCCAGGTTCCTCACAGAAAGAGCCGGAAAAAAGAACTGACCTGTCACCTGTGGTGCATGATGGGAGCATGGGGCTCCTGGAGGCCTTAAAGGCAAGGTGCTCAGGGTCTCTGAGGCCTTAAAGGCGAGGTGCCAGTTTCCTTTTCTATACAGAGATGTTATTTATTTATGCAGCCTTCTTTTGGCTAATTGCCTGCCATTACCTGTTTTCTTTTATGAAAATAAAAGGTTATTGCGGAATGCTATTATTGTACATATCCTTCTCTTATATTATAGGTATATGTGTTATTTTCATACTAGAGAAATACATGTAACTCTGGCTTCTTAACCTATAGGATAAGTATAGAGCTGCATATTTTTTATGTTATACATGTATATGTGTGTGTTTATTTCGCACTTTGTACTCCTTTTTCTACAACATACACATATATATGTATTTTTTTTGTATATGCTCCGGGTTCCCACACGTGGGCAGAGATAATACAGTGCTTATGACTATTGATGAGTATCCCCTGGAAGAGAAGTAAGGTGCCGCCTACACTTCTTCTCAAAGGAGTGGGGATATCAGGAAGAGGCAGAGTCCCACTTAAATGTCTCGTGTTTTACTTCGACTGTAGGCCTTTAGAGTCGTGGCTGAACCCCAGGCACCACAGTCACATCGGATGAGGATCTGTCAGACATTTGCAACAGCCCTCAGAGGGCTTTAAACCAGTCGTTTTGGGAGGTAACATGTCCCTTTCACACTGAAAAAGAATATTAATCTAGGTAAACTCTCAAAAAGAGACAAGAGGGAGATCTTGATTCTGGTCTGGTGGAACAAAAAGAAAGGAACTGACTTCAGTGAGTGGGACTGGGGCAAAGTATTGCTATAAAAGCAGTAGATAGTACTATCATAGGCGACAATGCAATGAACAGTTACTGCAATAGCTGATCTACTTTCTTTTGTAAAAAAAAGAACCTAACTTGAACAACCACCAATAAGGCGACAGGACCCTTTATAACACTCCCAATATAGGCTGAGTTCCTCAGATTTTCAAGCAGAAGTGTGGACCAATATACTTGAGGAAATAGGAAAAGCCTCTCAGGGGAGGAGGGTTGGTCGCATGTGAATCTATGAAAGTTACCAATACTGGAGAACCGCATATACATGTAAGTAACTAATTTTCTTCTCCAGTATAAAATCTTTCATAGATTCACATGTGTAAATCAGAGCAGGTGGCAGTTGTAAAGGCACACAAGCATAGAAGCAAAAATTAAATACCATTGGCGGATGGTGGGTAATAACATATGAATAATACCATAATATATTGCCAAAGCCAAACAGTATCTTCTAATAGTAAAAACACAAATGAATAAGGAAAAAATATCTCTAGGAATAGAGGCTTACCTTATTGAAACAGATGCCATAGAACCGTCTGTACTACAGCTGCATCACTGTAAGTAGCCAGATCCAGACAATGGCACGTAAAAGTATGCGTACTCTTCCATCTTGTCAACAGGACATCAGCAAACAGAGCAGCAGAAGAGGATATTGCCCTTGGGAAATGTGCTTTGGCCTGGACTGTGAGCGGTTTACTCGCTGTAGTATGACAGAGCTGAATAATCGCAGCAATCCATCTTGCAATACTTTTCTTTGTGACTGAAGCACCCAGTCTTTGAGGTCAATATGAGACCAGCAATTGATCCGTTTTATGAAGTAGTTTAGTTCTTCGCAAATAGAACTTAAGACATCTTTTAACGTCTAAACGGTGAAGAGATATCTCTGCTGGAGAGGATGGATTTAGAAAAATGTGCATAGGACAATAGGCTTATTAAGGTGAAACTGATTTGGAACCTTCGGGATAAATTTAGGATTTGTTCTCAGTAAAACGTAGTCCTCTGTGAATCGTAAATAAGGTTCTCTTATAGTGAAAGCTTGGATTTCACTTACTCTCCTCGCAGAGGTAAGAGCCAGAAATAATGCCACCTTTCAAGTCAGGCACTTGAGTTCTATTTTTTTTATTTTATTTTTAAAGTATTATGTAGCACTGGCTAGACCCGGAGGTATCAGAGCTCTTCACATGAGGATCCGCAGGTTACGAAAGTTACATCAGTTACAGTTACAAGTATAGGCTGAGGAGAAAAACATGAGATTACACGATAAAACAAGTTATTAGCGCGTAACCTAAACCAAGACTCGGGTTATATGAGGAAAGGCGGGGAGGGGGTGAGAAACAGGGGAGAGGAATGAAGAAAGTGTCAGGAAGACCTGGGGGGGGGGGGGGGGACAGGCAGACAGATAAAACTGTAAAGAACCGCGAGAAACAATGTCCAATGTCCGGCTGGGTAGGTGACAGCCGAGGGGGTGAAACATAGCCAGACTCCTCTATAGCTGCGTGGGACAGCTCCACCGGGCAACTGCCAAGCGTACTCTGGCTCCGCGATAAGGCCAACAGTTTCTGAGCAAAGCATTCAAAGCAGTCAAAGAGAAAGACAGTTGAAGCCGTGTAAGAACCGTGAGAACAAATGTCCGATGTCCGGCTGGGTAGGTGACAGTCAAGGGGGTGAACCAGACACCTCTATAGCTACATAGGCCAGCTCCACCGGGCAATGACCAAGGGTTGTCAGGTTCTGGGTAGGTACAAATAGTTTCTGTTGCCGCCCATGAGGCAGTGTCATAGATCCATAGAAGGCAACTATCAAGGTGTTACTAGGAGACGCTGTCCTCTTCATCCTCCAGCTCGCCCCATGGGAGAAGAGGTGGAAGAGCCGCTCGTAGAGGTCCCTGTAGCCCCAGAGAAACAAATGCTGGATCCCGCGCCCACACGGGGAGAAAGAGTGCTTGTGTGGAAAGCCCACTTGTGGCGGCCATTATAGGATCAGGCACTCCTCGCATGATTATGTTGTCCAGATTGGGGTGCATCGTCCACTGACCACCCGTTTCGTTTAGTGGAGGATCCCTTGCTAGATGCCCCATAAAGTTCAGGCTCATATCTGTGACTGAGGTGGGATGGTACGTCCTCGGAGCTCCGAGTCCACCATGCTGGAGCCAGGCAATGGCAACTGAGTGCTCTCCACCGCCTTGTTGCTGTCCTATGAGACCCCCCTAGATTCCAGGTGCCTCCTGCGGGAGGTTCGGGCTTGTAATCTGTCATGGGCTCCTGCCTGTGGTACTAGCTGCTGGGTCATATTCAGTGTCCCTGGTGCATCGCGCAGCCACTCATGAGCTGTGCGGTTCTTGGTCTGCGGGCAGCAATGTAGGCAACTCTCGCCTCACTGTCTCCTCACTGGATTCCTGCAGCAGGGGCGATGGGGACGCGGTGCAGCCCCAGAAGCTCCCAGTACCTCAGCGCCTCCGCAGTTCCCCAGCACAGCAGCCTCAAACCAGGCCGGAAGCGCGGTCGCATCTCCCCACAGTCATGCAACTGTGACCCGTCTGGCTACGCGACTCACGCCTCCCCCACCCAGCTCAGGACCCCCCTGGCATAGATTCTCACTAGACGCCCAAGAGTCCCAGCCGCTCTCACCTCTCTAATGAGTAGATCGCAGATGACCGTGTGTAATTACGGGATCGCTCGTCCGAGATTCCCCGGTCAGCCGCCACTCTGTCCCGGCCGCCTCTTCTACGGAGTGCCCATCACGATCAGCAGTTCAGTCAGAGTCCAGTTAAACTCCTGCCAATTGCCGTAACTACGGATTCAGCTCCGCCACCTTGTGCTCTGCAATGCAAGCCTGGGCAGTAAAATGTAGAGTTGCAGCTCCGGTGATGCGCCAGCAGCACTTAACTACAGCTTCCCGATTGTTTTCATGAAATCATGCTGCTGAATCACGTTGGATAGAACGAAGGTCGGTGGCATCACGGTGCACTTTATTCGGCACCGGGCGCGTGTTCATAGCTCCCCGGGTTACATCTCCGCATATTCACTGGGAGGGACGTCACAGCAGATATTTCAGCAATGCTCGATCGGAGAAGGGCAAAATTGGTCTTGAGGTGAGCTGCCTGCATTCCGGTTGCGGAATCTTTGTTAATGGTGGGAAAACAATGCGGTGGAACACTGTTCAGGAGGCTGGAAAGAGGGTTCGCAACAGAGCATCAGCTGCAAGCGGCCATGATCAGAGCTGGCTATTTTGCTATTTTGTAAATTGGCTCAAACGGTGGTTTCATCAGTTGAGAAACTACTATGTTGAGATGCCATTCCGGCAGAGGGAGACGAATTAGAGGGAAAGTCCTAAAGAACAAGTTACTTACCTTCGGTAACGATATATCGGTTAGATTCCTCACCTTAGAATATACCCAGGAGTCAGGCTGGATCCGGAAAGATTTTTCGTCAGCAATACCCTTTGCGCGTCGCTAGGCGTCGTCTACGGCTCTGCGTCCGTTGTCGGCGTCGTGCGCCAGAATGACGTCGTCGGGAGTACTTAGACGCCGCCCTCGCGTGCTGACGTCAGTTCTTGTACATAGCTTTCCACGCCAGGAACGCACAGCCATGCAAGAGACCGACACTGGTGCCAAAAAAGTCTAGGGCCCTGAAAAGGATAACCTTAACCCTAGATGTCAGTTCGCAGAACGGGGAGGATGGGTGGGTCGGTGAGGAATCAAACTAATGTTTCTTACAGATATATCGTTACCGAAGTTAAGTAACTTGTTCATCTGAAAGAAACACGTTAGTTAGATTCCTCACCTTAGAATAGATACCCCGACAATACCAACCCCGGTGGTGGGTCTGCGAACCAAGATCACACCAGAAAGTCCTGGAGAACAGAACGGCCAAAGAAGCCATCTCTCCGGACTTGGCTGTCCAGGCAATAATGCTTGGCAAACGTGTGCAGCGAGGCCCACGTTGCTGCCTGACAGATGTCCTGCAAGGGGACTCCCCGACCCAGGGCAGTTGTCGCCACTGTGGCACGAGTGGAATGGGCCCTCAGCCCTATAGGAGGTTCCTTTTTAGCCAAGGAATAACAAGCTTTGATACACAATACGACCCACCAAGAGATGGTTCGCTTGTGTACCGCCCTCCCCTTCTTAGCGCCCACGTAGCCCACAAAGCTGGTCATCCACCCAGAACTGCTTGGTGCCGTCCAAATAAAAGGACAGCGCCCGTTTTGGGTCCAGACGGTGGAGCCTCTCTTCCTCTTTCGAAGGATGCGGAGGCGTAAAGAAGGTGGGCAACGTGACAGACTGCCCAATGTGAAAGGCAGTCACCACCTTAGGAAGAAAGGAAGGACGAGTCCGGAGAACAACTTTGTCTGGATGGACAGAAAGGAAAGGAGGCTTAGAAGAGAGAGCCTGGAGCTCACTCACCCTTCTAGCAGAGGTGATGGCAACCAGGAAAGCAGTCTTAAGAGTCAGAAGATGAAGGGGACAATTATGAAGTGGCTCAAAGGGAGCGCACATCAGATATGTCAAGACCAGGTTCAAATCCCACTGAGGCATTACGAAAGGGACAGGAGGAAACATGTGAGTAATGCCAGAAGTGGTATAGGCGGAAAGGCGTACAACAGACCGCAACTCCACTCGCGACGAAAGGCGTCCCCGAGCGAGTGCCGCCTTGAAAACTCCAACGCGAAGAACTGCTGACATTGCGCATTCTCTTCGGTGGCGAATAGATCTAACCAAAGCTCTCTCCACTGCCGAAAGAGGCCTTGCGCCACGTCCGTGTTTAGACGCCATTTGTGATCCATCATGCACCGGTGGCTGAGTTTGTATGCTCTAGCATTCAGAGAGCCCGCCAGATGCTGAACCACCAGGGTGATGCCCTGATATTCCAGCCATGTCCAGAGGCGCAGAGCCTCCTGACAAAGGGTCCACGACCCCACCCCGCCCTGTTTGTTGCAATACCACATGGCGGTGGTGTTGTCCGTTAACACCTGCACTACACTTCCCCGGACAACGGGAAGGAATGCCTTCAGTGCAAGTCGGATCGCTCTCAGCTCCAAAAGGTTGATATGGAGCCGACACTCCGCCGGAGACCAAAGTCCTCTGATCTCCGCCTCCCCCATGTGGCCCCCCCCATCCCAGGAGGAACGCATCCGTCACTACTACGTGCTCCGGTTGGGGTAGGGAGAGGGATCTGCCACTGACCCAATCGCGGTCCGTGAGCCACCACTGCAACTGCCTTGCAGTGCCCTCCGAGATCAAGACATGGTCGGACAGGTTGCCCCGATGCTGGGCCCACTGAAACTTCAGGTCCCACTGCAGAGCCCGCATTCGCCACCTGGCGTGATGCACTAACAGGATGCAGGAGGCCATCAGACCCAGAAGCCGCAGCACCAACCTGACCGAAACCCGGGATAGAGGCCGAAAGATGGGAATCAGACCCTGAATATCCCAGACCCGCTGTTCCGGAGGATAAGCCCGGAACTGCGCCGAGTCCAGAACCGCCCCAATGAAGAGGAGCGTTTGGGAGGGACTCAGATGCGACTTCAGCACATTGATGGAGAACCTCAGCAAATGCAGGAGGTTGGCCGTAGTCTGGAGGTGGGAGACGACTGCCTGGGGCGAGCCCGCCTTCAACAACCAGTCGTCGAGATAGGGGAAGACTGGAACCCCTTATCTGCGCAGATGAGCTGCAACCACCGCCATCACTTTCGTGAACACCCGAGGGGCACTGGTGAGGCCGGAGGGGAGCACGGTAAACTGAAAATGCTCCTGACCCACCATGAACCGCAGGTAACGCTGGTGGGCCTGCAGAACGAGGATGTGAAAATAAGCGTCCTGCAAGTCAACGCTACCATCCAGTCTCCAGTGTCTAGGGCAGCCAGAACCTGAGCTAAGGTGAGCATCTTGAACCTTTCCTTCCGGAGGAAGGCGTCGATGCTCCTGAGGTCCAAGATAGGGCGTAGGCCCCCTTTGCCCTTCTTGGGAACAAGAAAGTAGTGGGAATAACAACCACGGCCTACTTCTGGACCAGGAACGCGCTTGACGGCCCCTTTAGCCAAGAGGGCCGCAACTTCCTCCCGTAGAAGATTCAAGTGATCCCCCGATATGCGGTGGCACTGCGGTGGCATGGCTGGAAGGGTCATCTCGAAGGGGAGGGAGTAGCCCCTTCGGACGATTTACAGCACCCACCTGTCCGAAGTGATGGAACACCAGTGGAGCAGGTGATGGCGAACTCTGCTTCCCACTGGCGTGGAATGGGCCTGAAGGCACGGACTAGGAGGGCTTTGTGGCGGATGCTGCTGGGGTGGATGTGGATGGACCGGCACGTTGTCCCCCTGTACCGCCTCGGCGGAATCCACGTCCGCGACCGTGTGGAGGTTGGTTCAGCGGCCATGAAAGGGGCGAAAAGCAGAAGTTTGCGGGCGCGGGGCCGAGAGACCCAAGGACTTGGCCGTAGCCCTGGAGTCCTTAAAGCGCTCCAGCACACTGTCCGCTTTGTCGCCAAAGAGGCGACTGCCATCAAAGGGCATGTCCATGAGGGTGCTCTGGCCATCCCCAGAAAAAGTCGTGGACCGCAGCCAGGCGTGACGACGAAGCGCCACTGTGGACGACATTGCCCTGCCAAGCAAGTCCGTCGTGTCCAAACCACATCAGATGGCATACTGCGATGCGTCATGCCCCTCGGCAAGAGCCTGGGCGAGCCGTGTCCGGGCCTCCTCCGGACACAGGGGCAGCACGTCCTCCACCGTATCCCACAGAGAGTGGGAGTAACGGTCCAAGAAACAAGCGGTGGTAATAGACCACAGCCCTAAACTAAGGGAGGAGAACAGCTTTTTACCAAACTGCTCCAGTCTCTTGGATTCCCGATCCGGGGGAGCGGACGGGAAGGAGGTCTGGGAAGTAGAGGCCTGGATAACCAGACTCTCAGGCATGGGGTGTTGGGACAGGAAACTGGGGTCGCCCAGTGCAGGGCGGTGGCGCTGGGCCACATTCCGGTCCACAGAAGGTACTGTGGAGGGATTGGACCAGGTGCCCTTCTGAACGTCCATCAGTGCTTCGCTAAACAGCAGCAGAGGCTCCGAGGAGCTTGCTGATGGTTGGAGCACTTCAGTGAGGTTAGTCCTCACGGCCACGGTAGGTAGCTCTAGCTTCAGGGCTTCGGCCACCTTACGCAACACCACAGAAAAGGTAGCACCTTCCTCCGAAGCCACGGTCGGAGGAGAGATGAAGCCAGTGTCAGGGGAGGTGTCAAGGCCACTGGCATCCCCAGCTCATCTGCCCAGTCCTGTGATAACTGACCCTGGCGGGCCAGAGGGTCATCAGAGCCCTCCCAGTCGCCACCGTCATCCGATTCCTGATAAACAGAGGGAATGATCGGAGCCGGACGGAAGATGAAATGGTCACCCATCGGCATCGGATGCAGCACCGGGCGGTGCCGCAACGTTGCCGGGCCCAGACCGGGACTGAACCGGGGAACGGCATCGTCCGGAGATGGCGCCGGGGGTGGCACCGGAGTCGACGCCGGCAGAGGAGGGGTTGTGAGGTTGACCGGCACCGACTGAGATCCAGGCCTGGATCCCGCAGGGACCTGCGGTGTCGGGACCGAAGTCGACGACGGCGCTGGAGCCGCCGGCTCACTAGGCCTCCCAGTCAAGCCCGCGGGGCCCGAAGGCGTGCCGGCAGGCATCGACAGCAGAGCCAGGCCCCTCATGGCCGAGAGGAAGGCACTGATCTCCGCTGGAGTCGCGTTAGTCCCAGGGACTGGCGGGTATGGGGACGGACGCGGCTCCTGCGGCTCTGACGGAGCCGCGGGGGTGGTACCACCCGGACACTCAACCAAATCGCGCGACCGGCGAGGGGAGCCCGAAAAGCGATGTCGTCTCTTCGACTTCTTACTATGCTTCGACTTACCCGAAGACTTGGAACCCGACGAGCGGTGAGGATGGCTGCGGCTCCGCGACCGGTCCCTCGACCTCCTCCTCGACCGGGACCGTGAACGGCACGGAGCAGAGTGCCAGAGCTCAAGAAGCTTGCGGGACCGCTCCCGCTTAGCCTTCGAGGTCAAGGCCCAGCAGTCGAGGCACGACTCCGCATCGTGGTCGGCCCCAAGGCAGTAAAGGCACCGGCGGTGGTGGTCCGTTACCGACATCAGTCGGTGACAGGAGTCACAGGCTTTGAAACCAGGCATCCTACCGGCACCAGATCGAGTCGACGAGATTAGACAAAAGAGTCCAAAAAGTTTAGTCAAAAAGTGACTAAAAGGGTAAGCTCTTCCCGGATCGGCGCTGTTTGGCGCGGAAAAAAGAAGAACGGACGTCAGCGCGCGAGGGCGGCATCTAAGTACTCCGAAGACGTCATTCCGGCGAACGACGAGGACGACGGACGCAGCGCCGCAGACGCCGCCTAGCGACGCGCAAAGGGTATTGCTGACGAAAAATCTTTCCGGATCCAGCCTGACACCTGGGGATATTCTAAGGTGAGGAATCTAACTAACGTGTTTCTTTCAGATTATTACCTTCATGAATTGTTTGCGGATACGAAAGGAACAAAGGAAGGACCTATCAGAAGTAAGCCTGTATCAGGGGATGGCTACGAGGTGGACTCTCACCGATGCATAGGCCAGACCTGAATTTGCCAGAGAGAGAGTAGAAAAGCAACTTGTTAGTGAGATGAGAGAAGAGGGTCAACGTCGTTCAAGAACAAAAAAGTTTGCATTTTAATCTGTATGGTTAATTGGTGGGCTCAGGTCTAACCCTGGACAAAACATCCCTACAGTCCTGGGGGATCTCTAAATCTTTGAACTCATTGAATTCAGGTGCCAAGCTTGCAACTGAAGAGAGGCTGGATATTGGTGCAGGATTTGTCCCTTGCTCACGGTTAGTTGAGTTATCACTGGAAGGTGATAAGGCTTGGACTCAGAGTAGGAGTAGCTCAGTGAACCAATGCTGGCGAGCCCAATGTGGAGCAATGAGGATCAGCCTGCACGCTTCTCTAGAACTTTGGAAATGAGAGGGCATGGGGGAAAAGCATTAGCAAAGATTCCTGACCATCTTATTGAAAATGCATTCCCCCATGACCCTCTCTGAGGTTCCTAACTGGCGAAGAATCGGCATTTTCGGTTCTCCTGAGATGCAAAGAGGTCTAAGTTGGGTGTATCCTATTTTCGGAAGATGGAGTCGAGAATTAGCTGATCGAGTTCCCACTCGTGAAATGTTTGACCCATTCTACTCAAGGTGTCTGCTAGGTTGTTTCTCACTCTTTGAAGATATTCCGGTTTGATGAAGATTCGGTGTAGCATAGCCCATTTCCATATCTTCTGGGCTTCTGAGGAGAAAATCTGAGAAATCATTCCTCCCCGCTTGTGGAGATAGTGCATGCAGGTGGTGTGGTCAGTACGAATGAGGATGAAGCATGCTCTTATTCTTGGGAGAAACGACTGATGAGCTAGGAAAATTGCCCTCCCTTTCAGGAAGTTGATGTGCATTTTGGAGAGAGAGAGAGAGAGGGAGAGAGAGACACCATTTGGCACTTACTTGGAGGCCTTGAAGGTGGGCTTCCCAGCCTTCCAATGAGGAATGCGTGGTCAGCACGAACTCTAGAAGTGGAGAGAGGAATATCAGACCCACAGAGAGATTGCTGCAGAATGCCACCAAGGAAGTGCTTTTTTTCATTATTAAAGTGATCTGAATATTGTCTTTGAATGATGCAGTCACTTGAAGTCATTGTCTGTCCAACTGCTCTTGGAAAGGTCTCATTCTGAGACATGTGTGGGGCACCATGAGGATGGCTGAGGACATCATGCAGAGAAATAATTTGAGGAGACGAACAGAAGCAAACTCTTTTTTGGCGAGACTGTGAACCAACGATATGGTATTTTGCCTTTATGTGGATAAGAATGCCTTGTTTTGGAGTGTATCCAAAGTCGCTCCGAGAAAATTTATCTGTTGAGAGGGTGTGAGAACGGACTTCTGGTAGTTGACTGAAAGCCCCAGAGCGAAACAGTAGTAGGCAGATGGATATGGCTTCCGAAGCCTGGTGAAGAGAAGGAGCATTCACTAGCCAATCATCGAGATACGGGACAATCTGCAGGCCTCGTAATCATAGATGTGCTGCCAAAGGAGCGAGACATTTGGTAAATACCCAAGGAGCTGAGCGGAGGCCAAAGGGGAGGACCTGGATAGTGCGTGCATGCCACAGTGAAAGGGACCTTCGGTGTTTGGGATGGATAGGAATATGTAAATATGCATGCTGCAAATTGAGGCTGGCCAGAAAATCCGAATGGTTCATTGCAAAACCTCCTGAAGAGTCACCATGCGGAAGGATTTTTTCTGTAGGTATTTGTTGAGTTTTCTGAGGTCCAGAATGGTACGCCATTCTCCCGACTTTTTCTTCATAAGAAAAAAGTGAGATTAGACACCCATTCCCCTTTGAGAGCATGGCAATCTTTCTACGGCTCCTTTTTGTAGCATGCTAATGCCCCCTTCCTGAATAACTAAAGATGGGAGGGTAGACATTTTTGTGGTGGATGAGGAGGTGGTACTGTGACAAACTCCAGGGTATGGCCATACTTTATTATACAATAAACAAAAGGTAGAGTGATTCCAACTGGAAGGCATTACCTGAGGAGTGTTTTTTAAAAAGAACCCTCACTCACCAACCCTATGATGAAGCATGTCACCAACCTAGTTGGTGACATGCTTCATGATAGGGTTCCAACCCGAGGGGACGAGTGCCTCTCGGGTGTGCTACAAAGCCTGATTACAGCAGAGCATGTTTTTTTTTGACTGTGCAGGGAGTGAAAAATAACACAGTGAGGTTAAAATTACCTTTGGGTTCGATGTTGTTGAGGGATTTGTAGACGTGGGTAAGGAATTTGAAGGTGACCCTCTTCTCGACGGGGAGCCAGTGGAGGCCTTGTAGGTATTGGGTCATGTGCTTGTGACGTGGTGTCCCGTGGACGAGTCTGGCTGCAGCGTTCTGGATGGTTTGGAGCTTGTATAAGAATCTCATTGAGATTTAGAGGGAAGGTACTGAGTCGGTAGGGAAAGACTCGTAAACACTAAAATATGTGGGAGAAACAGCAAAACAAGACTTACATTGTTTTTGAAAGACCGTTACCCTATGGATCCAAGCGGGGGACAGTGGACTATTGTTACACACTGTAATGGAGGGTAAAAGAGTATTTTAGATAAATGCTGGAGGAGCAGCAAGTATAGAAAATACCTCGATAGCTGGAGCTTCCTGTTTGGTACTCACTTCGCCAAATCCAAGTGCCCACTCGACACCTGGTTCGAACCCGATCAGGGACCTCGTGGATGCGGGGAGCCCCTGACTGGCATCTTTATGCTGCCATAGCTGTGTTCACAGGCGTGGCACGTCATCACGCATAATGTGACCGCGTCCGCATCATCACGTACGCCATTCCTTGCATGACAAAAAGACTAAACCGTTAACCCGGTTACTGGATAGTCAACTGTAAATCTTTATTGAGCACTTCTCGGCAGACAGAAGCAAATTAATAGAGTCACCGTGGTTTTGCGTGCCAAAATCTTACTTGCGTTTATCTTGCGTAATGTCAACAAGACTAAATGTCAGAAAGGGGAGTGGAAACACTAATAAGTGTAGGCGCAATGTCTATGGTAAGAAATGAATGGAATGTGCACCCAATTTCTCTGTGAGTGAGAGTAGATAATTAGTGGACCTATGGGGATTTGGTACGGGGCGTATTCCTGATTATTAGGGTTGTCGCATGTCCTGACAATCTCTCATTGCCCAAAAGATGTAAAAATATCTATAATGCCCGCCTTTTGAGGTAAAGAATTGTAAAAATATAGTTTATAATAACAATCACAGTGAAACAAAGTATGACTGGCGCTCAGTTCAGGATTATATCATTAGTGCCATGCTTCATACTGATAGGGTCTAGAGTAAACCATTAATGCCGGAGCTAATACTAATGATGTAGTGTCCAGTGGGATGACTGGTAGTCCCCTTATTTACGCATAACAGAATTCCATGGGATATTGTCATTAAGCCCATGTTTGTGCGTGGAAAGCCTGTCAATTCATTGGTGTTCTTTCTCGAACAAGAGTTTGGAGGTATTGGAGCTGGATTTGATCTGCTCAATTATGGTCCATTTGAGATCATTGGTTGTATGATTGTTCTGCAGGAAGTGTTCAGTCATGCGACTTGTGTTCTTTTTACAGCGGATGTTGCTTCTATGCTCGCAAATACGCTGCTTCACTTTCCTGCTGGTCATACCCAGATACTTGAGGCCACAGGGGCATGTGATCAAGTACACCACATTTGTGGAATTACAATTAGTGCGTGACCTCTGCGTCCAGGTTTTGTTGAGCTCGAGGTCCAAGTGTTTAGTAGGACATGTCAAGTGACAGACACTGCAATTTCCGCAAGGCATACTTTATTATATACTGGACCCATGTGTCTGTGGTTAACTTTTGCCAATGACAAATAACTTGAGATGTGTGCTCCTCTGAATGGTCTGATAAGGGAAAATGCAGCGGGTGCCAAGACATCCTCACTGTTTTTAACAGCTTCTCTAGACTGTACTGGTTGTTTATGTCTAGGTTGCCTGTAGTATGCAGCCTGCAGTGGTACACAATAGGTCTGTTGCTGCTGGAAGGAAGGTTGAAATGACTGATAGGTCTGAGGTTGGTATCTCTGGTAGCAACCATGAAATGAATAGGCTCCTCTACCACGAGCTCCACGAAAGAGTGTCTTCCTGTATTGGAGCGTGTCCAAAGCTTTCGCAGTCTTGGTGCCCGCCAACCCTGACATCTATGGACGGCTGCTCCAGCAAGCTGACGAAAGGCCAGGGAAGCCACATCCATGGACCCATCCATGATGTCCGAGATACATCTTTCTCCCTCTAAAGGAATCTTTCTCGCCTCTATTCTCATGTCTTCTGGAAGAAGATCAATGTATGGGGCGATATAGGATCACATTTGGCGGCCATCTGCCTATTGCTAGCACATTGGCCGCACGCACAGTAGTACCGGAGGTGGTGGAAAACCTCTTGCCAATGTTATCAAGGCACCTACTGTCTTTATCTGATGGAGTAGTGATAGGCGCTGAAGGATTCCTTGAGCTCCGTTGTGCAGCTTGAGTAATTACCGAGTCTGGTTTTAGTGTCCTACCAGGCAAGCTGGTACATCAGGAGCCTTGTACTTCTTATCAATTCTAGCCAAACCCGCGATCTCTATAGCAGGTGTTCTCATGACTTTCACACCTTCCTCCCAAATATGGTCTATTCTAGGGATTGCTCTCAGTCTTCCTAGATTGGTCTTTAAAGTCATAAAGAAGGCAGTCAGACTGCTTGACTGTCGTTAGTAACAAACCAAGAGACTGCTCTTTCAATGCATGAAAACCGCCAATGTCTTCCGGCGGAGAATGAGGAGATGGGGAAGCAATTGTGGAGATTATTCTTCCCATTCATTGCCAGCTTGTCTAGCACCTCAAATTTCTCCTTCCTCTACATCTTCATCATCAGAGGTGTCATGTTGCTGTGGAGGCAGAACACTATCTGTTCCTGGTGAAATTCTAGGGGAGGGTTAAGACATGCGTAGTGGAGATGCCTGAGGAGGTGGAGGTGCACTGGTCAATGAAGGAAAAAGAGTAACATAATCCTGCAACATATTTTGCAAATCCTGAACTAATTGAGCTCAAGAGCAGGTTCCATGAATTGCAGTTTAACATAAATCCTGTTGATAATTGCCCTCATATTCATCTTTATCATCGTCTTGATATTGGACATGAAGCTGAGAAGGACTGTGAGCAGGGTCAAACATGTCATCCTCATCTGCCTCTTCCAAAAACGTTGAAGGAGGTAAAGGTGAAATCTCTCAAGGATTTTAAAGAAAATGCCTAGTTGACGTTTTGTTGACGAGAACGTCGTTGACGGATAAAGAGGAGTAAGCTGCAGTGTCAACTGTCTTTTAAGGCTAGGTGTAGAATGCATCGTAGTCAGCTTCATCGGCAGCAGAGGTGTCTGTCGTCTACGAGGGCATTATGGGAATTGCTGATGATATTGCCTGGATTCACACTGTCGTCGTTGCGGTCGTGGTCGTGGACGGAACAAGCGTCATCAACGAGATGTAGACGACTAGGAAGTGGTTGTCGACAGTGAAGAATCTTCGACAAGGAAGTCATCGTCAGTGGGGGTATCTTCGCCGATGGTACAGGCATCGACATAGGAGCAGCTGTCGACAGCGCAGTGGAAACCTTTGTTGACGGTGCTGTTTTTCGACAACAAGGTAGTCGACGACGATGGAGGCGAACCATGACCCGGTGGTGATTTCTGTGTCGACGGAGATTCAGAGGACAGTGCTTTCGACGTCACAAGCTTTGAAGGGACTGTAATCTGTATAGAAGAGGGCTCTGATGAGGTTTTCTCATGTTTTGATGCCAGGTGGGCTTTCTCCTCAGCAGGAAATTAATGCTTTCCCTTTTTGTGAGGAACATGCTGCTTCATGACATGATATTTATATATATTTTCCCAGAGAGTTATGTGAGGCAGAGCTCTCCTCATCCTTAGGGATGGCATCAGATCTTTCTTTGAAGAATCCAACATTTTCTGGAAGAAATGAGACTTACTGTCACACGATGTGCGGTAGAAAATCTGAAGAGCTTAGCATCATTTAGGAGTGTTCTACAGGGAGCTGTTGCTTTATCAGTTGTTGTTCAAGTTTGGTTCTTTTTTTTTTTTTTTTACAAAAAAAAGTAGATGGTCTATTGCAGTGACTGTTCATTGTATTGTAGCCTATGATTGTATTATCTACTGCTTTTATAGTAAAACCGTGGGACTCCCACTACGACAACGGGAATGATTCAAACATAAGAATCTATGAAAGATCCAATACTGGAGAATCTGCATCTAGAAGAATATCAGACTTTGCACTTTGTGTTCCATTGACTTTTCCGACAAGTCGGACTCGTAAGATATGAACACTTGAAGCCCTGGATGTCTATTTCATTCTATAAAGGATGCATCTTTTGTCCGCAGGGAAGAATCAAATGAATATACAAAATGCATCATTCCTAAGAGGGATTTGAAGATGTATATCAATTTCAATCTGTGCATCCATGATGCCAGGATTGTAATTTTAAAATTGTTTCCTGTGATGGAAAAGCAGTCTCATCAACTGTACATAGAAACGCTCCTTGAAGCTAGAAGAGCTAGAAGAGTTTGGTAGGATTTAAATGAGGCTTTGTCAGGTTGGACTTCAGACCAATAGCTTGGCATAGATTAAACATGCATTTGCTGATGACCCTGCAACCTGTGAGTAAGGAAAGATTTGGTGTCCTTTCTCCCCCTAAGAAACACTGCTCTGGGGGCTGTACACTTTGAAAAATCCTTGTTGCTGATTTGAGGCCCTATAGAAGCATCTTGAACTCTTAGCGGCACCCAGCTACTTTGAACCACAGGTATTTGCAGTGTTTGGTGAGTATTGGGATATGAAAATATGTGTTATGTAAATTTAGCAAAGTCACATGCAACACATGCTATGAATACTTTGATTGACAGCGGCGCCTGAAGAAGGCTGAAGGCAGCCGAAATGCATCACGCCATATACTGGTTTTAAATAAACGCTTCTGAAGAAATCCCCTGTGTGGCCTCCACCTTTCATGATTGGAGGCGTATGGTGTATATTTTCGTGCTGGCCAGAGGCGTGTTTAGAGGCCCCATATTACAAGTTGGCTGAGGAGTTACTGGCTTCTGCGGTGTCAGTGTGCGTTTTTCTCCAAGGGATTGGATTTACCTCAGCCCGCCTCCAGGAGTAAGCTAAACAAGGGCTTCTGTGACTCACAGCTCGTGACTTCACGAGAAGGTCACATTGTTTTCCTGTTTGTGGCCCGGTGGAAACTTATTTTTAAAGGCTGGGATGTTATGCGGACTCGTTGAAGCGTCTATTTTGTCATCAAGGACAACTTCAATATCGGACACTCTGCGCCTAAATCCTGCACAGCAAACATCCATTTGGACTGATATTTACGAGTCCATCCCCTCGCAGTATTGGTTCCAGCAAGGTGCTACCTGGGAGATGCAGTATCTACAGCACTCACGTTATTGCTGGTCATGTGAAGGGGAGGGTCAGAAGCTCCCGCCAATGGGAGAGTGCAGGATTATTTAAGAACGCAGGTGTGGCAATACTTTGATTGACAGCGGCGTCCGAAATACATCACGCCATATGCTTGTTTTAAATAAACGCTTCGGAAGAAATCCCCTCTGTGGCCTCTACCTTTCATGATTGGAGGGGTATGAGATTATATATATCTCTCTCTCTCTCTCTCTCCCCCCCATTTTCTGGGTACGGTTCATCGGTGATTTGTTTATGGGATGGGACAATTGAGAGTGCAAAGAATTTCATTGATTTCATCAATGATAATGATTTAAATCTAAAATTCACGGAAACCATCAGCAAATCATCAGTACCCTTCTTAGATCTGGAAGTATACGTTGTGAATGGGAGCATTCACACGAAGACCTACAGGATAATTACTGCGGGAAATTCGATTTTACACGCTGGGAGTGATCACCCCCAGTGTCTAAAAAAGAGTATTCCATATGGAGAACATATCAGAATGAAGAGGAATTGCAGTGAAGGCAGTGAATTAACCAAAGTACAAACTGAGCTCAATTCCAGATTTTTACAAAGAGGTTTTGAGGCAAGCACCCTTAATCAGGCAATGAAAAAAGTTGAGGATGTGCAAAGACAAGAGCTCCTTAAGATACCTAATGAGCAAACTGTTAAAATGAAACAAGATAAGGGAAGTGCATTAAGACTAATAACTGGTTTTTCAGCATATCAGGCAGATGTTAGACACAGTCTAACTAGGCATTGGCACTTACTTAAAGGAGATCCTATTCTGAGTGACCTTATTCACATTAGACCGCTGTTAACATTTAGAAAGACCAAATCCATGACAGATGAATTGGTGGTAACAAGCCCAGAATTAAAATCTAAACAGATGTGGCTTAAACCTAGCCCAGGCTTTCACCGCTGTCTAAAATGTAAAGCTTGTAATTTGGGAAAAATGAAACGCAGGTCACATCAACATTGATAAAAAATCCATGGAGGATTAGATGCTCGCTAAATTGTAGAAGTGAGTTTGTAGTCTATATACTAAAATGCTCTTGTCCCAAACTGTATGTCGGCAGCACGATACATATGGTTCATATTCGAATCTTGCAACATTTGAGGGCAATAAACAACAAAGACCCCAACTATGCAGTTGCTGGACATATTCATGAGATCCATAATGGGGATATAAATGAAATATGTTACTTTGCTATAGATCAAGTTCCCAAATCCCGGAGGGGAGGAAACAGGGAGCGCAAATTGAGACAACTGGAATCAAAGTATATTGTCTTATTCAACACGAAGGCGCCATTTGGTCTAAACTCTGAGGAAGATTTATATGTTCATTTACAAAATTAACAAAATTAGACAGATCCTTTGAGTGTTTGTTTTTTAACATAACTGTGTAAGCATTTTAACAAGGTCACTGTGTTTTTAAGTTGATGATTGTTTTATCAAAAAAAAAAAATTCACAGGTGTTTGTAAATCTCGTCAGTCCAGTCGAAATTTTGTTTAGGAGATTAAGGGAATTTACAACAATTTGTATTTACTTCGTGTTTTAGGCATTAAGAAATCTTGCTATAATGGACGGTTCGTAGACCAATATCTGAGGGATTTTTACTTACAGAAGCACTTGCACTTTATGTATATAGTAAATCATTTAGATAATGCCATCACGGTGGCTTTTATGATGTAATATGACATTTCAACCCAATAAGGATATGAGTATTAACAGTTGCCTATCCTTAGAAATATGACATTGCTCAAAATTGTACAGTATTTGACTAGCTTGTTGTTTGTTACTCTAAATTCCTGATTGGTTTACCTTTTAGATATTTCTCATAAAAAGAAACACTATGAGAAAGAAAGGTGAGAAAGGAGAAAATAAACGGATAAAAGAATGAGATGAAGCAATAAACAGACAGAGAACAACAGAGAGAAAGTCAGAACCATGAGCAAGGATGTAGAAATCACCATTATGATAAGACAAACGAAGAAAACAAACTGTTACCTGCCACAATGTATATGATTCATAGACTCCACTTGGAGTACGAATATAATGACTGGCTGACATTGATTGTTATCAGATGACACTGTGTACTTGATTTTATCACTGGCAAGGAGAAATTATGCATTTGTCATATGCAAACTGAAAGAACGTTGATAGATTTAAAAAAAAAAAAATTGGGGGTGATATTTGTAGGGCATTTGCCCAGGAATTTAGAGTAGGAATATTTTCAAAAGATTGAAGAAAGGAAATATGATGCGAAACATGAAATGGTTCTGCACTTTTTTTGCACTTGCACTTTACTGATATATTGGGAGACGAGCACTGGTCCACTTTATTGTTGGTAAAATTTTGCACTGAAGGAGTTTTGACGGATATTTTTAATAAGGAATCTTCCGATATAGTTTCTTTTAAAATTGTCCTTTTGTTTCACGTGCATCTATATATTTTCATTCTCTTACCTACAGCCACGAGGATGATTGCATGACAAATATGAAGCAATATTGGTTATTAGGTATTGCCTGTTTTGGATAAAGTTTTGTTTTAGATAAAAAAATGAAAAATAATTCAAGAAATGAATTAGAGAAAGTCCTACATGACAATGAGAAGTCTTCTTTCTATGTCCATTAGCAAGTGATTGGTGTGAAAAACCATGTGACCTTTATTTGCAATTTACGTTATTTGTATTTTAACCCACACACCGAACCTGTTTCTTGTTGCATGATTAAGGCAAGTGATGCCGAAACGCGTAGCAATGGAGTGAGAGCATTAAACTTGTGAATTCAGTGAAGTTGTTGGTGTCGGTGTCCTTTCTTTTGGCAAAGATCGGAGTTGGTGGTTGATATATATATATATATATATATTAGTCTTTTATTGTGCACCATAGATGAGACATCAGCAGTGCCAACGTCAAAAACGGTTTCCAAGCTGAAGCAATGACAACAGGCTGTTGGTGAAGTTGCGCTCGTGCTGGAGGTGGCTATCGCCTGAGGTTCTGGTGAAGTTGTAAAGTTTTTCTTTGATCTGTATATTGTCACCGTGGTGGTGAATTTGAAATTTCTAATGATGTTAAGGGAGTACTGAAGCAGAGCTATTTTCCCTTGCTGCTATTGTAATTGTACGGTGGGACTCTCAGCTTAACAATGGGGAATGAGTCAAGTAAGAGAATCTCTGAAAGATCCAATGCCTGAGAGTACTGTAAACATTTGTCTGGTAGCAATATCTTGAATATTAAACTCCACCTAAATACAATCACAATTTCTTCTCAATATGGTCTAATCTATCATGTCAGCCACAAAGTAGAATTATCTGCTCTCGCAATCAGAAATGTCTTCATTATGGTGTTTTATCCTCCTGGCCCTCGGAGATTACAAGAAAGTTCATCTCTGTTGAGTGCTGTTCCATGACAAGATCTCACGCATTAGGGAATTTTTCTTTTATCACGTAAAATGCGTTGAGGTTTCCCGCAGGATTGGGCACGCCTTAAAGTGATCCTGACAACCTTTCACTACGCAATTATCGTCCCTTATGCATACCATAGAAAAAAATACAACATAGGGCTGAGAATCCTTCGAGTGATCCAAAATCATGGTGGACCTCATACTCACTTTATTTTTTTAAATATAACTATATACCTCCAAAAACAACATCCTCTTAACTTAAGGTCCTTATGAAGTTTCTGGCTCCAAAAACCCTTTAAAGCTGACGGCAGAGATTCACAAATTTCTTTTGGTGCAATAATGTTTAAAATATATATTCGCTGCTTTCTTTGCCCTTGGTGACTGAAGTGCATAAAAGAGGTCTCCACACTACTTCACTTGGATTGTTTGGAAGCCAAAAGTACCAAATACTTCCAAATCCAAAAAGATAAACAATGGGTTTTTGAACATCAAAGGCGTTTGAAGGAAAGCACTGATGAAGTAAGTATTGGGTCATATGTGTTCCCACAAGCTCTTATTCACGGTGCACCGTGTGCCTTCACTTTTAATGGATGACTGGGGGTTTATAACATACTGGCTCTAAATACCCTATCCTACTCCCATTCTTTCAAATCATACAACTCTGGTCGCATGTAAAACTAAAAATAACTCATTTGGCCATCAAAAAACTTTGTATTGGAAACACAGAGTAGGCAGATTCAGTCTTGTTCTGTCAGAGCAGCAACCTTTGAAGCACTTCATACTTCACCCCCTGCCCCCAACTAAAATAGCATTAGAGAGGCTTGGGGAATAATTCCAGTCTCAAAATCTGTTCTCCTTTGGCCTAGGAGACTGTGGTGAAATCTGGGTTGCCAAAAAGGTTGTACACCTCTCCACCAAAAGGCTTGACAACAGAGCCTGGTTTGGGGTCTCCTTCAGTAAAAACACAGACCTATAGAAAGTTTGTAAATAAATCCCACTAATCGGCACTCTTAGAGCTACAAACACATCTATATGACATACTCCAGAAAATACTTATACGATAATGCTGCGTGTGTGTAAGTAAAAGATATTCCCTTCAACACCAGCTCTCCAGCATAGGTACTTTTATTACTCCATGGGTACTTTCATTACAGGGCGCTCCTTCTCCCTCCTCGCGCCCAAGGCATGGAACTCCCTCCATCTCCACCTCCGACAAACCGCATCGCTACCCAAATTCTTAAAGGACCTCAAGACCTGGCTCTTCGATGGAACTCTTTGACCCTTCTGGTTCAGAGGAACTACCCCTACCCACTCTCCCTCCCTCAGCGCCTTGAGACCTGTTCCGGGTGAGTAGACTGCGCTATACAAACCTATGATTGATGGATTACATTAAAACATTTTCCTTTGCCAGATCATCCAATTCTTAAGAAAACTCCACTGCCACTTTGAAGCAGCCGAGAATAACCAAAGTCCTGGCATGAATCACAGCAGCAGTGAATTCCACAGTTTGCTGTGATGTTCTAGTGAAGTAAGAAAGAGACCCAAAACCAGGTTTACGTTCCGATGGTCCTATGAGGGAGGGTAGTGGTTTGTTGGCTATTAATAAAGGTACCCATGATGGATAATGGATTATTTTCTATCATGATTTTCATTAATAGTAATAAACATTGAAATATTCAGTCCTCCCTTCTCCACAGGTGAGATGCTTGAGGAATGGAAGAAAGAGAAAACCCATCAGGATAACTCGATATTTATACCTTCCAGTAATGTAAAGTAGAAACAGAGGTAGACTCTCAAACCACTACACATTCAGGAGGGACATCTTGTGCTGAAGCAAAAATACTGATAAATATACGTAGGTGCATGTTAATTAATGGATAACACTTTCTTTTTTGTTCAAAGGACAGAGAACTATACACATTAACATCCTAATAGTTATACCCCGAGAACACGCTTAATTTACAGATGAAGCAAGAGCAAAAGGGAGCTTAGACCATTGTAATGAAATTTAAGAAGTGTTAACCGTAGATTCAAAAAGGTATACACAAAGCTTAATGACCAAGCTATCATATAATATTCACTAATAAACAAAAATACATACCTTGTTTGGTAAGCTATAGATAATCTCTTCCCAGACTAATTTGATTTTTCCTTTAAAAAAAAAATTCAAAAGATATATTCTGACGATACCTATTCGGATCCCTCACATGGGTGTGATCATTTCAAGTCTGCAACTTGAAGAGGAGAATGAAGCTATATAATGTCACAATGTGCTTGAAAATGTTGATGTAGTAAAGCTAAGTTGGGATTAAATCAGCTATTGGGTTTTATGCTCTTTCAGAGGTCAGGTCACTCGCTTCTCATGGGGTAGTGGGATAACAACTTATTACTTTAATATGAGCATCATACAGGCATAATAAATTGCAGATCCAACCAGTTCAATGTTTTTGAGGGAAAGCGGGATAGGACAGGGGTAAATCAAGGGTCAGCATCCACTATAATGTCCATCTAGGGAACCAAAATGTAAGTGCCTGTATCTTGAAAACAACCAGTCACTGTAAACAATTTTAACTGACTTGCACCCATGGAGCAATAAGGCTTAACCAGGTCCCTCTAATGATTATGAGCTTTCAAACAAACACTATGGATTCTGCAAATAAATTTGCTCCATTTCAAAACATTTACTCTGATCCCTTGGGAGGACTAGAATAGGACAAGGGACAGGATTGCTAGTCAGTGTGCAACCACACCCGAAAAATAGATACTCAACTGAACTCACCATTCCTATCCTGCCTAAAATTGTGTCTTGAGGCGACAGTTACGTTGCTCAATAGTACATCAGCAATTGAAGCATAAAGTCAATCTCCAGACTTCTGTCACACAACAAATTCGTATGTAACAGAAAATAGTGGATGGGCAAAGACACCAGATGCCACTAAAAAACTAAAGCACATCCAACTTGGAATTAATTGAAGGAGTTAAAAAAGAAAATGTTTACCTGCAAAGAGTTAACTGCACCGGTGTGTCCTTGGAGTACAGCAACTGGGGCACAGGTTCTCAAGCACCAAACCCTGATAATTTTGTCACAACTTCCAGCAGCAATGAGTGTATTTTCATAGTTGACAGCCATATCAGAAATCTCAGCTGAATGCCCTCTGAGTGTAGCAAGTAAACGCCCATCATAAGTGGACCATATTTTCACCAAACAATCATCTGAACCCTATGAAGAGGGACAAATACAGCCTTTAGAACTCATACCAGACAAATTTTGCAATGAAAAAAAATATCAACTGCAACAGAGATGATTATTAACTGATTATGCTTCCTCTCATAGCCGTTAATGATCTCATCAAATATCTCTAGACTCGCAACTGTACACGATTTCTAAATATGGAACTGAATACAGATACAGGAGTCCAGTTCACTGTTTTGATAGAGGAAGCAGTGTTCCAAATTGTCATTAAGGGTCTTGCTTTTCAGTTCTGCACACAAAGCCTTTGGAAATTTGCCAATAACTAGTACAAAGTAGGGCGGTGTGTTGCAATATTAAATGGGATTCCCTCTACAAGCAGTATGATAGTAGTAGTGAGATTGTCTCGCGGCTAATATTTGAACCATTGTGTCTGGTTAAATAACTTATTTAGAATAATTACTCAAACAGTAAAATGTATGCTGAACAAGAAACCGTAGCACTTTTTATTAGCATTGTTGAGGGGGGGTGCATCATGACCTACTAGGTGTGAAGAATCCTCATATGTCACCACACACAACAATGGTAAACAGCATAAGTCTCAGATTGACTCTCTGTGTTAGTGACAGTGTGTAGAGTGACAGTCTGGCTAAGGTCTGAGTCATAACCCAACTAGGGCTAGCCAGACTAAAGCTTGTGCAAATACAAGAGGATGAGAGAATCTTAGGGCATGAATCCAGTCTCAAAATGTGTTCTCCTTTGGCCTATGAGACTGTAGTGAAATCTAGGTTGTTAAAAATCCTTTATATGTGCAACTTAACGAATAAAATTTGTTAAAAAATAAAAATAAAAAAAATCCTTTGCGGTTTCGGCTTAGGTTGGCCCAGTCCCATTTACAGTGATCTAATTTGCCCTTGTTAATAAAAGTGCCTTTAGGAGTTGTACCCCTATCACTTCCTTCTAGGTAGACTCTTAATGGCGTGCAGAGGAGTGTTTCCATACGGTGGGTAGACTCTCCTAGTGGGCTCTGCCTAGCCACATGCTATGCACTCTATAACAGCTTGAACTTTAGAACATTGACCATTTCTAAAACAGCAGTTTTCTAAACATCTTTTCATTGGCATTTCATCAGCTAATTCATACAATTCAATATTCAATCAATATACAAGTAGTGTGTTAGGATGATGGTATTGGATGTCTTCAATATCAATAAAGGTTTGTATGTATAGCATTTTTTGATATAACCGTTAATACAGGGTTACAGTGCTGTTGTACATGCTGTAGACACTTTACTCTCACATACATTCATATTGCAACAGTGATAAAGTGCCATTTTTATGATGATATAACTCAAATTCATTTAAAAGGATAACATAAAACAAAGTGAACAATTCCCCGATGGCACAAATTGAGATGAGACAGGTGTTCACAATTAAAGTATGGGTCTGGGGTCTACTATTTAACATTGGGCATTAGGCCTGGCATCCTTGGCATGATTTCCAGTCTTTGCCTCTACCTCCTCTGTTTTTTAGAGTGTGCTGGACTTCATGTTTAGCTGGTTTAGGTGCTCTGGGCACTTAATTACTGCTGATCAGTGCTAAAGTGGAAGTGCTCCCGGTGCAAATTTAATTATGTTTGGTTATCCACGATTGGGAATATCTGATTTACTGGTAAGTCCCTAGTAAAGTGCACTAGGAGTGTCCAAGGTCCGTAAATCAAATGCTACTAGTGGGTTTGCAGCACTGATCGTGCAAACCACACGAGTAGCCCTGTAATCATATCCCAGACCTATCACTGCAGTGTATGTGAAAAGTAGGGCATGTACTGGTGTCTGGTGTGTTTTGCATGCCCCAATAGTGATATAATGCCAATTTTGTTTTTCACTTATCTAAGGACTAGCTCTCACCTTGGCCTTTGGTGATTGTACCTCGCAGACAGGACCTTGTTCGCCTGCTGCAGCACTTCGCGGGATACTCGGAAACCCGGCAGAAGAGAGAGAGTTGATCGGACTCGCCACCACGAGTTGACAGCTATACTAAAGTTTGGAACCTTGATCGGTGTGGAATATAGAAGTACTCCTACCTCACGCACAATTACGATTACATCGAGTCACAGTGGGCCACTGCCTCCGTGTGAGCTTCCTCTCACAGGGCACCCGGCTGGGTACCTGTGAGTATATTTTATCTTTTCACCTCGAACACGGTGTCACCGTATATACACCAGTCCTGGACGTTAAGGTGTCCCTATATTAGACAGTCCTGACGAGACCCTCTAAGTTGGAACAGGGTCGAAACGCCGTTGACGCGATGGGCAAATCACTAATCAACACCTACATTAATTAAGTGTTGCCAATTTAAATTAATAATTATATGTGATTGCCTTTGTAAAGTGAAATCAAAACCTTGTTTGTATGTTGTATGGTATGTTAATTGTCTGTTTAGGTTTTTTTCATTGGGACACTAATTTGTAATTTGTTTGTTTAATGTCAAAATTGTATTGTATATCTATGTGCACCCTTTGTGTCAATATTCTAGTAATATAAACGAAGATCATTCTTCACAAAATAAGAACCAGCGTGTACGGCTTTGCCTTTTCTTCTGACATCTTTCATAATCCCCGTTTCTTTTTTGATTATTATTTTAAGATTACATACTATATTGATAAGTATTAATCCGCATGAGCTATTGTCTCCTTACAGCACACAATACCCAGGCTCCTTGTGGGTAGGGTTTCCTTGTTTCCCAATCATGCACTCTATAACAGCTTGAACTTTAGAACATTGACCATTTCTAAAACAGCAGTTTTCTAAACATCTTTTCATTGGCATTTCATCAGCTAATTCATACAATTCAATATTCAATCAATATACAAGTAGTGTGTTAGGATGATGGTATTGGATGTCTTCAATATCAATAAAGGTTTGTATGTATAGCATTTTTTGATATAACCGTTAATACAGGGTTACAGTGCTGTTGTACATGCTGTAGACACTTTACTCTCACATACATTCATATTGCAACAGTGATAAAGTGCCATTTTTATGATGATATTACTCAAATTCATTTAAAAGGATAACATAAAACAAAGTGAACAATTCCCCGATGGCACAAATTGAGATGAGACAGGTGTTCACAATTAAAGTATGGGTCTGGGGTCTACTATTTAACATTGGGCATTAGGCCTGGCATCCTTGGCATGATTTCCAGTCTTTGCCTCTACCTCCTCTGTTTTTTAGAGTGTGCTGGACTTCATGTTTAGCTGGTTTAGGTGCTCTGGGCACTTAATTACTGCTGATCAGTGCTAAAGTGGAAGTGCTCCCGGTGCAAATTTAATTATGTTTGGTTATCCACGATTGGGAATATCTGATTTACTGGTAAGTCCCTAGTAAAGTGCACTAGGAGTGTCCAAGGTCCGTAAATCAAATGCTACTAGTGGGTTTGCAGCACTGATCGTGCAAACCACACGAGTAGCCCTGTAATCATATCCCAGACCTATCACTGCAGTGTATGTGAAAAGTAGGGCATGTACTGGTGTCTGGTGTGTTTTGCATGCCCCAATAGTGATATAATGCCAATTTTGTTTTTCACTTATCTAAGGACTAGCTCTCACCTTGGCTATCATTGGAACTGTCTTGTAACATATTACAAGTGTAGCTCTCAATTGGGAACAGCTAGAGATTTGGACTTCCATGCCATGTTTAGAAAGTGGGCATTTGCTTGCTTTACCATTCTGTGCCTCTGACTGCCTGTGGAATCCACATCTGGTTTAGACGGACAGAGGCCTGTTTGTGCATTCACTCTAGACAGTCACACAAAGGAAACTGAGGTGTGCCCTGCATATCCTGATGGCCCATCACCAGGTCTTCTTGAGCTAGAGTGTTGGGAGAAGCTGCGAACTGCACCTGAATAGGGCTGTGCATGGCCTTTCACAATGCTGTCACCGCCCCCCAAACCCGCCCCCCCTTAGACTTTGTGTCAGGAGCTAAGACTAGGCAGGAAAAGAACTTTGCACTACAAAGAAAACCCTTTGAAATATCCCTACTTCAAAGGTTTAAAGTAGTATAAGTAGTGGGGCTCTGACCCCAGAACTTTAGAACACTTCTGGACTGAGGACTCTGCCAAGTGCCAAGAAGAAGAACTGTCAGTAGGAGTACTGCCCATTTGCTATGTGTTGCTATGCTGGGATGGCCTGCAGGTGCTGCTTCTGTCTGTGGGTAGTGAAGGAACTGGAATTTTCTGTTTTGATACTGCTTTTAAAGTTTCTCCAAGGGCTTGAGTGTATGCTTGCTCCTGTTGGAAGTCTCAGAGCCATCAAAGACTTCATCTACAGCACCTGGACTCCATTGCTAGGAGTCCTGAACCTGATCAGTGGTGCCAATCTCAGGTTTGGGCCACTGGAGGTGTTTGCTGAGCTGTAACTGAGAGAAAAGCATTCCCACTGCCATCACCGCTGCTGGAGTAGTGGTCACCGCTCGCTGAGTGAGCGCCGCACCAACGTTGACAACACCACAGCCCTGATCTCACCGACTACGTCCCATCTCGCTGAACTCTAACCACTGCTTGCACAGTGGCCATTGCTTCATCACACCGACTTCGATAGCGCCGCAATGCTGGCCTCACTGTCACATAAGGTCCGAAGCCCCTGTCTGCACCGCAGCTGTGGTCACCGCTTCACCGTACCGCCCTTGACACCACAGCCAACCACAGCGTCATTGACTCGCCAGCGCATTGCTCAGACGCTATGCCACTGCCTGCAATGAAGCTACTGACGAACTGCCCGTGAGGACACCGCTGCCCTGGCACTGCTGACGTAAGCGCTCCTGACGTCGATCTCACAGAGTTTGATCTGCAACGCGTTTGACTCTGGGGACTCACCGACTTGAGCACCAACGCCTGCAATGCTAGCGACGACTGACAGCCGCACTTAACCACAAGGTACTAGATCCCTCTTCAAGTCCAAGGTCATAGCCAGCCCTCAACACCATCGAGGTCGGACTGCACTGTGGGATTTGTTGGTCACGAAACCATGAAAGCCCCGGTTGTCCCCATCAACTTCAAGGAACAGTATTTTTGGAATATCCTGCGAAAATTCATATCTTTGCTTGTGTATGTTGGATTTTTGTCATTTTGGTTTGGTTTTGATGCTATAAATATTGGCTTTTGTTTTCTAAACTGGTCTGGTGTCCATTTTGTTGTGTTTTCACTGGGTTACTGTGTGTATTTGGTAAAATACTTTACACATTGCCTCTGAGATAAGCCTGACTGCTCATGCCAAGCTACCAAGGGGGTGAGCAGGAGTTAGAAGGAAGGCTCCCTACTTGGACAGAGTGCAAGTCACTGCCAACTAGAGACCCCCATTTTGAACACTGGACTTTAAAGTGAGCAGGATTCAACTGGTTTTTCAGGAGAATTATATAAGCTAAGGTAGTTGGGAGGGGTTAGTATTGTCAACCTTGGGATCAGGGTTGGCGGTCATATGGCAGAAAATGTCAGAAACTTTCCATGCCCCGGCCACTGGTATTGACCCGGTTAAAGATAGTAGGTGTCTTGACCTATTCAAGGGGCTTGTATCATCTAACTGGTTATTTCACAACCGAAATAAAGAGAGACAAGAAATACAGCTACCCATACACGTCCTCACTAACTCCCAAACAGATCTATAACAAGTGGTGCCTGTGTTATTGTATGGAGGTTCTACTTTGTGATGGACTGCGGTGACATCTCAGATAGCTAAAGAAATTATTAGAAGAGATTTCAGCCACATTTTCATAGTGGCATGCTTCATCACTGGTGCCTTCTCTTCACCCGAATAGGATATTCCCACCCAGGTGGGCTCACACTTTGTAGGGCATTTATTATAATATTCGTATAACTAGATAGAAAGAGGGATCCTGGTAGCCCAAAAATACCTCAGGGTATACCCCCCCAAAATTTTATTCTGTGGGTAGAGGTTTCCTGAAATACAATGTTTCATACATCCG
Organism: Triturus cristatus; assembly: GCF_964204655.1. Lineage (NCBI taxonomy): Eukaryota > Metazoa > Chordata > Amphibia > Caudata > Salamandridae > Triturus > Triturus cristatus. Next base: position 169,722,723 of record NC_140591.1, on the reverse strand, counting down.
TCATCTTTCTGCCAACATGTTTCAGCCTTCCTATTTGCCCATTCAGGTCACAGGCTTTCTTCAGGGTTATAAGGGAAGGATGCTAATGTAGTTGGTGTGATATTGTTTGGGTACCTAGATGTCCTCTCTCTCTCTTGGGTATTAAGTGGTTCAGCAGCTGGAACAGCTGTGCAAGCTGTTCCAATTGGGGTTTAGGATTCTGACCAGAACCACTGGTTGATTTTGGACAATGGAAGGTGGTCTATCATTTGAGGAGGAGACTATGGCTAAGTCTAAATAATACAATTAGAAAGCACGAAAAACTGATTTACCTCAATAGGTGTCCTAGCGATCAAAATAAACTACAATACACTAAGAGGAGGTATAAAAGAAAACCATGCTGTTTTAAATGTTCAAACACATAGGTTTTGAGATCCTTCCTGAACTGCCCCAAATTAGCTTGAGCGTAGATGAAAAGGCATTCTACTCCATCCTTTAGGAAGGATTACAGACAACATCCAACCCAACTCTAGTTTTCTTGAATTTGGAGAAGGTCAGCTGAACCTGGTAAGAGGATCTCAATGTTCTGGCTGGAGTATATCTAAGGAATAGTTATTTTATATAATTGTCTTTCCTTTGGCAGTAAAGCGCTGCATGACAAATGTAAAGGCTCTTTAATAAGCATCTCTTTCCCATAGGGAGTCAATGAGATTTGCAGAGCTGATCCGAGACAGCAAAAGTATGCCCATGGCCTAATACTAGTGTTGCTGCAGAATTTGGAACAACTTGAAGCTTTTTGATGGCGCATTTAGGGATGCCCAACAGGGTGTTCCCATAGTCAAGTCATGTTTTAGAGGCTGCCGGAAGCAGCAGAAGAATTTTACCATCAACTCTCAACAGCAGCATGCAGGTGGTTACAATCTTGTTTATGTGTTGAAGAAAAGACAGATTAGAATCAAAAACAATTCCCAGATTTTTGGCCAAGTCTACTGGGATGGGAGGAGGGCCCAAGTTAACAGGCCACTATTTATCAGTCTACATTGACTGACTACTAAAGACAATCACTTCGGTTTTATCACTATTCCAGGTGAGCCAATTAACCTTCATCCAATTCGATATCAGGCCTTGAGAAATCTATGCATCCACTCACTATGCAGAGCCAGACTTTATCAGAGTGAGCGATTTTTAGGGGCTACTGGCCTGGTCTGGTGAGGAAGCTAAAGCTTGCAAACAGCTGTTCTTTTCATTTAAGAAAGTGATGAGCAATAAAGATGCATCAAAACCAAAACATGAGAGGGAAATCTCACTATTCAAAATGTTATTTAGTCAGCAACTGAAAGTTCATTTATTTAGCAGAGACTGATATTCAGGGGACAGCCCATACTCCATTCGTCCAAATGAAAAAGTATTCATGCTTAGGAAAGCCGCAACTTCTATATTTTTTCGTCTTGAAAACACTCCAATCGATATTCATTGAGCCAGCAATAAAGATGCCTTCAAATGTTAGCTTGTAAGATTTGCTGTGCGTTCAAAAACAGAGGTCAAATGCCAGCTTATGTCTTCTTACAAAATTCTGCTCATTTGATCCTGGAGATGGGTGTTTACTCTTCTTTCTCTAACTGCAAAGTAGGATGAAGTGAACTGTGTGACAATCGTGCTGGGCACAGAAAATTTAAATAGCTTGTAAATGATCTGGACAAATACTTCAAAATATATTTCAGTAGTTAATAGGATAAAATAAAAATAACAATACTTTACTTGGTCATGTGCAAATGATAAATATTTGCTGAAACCCAATTTCCACACATTGTTTGTACGCAATATAATTTTATCAGTAAAACTGCACGTCAGTGGCAAAGTTTGTGGCCATTTCAATGGAAAATATCTTGTTTGTAAATGACAGTGCACTGCCACACTATGCTTTAGTAATGTATTCATTAAAAGGGATATATTTTTAAATATGAACTGAGAAATAGTCTTGCCCTGCCCTGATGACAATGCTAACAGTGAACTAAGAGATGCATCAGGGGTAAGTAGTACCCTAATATGTGGGCTAGATCTGTATTATACATGGGGCAATGATTAGGTCTAATAAATGAAACAAAGGGTTTTTTTGTACAGCAGGCATGCTGAACTCTTTAAGGTGTTCTCATATGAGATGACAATGAAAAAGCTGACAGCGCCCTCCTCCCACACATGCCGCACGCCAGGCCAGGGGAGAGAGAGCTGGAGCCGGAGGGAGCCAGAGAGGAGGATGGTGGATTCAGGACTCTTGTGCAGTTTTTTAGCCCCCTATCCACAGTGTGTGTACCAGCACGAGTAGTGCCAGCGGGAGGTTATTAGACCCCCCACCCCCAGTAGCTGCTGCCATCACAGGCATTGATTAGGTTGCATTTCTGCTCTGCCTCATGCTCTTTCGTCACTGCACCCGGCTTGCTCGTGGAGGCGGGCAAATATGGGTGTACAGTAGGGCAGCGGGAGCGAGGTGGGGTAATCTATGGTCTTGGCGTCCTGGATTATGGTTATAGTGCCACATAGGGCACTCACCTTGCTTATGTCTTGGCACCTGACTCCACTTCTTTCCAAGATTGGTTGCCCTTACAATCAGTGGCAGTCCTAGGACATTGACCAAGATATTGATTTGGAGCTGGATGGTGCTGAGCGGAGCAGGGTTTTGCTTTATTTCTGGGACTCAGCTCAAATTACTACCAAATTTAAAAAAGCTTCCTAACCATCTGTATTCCAGTTTTGCAGCCCTAATATACCGTTGTCACTGCTGCTTCCTATAACTGAGCAGTTTATCATCTCTGCATGCAAACTTAATACCGTGCACTACATCTTCCAGCTTCTATAGTTCTTGTGTGGGTGGAGGTGGAGGCTGAAGACCAGGGGAGAAGGTGGCAATTGTAACCTGCATGCTGCTGCCTGCTAAAGTGGTAGAAATGGGGGTCTCTAGCTGGCAATGGTTTGCACCTTTGTCCAAGTAGTGACCCTTGCTTCCAGTCAAGCCCTTAGACAACCCCTGCCCACCCCCGTTTGTAGCTTGGTACGAGCATACAAGCTTATCTCAGAGGCAGTGTGTAAAGCATTTGTGCACTCATACAGTAATACAGTGACAACACTACAAATGGACCCCACACCAGTTTAGAAAAATAAGTCCTCTTTATCTAAACCAAACAATACCAAAACTACAAAAACTGAACATACAATAATCAAAATATGATTTTAGAAGGTAAAAACAGTTCTGTCCATAGAAAACTATAGATGCAACACTTTCAACAGAAAGTACCTTGGATGTGTCAAAATCATAAACAAAAACAGCCGCAGAGAATGTGATGTGCTAGTTCCTTACTCTAGGGTAGGTAATGCATCTGTTCCTTACTGCCATGCAGGGGAGGTGATGAGTCTGTTCCTTACTGAAAAGGTGGTGATGCGTCTGTTTCTTATTGTGCGGGGAGGTGATGCGTCAGTTTCTTTCTGCAGCCCCAGCGCTGATGTAGACTTGGCACCCGGTGCGATATGTGGGGATTCATTGATGCGTCGGTTCTAGATGCGGCGCCAACGGCACTGCTTTGATCTCTTCAGCCACGGTCATACGTTGCGGTGATCGGTGCACGAGACTCATCGTGCGGCGATTTCTCCAGCTGCGGGCAGGCGCTGCATCAGTTTCTTCCGCAGCATGATGGCGATGTGTGGAAATTCCTCCCGCACAGTAGAGATGCGTCGGAAACGGGTAAGGATGCGTTACGCTTCTCTAGTTGCTTCTTTTTTCCCAGCTCCCTGCACAGGAACAACCTCCAGAGACCCAACACAGGAACAGACACCTCTTGGCACACCAGAACTCCCAGCAAGGAAGTTCAGGGGAGCTTGTGGTGAAGTCTTTGTGTCCCTGAGACTTCAGAATAGGAAGCAAGCTACTTCAGGCCCTTGGAGATCTTCAAGCAGGATACACAGCTAAGTCTTCTCCTTGGTAGAAACGGCCACTGTAGCCCAACCCCAGACAGCACACAGCAAAGGGGCAGAGGTTCCTAGAGTCCAGAAGTATTCTAAAGTTCTGAGGTCTGGGCCCTAATATTTATATTCCATTTCTGTTTGAGCACAGAGCCTCCCTGCCACCAGAAAACAGTCAAAACCAGTTCTGTCCTTCCTCGTCTAGCTTCCCGGCAGGAGGTGGAGACAGCATTGTGTAAGGCAGTCCAGGCCTGATCAAGTGCAAGCAAATCTCCTCCCCCTAGTCTAAATGAAGTCCAGGTCTATTCAGCCCAGCCCTGACTAATCCAGGAGCGGCAGGACACACCTCAATCCCCCATCCCAGTGGCTGTCCCCAGCCCCTGTCACTCCAAAGCCAGACTGTCAAACCACAAACCAGCAGAGGCATACAGGATGGCTAAGCAAGAAATTATTTACTTTCTAAAAGTGGTACTTTCAAACCCACTATATAAAAATCTTTACTAAAAGATGTATTTTTATATTCGGAGTTCAGGCATACTGAACTCCATATTTCTGTCTTGTTCCAATGGGAGGTTATACTTAAAAGATAAATAAATTCCCATTCTATCCTATGGGACAGATAGCCTTTCAATAGTGAAAAACAAAATACACTATATTTCACTATCAGGACATGTCACACATATGTCCTACCTTTCACATACACTGCACCCTGCCCACAGGGGTACCTTGAGCCCCCCTTAGAGGTGTCTCATATGTAATAGAAGGGAAAGTTAGGGCCTGGCAAGTGGGTGCACTTACCAGGTCGACATGGCAGTAGATAATGCGCACACACTGCAGTAGCAGGTCTGAGAACCCTTTTGAAGGGCTGCTTCTGTGGGTGGCACAATCAGTGCTGCAGGCCCATTAGCAGCATTTGACTTACAGGCCCTGGGCAAACACAGTGCACTGTTCTAGGTACTTAGTAGTAAGTCAAACAAGCCAATCACGGAAACACCAATCCATTTTCACAATTTACAGAGGGAGCACTTGCACTTTGCCACTGCTGATCAGTGCCAAAGTGCCAAAAGACCAGCAAAAACGAAATCCATCACAGTGCAAAAATACAGGAGGCAGAGGCAAAGAGACCACGCCAAGGATGCCAGGTCTAACACCAGCCTCATACTTTTTGCTTTTGGCCATACTACTCCTTTTCGTGCTGTCCTTGGGTGCATAATCCTGTGATGGGTGCTGGAGGTTATTGACATTGTGGAGTGAGGTGCTATCTTCTTGTGACGGATTGCATTTTTTATTTTGTACCTAATATTTTGACCTCATTAGGGGAATAACGATCGGGGAAACGGAAAATCCAAGAGGACAAACCAGTTAACCAAGGCAGTATTGCAGGGAGGGGGAGGGGGGGGGGGGGGGGTATTGGAGTACTCTGGATTCCTTTTTGGCTCATGCCTTCAGCGTTGTTTCTATGGAACTTTTACTGACCGAGAGGCGTTTGTCCAGAGTCTTTCGTGTGGCCTCCGGCTGGCATTTCATTTCTTGCTAGCCCAAAGTCTATTGCTCCAATTGGCCTGCAGGGCTTGTCAGCAGATCGCGCCACACATCAGTCACCTTGTTATTGAGCTATGATAACTTAGACACTACACTACCTAATGATAATGAATTAAGTACTAAAAGAAAGCACCAAGCCAAACAAGGGAGTAGCACTAAATCACAATCCAATAGTAAACGCAAGGCTGGTCCCAAAGAATGTGGTTGACTCGGCGGCCACTCCCAGGACTGACATCTGGGCAGGTTCCGGGTGAACGACGACAGCAGTGAGTGACCTGAAATTCCTTGATTGGAACTGCAATTTGGACAACATTTCTTCTATCGTACATGCTGGTCTTTACCCTTTGTAGGATAAAATCTGCTATTTAGAGAATATTTTTAAGCAGTCAATCCCCATCAAAAACGCCACCTGTGGCCAGCTGGCTCCAGCTGAGACCTGCCTGCAGCCCACCCGTATTGGTTGTTCCATTGACCGTAATAGTACTGCCTCTATCCCTGTCCATAGAAGTACAAGTCCAGCAAAGCCACTAGTCCAAGAAATATACTTTTTTCTGCTTGCAATAGTCGGGATCCGGAGTAAGTGACCGAAGGGCATCCACTTTGGCCCAATGTGAATTAGGGGATCCATCTAGTACACAGCCTAATCTACGGCCCGCCGTTTTCCCCTCTCTGCTCTATAGCCCTTTTGAATCTTCCCCCTGCTTGCGGTCCATATGTGGCTATTTTAACACGAGTTTCCCTCTTTTTCTGGGTCCTGGTGGAGAATCTTACGTGCAACTTTAGAACCAGGTTTCTCATTGGCCATCTAAGCACATGGGCTTCAATGTTCAAGAATACCAGGACTTCATGGGCGTGGCTAGCAGCCAAGCAAGATGGCCGCAGCCTAACGGAGCTCCGAGGGTGAGGCCGACTCCCCTGCCATCCGTGCACTGATCCGCTTCTTCAACTATCCCTAACTGCGCTGGGCTGGTAGCCTGCAAGAAGCGACGCCGACTGAGCCGCCTCCGGGGCTCCTACGTGCTTGTGAGCCTGATCGGCGTCGATCCGCTAGTGGCGGCCTGCGCCGCCGGCCACGACCGGGGCCTGGATTATACTGAGGGCCAACCGCGGTGTGAGGGAGCCTGGGCAGTGGCTGTTCCCAGAAACGACCAGAGCGACTGACGACGGCGGCGCTGGGGCGGACCGGGATCGCCCGCGCCTTGCGGGCAAGTGGAAGCGCCCCGGACTGTGCGGGGGGAATATTGTCCCCGTGATCCAGCGGGGAAGGGGGCTCGCCCTGAGGAACTGTGTCCGGCGCTGTGGTCCCCGGGGGCGTCGCCCCGTCACCTGATGGGCAGCTGCCCAGCGCAGCCCCGTGGAAGGCGTAAGTGGGGGCCTGCAGAGGAACGCTGTGGAGTGGCCCCCAAGCTGCTGCAGTGAGCCGGAGCCGGGGACTGTGGCCGCTCCTGGAGACGACCGAGGTGCGTCGCCGGACTGAAGGAGGCAGCGCTGGGGCAGACCGCGATTGTCCGCGCCCTGAGGCCTGGTGGGTGCGCCCCGCATTGAGTGCAGTCTGCGGCGGTCCCTGCGGAGGGAGTATCGCCGCCGTGATCCGCAAGAGGGAGGCTCGCCTTGCGAGGCTGGGGCCGACGCTGTGATCCCCGGGGGGGCTGCCCCGTCGTCTGCTGTCCGGCTGCCCCGGCGCGGCCCCGTGAAAAAGGTGCGTGGGGGCCTGAAGAGGAGGGCTGCGGAGTGGCCTCCGGGTTGCTGTGGTGTGCCGGTGGCCGTCCGGCTATTTGGAGGCTTGATTGCCGCTCCCGAGCTGTGTGGTGACCTTGCCCCCCCCGGCCGGCTGGGTGACGAGAGGAAAAGTCCCGGGACGGCTCCCGCCGGCCCCGAGATGTCCGGGAAGGGGAATCGCACGCACCAGCAGAGTAAGCTGGACAAATTTGCCTACAATAAAGACGCGGCCGCAGGGGCCGGGAGGACGGACGGGGCTGCTGCAGAGGCAGAAGCGCCTAAGGTAACACTGGAGGACATAATGCTTGCCCTTAACAAAGTGCAGACCACGGTGGGATCCATCTCCACAGATGTGTCCTTGCTCAGGGTGGACTTCCAAAAAATGTCGTCCAGGGTCACGGACGTGGAACGCACCACGGCGGCTTTAACGAGCGACACTACCCTCCTGCTCCAAAGGGTGTCCCAGTTGGAGGCTGAAACGAAACAAATGGCGGCGAAGATGAACGATCAGGAAGGGCGCTCCCGGCGTAATAACGTCCGAATAACGGGAATTCCCGAGAGTGAAGGGAAATCCGCTATGGACTTGTACATAGAGGACTTAATAAAAACCAGACTGCAGCCTCGGGGTCTCTCGTCGTTCTTCTCGGTGGAGCGCGTCCACAGAGTACCTGGGGGTAAGCCCAAAGTTGGGGCGCCCCCTCGACCGGTGCTGGCCCGCATCTTCAACTACCGCGACAGGGATGTCATCCTCCAGACGGCCCAGGTGGCGCCACCGTTACGGATTCAGAACTCGATGGTGTCGTTCTTCCCGGACTTCACGGCGGCGCGGCGGAGAAGCTTCCTGGAGGTCAAGAAGATGCTGAGGGCCCGCGAACTGCCTTACTCCATGGTCTTTCCGGCGCGCCTCCGGGTGGTGGCGGAGGGCAAGACCCTGTTCTTCGAGACGCCGGAGGAGGCGCACGACTGGCTCGAGGGCTGGAGGCCGGCGGGCGGCCCTGGGAGATCGGACAGGCGGAGGCGGCGCGCAGAGGGGACGGCGGACGCCGGCGACCTGGATCCGGGAGGGGAGACATCGGACCGACCCTAGTAGGCAGCGAGACTCCGTGCTGAATGCTCGTTACTGCCTTCGGAGGTGCCTCGAACTGGAGGCCTTGTGGGACTAGATGGCGCCTGCTCAACGATATTTCAAGGGGTGGACAGTTGAACTTCGTCCAAAGGGGAGTATTTGGTCTTCCTCGGATCACCCGCTCCACTACACGCAAGTACTGTTTTGGGACTTGGGATCTGAGCACTCTGCTGAGTTGGGGTGGCGGGCAGTTTGGAGTCCGTATGGCAGGGAGGCAGGGAGGGGGTGGGGGGGGTAAGGGAATGTTCGAAAGTTTTATTTTACAGTTTTTGTTTATAATGTCGCATATGTTTCAACACACAGTACACGCACCATGCAATGCAGGCACGGCCAGTGCCGCTCCGTTCATAGCATCAGCCCTGCGCTGCTCCTGCCGCGGGAATGGCTGACACAACGCTAGGGCGGTCCACTGGGGTCCCCCTCACTCCGGCGCAGCCTCTCTCCCTCCTTACGTGGAACGTGCGTGGCTTAGGCGATAAGATTAAGAGGGGTTTGGTCCTCCAGAGTCTCAAGAGATGCTCCCCTGCGGTGGTCCTGTTGCAGGAGACCCACCTAATGGGCACTGCTAGTAAAGCGATGGATAGATGGGGGTAAAAGATGGTGATACACTCTGACTTCTCCTCCGGTTCCCGCGGGGTGGGTATAATGGTAAGGAAACAGTCCCCATTAATCATACAAGGCACTCGGGCCGACGGATCGGGGAGGTTTGCGGCGCTGCATGCCCAATGGGAGGGACGCCCCCTGAATATTGTTTCGGTTTACATTCCTCCTGCCCTGCATGCTGCGACCCTTCCCGCGCTGAGCAGCTTCTTGCTTGATCTACCGGAGGGAGAGCTCATAGTGGGCGGCGACTTTAACGCGGTGGTGGACGGCCTGCTTGACCGCCACCCGGAGCGGGCTGATGGAGGGGGAGCGTCTCGCCTCGGGAGTTTCTTCGAGGCACTCGGACTGACAGATATATGGAGGCTTCACCACCCAACACAACGCCACTACACATACTACTCGGGGGTGCATAAAAGTTTGACCAGAATAGACTACTTCCTGGGTTCGCAGGGCAGTCTCCAGTATGTAGACAGCGTGGAAATCAGGCCCAGGGGCATATCGGATCACTCACCGATACTTCTACAATACACGCGCTACCACCTGACTAGGCGCCGTGTCCCCCCCCTTGCACCCGTGTTATCTCCAGGTTCCCGACATCTGCAAAACACTCGGGAAGGCTACTAGTCTCTATTTCCAAGAAAACACCTCGTCGGTAGACTCTCCGGCTATCCTCTGGGAGGCGTACAAAGCGGTCCTGAGAGGACACGAGGTCGCCTCCATTGCGGCGCACCGGCGCGCGCCGCATCTTGAGCTACAGTCGCTAGAGGCGGATCTTGCCGCGGCAGAGGCACGCCAGGCCGCACACCCATCGCCTGCGACCTCCCGGGGATTACAGGTGGCGCAGGTGAAATATAAGGAGCGCCTGGTGGACTGCACCAGGCGACGGTTAGAGGCCACGCGACACAGAATCTACGATGTCGGGGACAAGACAGGGAAGCTGTTGGCATGGTTAGATAGAAGGGAGGGTGGTTCCAGGTGGATTGCGCAGCTCGTTTCGGGGGAGGGTCGGAAGGCAACTGACCCGCGTGATATAGTGAACACCCTGGCGGGCCACTTCGCTGCGGTCTACTCCTCCGCTTCTTCCATGTCAGAGGAGGAGGCGATGTCGTATGTTCGAGATCTGGATATGCCCAGGTTAGCCCCTACCGCGATGACGGCCCTTGAGGCCGATCTGACGGTGGACGAAATACAGGCTGAGGTGGGAGCGCTTCAGTCGGGTAAGGCGTTGGGTCCCAACGGCATCCCGGTTGAGCTGTACAAGAGGTTGATAGGGACTAGCTCCTCACCTGCTCACTATGTTTTCCGATAGTCTGCGACGTGGCGAACTCCCGCCGGATCAGCGCACGGCAACTATTGTGGTCATCCCAAAGCCTGGCAAGCCGGCGGAGGAGTGCACCTCCTACCGCCCCATTTCGCTCCTTAACGCAGAGGCCAAGATTCTGGCCAAGCTGCTGGCGGCTAGGCTGACGCCGCACCTCGCCGACATTATACATCCGGACCAGTCTGGCTTTATGCCCGGCAGAAGTACGTCCCATAACCTGCGGCGTCTGCATGGTGTTTTGCCCGGACGGGTCGGGTGGGTGAGCCGGCGGTGCTTCTGTCGTTGGACGCGCAAATGGCGTTCGACATGGTCGAATGGCCCTTCCTGTTCGCGGTCCTTCGCCATCTGGGATTCGGGCCCAAATTCTGCGCTTGGATTCGTCTCCTGTACACTAAGCCGTTGGCTCATGTTGCGGCCAACGGGCATATGTCCGGCGACTTCCCCCTGTCGCGGGGCACGCGCCAAGGTTGCCCCCTGTCGCCCATATTGTTTGCCCTTGTGTTGGAGCCTCTGGCGGCGTGGATACGCTGGGAACCCTCGATAAGGGGACTCCGGTGGTCAGATGGCTGGGAGGACAGGGTTTCTCTCTACGCAGATGACGTCCTATTGTATTTGGCCTCCCCGCGGCGCTCCATCCTCACGCTGCTCAATATATGCAGGGTCTTTGGCAAGGCGTCGGGGTACACGATAAATTGGTCCAAATCCGTCATGTACGTGCTGTGTGGCCCTCCACCGCAATTACCGGCGGATTGCCCCCTCAGGGTGGCGGAAGGGTCGTTCAAGTATTTGGGTATCCACATCACTGCGGACCCGGTAGTATTCTACCAGAAGAATCTTCAGCCCCCGTTGGACCGTCTTCGTCGGGACGTCCGTCACTGGGGGGCGCTGCCGCTGACCCTACTGGGGAGGGCGGCGCTCTTTAAGATGATGTCCCTGCCTCGCTTCATATACGTGCTCGAAAACACGCCATATCCAGTGCCCCCGGCGTACTTCCGCTCAATTGCGGCACAGGTGTCTAGTCTTCTGTGGCACAACCGACCGGCGCGTATTGCACAGTCCAAACTTACCCGCGGCTGGTACGACGGGGGGATAGCGCTGCCCGACATCCAACTTTACTACTGGGCGACGCAACTCAAGGTCATCAATTATTGGCTCCATGCCCCGCACTCGGATCCGGCGTTTAAAGCGGATAGAGCCATATTGGGCACGAGAGGTATGTTGTCGCCCCTGTACGATGGGAGGCTCGGCCCAGAACTCATTGGCCCCCTGCGACAAACAGTGGCCGTGTGGCACGCGGCCCAGGCCTGGTTGGGATGGAGAGGATTTTGACCCAGCTCACGCCCTTGTGGGATGCGAAACGGCTCGGGAGACTTAGGCATAGCAGGGGCTTCGATAAATGGGATGACATTGGGATCTCCACAGTGGGCGACATGTGGCACAAGGGTGCAGTGATCACCTTTGCGCGCCTACAGCAACAATACGAGCTGGCGCCTACGGAATGGTTCCGATACACACAAATTAAACACGCGCTGCTCGCCGCTTTGGGGCCTGGAGCCTCAGTTCCGGAAGCGTCGCCACTGGAGGATAGGCTGCTCACAGATTATATGCCCCAGCGTGCAACATCATTCACGTACCGGAAGCTGATAAATAATCTCCCGGACCCTATGGGCACCCTGCGGGAGAGGTGGTCCAGTGATGTCGGGGAATTTGATGACCCAGACTGGAGGGAGGCGTTGGCGTCCCCCTGGGAGGCAGGGATACCTTCCAGGCTTCGGTTGGTACAGCTCCGGATTCTGCACAGGTCCTACTACACCAGGTACACACTCCACAAAATAGGAAGAGCACCCCACCCATTCTGCCTGCGCGGCTGCGGGGAGGAGGGCACCTTCTACCACACCATCTGGTAGTGTTCTAAAATCCAAGAATACTGGAGGCGAGTGATGCGTAGGCTGTCCCAGGCGGGGGGTGTGTCGCTTGCACCAGAACCCAGGCGCTGCCTGCTAAATGTATGGGAGCCTAACGACCTTGGCAGGCAGGCTCAGTGTTGGGCCAGAGTGGGAATCGTGCTAGCTAAACGGAACATAGCGCAGAAGTGGGGGGTGGGAGAGGTGCCGCTGCTGTCTGTATGGGGGCGTGACATGGATAGGGCTATGATAGCCGAGCGCTCAGTGTACATAGGGAGGGGGTGTCCCCAAAAATGGTCTAAAATATGGGGGGCATGGAACACATATCGGGGAGATATATGCGAGCCACCACCAACGCTTGATGATGAAACCCTTGATGCGGACTGAGGTGCAGGCCTCTATGGTACACATTTGGGGTGTGGCTGTTGGGGATGAGCGCATGTGTGGGGGGATTGCTGGGAGGTGGGGGGCTGAACCGCTTCAGACTTTGTTATATGCTGGACAACGACTAAATGATCGACAATTGCTGTACTGTACTGTGTTAAAAGAAAATAATAAAAATTGTTTTATAAAAAAAAAAAAGAATACCAGGACTTAGGAGACGGAAGATAGAGCAGGGAGGCTTTGGGCCTGGCTGTGTAGAACAGGGAGAGAGACGAGGTGGGTAACCTCTATACATGAAAAGGACGAATTCCACACAACATCCCAGAACATAGCGGGCGTATTTTCCCGCTTTCACACAGAATTATTCAGGGCTAGGCTGCTAGAACATAGTACCCAAATTGACAGCTACTTGGAGGCAATAGACATACCCACTCTCTCCTGCGAAGAACAGGCAACACTAGAGAAAGAGTTCACACTGGAGGAAGTGATGGATGCTATTGGTAGGCAGAAAATAGGGAAAGCCCACAGACAGAATGGGTTACCCTTGGTATTTTCAAGCGCAATGCTAGTTTACTGGGCCCGCATCTTTTGAACATGTACTTAGCGGCGCAGAAAGAGACGGCACTCCCACCAGATCTCCGCAACGCTACAGTGGTAGTGATTCATAAATCAGGGAAACCCCCACAACGGACTGTGGGTCATTTCGACCTATATCGTTTCTCAATGTTTAGATAAAGATCCTGGCCAGCATAATAGCTACACGTCTTCTGCCAGTGATCACATCCCTCGTGCACTGGGACTAATCCGACTTAATGCCAAAACGAGCCAAACGCCTTAACCTTCGCCGGCTAGCAAACTGGCTGGACACGGTGAAAAGCAGGTCCAGCCCACATATACTCCTCTCATTAGACACCAAAAAGGCATTTGAAACAATCCACTGCCCATTCCTGCGATAAACCCTAATGCAGTTAAGATTTGGTCCAGTCTTTATAGATTAGATATAGCTGCTCTACACTAATCCCAGGGCCAGAGTTTGAGTCTATGGGGAGATCTCGGCAGACTTTCCGGTGCGTAGGGGCACCAGACAGGGTTGCCCCCTGTCCCCTTTACCTTTTGCTCTGGTAGTAGAGCCACTAGCCTGCGTAATTAGAGCGCACCCAGAAATTAGTGGCTTTAAAGATGATGGGGAGGTCCTGCGAGACAAGCGCTTTTTGCTCTACGCAGATGACATCCTCCTGTATGTCACTAACCCAGATAAGACACTGCCAAAGATTTTACAAACATTTGAGAAATATTGTCGGCATGCAGGATACAACATAAATTGGGACAAATCTAGCCTATATTCAGTAGGGGGGATCCTTGGATACTCTAAACTCCCGTGGTGTTTCCAGGTGGCCCACGACAAGTTCCGCTACCTAGGTCTTTACATCACTATCGATGCTGTGGTAAATCTAAACCAGAAAATCAAACGGGTCCTAGAGGAATTCCACGAAGATGTAGGCGGCTCCAGTTGGCGATAATGGGTAAGGCCGCCATGTATAAAATTATTAAACTCTTGAAGTTGCTTTACGTAGTACAAAACACATATTGCGGGGTACCTGAGACTATCTTCGCATCAATAAACAATGAATTGTGTACTGTCCTGTGGAATGGGGCCCACCCCAGAATAGCGCTACAGCCACTCCAACGCAATCAGTATAATGGGGGAATTGCTCTATCTGACATAAGATCCAATTAAAGGGCTGCCCACTTAGTAGTAATTAATGAATGGCGACACATCGCAGGAGACCATGCCAAATATGCCCTGGAACGGCTCCTATTCAGTGATCACACACACCTTCATTACATATACAGGGGTAAGGAGAGGAGCAGAGAGACAAATGAAATAGAACAAAAGACTTACGAAAGAGACTCCTCAATGGGAGGGATCGAGGTTATTAGAGATCAACAAACTCCAGTGTTTCAGACAGTGGAACAAGATAGGAATTTTGAAACTGGGGTAAATTCTAAAAAAAACAAAAAAGACACCCTGGCCTCCTTTGCTACACTTCAGAACACATATCAATTAAGTGATACCCAAAGCTACTCCTTTCTTCGGCGGAAACATGCATGGATGGCAGAGGGGGCAGTCAACAGATATCCCTGAATTCGCACTCCTAGAAGATAGGCTACTACCGGAAGAAATGTCCAGAAAAGCCATCTCGTCGACATATAAAACCTCGATTAATAACATTTCCGATAATCTGGGACCTCTTAGGAGCAGGTGGGAAAGCACCACCGGACCGCTAGAAGACATTGATTGGGAGGCAGCTCGATGCACCCAAGAGAAATGACCATCAAACAGCGGCTCTGCCTAATACAATTCAAGATTTTGCACACGGTGTACTACGACGCAGCACGTTTGCACACCATGGGGAGAGCAGAAACACCCAATTGTTCACGTTGTAAGACAGCACATGGCACATACATTCAGACACACTGGGAATGTGGCCTTATTAAATCATACTGGGCTCAGATTCTGGGGGAACTGAATGGAATACTTGAAGCGCAGCTGCACCTGGAAGCCAAGTATACCTTGTTAGGTATCCCCACTGAAATAGACTCACCGCGCAGTAAACTCTTACTATGTAACCTAGGACTGGTAGTGGCCAAGAGGGATATAGCACAACACCGGGGAGCCCCAGACCCCCCCATACTTGCCGAATGGATGGTGAGCATGGATCTATATATGGTAGCCGAAAAGGTGACTTACAAGGCAAGAGGTTGCCCCCAAAATTTAACAAAATCTGGACTCTATGGTTGAAATATTACGGACTGGAGGTGTGGGAAGAGAAGGGTACTCCTAGCCCACAACAGTGAAACATGGGGAACGAGTGATGTTGGAGGATGTTCTTTTCCCACCCTTGTGCTTGTGTGTATGTGATCAACACTGAATGCAGCCCTATGAGGGCCAAACCGGTTGTAATCTGTATCGCAGCTGTTCGGTTCTGCTGTCAATGTGAACTCGCAATGTCATATACCTTTTCATGAAATGTATGTATGCCATGTATTTACTATATTGGTGTTAATAAAAACAGTAAAAAAAAAAAAAATACCAGGACATCCTGATGGTAAGGAGGGTGGGTTGGGTGGGCCCAACCATGAAATTTTTGGAGGGGATTGTGTGGTAAATAATTGTAGGAGCCCAGAATTGGCCGAGAGATTGGTTAAGATTAGAGCTTGAGCCAGTGTATGGAGAAATGACATAAGCCTTTTTCCTTTGTTTTATTTTTTATAAGCATCTGGCACCAAGGGCAAGGGAGGGCTCTAGGCCCCCACCCGAGGGATTTCCCAGGGGATGAGTTTCTCATGCCTACTTTAAATAGATTCTACCCACTATCTGACTTGGATGGCTCAGAATGATGTCCAGTTTCGTCTGTCAGTCATGGTATTTCATTTATAGAAGGGCTCGTGACTCCTACCCCTTCTACCTCCAAAGGTGGACCACCTACAACTTTACACCCTGCTCCATCTTGCTCTGCATCTATTTCCATAGAAATCCGTTTTCCATTAAGGTGTTGTGTCTTGTCTCAAGAAGAGATCCCAGTAATGATGGAGCCCTCTGTACCGGACGACCCAGTTCCTTGTTTGCGCCCTAATATTAAGATTGTTTCCTGGAACATCGCTGGCTTTGGTCCAAATTGGAGTGTCCCAATAGATGTTCTTTTATTGATTCATTTGATATATGCATATTCCAGGAGACTTGGTCAGTTGTTCTGCATTATCGAGCTGGGTTTAATTTTTCTTTGGCTGCTTCTTCTTAAGGGAAGGGCAGACCTTTGTGTGGGATGGCAGTGACGGTTAAATTATTCCCCTTATATATCCAAGACGATTGATTTGAGCAGTGCTGATGCTCAGTGTGTTTCCCTATCTTTCCTGATAGGCAGTGTGTATTTTTTGTATAATGTATACTATAGGCATGAGTGGAGTGGAGTAAAAGATTTTTGATCTAATTGGAACCCATTTGGCTACCCTGCCTGCTAATGATAATGATTGTAAAATAGTAGCAGGAGATTTTAACGGTACGTTTGACCCATTGCCTGTTTCTCAAGAGGACCCTATGGGTGACGAGGATCACATTTGGGGAATCCCGGAACTTTCCCATGTCCCAGTGAAGATGTGGACTGCTTACGTTCTCAGATTATTGCCTTCACATATGGTAATAGCCTCAGGGCGTGTAATGGGAGATCTGTTTCGGATCAAACAGGTAACCACACGTACCACAGCCCCCAGTGTACTAGTCTTATCGATTACATCTTACTTGATGTAAGGCTATAGCAATCTGATAGTTATGGCTGTTCCCAGGCAGGAGAGTGATCACAATGTTTTGGGATTAACGCTGGGTGCCATAGGTAACTCTCTTCCATGCTCACTTTATGAGCCGCTTGATAGATGACTGGTCCCTGCTAATAGGCGTATTCTCAAGTGGTGTTCCATGGCACGTTCGGAGGCGGTCTTGGGTAAGTTCTTAGAGATCGTGGCTGCAGGACTGGATGATGTAGGCTCTCTAATGGGAGAATCCAGCTGAAGTATATCAGTTCTTTAGCCTGGGTGAAATTCATAATCGTATGTTTTCATCACGTAGGGATACGTTTTTGGAGGAGTCCCAATCTACCCCTAGAAAGAAGCCCGATGGCATTCCAAATCTTGTCGCTAGCTAGGAGTGCCCCATTTTGTGCAATTAAGTCTGGGCCTAAAGTCGACATTAAGATGGCTGGGATTTTGTGTAAGGGCTCTCTCTATGATGCAAAAAGTAAGTAAGAGGGGTCCATCTGAGTCCATATTGAGCGCCATCAAAAGCAATGTGCCAAATCTGGCACATTGCTGCAAAAAAGGACCCCATGTACCCTGGCTATCTTGGATAGTAACATCTCTGCATCTATGTAAGTGGCGCAAAGACTTAAAAAACACAAAAATCATCCAGTGCTTTTGACATAAGAAGCAATTTAACTGGCATACTAAACCCTTAGAAGCAAAATAGAGTCCCCATAATATTATTAGGGCTGAACCATCGACTCTTATTGAATCCCCCTAAGGACAACCAATGAACTAGAATACTTTCCTTGAATGTTCCTTTTGCCTAAATCACGACCTAGGCTTACCTCCTACCATTAGAAATAATTTGATACTAAAGATTTTACATTCGAATTTTGCCTCACCATGAATTTTAGATAATATATATATATATATATATATATATATATATATATAACTATCAAATGATTACATTAATTGGTAGGCCGTTAGGGGCGGATTGGCATCTATATGAATTGAAATGTTTCTGTGTAACAGCATCTTCAATTTTTTAAGTTGAAACTACCAGATTTCCTTTTTTAATATTATATTTGAAAAACTGAATCGGAAGATTTTACTAATGATTTTAACTCACTATGTAAATACATAACCTGTATATTTATTGCAAGGGTTTTAAGCAACCAAGCAATTGTTTAAAATAAACTCAAACTCTTCATCTATGTGGGTAATTGGCTTTTCCCAGTTATACTCGGGAGTCGAAGATACAAGGATCGAACAGGCCGTCCCCAGTGCCCTGGTACGTAGGAAGCAGAGTCTAAGTCCAACTCCCGGGTATGTAACACAGCCTAACATGGACTCAGCCCAGCAGTTTGTGTTTCACACTGAAATTTCAAGTGCTATGGATCGGATCATTCTCAATGAGGCCCTTGGGTTAGACAAGGTACATGCTGACATTTTTAAGTCTTACAGGGATGTTTGGTGTCCTTATTTCTCAGTGTATTTTAGTGCAGTTATGAATGGCGCACCGATGCCCCCCACTTCGGCAGGAGTTGAGATTATCCCAATTTTTTAAAAGGGTTCAAGGTCCCTGCCTTCAAATTATAGGCCAATCAGCCTCACTGACAGCACCCAGAAGCTGTTCAGCCGGGTCATCCTAAATCGGCTGAGTGAGTGGATATCGGACTATAATTAAGATAACTGGCCGCTGTATCAATCAGACAATTAACAAACTCTTTCACAAGACCTGATGGTCTGTATAATAAAATAAGGAAAATGTTACTTACCCTGTAACCATCTATTTGTGGCATGTAGTGCTGTAGACTCACATGCTGTGAATACTCCTGCCCTCTAGGGTTGCGCACAGATGTGTACAAATTATTTACCTTGGATGAAGTCTTTTTGAGGCACAGGACTTAGTGACTCTGCCTATTGCTGGTAATGCGCAAGGGCATCAGCTCCATTGTTAGATTGTATTCTCCAGCACAAAGGACGAGACTGTAGATGGAGAATAGTGATATAGCAAAGATGACCACGCAAAGTAATTTAAAGAGAACGTTAGTAAGAAAATGTCTGCAACAAACACAGGTGCCCAGGCAGGAGGGTGGGCACATGTAAATCTTCATCACTACATGCCACGAACATATGCTTACAAGGTAAGTAATATTTTCCGTTTGTGGCATGTGTATCTGTAGATTTACATGCTCTGCACAGACAGTAAAGCAGTCCTCCCAAAATTAGTGGCTTACCCTGAGGATATTACAGACAATAGGTGCACGGCAGGTCTGCACACAATTGGGAAGCCAGCGTGCAACACCTGCGTCGGAAATGGCATGTCCCTTATATGGTTTAGATTAGGACATATGAAGGTTGATGTGTTTGATGGAAGGGCTTCATTGGAAAGAAACTTGGAGACCACCCCGTGGAGGAGGTTAGGATTTGGTTTTGAGAACCACTCCAACATGATGGCCCTGAAAGAAAAGTTCTTCCATGATAAGAGCGTGAGTCCCACTGGCCCAACCTTGGGGAAGTTTTGTCTACGAGGGAAGCCACCTACCAAGAAAGGGATTAAAGTGACCAAATGAAGTAGCTCGAAAGGAGAGCCCATCACCCTCTTGAGAACTATGTCCAGATATGTGTGGGTGGTGTCCAAGGTGGAATGGTCTGTTTGAAGCTTTCTATGAAGTAGGAGCAGGGTAGTTGCCGACTATTCTGTACACAGGCGACACATCAGTCAAATGCAGCGTAATGGAGATGTAATAAAGACCTGCTTTCAGTATGTGAGGAATTATCAGGCAATGTCCTGTACGGACGTTACAAAAGGAACGCCACATGTAGTAACCATTATCAAATGACTGCTTGGCAGGCCTACTGACTGCTTGGCAGGCTCTACTGGTGGTTCTGCTTGTATCCTTCAGGAACCCAACCAGAAGGTTCAGCTGCTGAGAGGTGAGGTGCTACAAGGAACTGTGTATTTTGGGTGAGAAGGTCCAACCTGTTGGGAAACTTGTAATGAGAAACAGAGACAATTCGTACAGAACCTTAACCAGTTTAGACCCGATAGAAGGAAAGCAAGTGATGGTAACCACAGCGTTTGGGCCCCGGACAGATAGTGGGAAAGGCGGATAAAATGTGAGCAAACATTCCAGACAAATTCACCTACAGCGCGCTGCTTAGGACTGTGGGTGAGAATGCAGTGTAGCAAAGCCTGTGTTGTTTTATTAGGCCTAGATGATATCTGGAGAAATATACATCCAGGGGAAAAATGCTTCTCTTACTACTAAGAAGCACGTAACTCTTACACACGTAGGCACTTCTATTCACTTCTCAAGCTGTACTCGCCAAGTTTTTAAAAGCAAAATACCTAGTTGGGAGGGTATTTCAGACCATGCTCTACTGCTGGTTATTTTAAAGACGCCTAAACAAATAATGCAGAAAATGGAGAATGGCAACTTGGTATTTAAGAATCCCAGCAGTGGGGGGCGTGGCTTGCAGCCAACGACGATGGCCGCAGCCTAGTGCGGCTCCTGTGTCCGAAGCCCACTCCCGCAACTATCCTGGCATCAATCCTGGCAGAAACCGGCGAAATACCCTCGGAGGCGGTAACTGGGTGACGGGGGCATCGGCTGAAAACGACATAAGCCTGGCGGCGGACGCGACAGCAAGGAGCCGCGAGACACCGTGTATGCGGCCTGCAGGAGGAGGCGGAGCCGGGGCCTCGGGTGGCGGCATGCCGGCCCGAGAGAACCTACACTGGCGTGTCCTCGTCCATGTGGCCTGGGACTTCAGACGCCTGAGGCGAGAGCATCGTGGCCACTGATATTGCTCAGTGGGGAGAACTGACAGTGGGCACTCGGCGACGCTCCGGGGGACCCCGCGCGGCGCTTTGGGAGCAGTCCCGCGCTGTCCGGTGCCGCATCAAGCCTGGAGGCAGGGCTCTGGTCGGAGGTTGAGGGCTCGGTGGCGGTGTCCCGGGAGAGAGGGGGCGGCTGCTACGGTCGCCTGACTGTTGTGCCTCGGCACCTTGGGGAGTCCTTGCCCCCCCCCCTCGGAAATAGAGGCCTGCTCGGGGCGACGCTGGAGTGGCAGATTGAGGCGTGGGGACGGGGGGCCGGCGCACTTGGCGTCGCGGCCCCTTAAACATTTCTAAACCCCCGGAGGGGCGCTGGGGCTTCTCCGGGGCGCTAGCGGGCCCCTGAAGCGGTGCCCTGAGAGTGGAGTACAGAGGGCTGGCGTGCAGGACACTCGAGGGAGCCGGCAGTGGCTTCAGAGGTGGTGACTGTGCAGTGAGGGTCCCGGCAGCGGATCGGGACGCAGTATTCAAGAAGCTGGCTACTTGAGGTGAGCTTTGGATACTTGGAGGCAGCGGCAGGACACCGGTGAAACCGACAGGCCGCACGTGGAAGACCCCGTGGCAGGCGGCGGCGATTGCTGGATCCCTGCTGCGCCTCCCCCCCTCCTAAAGACCCGGATCTGCAAGGGGCAATATCGTTCGCACTGGCCACTATGGGAGGCAAGGGGCAGCGTGTGGGGCCTCACACCAAACTTGAGAAGTTTGCGTACCAGAAGGAACGAGTGGGCTCACACCCCCCCCCCCTCCCCCAACAAGCCTAAGGAAATCACCCTCCAGGACGTAATGGCCACACTGACCCAGATGCAGGTCTCGATAGGGACAAACTCGACGGACATAACGTTGCTGAGGGCCGATGTATCTAAAATGAGTACGAGACTGTCGGAGGTGGAAACTGCTGCGGCGACCCTTACCAGCGACACGGTGGAGTGTAAAAAGAAGATACAGACACTGGAATTTGTCCAAAAACAGCTGCTGGAAAAGCTTTAGAAGCAAAATAGAGTCACCCTCTTGAGAACTATGTCCAGATATGTGTGGGTGGTGTCCAAGGTGGAATGGTCTGTTTGAAGCTTTCTATGAAGTAGGAGCAGGGTAGTTGCCGACTATTCTGTACACAGGCGACACATCAGTCAAATGCAGCGTAATGGAGATGTAATAAAGACCTGCTTTCAGTATGTGAGGAATTATCAGGCAATGTCCTGTACGGACGTTACAAAAGGAACGCCACATGTAGTAACCATTATCAAATGACTGCTTGGCAGGCCTACTGACTGCTTGGCAGGCTCTACTGGTGGTTCTGCTTGTATCCTTCAGGAACCCAACCAGAAGGTTCAGCTGCTGAGAGGTGAGGTGCTACAAGGAACTGTGTATTTTGGGTGAGAAGGTCCAACCTGTTGGGAAACTTGTAATGAGAAACAGAGACAATTCGTACAGAACCTTAACCAGTTTAGACCCGATAGAAGGAAAGCAAGTGATGGTAACCACAGCGTTTGGGCCCCGGACAGATAGTGGGAAAGGCGGATAAAATGTGAACAAACATTCCAGACAAATTCACCTACAGCGCGCTGCTTAGGACTGTGGGTGAGAATGCAGTGTAGCAAAGCCTGTGTTGTTTTATTAGGCCTAGATGATATCTGGAGAAATATACATCCAGGGGAAAAATGCTTCTCTTACTACTAAGAAGCACGTAACTCTTACACACGTAGGCACTTCTATTCACTTCTCAAGCTGTACTCGCCAAGTTTTTAAAAGCAAAATACCTAGTTGGGAGGGTATTTCAGACCATGCTCTACTGCTGGTTATTTTAAAGACGCCTAAACAAATAATGCAGAAAATGGAGAATGGCAACTTGGTATTTAAGAATCCCAGCAGTGGGGGGCGTGGCTTGCAGCCAACGACAATGGCCGCAGCCTAGTGCGGCTCCTGTGTCCGAAGCCCACTCCCGCAACTATCCTGGCATCAATCCTGGCAGAAACCGGCGAAATACCCTCGGAGGCGGTAACTGGGTGACGGGGGCATCGGCTGAAAACGACATAAGCCTGGCGGCGGACGCGACAGCAAGGAGCCACGAGACACCGTGTATGCGGCCTGCAGGAGGAGGCGGAGCCGGGGCCTCGGGTGGCGGCATGCCGGCCCGAGAGAACCTACACTGGCGTGTCCTCGTCCATGTGGCCTGGGACTTCAGACGCCTGAGGCGAGAGCATCGTGGCCACTGATATTGCTCAGTGGGGAGAACTGACAGTGGGCACTCGGCGACGCTCCGGGGGACCCCGCGCGGCGCTTTGGGAGCAGTCCCGCGCTGTCCGGTGCCGCATCAAGCCTGGAGGCAGGGCTCTGGTCGGAGGTTGAGGGCTCGGTGGCGGTGTCCCGGGAGAGAGGGGGCGGCTGCTACGGTCGCCTGACTGTTGTGCCTCGGCGCCTTGGGGAGTCCTTGCCCCCCCCCCTCGGAAATAGAGGCCTGCTCGGGGCGACGCTGGAGTGGCAGATTGAGGCGTGGGGACGGGGGGCCGGCGCACTTGGCGTCGCGGCCCCTTAAACATTTCTAAACCCCCGGAGGGGCGCTGGGGCTTCTCCGGGGCGCTAGCGGGCCCCTGAAGCGGTGCCCTGAGAGTGGAGTACAGAGGGCTGGCGTGCAGGACACTCGAGGGAGCCGGCAGTGGCTTCAGAGGTGGTGACTGTGCAGTGAGGGTCCCGGCAGCGGATCGGGACGCAGTATTCAAGAAGCTGGCTACTTGAGGTGAGCTTTGGATACTTGGAGGCAGCGGCAGGACACCGGTGAAACAGACAGGCCGCACGTGGAAGACCCCGTGGCAGGCGGCGGCGATTGCTGGATCCCTGCTGCGCCTCCCCCCCTCCTAAAGACCCGGATCTGCAAGGGGCAATATCGTTCGCACTGGCCACTATGGGAGGCAAGGGGCAGCGTGTGGGGCCTCACACCAAACTTGAGAAGTTTGCGTACCAGAAGGAACGAGTGGGCTCACACCCCCCCCCCCCTCCCCCAACAAGCCTAAGGAAATCACCCTCCAGGACGTAATGGCCACACTGACCCAGATGCAGGTCTCGATAGGGACAAACTCGACGGACATAACGTTGCTGAGGGCCGATGTATCTAAAATGAGTACGAGACTGTCGGAGGTGGAAACTGCTGCGGCGACCCTTACCAGCGACACGGTGGAGTGTAAAAAGAAGATACAGACACTGGAATTTGTCCAAAAACAGCTGCTGGAAAAGCTTGACGATCAGGAAGGAAGGTCTAGAAGGAATAATGTACGCGTAGTAGGTGTGCCGGAGAGCGAGAGGGGGCCAGCTCTGGACCTTGTCATAGAAAAACTTATCACGGAACAGCTGCAGCCGCGCGGGCTATCAAAATT
Organism: Triturus cristatus; assembly: GCF_964204655.1. Lineage (NCBI taxonomy): Eukaryota > Metazoa > Chordata > Amphibia > Caudata > Salamandridae > Triturus > Triturus cristatus. The sequence continues at coordinate 169,698,683 of NC_140591.1, read as the reverse complement.
TTTCTCGGTGGAAAGAGCGCATCGAGTACCCGGAGGTAGGCCTAGACCGGGGGCCCCCCCCCCGCGACCGATCCTGGCGCGTATATTTAACTTCCGAGATAGGGACGCCATTCTGCAGGCGGCGCGTACCGCCCCCCCCCCCGCTGAAGGTGGACAATTGTACGGTAACCCTATATCCGGACTATACTACAGCAGTGATGAAGCAGCGTCGCGATTTCATGGCCATTAAAAAGGAGTTGCGCACTCGTGAACTCAAGTACGCGATGCTCTATCCAGCAAAACTGGGGGTAGAGGTGAAGGGACGGGCATGGTTCTTCACCACACCGACGGAGGCCGCGGAGTGGTTGGAGGGATGGCGCCCGGTGAGAGACGTTAGCCGCGCAGGGCATGATCATAAACAGCATTCTAGATCCTCCAGAGCTCCAGAGAACGCTGGCTCAGAAGACATGGAGCGCACACCACCGGAATAAGTCGAAGGGGAAAGACTGGACTGCTGAATGGTATTTGGAGTGGAAAGCTGGGAGGATCCCCACGGTCACGAGTGGCGGGGCAGCCATGGGGACGTTGGAAGACCGAACTTTGCTGTCCTTAATAACTGGTTTCTCATATTGACCCACAATTGGTGAAGGGAGAGGGCGACTGGCAGGGAGCAGCTCCTCCCCTATACGCAAGTTATGGGAACTAAGCACTCTGCTATGTTGGGGTGGCGGGTAGTTCAAAATCCGCTGGGCAGGGAGGCAGGTGGAGGGGCGGGGGCAACACGTGGACGTTGTTTTATGTTTTGTTTTATGTTTTGAGACTACACATTGGCGATTGGTGCAAGCTATGTCTATTATGGAACGGTGGATAAGTGTACATTTAATGCAATTTCATACTACCCTGCATGACGGAAAGAGCCCAAATGCCCACCTTAGAGGCTAATACTAGCTCAGATATAGGGAGTCCGCAGTCATCCAGCCCCTTGTTTAAAGTACTGTCCTGGAATGTGAATGGCTTGGGAGATCAAATCAAACGGGGGCTGGTCCTACAATATCTCAAGCGTAAGGGGCCAGCGGTGGCACTCCTCCAGGAAACGCATTTAGTGGGCACGACTACGAAGGCACTGCATAGATGGGGCTTTAAAATGGTGGTACATTCTGAATATACGTCGGGTTCACGTGGGGTGGGCATATTAGTCAATAAGCGATTCCCACTGATCATTGTCGACTCCCGCAGGGGGGAACATGGTCGGTTTGCGGCGGTGACCTGCCAGTGGGAGGGAAAAATATATAACTTAGTGACAGTGTATGTCCCCCCCGACACTCCATCAGGCTACTTTCCAGGCGTTGGGAGAGTTTCTGCTGACGCTACCGCATGGGGAACTAATAATAGGCGGAGACTTTAATGCGACGATGGATCCGGTAATGGACAGGTCGCCCACCAGGGATCTCGGTAGCGCTACTCCCAAACTGCTTGAATTTACGGAGGCACTTGGCCTCATAGACACCTGGAGAGCCCACTGCCCGGAGGAACGGCAATGTACATTTCACTCAGGGGTTCATAACAGTCTCTCTCGCATAGACTACATTTTTGCACCGGCGACGGGGTTGAGGGGGATGACGGAGGTAACACATTTGCCTAGGGGCATTTCAGACCACTCTCCAGTCCTCATCACATATGCAACCTTCACCCCGCAGAGACGTAGGGTATTCCCAATTTACCCTGGATATCTCAAAGTACCCAAAATTAATAAAGCTCTTCTTGTAACAACCAAACAGTATTTCGCAGAAAATAAAGACTCGGTGACAAGCCCAACGACATTGTGGGAGGCGTAAAAAATGGTCCTTCGAGGGGGAGGCCTTCTCGATGGTGGCTGACCACAAGAAAAACCAACAAAACGAGGTACACGACCTTGAACAGGGGGTGGTCCGGCCGAGGCTGACCATGCAACGCACATAGATGAAGGCACTACCCATAGAGTACTTATGGCGCAACAAGAATATAAGTCGTATGTTTGGGAGGCGGCAAAAACCAGACACGCTACAACGCAGCATATGATCTACGAACTAGGGGATAAAGCGGGTAGATTGTTAGCCTGGCTGGAGAAAAAGGAGCGTGCGGCTAGATGGGTGGCGCGGATCCAGTTAGAAACTGGTGGTTTCACGTCGGAGCCTCAGCACATTGCGGAGGCCCTGTCAATGCACTACAAAAAGATCTATACTCCGGAAGCCACATCCACTGTTCTGGACGATCTGGCGTTCCTTAAGAGACATTGCCATGCCCACGTTGGCCCCGTTCGGGGTGGCGGCCTTAGACAAGGACCTGACCGCGGAGGAAATTGCACTTGCAATAGCCTCCCTCCGTACTGGGAAGGCGCTGGGGCCATATGGAATTCCATTGGAATTCTATAAGAAAGCCACAACTTACATTGTTCCGCATCTATTGGGCATGTACACGGACAGTTTGAAGAATGGGATTCTACCCCGGGATCAGAGACTGGCCACCATAGTAGCCATCCCTAAGCCTAAGAAACCACCGCATGAGTGCACCTCTTATCGCCCAATCTCACTGCTGAACGCCGAGGCAAAGATTCTTGCAAAAGTCTTGGCAACGAGATTGCAGCCGCACCTCGCCACTGTAATACACCCGGATCAATCTGGGTTTATGCCAAACCGAAATACCGCCCTGAACCTACGACGGTTGCATGGAGTCCTGGCGCATCGCTCCTCGATAGAGGAGGACGCAGTCATTCTCTCACTAGACGCACGGATGGCATTCGATTTGGTGGAATGGCCTTTTCTCTATGCTGTTCTTCGCCACCTGGGATTTGGCACCAAAATATGCGCCTGGATCCAGCTCCTATATACCAAGCCTCTGGCGCAGGTGGTCGTAAATGGGCATGTTTCGAGCACTTTCCCATTGGGGCGGGGGACGCGGCAGGGCTGCCCCCTCTCCCCACATCTATTTGCACTGGTACTGGAGCCGCTGGCGGCCTGGGTGCGATAGGACCCGGTCCTCCGTGGCCTAAAGTGGACGATGGGGTGGGAGGACCGCATCTCTCTGTATGCGGATGACATCCTCCTGTATTTGACCTCGCCGGCGCGCTCGATACGCTGTCTTCTAGACATCTGTGCGTCATACGGGAGGGTATCCGGCTACACGATAAACTGGGAAAAATCCTATCTATATGTACTCCAAGGCTCCCCACCGCAGCTCCCTAGGGGGTGTGAAATTCGGGTGGTAGATAACGGTTTCAAATATTTAGGAATATATGTGACCGCAGATAGAGCGAAATTTGTCGCGGAAAACCTGACGCAACCCTTGGTTCGGTTTCAGCGCAACGTTAAACACTGGCGTTCCCTGCCCCTGACGTTGCTGGGACGAGCTGCCCTCTTTAAAATGATGGCGCTTCCCAGGTTTCTCTACCTGCTTCAGAATACACCCTTCCCGGTTGCTCCTGCATACTTTATCGCCATAAACGCAGAAGTGACCAGTTTACTGTGGGAAGATAAGACGCCGCGGATAGCGCTCCATAAACTGACCAGAGGCTGGTAAGACGGAGGTATCGCCCTCCCTAATATTAAGATACACTACTCGGCATCACAGCTTATGGTAATAAACCAGTGGCTTCACGTGCCGGGGGACGACCCGGCATACCGCATGGATCCTCAACTGCTGGGGACTGGAGGGGTTATGGGGGCGCTCTATAACCACACTAAGAAACGCTGCCTTACGGGCCCAACGGCACATACTCTGAGGGTATGGTTCGAGGCGCAACGTGCTCTTGGCTGGGAGGGGAAGATAACTCAGGCCACAACGCTATGGGACGCGAAACAGTTGGGAGTGCTGCGTACTACCAAGGGATTCCAACAATGGGATCGGATTGGAATATCAAGGGTCGGTGATCTCTGGAAAAAAGGTGACAGTCACGTTTGCCCACTTACAAGCAGAATATGACCTGGCAGACACTATCGCTATCTACAAATCAGGCACGCACTCCGGGCGGCAGTCCCGCCTGGGACTCGGCTGGCGGAGTCCTCACCTCTGGAGGATAGACTCCTCATGGAGCATTTGATTAAGAGAGCTACGTCCCTGACATATCGGAAGGTGATAAATAATCAGCCAGATCCATTTCTAGCCCTTAAGGCTAAATGGGAGATAGAACTGGGAGCATTTGATGAGACGGACTGGCAAGCGGCACTTTCCTCCCCTAAGGAGGTGGGGATATCATCCAAATTAAAACTGGTCCAGTTAAAAATTCTGCACCGCACATACTATACTCGCACACTTCTATATAAACTTAAACGGACGGACTCACCGCTTTGTCTTAGGCAGTGTGGTGCGGATGGCAGTCTCTTCCATACCCTCTGGGATTGCCCCGTCATAGCCCAGTACTGGAGGGCGATCATGCGCACACTCTCCCAGGTGACAAAAGTTACGACTCTTCCGGAACCGAGGAGGTGTCTCCTCAATGTGTGGGAGCCTACGGACCTTAGCCGCGTGGTGCAACTCTGGGTGACTCTGGGACTATTATTGGCAAAGCGAAACATAGCTCAAAGATGGGGATCTAGGCAGCCCCCTACCCTCTCCCAATGGTGTAGAGATATGGATACCACAATGGTAGTTGAAAAAACTGTATACATACATAGAGGCTGCCCCAAAAAGTGGACCCAGGTATGGGGAGGATGGAATATGTACAGAGGGAATATATGTGACCCTCCACATGAGACCTTAGAATCGGACCTGAGTGACTGAGAACATACCGTTGATCAATAAGTAGATTAAGAACTGCTATTATTATTATTATTAATATTATTTATTTTTATAAAGCGCATAGTCACCCGGAGGTATCCCAGCGCTAAAAACCCTGATTCAACAAATCTGAGGCCCGGGAGCTAAGAGCGAAAAAGAGGAAGGGTGGGAAATCAAAACAGGGGGGGGGCATGGAAGCTAGGGAAAGAGATGTGTTTTTAGCAGCTTCCTGAAGCGCAGATATTGTGGTTCAAGACGCAAGTCATGGGGGAGTGAATTCCAAAGACGGGCAGCTTGTACCGAGAAGCGTCTTCCTCCTGATCGGGCTTTCCTGAATCTCGGGGTATTGATGAGGTTTTCTGCGTTAGAACGGAGGGATCTAGTGGTAGTGTAAGGGGTAACAAAATTGCTGAGGATTGGGGGGCCTTGGTTATGCAACGTTTTGTGGACCAGGCACAGGGCCTTAAATTTGACTCTCTCCCTTATGGGGAGCCAATGGAGGAGTTTGAGAGCGGGTTTAGCAGATGATCTGGCCGGGGTGTTTGTGATGATCCGGGCAGCAGTGTTCTGAATTCTCTGCAATTTATTAAGGGTCGCTTCGGGAGCGCCCAGATAAATCACATTACTGTAATCTAGTCTCGATATTATGAGACCTTGGATTAGCAGTTTTTGGGGTTTAGGGGGAAGAAGGGGCAGGACTTTCCTCAAAGATTTTAGAAGACCGAAGCAGGTCCCTGCTACCTTCTTTGCTTGCGGACTAAATGAGAGATCGGAGTCGATCCATACTCCCAAGCTTTTCACCTCTATTTTTGGGTCAGGGAGAGGACCTAGACAGGCTGGCCAGCTATCCAGGGGGAGTGAGGTTCCTTTCGGGCCAAGTATAAGGACCTCCGTTTTTGTCCCGTTTAGTTTTAGGGCTGATCTATTCATCCAACGATGAACCTGCGTAAGACAGTTAAAGAGATCAGCTTTCTGTTGTTTGGGATGGGACAAAGACACCACTAATTGTGTGTCGTCAGCATAGCTGACGACGCTCACTCCGAATGGGGTGATAACCTCCTCCAATGTGGACATATAGATATTAAATAATGTGGGGCTCAGGGAAGAGCCCTGAGGCACACCACATTGGAGGGGCATTTCGGAGGAGCGGGCGTTCTTCTCCCAAATCTGATAGGACCGTTGGGCCAGGAAAGATGACAGCCAGGATAGGGCTGTACCTTCTACTCCAACTCTTGCCAATCTTTCGATAAGGAGTTGATGGTCGACGGTATCGAACGCCGCGCTAAGGTCGAGGAGGATCACTGCCACTGATCCTCCCCCATCCAGTAGCGCTCTGGCCTCCTCTACCGCTGCCAGGAGGGCGATGTCCGTGCCCTGCCCTGGTCGGAAGCCCGTCTGGGAACTTTTCAGTTTGTTATTGGCCTCTAGAAACTGCGAGAGTTTCCTGTTGACTAATTTTTCCGCGATCTTGCTGACTCCTGGGAGTAGGGAAATGGGCCTGTAGTTCGCCAGGTTCTCAGGATCGAGAGAAGGTTTCTTCAGTAGGGCTTTTACCACAGCTTTCTTCCAGCTCGATGGTACGACTCCTTGTTGGAGTGAGGTATTAATCAAATGAGTAAGGGAGGGGATGATGGTGGGGGCTACCTCCTTAAGGATCCGAAGAGGAGCAGGGTCCCTAGGGGAGCCGCTCTTCATGGAGTTGAACGTATTTCTCACTTCGTCTATTGTGACCTGGCCCCATGTGGACAGACAGGTGGACGATGTCGTGTATTGGGAAACAATTTCTTCCCCTGGGCTCGAGGGAGGAATTGAGTCCAGAATAAGTCGGATTTTGTCATGGAAGAAATTAGCCAATTTTTGGCATTTCTCCTGGTCTGCTTTAGGGTCGGAGGGAGGTCCCAGTCCTTGTTCTGGGGGTTTTGAGAGCTCTTTAAGGATGGCGTATGCTTCCTTACTGGAGCATCCCGCTTTTTCTAATCTCTTCTGATAAAACGCGCTTTTGGTTTTGCGAATAGCGATTTTGTAGCTTAGAAGAGAGGTAGAGTAGGTGTTTTTATTGGTTCCTGATTTTTCACGTCTCCAAGCGCGTTCGGTTTTTTTGCACTCTTGGCGCAGAGCTTTAAGCTCTGGAGTATACCATAGAGCGGGGGAAATTCTCTTGGGCTGTTTAAGGGTGGTGGTTTTTGGAAGGATCGTATCAAGGGACGAAGTGATCCAATCACAAAATTGTTTGTCAGCCGTGTTGGGGTCAAAGGAGAGCTCGGGAATGGAGTCTGCAAGAGAAGCAGCCCATTTCTCCGGTGACAATTTGCGCCATTGTCGGTCGGTAACCTGGGTTTTAGGGGTTAAGGGAGTAGGTTTGGGGGTTTCCCAGGAAAAAGGGACCAGAAAATGGTCCGTCCATGGTAGGGTCACAGGTAGGTTGGTGGTCACCGCTGCTATATTGGTGAGGATAGGGTCCAGTAAATGGCCCTTCTCATGGGTAGGCTCGTTATTCACTAGATGTATGTTTAAAGATGTTAAGTCGTGTCTAATATCCGAGGCTACTCGATCCATGGGGTCTAGGAAGTGGAAATTCAGGTCACCTAGTATAAGGAAGTTGGAGGTGGAGGAAGCTAATTGTGATACAGAGTCGAATATGGAATTGATAAAATTGCCTGGGGCTCCTGGGGGGCGATAGATCAATAGCCCTGCCAGGGAAAGGGATGAGGAGATTTGGATGGAGAATTGGCCGCTCTCGCAGTCCTCGATACCAGCGTTAGCCATCCAACAGGTGAATTGTTCCCTGTGAATTATAGCTACCCCGCCTCCTCTCCCTTTAGGTCTATTTAAAGCTTGGCAGAAGTATCCAGTGGGTAGGGCTGCGACGACGTCAGGGTCGGTGTTATCTGATAGCCATGTTTCCGTTAAAAACAGTAGGTCAAGATCCTGATTATGAATCAAAAGGTTTACTTCAGTAGCATGTTTGGGGAGGGAATGGCAGTTAAGAAGTCCCAACTTCAAAGGGAGTGTGGTAGATTTCAGGGGGGGAGTCGGATTGCATCGAGGACAGAACGAGAAAGCATTACCTGCGGTGAGTGTGTGGTAGCAGGTAAGGAAGTTCTTAGGTCGAAGGGAGCGCAATGTATCTGCTGTATACGTCACTCGGTCCTGAGGGCCACACGGCAGAGTAACGGGGCCTAGGGCCGTCCGGGGCCGGACGGGCCCAGACGGGCTTGCCTTTGGCGCGCCTTCGGCGCGCAAACGGCGCTCCCGCTGCGCTTCCTGTACTGGCACATATCTAGGTAAGGAAGGGGGCGTGGCCTGAAAGGGGGCGGAGTCAGCGCGCACACCTGGGATGATGGCGGCAGCTGAGAAGCGCGAGGTAGGGCGTGGCAGCTCTCAATCAGCTGTGCGCCGAGGGCAGAGGAAGCGCTTGGGTGCGTGTTATTTAAAAACACAAAACAACAGTGACACCACACAGAAAAACGAAATTAGCAGTTTTTAAAACAGAACAATCATAAGAGTACCTCCAGCTCCCGGCTTCCGCCTCAGGACTGGGTCATAGGTTTGTCTGAGATCGCCAGGAATCGGCGGTTTAAATACAGGCAGCAGGGGGCGTGGCCTGAAAGGGGGCGGAGTCAGCGCGCACACCTGGGATGATGGCGGCAGCTGAGAAGCGCGAGGTAGGGCGTGGCAGCTCTCAATCAGCTGTGCGCCGAGGGCAGAGGAAGCGCTTGGGTGCGTGTTATTTAAAAACACAAAACAACAGTGACACCACACAGAAAAACGAAATTAGCAGTTTTTAAAACAGAACAATCATAAGAGTACCTCCAGCTCCCGGCTTCCGCCTCAGGACTGGGTCATAGGTTTGTCTGAGATCGCCAGGAATCGGCGGTTTAAATACAGGCAGCAGGGGGCGTGGCCTGAAAGGGGGCGGAGTCAGCGCGCACACCTGGGATGATGGCGGCAGCTGAGAAGCGCGAGGTAGGGCGTGGCAGCTCTCAATCAGCTGTGCGCCGAGGGCAGAGGAAGCGCTTGGGTGCGTGTTATTTAAAAACACAAAACAACAGTGACACCACACAGAAAAACGAAATTAGCAGTTTTTAAAACAGAACAATCATAAGAGTACCTCCAGCTCCCGGCTTCCGCCTCAGGACTGGGTCATAGGTTTGTCTGAGATCGCCAGGAATCGGCGGTTTAAATACAGGCAGCAGGGGGCGTGGCCTGAAAGGGGGCGGAGTCAGCGCGCACACCTGGGATGATGGCGGCAGCTGAGAAGCGCGAGGTAGGGCGTGGCAGCTCTCATTCAGCTGTGCGCCGAGGGCAGAGGAAGCGCTTGGGTGCGTGTTATTTAAAAACACAAAACAACAGTGACACCACACAGAAAAACGAAATTAGCAGTTTTTAAAACAGAACAATCATAAGAGTACCTCCAGCTCCCGGCTTCCGCCTCAGGACTGGGTCATAGGTTTGTCCTATGATAATACGTGGTACAACTGGAGGCCAGTGCGGTGCCTCGCACCACAGTAATGCTACTTTATTGTGAAGGTGCTCTCTGAATGTCTGTACACATTCCAATGGTCGAAATGCTGACTTATTCAATGCCAATGTACGTTGTTTGTGTTGAAATTTTCAATAAAAATATTTCCTAAAAAAAAAAAAAAGAATCCCAGCAGTGATGAAAATCCTCGAAAAAACGACAGTAAACTACTTTTCACAAAAACAGTACAGGGGCAGATATACTATGGGAGGCAAACAAGGGCATATTTATTTATTTATTTAACTTGTATGGCGCAACAGCTACCCAAAAAGGGTTTCCCGGCGCCTGGACGACAATGCTGAAAGGAGAAGATTTAATGAGTAAAAAGCCAGGTTTTGAGGGCACAGCGAAAGTGGGAGTAGGATGGCTCTCTGCGCAAGGCAATAGGAATCGAGTTCCAGAGAGAGGGGCCCAAAACAGCGAAAGATTTACCTCCCATTCTAGAGAGTTTGAACCGAGGCACATCAAATTTCTCAAGGGAGGAGGAGCGGAGAGTGCGAGTTGGAGCATACTGACGTACAAGAGACTGGAGGTAGTTGGGTGCACGGCCCCACTTAATTTTGTGCATAAAAGAAAGGGCTTTGAATTCAACACGCTTATCGATACGGAGCCAGTGCAAAGCATGGAGGTGGGGGGAGATGGAAGCGTGTTTGGAAATTCCGCATAAAAGTCGAGCAGCGGAGTTTTGCACAAGTTGCAGCCTGCGGGATATTGTCTTGTTTGCACCTAAAAACAAAACGTTACCGTAGTCCAAGCGGGATGTGATAAGGGCATGGACGACTGTTTTCTGAGTATCCTTAGGCAGCATCCAAATAATTTTGCGCAGCCACTTTAGAATAGCAAAACAGGTGGCAGACACTTTAGTGGCGTGATGGTGCATTCTCAGAGAGTCATCGATGAAAAATCCTAGATTGCGGACGTGGTCAACTGGACGGGGAAGAGGACCCAGCTCATTAGGCCAGTGACGTGCACCCCAAAGATCTTTGTTTGCCTAGGATAAGTACCTCCGTTTTATTTGCATTAAGCTTTAAATAATTATTGTTCATCCAGGCAGCAATTTGGCGTAGACCCGACTGAAGAGTAGAAACAGAAGAGGAGGGATCTGATTTGGAAAGTGAGAAAATAATTTGAGAGTCGTCAGCGTAGGTGAATAGAGTTAGGCCACTGTTGACAGCAATGTCGGCCAGGGGCCTAACGTATAAATTAAAAAGCAGCGGACTTAAAATGGAGGGGGTAGGGGGTCATTGGGAGAGCCTGATCTAATGGTGCCAAGATTGGATATAAAAGTTTCTAAGTTCAAAGGAGGCCAGCAGGATAATTTGGGAGAATCACTAGAAAGTTCGTGACAGATGTTGGTCTGGGTAGGAGAGGAGATCATGCAGTTTAGGAGAGAATTCGCAATTTCAGAATGAATAATTTTAATTTTGTCAGAGAAGAATTTAGCCAAATCATCACAAGATTGCTTGGTAAGAGGCGGAGGTTTAGCTATGGTCTGAGCGCCAGCCAGATTTTTTTACTAGGCTAAACAAAGTCTTCGGGCGATTGGTGGCAGTGTTAATGATGTTACAAGTGTAGGCGGCGCGGGAGGTTTTGCACAGATCGTGATAGGTTTTTATGCAGGGCATACTGCATAGAATGATCATTTCAGAGAAGACTGGGGACAAAAGACAAAAAGATGTACAACAGAGCTGGCGTAAGAGCTCCTACATGTAGTGAAAGGATACATACCCAAACCAACAAAAGTGAAGATGACCGATACAGACCAAGAAGGAAGTATGCTGATCACTAGTAACAAATGATGATGGGACTACACATATAGCAAAATAAAAATGACGATATAAAATTGGAGACAAGAAGGGGAAAATGCTTGTATGGCACAACAATAGAGACAAGAGCCAGCGATATGCAAGGAACTCTTAATCATCGACTCCCAAAGAATAGTTGGGGACAGAAAAATAGCAGAAGCATTTGCAGATTACCTGTCGCAATTTTATCAATATCATTTAGAAGTGAGCCCCCACACACTTGATGCACTTTGTACAAGATTGTCCAACGAGGCACCTCCCTAAAGATCTAAACTGAGAAATGGAAAAGGACCTTACTGAGGAGGAGATAGGTGTTACATTGTTGCAATTACAATGTATAAAAACACACAATCCCAAAGGACTACAAGTTGAGTTCTTTATAAAAACAAAATGGCATGAAGTGTTATCACACTACTGCAAGATATTTATACCCAGACATCTAATTCTGGGACACTACAGAGGGACCTACGAATGGCCACGATTGTGTAACGCTACATAAGGATTGGAAGCCACAAAAATAAATGAGTCATACTATCAAAATCAGTGCTAAACGGGGATACCAAATATTAGCACAAGTTGTGGCCAACAGGTTACGAGGTGTTAAAACTGACCTGATCTATGCAGACCAGTCTGGTTTTATATCCCAAAAGTCTGCTAAACGCAACGTCAAGAGAATACATAATAACTTGACCCAATAGCCATGTTGTCATTGAATGCTAAAAAAGCTTTTGACTCCATTAAATGGCCCTTCGCTTTTGCCATTTTGGGGGAAATGGGTTTGGGGTCAAAGGTTGAATGGATTAGATTGCTCTATAATGACCCTATGGCAAGAGTCAGAGTGAATGGTATGCTATCTAGGGAATTCCAGATCTGAAGCAGCACAGGACAGGGGATGCACATTATCCTCAATGCTATTTGGTTTGGTTATTGAGCTGCTAACAAACTGTATTAGACTAGGTGCACAGTTTTGGGGGTGAACCTAGGGGGGAATGCAAGGGGGAGGTGGAAGTAGTAGGATGAACGAATCTTGCTCAATGCACATGATATTCTACTTTATACTGCTGATCCGGACACCATCATAAAGTGCCTCAAACACATCTTTGCAACATACGGGACTGAGTATTAATTGGGAAAAATCTCCGATTTACTCATTGGGAGGTGCACCCCAGTGAAGAACATGTCATTACCTCTGAGAATCAAACTTAGCATTTTAAATATTGAGGCCTGTGGGTGTCCAGAAGTGCCCAGGAGTATGATGACAACCTCGGCCCCCTGCTCCATAAGCTAGAGGATACCCTACATTGGCTTAGTCTTCTAATTTAATTAACGGGGAGAGCCGCCATGTATAAAATGATTGCTCTACCCCCAATTCTCATATCGTATTGAAATTCTGAAAATGGTTTTGAAGAAATTAGATCAAATAGTAACAACACTAATATGAGTGGGTGGCCCACCAATAATATCACGAAAAACATTGCAGAGGTCGACCTATGAAGGGAGGGATGGCACTCCCAACTTGCCAAAAATACTACTAAGCATTCCAACTTTCTACCATAAACGATTAGGCATAAACTTCAATAGCAGACCCAGCACACACAATGCATAGGCAGATGTTGGGAATCAACAAGTACCTCCAAATATTATATGGAGGACAAGTGTGGGGGGCGGGGGGGATCTTTCTCTGGCTACAACTACAGGTATTCAAGCATTGCACAACCTACACAAAGAAATTGGTTGGGATAACAGGCTAACACAAAATCCCTTCCTTGTGGGTGGTCACACCTATGAAAATGACTGATTCACGATATTGGATATCGGTATATACTTACTGGGGGATGTGTGGGATGCGAATGGCATAGTGCCATTCACACATCTAGAAAAGGAATAAGCAATGGTTGTCTCACAAAGATTCAAATATTTACAATTAAAGCACACTTTTTTTATTTTATTTTTTTTATTGGCATTTTATGCACAAAAAAAACAATGTACCATACATTCAATACAACAAAACCAATATACCAGTTGCATACCGCTAGGATCAGTTCTCAGCACGTAGTTTACATTATGAAAAAGAAATAACGGGCTTCTGACGAAGCAGTACACCCCAGGCACATGACGGATCACTTGACATTTAACGGCTTACATGAGGTTAACAACTGTAGAAAAATATTGACTGAACCCAGACCCCACCCAACCCCCACCACAGCTACAATTAAAGCACACTTGACTTCTACAACCGAAATTAATACATAGAATATACTACAGTGAAGTACTACTGCATTTATGGCGTAGACCATAACAGATGCCACAGAGGTTGTGGACAACAGGGTACCTTTCACCATACAATGTGGAGTTACCCCAAGATCCAGGTACACTGGAGGGCAGTAGCATGACAGTTGACTGATGTCAAGGAAAACTATAGAGATGAATGCTCCTGATGTTACTGGGTATATGAGATTCTAGACCCAAAGATCCTCAAGCGAACACTCACTAATCTGGGTTTTACAATGGCAAAAATAGATATTGCATAGAAGAAATTTCTTACTTGTAACTCAATTTCTCCAACACTGGTATCTTTGATATAGTCACATGTTTGAATCATTCCCAGTCGTCAGGCTGGGAATCCCTGGTACATTAAAATACCAGTATACGTGTAAAATATATATAAGAAAGAGTAAAGCCATAGACTTAAAATACAGTATGTTTAGTAACATCCACCTTATTTGAAAGAAATCAACCTTCAGCCAATGAGTTGGAAGCTTAAACATTCCTACTCCTCCTAGAGGCCACCATAGCTCAGATTTCAAAGCACTAGTGTGGGAATAGAACACAATAAGCCTCTGGCCACGGAGCAAGGAGGGTTGCATGTTATAGGAAGCTGGCTCTCTATATAGTGCACTATAATGAAGTACATTGTGGGCAGAGTGTCCAGTGGTCCCCAACTGGCTTACAGACCCTAAAGTAGATAATACAAATGCTTTCTTTTGTGGTAGTGTGGGCGAGCAGTTAGGCCTATCAGTGGGCAGTGCTAAACATTTGTAGTACTCACTGAGGCAATAAATGAGACACAAACTCAAAGAATAGAGACAAAATTAGACAAATAACACTACTATTTTGTAAAACGAAGTACTTAGTTCAAAAGTAAGTACGGTTTTTATTAGCAATTTTTACAGGTAAGGAAATCTTTCAGAGTCGTGCACCTTTACACACAATGCAGTCCTATGGAGGGATTGAATATGCTACTTACCAGTATGCATCTGTTCTTGGCATGTAGGGCTGCTGACATTCATATCTGTGCATAGATCGCCGCCTAGTGTTGGGTCCGGATGATTGCACATTGTTGTCCTGGAAGAGTCTTCGAAGTATCACGAGATAGGTGGCTCCTCCCCTGGACTACAGTGCGCATGGGCATCCTCTCCATCCTTAGATTGTTTTTCGCCATTGTGGCAGTGATGGAGTAGATCCAGTAAGTGATGACCATGCTATACTGTAATTCTGAGAGCTGCAGCTGCTACAGGCGCCGGGGAGGAGGGTGGGCGATATGAATGTCAGCAGCCCTACATGCCAAGAACAGATGCATACTGGTAAGTAGCATATTCAGTTCGAGGCATGTGGGCTGCTGAATTCATATCTGTGCATAGAATACATAGCAGTACCTCCTATTAGCGGCAGCTACCAGTGCCAGCTGCAGCAGTCTGAAAAAGAGTTTTGAGAACAGCCTGTCCTACAGCTGCCTGCTGTTTTGAGTGTACATCTACACAGTAGTGTTTGGTAAATGTATGTATAGTGGACCATGTGGCTGCTCTACATATTTCCTGTAAAGGAATGTTTCCCAGGAAAGCCATGGACGCCCCTAACTTTCGTGTTGAGTGGGCTCGTGGGGGAATCGTTAATGTGCGTTTAGCTTTTTGATAGCAAATTTGAATACATTTAACGATCCATCTGGCTATACCTGCTTTGGAAATGGCGTTGCCCTTGTGTTGTGGAGAGAAGGCAACGAAAAGTTGTTTTGTCTTCCTAAAGTTTTTAGTTCTGTCAATATAGTACATGAGGGCCCTCTTTACATCTAGTGTATGGAGCATTCTCTCAGCGACATTTTGTGGATTTTGAAAGAAAACAGGCAGTTTAATGGTTTGATTCATGTGGAACTGCGATATGACTTTAGGCATGAATTTGGGGTTGGTACGTAGTACGACCCGGTTTGTGTGAACTTGTATGAATGGCTCTTGAATGGTTAGTGCCTGGAGTTCACTAACTCTCCTTAAGGAAGTGATGGCAACCAGGAAAGCCACTTTCCAGGTGAGGAATTGAATCTCACATGAATGGAGAGGTTCAAAGGGCGGACCCATCAGTCTGGTGAGGACCAAGTTGAGTTGAGGCTGGTGGGTGTCTTGGGGGAATTACTCGTTTAAGACCTTCCAAGAAGGCTTTGATGGCAGGCACTCTGAATAAAGAGAGGTGCTGCCTGTTTTGGAGATAGGCTGCTATTGCTGTTAAATGGATACGTATTGAGGTGTATGCCAGATTGCATCGGTATAGGTGTAAGAGATAGCAGATTATGTTCTGAATGGATGCGTCTAGCGGGTTAATGTCATTGTTGTTGCAGTAAATGACAAATCTCTTCCATTTAGCTGCATAGCAAGCTCTGGTAGTGGGTCTCCTGGCCTCCTTGATGATCTCCATACAGTCAGGTGGCAGGTTTAGGTAGCCAAACTCTAAGACTTCAAGAGCCAGATCGCCAGGTTCAGCTGTTGCGGATCTGGGTGCTGAATTTCGCCATGGTTCTGCGTTAATAGTGCGGGTTTGATCCGCAGCCTTTGACGCGGCAGCACAGAAAGTTCCAGAAAGGTGGTGTACCATGGCTGGCGCGCCCACGTTGGAGCAACCAGGATGAGTGTCAGTGAGTGCTGTCGCAGTTTGCGTGCCACCAGCGGTATTACCGGCGCTGGGGGAAAAGCGTACGCAAATCTGCCGGACCAGTTCATCCATATCGCATTGCCCTGCGACTGTGGATGTGGGAACCTGGCGGCAAAGCTTTGGCATTTTGCGTTTTCGTTTGTGGCAAATAGGTCTATCTCTGGATGACCCCACTGCTGGAAGTACGGTTGGAGTACTGATGGGTGTAGCTCCCACTCGTGCATCTGGTGGCTGTGTCTGCTGAGCAGATCCGCCATCTGGTTGTCCTTGCCGGGGAGGTGTTCCGCCATGAGGAATATGTTCCTTTGAATGGCCCACTTCCACATGCTCTGAGCCAGATGAGACAACTGTGGAGAGTGTGTTCCTCCCTGCTTCTGTATGTAGTACATGGCAGTCATGTTGTCCGTCCGGATCAACACGACTTTGTTGCACAGGTGTACTTTGAATGCCTTCATGGCTAGGAAGATTGCCATCAGTTCCAGAAGGTTGATGTGCATCTTCTTTTGTTGTGTTGTCCATAGTCCCTGCACTGTGTAATTGAGTACATGAGCTCCCCATCCCTGGAGAGATGCGTCCGCTGTCAGTGTGATTTGTGGAACAGGCTCTTGGAACGGTCGGCCCTTGAAAAGGTTTTGTGGATTCCACCAATGCAGAGAGTTGTATGCCCGACCGCTCACCAACACTAGGTCTTTTAGTTGCCCGTGAGCCTGATTCCATTGACGTGCTAAGCACTCCTGAAGCGGGCGCATATGTAGTCTCGCGTGTGGGACTATGAAAATGCAGGAGGCCATCATGCCTATCAACTGCATGAACACTCGCGCCGGAAGTGAGTGTTGAGGTTTGAATTTTGAGATCAGCAGTTGCATGCTGTTGATTCTCACTAAAGTTGGCTGAGCTGTGGCAGCCAGAGTGTTGATTGTCGCGCCTAAGTACTGTTGTACGTGCGCAGGTTGGAGACTTGATTTTGGGTAATTTAGTGAGAATCCCAGATCGTGAAGAAGGTGAATGGTGTGGGACATGTGGGTGGCACATTGTTGTGCTGACTTGGCCTGAACTAGCCAGTCGTCCAGATAAGGGAAGACGTGAATGTTTTGTCTTCGCAGGTGCGCGGCCACTGTTGCCAGGCACTTGGTAAAGACCCTGGGTGCTGTTGTTACTCCGAAGGGGAGAACTTTGAACTGATAGTGATTCCCTTGAATCGTGAATCTGAGGTATTTCCTGTGTGATGGGTGTATGGGTATGTGGAAGTATGCATCCTTTAGGTCTAGCGTAGCTAGGAAATCTCCCTGACCGAGTAGTGGGAGAACCTGCTGGAGGGTGAGCATATGGAAATGCTCCGACAGAATATATAGGTTTAGGGGTCGCAGGTCTAGAATAGGTCTGAGCGAGCCGTCCTTTTTGGGGATTAAGAAGTACAGAGAGTACACCCCTGCGCCCTGCTGGTCGATGGGCACTACTTCTATTGCCCCTTTTGCGAGCATAGCGATCACATCCTGCTGGAGTAAACCTAAGTGTTCGGCTGACATTGGACGGTGCTTTGGTGGTATGTTGGGTGGAGTGGAAGTTAGTTCTAGACAGTACCCGTGCTGGATGATGTCCCTGACCCACCTGTCCGTGGTGATGTTCTTCCACGCGGACAGGAACAGCTGGAGTCATCCCCCGACAGGTGTTATGTGGTCGGGGGGTAAGGAGAGGGCGTCACTGTTTGTTCTTTGGGGAGGACCAGGTGTTGCCATAGCCACGTCCCCTGCCCTTGGTGCTGGATCCACGATATCCACCCCTGTTGTTTTTGTCATAGGTGCTTTGTGTGCCACCTTTAGTATACTGTTGTTGTGACCCCTGACCCCTTGACGTTCCCCTATTTCCCGGGCGACGAAAGGAGCCACTACGAAATTGTTGCGTGTGTAGAGCCCCCATAGATTTCGCAGTGTCAGTGTCTTTCTTTATTTTTTCTAGGGTAGTGTCAACGTCTGGGCCAAATAAGAATTCTGTGTTAACTGGTAAGTTCAGGATATTGTTTTGGATCTCGGGTTTGAAGCCTGAGATGCGTAACCAGGCATGGCGTCGCAGCATGACACTTGTGTTTATTGCCCTGGCCGCTGTGTCAGCTGCGTCTAGGGTGCATTTTATGGATGCATTAGTGAGGAGTTGTCCTTCTCTAATGAGGAGTTCCGCTGACTCTTTATACTCCTCTGGTAGATGTTGGAGCAGTGACTCCAGCGTGTCGTAATGTGACCTGTCATAACGTGCCAGGAGTGCCTGTGTATTGGCAATGCGCAGGATATTTGCTGCTTGCGCTGCAATGCGTTTGCCCGATGTTTCAAGTACTTTTGACTCTTTGTCTGGGGGAGGAGCGTCACCAGTCGTTTGTGAGTGGGCTCTTTTGCGAGCGTTGGCAACCACCATAGAGTCTAATGGCAACTGACCCCTAATGTATTTAGGGTCACCGGTGCAGGCTTATATTTCTTTTCAATCCTGGGGTTTAACACTCGGGCTCTTGTGGTGTCCTTGAAAATGTCTTTGGCAGGTTTTAGAACCCCTTTTAGCATGGGCAGGGTTTTGACAGTTCTTTCTGAAGATGCGAAAGTGTCAAGCAGGAAGTCTTCCTCAATGGCGTCAGAATGTAGCTCCACCCCATGATGAGCAGCAGCCCGTTCGATGAGGGCATTAAATGCGGCCGTGTCCTCTGTAGGAGATGTTTTTACGTTGTAGAGTTGCGCATCTTGAGTATGTGGCGCGACACTTTGGTCTGTGGGCTCATCCCACGCCTGATCAGGGTCTTGTAGTGGTTCATCGGGATCTACGTCCCCGGGGTAGATGGTATCCTCCCCGCCATATTCCTGCATTGCGTCCGATTCGGAAGGGGTAGGAGAAAAGGACTGCGGATCTAAGTGGAGGGGTTGAAAGTGTTCTTGTAGCACTGGGTCCTGCTCCCCCGGCAGCTTGCGTTTAAGAGGAATTTTGTATGGCACCTCTTCCCTGACTGGCGTTATTTTGCGCTTGTGGAGCATTAACCTGCCAGTGTCGGCGTCGATAAATTGTGGCCCCGAAGAATCTTGTTCTGTTAGGCCAGAGGTGGTGGACTGTATGTGGAGGACACGTGTCCGAATTTGAAATAGTTTCGGTGCCGATGTCGGTGGCAGCCCAAATGTAATGTTGGTGGGCTCTGAGTGCACTCTACAGGGTGAGATAGTGTCGGGACCCGAGATAGAGTGGAGGGCTGCCCGGTCACGGATGCGTTGTAGAGATGCAGAGACCTGCTGCACAGCAAACTCAGATGGTGGTTTGGTGGGCACCTTGGTAGTAGACGTCGAGGCCGGCCCCGACTTTTTTGTCGGAGGGGGGTCACTGGTCTGAAGGGATGCATCGACAGTCGACGTAGTCGAGGACTTATTCGGCATCGGTGCTTTAGGCGTCGACGTAGCCGGGGCGGCCATCTTGACTGCGGAGGTTACGGCCTTCGGTGTCGGCGCCGAAGGTCTCGGTGCCTTGTGGTGCCCGAGGGCGCGCTTCTTCTGTGTGTCGACCGCATCTGCTGCGGTGAGCTCGGTGCCGAAGTCTCTTTGTACGCGGTCGGAGCCGACGACTTTTTTCGGCGCCGGGGCAGTGGATTGTTTCGACGCCTTCGATCCGACCATCACCAGTTTCACTTTCGATTTTAAAGGGACTGGAGCGATGGATGTTTTTGGGTTTAATAACCCGGTCGTCTTCGGTAATAGTGGCTCTTGTAGAGTGTTCGAGGCTGGACCGGAAGGTGGGGCCGAGGAACCATGTATTAGATCTTGGGTAAGGCCCGAAGGCGATCCCTCGACCGGAGCCTGATGACGACGTACAGTTTCGGCCTCCGTTAAGACGGATTGGCCTAGCTCTTCGGGAGAGCTGTCTTCTTCGGCCCCGTAGGCTTCGTCGAAGTCTCCTACCTCCTCGACGGTTTCTTCACGTCGAAAGATCACTTCATCACGGTTGTCCGATTGGGAATCATGTTCTGAAGCGGGGCTAGAGACTACTTCTTCCACGCTCTCGGCGTCCTCGTCCTCGGTGCTGAATATATTGGTGGGTGCCGGCGCTGCTTGCTGCGCCTCGAGTCTCGCTGCCCGTCGGTTCCGCAGAGTCTTCTTGGATCGGAACCGTGCACAGGCCATGCATTTCGATTCGTCGTGATCCGGCGAGAGACATTTATTACAGACTGGGTGGACGTCGATATGAGGGTACTTGGCATGGCATAACGGACACCTCTTGAACGGAGTCCTCGATTCCATCGTCGATCGAGCTTCGAAGTTTGGACCAATTCGGTAC
Organism: Triturus cristatus; assembly: GCF_964204655.1. Lineage (NCBI taxonomy): Eukaryota > Metazoa > Chordata > Amphibia > Caudata > Salamandridae > Triturus > Triturus cristatus. The sequence continues at coordinate 169,678,412 of NC_140591.1, read as the reverse complement.
GAAAGTCGGACGAGGGTGTGGAGCACTAAAGCTAGTAGTCGACACCGAACGGTAACTGTACCGACGAAAACTATAGGCCTTTTGGCCTAAAACTAAGTATTCCTAAGTTGAGCTAAGATAGTTACATCCGAACCCAATGGCGGAAAAAAACAATCTAAGGATGGAGAGGATGCCCATGCGCACTGTAGTCCAGGGGAGGAGCCACCTATCTCGTGATACTTCGAAGACTCTTCCAGGACAACAATGTGCAATCATCCGGACCCAACACTAGGCGGCGATCTATGCACAGATATGAATTCAGCAGCCCACATGCCTCGAACATGTATATTGTCAATTACAGTCTGCTTCATGGGTTCACCTGGGTGCCGTGTTGCAATGGCCCAAGGTCCAAAGTACTACCAGCTGTCGTGTAGTTCCTAAAAATATATAGGAACTGGCGTTTGTAGGTAACAAACTGCGGGATTGGTGCCTAGACTGATTCCGGATGCTCCTACAGGATACGTCAGCATATAGACCAGCTAGCTCACAGTGCCACCATAAGCCCGCAAACCTTACCAAGGAGCAAATACTTTCTGGTAACCTTTGAACATGACAACTCTTGGCCCTTCAGGGATCGTGGAAATAGTACAGTACTTTTCACTCAGTCAATCTTGCTCATTTAGAGAAATACACAGAATAAACATTTGGGACGTTTTCAATAAGCATTTATTGAACCAGCGTCATTCTAGTATATAACATGTTTGCTGCGACAATCATCAGATAGAAACAAATGTAAAAGATTACAAGCACCAACAGAGTAAATAGAAGGTAGAATTCTACCATGGTGGTACAACAGTGAATATATGCAGGCATTTAAACATGACAGTAATGAAGCGTACTCATACGATGCGGAACCTACCTGAGGGTACCTAAGAGTGCCTAGCATGTATGTGGATGTAAGGCCAAGAATCCCCTAGGAAAGCGCCAACCCTATTACATGGTGGGAGAGAATAAAGGACCCCGTCTTGGTCACGAGTTAGACACCCCACAAGGGATGTCAGAACGCTGCGTGTTGAAGCTTCAGCATACAGGGACCTAGGTGTCTTGAGTCACTGTGGAAGCGTCGCTTCTAGTTACCTAGTGATGGTGCTGTTCTTTCATACCACAAAGATAGCCTCAGGGTTTCTACCACAATCGATATGTTAAGAGTATGATTATGGAAATGGGCCTAAATCAATAATTGCCACTATACAAAGTAGTTCTGTCGCCCTAGGATGAAGATAGCCATGGCTTTCGTACAGAGTATGTTAATCCTGTTATGTACTTAATGTGAAGGGGACTTTACTAAGAATTCTCATGCACAATAATTTAGGCTAGTTTCAGGGAAATCAATCAATATTTATTCAGCACATAACTTGGTAAAAGGCCAGTGCTAGAACCGTTAAGCAGAGCAAGGTAGGACAAATGTAGGTAAAAGGTCGCTTTGCTACTTTGGCCTAGGTTGAGGAACATAACACAGTAGTTCATCAGGAATTGCCCGGGTTTAGCCGGGAACAGGTTTGTAGGAGGCTGGCTTAGTATCTCATACACAATTATTTAAGTGAAGCACCTTGCACTAATCAAGACAACCCTTATGGTGATTTTAGTGTTCTTAGACAACCATAGAAAGCTCTGCAAGTGGTAGCTGTTGAGAGCAGCCTTCAGGCTTAGTCCAGAAAGAATATTAAGCAGATTTCTTTACCATAAGCACAAATTACTACTTGTGTAACGATATATCTGTAAGAGACATTAGTTAGTGATAGATTCCTTACCTTAGAATATACCCAGGCGTCAGACTGGATCCGCTTAGCAGTACCCCTGCGCGTCAGTAGGTGGCGTCTTGCGGCTCCGAGTCCGTCACTGGCGTCGTAAGCGCCGTGATGACACCACAGAGAGTAATTAGGCACCACACATGAGCGCGGACGTCAGTTCTGTACACGACTTTCCGCACCAGGAAGGCAGAGCCATGCAAGATACTGACCATTGGTGCAGAAAACTAGGGCCCCAAGAGGGATGACCTTAACCCTAGTAACCAGTTCGCAGAACGGGGAGGATGGGTGGGGCGGTAAGGAATCTATCACTAACTAATGTCTCTTACAGATATATCATTACACAAGTAGTAACTTGCTTATCTGAAAGAGACACATTAGTGATAGATTCCTTACCTTAGAATAGATACCCCAGCAATAACAACCCTGGTGGAGGGTCTGCGAACAAGATTACACCAGAAAGTCACGGAGCACGGAACGGCAAAAGAAGCCGTCCCTTCGGACCGGACTGTCAAGGCAGTAATGCTTTGTAAACGTGTGCAGCGAGGCCCACGTAGCTGCCCAACAAATGTCCTGTAAGGGGACGCCACGTCCCAAGGCAGCAGTGGCTGCAGTTGCCCTGGTAGAATGAGCACGCAGCCCCACAGGCGGCTCTTTCTTAGCCAAGGAGTAACATGCTTTGATGCACAGAACGACCCACCGAGAGATGGTCCGTTTGTGCACTGCCCGACCTTTTTTGGCACCCACGTAGCCAACAAAAAGCTGGTCATCCACCCTGAACTGCTGTGTACGCTTTAGATGGAATGCAAGCACACGTTTGGGGTCCAGACGGTGGAGCCTCTCTTCCTCTCTTGAAGGATGCGGAGGCGGAAAGAAGGTAGGCAAAGTGATGGTCTGCCCGATGTGGAAGAGCATGACCACCTTTGGCAAAAAAAGAAGGACGGGTCCGTACACCACCCTGTCCGTATGAATAGAAAGGAAAGGAGGCTTGGAAGAAAAATCCAGGAGCTCACTCACTCTTCTGGCAGAGGTGATAGCGACTAGGAAAGCCGTCTTATGAGTAAGACGACGCAAAGGACAGGTATAAAGGGGCTCGAAAGGAGCGCACATCAGATAGGTCAAAACGAGATTCAAGTCCCATTGAGGCATGATGAACGGCACGGGAGGAAACGTGTGCGTAATGCCTTTAAGAAAACGGTTAACAACCGGGCACTTAAAAAGAGAAGGCTGATCTGGAAGCCTCAAAAAGGCGGAGATGGCCGAAAGATAACCTTTGATAGTGCCCAGAGCAGAGCCCTGCTGTGCCAAAGAAAGGAGGAACAGAAGAACTTCAGAAAGAGGGGCAGAAAGGGGACCCAGAACCACACATTTGTTCCACCGACAGGCGTATACCGTTTTAGTGGAGGGACGCCTGGCTGCCAAGATGACATCACAGACTTCGGGAGGAAGATCGAAAGCTGTCAACTGTTGCCGCTCAATCTCCACGCATGGAGGTGGAGGCTGGACAGGTGCGGGTGGAGGACCGTCCCCTGCTACTGTGACAGAAGATCCTCCCGAAGAGGCAGAAGATTGGGGGATCGATCGCCATGCTGAGTAGCTCGGGATACCAGTAACTTCGTGCCCAATCCGGAGCCACAAGGATGACTTGGGCCCGGTCGCGCCGGATCTTCTATAGCACTCTGGGCAGAAGTGGTATAGGCGGAAAGGCGTACAATAGACCGGTGGCGAATAGATCTAACCAAGGTTCTCCCCACTGCTGAAAGAGACCTTGCACCACGTCTGAGTGCAGACACCATTCGTGATCCATCAAGCACCGGCGGCAGAGTTCGTCCGCACTGGCGTTCAGAGAACCTGCCAGGTGTTGAACCAAAAAGGTAATGCCTTGATGTTCCAGCCACGTTCAGATGCGCTGAGCCTCCTGACATAGGGTCCAGGACCCCACCCTGCCCTGTTTGTTGCAATACCACATGGCGGTGGTGTTGTCCGTGAACACCTGCACCACACTTCCCCGGACAGAGGGAAGGAATGCTTTCAGTGCAAGCCGGATCGCCCGAAGCTCCAAAAGGTTGATATGGAGCCGGGCCTCCGCCAGGGAGCCAGAGTCCTCTGATCTCCGCCTCTCCCAAGTGGCCTCCCCATCCCAGGAGGGACGCAACTGTCACCACTGTGTGCTCCGGTTGGGGAAGGGAGAGGGATCTGCCACAGACCTAATTGAGATTCATGAGCCACCACTGCAACTGCTGTGCAGTGCCCTCCAAGATCTGGACATGATCGGACAGGTTGCCCTGATGTTGCGCCACTGGAACTTCAGTTCCCACTGCAGAGCCCGCATATGCAATCTGGCATGTGTCACCAGCAGGATGCAGGAGGCCATCAGGCCCAGAAGCCGAAGGGTCATCCTGACTGAAACCCGGGACAGAGGCTGAAAGATCTGAATGATAGCCTGAATATCCTGGACTCACTGCTCGGGAGGATAAACCCAAAACAGCGTTGAATCCACAACCGCTCCAATGAAGGGGAGCTTCTGAGAGGGACTCAGGTGCGACTTCGGCACGTTGATGGAGAACCCCAGCAAATGCAGGAGGTCAGCCGTAATCTGAAGGTGGGTGACGACTGTCTGGGGCGAGTCCGCCTTCAACAACCAGTCGTCGAGGTAGGGGGAAGACTGACACCCCCGACCTGCGCAGATGAGCTGCAACCACTTCCATCACTTTCGTGAATACCCAAGGGGCGCTTGTAGGGCCGAAGGGGAGCACGGCCAACTGAAAATGCTCCTGGCCTACCGTGAACCGCAGGTAACGCCGGTGGGACGGGAATGTGAAAATATGCGTCCTGCAAGTCCAACGCTACCATCCAGTCTCCAGGGTTGAGGGCAGCCAAGACCTGAGCCAGAGTCAGCATCTTGAACTTCTCCTTTCGGAGGAAGCGATTGACGTCCCGGAGGTCCAAGATAGGACGCAGACCCCCTTTGTCCTTCTTGGGGACCAGAAAGTAGTCGGAATAACAACCACTCCCTACTTCTGGTCCAGGAACGCACTCGATGGCCCCCTTGGCCAAGAGGGCCGTGACTTTCTGGCGGAGAAGAGCCAAGTGATCCCGCGACATGCGGTGGCACCGAAGTGGCATGGCAGGAGGGGAGGACTGAAAGGGGAGGGAGTACCCATGGCAGATTATCTGCAGCACCCATTTGTCTGATGTAATTGCGCGCCAGTGAGGGAGGTGGTGGCGGATCCTGCCACCCACCAGCGTTGGGTGCTCCCCGAAGCTCAGATTAGGAAGGTTTGGAGGCGGAAGCAGCGGGGGTGGAGGTGGACGGACCCGCACGCTGGTTCCCCGACCTGACCCTGCGGAAACCGCGACCCCGGCCGTGCTGGGGCTGGGTCTGCACAGGCTTAGGGGACGGGCGTGCCTGGCTGCCTCTACCTTGGCCACGAAAGGAACGAAAACCAAGAGAGGCCAAGCTCTTAGTAGAAAGGCCCAAGGACTTGGCCGTAGCCAGCAAATCCTTAAAGCGCTCCAGGGCACTGTCAGCCTTGTCGCCAAACAGGCGGGTGCCGTCAAAGGGCATGTCCATGAGCGAGCTTTGGACATCGGGCGAGAACCCAGTCGAACGCAACCAGGCGTGACGTCGCAACCCCACAGTTGTAGAAATCACCCTGCCCAATGAGTCAGCGGTGTCCAACCCTCACCGAATGGCGAACTTAGTCGCATCCTTACCCTCAGCAATTGCCTGAGAAATGACAGCCTGCACCTCCTCAAGACACTGAAGCAACACCTGAGCAACGGCATCCCACACCACGTGGGAGTAGCAGCCCAACACGCAGGCGGTGTTCACCGACCGCAGCCATAAGTTGGCCGAAGAGTACAACCGCTTCCCAAACTTGTCCAGCCGTTTAGAGTCCTTATCTGGCGGGGCCGTAGGAAAAGCTCTGTGTGACGTCGAGGCCTGAATGACCAGGCTCTCAAGTGTAGGGCGAGTAGTCAAAAAGGTGGGGTCACCCGGCACCAGTCGGTGGCGCCTGGCGACATTCTTATCCACCGGGGCCCCCGTGGCCGGCCTCAACCAAGTGCCCAAGAGGACGTCGGTAAGGGTGTCATTGAAGGGAAGTAACGTCTCCGACGAAGTAGACGCCGTCTGGAGAACCCCTTGGTGAGGAGGTTGGTCTTGAGGGCCACTGTGGGGAGGTCATGATTGAGGGCCTCAGCCGCCCCATGGTGGACCATCGTGTAGGAGGCACTTCCTCCATCGTAGGCGGGGGAGGCGATCCCCGGGTCAGAGGAGACATCGAGGTAGCCTGCCTCCTCCAAGTCGTCCACCCAATCCTGCTCGGAGTCACAGTGCCGGGCAAGAGGGTCCTCGGACCCTTCCCAGTCTTCGTCCGCCTATGGCGTAGAGGGAGCCAGTCGCGGCGGCAAAGCCGGAGCCGGAGAAGGGACGAACGGCGCCAGCCAGGGCAGGACCGGTGCAGTCTCCCAATGCGGATCCCAGGCCGGAACAAAATGATCATGGAACCGGGGCAAGGAAGGAATAAACGGCACCCAGTGTGGCACCCAGTGTGGCGCCGAGGGCAGCGCCGGGGCCTGAGCCGGCAACGCCGCACCTCGTGGTGCTGGGGCCGGAGCCACTGGCACAGGATCCGGTGGCGGAGCCGCTGGGCCAACAGGATCTGGACACGGGACCGCGGGGCCCGAAGGCGTGCCGGCGGGAGCCCGAGGCCTAAAAAGGCGGTCCATGGTAACAAGGAATTCTTGCACCTGTCGGGAGTCGCCGACGGACCCGGGTATGGCGGGTAGGTCGTGGGACTCCCAGGCTCCAGGGGAGCCGCCGGGGCAAAGCCCCTGTCCCCAGTGTCCGCCTCTGGGGAGCGACAGGGGGACGTCGGAGAACGAATACGCCTCTTCGACTTCTTTTTATGGCGTCGCTTACCAGAATCCGAAGGTGAAGACTTGGATCCTGAGGAGCGACGGCTCCAGCCTCGCGAGCTGTCCCGGGAACGGCCCCTACGTGCACCAAGATAAAGAAGAGGAGACAAAAAGTCTCAAAATAGTAGTCAAAAAGTGAATCCGGTACGTGCTCAATCCGGATCTGCGCTTGCTGGCGCGGAAAAAGAAAGAAATGACGTCAGCGCGCATGGGTGGCGCCTAAGTACTCTCCGTGGTGTCATCTCGGCGCTTACAACGCCAGTGACCGATGCGGAGCCGCACGACGCCACCTACTGACGCGCAGGGGTACTGCAAAGCGAAACTTTCCGGATCCAGTCTGACACCTGGGGATTCTAAGGTAAGGAATCTATCACTAACGTGTCTCTTTCGGATCTAATCATACAGTGTAGGTTAAAAGAAAGAGAACCACACAATGTACTTAGAAAAATAAATCTATTTAATACACAACTCTCACCAAGACATTAATAGATCTCCTCACTGGAGATATCAACACAAACAACAATACACAAACAATAATACTTAAAATGCAAGAGGAAAGTAAGCACAATACACAGTGGTCTCCAGGGGGAGACCAAACTATATACTGAAGTAGTGGAATGCGAACTGCGACCGAAGTCGGAACTTGGACCAGAAGACTCAGAAGAACAGGGGACACAAGGAACCACCCAAGCAAAGTACCCAGGAACCACTCGGAAGTTGTGTGCAGAGTGGAAACACAGCTGCGTACTCAATGTAAGTCAATGAGAAAGTCACAGTTTTTATGAAATAGGACCCTTCCCAGTGGAAGACAAGGTTAGAAAGTCACCCCTCCTGTGGATTCCCCAAAAACCAGGATACCCACACCAGGGAAGCAGAGTGTTTAGGTGCACAGTGACATCGGAAACCCCGTAGACCTCAATGGAGGACTTTAGAAAAGAGGCCGCTGGCAAAGAAGGGGAAAGAGTCTGGTGGAATCCAAGGATGGATTCTTGAAGAGAAGAATTTGCAAGCAGAGGGGACAGAGTCTATGCACTCGGAAGTGACCAGGAGGCATGGAAGACCAATGACCACCGACAACAGAAGATGCAGGAGTGATGATGGTGACCTGGTCACTGAAGCTGTGATGACCAGGAGGTGACGTGGAAGACCAGGAGCCGTTCACGAGCTGGTCCATGTCAGAAGTCAAGAACCAGGGGGTCGGTGTCTGGCAGGATTACCAACAAGCCTTGGCAGCAGCAACAGACGTGGTGAACAAAAATGTTGCAGCCTTGGGACCAGCAAGGTCCAAGGAGCTCACCTAGTGCAGGATAGTCAGAGTAGGCACCAAGCAACCAGGGGAGCCCACTGAAGCCAAAGAAGACCCTCAAGAGGACCCAAAGGCCGAAGGCACAGGAGTTGCAAGATGACCTCGAGCAGCTCACCAAAGATGCAGGCCCATGGTGCAGAGGATGCGGTGAGTAGGAAGACCTTGGTAGGAAGGGATGCTGGAGCTTCTTGTAGCCCGAAGATCTCTGGAGGACAGAGTTAACAAGCCTTGGCAACAGCAAGTCAACGCAGTGCACATGCGTTCTGTTCCAGCAGTTCCGACGAGGGATACTGGCCTCAAACTTGCTGAGAGAACGGGTCAGTCCTCAAGTTGCTGAACCACCACCTGTGTTGCTAAGCTTATCGGAGTTCGTGGGACGTCAGGAGCAGCAGACCCGTCAGCTTTGTTGCGGTGCCTGCAGATGCAGGGTAGTGACTCCTTCACTTCAAGGGAGATTCCTTCGGGTGTCTTTGATACCCACTGGCCTAGAGAGGCACCAAGATGAAGCACAGGCAATGAAGAAGGCTTACAGAACAGCGAGACCAGGAGAAGCAGGAGTCTTCCTTGGTGCAGTCTTGGTTCCAGGCTAAGTCCTAGGTCCCCATACAGTCGAAGGTGAAGTGGTTTCAGGTTTGAATCTTGTCCCACAACAAATCTGAAGATCCAGCCACAGGTAGGCCCATAAGTACCCTTGGGAAAGGGTTGGAACGATTCAAGGATCCGTCCCCTAGGAGGGTCTAGACAGAGGGGAGGATACTCCCCTGTCATTTGTCCAGTTTCGTGCCAGAGTGGGAGTCAACAGCTCGCTGAACTGGCTCAAACTGGAGTATGCGAGGAGGGTACCAAATGTGCCCTTCAAAGCAGTCTGGTGGCGCTTGGAAGGGCCCCCACCCAAGCCCAATACATTAAGTCGAGTCTAAGAGGTGGTCACACCTCCCTGTGTCATGAAACTTATTGCTCTACCTTACCCTGCTAGAACTTCTCTCAGCAGCAGAAGGGAAGAAACATCTTTGTTGTCGGCAGCAGGTGGGGCACCATAGGGGAGCCCCCAGTATATGAGATCCTACATAATACACTGGAATAGGTGTTAGGGTCGATTCCAACATGTTTGATACCAAACATGACCGGTTTCAGTGCAGCCAATATATAGTTAGACATCTCGTAATGGACTTGATGTCCACTAGATGTATTAAATGGCTGACTAGACTGGAGAATCTACTCAGAGGTTTGTGGGGTGCCCTGCTCAAGCCGGAGCATCCTCACACTTGTAACCATGCCCCCTGCCCTCAGAGCTGAAGAGCCTACCATAGGGGTGGTTTATAGGTTTTAAATGCAGTGACCTCAGATATAAGGAAACATCTGTGGTGAGGGGTGCAAGCACCCACTCATACAGTCTGCAATGGCAGGCCTGTAGTCACAGTCTAAATGGTCTCTCATGGGTGGCATAATACATGCTGCAGCCCATGGAAGACTCCTGCTGTACCTAAGCCCTGGGTACTTTAGTACCATATACTAGGGACTTACAAGCGTACACCACTAGCCCATTATGGAGGTACCAAAGTACTTACCATTGTCAAATTTAGGAAGGGAGAACAGTGACTGGGGTCATGATTAGCAGGATCCCAATCAGGCTAGTCTGAAAACAGCAGAACACCAGCAAAAAGTGGGAGTAACCATGAAAGCAGATCCTACTTTCCTACAAGGTTGGTAGCTGGGCACGATACGGAGGAGGCCTTCTGAAAAGCGGCTGCTCAGGGGGACAAGACTAGAACTCCGAAACAGGGGCTTGGATCGCAAGAAGTCTTGGTGCAAGGGGGCACAGTCGGTTCTTCAGTACCCGGGCCGGGCAACTCGGTGCAGTGTGGTTAGGTCAGATGGGCCGGGTGAACACAGTTGGTCCTTGCGGGGAGGGACAAACAGCTGGCAAGGGCAAAATCAGGACGGCCAAGCCACTCACAAAGTGGGTCTCAGTGAGGCAGACGTTCCTCAATGGCTGCTCTGTCGTGGTGCAGCGAGAATCCGCACTGGACTCTTACTGTCTGTGTTTGGCAGAGGGCATCCGGTACTCCGGGCATTGGTGCTGCACAGCTCCAGTTGGTCCTGGTGTCTACACACTGGGTGGGGAGGTAGATCTGACCATCCAGAGCACGGGTACCTCTTCCTAGTCAGCTGCGGCATCGGTCGGCCCAATGAGCCACAGTACTACAGGGAGTAGCCCCTCTTGTCCTACTCCAAGGTAGAAGTGCTGCCAGCCTACCCAAGGCTGTGGTAGATCTCCAGCATGCAGGACAAGTCACTGACAAGACTGAAGAGTTGTGAACAAGCAGGGTTTCGCACCAAATGTTGGCACTGCTTCTGCAGTTTTCACCAGGCAGTGACTCCACTTCGTCCTGGTCTTGATCTGTTGAATCTGAATCCTGGGTTCAGGGATGTCACCTACATACTCAATTTAGGGACATTAAGGAGAGTGACGGGTAGTAGCCAATGGTTACCTACATTTAGGATGTCAACACACTCTATATGACCACTTTCTGTGGAAAGTCGGCATAACCCTGACCCTAGAAGGCTAATTCCGTCCAAAACAAGATGGAGGAATCTGAAATGGTGGTGTCCACATCAGCTAGTCCACCTTAGGGTTGGTGCTGACTTGTTGTGGGTCACACCTCCAAATCTTACTAATTTTCCCACCTGTCTTCCCGATAAAAGTGGGGTCTGGACAGGGGGGCGGGCATCTCCACTATCTGGAGAGGCCTGGGTCACATAACAAAAGCGGCAAGGCCTTTGAAGCTTACCGCCTTGGAATGCAGATCTGGCGTGGAGGAGGTATAAACACCTCAGTTCAGAGCAGGCTTTTTTCCTGACCTCCGAGAGCGAAGGCTCTCGCCTCAGGGGGTCTAAAACTCAACTATGGTGGCTATCTAGCCAAGACCAGTCAGTCACACTCCTAGCCGATAGGTATTCAGGGGGCACCTCTAAGGTGCCCTCGTGTGTATTGACTAATAAATCCAACAATGATGCCAGTTTATTAAGACCAGATGTTTGGTACCAAACATCTGGAGTTACAGTAAAGCCATCATGTAGCTGTGGAACTCTTATTCACCAGTGCCCAGCTGATGTACTTGCTATGGCTTCCCTGGGAACTTGTGATATCCAATAATTTACTAAGATACCATAGGGACACATCCACTCACCTAGATATGCCCACACTTGGAGTATACTGCATCCTGCCTTAGGGCTGTAAGGCCTTCTGTAAGGCCTTCTGTAGGGGTGACTCCCCTATACCACATGTAGTGTTTTGTAGGCATGACACACAGGGAAGTGGGCCATGTCGACTTCATTTTTCTCTCCAACAAGGCACGCAGGCTGCAACAGTAGTTTTGCAGGAGCTTGGTAAGGGGTCCCTTAAGGTGGCACAATTCGTGCTGCAGCCCTTAGACCTTCTTTATTCCCAAGGGCCTAGGCACCAGGGGTACCATTTACTAGGGACTTACATGGAGTCTAAAGTGGTGCCAATTGTGGAACAATGTTACAGTTTAAGGAGAGAACACGGGTACTGGGGACCTGGTTAGCAGGGACCCAGTACACTTTCAGTTAAAGTTGCATCAGATACCAGCCAAAAAGTGGGGGGTAACCATGTCAAAAGGGGCAATTTCCTACACATGTGAGTATATACAAGATATCAATGTTGGAGAACTGTAGTTACGAGAAAGTAACTAATTTCTTCTCCAGCATTGGACCTTTTATATATTCAAATGCTTGAATCAGAATAGCAAGCAGTATCCATTATGAAATACAATAAAGTGGGACGCAGGTTCACCTTTAATGAAACAGTGTCCTTTGGACTCCTTGCCTGAAGTTTAGGTTGTTTCAATTGAAGTGGATGAATTACTGAATATACTATGTTTCAGGCCTCTGGGCATTTTACATTATATACTATATGTTATATGAATTCTACAATGTATACTGCTATTTCAATATACAGGGGATTCCCAGCCTGACAGGGAAAGATCCAAGCATTTAAAAGATTCAATGTTGGAAAAATGGGGCAGTGCAGAGACACCTCAGACTCTGGATTGAAGAAGAGGTATGGATAACTGTATGGCAATAGAACAATGGATTTACAATGACAGGGGAAGCCCAAACATTTCTTAAAGATATTGGAGGGATGAGGGGATGTTGGGTGTAGACATACGAAGAAGATGAACAGACAAAGTGGTCAGGCTGTAAGGTTGGGAAGAAGTATTCTATAGATGACAAAGGAGTAAGTTCTTGTGACCAAAAAATGTGATAAATAATGCATTAGGATCCCATTTGTATGGAGTAAAGTTATACAGATCGGCTGGAAAGTCTGTTTTGTTAAATGTTGGTTTATGGCATAAAATACCCCCAAACAATTATAAAAATGTCTGTTTCTGTATGGTAAATCTGCATCCCCAAGTATTTGAGAATTTTCCCACTTAGGGTGGATAGTCGCAGAGCTGTCCCATGTTGAGAGATACGTCAGTTTCATAGGGTATAATTTAGTCTTCCCACCCAATTTACGTTTGGCCCAGAAAATTGCCCATGGTGTCAAGTTCTCTGATGACTACACCAATATTTTCCTGAGCCATCCACATATATAATATATGATTGGCATAGAGTGAAATACTATTACATTCATCTCCATTCGGAATTCTTCCTTCTCCACCAACCATTTAGAGTTGTGCCTAATATGGTTCGATCGCCGGCGCAAATAAGGGAGTGGGAGGTGGATTGAGCAGCCCAGCCTAGTTTCCAGACTGACCTGGCAATGCTCTGAGATCACTTGGCCTATGCACATACGCGCCACTGGGACAGCATAAAGGACTTCTATTCATTGATGGAAGGCATCCCAAAGACTGAATTGGTTCAAGACTCTCTAAAGGTATCTCCAGCTGAGAGAATCAAATGCTTTTTCAATGTCGATCATTAGTACATCTGCATTGGGCCATGCTTTAGGGGCTGTCTTAGTTATCTTAAACAGTCGCCGTCTATGTTCCCTGTAGGCTGAACGCTTGAGTGTGCGCAGCTCTCCTTGTTGCAGCACCCAGTCTCTCTGGGAGCACGCTCGCCGCTCCTAGGAACTAAAGGCATAAAAGGGAGACTTGAAAACTCCCCTTGTCTCTGTTCATTGCAGGCTGTGCACCAGGAGGCCCTGCAAATCAATCAAAGAGAAATGGGAAACCGGTTCCAGTCTGCAGGTAAAGCACTCTAATACTTTAAGGTAGAGATCAGTATACATAACCGCAAAAAGAATTAGCTTTTTCTTGCTGCATAATTTAGTCAACTCTTTAGCATAATTTGGTACTCGCCTGCCACATAATTCCAGTGGCCATGACCTTAATACATCAGATTATTTGGAAAGTACTCATTACAAGTGAGGGTTTTTAAACCACAACTAAGAAATATTTCTATCCTCTTCCTTAGAAAGACAATGCTATTAGTGAACTAAAAAGGCAAGCCAGGGATAATGTGTACCCTATATGTGGCCTAAGTTCTAATTATTGATGGAGGAACTTCATAGGCTATTAAATCAAACATAAAAGATGTTTTGTATATTGCAAAGTCATTTCTCACATATTTGAAGGTTCCCTCATTTGCGAAGATGAGCAAAAAGGATTGTCAGTTAACATGTTTTTGCACATTCTTTAGGCTGAAAGATTAATTATGTGGCAAATTTTGTGATCTCATTACTGCATAGTTTTGCCATTTTTACACATGGTAATACTGTCTGAAAAAAATCTCGCCTCATTACTGTAACAACCAAATGCAGAAAAATGGAACTGAAAGATGACCAGTTAACCTTTGCGAAGGGCTTTCCATTGTGTGCTAACACTTGTTGCTACCTTTTTAACTTTTGATAAATTTGAGCTAGAAACTTTTTTTTTTTGCTCAAATCTGCAGATTATCCAGCAGATGATGGATTGAGCTTCAGCCGCAGAATCACATAATTCCAGTGGCCCAGACTAAGGTGGAACTCTTCCACGTTTTTACTTTTTGAATTTTGAAGACACCTTACCATATTCAAACATGATCTGTGCTGCATGGTTGACATGTTGCATATTTTCAAGACTCAGCTTTGCATGGGCTCTTAAAATCTAGAGATAACCTCTGCTCTGTTAATTTATTGGCTCGCCCACCTCTACCTTGCACTAAAGTCGGGCCACTAGAATTGAGAGGCAGGAGAGGACCAATTTGTAAGTCATGGTATAATTAAGCGACAAGCAAAGGTACTTTTTTTTTTTTACAGTATTACTTCAATTATTTCACACACATGCTAACAGTCTTGGCAAATGTCTAACCTCATTAGTACAAAATTTAACACCCAAATACACCAATTAGCAACAGAAAGGTGACCAGTCAACCTTTGCTAAAGGTCTTCCACTTTGGAGCAATACGTGTAGTCACAGTTAATTCATTTCCACTAAAAACTATTTTTAGGGGTTAAAATTTGCAGATTATACATCAGATGATGGATTGTTTGACACTTGGCAAATCCATAGTTGTGAGGAAAAGGAAACAGCCTCAGAATTACATTATTCCAGTGGGCCTGAACTTAGTCCAAGGGTGTGAGCATTCTGTCAAGCTTAGGCATTGTACTGAAACGGAGCCTTCAAGTACACAAAATATCCTGTAAGACTTTTCCCACTGTGCGTATGATGTACAGTGCAACACATATGCAAAGTTTGAAAAATATGGAGACTTAAAAGTTGCTTCATATTCACTGGCTCAAATCTCCGTCTATAAATGTTAGTAGATAGGGATTTGGCTCAAAACCCACGGGTGATTGCATGGAATCACCCATGCATCACCTATGGTACGCACCTTCAAAGAAAGGTAGCACAAGGTAGGGCAAACTGCTACTTTGCGTTTCTGAGGGCAACTTCCCCACACAAATCATGATTTGCTTTGGACAGTAAATCCTACCACAACACTGTGTGCTGGGTTTGTGACACCTCTGTGATGCAAACTCAGCACAAAGTGCTAGTAAATCTTGATCGGAATCTCTAAATAGGAAACTTCCCAATATTATTAGGATGATTTTTATTCTTTCTGTAAGCTAATTAATGTAAGTGAGTATTGTAGAAAGCTGGCTCTGCATATGCTATACCAAGGTAAGGTATATTGTGCACAGAGTCCAGTGGATCCACAGATGCTTAAATAGATAATAGTAAAAGCTTAATTTGTGGTAGTGTGGTCGAGCAGTTAGGCTTAACAGAGGGCTGTGTTAAGCATTTGCTGTACAAACTCAGGCAAGAAATGGTTACACACACTCAAAGACTGAATCAAAGACATTGTTTTGCATAAAAAGTTATTACTTTGTTATTTTATTTGAGAACCAAGGGGAACTAAGTTGCAGGTAAATCATATTTTTTAAGATTAGGGACAATACTTTAAGATGCAGTAAGAAATTATCTTGCAAGGCCGTAAAAATGCTTAACAGTACAAGAAATACTTTGGCATTGTCAATCAACAATTGTAAAACTCAGCAATTGTAGAAAAATAGACATTTGAATGTAATAGGAGAAATGTAATGTAATCCTATGGGGAGAAAACAGTTATATGCATGTATAGGAAAACGGTTATATGCATTAACAGGTAAGTACACGACTTACTCTTCCAGTCTTCGGGGGTTGAGACCAACACTGGGTAAGAGTCCGATTGAGGTAGGTACTGCACCACCAGCGGCACTGGGGCGGCCGGGAGTAGAGGTCAAGGGCCCAATGTTAGTCAATAGAGACTGGAGGCACTGAACAAGGTTGAGATTGCAGGTAGGTATCCACTGCAGTTTCAGGGCACAGGCCCCAGGGGTTAAAGCAAGCACAGGGATGGGGGACACAAGGCAGCACCAACCTTACACCACCAGCGGCACAAGGACGGCCGGGAGCAGGGTGCAAATCAGCATCGGGCACCCTATGCTTCTCAATGGGGAATCTCGATTCCACAAGGAGGCTGCAGGCTCGGTCCAGGAGGTTGGATAGAGGTGACCACCAGCTGAGCTTACCAAAGTTGGGGGGCTAAGGATGAAGGGGTGCCTTTTGAGGTCGAATTTCTTTTATCTGAGCCGGTCGCCGTCAGCGGGACCCTTCAAGATGAGGCTGCAGAAGTCTTTGTGGAATACTGGAGAGGTCAGCCAATGCTGGATTCGTGGTCAGGATCGCTGGAGCGACTTCACTTGACAGGTGAGCCATGCAGACTCGGCCTATGGGCATCAGATGCACAGTGGGCAGGGCTCACGGATAGCCTGTTTCCGGAGTCCTTGAAGTTGGAGTTTTCTGAACAGGGCCGCTGTCCTCCGGAGATCTGGTCTTTGTTGAAGAGTGGCAGTCTTCCTGGGGTTCTTTGAAGTCGCTGGCCACAGAACAGGCGTTGTCTTCTTCGCAGGCTCTTTTAGCTGGAGTCAGGATGGTAGGGCTGGAGCCAAGTCAGTCATCATCTTCTGCTTTGCTGCTCAGTGCCTTCTTCGTTAGTTGCAGGAATCTGAGATTAAGGTTCAGGGGTTCTCCTGGAGGCGCTAGAGGGTGCACGGAAAAAATGGCCGCACGCTAGTGTAGGTCTGCCTGGCTGAGCTAAAAACTGACCATTATCCGCCACGAAAACGCAGCATCCACATGGATACTACGCAGAAACTGAAGGCAACACTCCATGGCAGCCAGTGTTGATGATTTGAAGACCCCAAAGTCGCATAGGCATTGGAAATCCTGTTCGACATATCCTGGGCGAGCACACTCAAAATGGCGCCTGTGGAGCGGCCCACCGGCTGAGCTCTCCTGCTGCGGCTCAAGCTGAGGGAATTGTCGGTGGATCAGGGAGACGGCAGCTGGCACTGCGTGGGGGCTGCCGTGCTAGGGGCGAAGTGCTGCCGCTGAGACATCGTAGATCTGCCTCACGGTGCGGAGTCCCGGAGAGTGTGGGCAAGGACCGGCCGCCCGACTAAATCTGAACCAGGCTGTGTTTGAGGGTGCCCGCTGGCCATTTCGACCTCCCGGTGCTGACCGCGGTGAGTGGGGTGCGGCCTGACCGGGCCTGAAGCTGCAGAGATAGGTGCAGGCCCCGGAGGAGGGTTGCGCTCTGCGAATTGTGGGGAGCATGGGGGGGGGGGGGGGGGGGGGTTGAGAGCGGCGCACAGGTACGGTGGGTGCAGTCAGCACCACGAGTTTGCATGCCAGGACCTTCTGGGTGCCGCGGAGGACAGGCTGAGTAATCCCCTTTCTGTGGCCTGTGATTCCAGAGGGTCGTTGTCATTACCTTTGCGGCCTCATCCTGCGATGCTGTCCTGAACTGATGTGAGCGGCAATCGCTGTGAGGAACGTGCTGTTAGGCGCGGGGAGACAGCAGGAACGTGAGAACTAAGCACTGAGCCCCACAGGAAATAGCGCTTTGTGGCTGCGATGCCGGTGGCCCAGGGAGTGCGATCTGGGCATCTGCTGATGGGTGCTGGACGTACCCTGGCTGTGTGATATTTGGGTACAAGACTTGCTGGATCGTGGCAATGCGCTGATTACTTGTGGTCAGTTGAGTCTTCTGCATTGACGAGCTGGGTCCCCGTCTGCATTCTCGGAATTGGTGACCTGCCCTCTTGCCTGGAGAGGATCCCTGAGCGGATGGACAGTTGGTGTGAGACTAAGGGGCCTATGCTGCGTGTCGCATTGTGACCTACTTTACTGGCGTCTGCTGCTCTGCCCGCAGGGTGGAGGGCCCGGAGTGGGGATTGGGAGCTTGGACATAACCTGACTGTAGGCCCCTTCTATTTGGGTTTCTCTGACATTGCTGTGCAGGGCCGCCATCTGGGCCGAGGTCCTCAGGGTTGTGATATAGGCAGCGGTCCGCCCAGAACCTGTCCCATACAGTAGGTGGCGGCCAGATTTGCGGGGACCTGTTTCTCTTGGTCTGGAGGTCGGGGGTACCTGTTGCTTAGATCTTGTCTCCATCACCCTCACCATTGAGTGCAGAACTGCAGGGGGCTAGATTGGTGTGGTCTTCTTTCCAAATGGCACAGCTCACGTGGGTGGGTTGATTACCCTCTGTCTCCATATTCCGCTCTTGGGGCTGGTCTGTCGAGTTTGCTAGTTCTTGGTGCTTATAGCGCTTCCTCTCCAAATAGCACATATTCTTGTGGTCGAAAATGGGGAGAACAGATAAATCGCAGCCTCGTTTGAGGGAAGAAAATCGACGAAAACACAAAAAGCGGCCTCGGACTCGGCGGACGCCCAAAGTGATGCCCCCCTTCCCTTGAGACCAGGTTGCTGGTGATGCAACGCAGCCTCCAGTCCATAGAGGGTACAATGACGGCTGCGAACCACCACTTGGACCATATGTCTGCGTAGTTGGAGAAACCGAATACTTGCTTGGGTGAGGTGGAACAACGCGTGTCTTGGACGGAAGAGAGCCTGAGTGAGGTCACGGGTAAGACACTAAATATGGAGAAGGTCTTGGCACTCGTTCAGGCCAAGAATGAGGATTTGGAGGCACGGTCCCGCCGCAACAATATTAGACTCACAGGGCTGCCGGAATCCACCAATGTGGGTAAAATGGAGACCTTCGTGGAAAATCTGATCAACGATATCTTCGGTACCGAACAGCTGTCCAATATGTTTATAGTGGAACGTGCGCATTGGTCCCTTGCAGCGCAGCCGGTCCCAGGGGCCCCTCCCTGCCCTATCATAGGTAGGGTGTTGAACTACAGGGATCGCTATGCCATACTGCGGATGTCCAGAGCTAAGGGTGCTATTGTTCATCAAGGGAATCCTATGGCCTTCTTCCCTGACTTTACAGTTGCTGTACAGGCCGCCCGAAGGGAATTTGGTGCGGTAAAAAAAATTCTTGCAAACGGAAGGGTTCTCTTATGCGATGTTGTATCCACCTAGATTGCGGATCGGGCTGATGGGGACTCTAAAATCTTCACCAACCCTAAGGCGGCTCTCGAACATGCAAAGCAGCTGAAGCGGAATCGGAGGGAGTCCAGCGCGCCACGAGACTATGAGGAGCAGTAGTGGTGGACTTGGTTATTTCAGGAACAGGAACATTGTCATATGGCTTTCTACTGTGTAGTGCTACATGGGTTGAGAACATTGTTTATCTATATCAGCATGTGCTCGCCTAGGCTGGAGGGCTCCAAGCAGTTTACACCCTGGGGTGCCCTTGATTGGGTATTGTGGCACAGTTAATAGACCTGCTCAGCCGCCTTATACTAATTGGGAGGTTAGGAGTGCTCCGACGTCCCCCCTGAATGGGTGTACCCCACACATCAGTAGTTCCTTGTTGTTTTTGTTTGGGGCAGGGTGTATCACAATGGGATGGCTTTGGCGAGTTGGGGCAGCTGATGTGGGTGTTCTACTGGTCAATATCTATGGACTGAATACAGATGACCCTTCCTTTTTACGGATGCATGGCGTTGTATCGCTGGATTCCCATTGGCTTAGATTCTCTGGGGGGGGAGGGGGGGCGATTTTAACGTGAGCTTGGATGGAGCCCTTGATCGTGTGTGTAGTGGTGCAGCCAGACTTAAGCTGGCATCGGGGACACTGCTGGAGGTTATAGAGGCGGGAAATTTACATGTTATGTGGCGACTTCAACATCCCGGGGTAAAAGAAAGCAACTTTGTATCCTCTGTACATGGGACTTGGTCCCGCATAGATTTTTGACTTGTTACAGAGGCCGTTTGTACATGGGCAGTGAAGGTTAGTCACATGGCACAAACACTCTGATGATCCTGGAATTGCAGGTACCAACTTGTGAACAGCCACCCTTCACGTGGCGGCTGCAACCGTCTTCGCTGACGGACACTGTTTTCAGACAGACCATCGGGGAGGCGATTCACAACTTTTTCAGGGACAATCAGGTTAAGCAGAGAGTGCCGGAGTGATGTGAGAAGCATTTAAGGGGACTATTA
This sequence comes from Triturus cristatus, assembly GCF_964204655.1. Lineage (NCBI taxonomy): Eukaryota > Metazoa > Chordata > Amphibia > Caudata > Salamandridae > Triturus > Triturus cristatus. The sequence continues at coordinate 169,658,485 of NC_140591.1, read as the reverse complement.
GGGGCTCTTGCACAGGCGGGGGTTTTGCAGGACATTATACGTAGGATTCATAAGCTAGCAGCGGATATCTCTACACTAGAATGGGAGTATGATATGTCCCTTTCTCCTGCCACGTTAGCTGCAATACGGGATCTTGTTACGGAACATAATGATACAGTGGACCAGGAGATATTACACAGATCCAGGCGCACTATAGCTCATTACTATTATACGTAGGATTCATAAGCTAGCAGCGGATATCTCTACACTAGAATGGGAGTATGATATGTCCCTTTCTCCTGCCACGTTAGCTGCAATACGGGATCTTGTTACGGAACATAATGATACAGTGGTCCAGGAGATATTACACAGATCCAGGCGCACTATAGCTCATTACTATGGATAGGGGGTTGCCCGGGCAGTCCCTGGCCCAGAAACTGGCTACGCCACACAATCAGGCCTGTGTTACTGAATTGCTGGATGAGTACGGAGTTGCTCATTACACAACTCCCGAGATTAGTGATATTGATTATTACACTAAACTTATGCTGTCCGGTTTTAGGTTTAAACCTATAATAACTGATAAAACCCCACTGAAAGAGAAATAGCCCTCATCTGTGAAAACATATAAACACTGAAAAAACACCTGCACAACAACAAATTAAATGCCATTCAAAGAAAGGAAAAAGAGAGTGAAAGTCATTTTTTTCTTCCTGAAGGGGCCAATACAATGTAACTTTGTTATACAAGCTAACAGTAAGAAAGTCTGGTCTAACATTATTCTGCTTGAGTTTTGTTGTTTAGGGACACCACTAAAATATTGTTTCTTCTTCCTTTTGTTTTTTTCAGTTTTTTGGTCTTTGGTCTAAAGTTGCAGGCTTTAGAAGCATGTTTTAGGTCTTGTTTATTATTTTATAAACTGTAGAGAATCAAGAAATATCAAAATCGTATTTGATATTTGGGCTGTATTGGATTCTTTCACTGATATGTAAAATGGCTGGTTTCATAAGAATCTTTCCTAATATGATTCATCACATTTACCCACAGAGAATGGGAAAATACCCTTAATACATCAGCCCCAAATTTCTAGTGAGTCAGTATTGATAGAAGACAAATTTACAACCCTCATGCTTTGAACGTTCAATGCAAGGTATAGTGACGGGTATATGTGAAAAGAGTGCTATAACCAAGCATCTGGGATAGTGGTTAAAACGTGACACCAGACTTTCAGAAAACCTGGATCGCCGTGTCACTTGGAATACTCTGTAAAAAAGGTTCTTCCCAAGTTCAACAAAGGTTGGAGTGATATTGTTTGTATTTGTAGTGATTCATCTACGTATATGAAAAAGTTGTGTGATGACCTGTCAAAATTGCTACCTGAGCTGAAGTGCTTCCCTGTAAGAGATCCTTGCCACTTGTTAGATGGTATGCTGAAAGAATCTTTACAATCTTTAGTTAGTCAAGAATGCTATTGACTTATTAGTCCATTCTGGTGCACTGTTTTCTTATGCACAGAATCTAAAACGCAAATATGTATCATTTCGTGCTTTGTGTGGCATCAAAGAAAGAATCATCCAAACTGTGTCCTTTAACTGATGGTTCTCAGTCCAAGGGGCTATGAATTCTACATTATCCATGTGGCAACCTTTTAGAATTTTGCTGAGTGGTGATGCCAAAGGCAAGAAATGTGAGGATTTTTGGTCACATATCGATAGCGATGTGAAGAAAAGTACACTCTACTACATTCTTAGATTTTTACAGGAAAACATATCTGCTGTAGTGGACATAATAAAGAAAACTAGAGTCTGAAAACACCTTTGGCTGCCAAATGTTTAACATAATTGGTGTAGGTGTGAAACACCTCCTTGAGAGTAGGCTGGGCGACACTTTTAGTGACTCTGGCACTGCAACAAGTTTCATGTTAGAGTGCTTGCCACTTGGTAAGCAAAGCAATGGTGAAGAGAAATCCAGGAACTTTTATTTTACAATGTATGAGAAATGGCTTGCAGTGATGCACAGAAATGTCTATTCACCACCAATGGCATTTGAAGTCAATGAAACCTCACTGTGGTACTCTGTACAAGTTCTAGACCCCTTCCATAAAGGGGAATTTCCTCCTTAGTTTCAAAAGTGCCGCTTCATTTTTAACCGCTTCAATAACTCTGAGGGCATAAGCGCCAAGATCAGCACAAATGTTGCAGAACCTGCCCTGAGAATCCCAATCTTCAAGTGAACCAGTATTGGCATGGAAAGCTATGTCAGTGGCCAGAGTTAACAAATTGTGTACTGGCTGTTTTGGAATTGCCCATCTCAAGTGCCAAAGTTGAGAGGGCCTTTTCACAGAAGTTTGCATGCGAAGGAAAGAGCGAGCACACAGGACCAAATACTTACTGAAGAGGTATTGTACGGTGTACTACAATAAGTTTAATTTGCAAAAATGTATTTGGCCCTCATATGCACTGTACTTACATTGTCTATATACCATGCGCTATCAGTGCAGAAAGCAATCAATAATAAAAGCAAAACATTCCATAAACACCAGTATGCATCTGTTTTTGGCATGTAGAGCTGCAGATCTACACACTTGTGCATAGATCGCCATCTGGTGTTGGGCCCGGATGTTTGCAGTTTGTTTTCCTCTTGGAAAGTCTTTGGAAGTCACGAGGTCGGTGACGCCTCCTTTGGATCGTATTGCGCATGGGCTTCGGCTCCATCCTCAGATTGTTTTTTGCCAGCAGGGAAAGATGGAGCGTAGTAGTAACAGTGAAGAAACCCATGTGTGTGTATCTAAATAAGATAAACTGGAACAGATACAGGTAGCCGGGGAGGCGGGTGGGCGTGTGTAGATCTGCAGCTCTACATGCCAAGAACAGATGCATACTGGTAAGTAGCATATTTCGTTCGAGGCATATGAGCTGCAGATTACACACTTGTGCATAGATTATATAGCAGTTCCCCACCTTAGCGGCGACCACCGGTATCTGTTGCAGTGGTTTGAAATAATGTTTTGAGTACAGCCTGGCCCACACTAGCTTGTTGCTTAGTTTGCACATCTACACAATAGTGTTTAGTGAAAGTGTGCGGTGTTGACCATGTAGCTGCTTTGCAGATATCATCTAATGGGATGTTCCCTAAGAATGCCATAGAAGCCCCTATCTTCCGTGTAGAATGGGCTTTAGGGGGAACGGCTAGCGTTCTTTTGCCTTTGTGGTAGCAAATTTGAATGCATTTTACAATCCACCTAGCTATTCCTGATTTTGAGATGGGGTTGCCTTTGTGTGGTGGAGAGAAAGAGACAAACAGTTGTTTGGTCTTACGGAAAGGTTGTGTTCTCTGGATGTAGTAGAGTAAGGCTCGTTTGACATCTAGTGTGTGAAGAGCCCTTTCTGCAACGGTCTGTGGTTGCGAGAAAAATACTGGTAGTTCTACTGATTGGTTTAGGTGAAAAGGAGAAATGTCTTTAGGGAGGAATTTTGGGTTGGTACGGAGAACAACATTGTTATGTTGCATTTGGAGAAAAGGTTCTTGAATGGTAAGTGCTTGTATCTCACTGACCCTTCTAAGGGAAGTGATGGCTACCAGAAAAGCGGTTTTCCATGTTAGGAATTGTAGTTCACATTTGTGCAGAGGTTCGAAGCGAGGCCCCATTAGCCTTGTGAGAACAATATTTAAGTTCCACACAGGTGAGGGTGGCACTCTGGGGGGAATTATTCTTTTAAGGCCTTCCATGAAGGCTTTAATGGCAGGTACTCTAAAGAGTGATAGATGTTGCCTGTTTTATAGGTAAGCTGCAATAGCTGCGAGGTGTAGTCGAATGGACATATAGGCTAGATTGCACCTTTGTAGGTGGAGTAAGTAGCCTATGATGTGTTGAATGGACACGTCCAGTGGATTGATGGTGTTGTTATGGCAATAAACAACAAACCGTTTCCGCTTGGCGGCGTAGCACGCTCTAGTGGTAGGTCTTCTAGCTTCCCTGATGACGTTCATACAGTCAGGGGGAAGATTTAGGTACCCGAATTCTAGGATTTCAGGAGCCAGATCGCAAGGTTGAGCTGAGCTGGGTCCGGGTGCCTGATCTCTCCATGGTTCTGGGTTAAGACGCGTGGAGAGAGGTGTCGTTTTTGGTGCGGTACTACAGATAGTTCCAGCAGTGTGGTATACCACGGTTGTCTGGCCCACGTTGGAGCTACTAGGATTAGTGTGAGGAGTGTTGTTGTAGTTTGCGCACCACTAGTAGAATGAGTGGGAGAGGCGGAAAAGCGTACGCGAATCTGCCTGACCAGTTCATCCATATCGCATTTCCTTTGGACAATGGCTGTGGGTATCTGGCGGCGAAGCTTGGGCATTTGGCGTTTTCGTGGGTGGCGAAGAGGTCTATCTGTGGATGTCCCCACATTTGAAAATACGGGTGAAGAACTTGCGGGTGAAGCTCCCACTCGTGGATCTGTTGTGTCTGTCTGCTGAGCAGATCAGCAACTGTGTTTTGGACTCCTGGGACATGCTGAGCTAGGAGAAATATTTTGTGGGGTATGGCCCATCTCCATATGCTCTGTGCTAGTTGAGAGAGCTGTGGAGAGTGTGTGCCGCCTTGTTTTTGAATATAGTACATGGCTGTCATGTTGTCTGTGCGGATCAGGACTGCCTTGCCTTGGGTTTGAAAAGATTTTAGGGCTAAAAAGATTGCTAGTAACTCCAGATGGTTGATATGGAGTAACTTTTGTTGAGGTGTCCATTTGCCCTGCATGGTGAGATGTAATGGATGTACTCCCCAGCCGGAGAGCGATGAGTCTGTTGTCAGTACTATTTGAGGAACCGGGTCCAGGGAACGGTCGACCTTTGGAAAGGTTTGTGTTGTTCCACCACTGCAGAGAGAGATGGGTGCGACCGTCTACCAACACCAGATCTGTTAATTGACCCTGGGCCTGGTTCCATTGTCGCGCTAAGCACTCTTGGAGAGGACGCATCTGGAGTCTTGCGTGAGGTACTATGAAGATGCAAGAGGCCATCATCCCTATTAGTTGCATAAACACTCGAGCTGGAAGGGAGTGTTGTGCTATGAATTTTGTGCGTACAGCCTGAATGCTTGCAATCCTGACAGGATTGGGGTAGGCTAGCGCTCTTGAGGTGTCTATGGTAGCACCGAGGTATTGTTTTATGTGGGATGGTTGTAGATGGGACTTCTCGTGGTTTACTGTGAAGCCCAGTTGGTGGAGTAGCTGAATAGTGGTGGATGTGTGTTGTATACACTGATTGTATGACCTGGCTTTTATCAGCCAGTCGTCTAAGTATGGGAAGACATGAATGTGTTGTCTTCGCAAATGTGCTGTCACCACTGCTAGGCACTTGGTGAATACCCGTGGCGCTGTAGTGACTCCGAACGGGAGCACTTTGAATTGGTAGTGTTGTCCGCCCACTACATATCGGAGGTACTTCCTGTGAGCTTTGTGCACTGGAATGTGGAAATAAACGTCTTTTAGGTCTAAAGTGGTCAGGAAGTCGTTTTGGGAGAGGAGCGGCAGTACCTGCTGAAGCGTCACCATATGAAAATGGTCTGAGTGTATATATGTGCCGCTCGCAGGCGTGGACGTTGGACTTTGCATTTCAGCTGTTCTTAAACCTTGGAGGAGTTGCTGGGATATTTTATTTAGCGCTACCTACCCCTGAAGGCTGCCATCGACTCCGGGACTTCGAGGCCCAGGGTGCCCTGCTACGTTCTTGCACATCGCACCTGGTGCCTCTTCCCGGCCCCTCCTCTCATTAACTTTCCCTTCATAACGCCTCGCGGCCCCCGCTTCGCGGGCGCCGCTCGCAGGCGTGGACTTTGGACTTTGCATTTCAGCTGTTCCTAAACCTTGGAGGAGTTGCTGGGATATTTTATTTAGCGCTACCTACCCCTGAAGGCTGCCATCGACGCCGGGACTGCGAGGCCCAGGGTGCCCTGCTACGTTCTTGCACATCGCACCTGGTGCCTCTTCCCGGCCCCTTCTCCTCCCGTTATTTAGCTCACGCCTTCTATCGCGTGAGCGGGACGCGAGCGGGGCGCAGACCGGGGCGAAGACCGCGCAAAGAGCGGGCTGTTTGAGGCCGTTCGAGCAAGGGCGAGCTAGGGCCAGGGCCCCCATCACTTGCCTGAAGTCCTTACCTTATCTGGTGCCATGTGTGTGACCATGACAACTAGAGAAACGAGGAGCAAGAGCGCTTTGGCGACCGGGAGGACAACAGGTACTCTGGATACGTACTTTGCCAAAGCTGGGTCCCTTCTTATTGATGAGATCTCTATCCTTGAAAGGCGCATCTCGCAAGAAATTGACTGGGTTAGGAGATCTTCCCTGGGACCCCTTGCTCATGCCATTACTCCCGTAAAGTCGCCTAATTGTACATCAGTAGTCGCAGGGGGGGTAAATGGCATATCTGTTCTATCAGCCTCACCTGACCCTAACTGCTCTGTTACTGCCTCTACCGATTGTGATAACTCTGGCAATGTAGAGCTTAGCATATTACCCCTTCCATCATGTAAGGTTTCCTTACCTCAGACTAATGCTGAAGGAGGTGTCTCTAACATGAATATAAGTATTAATAGGGAGCCCATGCAGCTACTACAGGGAGAGAAGGAGGGAGCTACTTTGAAAAGGCAAAAAAGGGCCTATACGATAGGGGGTAGAAAACCGAAGGCTTCCAAACCCAACTCTAGAGGTGAGGGAAACCAATCGGATCCAGTTAGTAAAGGGCTAAATTTGTCTCGTAAAACAAGAGCCTTGTCCCACCAGACTTCGGCAAAAATTCTTCCTAGCCAACATATCCCTGCAGGGGTGGAGGATCCCACTTTCCCAGGCCTTCGCACCCTATTGAGGGAAATCCTTACTCCCCTGGAAGATCGTCTGGCTAACATGGAAATATGTTTATTGGATTTGCGAAAGGGACTTTTAGATTTAGTAGCAGGCCAAAGAGCAAGTACGCACGGAGCTCATGGGACTACTGCTGGGACCTCCCACACACTTACTAATCCAGTTACTCTGTCCCCTGCACTCCTAACAGCTATTCCCTTAGAAAACACTATTCCAGTCCCATTGTCAAAACCTGCCCCTGTATTACCTTGTAGGCAACAACCCCCGATAGTAACCGCTAGTAGGTCGAATTCAGTTGCCCCGGCCTCTACATCCGGCCAGGAAAAACCAGTAAATGATGTCATAAACTGCTCAGCCAGGCAAGCTAGCCCCCACAACTGGCGAAAAGTAGTAAATTTGCCCCCGGAGGCGGCAGTTTATACTCTGGTCTTGAAGGGGGTACCTGTGCTTCGCGGTAACGTGGTGGAACCCCATGACTCTCTACATAATAAGGTTATTAGTTGGCTAAACATTCACAGGCCCTTACCACCTAATCTTAAAGGAGAAATCCTTATGGTCAGAAGGGTTCCATGGGTTGGATACACCGACAAGAAAAGCGTGGGGGACTGCATAATGAATATGCTACTTACCAGTATGCATCTGTTCTTGGCATGTAGGGCTGCTGACATTCATATCTGTGCATAGATCGCCGCCTAGTGTTGGGTCCGGATGTTTGCACGTTGTTGTCCTGGAAGAGTCTTCGAAGTATCCTTGGATAGGTGACTCCTCCCCTGGACTACAGTGCGCATGGGCATCCTCTCCATCCTCAGATTGTTTTTCGCCATTGTGGCAGTGATGGAGTAGATACAGAAAGTGATGACCATGCTTGCAGTAATTCTGAGAGCTGCAGCTGCGACAGGCGCCGGGGAGGAGGGAGGGCGATATGAATGTCAGCAGCCCTACATGCCAAGAACAGATGCATACTGGTAAGTAGCATATTCAGTTCGAGGCATGTGGGCTGCTGAATTCATATCTGTGCATAGAATACATAGCAGTGCCCTCTATTAGCGGCGGCTACCCGTGCCAGCTGCAGCGGTCTGAAAAAGTGTCTTGAGAACAGCCTGTCCTACAGCTGCCTGCTGTTTTGATTGCACATCTACACAATAGTGTTTTGTAAATGTGTGTGTAGTGGACCATGTGGCTGCTCTGCATATGTCATGCAGGGGAATATTTCCTAGGAAGGCCATGGAAGCCCCCAACTTACGCGTTGAGTGGGCTCGTGGTGGAATAGTTAATGTGCGTTTTGCCTTTTGATAACAGATTTGAATACACTTAACTATCCATCTGGCTATTCCTGCTTTGGAGATGGCGTTACCTTTGTGGTGTGGGGCAAAGGCAACGAACAGTTGTTTTGTCTTCCTGAATGGTTTAGTCCTGTCGATGTAGTACATGAGGGCCCTCCGTACATCTAGTGTATGTAGTGCCCTTTCTGCAACAGTTTGTGGGTTTTGGAAGAAAACGGGCAGTTCAATAGTCTGATTCATGTGGAACTGCGATATTACCTTGGGCATGAATTTGGGGTTGGTACGTAGTACGACCCTGTTGGCGTGAACCTGAATAAATGGCTCTTGAACGGTTAGTGCCTGGAGTTCACTAACTCTTCTTAGGGAAGTGATCGCTACTAGGAAGGCCACTTTCCAGGTAAGGAATTGAATCTCACATGAGTGTAGAGGTTCAAAGGGTGGACCCATCAGGCGTGTGAGGACCAAGTTGAGGTTCCACATTGGAGCCGGTGGGTGACTAGGTGGAATGACCCGTTTGAGCCCTTCCAAGAATGCTTTGATGGCAGGCACTCTGAATAGAGAGAGGTGCTGCCTGGTTTGCAGGTAGGCTGATATTGCGGTCAAATGGACACGTATAGAGGTGTACGCCAGATTGCATCGGTATAGGTGTAAGAGGTAACAGATGATGTTGTGGATGGATGCGTCCAGCGGGTTGATGTCATTATTACCGCAATAAATGACGAACCTTTTCCATTTGGCTGCATAGCAAGCCCTGGTAGTGGGTCTCCTGGCCTCCTTGATGATGTCCATACAGTCAGGTGGCAGGTTGAGATAGCCAAACTCTAGGACTTCAGGAGCCAGATCGCCAGGTTCAGCTGTTGCGGATCTGGGTGTTGAACCTCTCCATGGTTCTGCGTTAAATGCGCGGGTTTGATCCGCAGCCTTTGATGCGGCACCACGGAGAGTTCGAGGAAGGTGGTGTACCACGGCTGGCGTGCCCACGTGGGAGCAACTAGGACGAGTGTCAGGGAGTGTTGTCGTAGTTTGCGAGCCACCAGCGGTATCAGAGGCGCTGGGGGAAAAGCGTACGCAAATCTGCCGGACCAGTTCATCCATATCGCATTGCCCTGCGACTGCGGATGTGGGAATCTGGCGGCGAAGCTTTGGCATTTTGCGTTTTCGCTTGTCGCGAATAGGTCTATCTCTGGATGACCCCACTGCTGGAAGTACGGTTGGAGTACTGATGGGTGTAACTCCCACTCGTGCATCTGGTGGCTGTGTCTGCTGAGCAGATCCGCCATCTGGTTGTCCTTGCCAGGGAGGTGTTCCGCCATGAGGAACATGTTCCTCTGAATGGCCCACTTCCACATGCTCTGAGCCAGATGAGACAACTGTGGAGAGTGTGTTCCTCCCTGCTTCTGTATGTAGTACATGGCAGTCATGTTGTCCGTCCGGATCAACACGACTTTGTTGCACAGATGTACTTTGAATGCCTTCATGGCCAGGAAGATTGCCATCAGTTCCAGAAGGTTGATGTGCATCTTCTTCTGTTGTGTCGTCCATAGTCCCTGCACTGTGTAGTGGAGTACATGAGCTCCCCATCCCTGGAGAGACGCGTCCGCTGTCAGTACTATTTGCGGAACAGGCTCTTGGAACGGTCGGCCCTTGCAAAGGTTTTGTGGATTCCACCAATGCAGAGAGTTGTATGCCCGACCGCTCACCAACACTAGGTCTTTCAACTGTCCTTGAGCCTGATTCCACTGACGTGTTAGGCACTCCTGAAGTGGGCGCATATGTAACCTCGCGTGCGGGACTATGAAGATGCAGGAGGCCATCATGCCTATCAACTGCATAAACACTCGCGCTGGAAGCGAGTGATTGTGTTTGAACTTGGAGATCAGCAGTTGTATGCTGTTGATCCTCACTAAATTTGGCTGAGCTGTGGCCGCCAGAGTGTCTATAGTCGCACCTAGGTACTGTTGTACGTGTGCGGGCTGGAGATGGGACTTTGGGTAATTTAGTGAGAATCCCAGACTGTGAAGAAGGTGAATGGTGCGGGACATGTGGCTTGCACATTGCTGGGCTGACTTCGCTTGAACGAGCCAGTCGTCTAGGTAGGGGTAGACGTGTATATGCTGCCTCCGTAAATGTGCTACCACCGTAGCTAGGCACTTCGTGAAAACCCTGGGCGCTGTTGTTACGCCGAAGGGAAGGACCTTGAACTGATAGTGCTGCCCCTGAACAGTGAACCTGAGGTATTTTTTGTGTGAGGGGTGGATGGGTATGTGAAAGTACGCATCCTTGAGGTCCAGTGAGGCTAGGAAGTCTCCCTGCTTGAGAAGCGGAAGGACTTGCTGTAGGGTGAGCATGTGAAAGTGCTCCGAAAGAATGTACTGGTTTAGGGGTCTCAGGTCTAATATAGGCCTGAGCGACCCGTCCTTCTTTGGAATTAAAAAGTAGAGGGAGTACACCCCTGTACCCTGCTCGTGGATGGGGACGACCTCTATAGCGCCTTTTAGAAGCATACTTTGCACCTCTTGCTGTAAGAGCGTTAAGTGCTCTGAGGACATAGGACGGTTTCTTGGTGGTATTGTGGGTGGAATGGAGGTTAACTCCAGACAGTAACCGTATTTTATAATATCTTTGACCCACCTGTCCGTGGTGATGGAGTTCCACGTGGACAGGAACCTTTGTAGTCTTCCCCCGACAGGTGTTATGTGGTCGGGAGGAAGGGAGAGGGCGTCACTGCTTGTTCTTGGGGGAGGACCTGGTGTTGCCGTAGCCACGTCCTCTGCCCTTTGTACTGGAGCCACGATATCCACCTCGGGTGTTTTTATCGTAGGTGGTCTGTGTATTGCCTTTGTTATACGTTGGTTGTGACCCCTGTCCTCTACCTGCCCCCTTGTTTCCGGGGCGACGAAAGGAGCCGCTCCGAAAGGACTGAGTTTGGAGGGCGCCCATGGACTTTGCAGTGTCCGTGTCCTTTTTTATCTTTTCGAGGGTGGTGTCAACCTCTGGGCCGAATAAATAGTCGGGGTTGACGGGCTGGTTCAGTATGTTATTTTGTACCTCAGGCTTGAATCCTGAGATTCGTAGCCAGGCATGTCGTCGCAGCATGACGCTTGTGTTTATGGCCCTGGCAGCCGTGTCTGCAGCGTCTAGTGCACATTTGATGGAAGCATTTGTGAGCAGCTGCCCCTCTCTGATAAGAAGTTCTGCACCTTCTTTGAACTGGTCAGGGAGATGTTGGAGTAGTTGTTCCAATGTATCATAGTGCGCTCTATCGTAGCGAGCGAGGAGCGCTTGAGTGTTGGCTATGCGCCATATGTTGGCAGCCTGGGCGGCAACTCGCTTGCCGGAGGTCTCTAGCACCTTGGACTCTTTGTCCGGGGGAGGAGCGTCACCTGTCGTTTGCGAGTGTGCCCTCTTGCGAGCATTCGCTACGACGATGGAGTCGAGTGGTAATTGTCCTTTGATGTAAGTAGGATCCCCAGGTGCTGATCTGTATTTTTTATCAATCCTGGGGTTTATCACTCTTGCCCTGGTGGGTTCCTTGAAAATGTCTTTAGCTGGTTTGAGGACCCCCTTCAGCATTGGCAGAGTTTTTACATGCCTTTCTGAGGATGCAAAAGTGTCCATTAGAAAGTCATCCTCGATGGTATCTGAGTGAAGCTGTACCCCATGGTTATTTGCAGCACGTTCAATAAGAGCGTTGAAAGCCGCAGTATCCTCCGTGGGAGATGTTTTTGCCCCATAGAGTTGTGGGTCCTGTGTATCGAGAGGTGCACTGGGGTCTGCAGGGTCGCCCCAAGTTTGATCAGGGTCCTGCTGGTCATCAGGGTCTGTGTCTACATGGTAGGGTGCTTGGTCATCCATGTAGTCCTCCAATGCATCCGTGTCGGAGCGCGTGGGGGAGAACCGGCGTGGATCCTGGTAGGAGGAATGGAACGGTTCATAAAGGAGAGGTTCCGATTCCACCGGCAGCTTCCTTTTTAGTGGGATCCTGAAAGGGTCCAATGGCGGTTCCGAAGTTATTCTTCGGTCGTGGAGAATCATCCTGCCAGTGTCGGCGTCGATGACCCGTGACGGAGACGTCTCGTCCGGTGGAACCGGAGTCTGGGTAACCCGTGTCCTGAGTTGGAACATCTTCGGGATTGTTGACGGAGGCAAGCCGAAGGTAATGTTGGCTGGCCCCGTAGAGGTTGCTGGAGCTCCGATCGGGCCGGAACCCGACGGGTCTTTGAGGGCCTCCTTGGTTTTGCTGCTTTGCGTCGCAGCAGGCCGCACTTGGGGCGCCTTCGAGGCTTTGGCACCGGGCAGGTTTGTAGAGCCGGGCGTGGATTTTTTCGGTGCCGGCGGGTCCTCGAGTCGAGGTGTGGAGATCACCGTCGACGTCCTCGATAGGTGAGGCATCGGCGTCGTCGAGGGAGCGACGCGAGGCGAAGCGGGCGGTATTGCCCTCGGTGTTGTTGGCGTCGGTAGCCGAGTAGGTTTCTCGGTGCCGATGGCCTTTTTCCGCTTGTCGACTCCGATGTCGCCCGATTCCAGTTCGGCACCGAAGTCCCTCTTGGTGCGGTCGGTGCCGACGCGTTGCGTTGGCGTCGAAGGCGTGGAAGGCCTCGATCCCACTAGCGCTACTTTCAGTTTCGGTTTCGTATGAACCGGAGCAGCTTTCGGTTTCGGTTTTGTGGTAGGGAAACCAGCTGGCTTATGCAGCAATGGCTGCTGCGGAACGTTCGAGGCCGGGCCCGAGGGCGGGGCCGAAGAACTACGGGATGGGTCTCGGGTAAGGCCCGAAGGCGATCCCTCGACCGGAGCCAAAGGCTGTGGCGCTGGTGCTTCTTCGGTTTGAACAGGTAGGCCTTGTTCATCATTGGAGCTACTCTCTTCGGCCCCTAAGGCCTCCTCGTCGTCTCCTACCTCGGTGTCGTCTTCACCTCTGTGGAAGAGTGACTCGTCGCCCTCGTCCGATCCGGGGTCGTGTTCGGAAACGGGACTGGAGGGTATGACTTCTAATTCTTCGACGTCGGCCTCGTCGAAGATGTCTGTTGGGGCCGGTGCCGCGTGCCGCGCCTCGAGTCTCGCCGCTCTTCGGTTCCTTAGAGTCTTTTTGGAACGGAACCGGGCACAGGCCATGCATGTCGATTCGTCGTGGTCCGGCGAAAGGCATTTGTTGCACACCGGATGGACGTCGATGTGTGGGTACTTCGCATTGCATACCGGACACCTTTTGAATGGCGTCCTGGATTCCATCGTCGAAGTAGTCGATGGACAGGTAAATGCGAAAGAAGTCGGTGCTGAAAGTTAGTAAACTAGCAAAAAGCTATCGAAACCCGATCGATAAACAGTACCGACGCGAACTAAAGGCCTTTTGGCCTCGACCAAATATTTTCCTAACTTGAGCTAAGATAGCACATCCGAACCCAATGGCGGAAAAAAACAATCTGAGGATGGAGAGGATGCCCATGCGCACTGTAGTCCAGGGGAGGAGTCACCTATCCAAGGATACTTCGAAGACTCTTCCAGGACAACAACGTGCAAACATCCGGACCCAACACTAGGCGGCGATCTATGCACAGATATGAATTCAGCAGCCCACATGCCTCGAACTTGTAAGTTTTAAGAACCCGAATGTTGTGTCTTACATCTGCAACTGATCTGGGAATACAGGAGTTACATCTATTGAAGTGGTCCATCTGTCACATTTCTACCTCAACACATGTAATTCGATTATGAATGGGGATGACGGTTGGACCCGGGTGGGATTGGTTGACGATGGGTCTAGATTTAGGCCCACTCACAATGCTTTTACCAACTATGGCAACTATACACACCCTAATAGATATAGTTGTCTTGACCAGGTAGATTGACTTTATAAGGGACAGGGGTTCGTGAGAGGTGAGACAGATATCACCATCCGAGAATTTGGTGCCCTCCGACGGGAGAATTTAACATCTATTAGCTCCCATGGTCAAGTAACTAATTCACCTCAGAGTTTACTGGGTTATAATAAAAACAATTTAACATAGATAGTCCCGCTTGTTTCCAAAGTTGCCCCTATTGTCCCACCTATTTTGGAAATACCATTGCATGTGCCCATGGCTCGAACATTGGACACTGCGCCGGAGAAAACTGGGGGCTTAGGATTAGAATCGCCAGTTGAAATCCTAAAGGTTCTTTCCTGGAACGTGGCAGGCATTGCTAATAAATTAGACACGAGTGATTGGGACTCCCTAATAGGCAATAGTGATATCTGCCTTTTTCAAGAGACCTGGGCGAGGGAACCGCTGTGCAGAGTAGGATACGCAGTGTTTGAAATTAATGCAATTTGGACTGGCAGAGGGAGGCCATCTGGTGGTTTGGCGATTTGGGTAGCCAGTCACATTGGGTGCAACGCGGAGAGTGTACCAACGCTCTCGCAAGACATACAGTGTGTCCTACTCAAGTGGCCTAATGTTTTAAATTTAGCAATTATTAATGTGTATTCCCGCCCAGTTAGTGTGGCTATGGAATCCCCCACACTAGACGATCTTTCGTGTTTTTTGGGTCATCTCCCTAATGACTACAAGATAGTGTTGAGTGGTGATTTTAATTGCCACTTTGAACCCTTGGAAGGTCTAAAGGAAGGTGCCCTTACGGCTGAAGATGACTTCTGGGGTGTCCCGCCATGTCAATCTCCCCATGTTAAATCTTGGTCCCCTCTAGCTATACAAATCATGTCCCTAACATTAAACTTTTCTTTAAGGGCCTGTAACGGCCGTACCACCTCTGATATCCCTTCATCTTGCACCTTTAATAGGAAGAATCATGAATCTAGGTTGGACTATATCTTTGTAGATACCGGCCTTTGGTCTAAGAATCTGGACTTCAGAGTAATAGCAAGAACGGACAGTGACCACAATGCACTTCTATTGGATATGGTGCATCCCATATGTGCTGCTGGATCACTCTCCGCTGAGTCTAGTGATGATCTTGGGAACTTGGTTCTCAGCTCTAATAGACGTAGGATCAAATGGGGGAAATTGGCAAGCTCAGAAGAGACTACAAGTAAAATTTATCAGCTAGCACTCCCCAAGCTAAAAGAACTGGACATATTAATTACTCAGCCAAGACCCTTGGAATTCAATGAGAAGTTAGCCTCAATTCATGAAGACCTAGTGGGAGCTTTAGGTGAAGTTTTTTACCCAGTGGTACCTCTGCGGAAAAAAAAGACTCGAACCCCAACCTGGTACAATTCATCTTGTAAAAAGATCAAGTCAGAACTAATAAATACAATAAAAACAGGTTCTGATAAGGGTAAGGTTACTGAGCTCAGGCGGAACTATAGGAAAGCTATGGCACTAGCACGAGCGGAATGGGATTGGAATAGATGGCAGGACCTCACATTAGCACTTGAAGCGAAGGACCCGAGAAAATTCTGGTCCTTGGTAAATACCGGTGCAGGAGAACCAAAAGCTGCGGTGGAGCCAAACATTGCAGCATCTGTTTAGGAGGCCCACTTTGGCCAACTGTATCAAGAACCATTTGGATATGCCAATGTTGTAGCCTCCACTGTTTTATCTATCCCTGTAGCTGGATTGGAATTTACACTTGGTGAGGTGGTCAGTGCAATAGAGGGTCTGGCGAGGGGGAAGGCCCCAGGTCTCGATAGATTGCCTGGTGATCTTTTTCGCCTCCATCCAGAGATATGGGGCCCTTATTTCCTCATCCTCTTTAATTCTATTGCGGGAGGAATGGAGATTATCTGTACTTGGCTGGGGGCGGAGATAGTGCCCATTTTTTAAAAGGGCTCTCCTCTTCTCCCGGCCAACTACAGGCCGATTAGTCTCATAGATGTTCCCCAAAAAATCTATTCTCGCCTCCTCCTGAACCACCTTTCAGAGTGGATGGAGGACAATAAAATCCTCAGCCCCCTTCAGGCTGGCTTCAGGAAAAACACGTCCACCATGGATCAGATCTTCCGTCTCGTTCTCCTTTACTGGAAAACCGTGAGTATCGAGAGGGGGAGGCTGTACATGGTGTTCGTGGACCTGAGGTCAGCCTTCGACCTGGTTCACCGGAAGAAACTATGGGAGGTTCTAAAGGAGCTGGGCGTCCCGATCCATCTATTAAATGCCATAACCAGGCTCCACGAGAACAACTTTGCACAGGTCAGGTGTGGGAGGGAGGGAGCATTGTCATCAAAATTCCCAGTCCTTAGAGGGGTAAGAAAGGGCTGCGTTTTGGCGCCAACCCTGTTTTGCCTCTATGTTAATAATGTCATATCACATCTTGACACTATTGGGGACAACGATGCTCCATCCTTGGCAGGCAGGAGGGTACCAGCCATTATGTTTGCGGACGATACCCTCCTGCTTTCAAAATCCCCGATGGGGATCCAACGGATCTTAGATGGATTTGGTCTTTTCTGTAGTCAATATGGTCTAGAGATCAATACAGAGAAGACCAAGTTCATGATATTTAATCCATCATCCAAAACTAGACCTAACCCATCTTTGAGTTTAGTAAGATTGGAGAGGGTAAAAACCTTCCAGTACTTGGGGGTAACCCTCCACGAGAATCTATCATGGGAACCCCAAATTGCAAGAAGTCGGTTAAAGCTGTCCCAATTGTCTGGGGGAATTCTGAAGGTGGTAAACTCCTCCACTTACAAACCCATTAGTCCGACAGTGGAGATGTATAAAACCCAAGCTAAAGCGGCCGCATCTTATGGTGGAGAACTATGGGGGTATAAAGCGGGGGTAGGAATTGTTAATGTAGAAAATAATTTTCTCAGGCGTCTTCTTGCCCTTCCTCGTGGTACACCCCTTTCCCCCCTAAGATTAGTTATGGCTCTACCCTCCATAAGAGACGATCTGGAATTAATGCCATTAAGATTTTGGCACAGGCTTTGGTCCACTGTTGAGCTTGCACATTACAGGCAAGAGCTCACTCATGTAATGAATTTGAACCAGTGTGACAAAATCCCGTGGTTGGCCTCTATAAAGAAAGAACTCTATCGGTTGGGACTCCCTGAACTATGGGAGTTCCCTGAACAAGGCTGCCATAGGGTTTCATGAAAATGTCTTGTGGGGAAATATAAGGAGAAAAGTCTTGCTTCCCTGGTTTCCGCATCCAATAAAGGTATTCTGACTGATCGATTTTTGGTTTTCAAGGACTCATATCAGTTTGAAGGGTTTATGGACATTATCTTCCCCATTATATCAAGAAAATTGTTCATTCAATGGAGGTTAGGGACCCTGCCCATTAAAACCTTTACCTACAAATGGACAAAGAGGGATGATAACATTTGTCCAGGATGCTGTACCCATGATGAGGAAGAAATTCATCTTCTGTTTTTCTGCCCAGCCTATAATAGACCAAGAAAATACTGGTTAGCTCCACTCTGCAGAAATTTGGGTATAAGGAGTCACCTGCACTCGTATAGAATATTGAAAACGAGTACCGCTCCCCACATAGTCTTTGCAATTGCCAAATTTTTAACGGCTATGTGGCGGATAAGGTCCAAATCACTTAAAGATTGATTTTTGTTGTAATGAATTGCAACTGTCCCTTGTGATCTGAAATGCTATGTATACTGATTTTATGGATTTTAGTAATGATTTTAACATGTAGTGGATGTTTTATGTTGATATTGTACCATTGCATCTTTTATGGCCAAATCGTCCGAAATAAAGAAATAAACTTGAACTTGTATACATGTGTTTAGGGGCCGGAGATCTAGGATGGGTCGAAGAGTCTCGTCCCTTTTTGGTATGAGAAAATATAGGGAGTAGACTCCCATATTTTGTTGGTTGGTAGGAACGTGTTCTATTGCCTGTTTCTGTAGGAGGGAGATTACCTCCTGCTTTAGGAGTATTTGATGTTCTTGTGACATTGAGCGTTGTCTGGGTGGAATGTTTGGGGGGGGTAGATATTAGTTCTAGGCAGTAGCCTGACCAAATTATTTGTGTTACCCATTTTTCTGAGGTGATGGTAGCCCAGACAGGAAGGAAATGTTGGAGTCTGCCCCCGACCGAAGTGGAATGGTCTGGGGGGAGCAGGAGGGAAGTCATTGTGTAGGCGGTGTGGCAGAGCGGGCGGTGTTTGTTTTGCCTCTGCCCTTGTTATTGTTACCCCTATAGCCGCCTCTTTGATAACCCCTTGTGAAGGTGGACTGAGTAGGGGATTTGTATGAAGTGGACGCGGTGTCTGAGGAGTAGCCTCTAGACGTACTTCGAAAGGAAGAGCGGCGAAAGGAGCGTCTAGGAGGGTGTGATTGCAAGGCTCCCATGGATTTTGCCGTATCCGTATCCTTTTTCATTCTTTCTAGGGCCTCATCCACTTTGGGGCCAAACAGATGTTCTTGGTCAAAGGGATGGTTAAGGATGGAGGCTTGTACCTCCGGTTTAAACCCTGATATTCTTAGCCAAGCATGGCGACGGAGGAGGACGCTGGTATTGATGGTCCTGGAAGCTGTGTCTGCTGCATCTAGGGCACAACGTATGGAGGTATTAGTAATAGTTTTACCCTCCTGAATTAGTTCGTTGGCCCTAACTTTATATTTTTCAGGGAGGTGGTGCATTATGCTTTCTAACTCGTCATAATGTGCCCTGTCATATCTGCGCTTGAGTATTGGCGATGCGCCATATATTGGCCGCTTGTGATGCAGTACGCTTTCCTGATGCGTCCAGTAGTTTTGACTCTTTGTCAGGTGGTGGTGCTTCGCCTAACACATGGGAGTTTGCCCTTTTACGTGCGGTGGATACCACTAGAGAATCTAGTGGTGCTGGCCCTCTGATGTAGGAGGGATCTGTGGGGGCAGATTTGTATTTTTTCTCGATGCACGGGTTAATGACCCTGGCCCTAACTGGGTCCTTAAAAACTTCTGGCGCATGCTTTACCACTCCTTCGAGCATAGGCAATATGGAGGTGGACCTATGTGTGGTGAAAAATGTGTCGAGGAGGAAATCTTCCTCCACGGGGTCGGTATGCAAGTCTCCCCGTGATAGTGTGCCGCCCTTTGCAGTAAATGGTTGAACCCCAAATGAGTCTTCCGGTGGAGATGGTCTGGAAGGGTAAAGATCGTCTTGTGGGACGTTGGGGATATCAGGGATATTGTAATTGTCCCATGGGTCTGGGGATCCTGTAGGGGTGGGGTCCCCTGTGGGTAGGTCCTGGGGCACATCCCCTATGTGATCATATGGGTCCCCCTGATCATCATCGTGTGGAGAAGGGGTCGAAGAACGATGAGGTTGGGGTGGAGAAGGCCGGGGGGGTGGAGGTGGGGAAGGTGGAGGAGGTGGGGAAGGTATTCTAAACGGAGAGGTACCAGAGCTTCTCCAAATGTCTCTTTTTGGTAGAGAGTGTCAAATGTCCAGTTTTGGATCCTTGGTGAGTGTTTATTGCAAGGGATCCTGTGTAAATAGGTCTGGTGAGGTTGTTCGGTCCGTCGGCGCCGGAGGCGTCGGGGCCGTTGGCTTTTTAGGCTTTTCCGTGCCAGTTTGTTGTTTGGAACCCGGTTTTGGAACCTCCGGTCGCTTGGTCGGCGTCGAGATGGGTTTCGGCTTCGAAGTGTTGGTGGCCTTGTGTGCTTTGGTCGGTACCGAAGGTGGTGTCAGTACCAAAGAGCTGGGTTTAGACCCAGAGTGCTTCGGTGCGGAGCTCGGTGTCGAGATGGAGGCCAGTTTCTTTTTCGGTGCTGAAGCGTGTTTATCGGCACCGACGGTAGGCTGACTCGAGCCCGAGCCACCGGAAGGCTTGCTTGTCTTCTTTACCGGGCCCGAAGGTGCGGTGTTGGAAGCAGTGTCCTTGGTCTTGCCTAGGCCCGGAGGCGAAGGTGAGACCAGAGCCTTTTTCGGTGCCGGCAAGGGTGTGTGTGGGGGGGTGGGGGGTGGGAGGGGGGTGAATCAGTACGCACGACCCTCTGCGCCGGGGTGATGTCCTCCACATCTGAGTCGTCGGCTTCGGAAGCGCTGACGAGGCCCTCGTCGGTGTAATGTTGTTCTGGAGCATCGAGGCCTTCTCCGAAGATGTCGTCCGGAATCGTCGTCGAAGAGTGTGCCATGGTTCTTCTGGCTCTTCGGTCCCGAATAGTCTTTTTGGACCGGAAGGACTTACACGCCGGACAGTCTCGAGCCTCGTGTTCAGGGGAGAGGCAGAGATTGCATACCTCGTGGAGATCGGTGTGGGGAAATTTGGACCCACATCGAGGGCACTTTTTAAATGGAGTCCTTTCCATTAGCCAGGTCCGGAGCTTGGAGAGGCCCGAAGGCCGCCGTCGACGACTGGAACCGAAGGTCTGTGCCGATGAGAAGGCGCGTCGAGTGGGGAGATCGCGATCGAAACAATACCGCGATTTGGGGTGAGGATTGCGCGTCGATCGTCGAACTGGAAGCTGTTCGGAACCGGAGCGCGAAGATTACATCCGAGCCCGACGGCGGAAAAAAACAATCTGAGGATGGAGCCGAAGCCCATGCGCAATACGATCCAAAGGAGGAGTCACCGACCTCGTGACTTCCAAAGACTTTCCAAGAGGAAAAACAAACTGCAAACATCCGGGCCCAGCACCAGATGGCGATCTATGTACAAGTGTGTAATCTGCAGCTCATATGCCTCGAACACGTTTCTGTAGTTTTTAATGGCATGAAAACGTGTAACCACCGTATTGAAATCACTAGAAAACACTGGAAAAAACCCCACCAGAATTTACCAAAAATAGAAACTGAAAACAGGAAAGCCTAACTAAACTCTATGCGAAGGGGGTGACTGTGCCGATAACAGAAATACATTCCTATCTTGATGATGTTGCTCTGGGGTGGCTATCTCGGGAACACAGGGAATACATTACACAGCCTTTTGATATCGAAGACATTAAGTTAGCCATAATGTCTCTTCCCACCTGTAAAGCTGCGGGGCTGGAAGGGCTCCCCGGTGAGTTCTATAAGGCTTATGTGGATGATTAGGCCTCTTGGCTGCTGGAGGTGTATGCGGATGCATACGATAAAGGAATACTCCTACCTTCCCTCAAAGAGGCGCTACTGGTTACACTCTTGAAGCCTGATAAGGCCGCTAATCGTTGCGACTCCTATAGGCCTCTTTCAATCATCAATATAGATGCAAAGATATTGGCGAAAATGATAGCCAACAGGCTTCGGCCCCCTTCTGGTTTTAACGGGCCAATCGGGTTTCGTGACAGCTAGAGCTACTGCGCATAACTTGGCACGGTGTTCTCCACATTGCATTATTTTGATCACGATTTTCAGGCGGTTGCTGTGTTATTAGATGAAGCAAAGGCCTTTGATTCCCTTCAGAGGGATTTTATGTTTACTGTCCTCACTAGAATGGGCCTGCCCCTGTTTTTTCAGCAGTGGATTAGGGTGCTATATACGGAACCCCTGGCACGAGTACGCATTAATGGTTGGGTGTCATCAGCGTTTCCCATTGAGCGAGGCACACGTCAGGGTTGCCCCCCGTCGCCAATGCTCTTCACGCTCGGGTTGGAGCCGTTGGCCTGTAAACTTAGACAGCAGCATGCTGCAGCTGCATTGCGTCAGCGGCCACTTGTGGTCTCACTCTACGCTGACGATATGCTGCTGTATGTGAGGGAACCTGCCACTTTTTTGCCGGCTCTTCTCCGGGAGTATGTAAAGTTTGAGAGATATTCGGGCTGGGGATCAATTGGTCGAATTCAACAGTGTTCGCTCTCATGGCCGGAACACTGGAGGTAGAGATGGACTTCCCGCTGGCGTGGACTCCGGACCCGGTGAAGTATCTGGGGATATGGTTGCACAGGGATCCAGATCGGGTGATCTCTGAGAACTATGTCCGAGCGCTCACACGGATCACTGAGCAGACGGAGCGGTGGACCCGCCTACCTCTCTCGCTAGCAGATAGAATCGCTGTAATTAAGAGGACTATCTTGCTGAAACTACTTTATCTTTTTGTGAATATCCAGAGTCGACTGAACATTGCGTTGTTCCGTGCCCTTCAGTCGGTATTGCTTACATTCGTATGGGGTGGAAAAAACCCAGATGCAGTTGGGATGTCTTGGTTCAACCCTTTGACCGTGGTGGGTTTGAGGCGCCTGATTTACGACTTTAATATCTCTGCGCGCAAGTGCAATTTGTGCATTATTGGCATTTCCCGCAGCGATTTCAACCTCACACAGCGATAGAGTCAGATGCAGTTCTCCCAATGCCACTGCAGGCGGCAACCCTATCGGGGGGCTGGGTGGCCTAGGACTGAAATAAACCCTGTACTGGTGCACCACATGGGCATGGAGGGCCTTGACTAAAAGTCCCAGCTCACCTATCTATATGCCCCTTCGTTGCCCCTGGCTGAACACCTGGATATCTCAGCGGCACGGGAGAAAAATGCATTGCGGGAGCTGGCTGCTGCCGGAATTACTACACTGGGAGAGTTGTATAAACAGGGGCAGTTTCGTAGTTGCAGGACGTACAAGGGGGGGGGGGGGTCGAAGTAATAGATTTATGTTATGGTTCGTATATGTACGGGTGCGGCAAGCAATTAGGGATATCTATCTAGCTTTCCCACCTGAACCTAGAACGTTGCGAGCACTGCAGGTGGTGCTGGCAGGAACGGAGAGAAAGGGCCTAATTACTAGGCTCTATAATGCCTCATAAAGGGAAAATCAGCCAGGGGAACATCCTTCCTTTTTTAAATGGAGTGTGGTGCTCGGATCGATATTAATGCCTGAACAGTGGCAGACCTGCTGTGCACTAACCGGGCGCCTCACATCTAATTGCAATTATGATCCACTTTTAAGTTTTTGTACCAATTATATTATACCCCACTGCAGCTTCGTAAGTTTGGGTTGCGGGAAATTGCTAATTGTGTGCCGTGTGGCCAGGTGGATGCAGATTTTCTGCACTTGGCATGGATGTGTGCATGTGTTTTTGAGTTCTGGACTAGGGTCGTGAAGGTGCGAACTGATATTGTGCTGGAACCGGTGCAGTGTGCCCCGGAAGTGTGCCTTCTAGGTAGCGTTCAGAGTCTCAAGCACTGTAATCGGCGTATTGTGGCAGTCTCTACACTGATGGCTAAGAGGGTGGTGGCACAGAATTGTGGGGCGAAGTCCATCCCCACTGTTAAAAAATGGATTTGTGATTTACTTTACTGCAGGGATCAATTGGGGGCCTATGCTGAGGAAATACCTGAGGCTTCTCGTCCTTAGGATTTTTGGGCCCCGCTTTCTGTATACTTGTTAAGTCACCCTGACTTGTGATACTGTGATTGACTATATGCTGTTCAGTGGATAGATGGGAAACGCCTGATACCGAGACTCTATCCATTACCTTGGCTCATTATGTAATTCACTAATGTGTTTGTGATGCTCAGATTCTTCCAAATGTATGATGTTATATCCTTGACGTGCCGAGGAGGGTGGGGGGTGGGGGGGTTGATTACGTTGGGGATTGTTGCACAGATTAGTGCATCCCTTTGTACTATCACAAGTTTCTCTTAAAATCTAATAAACAGATTTACAAAAAAAAAAAAAAAAAAAAGTTCAGGGGTTCTCCTGAATATTGAATTTAGGGGCTTTACAAGTACTGTCAGCCAGCAGCCAATGGACTACTTGCCTTTAGGGTGACTACACCCTTCGTATGTCCTCTCCCTTTGGGGAGGGAGCCTCCCCTAACCGGACTGGCTAGAATCCTTCCATTCAAGATGGAGGATTTCCTCGGGAGGGGGGGTCACCTTGGTCCAGGGCACCCTAGGGGTGCTCCTGGCAGAGGGGGTTACACATCTATCCTGACTACTAATTTTCCTGTCCACCTTGTCACCAAAAGTGGCCCTTTGAGGCTCAAAGCCCTGAATGCTGTTACAGCTTGGGGGTAGGTGTGACTCTTCCCCACCCCAAGCAATCTTTGCCCCTGACCCACAAGTGACTAAGGGCTCCCACTTCAGGGGATCAGAACCTTGTCAGTGTGTGGCAGGCTGGTGCAGACCATCAGCTGGACACTAGTGAGTTGGTAGTTTTTCAGGAGGCATCACTAAATTGCAACCTTAGAGCATTTTGAAATAAATCCAATACTGGCATTAGAAGGGGTTTATTATGCAGAAAGGTTTGATACCAAACATCTTACCATTCAGTAAAGCCATCAGGGAGGTGTGGAGATCGTAATGACACACTCCCAACCCATGTACTCAATATGGCTACTCTGCACTTACAAGGTCCAAGAATAGACTTAGACGCTGTAGGGGCATATTGCTCATGCAGTTATACCCTCACCTGTGGTATAGTGCACCCTGCCTTAGGGGTGAGTTACCTATGCCACAGGTAGGGTCAAGTAGTCATGGCAGACAGGGATGTGTCCCATGTCGACTAAAGTTTTGTCTGCACCAAAAAACACAGTCTCTGAGAGCCACACAATACATGCTGCAGCCCTTGGAGACCTCCATGGACCCAAGGCCCTTGGTACCAGTGGTACCTTTTACAAGGGACTTGCGTGCGGTACAGAAGTGTGCCAATTGTGGAAACAAAGGTACAGTTTTGAGAAAGAACAGAGGCACTGGAAACCTGATTGGCAGGGACCCAGTGCACACTCAGTCAATGTGCCTCAGATATCAGGCAAAAAGTGTGGAGTAACCATGCAAAAAAGTGGCACTTTCCTACAAGTGTCTTAATACCATTAGTAGAGGTGAGTGGGCATTAATTTCTGGTTTGCATTAGGACCCAAGGCACCCTTACTATGCCACTGACTTTGGTAGATGTCACACCACATGTGCTTGCGTATTAAGTTATTGCTGGTCTTCAGCACAAGCATCCTTAGCTGCAGAGCACAGAGCACCTTTATTGATGCACATAAAAGGAAAAAATTAGAGAGCACATTGGTAGCCATATGTTTTGCGACTAGGAATGAAGGCACTCTTGATGAACATGAATGAGATGAGGTAAAATACAAATATTGTATAAACAACATTAAGTATAGAGAGGGGTCAGTATGCGGATAATTCATTGGTAGGTTAACCGGGTTTCCAAAGGGCAGTGACCATAGCCTGCATGCTGGGGTAGTGAATGGGGGAACTCCATATTCAAATGGCACATTGTAGTGCTAGCAGTTTGGGTGCTAATTAGTCCATGCAAGTTGCTTCTAGAGGGAGGCCACATGTGCCTGGGACTTTTCCCCCGCCAGCAATGAAACAGTATCTTTCGCTTCCTGTAAAAATATCGGCTACCCCAATGCACATTCATCTTGGCATGCCAGTCAAGGCACCTGGATATCACTCAAAGAGTCATCCACATAAGAAACAGGCCTCGCCATCACATTGGCATATAAGTGCTTATAGTAATTTAGAAATGCTTTCTTGATGGCTTCTTGAGACTGCTGGAGCGACTCATCAAGGTTTACTATACTAGTCAGGGTGGTCCCTAGTTGATCAGGGTTGGCCATTAATGTCAAATGTTAGCCTGGTTTGTCGCCCTCTGTGTGCTGACACATTAGCATCTTGCATGTATGTGGTATCTGTGACCAATGTACTCTCAACACCTCCGAGCTGGCTGTTGAGAGTACCTAATGAATAAGTTACTTACCTTAGGTAACGCCTTATCTGGTAGAGACTATATCTAGCTGCAGATTACTTACCTCTGAATTTCCCAGGCGTCAGACAGGATCCGGAAGATTTTTTGTGATCAGTATCCCTGCGTGCTGGTAGGAGGCATCATTCGGCTCCACGTGCATAGTCTGCGCCAAAAGTGACATCTAGGCACGCTGACTTCAGTTTCTTTCCATGACTTTCCGCACCAGAAGTGTGGAGCCATGAAGAACACTGACCACTGGTGTTGAAAATTTAGGGCCCTGAAAGGGATTAGCCCCGTCCCTAAAAATCCATTCACAGAGCAGGGAGGATGGATGAGTCGGTAAGGATATAGTTTCTACCAGATAAGGCATTATCAAAGTTATTAACTTGTTCAAATGATCGAGACTTCTGGCAGTAGATTCCTTACCTTTGAAGGACAACATTTCACACAAGGAAGTCCTGCACGCTTGAACGGGCGAAGTGCCCATCTCTATGGACCAGACTGTCCAGAGAGTAATGCCGGTTAACGTGTGCAGGAATTCCACGCTGCTGCCCAGCATATATAAAGGATCAGAACTCCATATACTAATGCAGTGGTTGCAGCTTTAGCTCTAGTGGAATGAACTCGCAAACCTTTAGATGGTTGCTTCTTGGCTAGTGCATAGTAGATTTTGATGCAGAGTACAACCCATCGAGAGACAGTCCGCTTCTGTATGGCTCGACCCTTGTTCGCACCAACACACCCCACAAAGAGTTTATCATTCTCTCAGAACTCTCGTGTGCGGTCAAGGTAGAACGACAACGTTCTTTTTGGGTCCAGACGGAGGAGTCGCTTCTCCTCTTCAGAAGGATGTGGATGAGCCTAAAAGGTAGGCAGTGTAATTTATTGGCCTACATGCAATGGGGTGACCACTTCCAGTAGAACGGAGGAACTCATGTGAAGCACAAGATTGTCAGGATAGAGTGAGAGGTAAGGCAGCTTGGATGACAAGACCTGTAGTTTATTTACTCTATGGGAAAATGTAATCACCAGAAAAAAAGCTGTTTTGATTGTCAGAAGCCTGAGGGGACAATTATGGAGAGGCTCTAGGGGAGCACACAATCAATACGTCAAAACCAGATTAGAGTCCCACAGAGGCATAATAAGTCAGGAGGACAAACTTCAAAAGTACTTGAAAAAATGTAAATAAAATTCAGTCAAACGCGACCAAGGTGTAGCTCTTCTCTGGATCAGCACTGGCTGGCACAGAAAGAAAAGAACTGATGTCAGGGCGCCCAGGTGCAGTTTATATAGGTGCTGCGGACATCACTTCCGGCGTAAATGACGCACACGGAGCCTAACTATGCCATCTAACAGCGCGTAGGTGCATGCTCACGAAGAACTCTCAGATCTAGTCCGACACCTGGGAAATTAAAAGGTAAGGAATCTATGGGTGAAAGGCTATCAAATTTGCAATGTTGGCAGGCAATGCAATCTAGGCTGACCCAGACATTGAGAACTGTTGAGTAAGAAAAAAAGTTACTTACCAGTTATCCAGGATTGTTATGTTTTATAGATTCACATGCTTGAATCATTCCCCGTCGAAGTGGGAGTCTCACAATACCATAGTAAGCAGTATGCATTGTACCATAGGCAATTGGGATTATGCTACTTACCCAGTAAGCATCTGTTCTTGGCATGTAGAGCTGTAGATTCACATGCTTTGCATACTCCTCCCATCTAGTGTTGGGTCTGGATGTTTGCAAGTTGTTTTTCATTGAAGAAGTATTTCCCAGTCATGAGGTGACAGTGCACATGGGCATAGACTCCATTGTTAGATTGCTTTCCTGCTAGAGGGTGAGAATGGAGTGAGTGAGTGTAGTACAGAGATGTCCATGCATATGTAATGTAAATAATAAAAACTACAACAACTACAGGTGCCGGGAAGTTGGGAGGGCGCATGTGAATCTACAGCTCTACATGCAAAGAACAGATGCTTACTGGGTAAGTAGCATAATCCGTTTGAGGTATGTGTGCTGTAGATACACATGCTTTGCATAGACTATATAGCAGTATTCTCCCAAAGTGGTGGCAAACCAGTAGATGTTGCAGCTGTCTAAAAAAGTGTTTTTAGCACTGCTTGCCCCACATTGGCTTGTTGACGTGCTAACACATCCACACAGTAGTGTTTGGTAAATGTATGTGGTGTGGACTAAGTTGCTGCCTTAGAAATGTCATCTATAGCAAATAGATGCTCTTATTTTATGAATTGAAAGTGCTCTAGGAGGTATAGCTAAAGTTATTTTAGCTTTAGCGTAACAGGTTTGAATGCATTTAACAATCCATCTTGCAATACCAGAGTTAAGAGATCAGATTGCCTTTGTGAGGTGTAGCAAATGTAACAAACACTTGCTTTGTTATACAAAAATCCTTTGTTCTTTCAATATAATACAATAACGCTCTTTTGACATCAAGAATGTAAAGAGCTCTTTCTGGTATGAATCAGGTTAAGGAAAGAACACAGGCGACTCAACTGATTGGTTGATATGAAAATCAGAAACAATTTTGTGAAGGAATTTTGGGTTCGTGCGAAGAACTGCTCTCTCTTTATGAAGTTGAAAGAAGGGTTCTTCTAAGGGGTGGAGCAGAATAGGGTGTATTCCAGAAACTGAAAACAATTCAGACATGTTTCAACGACAGAGATGACGTACAATTTGACTGCTTTAAAATAAAATGAATAGCATAGGATAATTTATTGGGTCTTCTAATCATGACCGTATAAAACAACGCTTTAAACTGGTTGTTCCCGTACCTGACTGCTGCTGTTTCTTGGTCGCAGGGGAGCCCACTACCGCCACAATTGCTGCCGGGGAGGTTGGAACCACAACCCCTAGCCTGCTTTGCGGCGAGGACGCCGCTGACGGACTTTGCCAGCGCCAGGAGGTGCTTAAAAAACAGCCAGGGCTCCCTTAGCGTGGGATCCCGTACCGGACTGCTGCGGTTTCCTGACTGCGGGGGGCAGCGGGGGATCCCACTACCACCGCTACTGCTGCCGGGGAGGTTGGAACCACAACCCCCAGCCTGCTTTGCAGCGAGGATGCCTCTGACACACTTTGACAGCGCCACTAGGCACTTAAAAAACGTCCAGGGCTCCTGCAGCCCGGGCAAAGAGCGGGCCTGTCTGCGCCCGTATGAGACTTGGCTGGGCCTATATTCTTGGTCTTGCTGTTCCTGTGGGAGCTCCCTGGCGATGTGAGTTGTTTTTAAGAAGACTGATTGAGTTTCTCTTACGTAGTAAGTTTCGGCCATGACTTCTGACCTGTATAATAAGCTCGGTCCACAAAAATGGTTGGGGGGGGGGGAAATGGCCTGGTGCCGGTGAAGATGGCCGCCTGAACCCAGAGCTCCGCCGAGGACGAGCCCTTGTCACCCAAAATCTGCCATTAATCCAGCTGAGGGGATCTGATTTTACCCCCAACGCCTCACTGGGTGCTCCGGAGCGATCAGAGGGGAAAAATCGGACCGCTGGAGGCGGCCCAGGGGCTGAAACGTGCCTTGTCAGCGTAGACGGGACCACATGCAAAGGTCACGTGCGGCCTGGAAGAAACGCCCGGCTGCCTCACGTTTCACATCCTGACATGGGGCTTACCTGAGTGACCCTACGGACATCAGGCCCACGCGCTTTCACTCCGGGTGTCCGGAGTGGACTCCGGCGGCAGACATTCGTCAGTGCTGACGGCCGGCCTGGGTCTTAGCGGCAGTGTGAGGAAGCGCTGCTGAGATCCCTGGAGGCGGTTCGTGCCAAATCACGGCACTGGGCTGGAAGACCGAAGCGGCATCGCTCCACCCGTGCTGGGGGCCTACGGCGCTGGGGGCGGAGGGCACTGGCCAGCATTGGGGACCCGACTGATGGTGCTTGCTCCAGTGGGGGCGTGGGACGACCGAGGAGATCGGAGATCACACCCGTTTGGTGCCCGCTGTGCTGCTGAGGGCCCTGGCCTGCCCTGCGCATACGACTGCCCGGTAAGCCCTTACATGTTTGGCGCTTGACGTACGGAGGCCTAATACGACTCGCTCGGTCCGCAGATCGGCAGACGGGGACAACCGAGGGGAGGGGCGTGCATACTGGTGCTGACTGCTTGCTCTGCTCCTCGGAGACTCGAAGATTGATACGGGAGTGCTGGGGCCTGAGGGTTCTTTTGGATTTGGGCAAAACCTGCAGTGCCGTGGCAGTGAGGGGTCACCGGACCGGTAGATAACTGCATGGGCCCAGCAGACGGAGAGTCGTCTTCGGCTTATCTCCAGTTCGGGGGTGCGGAGACGACGGGGGTAAGGCTGCTACCTGTCGTGCATACCTGCTCCACCCTTGTGTAGGAATAGCGACACGGGAAAGCGAAGGGCCTACCTATTTCGTGGACTGGGGGTGCCCCGGCCGCAACCGATGGTAAACCGTCTTGCGTCTAGCTCTCTTATCCTTTGCCCACGCCATCTGGCCGGAAGACAGGCAAGGCCAACAGACCTCTGCTTCCTGATCCCCCTCCCCCCCCTTGGAGCCTATATAAATCGGTGCTCTCTCATTATTGTGGGGCGACTTGAGATTCTGTGGCAGAATAACTCACCGTCATTCAACATCAGGCTCGGTGCAGGCGGAGACATACAACGCTCGCAGGGACGCCCGAGCACAAGCACTGTCACAATGAAGCCCTAGGGCAGCGCAGCAGTGCAGACTAATAAACTTGACAACTATACGGTCCCAAAACACACTCCCACAGAAGGAGCCCAGGGTGGGAACGCTGTAGAAAATGAACCATTTCTCACCTCCATCATGGCGGCCATTAAGGTGCTGGGTGCCACACTTGAGAGTAAAATAGACAAAATTTCCATCGAAATGAACCTGCTGAGGGCGGACATGAATAAAATTACGGAAAGAGTCAAAGTAAACTAGACGAATGTTCATGACCTTCAGACCTCCACGAAGAAAACTTGAAGAGCGGGTACAGCAGTTGATACACCAGCACCGTCAGATGGCGCTCAAAATTGAGGACCAGGAAGGGAGAGCCTGCCGAAACAACATCAGGGTAGTGGAAGTCCCGGAGGGCTTGGAGGGGCCAAGTGTAGACCTCTTCTGTGAGGACCTAATCCTAAACCACCTCAGACAGAAGCGGCTCTCCTCCCTATTCACGATCGAACGGGCGCATCGGGCGCCAATCCCTAAGCCCAAGCCAGGAGCTGCACCCAGGACTATAATTGCTAAAATACTCAATTATAGGGACCGTGACGCGATCCTACAGGCAGCTCGGACTCGTGGAGATCTCCAATATGAAAATGCGACAGTGCGATTGTTCCCAGACTTCACACTTAGGGTCCAGCAGGCACCGCGCTCCTTCGATGGGGTCAAGAGAGCTCAGATACAGAGGAATCCAATACATGTTTTTCCCTGCGAAACTCAAAGTCCCAGTGGACGGCAAGTCCCTTTTCTTTACGGCCCCGTCAGAGGTGCAGGACTGGTTGGAAAGAGTGGCCACCTGGAATCCGACTGCAGGTGACAAATGGAGAGTCGCACACGTCCACTCGCCATGCTCGGCGGATGGCAAGTCCGACGTCAACAAACTGAGTCAGCGCTCCTGGAGATCTAGTAACCCAGGGAAGCTAAGGGCTCAAAGCGACTGAATGTTCTGAATTCTGTACTACTGGCCCTGCAGACCAACCTCATCGAACTGTAATGTATACCCTCCTTTGAAATGGGGTGGGCAGGGGAGGTTTGGTGAAATGTGGGGTTGATTTAACTGGCAATTATCTGCTATTTCCCTTGCAAGTCTTCTCTAGGGGTGGGGGCATTCCTTAGCTGACCAGAGTCGGTGATAGCCCTTTCTTTCCCCCACTCATTGTTTGCATAGTTCTTGGGGCGATAGGCACTCTGCAAGTTGGGGATGTGGGTAGTTTCAAACCTACGTGGCAGGGTAGTGGGGGGGGGTCGACTGTGGGTTGCAAATGTTATTTTTATACATAGTTTAATTTCTTTTTGTTACAGTGGGAGGGGGGAGGATTCGAAGGCGGATCTCTGGTCATGCAGAAAATGTCATTACATGTTCAGGCTGTGCCACATGTGCGGGCGTGCTACCGCCCTGTTTTTCTACAGTGAATCTGAAGTGGGATAAGAGTCTAAAGCTTATCAGTTGGAACGTCAATGGGCTCGGGGACAAGGTCAAAAGAAGCATAGTGCTCCAATACATAAAGCGTCATTCCCCAGATGCCGCACTGCTCCAAGAGACACATCTAATTGGTAACTCCTGTAAGGCCCTCAACAGGTGGGGATACACGATGGTGGCACACGCTGGCTTCACCTCTGGTTCTCGTGGGGTGGGCATCCTAATTAGACGTACATTCCCACTCAGCATCAACCATACATGGGCAGATTCACTTGGGTGCTTCACGGGGTCTCAGGCAATGGGAAGGGCATACCCTTACTCTCTTAGCGGTACATATCCCACCAGGTCTTCGGACCCAATCATATAAAGACTTGGGGACGCTCCTACTATCCCTTCCCGAAGGACAACTCATATTGGGTGTGGACTTCAATGCGGTGGTGTCGGGAGATCGTGATCGCCACCCGCCCGGGACATTAATGCTGGGCACAACTGGCTTTCCAACTTCATTGAGGCCTTCGGCCTCACGGACCTCTGGAGAATGCGTCACCCAGACCTCCAGCAATACACATTCTTCTCAGGGTCCCACCACACCTTCTCCAGAATAGACTACATTCTTATGCCCGTACAACACACTACTACTACGCAAGAAATCAGGCACCTGGCGAGAGGTCTCTCCAACCACTCTCCTCTGTGGGCACATCTCACTATAGGTGAAAACAGGTGGAGTGTATAGCGCCTATCAACCCATGGTACCTCCGCAATCCAGAAATTAAAACGGCACTCACCCAAAATATTGATCACTATTTTCAAGAAAACAAAGGCACATTGCACTCCCCTATTACCCTATGGGAGGCGTTCAAAACTGTGATTAGGGTTACGCTCTCTCAACCATTGCTGGACTGCGTAAGGAAAGCACTAAGCAGATGGTCACATGCGAGAGCGACCTCCTTCGCCTCGAGGAGGAAGCAAAAGACGGCGACTACCAAGCCGCTCTCCATAGACTGCAGCTCAAGGAAGCCGAGTACAGAGCGCTAGAGACAGATGCTGCCAAAATATTCGCAAGAGACAGGGATGGACGCCCATACGACCAAGGAGATAAGGCAGGCAAACTCATTGCCTGGTTGGACAAAAAAGAAAGGGCAAATAGGTTAGTCTCGGAGCTTATGAGTGGTTCTGGCGCTATACTCACAGACCCGCATGATATTGTACGCGAGTTTGCTACTCATTTCACGCATGTGTACCGGAGTGGTTCCGCACTCCCGGAAGACGACTCACAGCCCTCCTAGCAGACATCCACTTACCTACCCTCTCGGACTCTGAGATTAAGGTTCTGGACGGTCCATTTAACACCGATGAGATAGCCACGGCTATTAGAGCGTTGAAACCGGGGAAAGCTCTGGGCCCTAATGGTTTGCCCATCGAGCTATATAAACTCAGACCCGATAAACTGGCCCCCCCCACCTAAAGAGCATGTTTGAAGACAGTTTAGAAATGGGCATACTCCCATGGGACCAACATATCGCCACACTGGTGGCTATACCTAAAGAAGGGAAACCGAAACATGAATGCACCTCATATAGACCCATTTCCTTGTTGAACGCTGAGCCCAAAATCCTTGAGAAACTGCTAGCAATCCGGCTACGGAAGGTCATAGGCAACTTAGTACACCCCGACCAATCGGGCTTTATACCCCACAGAAACACCGCACTTAACCTTCGAAGGCTTCACGGTGTGTTGGGGGCGACGCACCACTATCCAAGAAGACGCCATTGTGGTATCACTGGACGCCACAATGGCTTTCGATACGCTAGAGTGGGCATATCTAATGGCAGTCCTGCGAAAGCTGGGATTCGGGCTAAACTTCATCGGGTGGGTACGGCTCCTCTATACTGAACCAATGGCACAAGTGGTGGTCAACAACAAAATTTCAACCGTCTTTGCTCATGAAAGAGGAACTGGGCAGGGGTGTCCTCTCTCACCACTACTTTTTGCGCTCTCCCTTGAGCCACTAGCAGCCTGGATACGGAGAGATCCTTCCATTAGGGGACTCAGGTGGGCAGCGGAATGGGAAGACCGAATCTCATTGTACGCAGATGACATCCTCTTATATCTGGCCTCCCCTAGAAATTCCTTGATATTTTTACAAGTTTCAGTAAAAACTCTGGATACAGAATTAACTGGAACAAGTTACTGCTCTATGTCCTACACGGCGACCCACCCATTGTTCCGACTGATTGCCCAATCCAAACGGTAACGTAAGGAATACTTGGGTATTTTCGTTTCAGCAGATGCCAAGATCCGCTATGAACGAAACCTCCTTCCACCTTTACAAAGGTTCAGGCGGGACACTGATGCCTGGAAAACGCTTCCACTGTCGTTGTTGGGTCGAGCAGCCCTCTTTAAAATGATGACGCTGCCTCGTTTCCTCTACGCCCTCCAGAATTCCACTGACCCAGTTCCCCAAAGCTTTTTCAAGGCTGTCTAATCTATCCAAAGAGACCTTCCCTGGGGGGTGGGTGTAATCCGCGTATATCACTCCAAAAATTAATACTTGGATGGTATGATGGTGGCATAGCTCTACCCGATATTAAAAAATACTACTGGGCAGCGCATCTCTCAGCCATAAACCAGCGCTTATATCATGGTTGGCGATGACTCCAGATACCAGATGGATACTACCGGGTGGTAACAACACCAGGGCACTTTATGCCAGACCCAACAATTTCCCCCTGACAGGCCCCACCCGGCTCTCGGTACAAGTCTGGCACACAGTCAATTGTACTCTCTGGTGGGAGAATTGACTTACACGGGCCACCCCGCTGTGGGACTCTGAATCCCTGGGCACGCTGGGTTGCACTAAGGGATTTGACAAATGGGACTTAATCAGACTTTCACGAATAGGTGACCTCTGGGGGCACAACGGAATGACCACATACGCCTCACTACAGACACATGAATTCGCCGCATCAGAATATTTCAGATACATGCAAGTCAGACACTCCCTTCAGGCTGACATCCCGGCTGGGTCCCAGCTACCAGAGTCCTCCCCACTCGAGGACCGACTGCCAGACGGGCACCTCCCCGAGAAAGCTATCTCACTCAGATACAACAAATTAATCCGCAACACACCAGATCCTCTCACAGCACTGAGGGAGAAGTGGGGGCGGGACGGCCTGGAGTTGGACGCCGAGGAGTGGCAGGAAGCGCTCTCCTCTCCGAGGGAGGTTGCCATCTCCGCAAAACTTAGGTTGGTCCAATTAAAAATCCTGCATCGTGTGCATCTTTCGGGTCCTAGAATGGTCCTTATGGGCAGGAGCGAGGAGGGGATGCGTAGAAGAAATTGTGGCCTAGAGGGGTCCTTTCTGCATCTTATCTGGGAGTGTCCTCTAATTCACAAGTATTGGAAGGAGGTACATAAGTGTATGAGTGACATATGTGGGTTGAACTACGGCTCGAAGCAAAAAGGTGTCTACTAAATGTATGGGAGCCCACTGATCTCAGCACAAAGGGTAAACTCTGGGCGACGCTCGGCCAGATGGTAGCTAAATGGAATATCACTCGCCTATAGGGGGTGCAGACACCACCGACGCTCACTGCATTGAAAAACGACATGGACGGGTGTATGGTACGGGAAAAAACTGTCTATGTGTCACGTGGCTGTCCTCGGAAGTGGATAGCACTCTGGACAAGATGGAACGTTTATCGTGGCAATATCTGTGAGCTCCCGTATGTTCCCCCCCACTGACTCCGTGATAAATCATACTGTTATCCTGAATGTTTTTCCCACTGTACTACTGTATGTTAAGATCTCCATCTGCGTAAACATGATGCACCTGTAATATGATATAATGTATGCATTGACCTCTCACCTGGTATTGTTTAATAAAAAGTATCTTAAAAAAAAAAATGGCTAAAGGGAAGCAACAGGGGAACAGGGAGGGGACACCTAAGACTCCCAAGATTCTTCAAAATTCCACACTCGATTGCTTCCCAACAAAGGCTGCTTCAGCTATTAAAGAAATGCTGGCAGTCGAACGACGGTTATCCCTTGGGGGTAGCTCTCTTGTCACTCTGAATCAAGACCTAATGCACAGTGGGGTGCTTGAGGCCAATGAGGCCATTGACCATAGAGACATTGAAAGCTCACAATTACCAGCTGTACTCCTAGTTGATCCATTACTAACCCCTGAGAAATCACCCCGCCCCACCCTCATCGAGTTCCCCGGACACTTGGTCCATCTGCCAAAAGGAAGAAGAAGTTGAAACATATAGAAACCTCAGAAGGTGCCAAGACTAGGTCTAAGAAAAAGATACAGGGCCTACCGCAAGGGACGAACAGCACCCATTCAGCACCAGCTATCGTGCAAGAATCTCAACAAGCCACCTGAGCCTCTCCACTACAAGACACAGAAACCCTATTAAATCGACTGGAAGAACTATTAACTAAAAATCTTAAACCTATTTTGTTTAGACTTGACAAGCTCAAGTCTAATGTGGGAAATTTAATAAAATCAGTCCCATGCGCTCTGGAAAGGGTAGGAAAAGACAGAGCAGCACACGTTCTGTCTGCTCCACCACGGTGGGGGAACACATGGTCTTGCAGGCACTCATAATAGGTTGGGGAATCAAAACAACCTGTACCCACTATTAGCTCCTGCTGGGGTGGCTGGGATTGCCTTGGGGGGAAGGTCATACCAAAAACGGGGTTCTAGAGTATACTAGTCATACTGGTGACAGCAAGCACGCTGGCGGTAGATCTAGGTCTAAAACCCAGAACCCTAAAATCGACCCAAAGGGTAATGGTCCAGCGAGGCAGCCTCCCTGTCAGACCAATGTCTTGGCTCATCCGACAAATCATCAGATGAGGCCATTCTGGATATACCACCCAAATGCTGTCCATATGTTGCAATACTCATTAATGTCCCTCCGCTTCAGGGCAGCCTGCAAGAAACCACAAGCCAGTTAAAAAATAAGGTCGGTCACTGGCTATCATTATACGGAGTCTGGAAATTCCAGTTACAATGACAGTTACAATGACATCTTGATGGTCAGAAGAGTAAGATGGGTTGGTCCCTTACGCAAATCCTCTGAGGGAGATTGTATTGTGATAAACTGTCGAAATCCGGACCTTGCAGGGTTTATAATCAGGAGTGTGAGTAACCAACCCAGATGAGGTTTAGACCATGGGATAGGCATAATGCCGTTGGGTTTCTTATATAGATATCTAAAACCTTGCGGCCCAGCAAATCCACAAAATGCCCGACCACCACGGTATGACCAGATGAAGAAGGAACAATCTCCTTCCGTAACTAGCAACAGATATGAGGCACTAACAGATTTGGATAAATTAGATTAACTTGAGCCTAGTAAAGCCGTCCCCGTGATACCCCAGGGCACATCTCAGTCTGGCACTTTAGCGGAGGAAAATATATATTTCAACCCCAAAGAAATAGCGAATCACATCCCAGTTAGCCAATCCAATAATAAGGCTTTCACCACAGTTATAACAAAAGGAAGCCCCCAAATAAGACAGCCACTGAAGAGAGGATGTAATACCGACCCACAGTTGACCAGCAATTCCTGGAATATTGCAGGGTTACGCTCTAAACTTAATAATCCTAAGTGGGGTATATTAGCGGATAATTGCCATATCGGTCTTTTCCAATAAACCTGGTCTACTGAACAGATCCACAGAGAGGACTTTTCCACATATAGAAGCAAGACACTCACCATCTGGCAGGACAGCAGGAGGAATGTTGATCTGGGTCAAAACGACATTAGCTTGTAAAATTAAGCTCCTAGACATAGACTCCCAGGAGATTCTCGGCATTGACTTGGTTTCGTTTAGAGGGGATACATGTCAGGATTTTTAACATATACAATCAGTTTAAAAGTCCTCCTAAGCCTTCGGACACTATGCCAATGTTAACTAACTTCCTCGAAACAGTTATAAACAAATGCCCCCTTATTATAGCTGGAGACTGCAATACAACATACGTTCAGGAAATAGTCCTGGAGGAAGAAGAAGCCAGAGGAATTAAAAGGCTCCAGATTCCAACCCTTAAAAGATGCACTTGTGTTGCACAGCAAGTCCTATCATTTACTCTTGCTCACGGGGTGGGGGCATGTAACGGGAGGACGCACTCAGATGTCAGTGCAAACTATACTTTTAAGAGGGGGAACGCTAAAAGTAGAATAGAATATATCATGGTTGACCTCGATCTTTGGCCACAAGTAAGTGATATGACCATCCACAATCGCGAGGATAGTGACCATAACGCCTTGCTTCTAAGTCTCTCTGGGCTCCCAGTTTTACAGCTCCAGCCCAATGTAACAAAGATACAGGTGGCAACGA
Organism: Triturus cristatus; assembly: GCF_964204655.1. Lineage (NCBI taxonomy): Eukaryota > Metazoa > Chordata > Amphibia > Caudata > Salamandridae > Triturus > Triturus cristatus. Next base: position 169,620,389 of record NC_140591.1, on the reverse strand, counting down.
CCAATAACAGGAGAGTCAAGTGGGCAGATGTAGTCACTGATGGTAAGCTTCTCCCTAAAATGTATAAAGACGTGGCGCAGACTGTAGTAAAGATGACTAATGACAACATGAACAATGACACCATTTTGGCCAGCTACCAAGATGTCGAATAACATGTTGCCCTATTTTAGCAGTCAGGGAAGGTCATTTCCACAAAAAATAATGCCGCATGGTACAATGAGGAATGCAGGAAGGCTAGAGCACAACTTATGGTGACAGTAAAAGAAGGGACAAGGCCCAACATAAATAACAAAAGGAGGTTATATAAGAGCATACAAGGGGAGGCCAAAAGTAGCTGGGAGATAGAAAATTGGCTCATCCTAGTTGAGGCATCCAGGCAAAAGGACTGTTGGTTATTTTGGCACCTTTTTTCTAAAGGGGTAACCCACCAGGTTAGCGAAAATGATTTTCATATACAGCCACACATTTGGGAAGAGTACTTCCAGGCATTATATTTTGAGAAGGATTGTGAGTCTGTGGGTGATGCGGAGGAGGAAACTGGGGCTTGAAATGAAGTGTTTGATCCAAATGAGGAAGTGAGCTTCTCCCTTAAGGAGACTATGAATGCAATTAGCTCACTACAAACCAGTAAAAGCCCCTGGGTTAGATAGACTCCCTGGAGATCTATATAAATCGGAACCCAAAATATGGGGCCTTCTGCTCCACTCAGTTTTTAATGCTATTATACGTTGTGGTGACATTCCGGCAACGTGGAAGGGTGCCGAAATAATCCCAATATTCAAAAAAGGGGACAAAGAGAACCCTGCGAATTACAGGCCTATCAGCCTTATACATGTGTCCCAGAAAATGTTTAACAAAATGATTTTAAAAAAACTCCAAAATTGGATAGAGAACAATAACATACTCTCGCACTGCCAGGCGATATTCAGAGACGCCACAAGCACCCTAGATCAAGTGTTTAGTTTTCTCATGCTCATTTGGAAAGAGGTCAAGCTTAAGAAGGGTCCCCTCTATGTAGTGTTTGTTAACCTTAAAACGGCATTCAACTCCATCGATCACACCAGGCTTTGAACTGTCCTGAGGGACATGGGTCTCCCCCTGACCTACTCCAACTCTTAACTCGGTTACATCATGGCAACCATGCCAGAGTCAGATGGAACCCCGATGGGAGTTTGACTGATAATATATTGATTGGGAAAGGAGTGCGCCAGGGGTGTGTTTTGGCACCAACCATGTACACCCTATTCATGAATGAGCTTATAAAAGAGTTGTACGATTGTGGAGGTGACCCACCGAAACTGGGAAGCAAGCAAATACTGTCACTCCTGTTTGCCGACGATACGTTCATTATATCTAAAATACCAATGGGTATTCAGAATGTTCTAACCAAATTTGCGAAAGTGTGCAAAGCCCGGGGCCTGAAAATTAACTGCAGGAAAATTAAGTATATGGTTTTTAATCCCCATCAATCGGCCAAGGGGAAAGTGATGTTTGAAGCTCAACTATTAAAACAGGTCAAGGTCTTTGACTACTTGGGCATCAAAATTAGCGGCAACCTGGCATGGACTCCAAAAATCCAGAAAAGTGTCTTGACACTCCAGCATATGGATAGTGCAATTGTTAAAAAAGTCAAATGCTCAGCTTTTCTCCCAATCACCCCTACACTAGAAATACATAGGGCCAAATGCTTGGGCTCAGCCCTTTATGGGGCGGAACTGTGGGGTTTGGAGCATATCAATCATCTAGAAGTGTCTGAAAATAAATTTTAAAAGCTCTTTTAAACCTACCAAAGAACATACCCATACTACCTCCTCGAACTTGGGCTAAAATTCATCTCCCAATGAGCTGTTTTGAAGGTGCTTCTGTTCTGGATAAGACTCTGGACTAGTAACACCCAACTACCTGTGAAAGGTGCTGTGGAGGAATTATTAATCCTACAGAGGAAATCAGGTCTCTTGCCATGGTTTGAAAACGTCAAAGTTGGTTTTTTAAAATAGGGCAGGGGTTTTGTGGGACGACCCCCATTCCATTACAAAAACAATGATACCTCACTTAAAAGTAACGTATTGGAACTTTATTAATACCGTTTGCACTGAGTCTATGTCACTTGGCACTTTAACTACAAGTTTTTTAAATGTCACAAGCTGTCTTAATTTTGAAATGTATATGGATGATGTTGAACCACCACAAATGTCTTGGGCCAAGTGGGACAGTTTGAGAGTGTGTGCCCCTCCCCCCCTGTTTTTGCATGTAATACATAGCTTTCATGTCGGTAAAAACTAGGACAGCTTTACCAGGTGAGTTTGAAATGCTTCGAGCGCTAGAAAGACTGCTAGCAGCTCTAGCTGGTTGATGCGGAGCGATTTTTGTTGTTGGCTTCACAGGCCTTGCACTGTGTGGTGCTGAAGATGAGCCCCCCAGCCAGTGAGGGACGTGTCCGCTGTTAGCATGGTCTGTGGAACTGGGTTTATAAAGGGCCGTCCTTTTGATACATTTTGTGTGTTCCACTACTGCAGAGAGCGATAAGTACGGCTGCTTACCAACACTAGATCAGTTAAAAGACCCTGCGATTGGTTCCGCTGACTCGCTAAGCATTCTTGCAGGGGACACATGCGAAGCCTGGCATGGAGAACGATGATAATGCAAGATGCCATCATTCCCAGTAGTTGCATATACACTGGAGCCGGAAGCGAGTGATTGGATTGAAACTGGAGAACTAGAGCGTGAATGTTGCGAATTCTGGCTGCGTTGGGAAAGGCCAATGCCATTTGAGTATTTAAAGTGGCTCCTAGGTAGTTTTGAGTATTGGAAGGTTGTAGATGTGATTTTAGCACATTGACTGTGAACCCCAGTTGATGTAGGAACTGTAGCATTCTGTAAGTGTGTAGGAGACATTTTGGATACATACTGGCTTTGATGAGCCAGTCGTCCAAGTAGGGGAAGACATGAATGTGTTGTTTTCTCAGGTGAGCAGCGACTACTGCCAGACATTTTGTGAAAACTCTGAAAGCAGTGGCGACTCCGAAGGGGAGTACCCTGAACTGGTAATGTTGACCCGCTATCACCAATCGGAGAAATTTGCGATGAGCGTGATGTATTGGAATATGAAAATAGGCATCCTTTAAGTCCTGAGTAGACAGAAAGTCTCCCTGTTGTAGAAGTGGTAGTACTTGTTGAAGTGTTACCATGTGAAAATGGTCTGACTATATAAAGATTTAGTTCTCTGAGAGAACCACCCTTTTTGGGTATCAGAAGGTAAAAAGAGTGTACGCCCAACCCGTGGTATTGTAGTAGCACAGGCTCTATAGCCCCTTTTAGAAGGAGAGGCTGAACCTCTTGTTTGAGGAGGACTAGGTGATCCGATGAGAGTTTGTGTGACCTTGGGGGAATGTTTGGTGGATTTTTGGTGAACTCCAGGTAGTAACCAGAATGGATAATCTCCAGTACCCATTTGACAGTGGTTCTGGGCTGCCAGACAGGTAGGAAATGTGAAAGACGCCCCCGACAGGTCTTAGATGGTCGGGGGTAGTGTAGGGAAGTCACTGTTTAGTGTTGGAAGGGGAGACATGTGTATTTGAGCCTCTACCTCTACCCTTGCCATTACTGCCGCTATAACCCCCTCTGAAGAAACCCTTAGAGGCAGAGGGTTGATTGCTGCCTTTATGCATGGTGGTATTAGTGTCTGAGGAGGTAGTTTTAGATCCTCCACGATAGAAGGAGCGCCAAAAAGAACCACGTCCTGGTGGTAATTGAAGGGCTCCTATGGATTTGGCCTCTTTTGTGTCCTTCAATTTTTCCAGTGATGAATCAACCACAGGGCAAATAGGTGTTCCTTATCGAATGGTGTGTTCAGGATAGAAGTCTGAATCTCTGGTTTCAGTGCTGAAATAGCCAGCCATGCCTTCTTAAAAGGACACTGTTGTTGACAGCTCTAGCAGCAGTGTCTGCAGCATCTAGCGTGCACCAAACGGAATTATTTGAAATGAGCTGTCCCTCCCGCACTAGGTGTAGCGCTTTGGACTTGTGCTCAACAAGTAGAAATTGGAGCAACTGCTCCATCTCATCCCAATGTACCCTGGTGTGTCTAGCTAGCAGCGCTTGTGCATTGGGGATACGCCAGAAGTTTGCCCCATTTTCCCGAAGTGTCAATGAGCTTAGATTCTTTATCTGGGGGTGGAGCATCTCCTGTTGTCTGTGCGAATTGGCCCTCTTGCATGCGTTGGACACCACTAAGGAATCCAATGGTAATTGGCCCTTTATGTATGCTGGATCAGATGGTGCTGGCTTATATTTCTTATCTACCCTAGGGGTAAGGATACAGGCCCCGACGTGGTCATTAAAAATATCATCCACGTGCCTGATCATACCCTTGAGAATGGGAAGTGTGTGTGAGGACTGATGTGTGCTAAGGGTCTTGAAAAGGAAATCCTCTTCTAGGGATGCCTTATAGAGTTGAACCCCATGGTAGTTAGCAGCTCTACTCAACAGTTCTATATAACCTACAATGTTGTGCGGTTGAGAGGGCTTGGTAGGGTACAGGTCAGGATCATTCCATGTATAAGAATTGGTGTTATAATCTGTCCAGGAGTCTGGGGGTACTGGTTCATTGTCCCCCTCCCCATCATACTGATCTTCAGGGGTATGAGGTGGTAAGTGTTCAGGTGAAATCATTAAAAGGTTGAAACGGAGGAGAAGGAAGGGGAGGACGAGAAGGATTAGTACCAACATTTTTCCTTTTAAGCGAATGTGGTAGGCCTCTTCTGTCTCAGGTTTCCGTTTTATTGTCAGTTTTGTGGAGATATGTCCAGAAGTTGGGTGGATATATAGCTCTCTTTGTTTGGGATACGATTTGGAAGGCGGGGCATCAAAATGTTGTTCCTTAGATGGAATTTGCACATCCGTTTGTTTCAGTGCCGAGATTTTCGGTCCCGGTGTTTTAGGTGCCGAGGATCTCGAATCCGAAGGCGTTTCCGGTGTCAAAGGGGATGGGGCACAGCCTGTCTTCATTCGCAAACGTTTTGGCTCGGAGCCTGTTTTCGAACGGCTCTGCTCACAGCCGGAAGGCTTTTGGATGTGTTTCGGTGCCAAGCCGGAGAGCAGGGCGTCTGAAACATGTTATGCTGACCATGGCCCAGAGGCGGGTGTTGGACCGGAGCCGCCTTCTTGAGCTGCGGTGAACTTTGAGGCAAGGGAGGATCTGTACTCCTGGTACGCTGCCCTTGCGGGATGTCTTCCTCCCCGTAGGAGCCATAGTCAGAGATGGAGATCGGGTCTGGTTCCTCCTCGGATCCCATGACGTCTCCGGCCTCTTGTTCCAAATCCTCTCCTTAGAGGTCCGGAATGGAACTTGTGTGTTGGTTCTGCATTTCACGACGTCAAGCCCAACGATCGCAAAGCTTCTTTTTCGATCAGAAAGCCTTACACGAGTCGCAGTCCTGTTCTCTATGCTCCGGAGACAAGCAAAGGTTGCACACTTGGTGCGAGTGGGTGCACGGATACTTCGTGTGGCACAGAGGGCAGAATTTAAGCGGACTGATGCAGGTAGGCCCGATGGCCTTCCACACGTTTCTCGATCGAAAGAGGGTTTCTATAAGTTAATATGATATGCGGAGAATGGGATTACGATATCAAAAACAATACCGTCAAGGGTGAGTGTCTTGGGAACCGAAGAAACAGTGTTGAATTGGAGCGCAGCAAATCACGTCTGAACCTGATGGTGGAAAAAAAAAAAAAAAAACAATCGAGTCGATGCCCATGCGCACTATCACCGAAAGGAGGCGTCACCTACCTCGTGACTGGAAAGACTTCTTCGAAGAAAAACAACTTGCAACATCTGGACCCAACACTAGATGGCACGAGTATGCAAAGCATGTGATCTACAGCTCACATGCCTCAAACACTTATCTTCTTATCTAGTATTGGATCCTTCATTGATTCACATGCTTGAATCAGAATAGCAAGCAGTCTGTGTAGATCTAGATAATTATAAGCGTAGACAGTACGATTGTGGATTGTCAGTAACAGTGTAATATATTATCATTAAACATGTGGAAATAGGAATAATGCAACAATGCAACCCATTAAAATACAGCAATAATAGTAGAAATTAATTACAGTTTCAGAGGCTCACCTCAGTTAAATAAATGGCGTAAAACAGCTTGTGTCATGGCAGCATCACCTTTGTGGACAAACTCCAAGCAGTAGTGTTGAGTGAATGTGTGAACGCTCTTCCATGTTGCAGCACAGCATATTCTTATTCAGCAGAACACGGCAAACAAAGTAGCAGAGGTTGAAACTGCCCTAGTAGAGTGCCCTCTCAGTTTAGCTGAACGGTGTTTCACAGCCTTGCTGTGACAAAATTGAAGCATGGCAGGTATTTATCTAGCAATGGCAGCTTTGGTGACTGCTGAACCTTTCTGAGGGAGACCATAACAGATGAAAAGCTGATCAGATTTTCTGAATTGTTTAGTTAGATGAAGATAGAATTTAAGACACCTTTTAATGTCCAAGGTGTGGATAGACTGTTTAGCTGGAGATACCGTATGTCTAAAAAAGGTTAGTGAAATGATAGGTTCATTAAGATGAAACTGCGATGGCACATTGTGAATAAACTTAGGGTTCGTACATAATGGCACGGTCATCAGGGAAATGGAGGAAAGGCTCTTGAATAGTAAAGACCTGAAGCTCATTAACCCTTCTAGTGGACATGAGGACCAACAAGAGTGCAACTTTCCAAGTGAGGATGTTGAGATACACTCTGGTTGGGTTTGAAGGACGACTTCATCAGCTGTGAGCGAACCACATTGAGGCGCCATTCTGGCAGAGGAGCTTTAACTGGAGGAAAAGTTCTTAATAACCCTCATGAATTGTTTGACTCTTCTAGATAAACAGAGAGAAAGCGAATTAGAGGTATGCCTGAATCTAGATTTTGCTGTGAGGTGAACCTTTATTGATGAATGTACCAGTCCTGAGCGAGCTAGGGATAACCGGTACGGAAGACCCTGTTCTGGTGATGAATCCAAGGGATATTAGAAGCTTCACACCATAAGCAGAACCTTTTCCATTTCAATTTGTATATCTAGTTCGCAGAGTCTGCTCTGGCCAGAATTCCTCTGCAGTCTTGAGAGAGATTTATATTGCGGAACTCATGGAATTCAGGAGCCATGCATGCAATTGGAAAGATGCTGGCTCGGGATTGAAGATCTGTTCTTCATGATAAGGTTGTGTTTCCTGGGAAGACTGATGGGATTGGTTTCCGAAAGTGGGTGTACCTCAGACAACATATGTTGTCTGGGCCACCTGGGAGCTATGAGAATGAGGCAACATCCCCCCCCCCCCCCCCCCCATCTTCAATTTGGTGAGAACCCTCAGAATGAGGGGGGGGGGGCATATGCATAAAACCCTGACCATCTCATTGAAAGGGCATTTCCGCACAACCCTGAGAGTGGGCATCGACTGGCATAATATCGGCATTTGGTGCTCTTGTTGGTCGCAAAAAGATGGAGTGCTGGTGTGTACCAAAGGGCAAACATCCTGTTTAACACTTGATGATCCAGTTACCACTTGTAGCAACTTTTCTTTGGTCCTACGGAGAGCGTTGTCAATGCGTTGTTAAACCCAGGAACATGTACTGATTTGTGATTTGGTGCATTTATAACCGCTTCCACAAGTCTTGAGGAGAGACACAGAGAGAGAGACAGAGAGAGAGAGAGACCGTGTACCGCCCTGTTTGTTGATGTAGCACATGCTGGCTGTGTTGTCTGTTCAAACCAGCACAGACGCTCCTGCAATATGTGGCAAGAAGGCTTGCAGAGTGAAAAATATAGCCTTTAGCTCTAGGTGGTTAATGTAGAGTGAATTCTGAAATTGCAACCATCTCCCTCGAATCTTGAGATCCTGTAAAATGGCCTCCCTGGCACTACAGAGGCGGTGATGGTGATGATCTAATCCGGTGTTGCAGTCAGAAATGTGAGACCTTGAGATAGTTGGGGCCACCAAGTCAGAGTTTCTTGCATTGCAGAAAAAATGTTCATCAAGTCATCGAATGAGCGGGTAGACTAGACTCATTGCAAATGTAACTCTTCCTGTAGTGGTCTCATTTTTAGACGAGCCAGTGGGTCTAGGCTTATGGCAGAAGACATCATGCCCAGGAGCGATTGAACATCCGCACAGAAACTAGCTTTCTTTGTGAAACCTTTAAGGTCACTATTGTCTGTCGAATGATAGATGGGCCTTGTTGCCAATGGTATTGTGGTTGGGTCTTAAGAAGACCCTCATTTGACATGGGATGGTCGAGGATTTTGGGTTGTTGACTATGAGACCCAGTTTGTAAAATAATGCCAGGCATGCCGCGGTAGTCTTGGAGGCATGCTGAGGTGTGGAAGCTTTTAGAAGCCAGTTGACTAGGTAGGGAAATAACTGATGACCTTGTATAGGAGGATGGCAGAGTATATGGTGCACACTTATTGAAGTGATGTACCTTGCACTAATCCAGTGAACCCTTGTGGTTAGGTGGTCTTTGATAATCATAGAAAGGTCTCAAAGTGGCAGCTGTGAAGAGCAGCCTTTAGGCTGATCTTGAAGGAGTGTTAAGCAGCTTGTTTTACCAGTTCAATCAATAGTGTAGTTTAAAGGAAAAATAACTGTCTATCTAAAAATACTTTATTTATTACATACCACTCACTAACACATTGGTACATCTCCTACCCGGAGATATCAGCACCATAAATAAGAATACTTCAAATGCAATCAGGTAAGTAGCACAAAATACAGTGGTCGCCAGGAGGAGACCGAACCATATACTAAGAAAGTGGAATGCAAACTGCAATGGAGGATGGGACTTGGACCAGAAGACCCAAAGGAGCAGGGGACACAAGGAACCACCAAAGGTAAGTACCCAGGAACCCCACAGAGTGTGGAAACATATCCATGTGCCCAATGGAAGTCAACGGAGATGTCACGGTTGCAGATGAAGGACCCTTCTCAGAGGACCCAGAAGAATTCCCTTGGAGGATGGAAGGTTGGAAAGTCACCCCACCCGTGCATGCCCGGGAACCAGGTTACCCACACCAGGGAAGCCAGGTGCACAGGTGTGAAGAGACATCGGAAACCTCCGTACATGACAATGGAAGACTTGAAGAAAATGACTCTGGAGAAGACTGTGAAGAAGTCTGATGGAATCCAAACGTGGATTCTGGAAGTGAGAAACCTGAAAGCAGCGGGGACAGAGTCTATGCCACTTGGATTTGACCAGGAGTTACGAAGATACAATGCCCACCGAAGTTGGAAGGTTCAGGAGAGTCGACTGTGAGCTGTGAGGACCAGGCGATGCTGAGGAAGACCAGGAGCCGTGCATAAACTGTCCTACATCAGATGTCAGTGACTAGGTAGTCAGTGTCCGCGGAAGCACCAACAAGCTTTGGTAGCCGCAACTGGCGTGGAGAACGAAGAAGGAGCAACTCTGGGACCAGCAAGGTCCAAGGGACTCAACAACAGCAGGAGAGTCAGAGCAGGCCCAGAGCAAGCAGGGGAACCCACTGAAGCAGTAGAAGAGGACATACAGGCTAAAGGCACAGGAGTCATAAGAGGACCTCAAGCAGCTCACCAAAGAAGGCCGGCCCATGGTGCAAAGGATGCAGTGAGGAGACGGAGCTTGGAGGGAAGAGATGCTGGAGCTTCTTTTTGCCTAAAGATATCCGGAGTGCACAGCCAACAAGCCTTGGCAATGGCAAGTCCACATGGTGCACAGGGGTTTGGTTTCAGTGGTTTCGACGAGGGATACTGGCTTCAATATCGCAGAGAGGACAGGTCAGGCGTCAAGTGATTTGCAGAACCACCAGCTGTTTTGCTGAGCTGCAGGAAGTCCCTGGGACGATAGGAGCAGCAGATTGGTCAGCTTTGTCACAGTGCCTTCAGATGCAGGGGAGTGACTCCTTCACTCCAAGGAATATTTCTTTGGTGTCCTTGATGCCCACAGGTCTGCTGAAGAACCTGGAAGAAGCACAGACATCGAAAAAGACTTGAAGAAAAGCAAGACCAGGAGCAGCATGTGTCTTGCTTGATGCAGTCTCGGTTCCAGTCTAAGTACAACGAAGTCTAAGTGTCCACACGGTTGAAAAGCGCCGCAATTTCAGGCTTGAGTCTTGTCCCACGATGAACCTAAGGAACCACCCACAGGTAAGCCCTTAAGATCCCGAAGGAAAGGGTGGGAACAACTATGGGGTCCCTCCCAGAGGAAGGGCTGGACAGATGGGCGGATACTCCCATGTCATTTGTCTAGTTGCGCCACAGTGGGAGCCAAGGGCTCTCTGAACTTGCTCAAACTGGAGTATGCAAGGAGGGCACAAAATGTTGCCTTCAAAGCAGTCTGGTGGCGCTGGCAAGCGTCCCCACCACAGCCCAATACACTAAGTCCTGTCTGAGAGGTGGTCACACCTACCTGTGACAGGAAATCTATTTTTCTACCTTCCCCTGCTCAAGCTCAGCTCAGCAGCAGAGGGGGGGAGGGGGGGGGGCAGAATCAGGTCCGTGGTTGGCAGCAGCACTAGCGTGCTGGCAGACCCTGAAAGTTACCGGGTGTACAGGGGGTACCCCAAAAGAGCCCCCCCAAGTACATGGCATCATACTGCCAACACTGGAATCGGTGTTGGGGTATGATTCCAACATGTTTGATACCAAACATGACTGGGTTTGGAGTAGTGACCATATAGTTGGACATCTCATAATAACTGATGTCCACTATATGTATTAAAATGGCTGACTGCACTTACAACACCTGGAGAATTGAGTTTGGGGCTTGTAGGGGTGTCCTGCTCATGCAGGGGCACCCTCACACTTATAACCAAGCACCCTGCCCTCAGGACAGCATAGCCTGCCATGTGGGTGACTAAAAGGTTTTAAGTGCAGTGACCTCAGATATAAGGAAGCTTACATCTGTTGTGAGAGGTGCAAGTACCAACTCTGCGATGGCAGGCCTGTAGTCACAGTTTGAGTGGATTCCCATGGGTGGCACAATACATACTGCAGCCCATGGGAGACACCTGCTGTACCTATGCCCTGGGTACCTTAGTACCATATACTAGGGACTTACAAGGGTACACCAGTAGCCAATTGTGAATGTACAAAAGCACTTACCATAGTCAATTTAGGAAGAAAGCACAGTGACAGGGGTCCTAATTAGCAGGATCCCACTCAAACCAGGTCGAAAACATACTGATACCAAGTAAAAAGTGAAGGTAAGCATAAAAACAGAACCTACTTTCCTACGCCTTGCTTGCGAAGCGTGTCTGCTACCGGGTCAAGACATTTCGTGAAAATTGTCGGAGCGGACTTGAATTCAAACAGGAAGACTATGAACTTGAAATGGGAATCGGCTACGGTGAAATTGAGAAACCGGAGATGCTTGGGGTGTATGGGAATTTAGGGAGGTCATGAAATCTCCGCTGTTCAAGAGATGGAGAATGTCGAAAAACGATTGTGTACTTTTGTTTAAGTATTCATGTTAATTGCAGCATCCATCACGAGCTGCGAGTAACATGAATACTGTCACAAAAGCACACAATCTGCCACACAGCCAGCCTTTAGTTACAAAAGAAATGCAGCAAGTCTACAAACACGGTGTGTGCTTCCACCCGATTATGAAAGCACACATCATGTTTGTAGACTTGCTGCATTTTCTTTTTTTTTAATAAAGATGGGCTGCAGGGTGATTGTGTGCATTTGTTAAAGCCCGGCGTGAGCAATTAACATGAAAACTTTACCAAAGGCACACAATCACCTGCACTCTATTAGGAAAAGAATGCAGCAAGTCAATTAAGCAATCAATCAATAATAACTTTATTCAAAGGCAATTAGCCATCCATAAAAGCACTATATCATTCAGATATGAAAAGCATAAAAAATACAATGCATAGGACCAGCTCAAAATGTATGCCTAATTATACAAAATACACATAAGTAAAAGCGAAATTTAAAATCAGATAACACTACTACAATATGTCAATATTAAAAGGACAGGTGTGCAACAATAGTTAAAAATATGAAATAACTACAATGATATCTAGGAGAATTATTTCGCAGAATTTGCGCAAACCTTCTGTAACAATTGGCTGAGATACATTGGGACTAGAGCAGGGAAGGAGAACAAAAACCTCATATTCGGTCCGCCATGTGCTCCCCACGTACCCTAGCAAACACACTTATGTCTTTTTAAAATTATAGGAGCATGAGAATACAATAAATGATTTGTACTTATAACTTATCTTACCACCCAGAATAACACCATAAAAAAATTCACACTGTCTCATTACTTTAGAAGAGCTAAGGAGATTTTCTTTCTGGCATACAAATCAGCCCACAAGGAAGATGCCATAATGCAGCAAATGTTTAAGGAAGGCAGAGATTGTAGGTATAAATATGCAGGTGGACATTGCATTAAGTGGGTCTTATAACTGGTACAATGTAGCACTTACTCTGATCATTTTAAAGTTTACATAAAAGCACCACATGCATGGTGTTTTGTGTCATCCCATCATTACAAGGACAGTTAGTTAAAGGTGTTGACTAGTCATTCATATTTGGAAAACTGACCAATCGATGAAAGGTGCCCAATCCTAAACGAGTCAAGACAAACCTATGTCTTGCATTTAAAACTGCTTTAAGATAGGGTTGCATATCAAAAGGTGAGTAAATTCATTTGATTTTTCAAAACACTAGGTTTACAAATTTCAGATGCAAGTCTAAGATTCTCCAGAAGTGCCACAGCATAATTTTTTAAAGAATCTCTACTGGTGAGGTCTAGTGTTTCAGGGTTCTCAAAATACACAGGGTGGCCCAAATTATTTCAGAAGCACTGAATGTAAACAAGCCACGGTATACACTGGTATATGCTTGAATTAAGACAATCCCTAATTATAACACGATCTAAGTCGGTATGTTCAGAAGTCCATACTTTGTGCCAAAGTAGGATGGACTGTAACATGATCAGATCTGTGATGAATGGAGCTCCAAGCTCAGCATGGCATACGTGTTTGGGAGCGGTTTTAGAGGTGGCAAAAAGATACATGAAAAACGAATTCTCTACCAGTTGTATGTCACTACATATCTTGAGTCCCCACACCCCTGGCCTGTAGAGTGCAACACTAAGGCATTTAACTTTATAAATTGACATAATCCTCTTTGGTGGATTAGAACCTAGTCGTTTGGCAAACCATCCGAGTGCCATACAGGCTTTAATAAATTGTTGTTTCCTATTGGAAATGGCTTTATTCCATATGCACGTTTTATCAAATAAAATCCCCCAAATAGAAAAAAGTATTGATAAAGCCTATAGTTGTGCCATGTATTTTTAGATCTCGACTTTTAGCGGTGTTCCTCCCACATTTCATAACAAAGGTTTTTGATTGATTTACTAGAAGACCAAGGTCCAAGGTCCTGCATATATAATCAGCAAGATTTTTAAGGAGGGTCTGAAGAGCAAGTGGAGTACGTGCCATACCAACGGTACGTGCCATAAGGACAGCATCATCGACATAGAGAAAAGCCGGTACAGGGCAAGTTCCTACTTTAGAAGATGCAGTAAGTACCGCACCCACACTTTATATATAGGGAGAACAGGAAGGGGGCCAGGACACAGCCGTCTCACCCCCTCTAAACCTTGCTTTACGGAGTATAGATCCCTAAGAAAACTGATAATGGATGTCTCTACACCCAGGTCTTTCATGGTTGTCCACAGTTTAGCATGTATAATGCAGTCAAAAGCTGAAGAGAGGTCAACAAAGGCTAGATACATGTCCCCCTCTTTAATTTTGACATACTTCCCAAGTAGCATACGTAAGTTGAGGCTCTTCTCTATTGTCCGAACCCCAGGACAAAACCCATACTGTAGATCTGAGGATATTATGTCTGTCTGCCCAGTCTTGCAATCTGTTCAAAATAATACGACCTACAATCTTCATCAAGGAATCCAGTAGAGAAATTGGCCTATAACAAGCCGGGTTTGATCGATCTCCCTTTTTAAAAATAGGGACAATAATTGATTCGGACCATGTTGGTAGAAACCCAGCTATGCAGTATGCCCTGAGTACTAAAGTCAATAGGAGTCCCCATATAACAATGTTAGCTTTATACAGATCTAAAGTAGCCAATATTGCATCATCAATTTCCTCCATACTAAAGGGGACCAAGGTGGTAGTCGGTGAGGAATCTGCTATTGACATAGGACTATGTCCTTGCTCTAATACAGGGGCCACATTAGGTAAAGAATAAATGCTAGTAAAATGCTTCTTCCATAATGGCCATCTCGATCCTGAGAACCTCATCTGCTGTCAATGGTGCGGAGTTAATTACTCTTCAGAAAGCTCTATTGTCCTTACTAGCACACACTTCACATAAGCGCCTATATTATTAGATAGTCCTGTAGTGGATGCTTGTGCAGTCGAGGACTGGTTAAGGCTGAATATTGATGCCGCTGCACCGTTAACAGCGTGTACCTCCAGAAGTTGTCGCCACCCAGAACCCTGGTTCAATGAAACACTGAGATCCAGTAAAATGTAATGTAAAAAGCTGGAGAGGAGTGGCGTAAACTTTATCTCAAAGATGATCGGGAGACCTATAGTACAGCCCAGAAAGTATATTATAAACTGGTGAGAGATACTAAGGCGAATTATTGGAGGAATAAAATAACGTTGGCAAAAAATAAGAGCAAAGAGATTTTTGGGATCGTAAAGTTTTTTATGGCTCCAAAAGGTAATTTGCGGAGCAGCCCCGCTTTCAGTGGACTGGTCGCATTTACTTGCTCAATCTTTTCTTGCTAAAATAATGACTATCCAGCAGTCCTTTTTGATATCTGCTAAGGATAAACTAGCTGGATCAGGGACAGTGGGAGACTGCAGTAGTTCCTACCCACAATGTGAACCCTTACAAGGTCCTCAGTTATTGGAGTTTCCGGCAATTTAAATGGAGGATTCACTCTCCTATCTGATGAACCTGAAATCAGGCTCACCAGTGGATGCGTGTCCTGCGAAGCTTTCACCAGCTCTGGCCCCCACTATCAATCAACAGATTAACAAGGTCCTGCACTCCTCATTGGCTGCAGTTAACAGGCGAAAATCCTGCCCCTTTTAAAGAAACAGAGCGCTGATCCACTTGTACCCACAAATTACAGCCTATATCCCTCCTTCCTGCCTTCTCCAAAGTGCTTGAAAAGCACGTAAATAAATCTATGGTGGAGTTTGCTGAAGTCCACGATCTCTAACACCCCACTCAATCAGGTTTCAGGGCTGGTTTTAGCACAGAAACGGCATTGTTTGAGGTGACAGAATATCTTAAGGAGATCTTGGATCAGGGGGGTAGAGCGATCCTCATATTGTTGGACCGGTCGGCAGCGTTCAACACGGTGCCACATAGGATGCTCCTTGATAGACTGGAAAGGATGGACTTTGGGGGGTAAGGCTCTAGCCTGGCTTACCTCCTATTTGGAGAAGAGAGAGCAGGTGATTTCGACTACTCGGTTTTCCTTCCCCTTGCCTAGTCTACAAGTTGGAGTCCCTCAGGGTTCTTATCTTAGCCCTACGCTTTTTAATTTATATATGTCCCCGTTAGCTACACTGGTAGAGTCCTACGGGGTAAAGATAATTTCATATGCGGACGTCACCAAGCTGGTTTTCTCTTGCAACAAAGGTAATGAATTTGATGGGGGCCTCACCGACGTCTTCGGATGGTTGGAGGAAAACCAGCTGAAGTGTAAATTCTGATAAGTCAGAAATAGTCTTCTTCGGCCTGCCTACAGTCCAGGACAGCAGTCAATGGTGGCTGGAGGAATTTTCTCCTCACAGTGTGGCTCAATCCATAGTCAGAAACTTGGGAATTCATATTGATGATGCACTTACTATGCGTTCCCAAGTTCAGGCGCTAGTCGGGACCTGTATTGTATTGTTACGGATGGTGAAAAAGTTTCTTCCACTTCTTCCGCTAGACTGTAGGAGGACCGTGATCCAGGCACTGATCACATCAAGACTGGATTATGGGAATGTCCTTTATCTTGGTGTGTCAGACTCCCTCCTGCAACGTCTTTAGGTGGTGCAGAACACTGCAGCCAGGGCGATTCTTTGCCTAAAACTGAGGTCCCATATGACACAGCATCTTAAAGCATTATATTGGCTCCCAGTTAGGAAGCGGATACAGTTCGAGACCTTAGTAATTTTCTTTAAGGATCTTCATGGCAAAGGGCCCAGCTACCTTATAAGATTATTGGTTGGTACACTCCGACTGGAGCACTTAGATCAACAGCAGGGGCGCTCGTCTCTGTCCCGAAGGTTCGCCTGGCGCGCAGGGGTGGCAAATCCTTCAGCCTCTTGGGGACACAGGCATGGAACAAACTTCCGCTACCCCTGAGACGTGAGAGAGATCTGATGAGTTTTAGAAAACTGTTGAAAACCTGGCTCTTTGGAAGTTAAACCATCTTTGGGCTAGCAGCTATGTGAATCTGCAGCGCCGGGACACTTTTTGGAGTAGCTGAGCGCTATATAAACCCTTTCATTCATAAGGATTCCCAAGCCATCTCCCTTAACTGTAACTTCCTTAGCTTCACCGCCTTCTTATTGTCAATTTTACAAGTCTTAACCTCAAGGTCACATCTGGGGCACTTATGTAGAGCCTCCTTCAGCCGTTTATGGGCCCTAGAGTGCATGTCGTATCGAACCAACCCTTTTTAGGTCTCGCTGGCGTTGCAGCGCGAAGCGCTGCCGCCAACGAGAACTATTGTTACCGTGATGCCTCTCAAGGGAGACAGACCGGGGCATGCGCAGCGATCGGGGTCTGTGGACGCGCTTCTGAGAAGCGCAGATGCACACGCCCCCAAGCGCGCGCGCGCCACGCTCCGCCGACCGCCGGGCTTGTTATTTCCCAGTGCCTCCACCTGAGTCTCCCATGTGTACCCACCACAAGCTGCCCCTCCCTCCCCCCTTCGGCTGCCCCACTCACCAAGCAGTAGGATCCGCAGCACTTTGAGCTCCTCCTTGGCATGCTCGTATATCTCCCGGTCGATACGCTCGCTATGGCTCTGGGCCTCCTGCAGCTTGCCGGGCACCGGTGTGCTATAGCACAGCCCCATGTGTCTGGTAGCCATGGGCGAGAAGAGAGGGGGTTTTGGGACGTCGGGCCGTGAGGCCACGGTTCCAGAGGTGAGCGATAAGGGGGTATGGTGGAAGACTGAAATAAAGGTGCGAGACGAGTACAGGGAGAAGTCCGTTTTCAGATGTCAGGCAGGTGTTTTTCTTGAGAGAACGGTGATATTATTTTGTAGAGGGCTCTAAACGCAGTTACATTGTTTTATGACGGGGCAGGAGGAGGGATTAAGTTTGAAAACAACGTGCTGTGCGTTACCCGTGTTAAAGGGGGAGTGAGTGGAGCATCAAATTCAAGTGTGTTTAATAGGAAGGTTTTTCTGTAATGTACCTTTGTGCTTTTGTCGAGGTTTAAGTTTCAGTCGGTATAAAGTGTCGACAAGGTGCAGGCACGTTCCTGCTCTGTGGATGTAAAACTTCTGCTCCACTCCTTATAGAGAGGAAAAGTAAACAGAAAACTGGGAATGACTGGAAATTGGCGCTGGAGCTGCGCCCGTCCTGGAAATGACGCCATGTCTGAGGTGTCTTGTTCCAGGTGCCGTTGGGGTGCAGCTCCCTTCTACTCCGGCTTCCCGCCCCAGCCACGGTTTCCCTTGCCGGCAACCCGTCGGTCTTCGAATCCCCACCTCCTTGCACAACCACTCCGTACCACTGTCTCTTACTCTGAGTGCCGCCCCCTTTTCAGTACCCTCTAACGAGCCCCCCCATTCTCCATCACAAAAGTGGTCCTTTCCGGTCCCCATTTCACCCCCTCAAGCACGCCAGCTCCCGCCCCACCTGACAAGAGAAACCGCAGCTGCAATATCATTTTAAACAAGCATTGAAAACGCATTAGGTCTCGCCTTTGATTAAGTTAAAGCCATTTGCTTTGATAATGGTATTGTATAGCAAAGCAAATGGCTTTAACTTAATAAAAGGCGAGACCTACTGCATTTTTAATGCTTGTTCTACTGTCTTGCTTTTCTGTTTACAACTGAGAGATTCTCCTTCACTCCCTGTGCAATTGACAAAAAAGCCCTAATGGTAGCATTCAGCGCTATCGAGTCATCTAAATAGGTTTTAAAAACCTCTATGTTACTAGCTATCAGTTGCTTAAGAAACCCCTCCGGAACAATCTGTGTGCATTGCAGGGTATACCCATTGGGACTTGCTATCTTGATTTCCCCTACTTGTGAAATATTAATGTGCTGCTGCTTAAAGAGTTGAGAACAAATCAATACTCCAAGGATAATTATCACTTAATGAAATAGAGTGGGTAAGAAAGTTAAATGCCAGAGCAGCGCACCTAATTCGATAATAAAATACGGTCAATAATGCTATGCGAATTTCTCCCATTAAAAGTGCACTTGCGTCGGGCATAAGGGGAGGAGATCTCATTTGCAAAAGCAAGGTCAAATTTAAATAGTAGTTCATTAATCTTATCCCCAAAAACTTTATGGTTTAAATGGGTTTGGTCATCATCTTCTGAATTTGTCATACCACATATTTTCCCCGACTGTACATAACACAAGCGTAAATTAAAATCTCCTCCCCATAAAATAATAGTATGTTTACTATTATTGATGTCAATATAGTCGAAGTCAACATTCAATTTCTGCAGAGTATCTATGATGGCTCTCATGGAGGCGTTACTATAAAAATGAATTGTAACTAGCCTGGCTGGGCCAGATGAGTCACATAGTGTTAATTGATAGTGAGGATTATGTGTTACCAAGGAGATATTGGTAAATTGTAAGCTATTAGATACATATCGGCACAATCCACCTTTTGATCTACCGTGAATAGATGGAATGGCAGGGGTGAAATACGTTCTATTCGCATTCATGTGGAAAAGCTTCATGAGGCAGGTCTCTTGTATGCATATAAATTGAAAGCCAGCTACAAACTCTAGCCATTCCAGAATTTGTCCCTTACTCTGCAAACCTACCACGTACCGGAATACAAAGCCTAGTTGTTCATAGGTAGCAAATGCAGGGTTGGAATTATTATTGACTGAAACAGCATGTTACTACTAGGAGATTGAACCATGTTGTCATGTCTTAACGTGGATCCCTCTCTAACTAGATTGGGGGTAGTCGCTGAATCTTCCTATAGACACCTCGCCATTAAGTCAATCCTGCCAATCCAGATTTGTCAAACTTTGGAAGCGATTGTGAGAGGGTACCATAAAGTTAAAATTCTGTATGCGCCCTGGGATAGTAGTGAACCACAGTCTGTCCCTTTCAATCCGTTTTTCTGGTTGATAAAAATAACCCAATGGGAAAGAGGAAATAGAAGTTGAGGAAATATTAGAGGCCCTAGTCATGGATAAAACAGTATCCACCAGCCATGGAGTATTAAAAGACAGGACTATGCAAACCATGCAGAGTTATTTTTACTTCTTCTCACCCATTAAAAACATCCTTGCCATTTTGATGTCATTAAATAGCTGGTCAGTTAAACCCGTTCTTACACCCAGCCAATTCAGGGACTTATTTCTTAGTGCAGACCAATTTGCAGTCCTATTTGTAGGTAAAGGGGGGAAATTTGCCAAAACTATCACATATGGAGTGGCAGTAAGTGGAAAATCAAGGAGATCAGCTGCCTCTTCCGTAGGTTCTTTAAAATTATCATCTATGATTAGGGTTACTGCATTGGAGCCCTGGGATCTGCCACCATCCTCCCCAGGGCCGGGAGATTCCCGAGTTAAAGTCCCTCCATTGCACGTTCTACCTTTAGGGGTGCTTAAATTGGTACTTATGAGAATTGCCGGGTACAAGTTAGAGCTATCAGAGACAATTTTTATTAATTGCAAGCTTAGTCGGAGCCTAATTAGGGGGCGGGCCAATCATAGTGTGTTTTACATTTGGCATTTCCCCATTTATACGTTTTAGTTTCTACTTTCGTTAAATGAGCATACATAGCATCCAATGCCTTATTCAAATTTTGCTCCAAAAGTTTAAGTGCTTCACCTAGAAGCTACTTATTAGAATTATTAGAAGACACATTGATATTTTAAGGCAGAGCTTTTTCTGTTTGCTGAGTGCCCCTTCTTTGGGTAGTTTGTTTGTTTCGTGGAGGCTTCTTTATAACACAAGTTAGGTGGTAAATTTGATTCAGATGTGGCGATTGAATTAGAAATAAGTTGGATACACCCATTATCCCCTATACCCCCTCCCATCTCATCCCCCCTTCCTCCATTATTAATTATGAGACTTTCTGAGGAGTCTTTTGGGACATTAGGAGTGGCATGGGTAGAAATTGCGGAGGTTGCTGAAGTGGTTATAGATTCCCCACAGGTTGACAGTGATTCTTCTACAGAGGATATTTGCCTGTCTATGACCCCCATAGCTCCTGTAATATATTTTAATAATGAGAATTGTGTTTTGCCTGGGGACTGGGTCTCAGGCTTACTCACTGTAATAGGGTGCTTTCTCTGACCCATGTTCAATAAATACTTTGGGGAAAGGGTGATGTCAAATAATGTCAGGAGATCGTCGTGCCACAAAACAGAGTTAGAAAGGGAATACAGGATAGTTACAGAAATAGTCAGAGTGTTAATGCCCCTCTGCCCACTTCCAGAGTCACGATTAAATTGCAGGTCCCCCTGGTCATCAGTAATTAATGATCCAGCAAGGCCCAATAATAGAGTGTAAGTTCCCTCTTCTGCAGAACAGGAGTTCCTTTCTTCGCTCTAATGAGATCAATAACAGCTCCCAGTTATACGACCCTAAAGTGCATATGCAAAGTTTACAGCAAATGCAAAAGGAAAATGCTACTTACCAGTATGCATCTGTTCTTAGCACGTAGAGCTGCAGATCCTCACACTTAGCATTAGATCGCCATCTGGTGTTGGGCTCGGGTGCTTGCACCTTGTTGTTGTCTTGGAAGAAGTCTTTGTAGTCACGAGATAGGTGACTCCTTCCTTGGACGATAGTGCGTATGGGCATCGACTCCATCCTCAGATTGTTTTTCGCCATGATGGGAAATGATGGAGTTAGTAGAAAAGAAAGAGATGTCCATGTGTGTATATCTAAGTAAGATAGTAATGGAACATGTACAGGTCCCGGGGAGGTGGGTGGGCGTGTGAGGATATGCAGCTCTACATGCCAAGAACAGATGCATACACGTAAGTAGCATTTTCCGTTCGAGGCATATGAGCTGCAGATCTCACACTTAGCATAGACTGTACAGCAGTATCTCCCCTAGCGGTGGTCATCTGTATCTGTTGCAGTAGTTTGAAAAAGTGTTTTAAGAACAGCTTGGCCTACAGAAGCTTGTTGCTTGGCTTGCACGTAAACACAATAGTGTTTAGTGAAGGTGTGTGTTGTAGACCATGTGGCTGCCTTACAAATGTCTTCTAGGGGAATGTTCCCTAAGAATGCCATGGAAGCCCCTAGTTTGCGTGTTGAGTGCGCTCTAGGGGGAATTGTTAAGGTGCGCTTGGCTTTTTGGTAGCATATTTGGATACATTTAACTATCCATCTTGCAATCCCAGCTTTTGAGATGGGATTACCCTTATGCGGTGGAGAGAAAACTACAAACAATTGTTTTGTGAGAGGATTTAGTCCTGTCAATCTAATAGAGTAGAGCTCTTTTGAAGTCTAGGGTGTGAAGAGCTCTCTCTGCTACAGAGTCCAAGTTTTGAAAAAACACCGGTAGCTCCACAGATTAAGATGAAATGCAGAAATGACTTGAGGCAGGAATTTTGGGTTTGTTCTGAGAACCACTTTGTTACGAAGTATTTGTAAAAATGGCTCTTGTATGGTTAAACCCTGGATCTCACTTACCCTCCTGAGAGGTGATTGCAATAAGGAAAGCTACTTTCCATGTGAGGAACTGAAGTTCACATTTATGTAGAGGTTCAAATGGGTGTCCCATGAGCCTAGTAAGCACAATGTTGAGATTCCACACTGGAGAGGGTGGTAATCTGGAAGGTATGATTCCTTTAAGGCCTTCCATAAAGGCTTTAATTGCTGGAACCCTAAAAAGTGTGGTCTGTTTTGTAAGTAAGCGGCAAGTGCTGCTAGATGTAGACGTATGGATGAGTATGCCAAATTACATCTTTGGAAATGTAGTAAGTAGCAAATGGTGTTCTGGATGGACGCATCCAGTGGACCGATAAGATTGTTAGTGCAGTAAATGGTGAATCTTTTCCACTTTGTTGCATAACAAGCTCTGGTGGTAGGGCGCCTGGCCTCTTTAATGATGTTCATACAGTCCGGAGGAAAGTTAAAGGTAACTGAACTCTAGGACTTCAGGAGCCAGATCGCGAGATTCAGTTCAGTTGGATCGGGGTGCCTTATCTCTCCATGGTTCTGCGTTGGTAGTGATGGGGAGAGGTGTTGTTTTTGGTGTGGGACTAGTGAAAGTTCCAGTAGTGTTGTGAACTATGGTTGGAGCGCCCATGTGGGAGCCACTAGGATCATTTTTAGAGACTGTTGCCGGAGCTCGCGTTCCATTAGTGGAATCAGTGGGAGTGGCGGAAAAGCGTACGCAAATCTGCCTGACCAGTTCATCCATATCGCATTGCCCTTGGACAGTGGGTGTGGAAACCTGGCGGTGAAGGTTTGGAATTTTGCGGTAAGGTGACTGGCTCTATGGCGTGCATTTGAAGCAGTGAGAGAACCTCTTGTTTCAAAAGTGTAAGATGGTCTGCGGACATTGGACGCTGTCTGGGTGGTATGTTTGGGGGGTAGCTGTAAGTTCCAGGCAGTAACCGTATTGGATAATTTGTCTTACCCACCTGTCTGTTGTGATGGAGTTCCAGACAGGTAGGAACTGTGTTAAACTTCCCCCGACCGGAGTGGAATGGTCTGAGGGAAGTCACTGTTTAGCAGCAGGGGAGGTACGAGTGTTGTTGTTACCTCGGCCTCTCCCTTTATTGTTGGTCCCTCTGTACCTCCTCTAAAATATCCTCTATTGGTGGATGTTTGGGTGGTGTTTTTAAAGGAAGATGAGCTATCTGTGCCCATGTTCTTGGAGACTCCTCTATAAAAGGAGTGATGAAAGGAGGCACGCATCTGCGGGGACTGCAATGCTCCCATGGACTTAGCAGTCTCTGTATCTTTTTTAATTTTTTCAAGAGCAGTGTCCACAGCCGGCCCAAAAAGTTGGTTTTGATTGAACGGCTGATTTAGAATGGTTGTTTGTACCTCCTGCTTGAAGCCTGAAATGCGCAGCGAGGCATGTCTTCTGAGCAGTATACTAGTTTTAATAGACCTAGCGGCAGTGTCTGCTGGATCAAGGGTACATTTAATTGATGCGTTGGTGATTAGTTTGCCCTCTTGGATTAGGTAATTTGCTTGAGTTTTATACTGGTCAGGCAAATGCTGTAATAGGGTTTCCAGCTGGTCATAATGGGCCCTATCATAACAGCCAGCAGTGCTTGAGTGTTGGCTACGTGCCAGTGATTGGCCGCCTGCGCAGATACCCTCTTGCCAGATGTGTCTAATAATTTAGATTCTTTATCAGGGGGCAGTGCGTCCCCTGAGGTTTGTGAATTAGCTCGCTTTCTAGCATTGGACACTACTAATGAATCTAGAGGTAGCTGACCTTTGATGTACGCAGGATCGTCAGGGGCAGGTCTATATTTCTTATTGATCCTAGGATTAAGAATCCTGGACCTTAAAGGATCTTTAAATATGTCAGGAGCATGCTTAATGACCCCTTTAATCATTCGCAATATTTGTACAGTTTTTTGGGACTGTTCAAATGTGTCTAGAAGAAAATCCCCCTCTGGTGTGTCTGAGTGCATGTGCACCCCATGAAATACAGCAGCCCTATTGATGAGTTGTCCAAACCCAATATTATCATCTGGAGGAGATGGTTTTGTTGGGTATGGTTGGGGGCTTGGGAGGTCTGGGGGGATATACTGGATCATTGTAATCCCAATAGTCTTGTGGTGGGTCATCTGGATCTGTGAAGGGTCGTTAGGGTCACCACCCAACCCTAGGTCATCATCATCATCGTCTGGAGGTGGTGTATGTGGTGGGGAAGTTACAGCCTGAGGCGGTGTAACAGGTTTGGGGAGAGGAGGGATGTTAAATGGAAGGACAGGAGAAGAAGGAGGCATAGGTGATGTGGCACAGTCCTCCTTCACAGGCACTGGAGGGGTTTGTGCTGTGTCCAATTTCCTCTTCTTGCATGGCACAGCTGTGACATGTCCTGTTTTAGAGTGGATATGGATCTTGTTCTGTTTAGGATCAAAAGAATTCGGATGAAAAAGTTCCTCCTCCTCGATAACCGCTTTCGGCGCAGATTTTTTCAGTTCTGAGCAGGGCTGTTGCTGAGTCTTATGCTCTTTGGCCTTAGGAGGCGTGGTGGAATCCTTAGGATTGGTTTTCGGTTCCGAAGGCTTTGGTTTAGGAGCCGTGGCGCAAATTCTTGGATTTAGAGGTGTTTGACGCCGGCTTATCCACGGGCTTCGATGTGTTTGAGGCCGGTTTGTCTTTGGAAGTGGAAGGAATCTGAGCCGATTTCGGAGCAGAGTGTTCTTTTGGCTTCGGTGCCGAAGGTGCCGGTGGGACTAGTACATGCAGTTTGCTTGGTCCCGAGCTACCGGAAGGCTTGTCTTTTTTCTTTGGAGCCGGGGCTTCTGAAGTGTGCTTTCGGTCGCGACTGGGGCCAACAGGCGAAGTCTTGACCGGTGCCTTCTGCTTTGGTGTGCGGTTTGGGGTAGGGGCAGTAGTACTCACTCGTTACCCAGGAGTGATGGGGGTCGTCTGAGTCTTCTGCCTCTGACACGATTTGGAGATATTCAGAATCTTCTTCTGGGACATCTGGGCCTTCGTCGAAGATGCCCACCGGTTCCAGAGCAGATCTCTGCGCCATGACGTGTCATCGAGCTCGTCGAGCTCGACGATCTCGAATGGTCTTTGATCGAAAGGAGGAGCAGGCAGGGCAGCTGGACTCGTCGTGTTCTAGCGAGAGGCACAGGTTACAGACCTTGTGATGGTCACTGTGTGGAAATTCTGCTCCACACTGGGGGCATTTTTTGAAAGGCGTCCTTTCCATGAGGCGTAAGCTTTACGGCGCCGATAGGCCCAGCAGCCCGCTTCGACGACTGGAATCGAACCGATGAAAGGTGCGTCGAGATTTCGATGTGTCTAGTCAATCGGAAAAGTTTGTGAAAGTTTTGCACGTCAAAAAGTTTGAAACTAAAGTTTCGAACCGGTGCGCAAAAGATGCATCCGAACCCAATGGCAGAAAAAAAACAATCCGAGGATGGAGTCGATGCCCATGCGCACTATCGTCCAAGGGAGGAGTCCCCTATCTCGTGACTACAAAGACTTCTTCCAAGTCAACAACAAGGTGCAAGCATTCAAGCCCAACGCCAGATGGCGATCTAATGCTAAGTGTGAGATCTGCAGCTCATATGCCTCGAACAGTATTTTTATGAAAGTCACAAACAAAAGGGTAGGAAATTAGGCATGCAGGAAGCAAGAACATAAAAAATACTTTGCGTTGCAGTCTGCATAGATTGATAGTGCTTTCGTGCTAATTAGACTTAACTTCCCTCGGGTCAGAGCAAAAAAAATGCGGATGCAAACTAATATATCTGTCCTGCAACAAAATACCAGATATAACGTAAGAGCTAGCCTCCCTCCACTCAAACCTGCTGATCAAAGGTCCAGTTGTGGGCAGGGCAGAAGTAGAAGTGAATTTAAGCGCCTCAGAGTGCAAGGATAGTGCGGCGAGACAGAGGGAGTCTGGGGAGTGTAGTCCTCCTCCCCGGTGAAGGATCACAAATGCAGGCTTCCCGCGCCGTGGGACCCGCAAAGTGAACTTAAGCACCTCCTGGCGCAAGGGTAGTGCGGCGAGACAGAGGGAGTCTGGGGAGTGAAGTCCTCCTCCCTGGTGCAGGCTCATGAATGTGGGCAAGTCTACAAACACGGCGTGTGCTTTCAGGTGATTCTGAAACTACACGCCGTGTTTGTGGACTTGCTGCATTTTCTTTTCTTAATAGAGCTGGGCTGCAGGGTGATTGTGTGCATTAGAAAAGTTATCCTGTTAATTGCAGCTCATGACAGGCGCTGCTATGAACATGAAAACCTTAACAAATGCACACAATCACCACACAGCCCAGCTAAATTAAGAAAAGAAATGCATAAAGTATACATACAAGGTGTGTGCTTTCATAATCACCTGAAAGCACATGCCAAGTTTGTAGACTTGCTTCATTTATTTTCTTGATAACAGTGGTGGCTGGTGAGGTTTGGGAGTGGTGGACGTCGGGGCGCAAGAGGAAGAGACCTCAGCATAGCTCCCAAGGTTTCAGATTACTATGTGTGACATTTTCATAATTTCAGTGCAATTCTGAGTGACATTTCAATGACTATGAGTGACACTTTCTCGCAAGCAAAATCAAGCAATGAAGACTAGGGAAGCATATAAATATCAGAAATTACACCCACTTGAGCAACGAAAAACTAAGAAAGTCACTGAACTAAAGTGCGCTAATAGCAGGCTACTGAAAACTGAGCAGAGTCGGACTGCGTGAATGTTACCCATAATTATAGTAAACTTATTAAAAGGTCACACTTAGCAATCTGAAACCTTGGCAACTATGAGTGAATCAGTGTGAAAATGTGCTCTAATTGAGGTGTGTGAGAAGCTGGGTTTCTGTTGTAGTAACCTCCCCCCCCCCACACTTTTTGCCAGACTACTGATGCACTTTTGACTTGATGTGCCTTGAGTCCCTGCCAATCAGGTTCCCAGGGCCTGTATTTTTTCCCAAAAACTAGCCTAAACCCAAATGGCATCTCTGGCCGCAGGTCAGCACCTGGTAAATGGTACCACAGGTTCCCAGGGCACGGAGACCAGAGAAGGCCTCGAGGGGCTGCAGCCCTTCCTGGACCACCTTTAGAGGTCCTGTACCTGCACACTCACACACTGCCTTTGCAGGCTGCGTGTTTTGGTGCAGAACAGAAGAACTGCCGAGCCCTCGAGAAAGTCTGGAAAAGGGAACCGACACCGGACAACAGGACCTCCTACAAACTTGCCACCCGGAAACACCACCAGCTGATCCGCGCCGCCAAGAAAACAGCATTCAAGGACCGGTTGGACAACAACGCACACAACTGCAAGGAACTCTTCAACATCGTGAAAGAGCTTTCCAACCCCAGCGCAGGAAACAACGACATCACCCCATCGCAAGACCTCTGCAACTCCCTCGCCTCATACTTCCACAACAAGATCACGGACATACACAGCAGTTTCAACAACCAACCAACGCACACCATGACCGACCAACCACCCCCCCCCACCACCACCCTCCACGCCTGGACCCCGATCAGCACCGAAGACACCATCCGCACGATGAACTCCATCCACTCCGGATCACCGACCGACCCCTGCCCTCACCACGTCTTCAACAGGGCCGACGCTGTCATCGCACCCCACCTGCAAGACATCATCAACACCTCCTTCGACACCGCCATCTTCCCTGAGAGCTGGAAACACGCCGAACTCAGCGCTCTACTCAAGAAACCAACAGCGGACCCCACCGACCTCAAGAATTACCGCCCCATCTCGCTCCTCCCGTTTCCAGCCAAAGTCATCGAGAAGACCGTCAACAAGCAGATGGCCGCCTTCCTCGAGACGAACGGATCCCTCGACCCCTCACAGTCCGGCTTCCGAGCCAAACACAGCACCGAGACCGCCCTCATCGCCGCCACCGATGACATCCGAGCCCTGATGGACAATGGAGAAACAGCGGCCCTCATCCTCCTAGACCTCTCCGCAGCTTTCGACACGGTCTGCCACCGCACCCTAGTACGGCGCCTCAGCAACATCGGAATCCAGGACAAGGCGCTGGAATGGATCATCTCCTTCCTCGACGGAAGAACACAGAGAGTCCGCCTACCACCGTACAAGTCAGAGGCCTCCGAAGTCATCTGCGGCGTCCCCCAAGGATCATCCCTGAGCCCCACCCTCTTCAACGTCTACATGAGCCCCCTCGCGGCCATCGTACGCAAACACCACCTCAGCATAATCTCCTACGCCGACGACACCCAGCTGATCCTCTCCCTGACCAACGACCCCACCGCCGCCAGAGCCAACCTGCACGAAGGGATGAAAGAGGTAGCTGAGTGGATGACGACCAGCCGCCTGAAACTGAA
Source organism: Triturus cristatus (assembly GCF_964204655.1). Taxonomy (NCBI): domain Eukaryota; kingdom Metazoa; phylum Chordata; class Amphibia; order Caudata; family Salamandridae; genus Triturus; species Triturus cristatus. The sequence goes on along the minus strand of NC_140591.1, from coordinate 169,592,164 downwards.
CTCGGACAAGACGGAGGTCCTCATCCTGGGCTCCTCACCCTCCGCCTGGGACGACTCCTGGTGGCCTCCCGCCCTGGGCACCGCACCCAAACCGACAGACCATGCACGAAACCTGGGCTTCATCCTGGACTCCTCCCTCTCCATGACCAGGCAAGTCAACACCGTCTCCTCGGCGTGCTTCAACATCCTACGCATGCTACGGAAGATCTTCTGGTGGATCCCCACAGAGACCAGGAAGACCGTCACCCAGGCCCTCGTCACCAGCCGACTGGACTACGGTAACGCCCTCTACGCCGGTACCACCGCCAAGCTCCAGAAGAGACTCCAGCGGATCCAAAACGCCTCAGCCAGACTCATCCTCGACATCCCACGATCCAGCCACATCTCCGGACATCTGAGAGACCTTCACTGGCTCCCCGTCAACAAGAGAATCACCTTCCGCCTCCTCACCCACGCACACAAAGCCCTGCACGACCAAGGCCCGAGCTACCTCAACAGCCGAGTCAACTTCTACGCTCCCAGACGCCACCTCCGATCAGCCAACCACGCCCTCGCCGCCGTCCCCCGCATCCGAAGAGCGACTACAGGAGGAAGGTCCTTCTCCTACCTGGCCGCCAAGACCTGGAACTCCCTCCCGTCCGACCTGCGCCTGACCCAAGACCACCTCTCCTTCAGAAAGAAGCTGAAGACCTGGCTGTTCGAGCAGTAGCGGCACCCCCCCCCCCCAGCGCCTTGAGACCCTACGGGTATGTAGCGCGCTTTATAAGTGTCACTGATTGATTGATTGATTGAACAGGGTCGACAGGGCACACATCCCTGTGTGCCATGCCTACAACCCACTGCCCTGGCATACATCAGTCACCCTATAGCAGGGTGCATTATACCAGTGGTGAGGGTTCAGGTGCATGAGCCCTGTACCCCTACAGTGTCTAAGTCCATTCTTTAACATTGTAAGGGCAGTGCTGCCATTAAGACTATATGGTGCTGGGAGTTTGTCATTACGAACTCCACAGCACCATAATGACTACACTGAAAACTGAGAAGATTGGTATCAAACTTCTCAGCACATTAAATTCACACTGATGCTAGTGTGGGATTTAATGAAAAATGCACACAGACTGCATCTTTGAGATGCCCCCTGAAAACCGACCTACCACTAGTATCCAGCTGTTTTCAGATGCCACCACCAGACATGTTTCTGGACCCCTGGGTTGAGAGCCTGCTCTCTGGGGGGCATGAAACAATGCACATCCTGGGACGAGGTGCCAAGCCTCCTCCCCCGGGATGGTAGGGTTCACGAAGGGAAAGCTTCAAAGGCTTGTTGCCTTTGTGAGCTTCCCCAGGCCACTTGCTGCTTTCAGCAACTGGTTCTGACCCCCTACTTTGGGCGGGAGAACCGGCGGGAAAAACAAGCGAGGAAGAGGTGTGCCCACCTCTGCCAGCTCCACCCCTCAGGTGGGGGTGGCGAGGTGAAGCTCAACTCTCAGTCCCCGCCATCTTGCAGATGGGGAGGGGGGAAGGGGGGGGACACAGCCAACCAGGAAAGGGCTTTTGCACCCCCTCCCACTGGAGGGTGGCATAACAGGGGTTGTACCCACCCCAGGGAAGAGACCCATTGGTCCCAACCTTTTTTTTAACCTACCTGTAACGCCCCTAAATCTAGTATTTAGGGGCACCCATGAACCTTGCATCCTCAGACCAGAAGAAACTACAAGAAAAGAAAAAGGACCGAACAGCCGTGCTGAAGCTAACAAGAGGAAGACTCCCACTGACTTGGTCCCAGCCCTACAGGCCTGTCTCCACCTCAAACCTGCTCCTGCGAAATCCCGGTTCATCCTGCAGCCAGCAACCTCTAAAACTCCGGAGGACCTGCCTGCCTTCCACCACAAAGACTATCTCCCACAAACACCGGATTCGTTCATCTGCAACCTCTGGCTCCGGCCAAACACCGCGAACCCGCACCACTACACCCACAATCCACAGCCCGAGCTCGAGTGGGCAAACCCCACAAGGAGGTCGCCCCAGTGATCCTGACCTGAGATCCAGTGACCCCTGACCTGCCTCACACCTCCAGCCGCGGCCTGCAGCCTAAATTTCCCCCCCCCAACAGCGACCAGGAGCTGGTAAGAAGATCCGTCCCTAAAAGGCACCCCTGCACCCGAAAACCCATGGCCTTGGGTGGTCCAACGGACGGTGCCTCGCCAATCCTCACGATCCCAACTTACCTCTCGAAGTGGTGGTCGCACCCAGAAGACCTTCGTCCCAAAGCATGCAGTGCATTTGCAAACCGGAGGTTCCCCATTGCATACAGGGCGACCCAACGTCGAAACCGCACCCTGCACCCGGCCGCCCTAGTGCCGCTGAGGGTGCACCTTTGGTGCTAATTTGTTTCCCAATTTGCCCTGGGCTTAAGTCTAGGAGCTTTGCTCCACCAACCAAGTATCCTGCTCGTCAGCAGCCACCAACCGGAGACCCCCTATTGGATAACATTGGGCCTCAGCACTCTGCACCCCGCCGTCCTAGTGCGCTGAGGGTGAAACGAGAGTGCATCACTGACCCTGGAGGACCCCCGAGTCTAACCCGAGAACATCAACTCCCACTACCGAATACTTACTCTAAAACCGATAACACTATTTTCCTCCTTAGGATAACATTGACTTATTTTCTTGGAAAAGTGTGGAGTTTGAAAACCTAAAGAAATTCTTTAGAATTGTACTAACTGACAAACATTTTTTTACTTACCTGTTTACAGGAAATGTCCCAGTGTAGTATCCAGGTATACTACACTGTGTAAGAAGAGTAATCTCAAAAGTAACTTACCTGTAATATTACTCAAAATCCTATGCAAACTATATGTACTGTGTTCTGAAAAGCATTGCATTATCAGTAACACTACGGTAATCAAATCAAAGTGCAGTTACAATAGCAATACAAACTGTGTTACAATCTGTATATTTACTGCAAAGTACTTATCTGTGCCAGGCTTGCTTAGTCCTAGAAAAGACAATAACTAAAAGAATATTTTTATACAAAAACAATTGGTCTGAAGTTCAGTCCTTGAGTGTGTGAATTAACTCATTTGCTGACTGAGTGGGTACAACAAATGCTTAACACTGTCCTCTGATAAAGCCTTACTGCTCATCCACACTACCACAAATAGAGAGTGAGGTGCTTTCTAACTTTACCTCTGCCTGCCTTTGGGGTTCCAGTGGACTCTGTGCACGCTATACCTCACTTTGGTATAGTATCTACAGAGCCAGCTTCCTATAAGGTGCAACCTATGTTGACCACCTGCCAGGTGTCTCTGCAAACTCGCAAGCGCTTAACAGCTTTCCATCAGCTACATGTTAATGTAACTCTACAAAATAAATACATAGGATGTTCTCTGCAGAAATCAGAGGTTTACCTGTGCCAGGTTACGTTTTCTCCAGTACTTTAGAAATGTCCGTTTATTCAAGGAGCAATCAGGCCTCCGATAATGTCTGGTTACTCTGCGTAGAAATGCGGCAAAGTTTTTTTAAAACACTAATCTGTGTTCAGAATAAATCTTCCAAAAAGAGCTGCTTTCATCAGTGAGTAATCAGACCGTTTCTAGGATGCTAAAATCACAGTAAGACCCAATGATTGACCCTCTAGTAGCTCCTCCGTGATCTTCTGTCTGAGGCATGGTGTTACTGAGGTCTAACATGTTTTAGAATACGGGGTCTAGAATGAAGTGTTTCGTCCACTTAGCCAGGAAAGTGGGAGGAACTGAGAGGGGGACGGATCCAGCAGGGGAATGGAGTAGACATGTGCTCATCTGCACTAACACCACCGTCCCCCCAGGCGAACCAGCTTGTCACCGGTACCCGTCACAGCAATCCTGAGTGGAACAACAGCTAAGGGGGCTAGAGGAGGTGAGGGGAGGGCTGTAGTCCATTTATGCAAAACAGCTGGCCTGTTGAAGCCTTCTTTCTCGAGGGAGCTGAAGAAATAACTCACCTTCAACTGACAACAGGGTCTAAAACTGGCTTTGCTTTGGCAGCTGCTAAAGGCGCCAGAGTCCAAGCCTCTATGGGTGCAGCCCGGGACAGACGATAATGGCCCAGCAGCAGAGCCTGCTTGTGTCAATCTGTGCAATTGTCACCATTGCATGAACCAAAAAAACCTTAATCGGAAAACAGCAATGAAAACGGGCACTTTAGCGCTGTTGTGTCTTCATTGGAATCCTAGATCCCGGTTCCTCCATGCAGAGCGGCTGTGTTCGCACATTTCTCTCTGCTGCCGGTGAATGGCACGTTTTGTCTGCACTGAATCCTCGCGAGACCAGACTTTATGGACACACGGAAATATGGCAAAATGTTGAGATATTATGTTATGTTATGTTAGGATGAATTTATAAAGCGCACGTACACCCGGAGGTTTCATGGCGCTACGTTGTCATCAGGAGACGCGGCAGAAGGACTAGTTGCATGATAATGCAAACAACTGTGTTTTCAATGCCTTTCTAAAACTCAGTAGGTTGTTCTGCATTCGGATATGAAGAGGTAATGAGTTCCAGAGGCCAGGTGCAAGGTATGAGAACCTGCACCCTCCCTTGCGTTTCCGTTTAAAGGTTGGGATAGCTAGAAGCATGAGGTTGCCAGAGCGTAGAGGAGTGTATTTGGTGATCAAGTTACTGAGAAATTTAGGGCTCTTGCAATGCAGAGATTTAAAGAGAAGGCAGCCAATCTTGAAGGCTGCACGTTGAGCAATAGGGAGCCAGTGTAGTTTAGTCAGAAGAGGTCTGGCAGAATGCCATTGAGGTTGCTTAAGGATCAATCTGGCTGCCTGGTTCTGTATCATTTGGAGACGTTTGAGTAAGAACATAGGTAAGCCAAAGTAAATAGAGTTACTATAATCAAGACGCGAAAGTACAAGGAGGATAACTGCCTGAGTAAGAGCCGATGGAGTAAGAAGATGAGCAATTTTTTTGATTTTCCGCAGCTGAAAAGCACAAGAGGAGACTACGGACCCCACCTGTCCCCTAAGTGACAAATCGGCGTTCAAAGTCACTCCGAGACTCTTCACAGAGGAAGAAGGAGAGGGAGGTGGGCAGAGGTCCATGGGCCAAAATTGAGGGCCCCATATGGTTGCGCTGGTGCCTGGCAGAATGAGCTCAGTCTTGCCAGGGTTGAGCTTGAGATGGTTGAGATTCATCCAGCGCTGAATATGTAACATGGTGGCTTGAAAATCAGAGGCTGAATTAAGGCCATCTAATGTGAAGATAAGTTGGAGGTCATCTGCGTAGTTGAAAGTTGCGACCTTCACCTTTATTAAGGAGCTGATGAGGGGTCTAAGATAGAGATTGAATAGGAGGGGGGGGGGGGGGGGGGGGGGGAGAGTGACGAGCCCTGGGGCACTCCACAGGTGGTAGACACCCTGGGGGCGATGAGAGAGCCTAAGCGGACTGCGTGCGTTCTATCTTGGAGAAAGGCTTTAATCCAGTTGTAGGCAGAGCCCTGGATACCTGCTTGTTTGACACGGGATAACAAGATGTTATGATCCACCGTGTCAAACGCAGCCGACAGGTCTAGAAGAATGAGGGCTTGGTGATTGCCTTTCTCCGCATTTGCACGCAGAGTGTCTAGCACAGCGAGAATGACTGTCTCCGTGGAGTGAGCAGGGCGGAAACCGGCTTGATTTGTTTCCAAGTACTCGGTTTGTTCAATGAAATAGGAGAGAGAATTAGTGACGTGGGCCTCAAGGATTTTAGCCAGAAAAGGAAGCAAAGAGATAGGGCGATAATTAGAGTGGTTCAGGAGATCAGTCCCGGGTTTTTTTTAGTAGCGGAACTACTATTGCATCCTTGAAAGCGGAAGGAACTATACCTTGGGTGAGGGATTCATTTAGGAAAGGAAGTGCAACATGAGGAAAGGCAGATAGAACCTCTTTTAGAATATGAGGGGGGCAACAGTCGTTGGGTGACCCAGATTTAACACGGACCATTAGTTCTGAAAACGACTGAGGGCATAGAGCAGGAAAGTGGTCCAGAGTAGCGGGATTAGTCACGACGAGATCAGCGAGGTCAGGGCAGCATGTAGCAGGGATGCTGGCCTGGATTGTGGAGATCTTGTCCAAGAAGAATAAATTCAGCGAACTACAGAACTCCTGAGTAGATGGCTGATCAGGGTGAATTCTGTCGGAATTACACAGATCGTTAATAATGGAAAAGATCTCCTTAGATTTATTTTGGGCATTGAGAATTTTGGCAGAAAAGTAGGCGGCTTTAGCTTCGCGTAAGTTCTTTTTGTAGTCATTGCGGGCTGAGGAAAACTGTAGTTTATCCTCCAAAGTATAGTGTGCTCTCCATTTTCTTTCTTTTTGCCTTAATTCTAGTTTCTGTTTAAGTTCCGTCGAGAACCATTTATGAGCATCAAAAAGTCGAGATCGAGTGGATTTAGTAAGAGGGGCATGAGTATTGCAGGCTTTAAGTAGCCAGTTGGAGATGGCAGTATTCATGATATCAACGTCCGGATTTAAGCGGGGGCAAGATCTAGCTAAAGTGTCAAGAAAGGAGTGTTTATCAATGGAACTCCATTTCCTCGATGTGCCGCCGACTTTTGAGGTGGTCTTAGAAGAAATGATGGCGGAAAGCGTGAAATCAATAAGATGATGATCGGACCAGATGCACGGTGAGACAGAGAGCGCAGACAGAGTGAGATTTGAGGTCCATATGTGGTCGAGGATGTGTCCTTTAGCATGGGTAGGCGCAGAGACGTTTTGAGTGAAATTCAGGCTAACAAGTAGTTCTGACAATTCAGCGGCTTGGGGCCCACCGCGGGCGTCATTGAACCAATAGTTCAAATCGCCTATTAACATGATGCTTGCGTAGTTAGTAAAAAGATTAGCCATATATTCACTAAGAGCTGCGGGAAAAGTGGGCATGGAAAAGGGGGGACGGTATAGCAACACCAGAACAATAGAACCGGAAACGGCCTCCAGCCTGATTACTAAGCTGTCCACTTCAGGAATAGTCATAGGGTTGAGGGTAGTGAAGACGTGGTTCTTATGGATAATGGCCGCCACTCCACCACCTGCTTTGCCGTGGAGTCGATTTGTGGCTAGAATATAGTAGTCCGAAGGGAGGGCTGCTAAGATATCGGGAGATGAGTTCTGGGTGAGCCAGGTCTCCGTAAGCAGGAGAATGTCCGGTTCCTCAAGGCTAAGTAACAAAAATATATCCATTTGGTGTTTGACCAAAGATCGGGTGTTAAGGTAAAGTATACGTAACGTAGTGGACGTTGTGGGTACAGGGGAACCAATAATAGGGGATTGAGAGCTACGAACGAGTGGGGTACAATGATTGGGGGAGTGCACGTAGATGTTATGAGAGGTGATCAGTAATGGGTTGACTCAAAGAAGAGCAGCACTTTGCTAATGAGCGCAAATAATTAGAAGAGTACATAGTGGCTGGGCCAGGGTGTGTGGCCCCGGGGCCCGGCAGGGCGCGGACGGGCGCAGATGGGCCCGCGCTGCCATGCGCATTTGTAACAAAGCCCCACCCTCTTGCTCCACCTCCTTACACCCGATAGGATAAGACCAAGGGAGGGGAGTGTCAGGGGGAGAAAAGCAAAATTAACTTGGCAAAAACGCAGTGACAGATAAAAACGACAGTTTTCAGGTAAGTTTTTGTATTTTTAAAAGCAGATACAATGTTTGGCAAAAGACAAGCGGCTACCGCGTACAACACAGAGGACAGAAAAGAGACATTCATAACTTGACTATCTCACAGGCAGCTGTACTGCATAACAAGGGTTACCGCATTGCACTTAGGAGAGACTGGGGCAGCACCAGAAAACAGACGGCAGATACATGGAAATTATACTACATTAGCATTGGTGCATGATTAGCAGCACTAGTAGCCGAGGAGGCGCGAGGATAAGTTACTTACCTGTAATCCTAGTACTCTTCCAGGGGTATCCTCAAAGTCATAAGCACTGAATATTCCGGCCCATGCGCGGGGCCCCGGAAATAATAAAAATTATATATATATATATATATATATATATATATATATATATATACACACACATACACACACATATATATACTCAGCTTCTGTTTCTCCATCGAGGCTGCCTCCTCGTGGCACCTGCCCAAATAGTACAGACACGGACCGAAGTCTCAGTGCAAAAGTTTTATTTAGCTTATTTGCGTGCTAGTCGCCATAACGTTTCGGCTCGGCTTGAGCCTTGTTCACATGACAACGTGTAACCTATTGACACTCCCTTATGTAGGAGAAAAGACACTCTGCACGTGATACCAGGAGATAAGTATGGAGATGGTAAAAAGACTAACCAAGTGGCTACAAATACAATGACTTTGTACTGACTGGTTGTACATTGTAAATCATAATGTTTGAAACCTAGTACAATTGATAATACAAATCATCTTAACATGTAAAGTATTATTTTGCAGTGAATACAAAGATTGATTTTAAATTTGAGTTCAATATACATATATACATATAAACATATATTATTTTTTCTCATATCAATGCAGCTTTCATATAGGAGGCTAAAACAATGCAATAAAAAAAAACCACCATAAACTGCTTTAGCAAATATACACAATATATGAATAAAAAACACATGAGGGCAAGATGCACTTGAACTCTGTTTTTAATGAGTAAACTGCAAAAGAAAAGCAGGCATTGTTAGCCTACAGGCTGCATTGTAAAACAACATAGAACATGAAAGCAATCTTTCATAACAAACTGACAACGTGCCTTTAAGGCAGCCATGACCCCTAGCTTCCCATCATGCCCCAGGGGTGACAGTTAGGTCAGTTCTTTGCGCAACCCTGAAGATCAGGGCACCAATATAATATTTAACAGTGACATAATCTAATTTGCCTGGGGAGGTGGGTGGGTTGCTTATGACTTTGATGAGGATACCCCTGGAAGAGAACTATGATTACAGGTAAGTAACTTATCCTTCTCATCCAGGGGATCCTCATCAATAGTCATAAGCACTGAATAGAATAGCAAGCCCAACAACCACCTGCAGGCAAATGAGAAAACAAAGTGATGCACTTAACAACAACCGAAAACTTCAGCTGTTGAACAGATTCCTCAAGGAGGCTTGGCCTACTTGAGTGTCCGCTCTAGGTATCCGAGTCAAGACAGTAATGTCTTGTAAATGTATGCACTGATCTCCAAGTGGCTGCTTTGCAGATTTCAGAGAGCGGTACATTATTGAGAAAAGCAGTCGTAGCTGCTTTTCCTCTCGTGGAATGCGCTTTTGGAGCGGACAAAAGAGGCTTCTGTGCTAACTGGTAAGCCAATTTTATGCATGAGACTATCCATCTGGCGATGGACCGTTTTGATGCTGGGAAACCTGTTCTGACTGCACCATAATTAACAAATAGTCGATCAGACTTTCTCAAGGGCTTCGACCTGTCTAAATAAAACTTCAACACCCTTTTAAGGTCTAACAAATGTAGAGCCATCTCAGCTGGAGTGGAGGGATTGGGAAAAAAGGTTGGAAGAGAAATGGTCTTATTTACATGGAAATCGGACACCACCTTCGGAAGAAAAGAAGGATGTGTTCTGAGGACTACCCTATTGAGATAAAAAACCAAATAGGGCTCTTTTGAACAGAGGGCCTGAATCTCACTCACCCTACGAGCTGAGGTGATGGCTACCAGGAAAGCTACCTTCCACGTAAGGTGCTGCAAGGTTGTTTTGTGGATAGGCTCAAAGGGTGCACCCATCAATTTTGAGAGTACCAAATTCAGCTCCCAAGGAGGTGAAGGAGGTCAGACCGGAGGGTAGACCTTCTTAAGACCCTGCAGGAAATCCTTCACCACCTGTAACTGAAAGAACGAGGGCTGAGAAGGAGAACGCCTGTACGCCGTACTGGCAGCCAGGTGTACCTTGATGGATGAAAATTTCAAACCTGCTTGGGCCAGGTGAAGCAAGTAGGGGAAAACTACCTCTTCCAGCCCCTTGGTGGGACTACACTTATTTTGTACACATCAGATGTAAAAACGCTTCCATTTGCAAGCATAAGAGTGTCTTGTAGATGGTCTCCTTGCTTCCTTTAGTATGGACATGCAGTCTTGTGGAAGGCCTAGATGCCCATACTGGAGGACCTCAGGAGCCTTGCCGCCAAGTTCAGTGAGGGAAGGTTGGGGTGATGAATCCTCCCGTTCATCTTGGACATCAGGTCCGGTCTGCACAGCAGCCTCTTGTGTGAGCAGATTGACAGATGCAGAAGGTCCGGGTACCACCACTGTCTCGGCCAGTCCGGAGCAATCAGAATCATTGTGGTGTCCGAGTGTGATAGCTTGGTCACCACCTTCGGGATGAGAGGCAGAGGTGGAAAGGCGTACAGAAATGCCCCTGACCAGTCGATCAAAAGGGCATTCTGCTTCGACCCTGGTCAGTAGTATCTTGAGGCGAAGTCTCTGCATTTTGTGTTTTAGTCGTCTGCAAACAGATCTATACTTGGACGGCGCCAAGCCTGGAAGATATCTTCGACCACCTCGTCGTTGAGGACCCAGTCCTGCTGTTCCTCGAAATGGCGGCTGAGGGCATCCGCTTGAACATTCTGCTCTCCCGGCAGATGAACTGCTGTGATGGATAGATCCCTCGCCAGAACCCAGTGCCAGAGGGTCTGCGCCTCCAGAGACAGAGTCCTCGAGCGAGTTCCTCCCTGCTTGTTCAGGTAGTACATGGTGATGGTATTGTCCGTCTGTACTAGGATGGAACTCGTCTGAATCGAAGGGAGGAAATCCTTGAGAGCCAGATGAACAGCCCTCAGCTCCAGCATGTTTATGTGGTACGACTGCTCTTATGAGGACCATAAGCCTTGCGTCTGGAGAGAACCCATGTGAGCTCCCCATCCTTGCAGGGATGCGTCTGATCAGAGTCTGAGACGAAGGAGATTGATGAAACGGTATTCCTACTCTCAGGTTGCCCTTTTTCATCCACCACGGAATGGAAGCTCTGGCTGCCTGCGATAGACAGATCTTGTCCTCCCCGTGAGAAGACTGCTGATCCTATTTGTCGTCCAGATCTTGCTGCAGAGGACGCATTTTTAATCTGGCATTGGGCACCAGAAAAATGCAGGATGCCATCGACCCCAGCAGAGAGGCGATCAGACGCACCAACGACAGTTTGCTCTTTAAAATCTGTCTGCCTTTGTGAATGATGGATAATTGTCTCTCCTCCGAAGGAAACACTTTTCCTCTTTCGGAGTCTATCAGCGCCCCCAGGTAGTGGATCGTTTGAGTGGGCTGCTGTGTCGACTTCTCAAAGTTCACGTGAAAGCCCAGTTTCTGACCAAGCGTTAAGCACTGCTGGAAATGGCTCATTACACTTTGGGGCAAAGGGCCTTTCAGCAACCAATCGTCCAGGTAGGGGTAGACGAAGATGCCTCTGCGTCGCAGAGCAGCTGACACTACTGCCATGCACTTCATGAACACCCGAGAAGCTGACTTCAGCCCGAAGGGCAGAACTTTGAATTGATAATGGGACGTTCCGACTATGAACTGTAGGTATTGTCGGTGATGCTGGTTTATGGGCACATGAAAATAAGCATCTTGCAGATCCAGCGAACACATCCAATCCCCTTTGCGGAGGTGAGGATATATTTGGTGGAGAGCCAGAATGCAACATTTTTCTCATTTGATGGACTTGTTGAGTGCTCGTAGATCCAGAATGGGTCTGTATTCTGACTTTTGCCCTTTTTTCTTTACCAGGAAATTTCTGGAATAAACTCCTCTACCTCTTTGATATCGTGGGACCTTCTCTATAGCTGACTTTTGGAGAAGGATGCCCACCTCCCTCTGCAGCATGTTGATCTGGTGGCATGATGACGTCACCGGAGGGATTGAGGGAGGACAACGTCTGAAACGTAGAGAGTACCCATTCACCAGTGTAGCCAACACCCATTGGTCTTTTGTGATGGCTCGCCACTCTTGCAGATGATTTTGAACACTTCCTCCTACTGGAGTGGTGAACGGTAAAGGAGGAAGCGGGCACTCATTGCTTGGCTGGAGTTTTTGTTGAGGTAGAGGACTGACGGTTCCCTCCTCTTCCCCTGTTGGATCGTCGATTTTGATATTGCGATTTTTGCTGACCCTGTTGGTTTTGGTTCTTTTGCCAATGAGGGGTTTGAACCCTCTGTTGGAAGGAACGGCGATCCGAATTGCGGTAACGCCGAAAAAACTTTTCTTTTCTAGCCCCACCGCTTTGAGGGTATCTAGCTCTGTCTTCATCCGTGCCATTTCTTCATCTGTGTGTGTGCCGAACAACGATGAACCGGAAAATGGCAGGTTGAGAATCCAGGACTGCGCCTCTGGCTTCAGTGCTGTAAGGCGAAGCCATTAAGATCTTCTGGCACATATTCCGTGTGCGTAGGAGTGTACTGAAAGAGTAGCTCTGTCCGCCGCAGCACTAATTACTTGGTTCGCCACCAAGCTGCCCTCCTGTAAAACTTCCTCGAAGCCCTTACGGTCTTCCTTGGGCAGTTTCTCTGTAAACCTCTGCAGAGAGTCCCATAAAGCTCTATCGTATCGTCCCAAGAGAGCTGAAGCACTGGAGATCTTAACCATGGAAGCCGAAGTGCCACATACTTTTCTCCCCCATGAGTCTTGTGTCTTTCTCCCCTTGTCTGGTGGTACTGTAGACGAGGAGGCTATTGAATGGGTTTTTCTGGCAGCAGCCACAATCACTGAGTCCGGTGGTGGGTCTGACTTTGGAAAGAGGGATCCCCCTCCGGTGGACGATACTTTTTTAGAATTCTTGCCGGGGAAGACTGGAGTGTGGCCTGCGTGAGGAAAATGTCCATCATAGATTTAAGAAGACCCGGTACTAATGGAAGTAACGGACGAGAAGATGTTCTCTGGTTCAAAGTCTCAAAAATAACTGAAGACATACTTTGCTGAACTGGCATAGGAATGTTAAGTTTGGCCGCCCCCCTAGAAAGCACGTCCTGGAATGTGCTTACATCGTCCACAGGAGAAATCCTTGATGGTGGAATGTCAGTAAGGGTGGGCGAGTAGTCTCTTTTTGAAGAACATGTAGAAGAGGAGGAAGGCGTTGGAGACCTGCGTCTCTTCCTACTGGTGCGTGATCTTGATCTCCCCCTGGAGGGTGGAGCAGGAGTGCGTGTACGAGCTCTTCCTCTTCGTGGAGAAAGATCTGCATCCTGAGCTAGGCGAGCTAGAGGAGACCTGAGAGCCGGACTCGAAGCTCGTCGAACACCAGTCGTCTGTGTCTTGTCAGTCGAGAAATGTAATGGTTGCATCCATCTGGGAGAGAGATGAATGGAAGGAGACCTCTCCTCCCTAACCGGAGAACGACGTGGGGATTTCCGTTCTTCTCGATGAGTTTCTTCTACCGAATGTTGATGTCCAGAGGGAGAGTCCTGGCCACTTGCGGACGAGATAATCACCTCTGGAGATCCGGACTTGGCAATGGAACGGCGGGACTGACACAGACGGAGACCTCTGTCTCGACGTGGTCCTTGACGGAAATCTTTGTCTCGACGCCGATCTTCTTGATCTTGGCGAAGGCATGCGCCTCGACGGAGACCTACGTTTCGACGTCTACCTTCTTTTCTTTGACGGAGGACTCTGCCTCGACATCGACCTTCTTGTCGCCGACGGAGACTTCTGCCTCGACGTCGATAGTCTTCGCCTCGACGGAGATTTCTGCCTCGACGTCTATCGTCTTCGCTTCGACAGAGGCTCCTGCCTCGACGTCGAACGTCTTCGCTGGAAGGTCCTGCCTGGACGTCGAACTCCCTGTGACGGAGGATCTTGTCTCGACGTCGGTTGTGACAATGACGGAGGTCTCGACGTCGAGTGCCTGGTTGACGTCGACGGAAGCTTCTGCCTCGACGCAGACGTATACATGTCCTTCGACGCTGATCTCTGAGTCGACGACGGGGACTTCGGTCTCGACGTTAAAGATGTAGACTTACGTCTTGGCGTCGATGATCTGTCTTGACGTCGATCGTCGTTGAAGAGTAGACGGCGGAGGACAGGCTCCTTACTGACCATATGACGAAGAAAGCTATATCACTCACATACAAAAAAATCATAAATAACCAACCAGACCCAACACAAACCCTAAAAGCTAGATGGGAGACTGACGTGGGTGAGCTGGATGAGACGGATTGGCAGGAAGCGTTGGCATCCCCAAGAGAAGTGGCGATTTCAGCTAGATTTAAATTAATACAACTGAAGATACTGCATCGTACCTACTACACCAGGACACTACTGCATAAATTGCACAGAGCCGATACACCGCTTTGCATTAGACCGTGCGGGGAACCGGGCACGTTCTGGCACATAATATGGCAATGTGTAGAAATCCAGAACTACTGGAAGACAATAATGCGCCCAATCGCGCAGGTAACTGGTATAACACTGGTTCCTGAACCAAGGGGATGCATATTGAATGTCTGGGAAGCAGCAGACATTAATCAGGCAGTGCAAACATGGGTAGCACTAGGGATGGCCTTAGCAAAAAGAGATATTGCGCAGCAGAGGGGAGCCAGGCAAGCCCCGACACTCCAAAAGTGGTGTAATGGTATGGACAAACTAATGGTAACCGAAAAATCGGTCTACATACACAGAGGATGCCCCAAAAAATGGAATAAGATATGGGGGAAGTGGAATGAATATCGGGGCAACATCTGTGATCCCCCGCAGGAAGAATCCCGGTCAGACAACTCCGACTAGCTGGGGTGTGTATAAAGAGCTCTGAAGAGAGGTGTTTTGATGTGGTTAAAGAGACGGGTGCAAAGGTAATGAGGAAACCGAAAGGGGTCCTTAATGCACAACAAAGGCTGAAACGAGAAAGATGTAATGTACGTTGTGAAGAACGATATGGTATTGCAGAAATCGTTGGAAATGAAAATGTTAATAAAAAGAGTTAAAAAAAAAAAAAAAAAAAAAAAGAAGAACAACAGCCAAGCTCGGCTGCTTTGCCCATGGAGCGGTTTTTGGCAAATGCCCGAGTTATATGGAAGATAAGTTTAAACCGTATCGCCCGAATCGGTGTCTTAGATCAGAAAGCAAAGGGCTGCTGGTGGTCCCGCGCGTCAAGAAAATTTGATCTGGAGGTAAAACAGTTGCTTTCCTGGCCCCAAAATACTGGAATTCCCTACCAGAGGAGCTCCGAAAATGCTCTAGCTTCATGCATTTCAAAAAACTCCTTAAGACGGAATTATTTAGGTTAGAGTAATCTATGCCAGTCTGCTCTGTTTTCTATGGTAGCGCGGAGATACCCCTGTGGGGGTGATTTCAGCGCTTTACAAATTCCTTACATACATACATACTTACATACATACTTTCTTTAAACAATATTTTAATACTGTCTTACTACGCACAGGTGAGGGAACCAGAACTTCATGCTTGTCTGGAATCTTTCGGTATGAAAGGGCAGTGGGAGTCAATAGGCTTTGCTTCCCCCTAAAGTGAAATCTATTTTGAAAATACACTACCTGATGTATGCACGTCTCGTTTTGTGTCTCCAACAATTTGTTATTCCACCTGAATTCAGAACACTTTACCACGTTACAGCTCAAATGCTGAAAAATGCATGTCTAACCAAGAAATGTGACTGCAGGCAAAGTACAGTTTAAAAACTAGCAATTTCAAACACTAAAATCTTCAAATGGCTTGTCTCATCTAGCCAGAGTAGTTTATTTCGCCTATCTGGATTCAGTCCCTAGGTACCGTGAGGGGGTGGTGAGAGGGGGGAGAAAAAATATAGAGAGCTAAGGGTTGAGTTAGAGAAAGAGAGAAACAAAGTTGGGGCAAAAGAGATCAGGGGAGTGACAGAGAAGGAGGGGGCGAGATGGAGAGTACAAGAAGAGGGGGGAAAAAACTAGCACTTACCTCTTCTGCCAGCTGAGTCTCTCCTCCTGCGAGTCCAGGAAGCACCCAGGATCCCCACACTGCAATGCAGAGTTGTGATTGGTCTGAGCGCCCTGGATCGGCGCTCGGATGAGGACTGGGGGCCTGGTCATGTTCCCCACCAGGCTCTGTAATGCCAAGACGGACGGCCAAGCAGTCATGTGCACTCAGAGTTTGCAAACCACACCCCCCCTGAGCCACTGGCCCCAACCCTACCCTAACCCAGCCCCGAACCTGCGCAAAATAAAATGATAATATCTAAGTTATCATCATATTATTTTTCCTTCTGAAAGAGAGAATTTGTTAAAGTTTTCATGTTAATCACAGCACCCATCATGAGATGCAATTAACATGAAAACTTTAACAAATGCACACAATTGCCCCGCAGCCCAGCTTTATTAAGAAAAGAAATGTAGCAACATAGCTGCCAAGGTTTCAAATTGCTATGTGGGATGGTTTCAAACCTGCCTTAAGACCCTTCACGTGGCACCGCATGTGTGGAAATGCACTGTCTTTTCACTTTTTTAAGCAAAAGTTTGGAGTGATATTTGGCGCTGCACCAACACATGTAGTCTGGTTACTCGTGCACATAGCCTTGCTTACAGCGCACATAGACCTTACACTGCCACATACAGAAGAAAAAAAATAGAGGGAACATTGGTGGAGAGTGAGTTTGATATTGTTGGGGTCGTTGGTAGTCCCCTCTATAGGTAAAGAAACCGCCCCCTTTGACACCACAAAAGGGTAATTTGCGGTACTGCACGGTGCCAAGGGATCTGGCCGTGTCAGTCTATTGTCAACAAAGCCTCATCCACATGTTTACCGACCAGGGACTAACCATCATAGGCCTTGTCGAGAATGTTAGGCTGCACCTCTGTCCGAACGATGTACCCTTGAGCCAC
Organism: Triturus cristatus; assembly: GCF_964204655.1. Lineage (NCBI taxonomy): Eukaryota > Metazoa > Chordata > Amphibia > Caudata > Salamandridae > Triturus > Triturus cristatus. The sequence continues at coordinate 169,575,365 of NC_140591.1, read as the reverse complement.
CCTCGTCCTCTTAAAAGAGCCGCACCTGCTAACTGTCGAAACTCTGTTGAGGCGATATCTAGAGTGCAGTCAATGATTTCGGCGCTTGCCTTCATATATAATCCGTCAACGGTACGTTCGTCGACACTGCTGTCGTTGCCGGTGCCTAATAGGATGATAATTGTGCCGACCGTGTATCCATAGAGGAGGTCTTTGTCGACGGTGCGGGTGTCAACTGTGCATCCATCATCCATGCCTTTATCGACAGTTTAGATGCCGACATCTCTGTAGATGGTGCCCTCGTTGATGGCTTGTGCGCTGACTGGACATCTGCCGATTCCGCCTTCCTCGATAGTGACTTAGAGACTCGACCTTCCATTGGTGATGCCCTTACAACTGTAGCTGCAGGGGGCTGTCGTCGTCACTGTTTTAAACGACGATGCTGCCGTACATATCGTCGACACTGCTGGCATCTGACTAGTCAATGATTTTTGTTGTGTTGACAACGACGGCTCTGAGGAAGGATGCAGTTTTAGCACCCTTTTCCTGTCAGTAGGAGTAGATGGTTGGGATGAGGCCGCCCTATGGACTAAAGGTGTTATTTCTTCTTTCGTAGGGGATCTTTAAGGCCTTTCTACTTCCTTCAGAAGCCACATGGTCAGAAGATCTGGACCTTTTTTGAGTTGTATGGGAGGAATCACTGTCTTTACCAGAAGCACAGGATGTCTGGGCTTTGGATTCCTTTAGCCATATAAGATGTCCTTCTCTGTCTCGCAGGGTCTTTGCTAAAAAAGGTAAGACAGATTCTGCATTCCTTTATCTGATGTTGCGTATAAAAGCAGTACAGGCAGTCTTTATGTGGATCATCCACATGCAGTCTCTTTTCCCACAGGATTTGCAGGTCATCCACATGCAGTATCTTTTCCCACAGGATTTGCAGGATCTGAAGAGACCTACTTTTTAAGATTCAGACATTGTAAAGATATAACAAGTACAGAAGTAATCTCAAGAAAAACGGAGCAGAGCTCAGGGAGACTAACTTCACACGACGTGCAGCAGAAAATCTGATGGATCCAGCCTCTGTCTGGAGTATTATCGAGGCTGGTGTCGTCTGTTTTTTTTTTTTTAAAGGGCCAAACTTGAAACAAAACCAAAGTACATAGATAGGCTATAAATGCGACTTCCATAGCCATTATGGCCTATGGAACAATACATACTGCTTACTATGGTACCGTGGGACTCCCACTTCGACTGGGAATGATTCAAGCGTGTGAATCTATGAAAGATCCAATAATGATAACTGGCAAACCACTGAAGTCTTGTGTGCCTGTGACAGACATCCCTGTAAAACCAATGTGCTACACATATCCCTTGCATGCACAAGGGAAGAGAGGGTGGGACGGATCTGAATGTACATAAAGAACAAGTTACTTACCTTCGGTAACAATGAATCTGTAAGAAACATTAGTTAGTTAGATTCCTCACCTTAGAATATCCCCAGGCGTCAGGCTGGATCCGGAAAGATTTTTGTAGCAATACCCCTTGCGCGTCGGTAGGCGTCGTCTGCGGCTCCGCGTCCGTCGTCGGCGTCGTGCGCCGGAATGATGTTGGAGTACTTAGACGCCGCCCTCGCGCGCTGACGTCAGTTCTTATACATAGCTTTCCGCACCAGGGACGCTGAGCCATGCAAGAGACCGACACTGGTGCCAAAAAATCTAGGGCCCTGAAAGGGAGAACCTCAACCCTAGATGTCGGTTCGCAGAATGGGGAGGCTGGGTGTGTCGGTGAGGAATCTAACTAACTAATGTTTCTTACAGATACATCGTTACCGAAGGTAAGTAACTTGTTCATCTGAAAGAAACACGTTAGTTAGATTCCTCACCTTAGAATAAATACCCCAGCAATACCAACCCTGGTGGTGGGTCTGCGAACCAAGATCACACCAGAAAGTCCTGGAGAACAGAACGGCCAAAGTGGCCATCTCTCCGGACTTGGCTGTCCAGGAAATAGTGCTTGGCAAACGTGTGCAGTGAAGCCCACGTTGCCGTCTGACAGATGTCCTGCAAGGGGACTCCCCGTCCCAGGGCAGTTGTCGCCGCTGTTGCCCGAGTGGAATGGGCTCTCAGCCCAATAGGAGGGACCTTTTTCGCCAAGGAATAGCAGATCTTAATACACAACACGACCCATCGCGAGATGGTCCGCTTGTGCACAGCTTTACCCTTCTTAGCACCTACATATCCAACAAAAAGTTGGTCGTCCACCCGGAACTGTTGTGTGCGGTCCAAATAAAAGGACAGCACACGTTTTGGGTCCAGACGGTGGAGCCTCTCTTCATCTTTTGAAGGATGCGGAGGCGGAAAGAAGGTGGGCAACGTGACAGATTGCCCGATGTGAAAGGGAGTCACGACTTTAGGAAGGAAAGAAGGACGGGTCCGGAGGACAACCTTATCTGGATGAACCGAAAGGAAGGGAGGCTTAGCTGACAGAGCCTGGAGCTCACTCACCCGCCTAGCGGAGGGGATAGCCACCAGGAAGGCAGTTTTCAGAGTCAGTAGACGAAGTGGACAGTTGTGAAGGGGCTCAAAGGGAGCGCACATCAGAAAAGTGAGAACAAGGTTCAAGTCCCACTGAGGCATTACGAATGGAACAGGAGGGATTATATTAGTAATGCCCTTCAGAAAACGAGAGACAACAGGGGACTTGAAAAGAGAAGGCTGATCAGGAAGCCTTAAGAAAGCAGAGATTGCATCAAGATAACCCTTCAAGGTGCCCAGAGCAGAGCCCTGCTGGGACAAAGAAAGAAGAAAGAGTAGAACCTCAGAAAGAGGGGCGGAAAGAGGATCCACAGCCTATGCTGTGCACCATGCCACAAATTTGTTCCACCGGCAGGCGTATACCGTCTTTGTGGAGGGACGCCTGGCTGCCAGAAAGGCATCACAGACTTCAGGAGGCAAGTCAAATGGCATCAACTGTCGCCGCTCAATCTCCACGCATGGAGGCGGAGGCTGGACAGGTTCGGGTGTAGGACCTTCCCCAGCTGCTGCGACAGAAGGTCCTCCTGAAGAGGCAGACGTATCAGGGGATCGATGGACATACTGAGTAGCTCGGGATACCAGTACCTTCGTGCCCAATCCGGAGCCACCAAGATGACTTGGGCCCGGTCGCGCCTGATCTTCTTCAGCACTCTGGGCAGAAGTGGTACAGGCGGAAAGGCGTACAACAGACCGCAACTCCACTCGCGACAAAAAGCGTCTCCGAGCGAGTGCCGCCTTGGAAATTCCAACGCGCAGAACTGCTGACATTGCGCGTTCTCTTCGGTGGCGAATAGATCTAACCAAGGCTCTCCCCACTGCAGAAAGAGACCTTGCGCCACGTCAGAGTTCAGACGCCATTCGTGATCCATCATGCACCGGCGGCTGAGTTAGTCTGCTCTGGCGTTCAGAGAGCCCGCCAGATGTTGAACCACCAGGGTGATGCCCTGATGTTCCAGCCATGTCCAGAGGCGCAGAGCCTTCTGACAAAGGGTCCAAGACCCCCCCCCGCCCTGTTTGTTGCAATACCACATGGTGGTGGTGTTGTCTGTGAACACCTGCACGACACTTCCCCGGACAGAGGGAAGGAAGGCTTTTAGTGCAAGCCGGATCGCCCTCAGCTCCAAGAGGTTGATATGGAGCCGAGTCTCCGCCGGAGACCAGAGTCCTCTGATCTCCGCCTCTCCCATGTGGCCCCCCCCCATCCCAGGAGGGACGCATCTGTCACTACGACATGCTCCGGTTGGGGTAGGGAGAGGGATCTGCTGCTGACCCAATCACGATTCGTGAGCCACCACTGCAGCTGGTTCGCAGTGCCCTCCGAGATCAAGACGTGGTCGGACAGGTTGCCTCGATGCTGGGCCCACTGAAACTTCAGGTCCCACTGCAGAACCCGCATCCGCCACCTGGCGTGAGGTACCAACAGGATGCAGGAGGCCATCAGCCCCAGAAGCCGCAGCACCAACCTGACCGAAACCCAGGACAAAGGCCGGAAGATGGAAATCAGGGCCTGAATGTCCTGGACCCGCTGTTCCGGTGGATAGCCCCGGAACTGCGCCTGAATCGAGAACCGCCCCAATGAAAAGGAGCTTTTGGGAGGGACTCAGGCGCGACTTCGGCACATTGATGGAGAACCCCAGCGAGTGCAGGAGGTCGGCCGTAGTCTGGAGGTGGGAGACGACTTGCTGGGGCGAGCCCGCCTTTAACAGCCAGTCGTCGAGATAGGGGAAGACTGGGACCCCTGATCTGCGCAGATGAGCTGCGACCACCGCCACCACTTTCGTGAACACCCGAGGGGCACTGGTGAGGCCAAAGGGGAGCACGGTGAACTGAAAGTGCTCCTGACCCACCGTGAACTGCAGGTAACGCCGGTGGGCCGGCAGGACGGGGATGTGGGAATAAGCGTCCTGCAAGTCCAACGCTACCATCCAGTCTCCAGGGTCTAGGGCAGCCAGAACCTGAGCTAAGGTGGCATCTTGAAACGGTCCATCGGGAGGAAGGCGTTGACGCTCTTGAGATCCAAGATCAAGCGTAGGCCCCCTTTGCCCTTCTTGGGAACCAGAAAGTAGTGGGAATAGCAACCACGACCTACTTCCGGCCCAGGAACGCACTTGACGGCCTCTTTGGCCAAGAGGGCCGAAACTTCCTCTCGTAGAAGATGCAAATGATCCCCCGACATACGGTGGTTCAGCGGTGGCATGGCTGGAGGGGTCGTCTCGAAGGGGAGGGAGTAGCCCCTTTGGACGATTTGCAGCACCCACCTGTCCGACGGGATGGAGCGCCAGTGGAGCAGGTGATGGCGAACTCTGCCGCCCACTGGCGTGGAATGGGCCTGAAAGCTCGGACTAGGAGGGCTTTGAGGCGGATGCTGCCGGGGTGGATGTGTACTGACCAGCACGTTGACCTCCAGTACCGCCTCGGCGGAATCCAAGTCCGTGACCCCGTGCAGGTTGGTTCTGCGGCCGGTGGCTGGGCGGACGTGAGGAGGCGCCCCTTCCTTGGCCATGAAAGGGACGAAAGGCGGAGGTTTGCGGGCGCGGGGCCGAAAGACCCAAGGACTTGGCCGTGGCCCGGGAGTCCTTGAACCGAGCCAGCGCACTGTGCGCCTTCTCACCAAAAAGGCGAGTGCCATCAAAGGGCATGTCCACGAGGGAACTCTGGACATCCCCCGAAAATGACGTGGACCTCAGCCAGGCGTGACGCCGAAGCGCCACTGTGGTGGAAATCGCCGTCCCAGCGAGTCCGTGGTGTCAAGTCCACACCGTATGGCATGTCGTGCTGCATCTCGCCCGTTAGCAAGTGCCTGGGAGAGACGTGTCCGGGCCTCCTCCGGACACAGGGGCAGCAAGTCCTCCACCGCATCCCACAGAGAGTGGGAGTAACGGTCCAAGATGCAAGCGGTGTTCAAAGACCGCAGCCCCAGGCTCAGGGACGATTACAGTTTCTTCCCGAACTGTTCCAACCTCTTGGATTCCCTGTCCGGAGGAGCGGACGGGAAGGAGGATTTAGATGTAGAGGCCTGGATAACCAGACTCTCAGGGGTGGGGTGTTGGGACAGGAAACTGGGGTCGCCCGGAGCACGGCGGTGGCGCCGGGCTACGTTCCAATCCACAGGAGGTACTGTGGAGGGCTTGGACCAAGTGCCCTGGAGAACGTCGACGAGGGCCTCATTAAACTGCAGCAGAGGCTCTGTGGAGCTTGCTGTTGGTTGAAGCACCTCAGTGAGGACGTTAGTCCTCACGGCCACAGCAAGCAAGTCTAGCCCAAGGGCTTCGGTCGCCTTGCGCAGCACCACTGAAAAAGCTGCACCTTCCTCCAACGCCACAGTCGGAGGAGAGATGAAACCAGCGTCCGGTGAGGTGTCCAGACCACTGGAATCCCCCAGTTAGTCTGCCCAGTCCTGAGAAGGATAGGCCTGTCTGGCCAGAGGATCCTCAGATCCCTCCCAGTCACCCCCGTCATCCGAGTCCTGATACACAGGAGGAAGGGACGGAGCCGGACGGTAGATTTGCTCATCCAGCAGCGCCGGCATCGGGTCCGGAATGGGGGTAAACAGGGGAACAGCGTCGTCCGGGGACGACGCCGGCGGTGGAACCGGGGTCAGCGCCGGCAGAGGAGGCGTGACGAGGTCGACCGACAGAGATCCAGGCCTGGATCCCTCGGGGACCTGCGACGTCGGGGCCGGAGCCGTCGGCGGCGCCGGGGCCGGAGCCGCCGGCACGCGAGGTCGCCCAGTCGAGTCCGCGGGGCCCGAAGGCGCGCGTCGACGGCGGAGCCAGGCCTCTCATGGCCGAGAGGAAGGCACTGATCTCCGCCGGCGTCGCGTCAGTCCCAGGGACCGGAGGGTATGGGGACGGATGCGGCACCTGTGGCTCCGGCAGAGCCGCGGGGGTGGTACCACCTTGACCCTCGGCCGAGTTGCGCGACCCACGAGGGGAGTCCGAAGAGCGATGTCGCTTCTTGGACTTCTTGAAGTGCTTCGACTTACCCGAAGAACCCGACGAGCGATGTCGATGACTGCGGCTCCGCGACCGGTCCTTGGACCTTCTCCTGGACCGGGACCTCAAGCGGCGCGGAGCCGAGTGGCGAAGCTCGAGAAGCTTGCGGGACCGCTCCCGCCTAGCCTTCGATGTCAAGGCCTGACAGTCGGGGCACGAGTCCGCGTTGTGGTCTGCCCCCAGGCAGAAGAGGCACCGGCGATGGTGATCCGTCACCGACATCAGTCGATGACAGGCGTCACAGGCTTTAAAACCAGGCATCCTACTGGCACCAACAGTCGACCAAAAAAGTTAGTCAAAAATTGACTAGGGGTAAGCTCTTCCCGGATCTGCGCTTACTGGCGTGGAAAAAAGAATAAGAGCTGACGTCAGCGCGCGAGGGCGGCGTCTAAGTGCTCCGACGACGTCACTCAGGCGCACGACGCCGGACGCGGAGCCGCAGACGACGCCTACCGACGCGCAAGGGGTATTGCTACAAAAATCTTTCCGGATCCAGCCTGACGCCTGGGGATATTCTAAGGTGAGGAATCTAACTAACGTGTTTCTTTCAGATATACCCCACAGAAGGCTCCGATAAAAAAAGGGTTGTGAAGGGCAGTTTGAAATCCCGGGGGAAGGGATGAGATGAAATGTGTTTGCCCTATGTTCGGCGAATAAATGCTACCCAATAGCAGACGTCTGCCACAAAGTCTAGTCTCTAAAAAAACATCTGTCATTATCGTCTATTAGTTAGTTGTAGATCTTGAATGGACCCCGGGGCTTATCCAGATAAGTGTTCATCTAGCATATGAGGAGTATCTAGTGGACAGACTCCACCTCTTCCACTTCATTTAGAGTTTTTTCCCTCTCTGTTTGCGAGATTGATTCTGGAAGCATAGACATGATATTATCCCTCTGTGTGACAAATAGGAGTGCCCTTTATATCATTTGGCTATATTAGACATTCCTCGAACATTCGATATTAAAATCTTATATTTGTTTAAGCTCATCCTGGGTCAGATTGCGAGGTCCATGGGGGACCAGGTGGAGTCTCCGTAATTTTTTCTTTTTTTAACTCATGAAATCATCAAGGGAAGCAGTTCCTAACCTTTGATCTGGGGAACTTGAAATTGGGGCTGTGATGTAAGTGGGTATCCTCAGATTGATTCATGGAACCCGTGCAAGTGCATCAAACAAAATATGGTATGAATGATGGGCAGCCTCAAATAAATTTCAAAAAAACTCCAACCGTCCCATTAAAAATTTGATTTTTACAATTATTTATTTGCCAATTAAATAAAATATATTATCAATTTTGTGCTTGATGAATGTTTGTTTCTGGATTGTTGGGTATTGGTTTACAGCGCTGCATGTTCAAATCATCAAAATTGCTTGGGCTCAGGTGCTGGGATTACCTTATTTACTGTGGGGATCCCTGGATTCAACAAATGATTAAGTGGGGGTCCTTAGAAGTCAAAAGGTTAAGAACCACTGACCTGGGGAGTACTATCCCCAACAGAGTCACCCCACCCTAAGGCAGGGACTCAAGCATTCCCCACCCCATAATTAGGCAACTAAACTGCAGCCTCATAGGGTGGTCAGAAAGTTCCGTGTTGTCAGCAGTACCACCCCAAATCCCCCTCTCCCCCCCAACCTCCCAGTCACTGATTTATAGTTTATGGGGCTAATTGAAATAGGATTATGGAAATGCTAAATTCATGTATCACCTAGTTTAAATGTAAGATGATTTACCAAGAATGGTTATACTGCCTTAAAAATAAAACTGCCTAAAATTTGGAACAGAACTTCACAAGGTAAGGCATAACTATTCAGTACAAAAGATTGTTCTGCAGTATAATTAGATACAGCAACTACGTACCGTAAAAATTCTTTGTCCAGTGCGATCAAAGGCTACACAGTAAACAGAAGAAAGGTGACCAAGAATCCTCCTGTGCATCTTTATGTGCTGATACATGCTTCCTGGAAACGCGGAGCTAAAACGAACACATCCTGTCAACTTCTTGCCGCGCTCCACCTCCACTAGGACAGCACAAAAGTACAACAATGAACACAGGCCACAAAAAGTGGACATAAAAGCAAGTATCAGAATCATTTGTAAATCAATTGTAAAGAAATCAATGCAATGTTCATATAATTTGCATCATGGAATCAACATATTCATTAGAATGAACTGCTTACCTGTAATCCTAGTTCTCTGCCAGGGAGATCCTCATCAAAGTCATAAGCACTTAGTAGTCCCGCCCACGTGCGTGGGGGCAGGGGTCCCTGCACATGGGTGGGACTATTCAGTGCTTATGACTACTGAAGAATATCCCATTGAAGAGAAGGATGTGGGAGACTGACTCAGTAAATAGTGTCCACCTATGGTGAGGCACTGTGCAGTAAGTCCAGACAACCCTTCGTGATAGTGTTTAGGGCCCTGATAACCAAAGCTCTCACGAGGTAGCTATGGAGAGCAGCTAAGGCTTATTCAGGGGGGTGTAAAGAAGGTGCATTTACCACAATAGTCAGTCGGTAAGCCTTCACAGCAGGAAAGAATCGAACAAGTGTTTATAATAATACTGTAGTATTTATTATCGCAACACTAATTTAACTACCTTGGTATATCTCCTAGCTGGAGATATAAAATACCCAAAGGAAATACTTAAAAAAACAGGTAAATAGCATAGGTGGTTGCGGCAAAATTTGCACATTGCACTTTGGAGATTGCACTGCTTTTAAAATTGTTTTTATATTGTGTCCTTTTTAAAATACTGTGATATACTCCTAACAGCGCACTCGACCCCGCTGTGTTCGCCTGTTGGAGCGAGCCCGCTGTGCTTTGGGTCAGCGCTCTAGTCTTTTTTCCATCAGGGGCTTTAAAACGCATGCTGGCGCGCCAAAGGCAAGCCCGTCTGCGCCCGTCTGCACACCGACCGCGCACAGAGCCAGCCATACTGCCCATTTAGGTATTTCACACGGAGGACAAAGGGGCTATCATTATACAAGTGGGGAGCTGCGAGATATTGCCGAGTCAGGAGTGGGGATGGAGGGAGTTACTCCTCTCAGGTCGCGAGTAAAGCTAGGTAAAGAGGATAAGCTCGCGTGTGGCCTACTTCATGTCAGATCAATCAATCAATCAATCAAGGACACTTATAAAGCGCGCTACCTACCCGTAGGGTCTCAAGGCGCTGGGGGGGGGGGGGGGGGGGGGGGATGCCGCTACTGCTCGAACAGCCAGGTCTTCAGCTTCTTCCTGAAGGAGAGGTGGTCTTGGGTCAGGCGCAGGTTGGTCGGGAGGGAGTTCCAGGTCTTGGCGGCCAGGTAGGAGAAGGACCTTCCTCCTGTAGTCGTTCTTCGGATGCGGGGGACGGCGGCGAGGGCGTGGGTGGCTGATCGGAGGTGGCGTTTGGGAGCGTAGAAGTTTACTCGGCTGTTGAGGTAGCTCGGGCCTTGGTCGTGTAGGGCTTTGTGTGCGTGGGTGAGGAGGCGGAAGGTGATTCTTTTGTTGACGGGGAGCCAGTGAAGGTCTCTCAGATGTCCGGAGATGTGGCTGGTTCGTGGGATGTCGAGGATGAGTCTGGCTGAGGCGTTCTGGATCCGCTGGAGTCTTTTCTGGAGCTTGGCGGTGGTACCGGCGTAGAGGGCGTTGCCGTAGTCCAGTCGGCTGGTGACGAGGGCCTGGGTGACAGTCTTCCTGGTCTCGGTGGGGATCCACCAGAAGATCTTCCGTAGCATGCGTAGGATGTTGAAGCACGCCGAGGAGACGTTGTTGACTTGCCTGGTCATGGAGAGGGAGGAGTCCAGGATGAAGCCCAGGTTGCGTGCATGGTCTGTCGGTTTGGGTGCGGTGCCCAGGGCGGGAGGCCACCAGGAGTCGTCCCAGGCGGAGGGTGAGGAGCCCAGGATGAGGACCTCCGTCTTGTCCGAGTTCAGTTTCAAGCGGCTGGTCGTCATCCACTCGGCTACCTCTTTCATCCCTTCGTGCAGGTTGGCTCTGGCGGCGGCGGGGTCGTTGGTCAGGGAGAGGATCAGCTGGGTGTCGTCGGCGTAGGAGATTATGCTGAGGTTGTGTTTGCGTACGATGGCCGCGAGGGGGCTCATGTAGACGTTGAAGAGGGTGGGGCTCAGAGATGATCCTTGAGGGACACCACAGATGACTTCGGAGGCCTCTGACTTGTACGGTGGTAGGCGGACTCTCTGTGTTCTTCCGTCGAGGAAGGAGATGATCCATTCCAGCGCCTTGTCCTGGATTCCGATGTTGCTGAGGCGCCGTACTAGGGTGCGGTGGCAGACCGTGTCGAATGCCGCGGACAGGTCTAGGAGGATGAGGGCCGCTGTTTCTCCATTGTCCATCAGGGCTCGGATGTCATCGGTGGCGGCGATGAGGGCTGTCTCGGTGCTGTGATTGGCTCGGAAGCCGGACTGTGAGGGGTCGAGGGATCCGTTCGTCTCGAGGAAGGCGGCCATCTGCTTGTTGACGGTCTTCTCGATGACTTTGGCTGGAAACGGGAGGAGCGAGATGGGGCGGTAGTTCTTGAGGTCGGTGGGGTCCGCTGTTGGTTTCTTGAGTAGAGCGCTGAGTTCGGCGTGTTTCCAGCTCTCAGGGAAGATGGTGGTGTCGAAGGATGTGTTGATGATGTCTCGCAAGTGGGGTGCGATGACAGCGTCGGCCTTGTTGAAGACGTGGTGAGGGCAGGGGTCGGTCGGTGATCCGGAGTGGATGGAGTTCATCGTGCGGATGGTGTCTTCGGTGCTGATCGGGGTCCAGGCGTGGAGGGTGGAGGTGGTTGTTCGGTCATGGTGTGCGTTGGTTGGTTGTTGAAGCTGTTGTGTATGTCCGCGATCTTGTTGTGGAAGTATGAAGCAAGGGAGTTGCAGAGGTCTTGCGATGGGGTGATGTCGTTGTTTTCTGCGCTGGGGTTGGAAAGCTCTTTCACGATGTTGAAGAGTTCCTTGCAGTTGTGTGCGTTGTTGTCCAGCCGGTCCTTGAATGCTGTTTTCTTGGCGGCGCGGATCAGCTGGTGGTGTTTCCGGGTGGCGAGTTTGAAGGAGGTCCTGTTGTCCGGTGTCGGTTCCCTTCTCCAGACTTTCTCGAGGGCTCGGCAGTTCTTCTTGGAGCTCTTGAGTTCGTCGGTGAACCATGGGGCCTTCTTGCTGCCGGGTCTGCTAGGCGGGGTCCTCAGTGGGGCGAGTTCGTCTGCGCAGTTGCTGATCCATGTCGTGAGGTTGTCGGCGGCCTGGCTGGGGTTCGCTGAGCTGGCAGGAGGGTGCTGGCTCAGGGAGGTGGCGAGCTGGTCTGCTGTGATCTTGTTCCAGCTTCTGCGGGCGGCCTGTTGCTGGTGTTGGTGGGTCGTCGCTCTCTTGAATGTGAAGTGGATGCAGCTGTGGTCCGTCCATTGAAGCTCTGTGGCGTGGCTGAAGTCGATGTCTGTGCTGGAAGAGAAGACTGCGTCGAGTGTGTGTCCGGCGAGGTGGGTGGGGGTGGACACCAGTTGCTTGAGTCCAAGGTTGGCGAGGTTGTCGAGCAGGGTGCTGGTGTTGCGGTCGTTGTTGTTCTCCAGATGGAAGTGGAGGTCTCCCAGGAGGATGTAGTCAGCGGAGGGGAGGGCATGCGGGCTGACGAAGTCGGCGATGTCCTCGCTGAATTGTGTGCGTGGTCCAGGGGGTCGGTAGATCAGGGTGCCTCTGAGGGTGGTCTTCGGGTTGGTGTGGATCTGGAAATGCAGGTGTTCGGCGCTGGTCAGGGTGTTGTCGGTGCTGGTCGTGAGACGGATGGTGTTCCTGTGGATGATGGCGATGCCTCCTCCCATCTGGTTGGCGTTTCGGTCCCTCCGGACGATCTTGTAGCCCTCTGGGATAGCGATGGCGATGTCAGGAGCTGAAGAGGCGTTCATCCAGGTCTCCGTGAGAAAGGCAACGTCGGGGGCTGTGGCGTCTAGAAGGTTCCAGAGTTCGATGGCGTGTCTGTGGACGGAGCGGGTGTTGAGCAGGATGCACTTGAGGTGGGTGCTGCTGGTGTTCGACTTGGCGGGTGCTGGTGTGAGGCTGGTCCGGATGCAGGAGAACTTGCAGGCGTGGCAGCTGAAAGGTCCGTGGGTACTTCGTGGAGTGGCTTGATGGCATTCTGGGAGTCGGCCGGTGTTGAGTGCGGTGAGGGTGGCGGCGGAGTACGTCAGGAGGGTCGGTCGGGGTCCTCGTCGTGGGCCAGGGGTCCTGGCACTGGGCGCGTTCCAGGCGCGGACGGGCGTAGACGGGCTTGCCTTTGGCGCGCCTTCGGCGCACAATCGGCGCGCCCGCTGCGCGTGACCGCTGCGCGTTCGCACGGTCGCCATATATGGCCAAGTGCGCGGGTGGGCGGGGCAGCTGGGAGGCGGGAGCGGGGAGGGATACAGAAGGCAAAAAGGGGCGGGGCTTAGCGGCGGTGGCGGGAAGCGGGGAGCGGGGAGGGAACAGAGGGACGGAGTATGACAATGCTGGCAATTAAGGAAAAAGAAGAAATCACACAGAATAATGCAAACAGAACTGAATAGGGTAGACAGACGACAGCAGGGCACAGGAGCAACCGCGGACCTCGAGGCTCGAGGGAGGGGGCGTGGTCAAGCGGCAGCAGCCGGGCAGCGAGGCACAAGCGGAAGGGGCACACGCAGCAGCTGGTGGCCGTGCGGCGCGGGGGTGTCCCACAAGTAGGTCACATAAACATGGCGTGGAGGTCCAATTATTATTAGATACCCATAATATGGATGTCCTTTTTATGACTGAGACATGGACACATCCTGGGTCAGACCTGGAGCTGGGGTTAAGGTGCCCACCAGGCTACAAGGCACTACACAAACCCTGTCTGATTGGGAAAGGAGGAGGGGTTGGAATTATTTTTAAAGAAAAATGGGATTTTATATCAGTAGACATTGACGAGGTGAGCGACTCTGAACTACTGAGATTTGCGTTACAGGACCCCAAGGGACATGTAATGACTGGTATAGTCTGCTATAGACCACCTGGAGTAGCCAGCTCTCAACAGCAGGGTGCGCTGGCAGACGTCCTCAGTAATATGGCGTTAACTCATTCAAGATTACTAATTTTAGGAGACTTTAATTTGTGGCCTAATGGGAGCTTAGAGTCAGGATATAAAAGTCTTCTTCAGACATGAGAAGACATGAATCTGAGACAGTGGATCTTAGAGCCCACGCATAGGGGTGGGCACGTATTGGACCTAATTATTGCACATAAGGACCTGATAGAGATGAGGACAGTCTTGCCAGTAGGCTGGTCCGACCACCATTTAGTCCAATTCGGGATTGTCAGCCCGAGATTGAACATAGTTAACCCTAAGGAAAATAAGAATCTCAAAGGTAGGGATTGGAGAGGACTTGTAGGAAAGGCAAAGCCACTGCCAGAGTTTTTTGTGAATAGGACTTTTGATGCAGGCAAACAGGTGACGAAAATTACTTGAACTTTTGTAATCAAATAAGTACGAGGCTTGACCAGTTCGCACCCTTAAAATATATCAAAAAAGGGGTAGACCTTCTGCTCCCTGGTATAATGATAACATGAGACTTTTGAAAAAGAAATGTAAACAGGCAGAGCGGAAATGGAGAAGAGCATATAGAGACGAGGACAAAAATGCTTGGAGAGAAACCATAACTAGTTATAAAAAAGAAATAACTATGGCAAAAGCGGAGTGCATTACTGACTCTATTCTGAAATCTCCTAATAGCGTTAGTGATATTCACTATTTTAAAAATAATCCTAACGCTGCTTGCACAAAAAAGGAGATTCCCCCCACACAAGATCTCTGTGATGGTTTGGCCAACTTTTTTGAGGAAAAAATTATTAAAGGGGCTACAAGTGGGAATTATGCCCACGACGGAGGATCAAAATGAAAGTCTCCGGGGTATCTAGCCATCCACAAACAAGAGCAGGAAATGGCAGAGACCTCTGGTAGCCTCGATCATTTTGATATAGCATCAGGGGAAGACTTTATCAAATTAGCCCTTAGTGTTTGCTCAGGCTCTCCGTTGGATGGGTTACCTCACAAAATATGGAAAGCCTTAGGAACAGAGCTCTTTCCGGTGCTCAGGTTGATCTGCAAGCAATCTCTGGAGAGTGGAATAGCGCCAACATATTGGAAAAAAGCGATAATTACATCTCTTTTGAAAAAACTACGCTAGATCCAGCATGTCTAAAGAATTATAGGCCCATCTCCTTGCTGCCCTATCCAGTGAAGATCACAGAGCGACTGGTCAGTAGAGCACTCTCCCAGTTTCTTGAAGACAACGGAAAACTGGAGGATGTGCAATTTTGCTTTTGCCCAGGACATGGGACAGAGACTGCCTTAGTTACCGTATTGGATGATCTTCGAATGCGGGTGGACATGGGACATTCAGCAATTCTGATTTTTCTGGACCTGTCCGCCGTAATTGATACGGTCAATCACGAGGTACTACTGGCTCGCAGGAGTAGGAGGGCTGGCACTTGAGTGGCGTCAATCCTACCTTTCTGATAGGCAACAGGCGGTTGCTCTTCCCCCATACTAATCACAGTTCATGAATTTCCAGCATGGTGTGCCACAGGGTTCTGCCATTAGTACAATTCTATTCAATATCTATATGAGGCATCTGGTTGCTGTCATCAAATCACATAACATCAGTCTTGTGAATTATGCTGATGACACTCAATTGATTTGGTCACTAGAAGGCCACCAGTCACTTTCGCTGGAAATATTTCATGACTGTCTACACGATACCAAACTATGGTTATGAAATAACTATTTACAATTTAATGGGGAAAAAACCGAGATCCTGCCTTGCTTAGCTGGGAAGGTTCCCCTCCCACTACCTACTGGGTTCTGGCCACTCCTGGTGACAGCTCCACTGATTCCCGCCAAGGCAGTACGCAATTTAGGAGTCAGCTTTGATTGTAATCAGTCTCAAGTAAATAAAACAGCTGGTAGCTGTTTCACTCTGATTAGAGTGCTCCGAAGGAACCTCCCACTGCTCCCCACACAGACTAGATCATTGGTAGTAGGGAGTATCATTCTGAGTCGACTGGATTACTGCAACGCATTGTTGCTGGAGTCTCCTAAACATCTGATAGGGAGACTCCAGAGAATCCATTCGATGGCGGCCAAGCTAGCTCTAATGAGACCATGTCAATCATCGGCATCTCAGGCTCTCTCTGAGCTTCATTGGCTCCCAGTTTTGCAGAGGGTACAGTTCAAGTCGCTATGCATAGTTTTTAAGGCTCCGCATGGCCTTGGGCCCAAGCCATTACAGAACAGATTTGAATGGTATGTTACCTTGCGTAACCTTCGTTCCTCCTCAGCTAAACTGGTGAGAGTGCCCAGGTTTAGAAGAGTCAGATCAGGAGGAAGGGCCTTCAGCATTGCAGCAGCTTCGGCTTGGAACAAACTCCCAGCCGAACTCAGGCAGATGGAAAATCTGATGCCGTTTAGAAAGAAGTTGAAGACTTGGCTCTTTCCTAGGGCATACGTTTTTGATCGTGGTTTTTTAGCTCTACTGATCCCGTGCCCTCCAATATACTTCGAGTTTAGCTGGTCTCACGTGTTCAAGCTTCAGGATACCCGCAGGGTCACAATGCGCTCTATAAAGGCAGATTACATGACATAACATTACATAGAGAAGCCCAAGGGAAGCAAGCAACCACAAAAGATGAGTAGCTGGGGACCACACGGACCCGGGTACAGAGGTTACACTAAATCAAATGTCAATATGATAACACATGGTAAGTCACGGTTGTTATTTTCTTCAGGACCCTTCCCAAAGAATGAATATGCTACTTACCAGTATGCATCTGTTCTTGGCATGTAGGGCTGCTGACATTCATATCTGTGCATAGATCGCCGCCTAGTGTTGGGTGCGGATGTTTGCACGTTGTTGTCCTGGAAGAGTCTTCGAAGTATCACAAGATAGGTGACTCCTCCCCTGGACCACAGTGCGCATGGGCATCCTCTCCATCCTTAGATTGTTTTTCGCCATTGTGGCAGTGATGGAGTAGATACAGTAAGTGATGACCATGCTATACAGTAATTCTGAGAGCTGCAGCTGTTACAGGCACCGGGGAGGAGGGTGGGCGATATGAATGTCAGCAGCCCTACATGCCAAGAACAGATGCATACTGGTAAGTAGCATATTCAGTTCGAGGCATGCGGGCTGCTGAATTCATATCTGTGCATAGAATACATAGCAGTACCTCCTATTAGCGGCGGCTACCAGTGCCAGCTGCAGCAGTCTGAAAAAGAGTTTTGAGAACAGCCTGTCCTACAGCTGCCTGCTGTTTTCAGTGTACATCTACACAGTAGTGTTTGGTAAATGTATGTACAGTGGACCATGTGGCTGCTCTACATATTTCGTGTAAAGGAATGTTTCCCAGGAAAGCCATGGACGCCCCCAACTTTCGTGTTGAGTGGGCTCGTGGAGGAATCGTTAATGTGCGTTTAGCTTTTTGATAGCAATTTTGAATACATTTAACGATCCATCTGGCTATACCTGCTTTGGAAATGGCGTTGCCCTTGTGTTGTGGAGAAAAGGCAACGAAAAGTTGTTTTGTCTTCCTAAAATCCTTAGTTCTGTCTATATAGTACATGAGGGCCCTCTTTACATCTAGTGTATGGAGCATTCTCTCAGCGACATTTTGTGGATTTTGAAAGAAAACAGGCAGTTCAATAGTTTGATTCATGTGGAACTGCGATATTACTTTAGGCATGAATTTGGGGTTGGTACGTAGTACGACCCTGTTTGCGTGAACCTGTATGAATGGCTCTTGAATGGTTAGTGCCTGGAGTTCACTAACTCTTCTTAACGAAGTGATTGCTATTAGGAAAGCTACTTTCCAGGTGAGGAATTGAATCTCACATGAGTGGAGAGGTTCGAAGGGTGGACCCATCAGTCTGGTGAGGACCAAGTTGAGGTTCCACACCGGTGCTGGTGGGTGTCTTGGGGGAATTATTCGTTTAAGTCCTTCCAAGAAGGCTTTGATGGCAGGCACTCTGAATAAAGAGAGGTGCTGCCTGTTTTGGAGATAGGCTGCTATTGCTGTTAAATGGATACGTATTGAGGTGTATGCCAGATTGCATCGGTATAGGTGTAAGAGGTAACAGATTATGTTTTGAATGGATGAGTCTAGCGGGTTAATGTCATTGTTGTTGCAGTAAATGACAAACCTCTTCCATTTAGCTGCATAGCAAGCTCTGGTAGTGGGTCTCCTGGCCTCCTTGATGATCTCCATACAGTCAGGTGGCAGGTTTAGGTAGCCAAACTCTAAGACTTCAGGAGCCAGATTGCCAGGTTCAGCTGTTGCGGATCTGGGTGCTGAATTTTGCCATGGTTCTGCGTTAAAAGTGCGGGTTTGATCCGCAGCCTTTGATGCAGCACCACGGAAAGTTCCAGAAAGGTGGTGTACCATGGCTGGCGCGCCCACGTTGGAGCAACTAGGATGAGTGTCAGTGAGTGCTGTCGCAGTTTGCGTGCCACCAGCGGTATTAATGGCGCTGGGGGAAAAGCGTACGCAAATCTGCCGGACCAGTTCATCCATATCGCATTGCCCTGCGACTGTGGATGTGGGAACCTGGCGGCAAAGCTTTGGCATTTTGCGTTTTCGTTTGTGGCGAAGAGGTCTATCTCTGGATGACCCCACTGCTGGAAGTACGGTTGGAGTACCGATGGGTGTAGCTCCCACTCGTGCATCTGGTGGCTGTGTCTGCTGAGCAGATCCGCCATCTGGTTGTCCTTGCCGGGGAGGTGTTCCGCCATGAGGAATATGTTCCTTTGAATGGCCCACTTCCACATGCTCTGAGCCAGATGAGACAACTGTGGAGAGTGTGTTCCTCCCTGCTTCTGTATGTAGTACATGGCAGTCATGTTGTCCGTCCGGATCAACACGACTTTGTTGCACAGGTGTACTTTGAATGCCTTCATGGCTAGGAAGATTGCCATCAGTTCCAGAAGGTTGATGTGCATCTTCTTTTGCTGTGTCGTCCATAGTCCCTGCACTGTGTAATTGAGTACATGAGCTCCCCATCCCTGGAGAGAGGCGTCCGCCGTCAGTACTATTTGTGGAACAGGCTCTTGGAACGGTCGGCCCTTGCAAAGGTTTTGTGGATTCCACCAATGCAGAGAGTTGTATGCCCGACCGCTCACCAACACTAGGTCTTTTAATTGCCGGTGAGCCTGATTCCATTGACGTGCCAAGCACTCCTGAAGCGGGCGCATATGTAGTCTTGCGTGCGGGACTATGAAAATGCAGGAGGCCATCATGCCTATCAACTGCATGAACACTCGCGCAGGAAGGGAGTGTTGAGGTTTGAACTTTGTGATCAGCAGTTGCATGCTGTTGATCCTCACTAAATGTGGCTGAGCTGTGGCTGCCAGAGTGTCTATGGTTGCGCCCAGGTACTGTTGTACGTGTGCGTGTTGGAGATGTGATTTTGGGTAATTTAGTGAGAATCCCAGACTGTGAAGAAGGTGAATGGTGAGGGACATGTGGCTGGCACATTGCTGGGCTGACTTTGCCTGAACAAGCCAGTCGTCCAGGTAAGGGTAGACGTGAATGTGTTGTCTCCGTAGATGTGCAGCCACCGTAGCTAGGCACTTGGTGAAAACCCTGGGTGCTGTTGTTACGCCGAAGGAGAGGACTTTGAATTGATAGTGCTGTCCCTGAATAGTGAACCTGAGATATTTCCTGTGTGACGGGTGTATGGGTATGTGGAAGTACGCATCTTTGAGGTCTAGTGTGGCTAGGAAGTCTCCCTGGCGGAGCAGCGGGAGAACCTGCTGTAGGGTGAGCATATGGAAATGCTCTGACAGAATGTAGTGGTTGAGGGGTCTCAGGTCTAGTATAGGTCTGAGCGACCCGTCCTTTTTTGGGATTAGGAAGTACAGAGAGTACACCCCTGTCCCCTGCTGGTTGACGGGCACGGCCTCTATTGCACCTTTTTGCAGCATACTTAGCACTTCCTGCTGCAATAATGCTAAGTGCTCTGCGGACATAGGACGGTGCTTTGGCGGTATTGTGGGTGGAGTGGAGGTTAATTCGAGACAGTAACCGTGCTGGATAATATCCCTGACCCACCTGTCCGTGGTGATGGTGTTCCACGTGGACAGGAACCGCTGGAGTCTCCCCCCGACAGGTGTTATGTGGTCGGGGGGAAGGGAGAGGGCGTCACGGTTTGTTCTTGGGTGAGGACCTGGTGTTGCCGTAACCGCGTCCCCTGCCCTTGGTGCTGGAGCCACGATATCCACCTCTGTTGGTTTTATCGTAGGTACTCTGTGTGCCCCCTTTAGTGTATTGCTGCTGTGACCCCTGGCCTCTAGCTGCTCCCCTATTCCCGGGGCGACGAAAGGAGCCACTACGAAACGTCTGCGTTTGCAGAGCCCCCATTGACTTCGCAGTGTCAGTGTCCTTTATTTTTTCTAAGGTGGTGTCAACTTCTGGGCCGAATAAGTAGTCGGGGTTGACTGGCTGATTCAGGATGTTGTTTTGAATCTCTGGTTTGAATCCGCAGATTCTTAACCAAGCGTGTCGTCGTAACATGACGCTGGTGTTAATTGCCCTTGCAGCTGTGTCGGCAGCATCTAGTGCGCACTTAATGGATGCGTTGGTAAGAAGTTGTCCCTCTCTGATGAGGAGGTCCGCTGCCTCTTTGTATTCATCTGGCAGATGCTGGAGTAGTGACTCTAGCGTGTCGTAGTGTGAACGATCATAGCGAGCCAGGAGGGCCTGTGTATTGGCAATGCGCCAGATGTTTGCTGCTTGAGCTGCAATTCTCTTGCCGGAGGTCTCCAGCACCTTGGACTCCTTGTCTGGGGGAGGAGCATCACCTGTTTGCGAGTGGGCTCGTTTGCGAGCGTTAGCAACCACCATGGAGTCCAGAGGTAACTGACCTCTAATGTACATAGGGTCTCCAGGCGCAGGTTTGTATTTTTTTTCAATCCTGGGGTTTAGCACCCGTGCCCTGGTTGTTTCCTTGAAAATGTCCTTTGCAGGTTTGAGAACACCTTTCAACATGGGCAAAGTTTTGACAGTTCTCTCGGAGGAGGCGAAAGTGTCCACTAAGAAGTCTTCCTCAACCGTGTCAGAGTGGAGTTGTACTCCATGATTGGCTGCAGCACGTTCAATGAGGGCATTGAAGGCAGCAGTGTCCTCTGTGGGAGATGTTTTTGCGCCGTAAAGCTGCGTGTCCTGGGTATCTGTTGCGGCACCCTGGTCTGTAGGGTCATCCCAAGCTTGATCTGGGTCCTGCTGCTCTTCAGGATCGATATCCCTAGGGTAGGTGGTATCATCACCCATGTAATCTTCCATTGCGTCTGTGTCGGAGGGCGTAGGAGAAAAGGACTGGGGATCCTGATAGGAGGTGTGCAAGCGTTCGTACAGAACCGGTTCCGACTCTGCTGGCAGTTTGTGCTTCAGAGGTATTCTGTAGGAGTCCATGGCCTGCTCTGGCGTGATCTTCCGTTTTCGGAGTATTAGTCTGCCAGTGTCGGCGTCGATGAATTGTGGCTGTGAAGGCTCAGAAGGTGAGTGTCCAGTAGATGGGGACTTTGTCTGGCGGACACGTGTTCGGATCTCGAACATCTTCGGCGCCGTGGATGGCGGCAAACCAAAAGTGATGTTGGTTGGTGCCGAGGGTGCTTTTGGAGCCTGGTTCGTGTCGGGGCCCGACGTGGACCGGAGGGCTGCCCGTTCCCTGATGCGTTGCAACGACGCCGCGACTTGTCGCACCGAGAACACCGAAGGTTCTTTGGTGCCGGTCGGTTCCGTAGAGGTAGGCGTCGACTGCTTTGGAGCCACAGGGTCATCGATCCGAAGAGAGCTATCAGCGCTCGTCGGAGCCGATGACTTGACGCGTGTCGCCGTCTTCGAAGTGGACTCAGATGGAGCGGCCATTTTGACTTTGGTGGTCGGGGCCGACTGCTTCGGTGCCAGGGGCCGAGGCGCTTTTGTGGGACCGATGGCCTTCCTTTTCGGGTCGGTACCGATATCCGCTGCAGCGAGTTCGGCGCCGAAATCCCTCTTAGTGCGTTCGGAGCCGATGGTCTGTGCTGGCGTCGAAGGAGTGGAGGTCTTCGAGGGCTTCGAGCCGACCACTGCCAGTTTAACTTTTGGTTTCGGTGGAACTGGTGCGACAATTGGTTTCGGTTTCATTGAAGGGAATCCAGTCGTCTTTGGTAATAATAGCTCGTGCTGGATGTTCGAGGCCGGGCCCGAAGGCGGGGCCGAAGAACTTTGGGATTGATCTCGGGTAAGGCCCGGAGGCGATCCCTTGACCGGAGCCGTAGAATGACGCACTTTGACAGCCTCCG
Organism: Triturus cristatus; assembly: GCF_964204655.1. Lineage (NCBI taxonomy): Eukaryota > Metazoa > Chordata > Amphibia > Caudata > Salamandridae > Triturus > Triturus cristatus. Next base: position 169,553,558 of record NC_140591.1, on the reverse strand, counting down.
TATCGACGGGTAGGCCTGGCTCTTCACTAGAGCTATCTTCTTCGGCCCCAAAGGCCTCATCGTAGTCTCCTACCTCGTCGACTGCTTCTTCCCTGTGAAAAAGCGCTTCATCGGCGTCTTCCGATCGGGAATCGTGTTCGGAAGCGGGGCTGGAGTTTACTTCTTCCACGCTCTCAACATCCTCGTCCTCGGTGCTGAAGATGTTGGCCGGGGCAGGCGCCGATTGCTGCGCTTCCAATCTCGCTGCCCGTCGATTCCGGAGAGTCTTCTTCGATCGGAATCGGGCACAGGCCATACATTTCGATTCGTCGTGATCCGGCGAGAGACATTTGTTGCATACCGGGTGGACGTCGATGTGTGGGTATTTGGCGTGGCATACAGGACACCGTTTGAATGGGGTCCTCGATTCCATCGTCGATGTAAGGTCGATGTTCGGATTAAACGGATCCGAAAAACTGGAAGAAGTTTCTAAACTAATTAAGAAAGCAGTCGATACCGAACGGGAACAGTACCGACGAAAACTAAGGCCTTTTGGCCTTAAACTAAATTTTCCTAACTTGAGCTAAGATAAGCACATCCGAACCCAATGGCGGAAAAAAATAATCTGAGGATGGAGAGGATGCCCATGCGCACTGTGGTCCAGGGGAGGAGTCACCTATCTCGTGATACTTCGAAGACTCTTCCAGGACAACAACGTGCAAACATCCGCCCCCAACACTAGGCGGCGATCTATGCACAGATATGAATCCAGCAGCCCACATGCCTCGAACTCCAGAGGACACCAATACGATCAGGGAACGTTGGAGTGCCACCTCACCCGTGGATTCCCAGGGAACTAGAACACTTACACCAGGGAGCCCAGGTGCACTGGGGTGAAGTGGTGTCTGAACCGCCCGTTGAAGCCAATGGAGGGTCTTGGAAGTCCATCGGCTACAGAGACTAATGGACCAGGATGGTGGAACCCAAACGTGGATTCTGGACAAGCAGTACCTGAAAGTAGGGGGGGGACAGAGTCCAAACCAACCAGATCTCTCCAGGAGACGCAGGAGAACAATGCAAGCCCTTGTCAGAAGAACAAAGGTATAGATGAACCAGCTGTGAAGCACAGGAGCCACCTACGAGCTGTCCCAACACAGATGAGGAATGCAGGAAGGTCAATGGCCGGAAGGACCACCAACAAGCCTTGGCAACCGCAACAGTCTCTTCTAAGGAAGAGATGCTTGGTTGTAGACCAGCATGGTCTGTGGGACTAACCCAGCAACAGTAAGTTAGGGCTGGCCCTCAGCACGCTGGAGAGCCAGCAGAAATCACTGGAGCCCCCTCGAGGACCCTTGAAAGCAAGCACAGGGAATTGCAGGAAGCCACAGCAGCACAAGAAAAATGGAGGCCCACAATGCAGAGGATGCAAGCAGGACATATTTCTTGAAACTGTGCGAGGGTTGCGGCTGAAGCTTCTTGGAGCTTGAAGATCTTCTGTGAGGAGAGACAACAAGTCTTGGTAACGGCAGACAGACGTGATGCACAGGGACGCGGTTCAAGTCGGCTGATGAAGGATTACAGTCTCCCAAGTTACAGTGTTGCAGAACCGGGTGATGCCAGTGGGGCACAGGATAAGCAAGCCGGTCGTGGACCTAAAGTGGCCTGCGGAGACAGGGAAATTACTCCACTCCAAGAGAGATTCCTTCTTGCTTGGATGAATGCAGAGTCTTTGCGGACTCGGAGAATGCAAAGACACGGAGTTGCAGAAACTTGGAAGAGCACAGAGACGAAGTTGCAGCAGGAATCTTCCCACCAACAGAAGTCTTGTTGTTGGTCCAGGCTCGATCCAGCAGCAAAGTTCCAGTGTCCAACAGCAGAAGTGTCTTCAGACCAGTCTTTTTTTTAAATCTTTTTATTACAATTAGACAGATATACAGCAGATCTGTACGACCAACACCATTGAAAACAGGACATTTGATTACAACTTGCCTGGCCCCCTTTAATCTCAGTCCTCAAAAATCCCATCTAATTTCATTTCATCGTCGTTTACCTCTATGATATTTCCTTCCCCATCTAATCTGTTTCCACAGGTGGCCGGGGGTGGAGCATGGGGGGGGGGGGGAGTTTACATACATTTCCCCTATGGGCGTTACATATACTCCATACCCAGTCCCACATCCAAGGCACCTCCTGTTTTTATAGACTTCCATTTCTGCGATCGTGCACCAGCCCATGTCTTTCTCTCACTCTACTAGAGTTGGTGACTCTGCTGCCGCGCCCCCCCCCCCCCCCTCCCGCCCCACCCACCCACCCCAGCTCTGGGCTAGGTTTCGTTTTGTGATTGAGAGTCCCATAGTGGTCTAAAGTTGCTCCGTTCAGATCATATCAGTTGCCTCCCATATGTTGAGTAAGCACAGCTTAGGGGATAGTTGAATGGACCCACAACTGGCGTCCTTCATACATTTGAGTACTGCTTCTCAATATACCCTGATCGCCAGGCATTCCCTGATAGCGTGATAAAAAGTGCCAGTCTCCCCACATAACCTTCTACACCCTGCCTCCTCACTCCTACCCATTTTAACCAAAGTGGCACAGAAAATGTACGATCTGTGAAGTATTTTTAGTTGAATCAGTCTCCACCGCGATATTGCGACTTCTCATGGGGAAGCAAGTGCATCCTGCCAATCCTCTTCCTCTATCTAGGTTCCCTATATCTGCCAACCAGCGCTCACGAAGACTCAAAAGTGTGTCTGGTAAAATATTTAAAATTGTTTAGATAGGTCAAGGAGATGGCCCTTCGGTCCATGTAGTCAATCAGGAGCCTGTCCTCCAGTGACGATGCCTCTGGTATTTCCTCCCCAGCTAGGACTGCATTCCTGAGAGCGTGCCTTATTTGTAAATATCTAAATGTTTCTCCCTCAGACATCTCGTATTCTTTCTGTAGGTCGACGAATGGGATTATTTTTGCCCTTGCCCACAAATAACCCACTTCTGAGATGCCAATAGTATCCCATTTATTGAAGCCCTGGTAGCTGCCTATTCTACCCAGGAGCTCTGCCTGCCAAAAGAGGCATGGCAAGTGTCACCTTGTTATTCCAACCTAGGTGTTTTGTAACTCTGTGCCAGAGGGTGTCCGTTTGGGCTGTCGGCCCAGTGAGTTGCTGCTTTTTGGGTTCGTATACAGTGCTTCTCCGTACCCCTCCCCCCCGTTCCCATCATCCACTAATCCAAACGGCTGGACGAATCATCTTGTGCGTGGTGTAGCCACTAATTTTTGACCGATAATTGCGCTACCCAGTAGCATGCTTGATTGATAGGCAGAGCGATTTCCCCCATCATACCATCCCCTAGTAAGTTTATGGGTTGCAATGTGGTGCGGCTTGCCATCCCACAGAAGGTTCCCAACTTCTCCTTCTATGGATTGAAAATATGCTTCAGGGACTCTGTAGGGCGTGTTTTGCAGAGCGTAAAGTAATCAAGGCAGAGCAGTCATTTGGAATAATGCCGCTCTTCCCAAAAGGGACAGTGGCAGAGCTCGCCAGTGTTGCACATCCCCCCGTAAACGGGTCAGTGGAATGAGGAGACTGCGCTCATAAAAGAGTTCTATGCTGGCAGTGGCATATTTTCCTAGATAGGTGAATCCCTCTGTCACAATCTTCGGTTCACAGTTGGCTGGTAAGACAGGTGCTGGGCCCCGCAGGGGGTAAACCACCGACTTGGACCAATTAATAATATATACGGAGTACTTCTCGAAGTTGGAACCAATCTGAAGTACCCTGCTAATGGAGGACCGAGGCGATGCCACATACAACTGTATATTGTCTGCACAGAGCGAGTTTCTGTCTTCCCACCCGGCTATCCATCATAACCCTCGGATCAAATGATCTCCCCATATCCAACTTGCTAAGGGCTCAAGGATCAGAGCAAATAAAATTGGTGACAGTGGACAGCCATGTCGTGTTCCCCGGTTTAGAGTGAAAATATTCAATGTATGTCCGTTCACTACTACTTGTGCAAGTGGCTCTGTATATAACAGTTGAATCCAAGTGATAAAGTTTTTGCCCAATCCCATGAGCTCTAGGACGGCGAACATATACGGCCATTGGACTGTGTCGAAGGCCATGCAGGCGTCTAGCGATGGTATTGCCACATCCTCCTGAATGCTGTCTTTTCGCTACAGCACACAATTCAGCTGCCTCAGATTGAGAGCAGTGTTCCGACCAGGCATGAATCCGGATTGATCCGGGTGTACTAGTTTCGTCACGACTGAGAGCAGCCGCATCGCCAAAACCTTAGCCAGAATTTTAACCCCTGCGTTAAGCAGAAAATGGGTCGATAGAAGTACACTCCTTTGAGGGCTGCTCACTATGATAGAGGCCAGTCTCTTATCCCTAGGTAGTATATCCACTGGTTTGATTTCTTCGTACATATTAGGCAGGTGTGGTGCCACTTTGGCTGTGGTTACCTTGAGAAGTTCTATTGGGAGGCCTTTTGATTCCCACAGCCTTTCCTGGCTGTATACTATGTGCGGCCGACATCATTTCCTAATTCGTGAGGTCCCCTTCGAGCGATTGCCGGTTCTCACGCGACAGGGTCAGCACCAGAATGTCAGCCAACAGCTCCTTTGCTTCCTATTTCGTGGCAGAGGCCACATGTGAGTACAGGTGTGAAATGGGCAGCGAAAGCCCCTGTGATGTCCTGCGGGTCTCGTAGCCACACCCCCTCTTCTCGATGGTGTCGTTACCCAGTGATCCGCCCTTTCACGCTTATTCACCCCAGCAAGTTTTTTACCTGCACTGTCTCCCTGTTCGTACACTCTATGCCGTGTCGCCTGGAGTCTACCCCTTGCTGTTTCTGTAGTCAGATTCCTGTACTCCCGTTGCCTTAGTTCTAGTATGTTTCTGGCATCCTCGTCCAGTGTGTGTGGGATGGATTGCTCCACGGCCAAAATGTCCTGTTCCAATACCGCTGGTCTTTCCACCTTCCCCTTTCTGGGCCCCACCATGAGGAAAAGCTCCTGTCCCTTTAAGACCGTCTTGTAGGCCTCCCAGATAGTTTGGGGAGACTGGACTGACCACACATTTTTATTTAAGTAATCATCTGTGGATTAATTAAGGCTGGCTTTAATATGCAGGAGTTTAAGGTACCAGAGATTAATCGATATTGATCTACGCATTGACGTTGTACCCATAATGTATTTTGCCCACAATGGTGCATGGTACGAAATTCCCCTAGCTGGGTGTTTAATGTTCCTTAAATGTTGCTTATCCTCGGCCACCATGAGAATGTGGTCTATGCGAGACAGGCTATTATGTGCTCCCGAGTGGCATGTGAATTGCCTTGCTTCAGGGTGGGCTTCCCAACAGACATCCACTAAGCCCAGGGAAAACCTGAAGTTGGCCATAGTGTTTTTAGTGCGCGGGTTGTTCCTTGGCGGGAATCTGTCCGATCACGTAATGTCATATTTAGGTCTCCTATCACAAGCGCACCCTCAGGAAAATCTAGGCTCATATTGCTCATATCCGGTAAAGCATTGTGTAGTGCAGGGGCGTAGGCCGACATGATATTAACACACTTGCCCTCCAAAAAGCCAGTCACTGCAGCGAAGTGGCCCTGCTTGTCTGTGCGCGAGTGTGTCTCAGTGAAGGGGAAACGTTTACGCCTCAGTATCCCTGCCCCCCAGACCCTGAGGTAAATCCTGAATGCACAATTAGTTTAAAGCCTCATCTGCTGAGTGCCTCGCAGGTATTCCTGACCCGGTGGGTTTCCTGGAGCAGGACCGCATCTGGTGCCTGTCTTTTAATGTATTGGAGCATTATACCCCTCTGAAGTTTATTCCCTAACACATTAACGGTCCAGGAGAGCAGTTTAAATGATGTCTCCGTCCCCCACCCCTCGTGGACATGTCAGTCACCGGAGTGTTTTCCATCCCTGGCCGAGAGACTCTCATGATGGAGGCAACTGTTTGTTTGATTTTTCTGTGGGTTCAGCTGTCTTGTTTTAGAAGGAGCGAGATGTGATGATGTATGCAGTAAAAGGTGTGGTCTTATGAGTCACATTAGAGGACTATCTTGCTGTTTCCATTGAACAATACAACATGAACTACAAGTAACCCCCTCCTGTAATTATACACCCCCCTACCAGCATGATGGTTCCAGAACTGATCTCCCCTCCCCATCCCCTTGACAGCTGTGGCTGGTGTGAGCCACGCCCACCTTTACCACCTGACACTGCTCTGGTGCCTGTGGGAATACAAGTCAGTGGCGTTGTTGGTAGCTTATAGCTGTAGGATAGTCACTGCCACCTGCCAGGGGGCTTCCCACGCAGCCTGTTGGGTTTCCCCTATCAGTCTCGCACGCCACTGTAGTGGTCGCCAGCGCCTTGATGTTGAAAGCGGTGGTTACTGCAGTAGGACACTGTTGATGTACCGCGTTTATATATTCTTATGACTGGGAATATTAGGAGGATTGCACTGTTAGGACGAGTCCGTCGTCTCACCAACTGCCAAATGTTTGTGCCGCCCTTTGCTAACTCCCAACGGTATTCAATTATTTCGTGCCCTTTCCTCTGCCCCAATCTATTCAGCTGTGGGCAGAATCATACACAACCAGCCACCAGGGCTCCCAGCTCCTCCTTCCCTGGTACACTGGATACGCCTGTACTTCAAAGCTCACCTCTCCCTTCTGTAGGTGGGCCTCGTTTCTCGCTAGGAGTGCCCGTATAGGACCGCCGCACACCCCACTGCTAAAATTGGGAAACCAGTCTTTCTTGAGCATACAGCGGCAGGAGCGCCTCTCCCACAAGTCCCTCGCGGCGCGTACCAGTGATACGGCCGAACCCGCAGTCACCTCCCAGGGACGTACCCTTACATCACCTCCCGGCTTCACTGACCTCACGGGCCGCAGGCCCCCATAGACTTCGCTTCACTCAGGCAGCTGTTCTTTTCCGGCAGTTTCCACGTTGTGTCACTTCTGGTGGAACACGGACTCAATTGCATGCCCTCTATTTTACGGATAAATGCTGGATGTTAGGGGAAAAAGAAGGAGGCCAGAGACGCTCTAGTGTGCGGCCATCTTCTCTGGCTGCTGGCCACGCCCCCCTCTTCAGACAAGTCTTGACAAATCTTGATGAAGTCTAGGACTAATCTAAGGACCCACCCTCAGGGGAGCCTTTACGCAACTCTAAAAGATGGAAGACTTCTTCTGCGGTGACCCATCTATCAGGGAAGGTCAGGGATACTATTCAGCTGGACTAGCTAGTCAGATGCTCCCGGGGGGCAAGATTAAAAATGGCAGAATCAAGTGGCCACCTGGAAGAGACTTGGGTACCTCCCTAGGGAGGAGCTGGACAGGGGGGTGGACACACCAATGTCCTTTGTGTAGTTTCGCGCCAGAGCAGGAGCCAAGGGCTTCTAACTGGTTTATGCATGTTGGGCACTAAATAGGTCCTTCAAAGAAGTCTGGTAGCGCTTGGAAGCACATCATCCTACCTAATTCTAAAGTTTTTCAGCTTCCCCTGCACAAGTTTAGCTCATCAGCAGTGGGACAGAACAGTGTCTGGGGTCGGCAGCAGCACACGCTGGCAGGCAGACCCTGCAAGAATACACAGGTAGGTGTTGGGGAGGTTCTCTAAGGAGCTCCCAAAGTACACAGCATCATGCAACCAACACTGAAATGGGTGTTGTTGCATGATTACAACATGTTTGATACCAAACATGACCAGGTTCGAGGCAGCCATTCACTAGTTGGACATCTAGACTTGCCAGTGTCTACTACATACCTTAAAATGTCTGTACCTCACACAAAACCCAGAGAATGGGCTCCGGAGTTTGTAGGGGTACCTCTGCTTGAGCAGGTGTACCCACACACTTCGAACCATGAACCCTGCCCTTGGACTGAAAGGCCTACATTAGAGGTGACTTACAGGTTAAAAGTGCAGTGACCGGGATATAAGGGAAACCTTATTTCAAAAGTGAAGATTGCAAGCACGTTTCACGCAGACAGCAATGGCAGATCTGCAGACAGTGTGCTTGGGCTCCCGTGGGTGCAGCACATAGGAGACCCCAATTGTGGGGTGTAAAAAGTACTTAGCATAACATTTAGAGGAGAGAGCACTGCCTTTGGTGTCCTGATTAGCAGGATCCCAGTGAACTACAGTTAAAACACACTGACACCAGGGAAAAAGTGGGAGTATCTATGCCAGAACGATCCTACTTTCCTACAGCCATTGCCTTTTGTTTTTAAAAGGGGACGAATGGGAGGGGTAAGGAGACCCTGATGAATGTCGAAATCTGTTGGATGATACCAAGGACACCTGGTATGAGGACACCGCACCCAACACTGGCCTGGTCTCCCCTCCTACTGTGGCTACAGAGGAGGAGCAAGTCTCTTTCAGCATGGTGGTGCGTAGGGCAGCTGTGGTCTTGGACCTTCTGTTATCCTCAGTGTCAGTCAAGACTAACATTAACAGAGGAGCTTCAGCCAGGGATTACCACCTCTGAATCGTTGCTTCCCTTTTAATGAAGCACTCACTTGCGTCCTTCAGGGTCTTGTTCAAGCCCTGCACAGGGGCTGCTGTTTACAGGAAGATTGCCTGCCGCCACCGCCTCTCTCCAGGGGACCCCAGTTTCCAAACCGAGCCATACTCTCTTGCAGACGTGAGAGATGCAGCAAAATTTGTCATCCTATGTGGTCTGGATATAACCGACTTGCTGGGCAGTGCAATTTCTTTGTCGGTGGCCCTTCGGCACCAATCCCTACTGAGCACTATTGGTTTTTCTAGGGATGTCCAAGTATTGCTTGGACATGCCCTCTGATGGCTTTGGTCTCTGCGTAGAAAACGCAGACTCAGCGCTAGTGTGCTTTAAGGACTTCCAGGATGGGGCCACCTTTAACCCCTTTCGTGGCTATGGAAGGGGTTTCCAACTACTTCAATACTCTCCCAGCCACTACGGCCAACAAGCTTCCATGCCCTTTCACAGCCAAGGCAGTTCCCACATACCACACAGGACAGGTAGCCAGAGGTTGGGCTAGTTTACCACTCCCTAGCAGGTGCAGACTCCAAGTCCCTTTTGTTTGCCCTCCTATCATCACAGGCATCCAGTGGGGGACAGGATCCAGTGCAAGTCAATAACGTTAAACGGTTGGGAGCTAAATATTTTGCAAAGGAGCTACTCAATCCCCTTCCAGCCATGCCACCCACTTACGTCGGGTTGAAGGAGAAGCATCTTTCCTTATTCCGTCAGCAGTGTCGGCTCCCTTGACTAAGGGAGCTATAGAGAGGGGACCAGCATCAGAAGTTTATTGTGATTGCTGTGATGCCCAAGAAGGACAGAGACCTATAATCTACCTACGCCTTCTCAATTTCTTCCTCAAACAGGAGAAAATCAAAGGGTGTGGCCAGGCAAGGAGGCTGAGTAGACATGTCTCTCGGGCCTCCCATCAGTCCGTTAATAATCCAATATTATCCAGTCTAGCTGAAGTACAAACTGCCCTCTGGGGTGGAGGACGCCACCCAGCTGTATCCCTGGCAACCACCTGTGGGGATAAAACAGGACCCGGTGAGAAGCTTAAGGGTTGAAAAAGGGGAATAAAGAAATGCAGACCGACTCTGCCGCCATCTTCAGAGCTAGCCCTTGGGGAGGTTTGTGAGCAGAGCCGAATCCAGACTCCAACCTATGCTGCCAACTGACCTGAGAAGTGAAGTGGGGGCTCGGCGGCAGGTGGATAGACGCCAAAGGACAAACTGCCAGTGAGTCGACTTGTGGGACGGACAACAGGGGATTGGCACCACAGATACTCGGCAATGGCAGCTGACCGCAACGGACGCGGAAATGTGAGAATCAAGCCCTGTGCAAGCAGTGAAGACCGCTGCTCTGAGACCACGAGGGACGGCCCGCGGCTTGGAATGAAGGGATGCCCCGTACGTTGCTCCAACTTGCTCAGGCAGTGCCGGGGGTCGATTGGCACTTCGAAGGTCCTCCCAGACAGGGCCGGATACGGAGTGCCAGAATGTTGCCCCAGGAGCCAGGAGTGAATGGAGTGGGTACACCCCCAGAGGGGCATGAAGTCTGGCAATATGGTTGGAAGGAGAGAGGACTCACGGTAAGCTGCCACAGAGGGGAAACCACAGATCTACGAGCGCAGATCTAGATCTGTTGATGTACTTATATTCATAGGCTGCTTGGATCATAGAAAAGGGCATCTTCCCACAGGCATCAGGCCTGCCTGTGTTGTATTCCACCAGTGTAGAAAACAAAAGAGAGAGCAAGGACCCAATACTGGGAACGTCCTTATCCCGGAGTACTTATTTCATGAAAGTGGACAAACCCACTACAGACTACTCTTAACACCTATAGTGCCGGGCACCACTTAGGTGTGTAAGAAGAATCCTTACCCACCAACCTAGTTGGTGGCATGCTTCATCTTCAGGTTCCCAACTGGGTAGCCGAATGCTACCCAGCTGTGCTACAACGCGTGATTACAGCGGAGCAGGATTTTGGTTGTGTGTTGTGAAATGGTGAGATTAAAAATATCTCTGGGATTCCTTACTGACCACTTTTTTATTCCCAGCGGCCCAGGATATATTAAAAAAAGACAGGGATAAAACGAAGATTAATAATTGGTCTTCATCATCCTACTGGTCGACATGTTTCCGCCTCTGTAAAAATTGTGGAGGCTTTCTGCAGGACCAAAATAATGTGAGATAGTAGGCCACGTGTATCTTTCAGCATACACGCTAAGGTGTGCTGTGCATGCAGTGGTTAGACCGAACTTACGGGCCCACAGCTAGGATAAAACCTGCAAGACAAAAGGAAAAGTAAAGGACAAACAACAAACAGTTAAAACATGGTTGGTCTCATTTGCTCTTATCTCCACTAATCCAGTTTTTGCCCAGATGTGCGGCGGCCAAGGGCACTTATTGAGTCGATCAATCACGTGTGCCAACACTCATACAACAGACATGCATCACACATCCGGTACGTACTAGATCATGAATTGTGTTTTAGATTGTGGGCATGCATGTCTATATTTGTTGGCAAATTGGTGACAGGTTACTGCACGTCACTCGTCGTATCTTTAGGTTTACAAGTGGCTAGGCTGTTGTGCATTGTGTAACATCGCTTCTAGCGTGAGCTATCTAATGTTTCATCGATAGTTATAGTATGTGCACATGTATTGTTATTGCGTGCATGTAAAATGCTGTAGTGCTGTCAAATAATTATAACTACACTGGCTACGTGATTCTCGTAGCTTTTCAGATCCCGGGAGGAGCGTACACCTTTAGTCACACACTGTTAAGGAAGCAAATGAAAACCGAAAAAAACATTTACTGTCTGCGATTAGAATTCGGCATTTGAAGCTCATAGCACCATTATAGTACCTCGTTTTTAGTCTGGTGATTGCCGAGCCCTGAAATAGGAAAGAAAACCTTACTTCGTCAAGGTAGAGCGCCAGCTGCCACACCTACTCCGGTCTCCTCAGGATTGCTATAATATCCGTGTGGGGGGACCAGCGTTATAAAAAGGTGAGTACCACTGGGAAACTCTAGGGGCGGGGATCATGCAAACATGTGGGCGCGTGATGCAACACATTGGTGTGCGCATGACGCCGTGCGTGGGTCACCCGTATGTGAACAACTAGCAAGTGTCCCCAAGGGGGGTTGCATCTACGTAGTAACGAGTATGCGTATGACGCAAATTGGTAGATATTCAGCCATCAGGAAGGATAAACCGAACATCTGTTCAAACAGCTTTTATATTTAATACAGGTGTGATTAACATGCAATGACTAACGATCGTAGTAGGTTGTTATTAGATTGATGGTCCATAAAAAAAAGTATAAATACGGCATTGAGTAATATATCGTAGTGCAGTGATCTACCCATTGGAAAAAGCAAAAGAGAAACCAGGAGTTACTGGGTTTAACCGGGTCTCTGCCCACAGAACTGTGTATAGATTTCTCACACAGCCAATTATAGTGTCAAGATGTTACCAGTCTGAATTCTCTCAAGGGTATTTGTTAAGGCAATTCCATGGAATATTATCGTTAAGCCCATGTGTATGGGTGGATAAACGATAAATCCATCGCTGTTCTTTCTCAAGAAGATGGTTTTGGATGTTGGTGGTGTTAGGCTCAAGTTGTTCTATTACCACCCAGTCCATGTCATTGGTGGGGTGTCCAACTTCAAGAAAGTGGTTGGTCATCCGTGTGGTATTGCGTTTACATCGGACGTTACTATGGTGTTCGCAAATCCATGTCTTTATTTTGCGGCTTGTCATGCCTATATACCTCAATCCACACGGGCATGTGATTAGGTAGATGGCGTTCACCGAGTTACAATTTGTGTGTTTTCCTATCTGCCAGGTTTTGCCTGGTTCCAAATTCAGTCTCTTAGAGGGTTTAGTCAGATGGCATACACTGCAATTTCCACACAGGAAATGACCTGTCACATTAGGAAGCCCCCACGCATTTAAAACAGTGTTGGGTTGCCTCATGGGTTGCTCTGGGCGTGTTGATACCAGGCTGTCTTTTAGACTCTTGCCTCTTTTGTAAGAAATTAGAGGCTTGTCCGAATTCAATTTTCCGGTGTTCAATATCTTCCAATGTATTTGTATAATCCGGGAAATTTGATTGGACACCGGATTAGCAACAAGAGAACCTGCGGGAGATGGAAAGCCCCCTCCGACTATGGCAGATGTTTAAGAAGCCATACATACCACTAGTGATGAAATGATGCATAAGATAGATTCAGTGGCTATGGAGGTAAATCTGCTTCGCTGTGACCTTCGTAAAGTTACAGATAGAGTCACCACGAATGAGCAGACAGTAACTACCATGCAAAAGGAAGTCCGCACACTGCGGGATACGATTACGGAACTCCAAAAAAAGGTGACCCAGCTGGATGAGCGGGCAGAGGGCTCTGAGGGGAGGTCACGTATAAACAACCTAGGCTTCCTGGGATTCCCTGAAAAAGCGGACGGCCCCTCTGCAGAATTTATCCTCGAAGCAATGGATCACTGCCACAGTGGCTCTGAGGAGCTTGTCAAAGTATTTTTATTGTTGAGAGCGCACATAGGGCGCTCGGGCCTCCACCTTGGACGGGAGCACCACCCAGAGCGATCATTGCACAATTCCTCAACGTTCGGGACCGTGACGCAATTTTGCAAATGACACGTAAAGGAGGGCCGGTACAGTTTGAAGGACACCAGATTTCCATCTATCCGGATTATACCCAGAGAGTACAGAACCAACTAAAGTACTTTTTTGGGGTAAAACGCAGTCTTCGAGACTTAAACTTAAAGTACAGTCTCCTCTTTCCAGCTAAGCGCAGGGTCGAGAATGAGGGGAGAGCTGTTTTTTTCTCAGCAGCAGAGGCCAGAGACTTGCTGGATACCCAAGAACGTTCGGAGTGGGATAGCTCCGTCAAGAAACTCACCGTGAAAGGAGGGCTCGGGACGTCCCCATAGGGATAAAAGATCACAAAGTAATCGACAGCCCGCACCCGAAGCACATAACACAGGACGGATCAGGGTCTGCCAGCAACTGTCTGAGACAGACCTGGAGTCGAGAGACTCCTCTCAGGCACAGGTGTTAGGCAGTGGCCGGCAAGCAGATGATGGAGACTAGGAAGCATAACTCCATCCTATTACTGTCACCAACCAGACTCTGGGTCCTGATAAGTATTCAGTTGTTTACTGCTAGGGGGGGATTGGGGTCGTCCTCTGTTCTATTCAGAGGAATACTGATAACAGTAATGTTTATGATAAATGGAATTGGGTAAATCTGGAACTCAGGACATGGGCATTGATGGGGGACATTCCCTACCGCAGAGAGGTGGACAATAAGTGGGGAGCTAGAGGTATGTCCTCGCACCTCACTGAAGAGTCTACCACTAGCATAGCAGAAAGATTTCTTTAACCTTGTTGTATTGTTTCCTATTGTTTAGTTTAAAGGGGTTGTGGGGCGATAAGAGCACGTCCTTATCCTGTACATGGTATGACGGGTGGGGGCTGCATTACTGCCCAAGGGGTGGGGGGGTGATCACTGTTGATGGGGGAGGATTGGGGAAGTTACCGCCGCTCGCTTATGAAGTCAAGGGCTGTGTGACAATGTCAAGGTTTTATGAATGCCAATGGAAATGTTATAGTGCATGGTTAAGAAGGTGGGATGGAATACAGACATACAAATGATGGCAGCTACTGTACAAAAGATAATCTCATGGAATGTACGTGGGATAGCCGCCTATGAAAAGCGTAGAAGGCTATTTGAATATTTGAAGCGTTATAAAATAACCATAGTATGTCTACAGGAGATGCATGTTTGGGTGGACTCTCTACCTTGCCTGAAAAAGCGCCGGAGAGGGAAGCTGTATTCCACATCGTACTTTGCTAGGGGAGTCCTAATTTGGGTGGCCCCCGGGACATTTCAATACCAGCACAACATAGTGGACCCAGAGGGGAGGTATGTCATTCTGCACGGTAGATTGGATGGCAAGGAAACCTGTATTATTAATGTGTAGACCCCCAAGGATGACTGACCCTCGTTTCATTCTAATACAATGAAGAAGGCTGCCCCCTTTATGGGTGCATCAGTATTAATGGCAGGGGATATTAACTGTGTCCTAGATGGTGATATGGACCGGGAACTCCCGAAGTCTCGCACTAAACCCCGGATGACAGACACCCTTTGGGACATTATAGAAGGTATGCAATTGACGCATGTGTGGCGCCAGAGACATCAGACGGTTCGCCAGTTCTCCTGCTATTCTCCAGCCTCTGGTACATTTAGTAGACTAGACTATTGGTTACTCTCCGCGGGATTAGGACCTGCTGTAAGGGGAATAACTTATCTACCAAGGTATTTATCCGATCACTCGCCTGTACTGTTAAGGCTAAGCAGGTGAGGACCCACCCCGCAATTCCCCTGTGGAGGAATAGGGCTGAAGCCCTATCGGACCCCCCATTTGCGGCAAAACTACTGACAACTCTAGAACGATACCTTGAGGACAACTTGGGGTCCGCTTCGACACAAGCACTTGAATGGGAGGCCATGAAAGTAGTTATTAGGGGGAATGTATCAAAACAACATATGGGGTCAGTCAACAACTTGAAAGCGATATAGCTCAACGGGAGGAGAAAGTGGGAAACCTGGAAAGGGACCTTCGAGGAGCCCCCGACAAAATGAAGGAATGGAGGGTAGCGCATGATCACCTATTAACAGATCTACAGAGACTAGGAAAATATGTGTATTCCACGAGCCGACAAAGACTGCACATGGAAGGGGACAAGAAGGGAGCCCTGCTAGCCCGTTTGATCAAGCGAGAGTCTGACACTACCCCTATAGTGCAGTTTAAGGACAGAAATGCTAACATGGCTCTCTCGCAGGCTGTGGTTGTGGCAGTTCTGGCTGATCACCTTGAACAGGTGTATTCCCATTGTGCATCTGCAGCGCAAGAGAGATTTCAAAACTACCTAGACTCGATAGAGCTACCGCAGTTAGAAGGGGAGACTGGAGAGACCCTAAATACCCCGATCCACAAAGAGGAGGCTATCCTGGCTATTCAAAGAATAAACACAGCCAAGAGCCCGGGGGCCGATGGGCTTCCGGCGGAGTTCTATCAGAAGCCTGCCCTGCAGCTAGCGGACCACCTAGTGGAGGACTATAATGAGGCGTTGCTGTGGGGTATACTTCCACCCACTAAGAGAGGCCTTTGTGGCCAAGATACCAAAAACAGACAGATCCTCAGTTGGCCACCTCTTATAGACCTATATCATTACTTAATGTAGATGTCAAAATACTTAGTGGGGTCATGGCGGCACGACTGCTCTCCGAAATCCTCCAGATTGTTTACCTGGATCAAGCGGGCTTTGTTCCTAAACGTAACACTACTCATAATTTAAGAAGGGTAGCGCATGTCTGGCATTCCTCATGCCTGATGGAAGATGATTACGCCTTTGATTACTAGATATAGAATAGGCTTTTGACGCTGTGGAATGGCCTTATCTGTGGCAGGTCCTCCGGAAAATAGGAGTTCAGTGAGAGTTTCTTTTTTTTTTTTTTTTTGAAACCGTTTATTGCAGTTTGTAAAAGTTACAGGTATGGGCCTACAACCACCCGGCCGGCCGCTAGAGTGACAAAAGCATATTGCATACATACAGTAAGAGTCTCTTGGCAGTGCAGAGTAGCGAAACAGGAGAAATCAATGTTGCAGGCCGCATAGCTCCATGCCCACAGTACGGTTCCCTTTTCTCAAAACAAAACAACACGAAAAACCACACCCGCAAGGCAACCCGCGATCCAAAGTGACAGCACGTGCTCCATAAGTGGGGGATCCAAACCAGCAGCAGAACTCTGAAGAGGGGAATGGGAGTAGATCAGGGACTGGGGGACCGCGTGCCCACGGCCGAGGGAGGGGGGCCATCTAGGGAGACGGAGCAGGCGAGGCAGCCGGTAGCAGTGGCGGCTCACAAATACCCCCGCGGTAAGCGTTCCAGGGGCCCCAGATTTTCACCCACGCCCCAGGCTTACCCCTCGCCACATACACCACCTTTTCACGAAACATACACCAATCCATATGTTCTTTCCAGGCCAACACCGCAGGGGGCCTCTGGGATCCCCACAATTGAGCAATATCACGCTTAGCTATCATGTATCCCAGAGTCACCCACCGCGTCTGCGGGACCGAATAGTCATTTGGTTCCCACACATTCAGCAGGCATCTCCTCGCTTCAGGCAACAGCGCGACACGCGTAACCACACGCAGGACCTCATGCACACCACGCCATAATCGCTCCACCTTTGGGCACTCCCACAGTATATGCATGAAAGTTGCCAACGCACCACAGCCACGCTTACACATTCCGTCACCAGCAAAGCCCATACGTAGAAGCCTTGGCCCCGTCACGTAAACCCGGTGAAGGATCTTAAGCTGGACGAAACGAAGGCGAGCCGGGATGGCCACCTCTTTTGGAGAGGCCACCGCGGAAATCCAATCCTCGTCGTCCAGCTCTAGCCCGTCGGCGACCCAGGCCTCGCGGAGACTAGTCAGCAGGCACGATCTGTCGTTGATCAGTTTTTTATATATGAGGGAGATCGTGCTGTCTGGGACATGGCCATCCAGCACTCTGTCCTCCAGGGGGGAAGACTCCGGAATGGACGCGACATCCGGGAAGACGGAGCCCAGCGCATGGCGGACTTGTAGGTACCGAAAGTACTCACTGCCCTGCAGCTGAAACTCCGTCTGCAGCGCCGCAAAAGTCTTGAATCCCCCCCTCGTCCAGAGATCTCCCACCGTGCTGATTCCGATCGTGTCCCACTTCTCGAAGCCCTTCGACGTCCACAGGGAGCCCAACCTCTCAGACGCGTACAGCGGTGACGCTCGGGTCAAACGGTCCTTCCACCCCATGGCTGCATTAGCCGCGTGCCAGACACGCACCATGACACGCGTCGGTCCCGTCAGACGGGAGTCGGGCGCGGCAGAGTAGAGCGCTCGATTGTAGTCGCCACCGGGCAGGAGCATCTTGTCCATCTCAAACGCCGGGTTCAAGGCGGGCCCGTAAAGGCCATGATTAATTGCAGCCAGTTGGGAGGCCCAGTAATACCGTTTAATGTCCGGGAGGGCGACCCCCCCATCGTACCACGGGAGCGTCAGTTTAGCTAGAGCAATGCGCGGCCTCCCGTCCCAGAACAGGCGCCGCTGGAGGCCCTCCACCTCACGGAAATAGCGTGCCGGAACCAAGTCCATAGTATTCTGGAGGGCGTAGAGGAAGCGCGGCAAGGACATCATTTTAAACAAGGCCGCTCGGCCGAGCGGCGAAAGCGGCAGACGCCGCCAGCGCACCACGTCCTCCTTCAAGCGCTGGAGGGGGGGCAGCAAATTCCGCTCATAGCGGGCCTCCGGGTCAAGAGTGATATATATACCCAGGTACCGAAACCCCTGGGAGGCAATCTGGATCGGACAGTCCCGTGGCAGGACCGGAGCCTCCCCGGAAAGCACGTATACACAGGATTTCGCCCAGTTGATGACAAGTCCTGAGTTGCGACCGAATGAGCGCAAAACATCAACCAGGACGATCAGTGATTTACGCGGGGAGGCGAGATACAGGAGGATATCATCAGCATAGAGGGACACACGTTCCTCATGCTCGGGGGTCCAGCGGAGACCACGGATGGAAGGGTGCCACCGCAGCCACTCCGCCAGGGGCTCCAGGGCCAGTGCAAACAGGAGAGGTGACAAGGGGCAACCCTGTCGCGTGCCCCGCCCCAGCGCGAATGGGACCGAGACTCGCCCATTCACCACCACCTGCGCCAATGGGCCCGAGTACAACAATTTGACCCAGCTGATACAGCCCGGTCCAAATCCAAATTTCGCCAGCATCGCCCAGATGTATGGCCACTCCAGCGTGTCAAACGCCATGGTGGCGTCCAAGGACGCCAAGATGGCCGGCTCCCGCACAAATGGGACACGCGCGAGCACCCCGTGCAAGCGCCGCAGATTGAGCGCCGTGTTGCGGTGTGGTATAAAGCCAGATTGGTCTTGGTGGACCAAATCGCCCACCACGCCAACCAACCGGTTGGCCAACACCTTGGCGAGGATTTTGGGCTCCGCGTTCAAGAGCGAGATCGGCCTATAGGACGTGACCCGTTCACGGGGCTTCCCCTCCTTGTGGATCACCACAATTGTGGCCAGACGCTGGTCCGGCGGGAGGGAACCCTGCGAGTGGGCCGCCAGGAACATTGCGCGCAGGTGGGGCGCCAACACATCCGGGCGTAGCTTGTATAGCTCAATGGGAATACCATTGGGGCCCATGGCCTTGCCGGATGCAACCGAGCGAATAGCCAAGGCAATTTCGTCCGAGGTGGGAGGAGCGTCCAGCGAATCCCTGTCCTCCACCGTAAGGGAGGGCAGTGCGATGTCCCGAAGCAGGGCATGGGAATCTTCCTCCGAGCAGGGGGAAACCGGGGAGTAGACTTCGCGGAAATAATCCGCAAAGCAGGAGACAATGGCTTCCGGCTCGGTGACACACGCACCATCCACACTCTCAATCAAAGGAACCACGCGGCTCGCTCTCTCCCTCTTATCCAACCACGCAATCAATTTGCCAGCCTTATCACCCACATCATACAATCGCCCCTGCTGCTCTCTACTGAGGCCCCTGGCCGCCTCCGTGACGAGGGCCCGATAGGCCGCCTGCTTTAGGTGTAGAACATGCAGCTTGGCGTCTGTTACCCCGCTCCCCAGGTCACCCTCCAGTTCTGCAATCTCGGCCTCTACCCGGGTCACCTCCTCCCGCTCGCGCCGCCGGGCATGGGAGATAAAGGAGAGGGCCTCCCCTCTAAGAACTACCTTGAAAGCCTCCCACAGGGAGATGGCCGAAGGGACCGACCCCACATTCTCGTCGAAATATCGCTGTAAGGATTTGATCAAATCGGCACGAATGGTGGGGTCGCGCAAATACCATGCATTGATTGGAGCCACCCTGCCATCCCCCCTCGGGAAGACATCGAAATGTAACAGCAATGGGGAGTGGTCTGAGATACCCCGCGCCAGATGGCGCACCTCCCCCACCCTCCCTGCATGGGCCGCCGGGACAAGGATGTAATCAAGCCGCGAGAGGCTACCATGGGCACCCGAGTGGAAGGTGTACTGCCGCTGTGCGGGATGCTTTAATCGCCAGCAATCCACCAGGCCCAGCGTGTCTAAAAGGCCGGGCAACCACGCCTGTGCCCGGGGGAGGTCCCTAGGGGGATGGCGATCCATAGACCCAGAAGCTACCGCATTAAAGTCCCCTCCAACCACCAGCAGGCCACTCGGAAGGTCCAGAAGGAGGTGCCCCAGATCCGCAAATGTGGTGGCTTGTAACCCAGGCGGGACGTACACTGATATAAAAATAAACACTCTACCCTCCATTCTTCCCACCAGAACAGTGTAGCGTCCCCTCTCATCATGGCGCACCTCATCAATCTCCAACGGGAGCGAGTTCTTGATCATAATGCCCACCCCCCGCGAGCCCGAAGTGAAGCCAGAATGGGCCGCCAAACGATATCCCCGCCGATTCATTGCATGAAAGGAGTTACCTATAAGGTGCGTCTCCTGCAGGAAGACGACATCTGGTGAAATACGTTTTAAGTACTGCAGGACCACACCACGCTTAATCCTATCCCCCAGGCCGTTAACATTCCATGACAACACAGTCAAATCCCTACCCCCCATCATACGTCGAAACAATCGGTCGTCCCCCACCGAGCATCTTAAAAACAACAACACAGTAGCGGGTTTGCCTTGCGGTGCAAACAAACAACACACCCCCCCCACCCCCACAGAACTCCCCCCTCCCTGCACCCCTGCATGAGCCCAGACAGCCCCCCCAAAGTGCAGTGTGCCTGTCGCCCCATAGCTAAAACTAACTAGTCCCCCAGAGGAGGAGGGAAGCCCCCAACAGACCCCGCACGACCTCCATAGGAGGGGAACATATGCAATCAATAAATGGTGAAGGAACATCGTCCAGAGCAAGGCCTATTCAGTCACCCCTCAATTCTGATCCGGCGGGCCCTCCTCGCCAGCCGCGCCCCCCCCGCCCCCCCGGCCCCGATCTCCAGGCAGAGTGTCCAACCAGTCCCCAGCCGCCTCGGGCCGGTCGAAGAAGTGCGTGCGACCATCCACCTCCACCCTCAGCTTAGCTGGAAAAAGCATTGAGTACTTGAGGTTCAGGTCCCGTAGGCGACGTTTAACACCAAGAAAACTCTGTCTCTGCTTCTGAACCGCCGGAGTAAAGTCTGGGTAAAAATGCACATCCATGTTGTCAAGCTTGACCGGTCCCTGTTGCCTGGAGGTCTGGAGGATAGCATCTCTGTCCCGAAAATTAAAAATCCGGGCAATGAGAGGCCGCGGCGGGGT
Organism: Triturus cristatus; assembly: GCF_964204655.1. Lineage (NCBI taxonomy): Eukaryota > Metazoa > Chordata > Amphibia > Caudata > Salamandridae > Triturus > Triturus cristatus. The sequence continues at coordinate 169,532,681 of NC_140591.1, read as the reverse complement.
ACCGGTCTTAGGTCTGCCCCCAGGGACCCGGTGAGCACGCTCCACCGCAAAAAGCTTACTCAGCCCCCGGGGCTGGAGATGGGTCAGGATCAATTCTTCCACAAAAAGATCTGCCGCCTCCGCCTCTCGTCCCTCCGGCACCCCCACAATCCGGACATTATTCCTCCGGGCCCGACCCTCGGAATCCTCCAGTCGCCGGTCCATCAGGGCGCTCGCCTGGCCAAGCCGGCGCACCTCCTTCTGGAGGGCCACCACGTCCGTCGTGAGGCTCGTTGTGGTGTGGGCCAGGGAATCGACCCGGTCGTTCGTTTTGGACAAGTCTGCCCTCACAAGGCTCACATCCACCAGGACCGAGTCTATTTTTTGCGCTAGGGTGTCGAAACGCTGGTCCACCGAGGCCTTCATCTCTGCAATGGCGCCCATGACGTCCCGGAGGGTCAGATCCACCGGATGAGCAGATGCCTCCGTCGGGCCCACCGGGGATGCGCGCGATGTCTCCGGAGAACCCTTCTGGAGCGTGTAGCGGTCCATACTGTTAGCTTGGTGCGCCGTGCCACGGCGGGTTGTCTTCACCTTCGCCCGGTCGCCATCTTGTTTGGTGGACATGCTTGCTCTCCCACCGTCGTGCCAATCTCCTCGAACGGGCCGCTATACCAATTCACGGGCTCCGGGGGGGGCGGGGGCGACCACCGAACCGCAGGTCAACCCACCGCCGGCGGGTCAGCCGGGCTCCAGGACAAGACCACACCACCGCACCCGGCTCCGCAACCCAACCTCGCTTGAGTGCAAGGAGGGCGCAAAAGCGAAAGTGAAAGTGCGGGGTACGCGAGTCGCCCAGCCCTGCCCGCCGCTGTTGTTCACTGTGTCCCCGGATCGCCCCACTACTCCAATCCGGGGGGCCGGCGAGGAGAAGGCCGCAACCTTCGATCGGTGCTCCCACCGGTGTCCGGGGTCCGATTCGAGCCCGAAAAACGGGTGGCGCCTCAGCTCGGGTTCCCCGACACAGTCCCCTCAACAAGGACAGGATATCGCCAGGATTAATTCAGGAGGTCGCGGAGGTCCTCGGGAGCCTCGCACCTACGCGGCCATCTTGATTGCGCGCTAGGCTCCTCCCCCCAGTGAGAGTTTCTTAAATGGATACAGTTGCTTTACCATGCCCTTGTGGCACGGAGCAGAGTGGGGGCCTTAGTATATAGACTGATTAAACTGTGCAGGGGTACTCAGCAGGGATGCCCGCTCCCTCTGCTACTGTTTGCGCTAGCCATGGAGCCACTAGCTGTGGCTTTGCAGGGGGGATAAGAGGAGGGGGGGTCTGGCTAGGCAACACTAATCACTTGGTGTCCCTGTATACTGATGACATCCTGATCTATCTCTGCCGACCGGCAACATCAGTCCCATTGCAGCTTGCTGAGCTGAGGAGATTTGGGGTGGTCACCACATACTTTGAAAGGCAACACATAACTTTACGTGTCCATGCAGAGAAAACAAATCATACTTCTGCCATTCAATTGCCTGAATCACTATTTATAATTAATTGTAATGTGTGCCGTCTACTGATGCAGGATTCCCCTCAACGTGTATGTGAATGGGGGAAGAAATCAAGAAAATAAATCAAGAAAAAAAGGTGAGGAAAAGTAGACAGAGCCTCACGGGAGCAACACCAAGGGAGGTAACAGGCTGGTACTCGCCTGCGGCCTCAGGTTCTCATCATCAGCAACTGTCTACTTGAAAATTATGAAAAATTGTGAGGAAAAGTGAACCAAGTGTGTTAAAATAAATTTAACAAATGACCCGTAAAAAGAAAGACCAGGGTATGACATAGAAACCCGGAGTGTCTCACTTTAAAAATGGGCTAGGCACACTGGCTATATTAATTTATTCCTTGCTGTGTGTCTGCTCAAAAATAAAACCAACATGTTTCATTGCCTTGTAAATTTTATGTTATGTTATGTTATTAATTTTTTTGTATAGCGCAACGGTTACTCAAAAAGAGAATCCCGGCGCTTTTGGTAAGGTGAACAGGTTACAAAATAACACAACACAGAGAAAACAGTTCAAAAGTCCACAAAAGAAACGGGGCAACACGCAAACCTATTGAAAAAACAGCCAGGTTTTGAGGCCTTTCCTAAAATCAAGAAGAGTAGACGCCCCCCGCAAAGCGAGCGGTAAGGAATTCCACATCTGTGGGGCCAGCAGACTGAAGGAGCGGCCCCCTAGGCGAGCCCTCTTCACACGCGGAACAGCCGCAAGTAGTAAAGATTCCGACCTCAACGCGCGAGTGGGATGGTAAAAAAAGAGTCTTTTTTGAAGGTGTTTAGCTCCCACCGCATGGAGAGCCTTATAGGCCAAGGTCAGAGCCTTAAAAGGCAATCCGTTTGCGGATGGGTAGCCAGTGTAGCGTCACCAACAACCCAGAGGCGCAGATGAGTCTACTTAGGCCAAAAATGGCCCTGGCCGCCGCGTTCTGTGCCACTTGAAGCCTCTGCAGCAGATACTCTGGCAGGCCCAGGTACAGGCTGTTGGCATAATCCAACCTGGAGCCAATCAGAGCCTGCACCGTCAGCCTCCTGTGCTCCTCAGACAGGAGGGGCAGAAACTTCCGCAGCATTTTTAGCAGGCCGAAACAAGTGCCGGTTACCCCAAGAATCTGGGCTTTCATCGTCAGCCCCTTGTCCATCTTAACCCCCAGGTTTTTAGCCATGGGAGAAGAACCGGACGGAGGGAACATGTCGATGGGCCACCAGGCCTGCCAGCTGGGCTCCGAGTCGCACCCAAAGAAGAGAACCTCCGATTTATCCGAATTGCACTTGAGGCTGTGCAGTTGGAACCATGCAAATACAGCCCCAAGGCAATTCTGGATACTCTCTCCGTCAAAGTCAGCGCCCCTCTCACATGAGAAGAGGAGCTGAGTGTCGTCGGCATACGACACGATCCGGGCACCAAAAGACTCCGCCACCGCCGCCAAAGGGGCCATATAGATATTAAAGAGGGTCGGGCTCAATATAGAGCCCTGAGGGACCCCGACTCCCAACGGCGGCATTACAGCGGAGTCAGATGATGTCCAGATAGTTTGCCGGCGGCCGGCCAAGAAGGAAGAAAACCATTTGAGCACCGTCCCCCGCAGGCCAATCTCAAAGAGTCTTGCGAGCAGGCCCTCATGGGGGACGGTGTCAAAGGCCGCCGACAGGTCCAACAACACCAGCATGACTTTGCCCCCGGAATCCAGCACCCCTTTGATGGTTTCCGAAACCTCAAGGAGCGCGGTCTCGGTGCTGCGGTTTGAGCGGAAGCCCGACTGGGAGTCGTGCAAGATCTCATGAGACTCCAAAAAATTGGAGAGCACCGACTGAACGTGCTTTTCCAAGATTTTTACGAAAGCCGGCAGCAGCGAGATGGGCCTGTAATTGGCTGGGGCTTTCGGGTCAAGTCCCGGCTTTTTGAGCAACGGGATAACCATTGCCTGCTTCCATGATGGCGGCACCTCTCCCGAACTCAACGAAAGGTTGAGAAGAGGGTGGGCCAGCGGATTAACCACCTCCGCCAGTTTACCCAGAAGCTTAGCTGGGCAGGGGTCAAGCGGCGACCCAGATTTTAAATTGCCCATGAGCGCAAGGGAGGCGGAGGCTGGCAAAGATGGAAACTCAGCCAATATAGCGCCCTGCATAACTGGAGGGGACATACCCGCCTCCTGCAACGGCAACGTGACCGGTCCACTCGAAGGAAAGGAGTCCTGGATAAGTTGGATCTTGCCTGTAAAAAAGCTCGCCAGATCTGCTGCCCAGGATTCTACAGGGCCCTCTTCCGAGGCGATGGTCCGAGGTGAAATGAATTCTCGGACGATAGTAAAAATCTCCTTACTGGAGTTCGAAGCTGCTTCGATTCTCCCCGCAAAATAGGCTTTCTTTTCGAGGCGGATATCGCGGTGGTAAGCTTTGACCACAGCCTTGTAGGCAAACCTGTCCTTGCTGTCATAATATGCCCGCCAGGCCCTTTCGGCTACCTTGCACTGCTGCCGCGTAGCCCGCAGAGCCGTGGTAAACCAAGGGGCCGAGACCCGCTTAGATGTCGAGCGGGGGGGGCAGAACAGGGGCCAGGTCATCCAGCCTCTCCGTCAACCACTTTTGCAGGGCCTCCAAGTCGCTTTCCAACTCGCCAGACAGAGGGCAAGGGTGAGTCGCAGCAGCCTGGGCCAGCATCTCAGGGGTCACCCTGCTAAATGCTCTACAGGCTCGTCCCCTCTGCTGTGAGACAAGGTTCGACGCCCTAAGCTTGCCATTGATTGCAAATTTGGCAAGCCAATGATCCGACCACAGGACCGGGAGGATCTCTTTCACTACCAGCGGGGAGGTCGAGAAAACCTGGTCTAGGGTATGCCCCTTCTCGTGGGTCGGACCCAATAGATGTGGGGTCAGGCCCAGCGGCGTCATAACCTCCAAGAGCTTGATAGCGGCGGGGTCCGATGGATCATCCATCCGGATGTTAAAGTCCCCAGCCACTAAGCAGTGTTCTGCTCTCAGGGCTAGACCCGCCATCGCCACATCAAGGTCAGCAAAGAACGTCCCAAGCGGACCGGGGGGGCGGTAGACTAGCAGTCCCTTCACTGATTGGTGCGGCGCTAGCGCGATAGAAAAAGCCAGCGATTCTGAGCCGCGAATGTCCTCAGTAGGCAAGATGGTACAAGGTGTGCCCTTCTTTACCACCAATGCGACCCCGCCACCCTTGCCCTTTGCTCTGTCCTTCCTGAAGATATCAAAATCAGGCGGAATGGCCATAGCCACATCGGGATTAGACGCTTCACCCCACCAAGTCTCCGTCAACATAAGACAGAGTGGCCTCTCAGTCTCAAGGAGCTCAAAAATGTGTTGCGCATGGCAGCTAGCCGACCTGGTGTTTAACAACATGCAGGCATACTCAGCGCCCGCGATGTCCGTAGGCGGGGTAGATGACAGCACCCGGGTAGGATGCCAGCCACAACCCGGACATCGCCATTTGCCCCTATGGCGGGCCGGGAAGACAGTGCGGCAGCAGCTCTCCCTGACATGCAAGGAGCGCAGCTCCCAGGAGGAGTACCGCATCGAAAGGGCGCCCGGAGAGCTCAGTTCCCGTGACCAGGGCCCCACCCGCCGCCAGAACGCCTCCGGGACGCGGACGGGCGCAGACGGGCAGGACTCTGGCTTGACTCCGGCGCGAGTCAGGCGCTACCGCTGCGCGTCACCGCTGCGCGAGCCAGGTGAGCTTTAAATAGGAGCTCACCTGAACTCCCGCAAAGCGCTAGAACGCTCAGGCAAGTGGCGCGTGATTCCGAAGTCCCCCCCCCAAGATGGCGACCGGCGCCACAAGCAGGCAACCAGAAGGTGAGACAATCCGTCCAAAACGCGGTGGGGGCACAATTATAGTGCAAGTATAGGGCCAGAACACGATGGAAGTTAAAAGCAGGGCAGTACAAAATAATTACAAACAAAATACCAAAACGGGATATATTTTAAAATAATGCTAGCGCAGCGCGCTGTAATGCCAGCAGCCACAATGCACCCAAAGGCACCTTACCGAAGGCAGAGCAGCGGAAATGCTCGCCTTAAATAGGAGCTCACCTGAACTCCCGCAAAGCGCTAGAACGCTCAGGCAAGTGGCGCGTGATTCCGAAGTCCCCCCCCAAGATGGCGACCGGCGCCACAAGCAGGCAAACAGAAGGTGAGACAATCCGTCCAAAACGCGGTGGGGGCACAATTATAGTGCAAGTATAGGGCCAGAACACGATGGAAGTTAAAAGCAGGGCAGTACAAAATAATTACAAACAAAATACCAAAACGGGATATATTTTAAAATAATGCTAGCGCAGCGCGCTGTAATGCCAGCAGCCACAATGCACCCAAAGGCACCTTACCGAAGGCAGAGCAGCGGAAATGCTCGCCTTAAATAGGAGCTCACCTGAACTCCCGCAAAGCGCTAGAACGCTCAGGCAAGTGGCGCGTGATTCCGAAGTCCCCCCCCCAAGATGGCGACCGGCGCCACAAGCAGGCAACCAGAAGGTGAGACAATCCGTCCAAAACGCGGTGGGGGCACAATTATAGTGCAAGTATAGGGCCAGAACACGATGGAAGTTAAAAGCAGGGCAGTACAAAATAATTACAAACAAAATACCAAAACGGGATATATTTTAAAATAATGCTAGCGCAGCGCGCTGTAATGCCAGCAGCCACAATGCACCCAAAGGCACCTTACCGAAGGCAGAGCAGCGGAAATGCTCGCCTTAAATAGGAGCTCACCTGAACTCCCGCAAAGCGCTAGAACGCTCAGGCAAGTGGCGCGTGATTCCGAAGTCCCCCCCCAAGATGGCGACCGGCGCCACAAGCAGGCAACCAGAAGGTGAGACAATCCGTCCAAAACGCGGTGGGGGCACAATTATAGTGCAAGTATAGGGCCAGAACACGATGGAAGTTAAAAGCAGGGCAGTACAAAATAATTACAAACAAAATACCAAAACGGGATATATTTTAAAATAATGCTAGCGCAGCGCGCTGTAATGCCAGCAGCCACAATGCACCCAAAGGCACCTTACCGAAGGCAGAGCAGCGGAAATGCTCGCCTTAAATAGGAGCTCACCTGAACTCCCGCAAAGCGCTAGAACGCTCAGGCAAGTGGCGCGTGATTCCGAAGTCCCCCCCCAAGATGGCGACCGGCGCCACAAGCAGGCAACCAGAAGGTGAGACAATCCGTCCAAAACGCGGTGGGGGCACAATTATAGTGCAAGTATAGGGCCAGAACACGATGGAAGTTAAAAGCAGGGCAGTACAAAATAATTACAAACAAAATACCAAAACGGGATATATTTTAAAATAATGCTAGCGCAGCGCGCTGTAATGCCAGCAGCCACAATGCACCCAAAGGCACCTTACCGAAATTATGGCAATTTTATCAGGGCTAGGGTCAGCGTCCTCACTGCACCTTTTTCCTCCGTTATGTATACCTGCAAATGACAACACACCATTTTTCATCAACACATACCTGGACACACATCCAATTCACAGCTCTCTTTAGAATATCGAAAAAGACATATGTAATGTAATTACCGACTGGTTGCCTCAATTCAGCATACCTGCAACCCCGGTTTGTGTTTGCTTGCAATCTGTATAGAGAAAGTGAAAAAGGAAAAAGGAATAAAAGCTCATTCCCTATGTACATGAAATGCGGTAGTGTCTAACTGCCTACCCCACTCTTGGACCCTGCCATTGGTGTCCTTCGCTATATGTCCCAAATGCGACAGCTTGTTGTCCATGGACCCCCAGGTGTCAAATATCTTGAAATGGCAATCAGACCCGCTGGGATATCTATACTTATCAAACGTGCCCCGAGTCACTGTTCAGAAAGCCATGCTCAATGTCATATACCAACTGCCCGTTATGTTTAAAAAGATTTTTTGACGACGGGTCGGCTGCGCAGCCTGTAGTAGTTAACCCGTTCCTCATACAAATCTTGCTCTTAAATATTTCTTGTGATCGGCAAAGCACCACAGTGTATCTAGAGAGAAGAGAGGATACTGTCCTACCGATCTTGCAGAGGGTTACGGCCACAATTCGGTCCCTGTTGTTTTCCCGCCCGGCAAGCTCCTTATCTCGCCAGGGGAGGGTGCCGGGCTCTGCGTGAATCCCGCCCCATTTCCGGTTGTATTCCTTGTGGTTAGAGCTATTGCGGCGGCCATCTTAGAGGGTCTATAAAATACTGGGTCTTGCAGGGGCTCATATCATATATATAGAAAATTCAACAGTGGCAGCGGGTCCTCAACTCGCCAGAAATGCATGCCGTGCTCAAAATGAGTCCCGTCACATTTCCAATTGTGTTCCTTGTGTATCGGGGCTGAAGCTAGAACGGCGGCCATATTGAAATGTCTATATTGACTTGATCTCACAAGAGCGCGTGTCCTATATATAAAATTCAATAGTGGCAGAAATTCAATGTGTGGTATTTATGTTAGACATAGTAATATCCCAAAATTGTGCTCATTAAGTGGAATATATTTTTGATGATTTATTCAGTTAGATAACCTTTTTGTTATCAATGGGCTTTACATGCAGATATGCAACCCTCAGGGAGCCTGCAGATGATCAACAAAACAAACAAAATTTATATGGAGGTTTGTATCAAAAGGGGCCATCATTGAACAAACCCAAATCAGTATTGTATCAGTCTTTCACGATCTGTATTTGCCTAAAAAGATACCACTTTGTTCCACTCCATATGATCATTCAATACTTCTTGGTCCACCCCCTCTTCGTAGATCCAACGGGCTTCCTTCATAATGAGTCTGATCTCCATATTGTACTGATCGCCTAATACCTTTTCTAGTACAACCCATCGTATATCTCTGAGTCGATGTTTGAGTGACAAAGTGTTGGACCAATTTCGTCGTAAGTTTGCCTGACTTGAGAGTGCTTACATGTTCCTGAATTATGACCTTGATTTTGCGTGTCGTGAGGCCAATATAATGCAAGTTGCACAGACAGGTTATCCTGAAAATTACATTTGTCGTGTTGCAGTTACTAAACCTGTTTGGATGCCAAATATTCCCATGCGCTAAAATAACGCTTTTTGAGGGCATAGTGAGGTCACATACTGAACATCCCCCACAGGGGTAATGCCCCGAAGGTACACCCGATTCTCTGTGTTCCTGCATAGCGCAAAAATTGTCCCACCGGTAAATTATCTCGCAACGCCCTGGGATGGTAGGATCTATAGTGGAGTAGCGAGTTTTTATCGGTGGGTTTTTGATGTACACGTGTCGTCAGTTTGTTGTCCATGGCTTCAATGTCTAGTTCTAGGTATGTGGCTGTGTTTCTATTTATAGCCCACGTAAACTTCAAACACTCATCCAAACTGTTCAGCCAGGTGAGGAACTCCAATAGAGCTTCTTCCGTCCCTGACCAAATACACAGGACATCATCGATGTATGTTTTTGTGCTATCGCAGAAACTGTTCATCCACTCAGAGCTACGTTGAACAAACAGAGGCACTTTCTAGAAGACTGGAAGAGAGGGCCTATCCGAATAAAATCATCAAACAAGCTAGGAAAAGAGCCCTCAACACACCTAGGAGTGTCCTACTTGAAAGGAATGTAAAAACCAATAATGATTGCATCCCAGTGGTTATGACTTTTGGGCCATGTTCTACTAAGATTAGACAAATCATTAGAAGACATTGGCACCTGCTCAGTACTGCGTCCATGAAAATGCCTCAACCAAGGTTTGCTTTTAAACGGTCCACAAATCTTCGAGACCGCTTGGTCCACACATGTGTAATGCAGTAACACAGAGAATCGGGTGTACCTTCGGGGCATTACCCCTGTGGGGGGTGTTCAGTATGTGACCTCACTATGCCCTCAAAGAGCGATATTTTAGCGCATGGGAACATTTGGCATCTGAACAGGTTTAGTAACTGCAACACGACAAATGTAATTTACAGGATAACATGTCCGTGCAACTTGCTATATTGGCCTCACGACACGCAAAATCAAGGTCAGAATTCAGGAACATGTAAGCACTCTCAAGTCAGGCAAACTTACGACAAAATTGGTCCAACACTTTGTCACTCAGAAACATCGACCCAGAGATATACGATGGGTAGTACTAGAAAAGGTATTAGGTGATCAGTACAATATGGGGAACAGACTCATTATGAAGGAAGCCCGTTGGATCTACGAAGAGGGGGTGGACCAAGAAGGATTGAATGATCATATAGAGTGGAACAAAGAGGTACCTTTTTAGGCAAATACAGATAGTGAAAGACTGATACAATACTGATTTGGGTTTGTTCAATGATGGCCCCTTTTGATACAAACCTCCATATAAATTTTTTTTGTTTGTTGATCATCTGCAGGCTCCCTGAGGGTTGCATATCTGCATGTAAAGCCCATTGATTAACAAAAAGGTTTTTCTAACTGAATAAATCATCAAAAACATATTCCACTTAATGAGCACAATTTTTGGATATTACTATGTCTAACATAAATACCACACATTGAATTTCTGCCACTATTGAATTTTATATATAGGACACGAGCTCTTGTGAGATCACGTCAATATAGGCATTTCAATATGGCCGCCGCTCTAGCTTCAGCCCCGATACACAAGGAACACAATTGGAAATGTGACTTGACTCATTTTGAGCACGGCATGCATTTCTGGCGAGATGAGGACTCGCTGCCACTGTTGAATTTTCTATATATATGATATGAGCCCCTGCAAGACCCAGTATTTTATAGACACTCTAAGATGGCCGCCGCAATAGCTCTAACCACAAGGAATACAACCGGAAATGGGGCGGGATTCACGCAGAGCCCGGCACCCTCCCCTGGCGAGATAAGGAGCTTGCCGGGCGGGAAAACAACAGGGACCGAATTGTGGCCGCAACCCTCTGCAAGATCGGTAGGACAGTATCCTCTCTTCTCGCTAGATACACTGTGGCGCTTTGCCGATCACGAGAAACATTTAAGAGCAAGATTTGTATGAGGAACGGGTTAACTACTACAGGCTGCGCAGCCGACCCGTCATCAAAAAATCTTTTTAAACATGACGGACAGTTGGTATTTGACATTGAGCATGGCTTTCTGAACAGTGACTCGGGGCACGTTTGATAAGTATAGATATCCCAGCGGGTCTGATTGCCATTTCAAGATATTTGACACCTGGGGGTCCATGTACAACAAGATGTCGCATTTGGGACATATAGCGAAGGACACCAATGGCAGGGTCCAAGAGTGGGGTAGGCAGTTAGACACTACCGCATTTCATGTATATAGGGAATGAGCTTTTATTCCTTTTTCCTTTTTCACTTTCTCTATACAGATTGTTGAACAGCTCCCGTTACTGCAATAAGTCAAACACAAACCGGGGTTGCAGGTATGCCGAATTGAGGCAACCAGTCAGTAATTACATTACATATGTCTTTTTCGATATTCTAAAGAGAGAGCTGTGAATTGGATGTGTGTCCAGGTATGTGTTGATGAAACGTGGTGTGTTGTCATTTGCAAGTATACATAACGGAGGAAAAAGGTGCAGTGAGGACGCTGACCCTAGCCCTGATGAAATTGCCATAAAATTTACAAGGCAATGAAACATGTTGGTTTTATTTTTGAGCAGACACACATCAAGGAATACATTAATATAGCCAGTGTGCCTAGCCCATTTTTAAAGTGAGACACTCCAGGTTTCTATGTCAGACCCCGGTCTTTCTTTTTACGGGTCACTTGTTAAATTTATTTTAACACACTTGGTTCACTTTTCCTCACAATTTTTCATAATTTTCAAGTAGACAGTTGCTGATGATGAGAACCTGAGGGCGCAGGCGAGTACCAGCCTGTTACCTCCATTGGTGTTGCTCCCATGAGGCTCTGTCTACTTTTCCTCACCTTTTTTCCTTTATTTCTTGATTTCTTCCCCCATTCACATACACGTTGAGGGAAATCCTGCATCAGTAGACAGCACACATCACAATTAATTATAAATAGTGATTCAGGCAATTGAATGGAAGAAGTATAATTTGTATTCTTTGCATGGACACAAAGTTATGTGTTGCCTTTCAAAGTATATGGTGAACATTGTGTTTGTGTTCACATATCAAGTTGAAAACAGGTCTGTTGATGAGTTGTAGCTATTGAGTGGGAGGCGACCTGTTCTCTCTTTTTTTGTCCCCCTAAGCTCCCATTTGTGGATAAGAGATTTGGGGTGGTGTCTGGCCTTCAGATCAACCTGGGGAAATCCAAACCAATCCCCATCGGGAGGTTGGCGAGGGTGCCACAGATAGAACTCCCTAAAGATGAACTACTATGGATGGGTGAAAAGGAGAGATACCTGGGTATATGGCTAGAAAACTCACCATCCAGGTACTTTGATCTTAACGCTAGCAGAGTGATCAAGGGACTACTAGGCTCTATAAGGTTTTGGAGGGACTTGCTGTTGTCACTCATGGGACGAATCGCTATAATCAAAATGATTATCCTTCCTAGGTGCTGTACACAATGCAACACTCGCTTTATCTTATTCCCCGGTCATATTTTCGAACCCTGGATCAACTTCTTATAGACCTATCATGGGGCAACAAACGAAAGAGGGTAAAGCTAACGACGCTGCAAAGGACATGGAACCGGGGAGGGCTGGAGGTTCCTTGCATAGAGCTATATTACATGGCATCCCAGCTACAGCATGCAGTGCATTGGATGGATACCGATGATAATTGGGAGACAAATCTCCTGGCGGGTACACATGTTGGATACACACTCCCAGAACTATTAATGCTCGGGAGAGGAGTCCCCCCCCCCCCGCAGCTTCCAGACATCATACGGCATGGAGCAGAAATCTGGGAAACAGTGGTCCGAAGTGTGATCCAACAAGCGCCGTACGTGCCTGATATGCCTCTGTGGGCACTACGAGCCTTTGCCCGTATAGCGGACTCCATGTCCATGAGGAAGTGGAAGGAGGGGGGTTGCCAGACACTAGGAAACCTTTATACGAATGGAAAATTTTTGATACGAGAGGAAGTAACAGATGCCTTTAATCTGGGGACGGGGCAATTTCTCCAATACGACAAAAATCTGTAGTGTAACCTGAGAAATTTGGATTGGGTTTCCCGAAGAACCCCCTAGCACCAATACATTAAAAGTTATGTTATATATGGCACAGGGTGGACAGTTGGTATCGCACATATACAGAGCCACCTACCAGGTGGGATGCTGGACTGGAGACCCCACTGTCTGACAGATCGGAAGAAAGTTCAGGAGGGTGCTTGTACTGTCAGCTCCAATGGACGATTTTAACTCCTACAATATAACTTAGTACACACTAGGTATACCTTACTCCACGTACACTACATACAATCTATCCCAATGGAAGTGCTGAATGTCCAAGATGTAAGGCACAGGTGGCGGACTTCATCCATTTGGTTTTAACATGCCCCATGTTGACCTCCTATTGGGACAAGGTACTAACACATCTTCAGAGAGCCACGGAATGGGAGATATCAAAAGAACTCTGACAAGTAATATTGGGGCTCCTACCTAGCCCTAAAGGTAAAAAAATAATTAAGTAGACGCATTCTCTCATTGGGGCTCCTGTTAGAAAGAAGACGCATTATCATTGCATGGCTTAGACTCAGGCCCCCGCAGGTGGGAGACAGGATGAAAGATATATGCAAATTGGCAACAGCAGAAAGTGTGAATGCAGATTGTACGTAAAGACGAAAAAGCAGAGGAGGACCACCTTCGGGCATAGTCTCAAATGATGGTAGACCTTAGAGATGACCACGAGTCAGGAACAGAGTCTCTGAAGTCACCGGAGAGGATGTTTCACAGGAGAGTAATTAAGAGGTAGACATGCCAGGAGTTAACAAAAAAAGGCTGAGAGTGGGCAATAATAACCATGCATGTAATAGCACTGGAACCATGACTTAATGTTTGGAGCGGCACGGGGGGGGGGGGGGGCGGCAGTTAACGTTGGCAAAACTCAAGTAGACATTATGCAAGCGCTGGATATGTACGTTATTCCGTTGGGGATAATGAGGGAATGAGAACTTATTCTCCCCTTGTTAGAGTCCTCTGCCATGTAAGGTTAGATAAATGTGACAACTGAAAAAGCATATGATCAATGGTTGTAAATGGTTGGGGGCTACACAGATACTTCGATATCCGGCTGTAAAACACTGTCTATGTGATATAAATGGCAATAAAATTTATGGAGGAAAAAAAAAAGGAAAAATTCAAAATGTTCATGCTCGCTCAAATTCGGTCTCCTCAGGGCCCGTGAGACTGGATGGTAACATTGGACTTGCAGGACGCATACTTACATGTTCCCATCTTGCCTGCACACAGTCATTACCTGCGGTTCAGGCGCACTTTCAATTTGCCATGCTCCCCTTTGGCCTAACCATTGGCCCTCTGGTGTTCATCAAGGGGATGGTGGTGGTTGCAGCACACTTACATTCCAGTCTTCCCCTTCGTCGATGATTAGTTGTTGAAGGTGGGCACACCCCAGGCAGTCCTCTACCACCTCCAGACTACAGCAAACCTCCTGCACTCCCCATCAACGTGCCTAAGACACACCTGACTTCCTCTGAGACGTTCCCTATCATAGGAGTTGTTCTGGATAGAGTGGAGTTTAGGGTTTATCCTCCCTAATGAGGCGCCAAGGATATTTAGGCTATGTAAGAAACTGGCTCTATATATAATACACCAAAATGAGGTATAGTGTGTATAGAGTCAAAGTATCCCCAGAGGCAGGCGAGGTTAAAGTTAGATAGAACACTACTCTCTAATAGTGGTAGCTTGTTCGAGCAGTAAGGCAGTATCAGAGGACAGTGTTAAGCATTTGATGTACACACTCAGTCAGAAAATGAATTCACACACTCAAGAACAGAACTCTAGGCCAATTGTTGTTGTATAAAAATATACTGTTTTTAGGACCAAACAAGCCTGGCACAGGTGAGCATTAAATACTTTTCAGTAATAAGTTACTAGATATAGAACAGTTTGAAAATGCAATAGAAATTGTACTTTGTTTGATTCACAGGCGAGCAGTAGTATGCAACACTAAGCAAATGCAGTACATTGAAATGAATAGGCTTTTCCAGTAAATTGCAGGTAAGTTACTTTACACATTACTTTTCTAACTTAGTGCTGGATACCTAGATTCAGCACTGGGACATTTCCTGCAAACAGGGGAGTAAACCCGTTTTGGTTATTTGTGTGATTTTTAAAGAAAATTTTTAGGTTTCAAAACTCCACACTTAGAATTTTTTGCAGATAAAGTGTCGATGTTATCCTATGGGAGGAAAACAGGTTAACGGTTCACAGGTAAGTAAACTACTGTGGGAGTTAAGGTTCTGGGGTTAGACTCAGGGGTCTCCCAGGGTCAGTGATGCACTATTGTTGCACCCTCAGCGACACTTGGGTGGCGGGTGCAGAGTGTTGAGGCCCAATGTTATCCTATGGGGGATAAGGGGCCTCCGGTAGGCGGCTGCTGTCAAGCAGGCCACTGGGTTGTGGGAGCAAAGCTCCTAGGGTTAAGGTCAGGGCAAATGGGGAAACAAAGTAGCACATAAGGTGCACCCTTAGCGGCATTGGGGCGGCCGGGTGCAGAGTGCTGTTTCGACGGCGGGTACCCTGTTTTCTATGGAGAACCTCCGGTTTGCAAAACCACTGCAGGCAGGGAGACGAAGGACTTCTGGGTGCGACCACCACTTGGAGAAGTTAAGGGTTGGTTAGGCACCGTCGGTTTGGGCACACAAGGCCGTGGGGCGTAGGGTGCAGGTGTGCCTTTTGGGGGTCGGATCTTCTTACCAGCTCCTGGTCACGGTTAGGGGGGCCTTCTGGATTTAGGCTACAGGCGTCGGCTGGAGGATTGAGGCAGGTCAGGGGTCGCCAGATCTTGGGTCAGGCTCGCCGGGGTGACCTCCTCGAGGTGTTTTTCCACTCGAGCTCGGGTCAGGTTCGGCGGGTGCAGATTGAGCTGGATTCGCAGTCTCTGGCTGGCACCAGAAGCTGCAGTTTGAAAAAGTCCTGTGTTCACGGGAGATTCAGTCTTTGAAGTGAAGGCAGGTAGGTCCTCCAGGGTTTTTGAGGTTGCTGGCTGCAGGACACACCGGGATTTTGCAGGAGCAGGTTTGAGGGGAGACAGGCCTGTAGGGCTGGGGGCAAGTCAGTGGGCATCGTCCTCTTGTTAGCTCTGCACGACTAGTCCTCCTTATCTTCTTTTCTTGTCGTTTCTGGATCTGAGGAACCATGGTTCAGGGTCCCCCTTAAATACTAAATTTAGTGGTGTTAGAGTTAGGTAAAGGGCAGGGACCAATGGGTCCCTTCCCTGGGGTGGGTACACCCCTTATTCTGCCACTCTCCAGTGAGAGGGTGGCAGGAGCCTGTCCCTGGTTGGCTGGGTCCCCCCATCCTCAAGATGGCAGGGACTCGAATTTGTGCTTCACTGCGCCTCCCCCACCTGAGGGGTGAAGTTGGCAGAGGTGGGCACATCTCTCTTCCTCACTTGTTTTTCCAGCCGGTTCTCCCGCCAAAAGTGGGGGGTAGAACCAGTGGGGACCAGTTGCTGAAAGCAGCAAATGGTCTGAACAGGATCACAAAGGCGGCATGCCTTTGAAGCTTCTCCTTCGAAAGCCCTGCCCATCTGGGGGGGGGGGGGAGGCTTGGCACCTCGTCCCAGGATGTGCATTGTTTCAGACCCCCGAGAGCAGCAGCTCTTGACCCAGGGGTCCAGAAACATGGCTGGCGGTGGCAGCCTAGGCACGGTCTAGTGTCTATCAGCACAGGATGGCAGGCAGACCATGTAAGGCTATCCAGGCAGGTATTGGAGGGTCCTTAAAGGAGCCTTCCCGTACATGGTATCATGCAACTAGCACTGGAATTGGTGTAGTTGCATAATTCCAACATGTTTGATACCAAACATGACCAAGTTGAGGGCAGTCATTATGTAGTTGGACATCTCTACTACATACCTTATAATGGCTGCCCAGCACTTACAAAAGCGCAGATAATGGAGTCCAGAGTTTGTAGGGGTACCTCTGCTCGTGGAATCATGCACCCTACCCTTGGACTGAAGGGCCTATCATAGGGGTGACATATGTTTAAAGTGCAGTGGCTGGGATATAAGGAAAACCTTATATCTAAAGTGAAAGGTGCATGCGCTATTTCACGCAGACTCTGCAAACACAGTTTGCATGGGTGGTACAATACATGCTGCAGCCCACGGGAGACCTCTGGTGTACCAATGCCCTGGGTACCGCAGTACCATATACTAGGGACTTAATGGTACCCCAGTTTTCCAATTGTGGGGTGTACAAAGTACTTATCGACAAATTTAGAGAAGAGGGCACTGTTGTGTGTTTTCTGCATGGCCTATTATAGTTTTCCCTATGTTGGCCTAGCTGTGCATGTTGTAAGCCTTATTCTCTTTTGCACACGCTACTAAATAAACATGCTTGCTTTGTGCCACATTGTGCTTTCACATGGAACCTGCATATGTTTTCACGTTGTGATCTTTTCCTGGGATTTAGTCAGAACACCACAGACAAGGTCAAACAACAATGTTACTTGTTATTCTTTCTGGCCAGACACTAGCACCTAGACACAACACAAAAATGCAGCTGTTTATGTGCACACGTCTTGTCATATAGATGAGCACAAGAGCTAAAAAAAAAAAAAAGATCCCATGGAATGAGAGTTCTGAGACAAGGACACTGCATCTGCTGAGATGTAGAATGTTCATCTGTGTATGCTAAGGTACAGGTCCCGCAACTAATCCCAAAGATCTTCAATATATACTTATTTAGCTTCAGCAGCGGGGTGGGGGGTGGCAGCCTAAGCAAACTAAGAATATTCCTTAAAAATCGCACAAATAACCTAACCAAATTTTCTCAACTGTTTGCAGGAAAGGTCCCAGTGCTGAACCCAGGTGTCCAGCACGGAGTAAGAAAAGTAACTTACCTGAATGGTCAGACATTATGGAGGCAAGTTAAGATGACCAAACTATGACTTCAGGAGCCAAATCGCTAGATTGAGCTCCTTGGGGTTTGGGTGTCTGACTTCTCCATGGTTCTGAGTGAGAAGGCTGGAAGTGAGATGCAACTTTTGATGTGAGACTACTGACAGTTCTAAGAGTGTCGTGAACTACGGCTGACGGGCCTAAGTGGGACCTACTAGAATCAGTGTGTGGGATATTTGCCTGAGCTTCCGAACCAGAAATGGAAGAAGAGGGAGAGGCAGACAAGCATAGGCAAATATCCCTGACCAATACAGCCATAGGGCATGGTCCTTTGGATAGAGGGTGTGGGAAACCTAAAGGCGAAGTTAGAGCATTTTGAGTTGTCCACCGTGGCGAACAGATCTATTTGTGGAAATAGCCATTCCTGAAAGTATGGAAGGAGAACCTGGGGATGAAGCTCCCACTCTGTTTTTAGCTGCCGCCTTCTGCTTAGGAGGTCGGCAATCTGATTGTCCACTCCTGGGAGGTGCTCGGACAGAAGATGGACTCTGTGATGAATTGCCCAACGCCAAATTGACTGTAAGAGGTGCGACAGTTGCAGAGAATGTGTTCCCCGTGTTTTTGTACATAGTACATTGCTGTCATGTTGTTGGTGCGGATTAGGACAACTTTCCCTATGAGTAGAGACTGAAAAGCTTTCAGTGCTAGATATACAGGTAGAAGCTCTAGATAGTTGATGTGCAGAGCTTTCTACTTGTTGTCCCACAGACCTTGAATTGTCAAGTTGTGAAGATGGGCTCCTCAACCTGTGAGGGAAGAGTCTGCTGTTAGCACAATCTGTGGAACAGGGTAGATGAAGTGCCGCCCTTTTGGTAAGATTGGTGTGTTCCACCACTGCGAGAGCGATGGGTGCTGCTGTCTACCAACACTAGATCTGTTAATTGACCCTGCAACTGATTCCACTGACATGCCAAGCACTCCTGTAGAGGACACATGTACAACTTTGCATGAGGCACTATCGTGATGCATGATGCCATCAACCCTAGCAATTGCATGAATGTTCTGACTGCTAAGTAATAATTGGTGTGAAACTGTAGTAGCAAAGTTTGAATAGTTAGAATTCTGGCTGCATTGGGAGAAGCTAGAGCTGTGGAAGTGTTTAGAGTCGCTCCCAGATAAGACTGCATTTGTGATGGCTGAAGGTGAGACTTTTGAGCTTTGACCATGAAACCAATTGGTAAGGTAGGTCTAATGTAGTCTGAGTGTGGTGTAAGAACTTTTGGTGTGTGCCTGCTTTGATAAGTCAGTCGTCCAGGTATGGGAAGACATAACTCTGTTGTCTTCTGAGACATGCCGCTGCTACTGCCAGATATTCTGTGAATACTCTGGGAGCAGTAGTTACTCTGAACAGACGTACTTTGAATTAAAAGTGTTTTCCTGCTATCACAAATCAGAGGTATTTGCGATGAGCTGGGTGAACCGGAATATGAAAGTATGCATCTTCTAAATCCAGTGTGGACATAAAATCGCGTTGCTGTACCCAGTGGAAGGACCTGTTGAAGCGTGACCATGTGAAAGTGTTCTGAAAGTATGTACAGGTTTAATGTCCTTCGATCCAAAATTGGTCTTAAGGAGCCGTCCTTTTTAGGGATTAGGAATTACAGAGAGCAGACCCCTGATCCTTGGAACTGTAAAGGAACTGGCTCTATAGCTCCTTTTGTCAAAAGAGCTTGTACCTTTTGTTTGAGCAGCTGTAAGTGTTCTGTCGAAGGTTTGTGGGTATGAGGTGGTATGTTGTGAGGATTGCAAGTGAGCTTCAGGCAATAACCATGTTGGACAATGTCGAACACCCGTTTGTCTGATGTTATGGATTGACAAATAGGGAGAAATTGTTGACGCATTCCCCTGACAGGTCTTAGATGATCGGGGAAGTGTAGGCAATTTTTTGGGGACAGGGGAGTTTCACGTTGGCGTGCCCTTACCTCTACCTTTAACATCGTTTCCTCTGTACCCTCCTCTAAAGAAGCCTCGGTAGACGGTTGCGTGTTGATATGCAAGAGCAAGGGTTAGGGTCTGTGGATGTACTTTTAAACCCTGCTCTATAGAATCAGCGACAAATGGAGCCTCTGCTTGAGGGACTCTGAAGCGTTCCCGGGATTTCACCACATCTGTGTCCTTTTTCATCTTTTCTAGAACCTCATCAACTTGAGGTCTGAATAGATGTATATCAAGCTAAGCGTTTAAAATAGACTGTTGGATTTCTGGTTTAAAGCCGGCAAGTCTAAGTTGCTGCAGTGTCAGCAGCAGTAAGAGCACATCTAATGGAACAGTTAGTGATGAGCTTTCCTTCTTGCATTAGCTCTTGTGCCTTTTTCCTGTGTTCATCTGGGAGGTACTGAAGTAGACCTTCCATTTCCTCCCAGTGGGCTCTGTCATATCTGGCTAAGAGGCAGTGTGTGTTGGCAATGCGCCAGTGATTAGCGGCTTGAGCAGCTACCCTTTTACCAGATGCGTCAATAAGCTTAGATTCTTTATCTGGGGGAGGAGCATCACCAGATGTCTGAGTTCGCTCTTTCACAAGCATTGGAAACTACCAGGGAATCAAGGGGGAGCTGTCCTTTAATGAAAACCGGATCAGAGGGTGATTGTTTATAAACCTCAACCCTAGGTGGTACGATTTGTGCACGAACCGGATCTTTAAAGATGCCATCTGCATGTCTTATGCCTTTCAACATAGGGAGACTTTGACTAACTATGTGAAGACCATAGTGTCTCAAATAAAAACATTGTCATATAAGGCCTCTTTATGCAGTGTAACCCCATGATATGTTTCTGCCTGGAAATAGCTCTAGATAAGATTGAGTTATCTGGAGGTGAAGGTTTTGTAGGGTATAGGTCTGAATGATTATCCACGGGTGAATCAACATTGTAATCATTTCATGAATCTGTAGGCAAAGAGGCAATGTCATCACTATCACCATCATCCCCATCTCCTAAATCAGGCTTTGTGTGAGGAGATCCCTGTGGTGCGGTGTGTAATAGATCTACGCCTCGCAGTATTGATAAAGGTGAAGCTGGTGGAGGGGAAAGCAAATGGATAGGACTTGTAGCAATGTCCTTTTTCTTTTTGAGGGGGATCTTGTCTCCAGTATCTCCTCTGAGATGCGTTTCCTTTTGGAAGGAATTTTGGCCAATATGTGTCCACAGTTTGGATGAATATACGTTTTTTCTGCTTTGGATCCAGTCTGTCTTTCATAATGTCTAAGATTGGATCTGGGGACTCTGAAATATATTCTTTAGATTTCGGCATCGTACGTTTCGGTGCCGAATCGGACTTGTCCTTGGAAGCGGAAGGTTTTCGGCTCCGAAGCGTTTCTTTGTTTCAAAGCGGAAGTTTTCGGCTCCGAAGCAGATTTGTCTCTCGGAGCAGAATGTCTCTGGTCCAAAGACGATGCATCTCAGCTTGATCCCGAGCCGGAAGGCTTGACTACTTGTTTTGATGCAGGGCCCGAGGGCGGGGCATCAGAAACGCCGTCCCGGTGCCGACCAAGGCCCATGGGGCAGAGGTGGTATCGAAGTCTTCTGTTTGGTGGAAGATAGCTTATGGGGTACAAGGATTTTGGTACTCACGACACCCTGTCCCATTGGAATGTCTTCTGACTCCCAACTCGATCTCGAGGTCTGAATCGGATTCTTCAACTGAGAAGGCCTTCTCTTCTTCTGCAGCGGCCGCTTCTTCTTGTTCAAACTCTTCTTCGAAGAGCTCCGGAGTCTGTTGAGTGCTTTGGCACTGCATTTCTAGCATTGAGCCGGAGTATCTTGAAGAGTCTTTCCAACCTGAACGGGCGACAGGCCTCGCAGTCTTCTTCGTGCTCCGGTGAGAGGCACAAGTTGCAGACCTCAAGGAGATCAGTACAAGGGTACTTCGAGTGGAACCGAAGACAGAATTGAAACGGAATCCGTTCCATCGGCAGAGCGGTGGATCGATGCGGCTAGGCCCAAAGGCCGCCCACAATGTTTTGGACCGAAGAGAGATTTTCCGCTCAAAATGATACACGGAGAGAGGGAAATGCGTACGATAACAATACCTTCGAGGGTAGAGAGGATTGCACACCGAGGGGAACCAGAGCGCGGCAACACGTCCGAACCCGATGGCGGAAAGAAAGCAATCGAACAATGGAGTCGATGCCAATGTGCACTAACACCGAAAGGAGGAGTCACCTTACCTCGTGACTAGGAAAGATTTCTTAGAAGAAAAACAACTTGCAAACATCAAGACCCAACACTAGATGGCAGGAGTATGCAAAGCATGTGTATCTACAGCACACAATCAATGTGTTTCAAAGGTACAATAGCTCTTCATAGATCAGATTTAGAAACAATCTTCAGGCTGTGCAAATCCTACAAAAAGGAGGTTAGTAGTGGCTGTAATTGGTTTGCAATCTCTCTTACATGCAGGGTATGTAAACAGCGCTTGCTCATATGTCAAATGAAGACTTGCAGCTTGATAGACTGAATAAAAAGAGAAAGTGACAGAACCCTAGGTAAGAACAGTGAGTACGCAACATTACTTTTGTAGCAGCACGTAACTGATCGCTAAAGCTAGAAATATCATTTAGTAAGACCATCTTCCAAAGTAACTCCTTGAGACTACATAAATGCATTGGTTCAGAAGGTGGACCAATAAGCCTCTGTCGTTTAGAACCCCATTCTGCTATTGTTGTATGAATCGGATAAGGATACCAGCCACTTTGGTGTTCTGCAGACATAAAAGGCGAATCGTTGATGTTCTGAGCAGAGACTTGCATATCTCCCAGGAGAAGGTTTTTGCCGCTGAACTGGGATGGCCTTCTTTTACCCCTCCATCATCAAACTGACAGCATGCTCTCTACTCTGCACTTTCCTTAGCTTGTTCAGGGTCCCTGGTAAGCCACTCTTGGTTCTGGTTCCCATGAATTGCTCATTTCTTGGGGTTCAGTTTACTCCAACAGCAGGGGCCAAAGCCCTTCATTCCTCATGTGGTCAGTCTACACTCTAGTCAGGTTTTATTCAGGCCATCTGAACCGTGCATCAGCTAGTATCTGTCCTGGGTGTCAGATTAAAAAAACGTAACAGGGCAGCCCCAGCCAGACCACAAAGCGTTTTCCTCTCTTAAGCAGTGTGCTTTCAGGTTAGGTTTGGTGTTTTCCAGTGCTATAGCACTTAGCACTGCACATGGATTCTAAGGTCTAAGGAAAAAAGTTCTTGGGCACTTTAACTGTTACCGAAACATCAGGGGCCAGAGAGGAGTTATCATGTTATCCCTATTTACCATCGCTAAAGTAGCTGCAATTTAAAATTACATTTCAACTTGTTGAGATGAAAATACAGTTGTGTTTTCTTTGTTATATGTTGAGCTTTAACCAGTCTACATCCACATTTGCTTTCCGTTCAATATCAATTAATAATTTCTCACTGCAGGCTTCAGTCAAACGTTCATTTGTTAAAGTCTCACGTAACAGATAGCACAAACTGCCTGTTGCAAAAGACCTATTGTAAAGTTACAGTTTACTTACAGACCAGCTACTGCTTTCAAATGTTTGCCTTTTAGTCACTATCAGTAGCTTGATTCTTATTCAATAGCTTGCCTTACAATGCTTGTTTAGAATATGTCAATGATACAAAATAATATTTCTTATACTGGGATGCTTGTCGAGTATAAGGAAAAATAAATAAACTTTCAACTGTTTTCCTTGTTCTTCTAATGATTTTTCATTGGCCATCAAGTCCATTTCCTTACTAGTTTTATCCAACACTGCCTTGCCATATGCCCTAATAAGAAAACGTTGCTTCATTTCCATTTCAATTTGTCTGTATTGTAAACCATCTGAAACTATACGTCTTGCCCTTGGAAACTGGGTATATGGTAAACCTTCATATGACCCTCTTGGATTAAGTCAGCAGGCAAACCTGCTTTAGAGGAGTTTACAAGTTTGCATATTCTAGTTCAGTGAAAATGTCGCTTATACGCATTTCCATCATAAACTTTATGGCATGATGAAATCCATTCAAGTAAGCTGGGAATTTCAAAAGTTTATTATTGGATCCTGAACAAATTGCAAATGTGTAAATATATTGTTTCGTTTTTAATTATGATTGCCGTCCTGCATGTTACAAGATATTATTCTGTTCTATGAAACACATACACAAGATGAACTGATGTCTTATTGAAGTCTCAATGGTATGAAGGTGGTTTGAGCAGGACTGATCAACTACATTGATGATTACAGAGGGCTACGGGAGAATTGCAAGCCCCAGCCTCCCTAGCAACGCCACATCTCGGCGTGCCAGGAGGCACTGCACCAGCTGCTCCATCTTGCGATTATAAGCGCCGGCACCCGCATGTAGCACGGGACATGCGGGGACCCATCTGTGCCGGTCAGAGCTTGAAAGAGGCTAGGCAACCCCCTCTAACGTTTGTCGCCCGGGGTGAGTAGATTACAGTACTTGGTTTGCCTCTTCTATTATCTGCACTTTGTTGTTGGTTCTTTAAGAATGTAGGCCCTCTGACCTCTTTTTTTTATCAATATGGGGAAGAGAAAAGGGGAGACTGCGAATACGGCAGATAAAAGACCCAGAACTCTATCTTGACATTCCCTAACAATGCAGTGGGTGTTCTATATGAGGAAATTACCTTTGTTTAAGAGCAATTAGCCTCTTCCTATTTGAACTTTAGTACCACACCTGTACATGTAAAGTCCTTCTAGGGCATCGGCACAGGCCCCTACAACCTGTATCAGCGATGGCGCAG
The DNA here is from genome assembly GCF_964204655.1 of Triturus cristatus. Taxonomy (NCBI): domain Eukaryota; kingdom Metazoa; phylum Chordata; class Amphibia; order Caudata; family Salamandridae; genus Triturus; species Triturus cristatus. The sequence continues at coordinate 169,508,420 of NC_140591.1, read as the reverse complement.
AAAAGGCAGATTCTGCAGAGTCACAAACAGGTATTTGCACAATAGACCATTTTCCAGAGGTTAAGCCGAAGCAATGGAGACTAAGGAACAAAGCCACAGCTCCTTTGAGGCGGACCGCTTTGGGAAGAAAAACAAGGAGAAAAAAAAAAAGAAATAAAATCTAACAAACCTAGAACCCACAGCATCTTGGAATTGTCATATAAGCTTGCAGGGTATGAATTAGAAAATGTCAGGAGCTGTAGAGCTGCTGAATGAACAGCTGAGTGACCTAAAATAAATGATAGGGAAGTTGGAGGGGGCACTTGGTCATATGTCCCGAATAATTTAGCACGAGGAGAGTAGGATGTATAATAAATCTTTGAACCCTAACGCCCCCCACGACTTTGTTAAAAGAAACCAGCACCCAGGGGCACCAACTAATCGAATTCCTGGAGCTCCCTCAGCTCTTAGTGAAAGGGAATGGCAACTTAGTGGCCCACCAAAGAGTACTCGAGAGGTTGCTTCTTGCAATGTTGCATTAAGACCAACTTCACAGGTAATCTCTGGGAGGATCATTTCTAGCACGACCCCCTGAGAAGTAGCATAACAGCCCACCCCTTGGGTTTCTTCTATTCCCCCACACTGTGCAAGATCTCACTGAAGGGCATTCAATTTCCTAACAGCCAGTGAGTTCACGATCACTTCTTCTTGGGTTCACAGTGCTAACATTCAGCTTGTCAATAGATTTTCACTCCTAGCCCAGCTTGATGAACAGGTCTGAATCATCCCCCCCTCCCCCTTTTATAGATCTTTGAGGGTGGGGAGCTGGAATGTAGCGGGAGTACAAGACTAAGTTTACGATTAGCATGATCTGAGGCAGCTGAAAAGTATATTTTTGTCTATAAGAGACCAGAGATGTAACGAGGAATTTACATCTGGATGGTTTTGCCACTTTCTATGTTAATGCGATACCCTCAATACATGGCAAACTCAAAGAGGGTCTTGTGATCTTTGTGAATTGAGGCCTTGGATGTAAAATGGAAAGTGTTTCCTTTATTTCGTCTCATATTTTATGTGTTTTTTTTTAACCTTTCCTTATAACTTCAGGCTGTTAGTGATAGGTGTATATAATTCTGTTGAAGAATGATGCTCCAGTTTTGGAGCTAAGAAAGTTTAATCGAGGATTCATTTTTCGGCTTGATAAAACTTACATTGACCTTGGTGTCAGGAAATTTTAATCAGCCTCCTTGTACAACTTGTGTGTTTAATGAGGAGAGGGGTGTTCCTTCTTATGTTTTTGACCAGGTACACTTCTTCCACACTTGACAGGGGGGGTGGGTGATAAATCTGTTTTCAGATTTCAACCTAGTCAATTTATTGGTGTGAGACTATCTTAATTCTGCTGAATCAGTACCTACTTATCAGGGATGAGGTCACAGTACAACCATTGACTTCATAGTTGTATCAACTAGCCTTTTCCCCTTCTTTATTAAATTTGAAATGGTCTGGGACGTTCATAGTGACCATAACCAGTTACTAGCTACCTTTAGATGGGATGTCAGTAGGAGTGTGATTGATACCTTTCCTATATAAGGAGCCAGTTAATATTAGGGATCAGGGCCATAAGGTAAGCTGGGCCAAGGTCATTCCTGCCAATTTTCTAGCGAGTTTGGTGGTAGCATGAGATACTGATTTTTTCCTCCGGTTACAAGAGAAGAGTTCGGATTCAGACATTTTGGTTTCTTTTAACAATGTTTGTAAATGAAAAAAACACTCACTAGGTAAGGACTGGTGAGCCCTTCTACTGGACACAAATGGTTTGATAAAACTGTACAATGGCTCAAAGTTTGTTGAGGCATTTGCACCAGAAACCAAGAATAAAAGAAGATGTAAAGGTGGCTGGGGTATTGTATAATGCTGCTTGTAAAAAGCGGAAAAACACTCTTAGAAGGGAGGCCTGGGAGTCTTCATTAGCCGCCTGCTCACTTAAGGGTATCTCGGCATTTTGGAAGGCGGTGAACCAGCCCCTTTTTAGTGAGGAGAGCTTGCCCAATCTGACCCAAACAATCTCGGCTCATGTTTCGGCTACCCACTTTGAATCTATTTATAACTTGGCACTCCCCTCTCAGAAAGCTACTGACCCGGACAGAGTTCTAGGAGACCTATATAAATTATGTGTGGATCTTTGGGCAAGCATTATTACATTGCATTGCATTTAAATGCCACGGACCAAGGAGGTATCCCCCTCTCCTTGCAAAAATCAGTGAAAAAGGGAATAGAGTCGCCCAGGCTTGCTATAGGCCAATATCCTTAGTAGTTGCAGAAGTAAAATGATTGGCGGAGTTTTGTTGAATCTGCCGTCAGCCTGGGCAGATGAGCACAATATCTTGTGAGATATACAATATGGCTTTAGGTCTGGCCGAGGGACAATAGAGTAGAATTTAAATATGTTGATTAATAAATGCGCTAATGCTAAAATGGGAGATATTCATTTTGTCTTCAGGGACCTCAGCACGGCCTTTGACACTTAACACAGCAGAGCTTTGGGCCGTGCTAGAGTCCATGGATATAGAGAATGCACTTAGCACTTTTTTTCCGTAATTTGCGAGAGGGACTAATGGCCTCTGTAAGATATGGCCCCAATGAGGAGTGCACAACACACTTTTAGCTGAGGAGGGGAGCCGACAGGGCTGTATTTTAGCACCTCTGCTTTTTATGTTTTACATTAATAAATTAGAGTCCTTTTTAACAGAGAAGGCTCAGGATGTCCCTAAGGTTGGTGGCAGACTGGTGCCAGCTCTGCTTTACTCGGATGACACAGTCCTGATTGTGCGTACTGCCAATGGCCTACAGCATCTATTAGATCGTTTCATCTATCGTTATGGATAGTAAAGACTGGAAAACTTTTGTTTTATTGTCCTTATGGATAGTATGGACTTGAAAATGAACGTCTCAAATTCGCACAATGTGGTAATTAGACCCAAGTAAGTTAAAACTAGAAAATACACAATTAATGACAAACAGATCATCAAATTGATACATTTCGGTATTTGGGCATTTTATTGGACATGGCACCCCCTGATTGATAATAACATCCAGTCTTTTAGCAGAGCTGCTCATTGCATTGGTGATTTCTCTAGACTTTTAGGACATAGCCATATTAAGTCGAGGATTGATATTTACAAAGCAAAATATATCCCAACATTCAGTTTTGGATGTGATATCTGGGGATACAAGTCTTGGTATTCTATTCAGGCAGCAGAAAATACATTCTAGATTGTGTACTCTGTAGACATAAAATGCAGGAAGATGCCTCTGTATATACTATACCAAAGTAAGTTATAGTGTGCACAGAGTCCAGTGGATCCCCAGAGGCTTGCAGAGGCTTAAGCAGATAATATTAAAAGCTCTATTTGTGGTTGTGTGGTCGAGTAGTTAGCAGCTGTGTTAAGCATTAGTTGTACACACTCAGGCAAGAAATGATTACACACACAAAGACTGAATTCAAGATCAATCGTTTTGTATAAAAAGTTATAACTTTGATATTTTATTTTAGAACAAAGAGGAACTCAGTTGCAGGAAAGTAATAGTTTCAAGAGTAGTGATACTTTTAAAATGCAGTAGTAATGGTCTTTCAAAGGCAGTACGAATACTTTAGACTACGAGAGAAACTTTTGTGCAGTCAATCAAAATAGCAGTGAATTTAGTTGTAAAAGACAGACAGTTGAATGCAAAAAAAATGCAATGCAATCCTATGGGAGGAACACAGTTATATGCATTAACAGGCAAGTATACGACTTACACTTCCAGTCTTCTGGGATTTCAACCAACACTGGGCATGGGACAGGTTAAGGTAGGAACTGCACCACCAGCAGCACTGAGGAGACTGGGTGCAGAGGTCAGTGAGCCCAATGTTTGTCAATGGAGACTGGGAGCACCGAGCTGCATTTAAGAGGCTGGATGAAGTTGACCACAGACTGGGATGTAGGAGGAGGCTCGGGCACCGTTAGCTGGATGCTGGGTGCTAAGGATGCAGGGGTGCCTTTTGGAGTCAGATTTCTTTTACCGGAACCGGTTGCGGGGACCCTTCAAGATGAGGCTACAGGCGATTAAGTGGAGTCCAGGAGAGGTCATACAACGCTGCAGTCGAGGTCAGGATCAGTGGCGAGATGTCACAAGTGGGCCACTCAGACTCGGGACATAGTTGTTGGTGCAGAGTGGGCAGGGGTCACGGATCCACCTGGATCTGGAGCCCTTGAAGTTGGATTTTTCTAGACAGGGCCGCTGTCCAAAGAAAATCTGTCTTTATTGAAGCGTAGGCAGTTTTCCTCGGGTCCTGGAAGTCACAGGGCAGGCATCGTCCTATTTCATAGGGTCTTTGAACAGGACACAGGCCGGTAGGGCTGGAACCAAATCCGTAGTCTTCTTCAAGGATCAGCTGCACGGTGTCTTTTTCGTCCTATTTTTCTTCTTGAGAAGGGTTTAAGAGATCCCCCAAAGCGTCCCAGCGGAGATTGTCCATGACAAACTGGGTGTAGAATATATTTTAGTTCTTCAAATCCGTCCACTGCTATTATGGCTCTCACTAGGATTGAAAGGAAAGCTTAGTTTAGGACATTAAGGGATTTATAAGTAGCAGCCTGGGCGCAATCGAGCAGTGGGTGTGCCGCATGCCAAAGGCAAGCCCACCTGTGCAGTCAGCGTCCAGGGTCAGCCACGCTGCCAGTCAGTCCGGAACAAGACTGGTTTACTCCGGTAAGGAACTATGGGATTTGAGGCCAACTACCTCTTATGCTAGAATTACGTAGCAACCTCATGAGGAGATCAGGAAGGGGAGGGTCTACCTTGCAAACAAGAAATTTAAGCAGGGCTGGTCAGCCACTAGTGCTCTCATGTGCAGACTTATTAATGCTAGTTCACTTGAGAAGCATGCACCTGAACAAACCCTCGTTAGAATCTAAGGATTTGGATAGGTTTCTTTTTTTTCATAAAGAAACGTGGATCTCTTGAGTCAGGGATTGATCTTGCGTTTGTCTGCCTGGCTAGCTAGCTCTAAAGCCCTGCACCAAACTAGAATTAATAAAGAGGTGGTGGGGTAGCAATCGTTTTCAGGCCTAAATAGTGCTTGGAGGTGCTATTCGTAGAGACACTCCAAGGGACAGAAATGTTAGGTTTCTCAGTCAAGGCTGCTGTGTTATGGACGGCCAGGTTCTTTTCGAGAGCTATCGCAATCTCTCAAACACTATCTCAAATCTGGCCCCGACTACATTCGAACTTTCTGGTCATGGGGGACTTTAATATCTGGGTGGAAGACACTCTACAGAACCAGAATAATGTTTTTTGAACATCTTGTGAAGTCTATGGCCTACAGCAACAGGTTAGAGGCTCTACACATAAAGGGAGACATACACTTGACCTAATATTTGCACCATCTGATATGGTGACCGTGGATGGACTGTTCCCAGTGAGCTGGTCAGATCATTTCTTAGTGCCCTTCCAATTAACTAGATCTAACTTGTCAAATAAGGAGCATATTGGAAGGTCGAAATTATAAGGCAGAGTTTGGTCTAAACTAGAAAAACTGGGTAGTCCGAAAATATTTGATACCTCATTCAGACACTATGAAACGGATACAATAGAGGCAAACTGCGACCGGTTAGAAAAGTTAATTGTTGGTACCCTTGATATAAATTCCTATGAAACCAATTTGATCGAAATTTAAGCCCTCAGAACCTTGGTTTATGGATGCTTTGAAGGAGTTAAAAAGTAGATCGCTGGAAAGGCAATGGCGTAGACTTTACCATGAGAAAGACAAGATACTTGTAAAGATGGCGCTTCATCACTACAATAAAGAACTCAAAAGAGCACTACTACTATACAAGAACTATTATAGAAGCATTCAATAGATCTAAGAAAGTATTTGATATTGTAAAAGAACTCGCCACCCCAGACTGCCTAAAACAAAAATTGGAGCCTTCACAAGAGCTCTGTAATAACCGTTCTCTTTTCTTGTACGATAAAATGAATCAGATTATTGATGATATTAAAAAGTAGATGATTCTGAACCATGGAAGAAACTTCTGAATGGAGATCAACCATTGAGATGTACTATTAATTCGGATGGGGATATATCTCACTGGAAGGAAACATCTGGAGCTCTGGAAAAGGTGGAACTGCTGAATGCCAAAAAATGTAGGTAGCTCGCTTCATCAATCGCCTCCAGATCCCCGTTAGACCCCATTCCCCCAAGAATCTGTAAGAATAGAGCAGCTGAACTCTTTCCTGTGTTACAAAAAAATTTTCATCAATCCTTAACAACAGGAACAGTACCATCGGTGTGGAAGAAAGCCATGGTACCTCCTAACTTGCTAAAGAAACCTAGGGCAGACAATACGGACCTCACAAATTATTGTCCAGTTTCATTGCTTCCCTACCCAGTCAAAATCTTGGCTCGTTTTTTGAACAAAGTGAACTATTGGCGGCAGAACAAATGGGTTTTAGACCAGCCCGTGGTTTGGAGGCAGCACCTGTAGTGGCAACAGATTAGGTGAGAATGATTGTTGACTGTGGTTGTGTAGCAGTCCTGGTTCTGTTAGATCTATCTGCTGTCTTTGACACAGTCAACCATCCAATCCTACCCAACGGACTTAAGGAGATTGGGGTAGGTGTTGTCCTTCTTAATTGGTCTGATTCTTATCTGACAGGTAGAGACAAGGCACTATCTCTCCTCTCTTATGTCTCTGAATTTAAACCAATTCATCATGGTGTTCTGCAGGGGTCAGCTTTAAGCCACATCCTGTTCAATATTTACCTCTGGCTTCTACGGACCAGGATTACATCTTTTGGGGTGTTATTTGTAAACTACAGTGATGAAACCCAATTTATACTATCCATAATAAATAATGCCCGGTCCAGCTTCGAAATTTTCATACGTGCTTAACGGAGATGACCAAATGGCTTAAGTTTGAAACTTAGGGGTTTTGTTCAACAACAAACTTTCTATGGAGAAACATGTTAATGTAACAGTGGCTACATGTCATGGACTGTTGAGGAAAATTGTTCCCCTACTATCTCAACCTGCCAGAAAGCTGGTAGTACAATGCACAATGCTGTGCAGGTTAGATTATTTTAACTCCCTTCTGATTGGAGCAACAGACTACCTCCTCAAAAGACCTTATACGTTACAAGTGTTAGCTGCTAAATTAGCACTGAACAAAACTTGGTTTGACTCGGCAACAAAAACCCTGAAAGAACTCCACTGGCTGTTGGTTAAGGAAAGATACATCTTTGAGACCATGTGTCTTCACAAAGATCTTAATGGGCATGGACCTTAGGTACTACAAGACAAGTTTCGCTACTATAAACCCTCACAATCCCCAAGATCTATTACAGCAAACCTTGTTTATGTGCCCAGATTTAGGAAGTCCAGATTTGGTGGGAGAGCTTTTCAAGTGAAGGCTGCACAGATATGGGATGAACTCCCCAACTCTCGGAGATTAAACTTAAATCTGGTGAGCTTCAGAAAAAGTCTGAAAATGTGACCATACCCTAATCAAATCAAATCAAGGAGCATTTATTTAGCGCACACATCACCCGAAGGTCTCATGGCGCTAGCCGACGACTCCCCTATTGTCGGCGGAAAATCCAGAGCTAGTGGTCAAACAGCCAAGTTTGGGCGAAAACAATTATGATCAGAAATAGTACGTACATCTGGAGGCAATTTATTCCAGAGATTAGGAGCAAGAAAAGAGAAAGCCCGACCCCCATTTCTGACGGTACGTACTCTAAGTGGGGTGAGAAGAGATTTGTTACATAGGTCAGACACAAATAATTGCCTTTATCTGTATTTTTTTCCTTGTAGGCAAGTTTTTCGTCTTCTGCGTTTTCATTGACCATATTTACAGCGCCAAGATGCCCGCTAGGTGAAAGCATGCACTTTATAACTATACATATTTAAATAAATAAATATGAATTTTTACCGAAGTATTTTAAGGGCTTGTATGGGTCTGGAACAGTGGCATTGCATACCGTTTCGGCACTACATTATGCACACTTTGAGAGATCTTGGCACACCAGACTTTTTTTTTTTTTTAACCCAGATTGTATTACCAAAGAAGATATTTTATGGGTCAAACAAGTATTTTTTGCCAAGGTGCGTGAAATAAGAGAAGCCCTTACGCTAACAAAAGGTTTTTTGAACCATTACTCCACGGTTAAGTTAATGAGTAATATTGAGTTTTATTTGACATTAGACATACCCTCTCACCATAGAAGACTTTTGACTTATTTTTGATTAAATGTGTTCCCTCAGCTTTTGTTAGGATGGCATAAGAAGAGAGGAGTTGGCCTAACGGCTAGGGCAGTCGACCTCCAATCTGGGGAACCGGGTTCGAGTCTCGGCAATGATGCCAACCATCCTGTGATTCTGGGCAAATCACTTAATCTCCCCGTGCCTCACAAAAATGTATGCGTCCTCATGTAACGCAACTGGTGCTATGTAAAGCACTGTGATACCCAGATACCTTCGTGTCAAGTTTGCGCTATATAAAACTCGGTAAAAAAATAAAAATAAGATTACTGAGCTCCCTATATGCACTTGCACATACCTGCTATTTTGGATACTTTGCACATTGTTTGAAAATGTCCCTAAATATAATAGCTTACAACCTTAATTTTATTTTCCTGCTGTTATTGCCAACATATTTTAACCAAGAGCGGCCAACTTTACTGTTATTGCAACTTTTATCTACACCAAATGTATGCTTTCATCAGTCATGGTTTCTGGCAGGTGTACATTCATGCTATTAAGAGGTAATGTTTGATGGTCCAATTTTCTGGCACATTTTCTTTTTCAAACTTAATGGATTGTTTTTGTGTCAAAATCTTTTTATTGGTCTTTTATAAGACTAAGAAAACCGATGCAGCTCAATTGAGCCCAGTTCAGGTGCCAAGATGTACAGATAACTAAAATTTAAGAGCATAGCATTCCCACAAGTTCTCTGCGTATATTCTATACTCCCTATCCCAATGGCGCTTAAGCTATATTGCTTACATGAAACAATTGTAATCCGTGCTCAAGAGCCATCAGGAGGGAGGTAAGTACAAGAAAAAAACAACTTTAAAGAAATACATTACAAAGAAAAAAATGACACCATTAAACATTTCCGTGATGTCTTGCGCTAATATCCCTAGTAGAGCTAGGAATAAAGCAGAACAGGAGACACCCACAGGCCAAGGGGCCCCCGGGGTCTCCTGTGGCAATCCGGGGAGTGGGGTCATTCTTAAGGGATATATAATTGGCCTTCGGGGGCCCCCCCATTGCCAGTGGGATCTCAGGGGTCCCAGTCTGTTATATCTGAAAAGGGTGGATAGCACGCAATCTGGGTCCACAGGCAAACAGGGCAAACCCCTCCGATACGTACCCCACCAGGGGGCTCCTGATGTAGTCATAACCCTTACGTGAGCCCTCAATCACATCCGCCATCCGTTCAAGAGCCAGGTCCCTCCATAGCCTGGGCCTGCCATTGGGTGGTGAGGGGGCTTCCGATTTCTTCCATGCTGCAGCAATTGCCATCTTGGCCACCCCTAGACAAGCCACATTATGGAGCGGTCTCCCTGGGTTTGGTACTTCACCTAGGGTCCCATATCCCCAGGAGAAGGTGCTCTATGGTTTCAGGGATTGGATAGCCCAGGATCTGCTTGAACTGCACCAGGATTTCTTTCCAGAAGGGTTGAATGGAGGGGCAGTCCCACAAAATATGAAGGAAGTCTCCCAGACGTCCACAACTACGCCAACATTTGTCTGAAGTGTTTGGGAATCGGGTGTGCAATTTCTGGGGGTGTAGGTACCACTCATACATAATTTTGTAATGGGCTTCCCTGAGATACATGGAGCGGTTGTGTTTGGTAATATCTTTGTACAGGGGACCCCATTGCTTTTCCCCTATGGGAGCGGGCAGCAATGTATCCCAAAACCTTCTGTGTCGTGGAGTCGACAGGGGCCCATCGTTAATGATATTCTTCTGTGGGTGGTAACTTGAAAAGGGCTGTGTGGTCCACAAATGTTCGCAGCTCTCCCTGCTTAAACAGATCCGATAACATAAGGCATCCACCCCCCTCCATTTATCAAAGGGGTCCCCTAGTAGTGCCAGGGGGGGAAGGGCGAATTGAAGTGGATGGGGGTGTACGGTGATGGAAAGGTTGCTACAGACAATGCTTCAGTGACTTGATCCCTTATTTCAAGAGTGGTTGTTCTGGGGGTGCTGAGATATATATTAGGCGACCTATGTTGCTTCTGTCTCCATGTCAGGTCCCATATGGTCCTACAATCTGTCTATCCATATGGAGCCAGTGTTTATCAGAGGCTTTAAGAGACCATTCAGCAAGAAACTGAAGCTAACCGGCATTGAAGTACGCATGGAAATAAGGAAAGATGAGCCTCCCCCCCCCCCCCCACCCAAGCCCCCCCCACCCCTGGCAGGCCTTTCTCCCCTGCCAGACAAATTTGGTGGTCATCTTCTTTCTGAAGCCTGAGAGCATCGATCACCTTCTGGACCTCTTCTATTGGGATAGGTTGGCTAAGTTCAGTATTAGTCGCAGGAGAGACCTGCGAGATCTCTACTGACTCGAAGTATCGAGATTGGTCCTGCGCTATCGTGGGATTAGCTGTATAAAGTGAACAATAGAAATCCCGGAAAGCGTTTGCTTTCCCCCCTTCCCTAAAATTAGAAATGCCCTTGCCGTCAATTATGTGATTGATGTACTCCTTTTCCTGTCGCACTCAGAGCTGTAGTGCCAGTATCGGGCCAATTTTATACCCCCTTCATATCCTTGGGCTTGCAGGCGTAAAATAGTTTTTTCCGCTCTGTTGGTATATATGGCCTGCAGCTTCCATTTAAGTGCAGTTACCTTCCACAGGGTTTTAACAGATGGGGCATCTTTATGCTCCCGTTTCGCGCCTCACAACTCCCTCTCGAATAGTAGTCGCACCCCGGCCTGTTTAAGGGTGGTGCCCAAGGCAATACACTTACCCCTTACGACGGCCTTAAATGCGTCCCAGTTGTTCACATGAGAGGTGTCTGTGGGGTCATTAGTGGCGAAAAACTCTTTAATTGCCCTCCTGAGGTCGTCTCGGAGGAGCCACTCTCTACTAAGGAAATTGGGAAAGTACCATCTAGCGGTATTAGAGCGCAGCACCGGCCAACTGAGCAGTAATGCCAGAGGTGCATGATCTGAGCGGCATATCGGGTGCAAGTGAGCTCCAGAGAGCGACTGGAGGAGGATTTGACTAGTGAACGCATAATCTATCCTAGAATATGATCTGTGGGAGTGCGAGAAGAACATGTAATCCCCTGCTGTAGGGTTAAGAGTCCTCCAAGTGTCTATCAGGCCCAGACATTGAAAAGAGACTTTAAGGGACTTACTAAAAACTCCTCCTGCTGACCAATGGGGGTGGGTCGTATCTATGGACGGGTCCCACAAAAGATTGAAGTCCCCCAACAAGGTAATGTCCCCTGAAGCAAATCCCTCCAATGCGAATGGGAATGCGAGGAGAAAATCCGATTGCCCCGTGTTAGGTGCATACACTGAGGCTACGGTACATGCTTGTTCCCTCAGGACCCCTCAAACCATAAGAAACCGCCTGCTCTGTCTGTTATGGTATGGTATCCTGAGGCAGGAAGTGAATGGACAAGTGAAAGAGCAAGGCTAGCCTGTTCTGTTTCGAGGGGGCTGAGGAACGAAATATTAATGGGTAGGATTTATATTTCAGGCGAAGGTCCTCTATACTGACGTGATGATTCCCCCAGGTATTTCCACAAACGTTGCCTCTTTTTAAGGGAGTTAAGATCCCTTACATTCCGTGACAGACCGCTAATTGCCATTCAGCAAAGGGCATACAGTTCTTAAGCTCAAGTGAGCCAGCATTCGTCCTGCCCCAGCCACCAGTCCCTCCAGATTCCCATTCCCCCCTCCATCAGTCCCACCAAATAAGCCACGTTTTTAGACATCACGGTGTGGTGCAGAACAGTAACACTAAAAATAACCAACAACTTTGAACTAAGTGGTCCCCAAAGTGGTGAGATCGTTCCACCTTAGGTGGCTCCTGGAGCGAGTACATATCCACTCGCAGAGCCCTGTTTGCCAATCTGTTAGGACGCTGGGCCTCTAGAACATTACTCTCTGTGGTTCGATTAGGGAAGAGATATCACAGGCCCTTATGAGTGGTAGGTTTCCCGCTAATGTAGCTTTAAGTCTAGTCCTTCGTGCTTAGAGAGGTACTGCCTCTGACTCTAACTTGTGGTTGAGCTATAGCATCCTCTGCCTGATCCACCCTAAGGAGCAAAAAGTGTCTGCCCTAGATTAGGGGGCCGGGTCTCTAGGTAGATTAACCCTTCGTCTTCTTGCCCCCTCTCCTAGGGGTCTGCCAAAGAGACGGGTGAACGACGTGCTGTCAAACCCACGCAGACCTCTCCCGAGGTTGTTGCCTGTCGTGGTAGGTCGATCTTGAGACCAAGCAGGGCTGCAGCCTCCTCCAGCTCCGTGAAATGGTACTGTTTATTGTCAAGGGGAAAGGCTGTGCCAAAGGGGTAAGTCCATCAATATTTGAGTTGGCATTACCTCAACACATCTGTAATCGGGCGAAATTGTTGACTGCAAGCCAGGGTGGCTTGGGCCACTTCTTGGAATAAAGAGCATGTTGCACCTTGGAATGTAACCTTGTCTTTGTTTCTAGCCTTCCAAAGCACCATTTATTTGATCTTGAAGGAGCGGAATTTCGTAAGAATGTCTCTTGGTCGCCTGTTTTCTCCAGGTAGCCTTTGCCCACTCTGTGCACTCTCTCCAGCTGGACCTCAGGACACTCGTCGACCAAGACCGTTGAGAAGAGTCCCACCATAAATGACTCCAGGTCTGGACCTTCACAGCCCTCTTCCAGACCCCTCACCCTTATGTTGTCTCTGCGTGAGCGGTTCTCAAGGTCTTCACATTTAAGCATGGTGGCCTTTAGTTGAGCACTCAGAGTGGCGGATCCCTCCACCAAAGGCTTCAACTGACCTTCCAATTCTTAGCATTTCGTTTCCAAGTCCACGGTGCGGGTTCCCACCGAGTCCTGCAGTGCCACTAGTTTTGTTCTCATCTCCGTCCTGAACACCTCAAACAAGGCGCCGATCAGCCTTGATGTCCTCTCTCAGTTCTTTTTTAAGTTCTTTCAGTGACGCCAGCAGGTCTTCTCGGATAAGAGCCATTTCGGCTATCTCTTACGGACCCCCTCCTTTTGTGAGATGGTGGATGGGAGTCCACAAGTAATAATGGCACTATCCTTGTTAGGTCCAGTCCGTGCTTAATTTAAGCTGGTGGTTGCTGGTGGAGGTCAGTGGCACATGAGATAAAGGGTGAAGGGGTGCCTGGTAGTGGATTAAAGAGGTATGAGGTGGATTCAGGATTACAGAGCCTCGGTATTCAGTACACCAACATTTGGTAGCGCCGACTATGATCTTCTGAGCAGAGCTTCGGGCACCGGCATGCATTCTTCTACAACGTAAGCATTCAGTCCAGTACATGTTTTAGTCATTTTAACCTGAGCTTAGCCTCTGATACAGCTATGGCACAGAGTGGAGAGGTTTAACTTGAGAAAACGTGTACAGCATATAGAAATCGAAAACACAACACAATAAACATCCCACTCCAAAGTAAAGAATATTTTAATAAACAAAAAAAGACCACACATAAATCCAAAAAAAGCAAACTGGAGATATGAATTAAAAAGGGCCAAGCACAGGCAGCTGGTCTCTCTAGATTGGGACAAGGGTAAGGTTTAAAGCTGACTTCAATGGAGTGAAGGTCAGATACAGAAACCAGGTTTGTCACGGAGGTTTTACCTTCTGACAAGGTCTGAAATGGAAGCCAAAAAGCCTCAGCGGGGCAAGGTAGCAGGCTGTAGCTGAGATGAGTTCCATGAGGACGGATATCCATTATATGAAGCTGGATAGCCATCGGACTAAGTCCCCGTGAAAATTTTGGACTTCATTTCTTCGACGTGATGAATTCAACTTTGGTTATAAAGAAGCTAATAAAAATGGATTAATTTTGACAATACCAAAGAGTACGAGTGATTACGTTTCTCATATGTGTATACAGCTGTGCAACTCTTCTGTGGGACGGGACGCACGTGCCATAAAACAGTGTCTAAGTCCCCGTGAAACCATGAACTTTTGGCAGGAAAGCTCCTAGTGGAGAAATGTAAGATTTGTGCCCAAGGCAGTACCTTATCGGCTGGATACTTTTGGCACCTTTGCCCATAGAATATTTCCGACTTCGTAGTCGGTCACTTTTTGGGAGCTCAGATTCCTCCAGTGAAGCAAGGCCGCAAGCTGTAGCTGAACCGGACTCCAAGAGGCCCAGATACCTTCTCCGCACCGCCCAGCTAAAAATTATTTGCTGCTGCGTAAAATGTCCATTCAGGAGAAACTTGAATCTTTCGCCCAGCAGCAATGCAACTTCGTCATGTTGACTTGGCAGGTTGGTACCAGTCTTCAGTCAGTTTTCCAGGTAAAAATCCTTGAAAACTTTTTGAAGTCCCAGCCTTTAAGGTTAGGCAGCAGGAGTATACTGATACTTATCCAAGATCTCCAGGACCTTAAGGACACAACGTAGGGGCCAGGACTCAATCCAGTAGAAGCCACCAGCTGGGTCCATGGCAGGTCAAGCTATGCACCTCAGGAAAACGGGCTTCTTAGAGGACAGTCAATTGAGGAGTCTACTTCACATTCCTCTAAACAAGTGGGAACAGGTCCGTGCCTTGGGGTCTCCTCACATGTTTCAACAACAGGTGCAGTCCTGTTTTCCAAAGGTGATCTGATGAGGGTACTAGGAGTGCCATATTTATGCCCAGTGCCGGCATGTGGATGGTAGAAACTCCTAGCCATTGAGGCACAAGTTCCCAGGGGCAGCGCTTTCTATGTGTTGTACTCTAAACTATCACAAAGTCCCACCATCTACCTAAACCCACTAGGGCAGAACCTGTGCCTGCCAAGAAGTGTGTATACAATAATGGGCAAACACTCCTTTGTGGACAGTCAAAACTGGTTCTGGGGGCAGCTCATCTTCCACTGGGAGTGGAGCCTGGCAGGGTAGCACGACAATTGAGATGGTGGGCCCAGGTGCGAGAATTTTGCTTGTGACACACCGGTCCCTTTGAAGAGAATTCAATTCTTGTGCACTGTCCAAATAGTCATCCTGTCAGAGGAACACAACCCCTCCACCAACAAAGCTTTTTGTCTCCGCCCTAGGAGCCACTTCACACCTCGAAGGAGCCATTCAGCTCCTGGGTGACAGTGCACACTGAGAGAGGCACATTCGTCTGAGGCAGAAGATGACAACTTTCTAAAAGTGTCATTTTCAAAAAACAGTAATATAAATTCTGAAAAAGTCTGAAATCATGGGCAGTTTGCAGAGCAAAAGCAGAGCTAAGGAGACTTATAGGATCAAGGGGACTTAGACTCTAGGTTTGCAGGCAACAGACCTCCCCTCAAGGGCATCAGAGAATGTGAAGATAGGCAGAGGTGCAGAAATCAATAGCTGCCGAGGAGCCCTTGGAAAAATGAGGCAGTCAGTGAGACACCCAATATCACCCACCGCCATAAGAAACCAGAGGGCTACGGTCGGGACAGTTCACAATCGCCCAAGCCTTAGGCAGAGCCCCCACTGCAATAGAGGAGTATGGTGGGGAAATGCACTCTAAGACCCAGAGGAGCAAGAGCCAACACCGCAGCCTCAAAGGAGACCAAGCGCCGAAAGCGACAGAAGACCCAGCCCGATTCGGATGTAGACGCAAACCAGGAGAGCCAACCTGACACTGCGACTACTTGCTCCCTAGAGGCCTCAGTCGACACTCAAAGCTTGCTAGCAGAAAATCACCAGCTTGCCCACAAAAAAAGGATCACAGACTTTTTCAAACGCTCCGTGAATCTAAAGAGTGTAGAGACAGGCTCCGTAGAAGACACCACTTTTCCTACCATACGGATTCCAGCAACACCAGCAGTCCCGGTACTGCCACCCGGTCCAATCCTAGATTAGCATTGGAACAAAAGGACCCTGGGATGGATGACCCACTGGCCACACAAAGTAGTATACATCTCCACTCACTGGAGCAAGACTTAAGCACACCATCCCACAGGGCTAACAGCTCCCACGTTTAACTCCCAGACGGCAACTCTAATTCCATTGTCAAGTGACGAGGACTGGCTGCTACTAATTGCCCCCTCGGAACCCACAGGAGCATCACTAGTAGCACCCATAGCCCACCCAGATAATGCAAACAGAAGCTGTACACTGAATACTTTCGGATTAACGGGCCCAACGACACAGTCAGGCCACACGCCCGATCCAACTCAGAGCTGGACCCACAGACTACAGCAACAGCCTACACGTAATAAACCCATCACCTAAACGATCATCCTCTGCCCCTATAGGTCCAAAACTATGCCACCGGCCTATGGAGTACCCCAGGGATCTTGTTTGAGCACTGCGCTTTTTAGAATGTACATGGCCCCCCCTTGCGAAGATAGTCAGAGGTATTGGGTTTGAGATAATTTCATAAGCTGACGATATGCAGCTTCTTTTCTCTTTTGGCTCTAACCTGTCCATATCTAAAGCCTTGTTCTCCTCTGGGATGAAGGCTATAGCCACCTGGATGTTGGATAACCGACTGCAACTCAACCCCACGAAAACAGAAATTATGCTATTTGGACAATCCCAAATTATCTGGGCTTCAGAATGGTGACCAGCTGAGCTGGGCACCAGCCCTTCACCCAAATTGGAAGTAAAAAATCTTGGTGTACGCTTAGATCAATCTCTTTCTATGAACGAACACATTGTTGCCACCACAGGGTCCTGCTTCCATAGCTACGTCTGCTGAGAAGAGTTTTCCCACTATTACCACTTTCCTCAAGGAAAACCTTGGTTCAAGCCTTGGTAATCAGTCGCCTTGATTATGGCAACTCACTCCTGGCTTCCATCAATGAGAATCTATAGTCCGAACTTAAGGTGGTCCAAAACACTGCTGCGCGCCTTGTCTGCAACCTCCCTCCGCGCTTAGCCACAGCCCGACTTCTGCAGTCTCTACACTGCCTTCCGGTGAAAAAGATAATCATTTTTAAAGTATGCTGCCTAACCCACTGTGCTTTTCACCGCCAAGGGCCTTCTTTTCTACCCTACACTCCAGTGAGACTCCTCAGATCCTGTGAAAAAGCTCTGCTTAAAGTCCCCAGGTTTAAGAAGGCCAGGGCAGTCTGCAGATCCTTCTCGTTCCTTACCCCCATCTTTGGAATAATCTGCCCACACAACTTCGTCTCTGTGAAAACCATTTTCTTGTTAAGAAGGCACTTAAAATCCCCTTATTTTAGTTCAATGTTATCCTGTCCTCTCCCCTTGTCTCGCGCCGAGATAGCCTTTCGGGACTGATTCGAGCGCGTAATAAATGAAAATAACACTACAAAGTTAAGCCGACCTGGCACACCCGTGCAAAAGCAATGTCAGAACCTCCAACGTGCAGAAGCCCAGAACAGGGCCCTACAGGCAAGCATGCTAATAATCACCAGACCTCAGTGTGGAAAGGAGTGAGTGCAACTGACGCACAAAAGGAGAATATTTTACGATTAAACTGGAGCTCCCAGCCTAATCCAACAGTCACATGCTCTAGGCTCCCCCTTATCTGCATCGAGTCCCCTTGAACAAGCAAATTTTGAATCAGGCTTCAGAAGCTCATACAAACTAACTTCAGGAACCAACGGCCCTCCAACAATGTCAGATACCACAGTCAAAGACCACCACTTTACTTCACTTGACTCAATGCCTAGGACTTAACAAGCAAGCGATGTATGGACCTCCTTGTGAAGCACGATTCACGCTATGTCTGCAGCACTATCCTTCCACTCAGACAAGTTAGATGCCCAAGTAGACATTCTTGACCCTCTAGTGACTTTAATCACCGGCATAGACCGTAAACTTGACACCCTGAACAAATCGATAAAGCGGGCACAAACTGCGGCAGAATCGTTCCTCCCTCCCATAGCAACAGGAGGTGACTGTCTGCTCTCCGATCAAAAACAATCTGGCCTCTTTACCACACGTTATGAAAACCCTACTGCAAGACCTCAAACAGCAATTCTCTGCCACCAATGGCGCAGAAAAGATCCACATCTCGCAGTCTTGTCTCGAGGACTCGGACAAAGCACTAGAAGTCTCAAAATATTCCCTAACAGCTGGCAAACATACTACAACAGGAATTTGTGCTCATGACTCCGGCAGAGCAGTAGGCGCTCCAGTCCAGGCCACCCAACCACAGCTGCACTCTTACTCTACAGACCTTCCTCAACCATCAAACCTCGTACAGCCGATCCGACTAAGCAAACGCTCCCGAAAACAACTAAAGAAGCAAAGGAACAAAACTCAAAAAGCGCCTCTAACAACAAAATGGTAAAGGCTGTACTTCACCAAATCAGAACCAGCCCAAGGTCGTCTGTGCCGAGATCAAACAAACACAACAGATTCCTCTTCAGCTTCGCAAAGATTAGACCAGCCTGCTCCAAACCATCAAGCTGAACAACTAAATCAAGCAGAGGCAGCAGTCCATGGAAATACCCAGCTCTCACACTGGAAAGCAGCTGAAGATCCGAACTGCACTCAAGGCCCGAATAGAACACTCTCACTTGCCTATGCCAGTAACAACTCACATAGACCGACCAACCAACTAAAATCCTGACCCAAAACAAGTGCTTGACATTAACATGACCGAGCGGGAACCTGGAACCAACTCAAGCTCAAATCTCGAACCTCACAATGACGCATGCCACAGCATTACAAAACAAACAAAAAAAAACCCTCAAAATCCCTACACTCTCAGAGTCAAATGCCTGGCAAGAACAGATCTCTCCAGTAGGTAATGCGGGGATTTTAGTCAACAACATGAACGTCTGAAGCAAACCCCAGACAGAGCGAAATACGAGGACCAAAATCAATCAGAAGATCCCCCCCGACACAAAGCAACGGGTCTGTAGGCACAAACATCTTCGACAGCCTGCCCAGGGCCGACTAAGCTAGTTTTTACTCCGGAATACCAATCGAGGGGGACCAACAGCATACTGAATAGGGGCAACCTGATCCGGAAATGACTGAAACAGAAGGATCTAAAGGACATTTTATCAATTAAATTCCTAGAACCGCAAAGAGCCAGAGGCCACTCAGGGCTCCTTTCTCTTGCCGTTATGGGCAGAAAAGATCATGACCAAACTACACAGTCTTCGAAAGTTGGGGCATAAAAATCGACCGAAAAGGAACGAAGGATTACCGGTTAGCCTTCTTGCACCAGCTTCCTCAACCAACCAACTCAATTTTAAAAAGCGCTCAAGGCTCTCAAAGCCCAAAAATTCCCACGGCTTGCACCTGCACCGTTCACCTAGGAACCCGATCATCGAGAAATGAAACCCAGACCACAGGTCAAGACGGCAGCTGGATAATGTTACCCCACGCCAATTGAGGCTGGTTTTCATCCGCACTACAAACCAGACCGGGAATCTGACAAACCGAATTAACAGTAGATCGGAAACAACCACCCAAGGCAGACTTCACCCTAAGCTCCTGGAACATCCAGGGGCTCCAACAAAAAAAAAGCTAAAAGAAAAAAATAATTAACAACGAACCACTGACACCTTGGAACGATTTGGACCCGTTACTACTGCAAGAAACCTGGGCCTAATCAACATCATTCAAACAAGGGTACTGTTCCAGGGGTGGGCCAAGAAGTCACCCACAGCAAAGGGACGGAAGAAAAATCAAAAGGTAAAGACATCTCCACCTGGTCGTATATACTATTGTCTTGTCAGAGCGCTCTCCAATGAGATAATGCTCTGCTACACCTTCCAGATAGGGCCCTTTGTGGTTGCATGCTCTGTTTTGCACAACGTATCTTTTTTACAATATAGACCTACCCATACATGCCACACAACTCGAATATGGCGCCCACACAACTAGACCTCTATTCAGGCACTCCAAGGTGGCACCCACGCATGGGCACCACCGCGTTCCTCCTTGCTCCAGCAGTCAGACGACTCCACCCAGATAAGGCTCCTGCACTATATCAGACGGCGGTGACAAGCAGGCCGGTAATATGCAGGCAGACGTGTTAAGGGATAGGTGCTGACAGTCAATACACCCGACGGCAACTGTAAGTACTAATAGGAGGACTCGTCTTCCAATTACGATCAGGCCTTGTCCTCTTCCCGTGCATTAGTCTTTGAGCAGCCATGACAAAAGTGCATGCATTCTCTCATTTCAGCCTATTACGGTGCTGGCAGTACCACGCGCTAGCCTATGGAGCGACTAATTACTCCTTACTAGGTAAGAAGCACCGCCACATGTTCTTGACACTTGCTAATTCTGCAGTCTTGCACTACTATGTCACATCTTACGAATGAATGCACTATGAATGGTAGCCACACCGCTACCCACGTGTAGTTATCACACCACCATTGTGAGTCCCCGGACGTAGCAGATGTTTTAATTAACTCACAGCAGACCACGCGCTCTACCATCAGCGCTCGGCTTCTACCACACAGTGCTTTGTTGGGTCACCACAATGATCAGAAATTACTTCACCTATCAACCTACGCATCATTGATGGAGTAATACCATGACTTTATCCCAACTGAGAATTGGTTGTCTAGGTCTGTCTCGTTTGCTTTTTAATGTACTTTCTATGCATGGTAATACAGATATATGATGCGCTCGGTCTGTTCACAGAGAGGATTATATTGACTCCCACTCTGTGTTTTTGTTTTGTTTTCCGCATCTTCTCTCCTTATACTCCTAGGTTGCAACAGAAGTGGCCACCCAACAGAGCTTTAGCCACCTTGTAGTTGTTCACAAGGGTGGTCCGCTCCTTTCCGAGCAGGGTTCTTGACCCACTCACCGTCTCTTTCTGACCCACTTTTAACCTACTTAATTGGTCCTGAAGAAGCACCAAGGATCGTTCTGACCACTTTGACGGCGCCAAACATGTTGACCTAAAGTTACTGCGGCACATCATGCCTCACCAGTAACACACAACCTACGTTTTGTTTTTTTACCTGGCAAGGGAACCAGCATTTTAAACCTCAATTCATTCCGGTATCCCCTAGCTAGTTTTACCATTCACTCACTCACATGCTTGTTTTCTCAAGAACGCCCTATCTCAGACCCTCATTCATCATACGGGAGTATTACAAAAAGATCTCTGCCAAAGCGACCCTTCGGGGAATCCGTAGGGCATAGCAGCGCCGGCCTGACAAGGAGCAACCGCCCGATGATGAAGCATGACATCCTTTGGGGTATATGAGGGCATCAAGAGACAAAACTTGCTCTTGCCTCCAGCCTGTGGAGTGTAGACCTAGGCCTTCACCTTTTGATTTTCCTTCCTTCTCTTTGCTGTTGGTGACTACTGAGCCCACCCCTGGAACAGTTACCCTCGTTTGAATTGAGACGAATATTGGGAGGACGGGTACTGGACCATAATCAGCTCCTAGTCCCGCACCCTCTTTTTTGATACCTAATCAACAGTTCCCTTAACAGGCTTTGTGGGGTTCCAAAAGCCGGCAATAAAAATCAGCAGTTTCGGGCATCCCAAGGGTGATCTTTCTATCTACGTTTCAACATTGCTGCAATTTTCAGCAGAAGAAATAAGACTCGAAGCCCCCTGAGCCCAAGCGCTTCGCCTCAACATCTTGGACTGCCACAATGCCCTTCTCCTGTGTCTACATTAACCCCTGTGAATCAATGGAAAGGGAGACACTAAAAAACCTCACACTAACGGATCTCAAACTAGAGCACCCATCTGCAAATATTATACTATCTGGGGACCTCAACACAAATCTCTATGGGGTGCGAACGGCTGTAGGATCAACATCCGTGACACAGAGTACGACCTTACATAGCAAAAGCTTCGCCCAAACCTACGGCAGCAGAACACCACTACAGAAAGCTTCGTAAATGAATGCTACGCACTGGTCTTGAGACTGGTGACTCTCCATCCGGGTGGAGAAGAACAGTGGGCAATTCCATCTCCTATACAGACTTTAGTTTGTGCTCAGTTGGTCTTTTTAAGCACATAAGAGAATTCTACCCAAGCAAAAGCTTAGACAGTGACCACCAGCCACAAAACATATTTCAACATAATTCCTCAAAATGTGGAAGCAGATCCACACACCAGTATCAGGGCGGGGATAGAAAAATCTAAAATGGCTAAAATGGGATAATGTAAACGGACAAAAAATATCAATACGGAATCAAGAACTTCTGAAGAAGAAATCAACAGACGGCAGCACACCTATTTCACAGTGGACCGACCTCATAAAACAAATTCTGCTGGACTTCCAAGGCACACTACCGACAAGCTCTAAAGCGCGAGTCCAACCCACAA
This sequence comes from Triturus cristatus, assembly GCF_964204655.1. NCBI lineage: Eukaryota > Metazoa > Chordata > Amphibia > Caudata > Salamandridae > Triturus > Triturus cristatus. The sequence continues at coordinate 169,485,991 of NC_140591.1, read as the reverse complement.
CCAAATTCAGACGGACGGAAAATCTAAAGACGCTGAAAAGAAATGTTAACCGTAAACTACAAGCTCTTGTAAAACAACGGTCCTCAATTTTAGCCAGACATAGCCTGAGCAAAGCAAGATCACAGTTTAGGGAAGCCATCTGGCGCGCTAGAAGGGAGAAAAAAAGTAGGACTTTTAGGTGCAATTGGTAGCAGCTAGCAAGAGAAAAAAGCAAAACAAATTCTGGTCACTAATCAACAGTTTCACAATTGGCCCCAGAAGAACCATGAGTGCAAACATCTCAGAGCCTATGTGGGCCACACACCTTACGGCTCATTTTTCCACAAAAACAACATGTCCATTGCCTCCCAGCACACTACCAAGAAAACCATGCTCGAATTATAACACAAGCCATTCATTTGACGCCTAAACTTTGCTCATGATCCACACCAGCATTGAAGAGCATTGCACAAACAAACTTTGGAAAGATGGCGTATCCCTGGCCCCAATGGGCTCCCCACAGCTCGGTTTGCCCATGAGCCTGAACTATGGTCCAGATACTAACCCCACTGTTTAAATACTACCTAACAGCTAACACCATTCCGGACTCATGGAGAGGCTCCATCATTCAACCAATTTTCAAAGTAGGCTCCAAATCAGATCCGTGTAATTATCTGTTGATTGCACTAATCGACAAGCCTGCTCCTCAACCACCTTAGACTAAGGGCGAAAGAAAAGGGGATTGTGCCTGTGAATCAATGTGGTTTTAGAGATGGTTGTGGGACCACTACGAATCTAATGCTCCTTGCCTTAATGTGTGACAAAGCTATCAGATGGAAAGGAACACACTTCAGCTGCTTCGTGGACTTCAAGGCCGCGTTTGATAGCATCTCTAGAAGTCAGCTGTGGTGTAAGTTACGGGACTGGGACCTACCGGACAACTTGCTGAGGGCAATAATAGACCTATACTCGAACACATGGGTGCAGATCAAGCTGGGGGACGGCATCTGTGTGTCAAGGAGGATCCAAACCAATTCTGGCCTAAAACAAGGCTGTGTGCTGGCACCTTCACTCTTCAACCTTTACATAGCAAACATGTCCAATCACCTCAATGAAGCAAATTGCCACCCACCCCCAAGCTCGGAGGGCAAAGAATAATTCATCTGCTATACGCAGATGACTTAGTGCTCCTAAGCCAGACAAAGATAGGTCTACACAACTAGTTTCAACACTTCAGGACTACACAGCAGCAAACATGCTTGACACCAACCAATCGAAAACCAAAACGGTAGCCTTCAGCTTCAAACATAACCTGAAAACAGATGCCATCTTAATGGGGACGCCCTAGAACACAGCAAAGATTACAAGTACTTAGGGGTTATCCTTGACATTAGGTGGTCCTTCACCCGCCACGTTCATTCAATCAACAATAAAGGCCCTGCCTACTGTTCGCCTTCACGACTATTGCTCAGAAGCTACAAGGCCCCAGTCGCGATCCGCTGCTCAAGGTAATGAAGGCAAAAATTGGCCCTACTCTAATTAACGGCAGTGAAGTTACTCAAGGGAAAGAAATCGATCCTGATGACAAACTACATACAATAATCTATAAATCAGCACTACGTCTGCCAAAAAGCGCATCTCCAGCCCAAGTGAAACTAAAATTTACTATCACCAAGCAGTGCTGGGCATCCTGCAGTTGCTTTCTCAACTTTTGCCACTGGCTTAGATGGGCACCGCCGGATTCTATGCAAGCCCTAATTTGGTCCAAACTTGAGCAGCTAGGACAACGATCGGCATACAAGAGCCAACTAGACAACCTCTTGAGGGACTTCTCACTAATAGAAGCCTGGAGCAAATACCTTTCCCAACAAGCATTTAAAAAAATGACTTCTGCCATGGCCAAAAAAATGTCGACATTAGAGGACAAGGCTGCCTTTTGTAAACATGCACACGCATGGTCAGTGATGAACTCTTACTCCGCAGAAAAAAAACAGCTACATAACGAACACTTTTCATTATGGATCAAACATGGGCTGATGGCACTAAGAATGGGGAGTGGAATTTCTTGGACCACCATCCGGCCTGGCACCGCTTTGCCATCCATGATACTACCTGCTGGGTATGTGGATTCGGAAGAAAAAAACTTTGTACAGGTCCTATGTATCTGTCCTCGGCTCTTACATAGGAAACTGTTAGTTTGAGTCGACTTTATCGGGCTGGGCGCATGCACATGCCAGCAAGCAGTAATCACCAGCCGGAATCCACAGCATTGCCAACTCAACATAAAAACCATCAAATACCTTAAAATAGCAGCTACCAAACTAGGTACAGCTGGTTCAACAAGTAGTACGTGAAACATCTACCTGGACCAAAAGCTATTGGAACATTCAGGTGGAGGAGGTGCAAAATTACCCATGACTCGAACCTCTTAGACTCCAAGCACTGCTTACACCTAAAACTGGAGCACATCAGTTTTGCAAAAAATGTTTTAAACTGAAAACCCAGGGAAAGACCGAAGCAACAGCAGCAGGCACCCAGCCTCAAAACTTGCTTTTTGGACATTGACAGCCTGAACCTACCAACCAGATATCGTACTGAATTGTGAAATATGTTTTCAAGGCTGCAACACTCAAGGACATTAACTGCTGCAAAGATGCCGGCGCAACAAACCCCACTACGGACTGAGTGCACAATTTCTAGTAGCTTTCAGCACTTTATCATTTGCACTTGAAAAGGCTTAACAATACTTCATATTTTTAAACATTTGGCTTTGTGTAAAGATTTTTATTAACTGTACAATAAATATGACATGGATTTCATGATATACATGTTCCCGATACATCCTGCATTGCTAATATGTGCCACACAATACAGCATCTATGCATAAGGGATTTCACAAAGGATCAAGTAGCCAATAATAGCTGGAAATGTACACATGCAAGGAAAGTCACCACTTGCCTTCACCCCACCTCACTTTCTCCCATACCCTCTGCCTTTAAAAGGATTAAGACCTGTAACGCTGCTCATAATACAATACCGTCACCACTGCTACACTAGGGAGATCCAGCAGCCATGCTCACTATGTATGGTGCAAATACACGTGCGCCCCGCTCGACAATGAAGGCTAATTCATGGCAGGGATATTTTAAAAAGCATGCCGGAACTGTGCTGTCCCACCACCTTGAAATGAGAAAATTCAGGGTAGCATCTACAGTTTTTTTTGTGGACTCAGAATAGTCATAGGACGGGGCAGTTGGCTGGCTGCAAAGGAAATGCTAATTCAAGTTACCAACTTAGACTGAGAGGACTCAGGCAGCTCTACATACTCCAAGTATAGGAATAGCAGGTACGCTCTCCGGGACATGTGACAGTGAAGGAGGATGGCAATCAGGCAGTTGGTTTAGATGCAGCCAAGCTTTCACACAATGAGAAACTGTTGCAGTAAAAGCACATTCTGCTTTGATGTATTATTGTGAATTTGTCATGGGTTGCTCACTGTGTTGGCTGATAAGCAATACATTAACCATTTAGCATTCTACACTTGGCAATGGTGGAGTGCACAGAACACTCTTCAATATGTCATCATTATCTGACATGGACTGATTGTCTAGATATTCTTGAGGGGATGGGAGGCTGAGTGGATTAATGAACTGAATATCTGTCATTAGGGAAGTTGTGGACCTATGGCTCTCTGACTCCTTTGGATTTATCTGCCTTCGGGAGAGGAAGGCGGTACATGAGATCAGTCTTCTAGGCCGGAGTAGAGCCTCTCACACAGTATTAACGTTTTTTTGGGGGGGCTGTCTTGTTTATTACGGTTTTCATCATTAGCTGAGGAAGTCCAAATTTTTCCAAGTTTTCATAAAAACATTTCGTTCAAGGGTAATGTGTCGGTACCACAATTTGGCCTGCAGGGACTACGCCGGATGTGCTCTTGATGATAAACCAGTGCATCATTCTACATGTCCACGAGGCTTAGAGTAAGGAATGCGATCAAATTGAATGGGCTGCAAATGGATGACAACAAGTCATCAGTGTTTATATTTTGTGCTTCGCACCCGCTTGCAAGATATGTCTGTTGTGACAGAATGTTAATTGATTCCCTGGATGCTATGTTAGGGGCTCAACAATTACTTCGAGACACAGCAGGTTTCGTCCTATCTGCAACATAATTAGATAGTTAGCCTTCCAACAAGAAATGTACATGGATGAGAGGGAGACTGATGATCATTATATGATGCCTCATAAAGAATACATTGCAGAAAGGTAGTGATGAACAAGTTACTTACCTTCGGTAACGATATATCTGTAAGAAAAATTAGTTAGTTAGATTCCTTACCTTAGAATATCCCCAGGCGTCAGTATGGATCCCGAAAGATTTTTCGTCAGAATACCCTTGCGCGTTGGTAGGCGTCGTCTCCGGCTCCGTGTCCGTCGTCGTGATCGCTGGGATGACGTCGTCTGAGTACTTAGATGCCGCCCTCGCGCGCTGACGTCAGCTCTTGTACATAGCTTTCCGCGCCAGGAACGCAGAGCCATGCAAGAACCCGACACTGGTGCCATGAATCAAGGGCCCTGAAAGGGACGACCTTAACCCTAGATATCAGTTCGCAGAACGGGGAGGATGGGAGTGGAGGTAAGGAATCTAACTAATTCATGTTTCTTACAGATATATCGTTACCGAAGGTAAGTAACTTGTTCATCTGAAAGAAACACGTTAGTTAGATTCCTTACCTTAGAATAGATACCCCAGCAATACCAACCCCGGTGGTGGGTCTGTGACCCAAGATCACATCAGGAAGTCCTGGAGAACGGAACGGCCATAGAAACCGTCTCTCCGGACTTGGCTGTTCAGGCAGTAATGCTTAGCAAACGTGTGCAGCGAGGCCCACGTTGCTGCCTGACAAATGTCCTGCAGAGGGACTCCCCGTCCCAGGTCAGTAGTAGCCGCTGTGGCCCGAGTGGAATGGAGGTTCCTTCTTAGCCAAGGAATAACAGACCTTAATGCACAAAACGAACCACCAAGAGATGGTCCGCTTGTGCACTGCCCGCCCCTTCTTAGCGCCCACGTAGCCACCGTAGAGTTGGTAGTCCACCCGGAAACTGTTTCGTGCGGTCCAGACAGAAGGAGAGTGCACGTTTTGGGTCCAGACGGTGGAGCCTCTCTTCCTCTTTCGAGGGATGCGGAGGCGGAAAGGAGGTGGGCAATGTAACAGACTGGCCGATGTGAAAGGCAGTAACCACCTTAGGGAGAAAGGAAGGACGAGTCCTGAGAACAACCTTGTCCAGATGGACAGAGAGGAAAGGAGGTTTAGAAGAAAGAGCTTGGAGCTCACTCACTCTTCTGGCAGAGGTGATGGCAACCAGGAAAACAGTCTTAAGAGTCAGAAGACGAAGGGGACAATTATGAAGTGGCTCAAAGGGAGCGCACATCAGATAGGTTAACACCAGGTTCAAGTCCCACTGAGGCATTACGAAAGGGACAGGAGGAAACATGCGAGTAATGCCTTTAAAGAATCTAGCAACAGGGGACTTGAAAAGAGAAGGCTGATCAGGAAGCCGTAAGAAGGCAGAAACAGCTGAAAGATATCCCTTGAGGATGCCCCGAGCAGAGCCCTGCTGGGCCAGGGAAACAAGAAACAGGAGAACTTCAGAAAGAGGGGCGGAAAGGGGATCCACAGCATTTGCTGTGCACCATGCTACAAATTTGTTCCACCTGCAGGCGTATACCGTTTTAGTGGAGGGACGCCTGACTGGCAGAATGACATCACAGACTTCAGGAGGCAAGTCAAATGGCATCAACTGTCGCCGCTCAATCTCCACGCATGGAGGTGGAGGCTGGACAGGTTTGGGTGGAGAACTGTCCCCTGCTTCTGCGACACAAGGTCCTCCTGAAGAGGCAGTCGAATCGGGGGATCGATTGACAGACTGAGTAGCTCGGGATACCAATATGTTCGTGCCCAATCCGGAGCCACAAGGATGACTTGGGCCCTGTCACGCCTGATCTTCAGCACTCTGGGCAGAAGTGGTATAGGTGCAAAGGCGTACAACAGACCGCAACTCCACTCGCGACGAAAAGCGTCTCCGAGCGAGTGCCGCCTTGGAAATTACAACGCGCAGAACAGATGACATTGCGCGTTCTCTTCGGGGGTGAATAGATCTAACCAAGGCTCTCCCCACTGCCGAAAGAGCCTTGCGCCACGTCAGAGTTCAGACGCCATTTGTGATCCATCATGCACCGGCCGCTGAGTTCGTCCGCCCTGGCGTTCAGAAAGCCCGCCAGGTGTTGAACCACCAGGGTAATGCCCTGATGTTCCAGCCATGTCCAGAGGTGCAGAGCCTCCTGACAAAGGGTCCACAACCCCACCCGCCCTGTTTGTTGCAAACCACACCTGCACTACACTTCCCCTGAACAGAGGGAAGGAATGCCTTCAGCGCAAGCCGGATCGCCTGGAGCTCCAATAATTGATATGGAGCCGAGACTCCGCCGGAGACCAGAGGCCTCTGATCTCCCCTATCCCATGTGGCCCCCCCATCCCAGGAGGGACGCATCCGTCACCACTACATGCTACGGTTGGCGTAGGGTGAGGGATCTGCCACTGACCCAATTGCGGTCCGTGAACCACCACGGCAACTGTCTTGCAGTGCCCTCTGAGATCAGGACGTGGTCGGACAGGTTGCCCCGATGTGAAGCCCACTGGAACTTCAGGTCCCACCGCAGAGCCCGTATCCGCCAGCCGGGGTGACGTACTAGCAGGATGCAGGAGGCCATTGGACCCAGCAGCCGCAGCACCATCCTGACCGAAACTCGGGATAAAGGCTGAAAGATCGGAATCAGAGCCTGAATATCCCGAACCCGCTGTTCCGGAGGATGGATCCCAAACAGCGCCGCGTCCAGAACTGCTCCAATGAAAAGAAGCTTCTGGGAAGGACTCAGATGAGACTTCGGCACATTGATAGAGAACCCCAGCAAATGCAGGAGGTCGGCCGTAGTCTGGAGGTGGAAGACGACTGCCTGGGGCGAGCCCGCCTTCAACAACCAGTCGTCGAGATAGGGGAAGACTGGAACCCCTAATCTGCGTAGATTAGCTGCGACCACCGTCATCACTTTCGTGAACACCCGCCAAGGGACACTGGTGAGGCCGAAGGGGAGCACAGTAAACTGAAAGTGCTCGTGGCCTACCGTGAACCGCAGGTAACGCCGGTGGGCCGGCAGGACGGGGATGTGGAAATATGCGTCCTGCAAGTCCAATGCTAACATCCAGTCTCCAGGGTCTAGGGCAGCCAGAACCTGAGCTAAGGTGAGCATCTTGAACTTCTCCTTCTGGACGAAGGCGTTGATGCTCCTGAGGTCCAATATAGGGCGTAGGCCCCCTTTGCCCTTCTTGGGAACCAGAAAGTAGTGGGAGTAACAACCCCGACCTAATTCTGGGCCAGGAACGAGCTCGATGGCCGCCTTGGCCAAGAGGGCCGTAACTTCCTCCTGCAGAAGTTGCACGTGATCCCCCAACATGCGGTGGTACTGCGGTGGCATGGCTGGAGGGGTCGCATCTAAGGGCACCTGTCCGACGTGATGGTACGCCAGTGGAGCAGGTGATGGCGAACTCTGCCTCCCACTGGTGTGGAATGGGCCTGAAAGGTCGGACTAGGAAGGCTTTGAGGCAGATGCTGCGGGGGCAGATGTGGGCTGACCGGCTCTGTCCCCCGTGCTCCGCCTCGGTGGAATCCAGGTCCGCGACCGCGCTGCGGCTGGTTCTGTGGCCTGTGGCTAGACGGACGTGCGGGGGCGCCCCTTCCTTGGCCACGAAAGGGGCGAAAAGCGGAAGTTTGCAGGCGCGGGCCGAGAGGTCCAAGGACTTGGCCGTAGCCCTTGAGTTCTTAAAGCGCTCCAGCGCACTATCCGCTTTGTCACCAAAAAGGCGACTGCCATCGAAGGGCATATCCATGAGGGTGCTCTGGACATCCCCGGAGAAATTCGTGGATCTCAGCCAGGCGTGGCGACGAATTGCCACCGTTGTCGCAATCGCCATACCTAGCGAGTCCGTGGCGTCAACCACACATCGAATGGAGTACCGTGCTGCATCCCGCCCCTCAGCAAGAGCCTGGGCGAGCCGTGTCCGGGCCTCCTCCGGACACTGGGGCAGCACCTCCGCCACCCTACCCCACAAGGAGTGGGTGTAAAGGTCCAAAAGGCACGCTGTATTAATGGACCGCAACCTCAAACTGAGGGAGGAAAACAGCTTCTTCCCAAACTGTTCCAAACTTTTGGATTCCCGATCCGGAGGAGCGGACGGGAAGGCGGTCTGGGACGTAGAGGCCTGGTTAACCAGGCTCTCAGGGGTGGGGTGCACTGACAGAAAGCTGGAGTCGCCCGGAGCAGGGCAGTGGCGCCCGACCACGTTCCGGTCCACAGGAGTGACTGTGGAGGGCTTGGACCAGGTGCCCATCAGAACGTCAGTGGGTGCTTCATTGAACTACAGTAGAGGCTCCGAAGAGCTTACTGGCGGTTTGAGCACCTCCGGGAGGAGGTTAGTCCTCACGGCCGCTGCAGGGAGCTCCAGGTGAAGGGCTTCGGCAGCCCTGCGCAGCACCACAGAATAGGTTGCACCCTCCTCCGTAGCCACGGAGGGAGGAGCGATGAAGTCAGTGTCAGGTGAGGTATCGAGACCACTGGCATCCCCCAGCTCTTCTGCCCAGTCCTGATTAAACTGGCACTGTTGTGCCAGATGGTCCTCAGACCCCTCCCAGTCGTCCCCGTCATCCGACTCCTAGTAGACAGGTTGAAAGGACGAAGCCGGGCGGTAGATTAATTGCTCATCCATCGGGGCCGCTCCGATGCCGGACCGGGGCTAAAACTGGGGACAACGTCGTCCGAAGACGGCGCCGGGGGCAGCACCATAGGGCTCGGCACCGGCGGAGGGGTGGTAAGGTCAACCGGCGTCGACCGGGATCCAGGCCTGGGGCGTCGGGACCGAAGTCGACCGGGACCTCGAGCGGCGCGGAGCCGACTGCCGGAGCTCAAGGAGCTTGCAGGACCGCTCCCGCCTAGCCTTCGAGGTCAAGCCCCAGCAGTCGGGGCACGACTGGGCATCATGGTCAGCCCCAAGGAAGTAGAGACACCGACGGTGGTGATCCGTAACCGACATCAGTCTGTTACAGGCGTCGCACGGCTTGAAACCGGGCATCCCTACCGGCACCAGGAGTCGAGGTCGACTCGAAAGATGAACCAAAAAATGTCCAAAAAGTTTAGTCATAAAGTGACTAAAGGGTAGGCTCTTCCCTGATCTGCGCTTACTGGAGCGGAAAAAAGAAGAACTAACGTCAGCGCGCGAGGGCGGCGTCTAAGTACTCCGACGACGTCATCCCGGCGATCACGACGCAGACAACGGACGCGGAGCTGCAGATAACGCCTAGCGACGCGCAAGGGTATTGCTGACAAAAAATCATTCCGGATCCAGCCTGACTCCTGGGGATATTCTAAGGTAAGGAATCTAACTAACTTGTTTCTTTCAGATATGGTTATCACCATGGGTTCAGCTATCTGTGATACAATTTCCTGATCTTGGAGTAATGAATGTGATCAAATGATGGAAGTTCAGCCTGCTGTCAGGTACACTGGATTGAAGGGATGCACGTTTAATTGAGGTCTACGCCCAAAGATTATAGAAGGTTCTAAGAAACAAAGTCATGTATGTGGCCTCCATATTGCAGCTTTGACTAAGAGTAGGTGATCTCCATTGCAAGCCTGATAAAATGGATAGCCACCCATAAATTTCACTCATGCCCAAGTCATTAAGAAAGAGCAACCTGGGACTTGGACTTGAGACGTATGGAGGAAAATCCTAATAAGGGTATATTCCAGAAACAGTTTTTGTGAGGTTGGATTGTATGCTTGTGACTAATGGATTTACAGCGAGATGTGTAAGTGGGAGTCTTATCCAACCATTCTCTTCTACTGGAGATCAAATCTTAGGGTGGAATTGGGACCCAATATAAAGAAATGGAACTTGATCCAGAAATTCTATAGGATCGTTCTTTTAGAGAAACCCTGAAAGGAGTTGAATACTATATTGCTGATAATGAAGCATTTAAAGTCACCAGAGAGACTGAATGGAATTCAATCAAGCGATATGAAGGGTCGTGTCTATAGAAACCATTATAGCCACCAGGAAGGTAATGGAATGCAACACACAAGATTACCCTACTAGAAAATGTACGAAGCTGGCTCTGTATATACTATACCAAAGTAAGGTATAGTGTTAACAGAGTCCAGCGAGTCCCCATGAGGTATAGCAGGGGCTACATTAGGTAAGTACTAACAGCTCTTTGTGGTAGTGTGGGTGAGCAGTTAGGCTTATCCAGAGGGTGTGTTAAGCATTTATTCTATTCACTCAATCAAGACTGCAACATACACTCAGAGAAGGAATCCAGACCAATTAGGTAAGTATAAAAAAGGTTTACTTATGTTTTATTTCTAGAACCAAGGAGGACTTGGCACAAGTAGGTAAAATATATTCTCAAGTGCAAGACTTTAATATATTCTTATATAAGGAAATGCGGTTGTGGATGAAATTGCAATTGTTACCGGTTTGTATTGGCTTTCAGAACAGGTTAAATTACAAAGCAATCACTTTTGGAATACTTTTAAATTACTCTTGGATTACAGACTACGCGAGGTGGTATTCCTGCATACCAAATTCCGAACAAAATACGTGGTTTGCGGACCTCTAAAATAGCACCTACACCTTCTCACTGCTGTCTTATAAAAGTTGTTGTTCGTGCACCAGATTTGCTCCCTCTTATGCCTGCCTCTTAATGGGGTGGTATGAGAGGGGGCATGCATGGGGTAGGGGTGCCTCCCCCTGGTCGCAACATGTGTTGTTGGTGAGGTACATCAACAATATTATCTGCCTGTGGTCAGGACCAATGGAGAGTCTGGACGAATATTTTGTATACCGGAATGACAATCCGTACAATGTCTGTTTGACTATGAATTGCCATAAAGAGGATTGATTTTTTGGAGCTCCACTTTTATATTAAAGATGGGATTGTACCGAGTCTGTTGTATCGCAAAGAGACAGCAAGCAATGGATAATTGCATGCTATCAGCACGCATGCACGCTCAGTGATAAAGAACATCCCCTATGGAGAAATGGAGAGGATACGGAGAAATTGTTCTGAACATGCAGCCTTTAAGGCCAATATCGCTTATATGCGCTTTCGCTTTCTCAGAAGAGGCTATAATGTTCTAGATGTTAATAAAGCAGAGGCACGGGTGCACCAACTGGACAGGGACAGCACACTCAAGACGAATAACAAGAAATGTATCACCTATAATGAAAAGCTTCGGTTAGGACCTCCTAGACCGGTTAGGACCTCCTAGACCTCTCCGCGGCTTTCGACACGGTCTGCCACCGCACCCTAGTACGGCGCCTCAGCAACGTCGGAATCCAGGACAAGGCGCTAGAATGGATCATCTCCTTCCTCGGCGGTAGAACACAGAGAGTCCGCCTACCACCATACAAGTCAGAGGCCTCCGAAGTCATCTGCGGCGTCCCCCAAGGATCTTCTCTGAGCCCCACCCTCTTCAACGTCTACATGAGCCCCCTCGCGGCCATCGTACGCAAACACAACCTCAGCATAATCTCCTACGCCGACGACACCCAGCTGATCCTCTCCCTGACCAACGACCCCGCCGCCGCCAAAGCCAACCTACAAGAAGGGATGAAAGAGGTAGCCGAGTGGATGACGACCAGCCGCCTGAAGCTGAACTCAGACAAGACGGAGGTCCTCATCCTGGGCTCCTCACCCTCCGCCTGGGACGACTCCTGGTGGCCTCCCGCCCTGGGCACCGCACCCAAACCGACAGACCATGCACGCAACCTGGGCTTCATCCTGGACTCCTCCCTCTCCATGACCAGGCAAGTCAACGCCGTCTCCTCGTCATGCTTCAACATCCTACGCATGCTACGGAAGATCTTCTGGTGGATCCCCACAGAGACCAGGAAGACCGTCACCCAGGCCCTCGTCACCAGCCGACTGGACTACGGCAACGCCCTCTACGCCGGCACCACCGCCAAGCTCCAGAAGAGACTCCAGCGGATCCAAAACACCTCAGCCAGACTCATCCTCGACATCCCACGAACCAGCCACATCTCCGGACATCTGAGAGACCTCCACTGGCTCCCCGTCAGCAAGAGAGTCACCTTCCGCCTCCTCACCCACGCACACAAAGCCCTACACGACCAAGGCCCGAGCTACCTCAACAGCCGAGTCAACTTCTACGCTCCCAAACGCCACCTCCGATCTGCCAGCCACGCCCTCGCCGCCGTCCCCCGCATCCGAAGAGCGACTACAGGAGGAAGGTCCTTCTCCTACCTGGCCGCCAAGACCTGGAACTCCCTCCCGACCGACCTGCGCCTGACCCAAGACCACCTCTCCTTCAGGAAGAAGCTGAAGACCTGGCTGTTCGAGCAGTAGCGGCACCCCCCCCCCCAGCGCCTTGAGACCCTACGGGTATGTAGCGCGCTCTAGAAATGTCTTTGATTGATTGATTGATTAGGAAGCAAATACACAACGTATAGTGATAAGATCTTTCGAATTTTAAAAAAGAACTACCACCTGTTGCTGGAGATACCGAATTTGAAAAAAGATCTAACAAGGAACCCTTCAGTAACATACAGAAAAGGACTGACTTTAAAATACATGCTATGTCCCAGTTACGTAGTAACACCAAGGCCCACTGGGACATGGTTATCAAAGAAACCATGTGGGTTCTTTAACTGTGATTCATGTAATATTTGTAAGCTGGGTAAGAACAAGACAAGAAATTCATAAATTGTAACACACCATACGTGATTTGTGTTTTGGGCTGTAGCTGTAGTATGATTTATGTGGGCAGCAAAACGCGAAACCTGAAGCTGAGGATTCAAGAGCATCGTAGGGCTATCGAGCAGGGTTTATCAGGTACCCCATGGCTGAACACTATAAACAATATCATGCATCAGATTCGACATTCTGGTTTCATGGTATTGAGTATGTCGTTATGAACAGAAGGGGTGGAGACAGGGAACTTGCGCTACGGCAGAAAGAGGCTTAATGGATTTGTAGGTTGCGAGCCATAGGTTGCGGCCACAATACTGAAAATGAACTCCATCACTTCTTAAACTGAGTAGGTCTTCTGATTCACATGAATGATTTGTGTTTTGTTTGCTGCATTATAATGTGTGTTTAGAGCTTTAGAATATGCTCAATATGCATTTGAGAATGGGTTAAATCGTAACAATTGAACACTGTTGAACTAGTTAACAAATAAGTAATCAAATGCATGTTATGCCTCTAGATAGATCTATGTCAAGTATGTCTGACATTCTATCATTGTGGCATGCCTTTCTCCACTCTTTACATGACATCATATGAAGCACTCTAATGGTGTGTCTATTGTTACATCACTAAGACATACCCAGGCTCTTAGATCGATCCAGCATGTCTGATATTCCACCATGGTGACATGCCTTATGTTTACTCTTTACATCATTGAATACCATAGGAAGTTATTTTCATATGTATTTTCACCTCTTATATTTTTCCTTCCTAACGATTCCATTATAAAGTTATTTAATATTATTATATGTCGTCATCAGGAATAATGATTCTATATGCATCTTCACCACTTATATTTTCTTATTAACGACTCCATCATCAAATCGAGTTTTTTAATATTATTAGATGTCTTATTCAGGAATAAAGATTCATTTTGTTTTTGCAGTACTTGGAGTGTTCAAATTAACCTTCTTTGTTACTGGATGGATAATGAGCCCTGCCTGTATTATTAGGTAGGTGGTTATAGCCATAAGTGTTCAAAATTTTTACATAATCTTTTATTAATGATCAAGGTGAAAGCTGTCGTATTTTGATGCGTTATTATATTGTCCAATTTAAATCCAGTTTGACAGTCAATTATGACCGCATGTAATCTAAACCTAATCCACTTTTATATGGCCACGTTTTTGGATGATTCCTCTAATTTAATCAACTCTAGAATCATCCATTCAGGATGCATCTTTTTGAGGTATTATTGTTTTAATCGAAGAGGCAGTCGGAATATGAGCTTACGCTTTAGACCCTTTCAAAAATGACGACCATATAATGAGTAGGTTTGATTTAAAATTCGAACTGATAAGCCGCAATTACATCATTAAGAGACCAAACACATTTTTTGTTACCTATTTATACGTATCTATTTGTAGTGCGACGTGCCATCCAGGGGAGCAATTATAATTGGATACCACTGATACTCTATGTATGATTAATTGTGGAAGATTCTCTTTCACTATGGCAATGATTCTTACTGAAGCTGTCTGGCGTCTGGTGCATCACCTAAGATGGCGGCCGCAACAAGGGGTATCAGACATTCTAACTTTTCTTGTGCAACACGCGCTCATGTGCCCCTCATTAAGAAGCAAATAGAGGGTTTATAAGAACCGCAATGGTGTGAAGCCGACTGACTCTTTCCATACCGGAGGTGGGAGACCGCGTTTTACGGCATCTTGGACAGATGAGCTTACGTCAGAGGGTGGGAGGGGGGGGTGGGGGGGGGGGGGGTTACATTAGTTTGGTGATCACTTATTATTGGTTGTCTTGTGATTCGGGTTTTGTCTCGTTTTAATTATGAGATTTGATGCTGGGGCATTTCGGGTTCCATCATCAATCTGGGAATTACTATTTATTCAAATTCACTTGGGATTAGTAAGGGGGAATCTGCTTCGTGATTCCGGTATATTAATCCGTATTTAAGGCATAGGATCGCTCATGTGATATTTATATAGCCGATCCTTTTGAATCCATTGCAAATGATCTCATGAGTCATTGATTTTATGACATAACTAGACAGTTTGTCCTTTGTGCATTGTTTATCAGGTGGACCAGTCTGCTATTTGGAGCTTCTCATGATTACCAGGAGTATATACTCATTTTACTTTATCCACGACGTTTCAGTTACTCGCCTTTGCCATGAGGTGAGATTTATGTTTTTTGTAGGTTCTCTGCTATGTGTCATTTTCTTAGGCCCTTCGGTTCCTTATATAACACATTTTCTTTCGGGAAGTTCAAGTGATTCCCGTCTGTCTTTGGTTTTTAATAATTTGGGTTTTAATCTTTAAGTGTGTCTAACGAAGCTCCCTCTATTCCCCGTAACTAACTCTGTGCATCCCTGCGTTACTATTCAGGTGGGATGACTTGGTCCATTGAACTATCACGACATCAAGAAATTATTATTACAGTTAGCCACTGACTACAGGATAATCAATCTCAATAAATGAGAGGTTTACATTCTGCTCTTTGAGGTGAGTTAACAGATGTTGTGTTCTGTTTTTCACCCTCACCCGCTTTTTTAGCTTGACTATTTCTTTTAGTTTGCAGCACTGTTCAATATAGATATAGGTTATTGATTTGTCAGTGTCTTTCCCCTCTCGAAGGGGTGCATAGTTGCTGGTACTTATAAGTTATTGAAGTGGAATTTACCTTGGTCTTTATTCTTAAACCATATAATTTTTCTTTTGAGCTATCAGAGATTATGACATGGATATGGACGATGTCATAATGCTGAACGCAAAGGCACTAAGGCTACTAAATAGATAGATGATATTGCTCTGTCACTCCTATCAGTACTTAGTTTCAGCTATTTATAAAGTTATTCAAGTGGAATCCATCTTGGTCTCTATTCTTAAACTAAATAGTTTTTCGTTTAAACTAACGGGGATTATGACGTACATATGGATGAAGTCATAATCTTGAATGCAAAGGTTATATGGCTTTTTTCTTTTTCCTTTTTTTTTTTCTTTCTCTGCCACCTTTTCCCATACTAAATTTAAATACGTAGGATCTTTTCCTATTAGGGAGATTCCCTTATGGTTCTCGTTTCCATCTAAACAGGTTATCTATGACTGCCTTTTAAAATAATGTTAAATGTTGAACTGTATTCATGTTCGTTGTACAGTTATTTTTTGGTTTATATAAATGTTGTAGAATCTAAGAATCATGTTCGTCAATTTTCTGTTTGATGTTATACTTAAAATTGTTTATTTATTGTTGTAATATCGTTTTTGTCATGTGATAGTATTGTTTTTATGGTCGGTCTTATGTATATTTTATGTCATTTGTTGCAGCCCTGAAGAAGTTCTAAAAGGCTTGTGCCTTAATAGAATGAAACACGTTGGCTGCTTTTATGATCACTTGTGGGTGTTAAAATAAAGAATGAAAACAAAGAAAATACAAATGGACTGAAACGTACTTTGTTTGGTGCACCTCCTTTTGTGGAAATTAGCCTGCATACCACACCGGGGTTTTTACAATGCGTAAGACTTTTTAAGGTTTGCAGTTTATTTACTTTTTTTCGTTCATACAAAGTTCAACTAGACAATATTTTTAGGAACAAAACTCGCACCATTGGTTCCTATGAGAGAATAAGGACTAACAGTTCTCAGGTAAGTAAACTACTTACGAGTGGGAGTTTTGGGGCTTAGGACCAAGGTTCCCCAAGATCTGGGTAGGCGCTCAAATTGCACCACCAGCTGCACTGGGATGGCCTGGTGTAGAGTGCAGGGGCCCAATGTTAGCCAATGGGGCTAAGGGGGCCTTCAGTTAGGGACTGCTTACGAGCCAGCCACTCTGATTTGGGAGCCAAGCTCCTGGGGTTAAGGTCAGCACTGCAGGGGTTAACAATCAGCACAGGAGCTGCACCACCAGCAGCACAGGGGCAGCCGGTTGCAGCGTGCCAAGGAGACGTCGGGCACTCTGTGGATTTCAATGGAGGCCTTCGGTTCAGCAAAGATGCTGCAGGCTTGAGCAGGGAGGCTTCCTGAAGGAGACCACCGGCTGGAGAAGTAAGTTTGGTTCTTGGGGGATGCCTGAACACCTTTGGTTGGGCCACCCAAGGCACTGGAGTGTCGGGTGCTTGGGGTGTCTTTTGGCATCGGGTTCTTACCAGCTCCGGTCATGGTCCGGGGGACCCTACAGGTGTGGCTTGAAGCTTGAGGGAGGTCAGGGATCACCAGATCCCAGGTCAGGATAGCTGGGGAGACCTCCTTGTGATGTTGTGCCACTCGAACTCGAGCTGTGGGTATTGGGTGCAGATTGGTGCAAAATCACGGAGCAGCCTGGATCAGGATTCTGTGGGTGAGTCTTTGTTGAGCAACTCCGGTGCTAACAGACAGTCTCTCTTAAAGATGGTTGCAGGGCTGGTCCTCTGGCGCGCTGCTGGACATGTCAGGGTTTCGCTGTAGTCAGGTCAGAGTTGGGACAGGCTGGTAGGGCTCTGGCCAAAGCAGTTGGTGTCCTCTTCTTCCTGGGTCAGCACGGCTCTTCGTTCCTTATTTCTTCCTTAAATCTGAGGAGGCAAGGTTGAGGGTTTCCCCTAAATTCTAAATTTAGCAGTGTTAAAAGGGTGTGAGGTCAGGAGCAATAGAGTGCCTACCTTTGGGTGGGAACACCCAATAATATACCACCCTCCAGTGGGAGGGGGACATGAGCCTCTCCCTAATTGGCTGGACCCCCTCATCTTCAAGATGGAGGGACTGAAATGTGTGCTACACCTCGCATTCCCCACCTGAGGGGTGGGGTTGGCAAAGGTGGGCACACCTCTTTCCTAGCTTGGTTTTCCCACCAATTCTCCCGCCCAAAGTGGGGGGCAGAACCGGTCGGAGCCAGTTGCTAGGGGCAGCAAAAGGCAGGGACAGCTTACAAAGGCAGCAGGCCTTTGAAGCTTACCCTTCGTGGACCCAGCCCATCCTGGGGGAGGAGGCATGACACCGCTGCCAAGGATGGGCTTTGTTTCTGGACCCAGAGAGCGGAGGCTCTCTATCCAGGGGTCCAGAAACCTGTCAGTGGTGGCAAATGGTGGGCAGCTATTCAGGAACCACACCAGGGCTGGTCATGTTTCAGGGGACATCGCTAAGATGCCCTATGACTGCTTTTTACATGCAATGGCAGTGTGTGGGTGTTAAGGTACAGGGCCTCTAAGGGTGGCACAATATGTGCCCTTAGAGGCCTTCCCTGGTCACAGTGCCCTTGGTATCCATGGTACCTTTTACATGGGGCTTACCTGTGGCCAGAGATGTGCCAATTGTGGATACAAAGGTACAGTTTTGGGAAAGAACACAGGACCTGGCAACCTGTTTGGTAGGGACACAAGGGCAAATCAAGTCAGGTTGCATCAGAGGTCAGGAGAAATTTTGGGGTAACCATGCACAAACCGGCACTTTCCAGCAGAAAACTACTATTGAACACATGTGCCTCTAGACCAACAGAATTTTTTTTCAAGAGTATTTGAAACAAATTGTACTCACAAACTTACTCTCCTTGGAGCATTAATATAAATGAAGTTTTGATTTTAGTCCACATCCCAGTTTCTACACGGAACAGTGTGATGCTTTGGATATGGCAACTGAATGGACTCTCAGGCCATTGACGTGTCCAACACTGTGAAGACTCCGAAGAACACTTAATTACTGTAGCATCTTAGTAACACCAACAGTTTTTTTAAACTCAAACTTAAAGGGAGGGCAGGATCAATGTAATATGTAAGCTGAATAAAGATTTGTTTGCATTTTAAGGCATCACTTAGTTTCTTTATACTTGGTGTATTTGTAAATTTCTGTAACCCATTGGTAAATAATTAACAGCAAATAATTGCTGATCTGATTCATGCAAAACAGTGTAGTTTTATGCTACTGTTCAATCAGAGTGATGCATGTAATGGAAGTGGCATCCCTTAGATATGAGCAATGTGCAAATGAAAAAAAGTATGTTACACTGACCCTGTAATGATCTATTCGTAGCATGTAGTTGTGCAGATTCACATGCTATGTACACTCCTGCCATCTAGTGTTGCGCCCAAACTCTGCAATGTATTTTTCTCAAGGAAGTCTTTTATGGTTGCCGACGTGCGTCGCATCTCCTCAGAGGCAATGCACATGTTCAATGGCTCATTTGTTAGATTTTAATGTTTGTTCCCTGCCATACGAAAAGTGAGAAAATAGTCAGCTAAGTTAATGTTTGCTGTTGAACATGCTTAACAGTATTGTGCATGTATGTGCCTAATACCTGCAGGGGAGGTGGGTGGGTATATGTGAATCTGCAGCATGGCATGCTTCGAATAGATGCTTACAGGGAAAGGAACATACTCCACTCGTAGAATGTGTTGGCTGCAGATACACATGCTATGCATAGACAGTAAAGCAGTAATCCTCTCGCGGGGGCTCTAGGCATCAGATAGTGTATTTGCTTGGAATAATGTGCATAGAACTGTTTGTCCCACTAGAGCTTGTTGTCTGGATTGTTCATCCACACAATAGTGTTTGGTAAAAGTTAGTGGGTTTGTCTATGTTGTCGCTTTACAAATGTCTGTTAGAGGGATATTTCCCAAGAAGGCCATTGATGCTCCCTTTTTCTTTGTGGAATGAGCCTGTAGCATTGTGGATAGTGTTCATTTTGCTTTGATGTGGCAAATCTGTATGCATTTTAAACTCCATCTAGCAATTCCTGCTTTTGAGATGGGATTACTCTTCCCTGGATTTGTAGAAGCTACGAATAGCTGTTGTGTTTTCTGAATTTCTTTTGTTCTTTCCACGTAGTACATAAGGGCTCTTAACATCCAGTTTATGTAATGCCATTTCTGCAACGGTCTCTGGTTTTGGGAAGACTTAAGTGGAAAGGTGATATAACTTTTGGCAGAAACTTTGGGTTTGTGCGTAGTCTAACTTTGTCTAGAAATACTTGGAAATAAGGTTCCTCAATAGTTAGTGCATGTATTTCGCTTACCCTTTTTAGTGATGCAATTGGAACAAGGAAAGCCACTTTCCATGTTAGAAATTGTATTTTGCATTAATAAATTAGATCAAAGGGTGTATATATATTAATTGTTTTAACATTAATGTGATGGCAGAGGAGGTGCTTGTGGTGGAATAGGGTTTTGAGTCCCTCCATGAATGCATTTATTACCGGTATGCAAAAAAGAGATTGATGTCCTCAGTTTTTCAGATATGCAGCAATTGCTGCTAAATGCACTCTCATAGAAGTGTATGCTAGATGTGATTTCTGAAGATGTAACAAATAACATACCAGTTGATGATTACATTGAGAGCATGGTTTATGTTGATTGAAGCACAATAGTGGACAAAGTGTTACCAATTTGCTGAATAGCACGCCCTTGTGATTGGTCTTCTGACTTCTTTAAGAATGTCCATTCATTCTGGTGGCAATTCTAAGTACCCAAATTCTAAGACTTCAGGAGCCAGATTGCAAGGTTGAGTTGTTGAACGTTAGGGTGTTTGACTGCCCTGCTGCGACTGAAGATCTGAAATGTTTGGAAGCTTCTTGTGATGTACTAGGTAGAGCTACAGTAGTGTTGTGTAACATGGTTGGCGTGCCCAAGTTGGAGCTATGAATATCATCTTGAGTGATGTTTGTCCGAGTTTCCTGA
Organism: Triturus cristatus; assembly: GCF_964204655.1. NCBI lineage: Eukaryota > Metazoa > Chordata > Amphibia > Caudata > Salamandridae > Triturus > Triturus cristatus. The sequence continues at coordinate 169,465,533 of NC_140591.1, read as the reverse complement.
ACAGATAAAGGAGTGGGAGAGGTGGAAAAGCATATTCAAATCAGTCTGGCCAGTTCCTCAATAGAGCATTGCCTTTGAACTACAGATGTGGGTGCCTGGAGGCTAAGGTTTGGTGAAAGTGGCAGCTGCACAACTAGCTATATGCACCTGCATTAGTAGGGGAAAACAAGATAATGGGTTGCTCCATAGGACGCCTGCCTTGGATGCTGCCCATAACGTGTGGGTCCTCCACAGGGCTGGGAGGACAATAGAAGTGTCTGGAGTGTCTTGTACCTGGCGTGGGCCTTTCTCAGGCATTCCGCAGAGCAGTGCTGGGCCGTGGGCCCCACTCGTAATGTGACTGGATGTGGGGGAAGGGTTCAGGGAGAACTTTGGTGTTTGGGCTCCAGCCCGTGAAAAAAACAGCCAGAGGGTGCGGCGGAGGCTGTGAGGCGGCGAGGATTGACTCACCGGCTTAGAAAGGACCCCCCTTCTCTCTTTAGGATTAGCCGCAACAGTGGGTGATGAGGGAAGTCCTAATGCTGCGTGTTGGCCGTGAAAACATGGCGATGGAGGCCAGGGAGGTCTGTGAACATTCAGCTGAGCAGTGCTTGGGGCGCACCCCGATGACAGGCATCATCTCGGAGCTTGCCTGTGTGGACAGGGCCCATTCACCACTAATAGGCGGTAAGCCACCAAGGGGGATGTGTTTGGCTTACGACCCAGCAAGCAGAACTGCCTCCTCCACCCGCCTAAAAATCATATCCCTGGATGGCGAGGGGCCAGATCGTGGGCCCGCCTTAGACACCTTGGGGAGGATTGTGGACTAGTGGTGTGCGCTTCACAGCTCAGATTGGCTGGACACCTCCTCCGCTGTTTTGGACTGCACGTGCCCCCCTCATTAGGATGTGGCAGGGTTGGATGGGTGAGGCGGGTCCCACGTTTAAGAGGCCTGAACGTCGCAGGAGGGCCTTGGACTGGCGACATCAGGTCCAGATTGTGTACTGAGAGGTGGTGTTAGCTGGCCTCGGCTGGGGCCCTGAGTCAGGGGATACCTTGGCACTTTATTCCAATGCTCACCCCTCCCCCCCTCCCCCCAATTGTCGCTGGGGCTGCTGCATTGGAGACATCTTTGGCACCAGGGAAACCTCCCACTGAAAGGTGCTATTCTTGGTGACGATGGGTCCACCTGGTAATTATCATCAACTACCTGGTCAGTGGCCTGGACTGCACGGGCAGCTCAGATTACCGACCTTTGTACTAGGGAGCAGGGGACTAGCGGGTCCAAGAGAGACAGTGGACGAAGCTCCGCTACAGGTTGGTTTAGGCCGCTCGTCCTTTCTTTTTTCATATGCCTTGAACTCCTGTGGACTTGCTGTGACTGCGGAGGTGACAGCGTGCGAGGCTCAGTACTGGCTCTATCGACAGCCACAAACTTATGGGCGAAGCGGCGATCCCCAGCGCCCCAAACTCTTGAAGATACGCTATCTGAGGCAGGCTCTAGTGGCTCAATGAAGAGTGTGGCCTCGGTGACTCTGCCAGAGGTCACAGCGTAGATTGCAGACAATTTAGTATAAGATTCCTGGAGGTAAGGACAGCGTGATTATGGGAGGGCTGCCTGCTGGATTGACAAGGCAAGAGTATAGGTACCCCCTTACCTCACGGATGATACACTTATCTATTTGCCCCTCCATATGCCGGGCTGCTGCCAGGGTAGATTAGGTGATGCTTGGATTCTAGTGACGCTCTCCTAGATGACCCCTTTTTGGTCCTGCCCGACTGATTTTGAAGAAATTGGTGGGGGAGGACCCTCTCACGTCCCACCTTATTTCCTAGCCTGATGCCCCACAGCTGATGAATTCGTTGGCCGAAGTTGGCTGGCCATTCCCCAGACAATCTCCTTACGGGGAGAACTAAGTACCGATAAGCAATCCAGTGATTCCCACCAATGGGTTAGTTTGTTGCTTGCTTGGGCATCTGAATGTTCCTCAGCCACCCTGGGATGGGAGTTCTGTTTTTTTCTTGTGCTTTAGCCATGCGGATGGAAAATTGGGGCGCTGCCACTGAAGTGGGAAGCCATGAAGGTGGTCCTTAGGGTGCATTGCATACATGCGGTGGTGGGCGTGAGGGCTGAAGTGCATCAGGATCTCGATTGGGTGGAGACTACACTCGGAGCTCTGGAGGTGGCGGTGCGAACTATGTCTATTGGGTGGGGGGGGTGAGCCATTAACAACGGTGCGGGGGAAATATGCTCAACTGCTTGAGAAGCTGCGATGTCTGAACTATCGGGCATATCAGGCTAAAATGCACGCTGAGGGCAATAAATATGGTTGATTGCTGGCATGGCTGCTGAGAAGCGCTGTGCTAACTGCCCCATCACCATGAACCAAGCGACTGCGACCCGCCTGGTCACCAGTCAGGAGGACATCCATGGGGTGTTTTCTACCCATTATTGTGCCCTTTATGACCACCCCGTCTCCTTCCGTGGATCATACGCCCTATATTCAAAATTTCCTAAGTGAGGTCACCCTACCTGTCATTGAGCCCCTGGACAGGAAAGAACTAAACAACCCAGTAACAGAGCAGGAGATCCTCAGATCTATTAGAGGTGCAGCCAATTGCAAGACCCAGGGTTTGGACGGCTTGCCAGTTGAGTTTTATAAGGCATAAGAAGGCCTACTGGACTTCAAGGTGTTTGAGCTGTATGAGGCCGCCTTGACGGAGGGTCACCTTCTGCCGACACTTCGGGGTAGGGTGGGCACTGTTGGTCTCCCTTCCGAACTCTAGAAGGAACCCACTAGAGCAGTCATCGTATCACCTCTTATTCATGCTGGGGATGGGTTATACAATTCTTAGTGAAATTATGGCAGTCAGGGTATTCGCACATTTCCCCTGTTTGTTCCACCCAGATTTAAATGGATTCCTATCGGGTAGATCTACTACCCTTAATACAAAGAGGCTCCATAGGGTGCTGCCCCCGTGCAATGGCCCTATGCAGCCTGAATAGTGTTGGACCTGGAAAAAGGATTCAACACTGTCGATTGGAACTGGAGGTTTTCGAACCTGGCCTCCATGGGCATTGATGGCAGATTGCAGCAACTCATCAGGCTCTTTTACTCGGCCCAGGTGAAGATAAGGCAGTGTCTCTCGGCCCCTTTCTCATGGAGCAGAGCTACGCACCAGAAATGCCCTCTCTCCCTGTTCCTCTTTGCTCTGGCAATAGAGCCACTGGCACAAAAGCTTCAACAGCTGGGCCAGGAGTGGGGCCTACCCCTGGAGGGAGTGACAAACATTCTCTTTCTACGCAGATGATTTCCTGATTTAGGTTCATGATATCCGGGAGGGCAGAACTGAGATAACCGATACCTTGTCAGAATTAAGGGATGCCTCAGAGCTAGGGTTGAAGTGGCCCAAAACCTGCTTATCTTTGGTACAGCAGGACTGCCTGCTGCAGCACCTAGGGATTAACATCTATCATAGTCCTCAAGATCTTGCCGACGGCAATCTGACAAGAGCCATTGCCTCCCTCCGCCCCAGCTGGTGTTCTGGTGTACTCTTTCGCTCAGAGTGCGGTGCGTCACTGTCGAAGATGGTGATGCTTCCCAGTCATCTATATTATTTTCATAATCTGCCGGTGAGCATACCTCAGAGCATCTTCTGCACATTACACACCATATTAGCGGGTTTCATCTAGAACAGGGGCAGGTGCCAGACTGTGTTGTACAAGATGCAGCTGCCATTGGAAAAGGGGGCCTTGAGGTGCCCAACTTCGAACACTACTATCTGGCGGCAGAGTTTCAGTGGCGTGCTTGCTGGGTTGGCAGGGAGGCTAGTAGAAGAGCTGGGTATGCCTGCAGGAGATCCATATCGGCATCTGGTGAGGTAAGCCTTTCTACCAAGGGGGAAATTACCCTGGGGGCCAACAGTCTCTTGCGAGTGGCACATGCCAGTTTCATTAAAGACCTACACATTATGCCAGCTATTCCCAAGTACACGCCTGAGATTCAACTGGACTCCCTCTGGTGCTTTTGCAATCTGGTTTGGAGGAATGGCTGTCAAATATAGGAGGTGGCTGGGGTTGGGACTCTGGGTGCCTTGTTCCTGGATACAGAGCTTATCCCTTTTCAAAGGTACAGATTGACAATGATCTCCCAGTGGGTCGCTTCCTGGCCAATCAGTGGCTGATCCCAGCCGGTTATGGAGTATCACCAATACTGAACATGAGCAAAACCCTCTGCTGCACACCCTACATACCATAGGTGACGGTCGTCAATTGATCACGTAGCCCACGCAAGCTCTGTTGCACATGTGCCAAGACCCCATGCTGCCCCTTTGTAGTGCCTGGGAGAGAGACATAGGTCGAGAACTTACACAGAAGAAGTAGTGTAGGGTGATTTTTTACCCATGAAAAGTTTACCGCAATGCTAAATTTCAATATATCCAACATACCATAATACACAAGGCTTAACATACCCAGTCCAGACTTCAAACAAATTTCTGTTCTCCTTGATGCTGTCCGAGGCGCCAGGACCCAGACGGTGACATGGCACATATGTTCTGGCACTGTCACGCAGTTGTGAACTTGTGTGTTATCTCGTGTCACATTAGCAGACATGATGGGGAGAGCTGACCTTAACACCATGGCAATTGGTCTCCAGGGATTGTTTAGACATAAGAAAGCGGGGAGCAATGCGAATAGCTTCTTGGACTTGGCGATGCGAATAGTGAGAAGGTTAATCGCCGTGATAAATACTCCAGAAGCTTGAGCCGGGAGCTTTACTGCGAGACTCGTGAGCATTAATTTTTTGACATTTGCACTTTCCTTGCTATTTGCACATGTACAAAGTTCGACCATTCTTTTAATTGATTGCCTGCCGCTCTTGATTTTAACGTTTGGTGTGATAATTTGTGCTTTTAAAAACCTGGTGGAGGCTTGTCTGAACTACGAGACAGGCTTCCGAATATTGCCGCCATCTTAGGTGTACGCAGGTCAGCGGGCTAGTCCCCCTGACCGCGTATAAAGAGGCGTCCTGGCGCGAGCGCGTCGCTGGCGCGCCCAAGGCAAGCCCGTCTGCGCCTGCTCAGCGCCCAGTGCCAGGAATGCTGTCATTTTTGAGCCGGATGCCAAACCAGTTCGCAGATATGACTCACGCTCTCTGCTGAACCTGAGAAAAGGGACCACTCCACTCTGCCATTGTTTGGCCCTGAAGGAGCTGCCCTCATCCCCTCCTAATTATTGCTCAGGCTGTGCCACTTTTATTCCTAAGATTTTCAACTCTCCCATCCACACTACAAAAGGGAAGCTTGGGAAAACTAATACTAAGAAGGAAGAATTCTTAGCATGTATTTTGCTAAATGCCAGGTCGCTAGTTAAGCACAGCCTTGAGTGTGCCAGACTTTTAGAGGAACTAGAGATTAAAGTTGCTTTTATAACAGAATCATGGACCGATCCATCCTCAGGGCCGGACATGGTCAAAGCCACTCCACCGGACTTCCTTTCGTACAACATGGATAGACCTTTAAGGAGAGGCGGAGGTTTGGCGGTTATATACCACCAGTCCATCAAAGCTTCTTTCCAACCCATCCCTACAGATACGTGCAAAGCCTTATTTTTTAATCTTGCTCTCACCCATCAACAGTCCTTTAAGGGCCGTTTGGTATACAGACCACCGGGGATTCGAAACCCTTTCCTGGCCTCCGTAGGATCGTTATTGGAGGAGGGGCTGCTCTCCCGGTCCTTCACAGTCATGGGAGATTTTAATTTCCATCTTGAAGCAAGAGAGGATGGGAACACCATTGCGCTGCACGATCTTATGTTGGCAGCTGACCTCACACAACGGGTTAAAGGGCCGACGCATAGGGGAGGGCATACCCTGGATGGGATTTTTTCCAACTCCAGCAATCTCCTTTTCCAGGGCCTTCTCCCACTGACCTGGTCCGATCACGCCGCAGTTCAGTTTGAGATACGGCTTGACACCCTTGACAAGGATACTGTTAACCGAAAAAATTATATAAAAATCCGAGCCTGGAATAGAGTGGAGGAACTCTCCCTTAACAAGATGCTATCCTCTCCAACGAATGGTACGCTGGATGATGTGGATAGCGCCTGTCAATACTATACAGGCTGGCTGCAACGGGCATGTGACAGTTTAGCTCCGCCCAAAGTACTGCGGCCCAAGAGAGCACAGTCCTCCGCCCCATGGTATTCGCAGGAACTTAGAACTCAAAAGGCACTCTGTAAGAAACTTGAACGTGCCTGGAGGAGTAATTACAACGAGGCAGAGCGCAAAGCATACAAAATCAGCCTACAAACTTATAAACATGTTATTGCATCTGCAAAACAAACATATTTCGCAGCTCAGATTTTAGACTCTAAAAACACTACAAAAGAATTATTTAAGACAGTTGCGTTGTTGGCTTTGCCAAAACCAAGTCCGGTTCTACCTAGCCAACAACTATGCGAAGATCTGGCCACGTTTTTCTTGACTAAGGTGGAATGTATTTTTGAGGTCTTTACTGAGGGATGTACAGGTTCATCGGAGTTGTGGAAGCAAGGTCCTAGGACAGAGGTTGCTATTGGCCCAACCTTTGATAAATTCCGGACAATCTCGATTTTAGACACCCAAAAAGGCCTGATGGAAATTAACTCTGGCTCCCCTTTCGATCCCTGCCCCAGCAGGTTGGCGAAACTGGCCCCTGGTCCGATAGGAGCTATGCTCACAAGCATATTTAATCTTATGTTCGAAACTGTCCTCTTTCCAAGACAGTGGAAACTTGCTTCAATCCTACCTCTTTTAAAAAAACCTAATCTACCAACAAATGACCCCAACAGTTTTCGTCCGATTGACAGACTTCCTCTTCTTGCTAAGCTGGTCGAAAAAATGATGAATAGGCAACTCAGCCTTTTTCTGGCCGATACCCAAGCATTTGACCCTACGCAATATGGCTTTAGGCCAGGTCACAGCACTGAGTCCACCCTGATTAAGGCTACAGAAGAAATCAGAGAGGCTGTGGATCAAGGAGGGAAAGCGGCGCTGATCCTGCTCGACTTGTCGGCGGCCTTTGATACGGTCCACCACTCGATACTTTTGAATCGCCTAAAAACTTGTGGTATTGACGGAAACGCCTGGGACCTTATCAGATCCTTTCTCACTGATAGGGAGCAAGTGGTGACACTGCGGGAATATCAGTCTACTCCTTTCTCCACTCCTTGTGGTGTACCTCAGGGTTCATCACTTAGCCCCACCCTTTTTAATATTTATGTGAGTGCACTGGCACCGGTCATCAGCGTCTATGGATTTGGCATCACATCCTACGCAGACGACACTCAAATTGTGGTCTCTCTGACGCCAGGGGGGGGAGATTGACACAGAAAGCCGTCTGCAGGAATGTATGCTAGCAGTAGGGAGCTGGATGGCAAAGAACTGCCTTAAATTAAATTCCCACAAAACAGAAGTCATTTTGTTTGGAAATATATCAAATTTCTGGACCCCGGCATGCTGGCCTGACTCTATGGGCACGCTTCCAGTTCCAGTTCCAAAAGCAAAAAACCTCTGCATAATCCTTGATAACAGACTAACCTTAGACCATCAGATCAAGGAGGTGACGGCCAAAACCATGTTCACCATTAGGATGCTGAGGAAAGTGCTACCCCTGTTACCTCAGGACAGCAGACACATGGTGGTCAGGGGGTTGGTACTTGCCAGGTTGGACTATTGCAATGGGCTGTATCTAAATGCACAACGCAGGGCTCTGGGTAAACTCCAGATTCTGCAGAATGCTGCAGTCCGTCTTCTTACGGGCACCTCTAGATTCGCCTCGGCGTCCTTGGGAAGAAAAGCCCTGCACTGGCTTCCGGTTAATAGCCGTATCCAGTTCAAGGCTTTGACCTTGACCTTCAAGGCACTGCACGGCTTAGGCCCAAAATTTTTAAAGGATAAACTACATTGGTATGTGCCGGGTAGAAGCCTTCGATCTAAAGAAGCCAATCTGGCTCAAGTCCCACGTATCAAGAAAGCTCGCTGGGGAGGCAGGAGCTTTGTCTACGGTGCCGCCAAAGCCTGGAATGAACTCCCTCTGTATCTTAGGACCATGACGGATCTTCTGTCATTCAGAAGGGAGCTTAAGACCTGGCTGTTCCGTAAGGATTAGCTCCGGTCGATTCACTCTTTTATTGCCCTTGGCTTAGGGCCCTCAGGATTTCTTAGACAAGCGCCAGGACACCTCCGGGTAATTGCCGCGCTATACAAAAGTCAATAACATAACATAACATGAACTGGAAGGCAGCCGTGCTGTCTACATTGGCGTGCAGTGACACTTCAATGAGGAAGGGTCAAAGCAGTGTTGTTGCGTCGTGAGGAGGCGGGAGGCTTGCATAGGGCACCCATGGCAACAGACAGAGGAGTTGCTGTGCAGCAACAGTTAAATGGGGCAGGGTCGAAGCAGTGTTGTTGCATCGTGAGGAGGCGGGAGGCTTGCATAGAGCACCCTTTGCAGCAGACTGGGAGGACTTGCTGAATGAGTAACATAAGGCCCGGGAGGGCTACCCAGATCGTGAGAGAAGTGTCCAGTTTGCTATTTACACAGTAGTGCCCTGTGTGATATCGCCTGTTCTTTTTAGGTCTCGCTGAGTCAGCGCATGCGCTGCTCTGCGAGACATTTAGTAGGAGAGTTTTCAAAGTGCTACTGGCTGACCTAGCGCTTGCGTTCACCCGAGCGTGCACGCGCGCAGCCAGCCGCCATCTGTCTTTCACGGGTCATTAGCACCACTCGGCCGCACGTCGCGCAGCCGCTATCTGCCTTTCTTATCTCTTCAGAGCGCTTCTCACTAGCGCTCCAGTTTTTACTCGCACCGTTCTCAGTGGTTAACAATATTCAAACCTATAACTTATTTCGACAACACATACGATTTTGTGACAAAAATGTGTTCTGGTCCACTTCTGTTCACGGAGGGCGTTCATTTGCTGTGGCTAACTACACTGAGGGCGCTGATGAATTTCTTGGCTGCTCTGGAGAACACTAAGGGCACAGGCGACTCGCATTCCTGGGCGGCAACACAAGTGGAATACATTGCAAAAACATGTCGGAGCTTGCATCGATAACTGCATTTGAGAGAGATATGGGATGTTGCGAAGTTTTTCGTCTAATCAGACCCGTTTTTCATGTCATGTCAAACATGTTTTTCCATGTCATGATTTTTATACCGAAAACGATTCAGTTCCATAGTCACATTTTGTTCCAGATAGCCTTCGATTGAATACTCATTTACAACTATGTTATCCAGTTTGAAAATCACACACTGCTGCCTGCCTTTAGAAAAAAGGACGGCGGCTATGGTCCCTCGTTGAAAGCCATAAGCTTTAACTTGCACTACTAATACAAAGTGGACAGAGAAAAGAAGCGTTCCCTTGTTTGTGCCCAGCACAGCCAAGATGACTTTAACAGAAGCCAGGAAACCCACAAGTTTTCCTACGGTTTCACAAAACAAAAACAGTGGGTGGTAGACCAGCTCTTGTTGTGCGACGCTGACAGGAAAGTTTCAAATTACTTCATCCTGATGATATCATAACCCCCTTTCGACCACAGGAGTGGGCTTTCCAGTTCTCTCGCAAAAACAAGCCGAAGAGGCTACACCAGCTGTTTGAAAAGCAACATTTTTAGGCCTGAAAATATCAAGAAAGTACACCTGAAGCGAGATGCACGAGGTTGCTGCTCACAGTCTAAATTTAACTAGCATACTTTTTGAGGGCCGCAGAAAACAAACGCATAGGCACAAAACCAATGCGGTTACATTTTTTTACAAAAAGAGAAACATAACTGACCTGGCAAAGTGGTGTTTGTTGGTGGTTTTATAAACAATGTGTTAGAAACAATTTGTAGAGCAGTACAATTTTTGCGAAAATATACAGTTGTCAGGCGAGTAGAGAAAAGTGAAATACTTTTCACCATTATGGTATTTCGCAAATTCCTGGGGTGTGTGCATCTGCCCTCCTCCAATAGGAAAGCAAATAATCATGTCTCTACCCTCACCCACTTATTGCCTTCAATGCACTGACCTGCAAAAGCTACATGACTACAACACATACGAAATGTATGGAAGCATTCTGTTATGGCATCATGTGCCCCTATGAAGACTATGGCATAACCCTATTCACACATGGTGCTCAAAAAGGTTCTTTTCTTATTATACCATTACTCCAAATGTAAGATCTGACTCGGAGGCTTAGAAGTTAAGGGTCTCTGGGGAAAAAGGGGAGCCCGCTAGTCAGAAGGATTTCTTGGCTCTCTATTGAGGAAGAGCGTCGAAATTTACATATCTTCCCCTTTCAGTGTTTTCACACAAACAGCACACTCTGGCAACTTCCTGATGCAATTAACACTGCTCAGCACAACAACCCCATAAGACCTTGAGTTTATCTTTTGCAAAGGAGCAACAAAACAGATCATGAGATCAGAACCATTTACAGCTGGGGCAATGTTTTGAAGTATAAAAGACCAGTGGGGGATTTTTTCAAATAACTATAAATATGTATTCATCACAGTTTCTAAAATGTTGTCCTTAATACACATACTTCAATGTTTTATAACACTTTACAATGTCTTGATAAAGAGCCTTTCACAAATGGTATCTCGCTTCCTCAGTGCAGCATATCTCTAGAACAAAATAGTTCCTTATAATAGTTTAATGTATTTTCATTCAGTCACATGAAAAGTTCTGCATGTTTATGCACTAAACCTCAAATTAGAAAATTCCATACTTTCAATTCCTGTCTTGCAAGGCACTGGCATGATGACTGGCTTTTTTAGATAAAACAGAACGATGTAATTTGCAGTTGGCAAGTCATGTGAAAGTGTAGCAAGGCACAGGATTCCTTAGAATATGGCCAAAGGATATAAACATTGTGCTGAAAAAGCTTGCTATAAATTATTTTGTGACTCCATTTTCTTTGCCATTGCTCTAGCTTAAAATTCTAGCAAAGTGGCAACTGTTTAGCAAACTGTGAGAGCACCATCGAGTTACCCAAAAATGTTTTTTGAAATTTTATTGGCAGATGAAAGTACGAGGCATAACATCAAGATTAAACATTTCCGAAAATATCCATTTGTATTTCGGTTACTTCAAATGTTTTTATTACGGATTAGAATTGAAACACAAGTGTCAGGTGGAAAAGCATTCCAATTTAAAAAAGCATTGGCATAGCCAATAGGTCTCGCCTTTTGGACCTTATAAGTGTTTAGCCATGCAACAGTTGATGTTGTTGCACCAAGGATATTGTGCTGCATAACTAAATACTTGTACGGTCCCAAAAGCGAGACCGATTGGCTATGCCAATGCTTGTTGCTTTCTTTGCTTGTGGGACTGGTGATGCACATTGATAGGCATAGGGCGCCGTGGAGGGGGAGATTGAGCTCCTTTTATGTACGAGTCTCTGACCATGGGGTGGGTGCATGAAGCCGAGGTTGGTTAAAATGCGGGTGGGCTACTTCCTTCGGAGAGTACAGATGTGGTAAGCATGGCTTGTTTCGGTGTTTAGTTTGATTATTTTCTTAAAGAACCAATGATTCCTGTTAATCCTGCCGTCACCCGATACATACGCAATGCCTGAGGTGGGTTTGATTGTGGTGATACGTATTGAATGTACACAAACCTATGTTGAGCTGTAACAAAACAGAATAAAAATGGTTAAAAGAAAGTTGGGTGAAATGCTTTGAGAGCCATTTGTTTGGCCACTATTTCTAGAACATTGATGTGAAAAGTCTGTTGTGCAGACCAGTGGCCCTGTACTGTAATATCCTCCATGTAAGCACCCCAACCCATGAGTGATGCATCCGTTGTATCACTTGCGGGATTGGGTCCTTGAAGGCTCTTACCATTTGTGTGTTTTGTGTATTCCACCATTGCAGTGCCAGATGTACCTTGGGTGAAACCAACACTAGATCCTCCTTGATGCCCCCGACTTGTGACCATTGTGATGCTAAGTAAACCTGTAGGGGTCTTATATGTAGTCTTGCATGTGGAATTATTGCTATTCAAGAAGCCATCATACCTATTAGACTCATTACCATTTAGACTGATAGACAACAATGTTGCTGAAAAACGGCATGTTGGTTCTGGAGATTGAGAACCCTTTGTTGATTGGGGTAAGCTTTCACTGAGATTGTAGTGAATATGGCTCCAAGGTAAGGGTGTATCTGGAACAGGAGTAACTGTGATTTAGTTACATTTATTGTAAATCCTAATTTGTATAGGAGGTTGATAGTTGTTCGAGCGTCCTGTAGACATTTGTTTGCTGGAACTCTTCATCAGCCAATAATCCAGGTAAGGGAACACCTGGATGTTTCCCCTTCTTAGACTTACTGCTACCACAGCTAGACATTTGGTGAACAACCGTGGGGCCATCTTTACGCCGAATGGTAGCTCCTTCAACTGATAGTGACCTTCACTTAACACAAACCAGAGATACCAGGAATGTGCTGGATGGATTGGCATATGAAAGTATGCACCCTTCAGATGCAAAGCAGTCATGAAGTTGTCTTTCTGCAGTAGTGGTATCACATCATGTAGGGTCTCCATGTGAAAGTGTACAAATAGGATGTGTTGATGGAGTGGGCGTAAATCCAGTATAGCACGAGCATTCCATCCTTTTTGGGTTTAAGTAAGTATACGAAGTATACTCCTTTCCCTTGATGTTTGAACGGGGCAGGTTCTATTGTCCCTTTTTGAAATACCCCTTTTTTTCTTCTTCCTTCAGCAGGTGTAGATGAGAAGGATTAAGGGTGCGTTATTTAGTGGGAAATTTGGTGTGTACGTTTTGAGCTGTAGGCAATATCCCTGCCTGATTGTCTTAACATCCACTGGTCTGATGTGACTTCCCGACAGGTGATGTGTGAACGGGGGGAATGATTGTTAAGTCCCCGTTTTGAGGTCAAGGCTCCCTTTGTGGATGTTCCTCTACCTTTGCCTCTCTGATTTAAAACCATCTCTGTAATATCCTTTCCCCGACTGCTAGTGGTATCGTTATTGCTAGCATTGGTAACTTGGGACCTCTGGGGAATTATTTGTTGAGGCTCCTCTTCCTTGGTACCTCCGAAAGAGCTGGTGTTTTTTACTAGAGGACTGCAAGGCTCCCATTTATTTTATGCTCTCTCCATTTTGTTTTTTTCAAATGGAGTGTCAACTTCTCGACCAAAGGGATGCTCGCCATCAAATGGTATGTTTAAAATATGCTGTTGCACTTCTGGCTTTAACGCGGATATGCAAAGCCATGCATGTTGACGTACCATCACCGACGAATTAATGCCTTATGCAGCCATGGCTTCACTATCTAGAGCACACCGAATTGTTCACTTTGATATTGGTCTCCCTTCCGCTACCAGATCTTCCCTTTTTAATTGTTTTGCTCTGGGAGATGCTGTAATAGTTCTTCCATCCCAACCTATGTAGCTCTATTATAGTGTGATAGGAGCTCCACTGAATTGGCATTTCTACAGTGATTGGCATGTCCTGTGCAACCCTTTTTTCTGCGCTTACTCTCCTTGTCGGCAGGTGGAGCTTCTCCAGGTGCTTTGGGATGCCACTCTTTTACGAGCTGTAGTGACGACTAAGGAGTCTGCAGGAGGGTGTCCTCTGATGTAAAGAGGGTCTGAAGGTAAAGGCCTGTACTTTCTTTCAGTCCTAGGTGTAAGTACCCTTGATTTGAATGGGTCCTTAAAAATTTGTTTAGATGCATTCAGCATAGAACCGATCATTGGTAGATATTGTACTGCACGTTCTGTTAAGTAATTCTACCAGGAAATCTGTTTCCTTCTCACTAGTTTGCATTGGCAATTTATGATATTCTGATATCCTTTGCATCACACTATGAAACGAGGAGGTATCGTCAGGTAGAAATGCTATTGCTGGAATAGGCGGTTCTAGGTCAGTATCTGGAAGGACCATATCATAGCCATCTGACTGGTCTGGACTGTGTTGCATATCACCCTGTGAGTCAGAGTGACAATCCCTATGCTCATGGCTGTCTCCTCCCTGAGTGGGTGATGGTGACCTCGTGTGTGGTGTCAGTGTGCAAGTTAACGACATGGGGCTTGTGGCCCTATGTTCTATTGCTACTCTTTTTAGTAGTGGCAGTGGAACATCTAAATCTTGACCTCATCTTTTGGATGTTTCCTTATGGCGCCGTTACTGCATAAATTCATGAAGGACTTCAAAAACATTGCTTTCTTCCTCCTGCAGTATTGGTTTTTGAAGTGCCTTTGCCTGTTTCTCTGGCACTGTTGTTGTCGAGGAAGGCATTTTTGGTGTTGTTGGAGTCGAGATTTTCTTCGGTGTCGAAGAGTGACCATGGTCTTTTGTCTTTGTCATTGTCGAGGAGTGTTACAAATCCGTATGGATCGACACAGATCACTTATTCAGTTCTGACTGCTTGTCCTGGACCGAAGGATGACGTGGGTGTTTTGTCAGTGCCAAAGTGTGGGTTGAGGTGGATGAGTGTTTTGGTACCAACATTGGCCTGGTGTTGACTCCATGCCTCTCTGTAGGCCTCTTTGCCAATTCAAGATTGAGAATATTCTTGCTCTGTCTCAGAGCCGAGGCGCACTCTTGGTGTCGACCTGAGCCAGAGGGCTGTGGCACACTGTAATGTTGAAGGCGAGGCTTATGTAGGGTTTTCTTTAAATTGGAGTGGGTCAATTGTACTCACAGCCCTTGGTGTCATCTTCATTTTGGGCCCGACCCTGAAAGTGGAGTTTGGTGCATAGTGTCCTCAACCTGCACATCTGACTCTTTTACCCCACTAGACTCAGAGGCAACACAGTGAGGACATTTGATAATGTACCCCAGTCTGGCTGGGAATCAACACCTACCTCACCCTCACAGGTGTTAAGCTGGTGGCATTGTTCTGGGGAGAACTCCTCTTCCACTGCCATCTCCCTGATGTGAGCTAATCTCTGATTCCGTCTGCTACGTAGTGTTTTCTTATTTTTAAATAAGTTGAATATAGCACAGTCCAGTTCTATGTGTTCCAGCGATAGACAGGTTACAGACATCGTGGAAGTTGGAGTAGGTGTACTTCGCCCCACACCGAGGGCACTTTCTAAAGAGACTGTCCTTTTTACCCTTCATTACCCGGAGACAAACATTCGACTGGTGTGGAGGGAGAAGATGTCGAAGTTGGTTGCTTTCGACTGACCAACGGTCGCAGGAGCTGTGTGTACAATTTCGCTGTTGATTTCTGATCTGCTGTATCCATTAGGAGTCCGTAGGCCGCATGGGGGGTTAAACTCAAAGCTCAAACTGAGTCCATCCAAGCCAGATGGCGTAAAAAAAATAATCTAACAAAGGAGCTGTTGGACATGCGCATTTCCTTGAGGAGGAGATACGACGGACGACATCGACCATAAAAGACTTCCTTGAGAAAAACAAATTGCAGAGTCCAGGCCAACACTAGATGGCAGGACTGTGCATAGCATGTATACCTGCAGCCAACACATGTTACGAATATTACGATAAAGTCTCTTGGAAATTCAAAAAGGTATACTTCATACACATGCACCTTAGTGCATAAGATTATATCACTAAATTGAAAGGCTTTATTAAAAGTGATAGTTCTCAAACACCCTGTTAATGAATCAAGAGGCAAGTC
Organism: Triturus cristatus; assembly: GCF_964204655.1. NCBI lineage: Eukaryota > Metazoa > Chordata > Amphibia > Caudata > Salamandridae > Triturus > Triturus cristatus. The sequence continues at coordinate 169,449,913 of NC_140591.1, read as the reverse complement.
AGTTGTCATGTGCACCAATTAGGTGGACTAGTTCTTTATTATACATGAAGCAAAATTATAGTGTATTTCAAGGTGCTGTCATAAGTGATAATGAAGAAAAAGGGGGCAAAGTCAAATAAAATAATGGTCTATGATTAAGGCTGGACTGGCCATACAAGGATTCCCCAGGAGGCTGGAAAGGTGTGGGCCGGTGTTGTTACTGGGGGCCGTTTTGTAGGGGGTGCAGCAGTTTTTAAAGCACCCGCTGCAGAGTTCCTTGTATATACAGTAGTTTTCAGGCAACAATAAAAGTGTTAAGATAACTTTAATGATTAATGTACCTACTGGAGAAAGAAGGAGTTTTTGTCTATTGCAGTTTTGACTCATTTAAGGTTGCGCAAAGGGTTAATATGCCTGCTTCAAAGGACTTGTACCATGCAGATCACAAAACAGTATTTTATGTGCATAGCTTAGTGGGTTACTGCTTTTGTTACAGGACCCTTTTGTTACTGTGCAGTTTGTAAATTACAATCATAATCTAGCATAGTAAGCTTTGAAGTGCCATGAAAGAGCTGCATGCAAACTACATGGTACAGGATAGAAAGTTATGCATTTTTTCCCTGAATCTTTCATTATCCTAATGCTACTAAAAAGGGTTTGCTTAGGTAGAAATAAATTCATATTAGTCAAGCCAACCCTAACCACTGGGTTACGTTCTGAATCCTGAGTTTGTGCTTTTCCAGACAGAACACTCCTAAAAAATGCCTACCAGTATGGATGACATGTGAATCTTTTTTTTTTAGCCTATCGCAGATTAACATTACAGATAGTTCTTAACATAGTTGCATTGACTTTACAGATATAGACCATGCACATCCCACACATTATTATGGGCTGTTTGCTTTTGGACTTAGGACAGTATCTTGCCTTCTCAACTTTCCTCCAATGTTAAGCCCCGAGTTGGGGGGAGGGAGGGGGGGGGGGGAACATATGTTCCCCCTGTATGTATTCCACACTCCCCACGCCTGCTCCCATTTCCCGAGGCATCCTCTATTAATGTAGACTGCTTATTCAGCTGCCATGGCCCAATCCATCTCTCTGCACCATTCGATATATGTTGTTATCTGTTGTGCTCCCCCATGTCTTGCGATATTGCGTTTCGCCATCATCCTACTCAGTGTCTTGGTTTCTCGATTGAGGTCTGTGGCCTCCCATATATTGAGGAGACATCTTTTGGGTTCCGGTGGTACAGGTGCCCCACAATTCTGAGTAATTGTCTCCATAATCGTGCCCCAGTAGTTTCTGATTTCCAAACAGTCCCATAGGATATGGTAGAATGTACCAGTTTCCCCACACCATCGCAGACACAGCTGTGAGTCAGCGACAACCATTTTGACCAATGTATTCCTAGGTAGGTATACTCTATGGCGCACTTTGAGTTGTACCAGTCGCAATCTTGAGGGTATCGCTACATCCCTTGGGGATTCTAGTGCTTCCTGCCAGTCGGTGTCATCTAGTTCCCCCATGTCCTTCTGCCATTTCTCCCGTAGGCCCTGTGTAGGGTCTGTCAAATTGTTAATTAATTTCAGATACGTTAGGGAGATTGCCTTCCGGTCCTTCCTTTCTGTAAGTAACCTGTCTTCCAATGGTGATGCCTCAGGGAGGTGGGTGTCCGGTGGAATGACAGCCATAAGTGTGCTATTGATCTGTAGGTAACAGACTGTTTCTGTAGGGACCATACTGTATTGTTGTAACTTTTGAAAGAGGACAACTTTACCTTTGTCCCAAAGATCTCCCACCCTTGAAATTCCTTTTATATACCACTTTTGGAATCCTTTACAACTAATCAGTCTGCCCAGTTTTCCGGTCTCCCAGAGTGGGGTGAACTGTGTGCCAACCCAGTTTCCTATGTACTGTATGCCATAGGCGGACTGTGTGTGCTGTTGGTCCTGAGAGACATGTAGAATTTGTTCTGTTTTACAATGCACATAAAACCCCTCAGTTGCCAAGGATGTACCTATCCATTTGGAAATGCGGGGTCCGTCTTGGGGGGAGGGAGGGGAATTGGGGGTGAATCCAGTGATTCGGGGACTATAAGTTGTGAGGCTCAAAAATACGCCTGTATGTGAGGGAGCGTTATACCCCCATTATACCATCCTCTAATCAATGTATTGGTGGCTATGCTGGGAGGTTTCCCGTCCCATAGTAGGTTACACACCTCCGTCTCTATCGCCTTAAATTAAGTCTGTGGGAAATAGAATGGCGTATTCTGAGGGCGTATAGGAATCTAGGAAGTGCCATCATTTTAAAGAGTGCTGCACGTCCAAGTAGCATTAACAGGAGGGCCCGAAAGTGTTTGACGTCACTTCGGAAACGTTTCAGGGGTTCTTGGAGGTTTCTGGTGATAAATTCCTCTGAGTTTGCTGTAATAAAAAAAGCTGTTTACCGTCACTTTAATCTCACAGCCCCTGGGTATTTTTGGGGGCGGGCTGATAAGAACGTATAGAATAGGTCTATTCCAGTTTATCATATACCCAGAGTATTTCCCGAGGTTCACAAAAATATTCATAATTCTGGCCAGGTAGCACGTTGGTGAAGCCATGTATAGCAGAATGTCATCCGCATACAATTATATCCGGTCCTCCCATCCCTCCGTCCAACGGAGTCCTCGTATAATGGGGTCTCCTACCGCTAATGGCTCCAGCACTAAGGCAAAGAGAATCGGGGACAGGGGGCATCCCTGTTGTGTCCCTCTCCCTAGTGGGGATGCTTCGGACAGTCTAGCATTTACCACCACTTGTGCCAATGGTTTTGGGCATAATAGCTGGACCCAAGACCTGTTTTTTTGGCCAAGCCCCATGTGCTCTAGGACTGCAAAAAGAAATGGCCATTCGATCATATTGAAGGCCTTGCTGGCTTCCAGGGAGGGGATGGTTACTTCCTCACAGATCGTATGCCTACGACCCAGAACCCCATTAAGGCAACGCAAGTTAAGAGTTGTGTTCCTGTCCAGCATGAAGCCAGATTGGTCCGGGTGTACCAATTTGAATAAATATGGAGTAAGTCTATTTGCAAGCGTTTTGGTCAATATTTTGGCTTCTGCATTGAGCAGCGAGATGGGGCGGTAAGAAGCACATTCCTACACTGGTTTACCTGGTTTACAGATTGCTACTATTGTTGCCATTTGTTGGGCCCTGGGGAGTTCCCAGTCCTGTAAGCTAGCCTGGTACATTGCTATCAGGTGTTGTGTTAGCTTTGTTGCGGCCCTCTTATATAGTTCGATTGGGATGCCGTTCGGTCCCACGGCCTTCCCCAACTGCATAGCAACGATAGCCTTTATTATTTCATCTTCTGTGAGATCACTCTCAAGCTGTTGGGTCTCGTCAGCAGTGAGTGTGGTAACACGTATATCCCTAAGGAATTAAGCTGCTTCAGCTGCTGTTTCTGTGGCTACTGGAGTATATATTTTGGTGTAATGTTGTGCGAAGGCATCTACAATTAGTTTTGGGTATTTAACTAGATACCCTGTATCACTCCGACCCGACCACCCATCTATCCGCCTGTTCCCATCTCTCTAACCGGGTGAGCAATTTACCGGCCTTATCACCCACTTCTTAAATTTTATAGCGGGTGGTTGCCAGCTTGGCCCTGGCCTCCTACCACATGTGTTCTTTGTATTCTTGTTTTTTGGCATTCAGTCGGAATGCATTGGAGTCAGAGGGGTACTCGGAGTGCAAGGCTTCCAGCGCATGAACTTCCTGGTCCAGGGCCTCTATCACTTTTATCTTCTCTTTCTTGTGGCCTGAGATAAGGAAGATTGCCTGTCCCCTGATGACTGGTTTATAAGCTTCCCACTGGGTACTTGTAGAGGCTACTGAATGTTTGTTTTCTTTGAAACATTGCTGAGTAGCCTTGGAAAGGCCCTTCCAAATTTTTTTTTTTTTTTTCAAATTACCCGGGGTATATAGGAAACATACAAGGGTGGCACTGGGCATCCGCGACATATTTGGCAAGGATCAGATATACCCCTCGCCAGGTGTTGTATGTCTTTAAACCTAGCCACTTTGTCTGCAAGTACAAAGTCAATGCGTGACAGACTATTGTGTGCCCCAGAGTGAAATGTGTATTGTCGCCTTTGTGGATATTGTGTACGCCAGGAATCTTCGATCTCCATTGCGTCTAAAGATTCAGAAAATCGGGATGTGGGTCGGTGTTGCTTTCTGGGTGACATTCGGTTCAACTGGTCACTCAGTTGTATTTCTTTTGATAATCAAATGTATTTGCATTTAAAAGAAACAAGCATACAAACGACAGCATATGATTGCACAATAAATCAAAGTCCATCCACGGCAGACAACAAAAATCCCAGCCATGATTTAAAATTTTCGAGCTAGCCCCTCCATTTGAAAAGCAGTATAACAATATAGGAGAGAGAACAAGCACATAACTCAAGTCAATAGATTTAGCCATTTGCCCCATATCTTATGAAAATTCTCAGGACATCCTCGGGCCTCAAAGAGGGATTCTTCTTGAGCCACGCACCAATCCACACCCCGTTGCCACTTTCGTACGGTAGGGGGTATTGCCTCAGCCCTGGAAGCTGCGATGTCTCGCTTGGCCACCACCACCGCTGTGCCCAGAAAGTGTTTGTCAGCTCTAGAGCCGTCCAGGCCATCAAAAACTCCCAGAAGGCAACATACAAGATTGTGAGGGACCTGCCACCCCAGAGTTTGTGTAAGCTCAGACTCCATACCCTGACCAAAATGGAGCGAGAGCAGGGCATAACCAGACCATGTGATAGAAATCGTCCGGAGCTTGGCCGCATTGTGTGCATTCTGGGGAGGAGCGCAGCCCTGCCCTATATAGGCGCGCAGGATTGAGATAAGCCATGTGAAGGTAGTAAAGTTGGATGAGACGCAGTTTACAGGAAGTCGTCAGAGTTTTGGGGGCCATAAGGGCATCACGCCAGTCTGCCTCCTCCAGGGGACCCAACCATTCCTCCCAGCGGGTTAGCAGTGAATATAGGGTGGCAGGGCCATTGTTCACAAGTGTACTGCTCGATTTTCCCGGCCTTTCTGTGTTAAAGGGGAACTAATGTGACTTCAGTCTCTTTACATCCAAGTCTAAGGGTTAGAGTAGTGTATAGAGCCTATTTATTAGGCACTTCGACATGATCCTGTGTTCTTCCCCATAGATCAGGGTTTGCACACATATCCTAGGGGATAGATTCGTTAGTATTAGGGGTAATTTATTCTGTAGTGAGGGTATTTCATGGAGCCGTGCTGAATTCAGGCCTGGTAGGCCTCAAACGGGAGAGACTCCATCTTTCTTCCTGCTCCGGCAGCTTGGGATGCTTCTAGGTCATAGGCAGTGTTTTAGTTAGGAGGTGTTATTCGCTTGGAGAGAACCGGTTCAGGCCGGCCCTTATCGAAGGATTGTATTTTTCTTCATGCCGAAGACACTACATCAGGCCGGCCGGCTGGGAACGTGTCCTTGGCACGGGGAGGTACAAGAATTTGGTGGGCGGCAGGTTACGAGCTGGAATTTTCCATGAGAAAATGCACCTCTATATTAGTGAAAGTCTGAGGCAGATACTGGCACTTGCTTTTAGTTCGTAGGCGGCACCTGGCCGTTAGCAGTAAAGCTACTACTTATTCCAGGGAAGACAGATGACAAACTTGAAGTTGGAGAAAAAACCGAGAGATAGATATTCTTCTAACAGAATAGCCAAAGAGAAGAGAGTAGCCGATGAGGAAGAGGTCCCAGTGACTCGGAGAAGGAGAAGGGAGTAGATCCGTGACTGCGGAGGTGTGACTTCCAGGCGAAGCCGAGGCACAGACGAGAAGGGAACCTAGATGACCATTGAGTGCAGGCTACATACGACCAAGGTGATGTCAACCCCTTTTTATTAGAGTGTACAACTTAATCTTTCACTTTTCCTTGCAGGTTATATGTCATAGTATAATGTTATGTGGTTACGTATGTAATGAGTAATAAAGTACCCAGTTTGTAGTGAATCAACATGTGCTGCGTGTTCTTGTATAAGAGGGTAGCCTATTCTTCTAGTCAGCTGTGACTTGACATGAACAGATGTTAATCCTGATCAGGTAAGTGGTAACTGAATAAGGGAGAAAGGAGCCCCTCGAACTGGGGAACAGGTTGTGCTCAACTGGCGGCCCTTGTGTGATCTGATACATAGTAACACTGATTCCCTTGTTGTATGTCGTGGTAATTATAGGATGAACTCGTGCTAAGGCTGCCGTCTGGGTAGGAAGTCCTGGGTCCATCTAGGACCGCGAGGCTGAGGCTGCCGTCTGGGTAGGAAGTCCTGGGTCCATCTAGGACCGCGAGGCTGAGGCTGCCGTCTGGGTAGGAAGTCCTGGGTCCATCTAGGACCGCGAGGCTGAGGCTGCCGTCTGGGTAGGAAGTCCTGGGTCCATCTAGGACCGCGAGGCTGAGGCTGCCGTCTGGGTAGGAAGTCCTGGGTCCGTTTGGGACCGCGAGGCTAAGGCTGCCGTCTGGGCAGGAAGTCCTGGGTCCGTTTGGGACCGCGAGGCTAAGGCTGCCGTCTGGGCAGGAAGTCCTGGGTCCGTTTGGGACCGCGAGGCTAAGGCTGCCGTCTGGGCAGGAAGTCCTGGGTCCGTTTGGGACCGCGAGGCTGAGGCTGCCGTCTGGGTAGGAAGTCCTGGGTCCGTTTGGGACCGCGAGGCTAAGGCTGCCGTCTGGGCAGGAAGTCCTGGGTCCGTTTGGGACCGCGAGGCTGAGGCTGCCGTCTGGGTAGGAAGTCCTGGGTCCACTTGGGACCGCGAGGCCGCCACTTGTATTATAAGAGGTCTTGACATATATATATAGTAGGAATTCCCTGTCCTTAGGTGGTATATATATATGTGGTTTTGTTTGTGAATAGGCCCTAGGGAGGGGGTAACGTTCTGGCTGGGTTAGAGAGGCTCTGTTGAGCGGGTTCTATCTGATCAGAAAAACCCAAGCAGAACATTTGGCGTCACGAACCGTTTTCGAAACCTGTGTGCGTCGTGTTGTCTCGTGTTTGCTTTCGGCGTCTGCGTGGTTTTGTTTGTATATTATTTGTGGTATACTTGTGTGTCTAGCTTTTCTTCTTCTTTCTTTTCTTCTTTCTTTTTTCACGATGTTTTCTAGAAAATCTAAATCTACTTTTAAGTTGCCCGTTGATATTCCCGGATGGGATTCAACGCCTTATGAAGCCTTAGCCCGTGAGTGGGCTGATTCTACTGGTTTGAGTGAGAATTGGAATTCTTCTTTGGAGCTGGCGGAGCCGGCTAATGTGATTACTTGTTTACAGAAGGCACCCGTATCGAAGGGTGAGGAGATTCCCGTTTTGGGGCGCAGAGGTTGGATTGTTCTGTCTGCGTACAGGATTCTGCATGAGAGGTTGTTGAAGCTACAAATCTCTCTTAAGGATGTTGAAGCGCACTTTGTTGAGATTCAGAATTCTCATACTTTGTTGCGGTGTCAAAATAAGTTGCTTGCTGACAAACTTGAGACTTACCAGACTATTGCCGAGAGGGCGGCTGTGCGAATTGCCCGTTATAAATACAAAAATCGGCGCGGCCGGGTTTCGACGCGAAAGGTGCGTCTGGTCGTGGCGAAAGCCGGACTGGATTGGAATCCTGATGAATGGGATGGTAATATCTGGAATTCGAGTGATTCTTGTTCCTCGGGTGAGGAATCTGTTAAGTGCGAGTCCTCCCGCTCCCGCCATGATTGTAAGCCTGCTTCTCGCACCCCTGATGGTGCACCCCGTGATTGCGCTCGTCCTTCGAGTGGGGTTGATGCTTCTTCCACTGGTTGTTCCTCTACGTGTACTGGTCGAGCTCCTTGTGATGCTCACCCCGCGGTCTCGGTGCATCCAGTTTTTCGTCGGAAATTGCAGCAGTCTCCTGCTGCTCCGCAGGGTATTTCTTTAGACTCTTTAGAGGACTTTACTCAACAGGAAATTAGTGATATTTTGCAGCGATTTCGGCAGCGAGCTGGTGAGACATTGCTCACATGGATGGTGCGCCTTTATGAACTGGGCGCTGCTGGCATTATGTTGGATAATGGTGATTGTTTGAAGTTTTGTTCCTTGAGCTCGGATTCTACTGTACAGGATCATTTTCGTAACTATAATGGTGGTGGTCAAATTTCTTTACTCCAATTGGCGACTGAGGGTTGTAATCAAAAATATCCTACTGAATCTGACTGGCCTGTGAATGACAAGCCGTGGTATACTTTGCGCGATGCTGCTCAACGTCTCAAAGAGGAGGTGATGAAAACGGCAATTTTTCTGGGTACTGCTGACAGGTTGCTTGATGGTTTGTTGACATCTTCTGTGCGGAACCGTATTATTCGATCTTCCCCTGTTGCCTATAAGCAGGTCATGATGACTTTATTGATTAATCAGACTGGTAATGTGTTATCTACGGTACTGGAATCGGTGCGCCAACTCGGCGAGTTAGGCGAGTGGTTTAAACCTGAACGTCAGTCCCGGCCTGACACTCGTACTCCTGGTGAAAATAAACTTACTAGACGTGATATCTTTTCTGGTCTTCTGGCTGATGGTGTGCGTAGGGAAGACATTGATGGTGAGACTACCGCTCGTTTGTGGGAGTTGTTTCGCAAACGTGGTTTGGATCGGAAGGAGGGTGCCCGGCGTGTTCGGACCACTGAGTGTGATCGTGGTGGTTCTGACGGTAGCGGTGATGACGACCGCCGTGGGCGCTCTGTTCGTCGTGATGGTCGACGTTATGTACGTGATATGTCTCCCCCGTCGAGAGAGAGACAGGGAGGGAGAGGGGGAAAGAGAAAGGGGGAGAAATGATTATGTTTACAGCAGACGTAGAGATGATAGGGATCAATCCCCTGAGTTGAGGAGGAGAGAGGATCGTCACAGTTTGGTCGATCGTAACCCGCAGTACAATGCTGAAGACTCGAATCCGTTCCGTACTGGGAATGGATATGAACAGGAGGTACCGATACCTAAGAAACGTGAGAGTCTTTATCCTGATTTATCCTGGTACACAGAATGCAGTAAGAATGACTAGGAAATAGGTCAAGCTCCGGTACACAGATGGGCTCACAGAGATAATAGACCCTATGTAGATATTGATATTTATTGGAGACATCGTAATATCCAAAGGGCCCGAGCATTGGTAGATACAGGAGCGGAGGCCACTCTTATTCATGGAAAATCAAAGAAGTTTACAGGTCAGCCTTTTACAATTACCGGATTAGGTGGAAAAGAAACTCCTGCAGTTCAAACTTTGCTTGAAATGAGAATAGGTAGAATCCCTAGAAAAGAATATTCTGTACTAGTGGTGCCTCTCTTAGAATTCATAATTGGAATTGATATTTTGAAAGGAATAACGTTGCATTTAGATGATGGGTGTTACCAATTTGGAACCACGCATTATATATCGTCCAGGCCTATATGGGTTGGTCGTTTAAGAATGCCCCCCATACAAGTTCCCCAGGCGACAAAAGTGGTTTGTCAGAAGCAGTATCGTATTCCAGGTGGTCATGAAGAGATTAGTACCACTATTCAGGAGTTGGTGGATGCAGGAGTTATAACCCCAGTTACTTCTGCTTGGAATAATCCTGTTTGGCCTGTACGTAAGAGTGATAATTCTTGGCGCATGACTGTTGATTATCGAGAATTGAACAAACACACGCCCTCTTTGACTGTTGCAGTACCGGATGTTATTACCCTAATTGAAAGAATCCAAAAGCATCCAGGTACATGGTATGCGTCCATTGATATTGCTAATGCTTTCTTTTCGATTCCAATTGCCCCTGAGTGTCAGGAACAATTCAGTTTTACGTGGAACGGGCGTCAGATGACGTTTAGAAGTCTTCCTCAGGGCTATGTGCATAGTCCTACGATATGTCACCGGCTGGTGGCAGAGCATTTGGCTGAGGTACCGGTTCCTCCCCAAATTCAGATATGTCATTATATTGATGATGTTTTGATCCAAGGTGAAACACGAGAGGAAGTTCAGACACAATTGGACAGGATCATTGAGTGCCTGCGCGGGAAAGGTTGGGAAATCAACCCGGATAAATTGCAAGGTCCGTCCCAGACTGTAAAATTTTTGGGTATTAATTGGCATGAAGGGCACCGTGAAGTGATCCCTCAGGTTAAACAGAAGATTCTTGATTTTGCAGTTCCGAGGAATAGGAAAGAAGCCCAGAGCTTCATTGGTCTGTTTGGTTTTTGGCGCCAGCATATTCCTCATTTGAGTCAAATATTGGCCCCTTTGTACCGGGTCACGCGTAAAAAGAATGCATTTGAATGGGATAAACCGCAGCAAGATGCGTTCAGTCTGGCAAAAGAAGCAATTCAACATGCTCTGGATTTATGGCCTGTACGTGATGGTGACGTGGATTTGAATGTGTCTGTACAGGGCCCTTATGCGAATTGGAGTTTGTGGCAGAAACAAGGCAGGAGTAGAGTACCGTTAGGTTTTTGGACCAAAAAGTTACCTGATGCTGGTGAGCGTTGTACACCTTTTGAGAAACAGTTACTTGCTTGTTATTGGGCTCTGGTGGATACCGAGCAATTGACTTTGGGACATGATATAGTTTTGCGTCCTGAAATTCCTATCATGCAGTGGGTTCTGAGTTCGCCGAAAACTCACCGAATTGGACATGCTCAAGAGGCGAGTGTGATTAAATGGAAATGGTATATACAAGACAGGGCACGTGTGGGCCCGAAAGGAGTTGCCTCTTTACATGAGCAGGTGGCGCGAGTGCCGTCGACTGAGACTGAGAGTGAATGTTCCGTACCTTTAGTACAGGAGTCTCCTGTCAAGTGGGGTAAGCCTTTTGATGATTTGTCCGCAGCGGACAGAAACCATGTTTGGTTCACGGATGGTTCAGCGAGGTTCATAGGGACGACACGGCACTGGAAGGCGGTGTCCTATAATCCGATCACACAAAAATTGCTGAGCACAACTGGTGAAGGTAAAAGCAGCCAATTTGCTGAACTTTATGCTGTTTATCAAGTTTTGAAACAAGAGTTACCTGGTACATGTCATATTTTCACCGATTCTTGGTCTACTGCCAATGGACTGGCTGTTTGGTTGCCGACTTGGCATTCCCATAATTGGAAGTTGCATTCCAAAGAATTGTGGGGAAAAGAGTTATGGCAAGAGATTTGGGAGATGCTCCCACAGAGTACTGTTACAATCTTCCATGTGGATGCTCATACCCCGATAGATTCTCTTGACAAATTTTTTCATAACATTGCAGATGAGAAATCTAAAATTGCTGAGGCAGTGGTGGACAGGCAAGATTCTGATATTGCGGGATTGGCGAAATGGGCACACCAGAAGGCAGGACATTTTGGAGAGAAGGCCACTAGCAGGTGGGCTGCTGATCGAGGAATTTATATTCCCCTAGATTTAATTAAAAATGTTATTTTACATTGTCCCGTTTGTCAGCATATCAGACAGCGTAAGGTGCCCCAAATTGTTAAAGGTCATTTACATCGCGGGAAACTGCCCGCTCAAATTTGGCAGATTGATTACATCGGTCCACTTCCTATGAGTAGGAATTGTCAATATGTTTGCACTATTGTTGATACATACAGTGGCCTGCTGGTAGCCCTTCCCTGTAAGCAAGCTACCCAATTGAATACCATTAAAACATTAGAATTGATTATGATGTATTATGGTGTGCCATTCCAAATTCAATCTGATAATGCATCCCATTTTCGTGGAAGATTGGTACAGGAATTCTGTGTGGAAAACAATATTGAATGGATTTTCCATATACCCTACTATCCACAGGCCTCGGGTCTTGTGGAGAGGTTGAATGGCTTGCTAAAGGATCAGCTGCGTAAGTTAACAGATGACAAGTATAAAAATTGGCGAGACTTTTTGCCCCAAGCAATATTGATTTTGAATAATCGTCCTTTTCTAAATGCTGAATCTCCACTTATGCGTTTGTTTCCCCCGAATGTTGAGGCTATGCCTAATGAAATCAGAGAGACTGTGATGTATTGGGAAATTACTCCCGGAGCTTTGGCTCCATGTAGAGCGACCCCAGGGTCGGCAGGCTTAGACTTGCATGCCATGGATGACACCGTTTTAAAAAGTAAGGATCGGGTCATCATTGCTACCGGTGTTGGTATTCATATACCACCTGGAAATTTCGGATTGATAGCCCCTAGATCGGGGCTGGCTGTAAAAGGCATTCAGGTGCTTGGAGGAATAATTGACAGTGATTATCAGGGAGAGATTAAGGTGCTCCTGCTGAATAGCAGTGAGGTTGACTTACTGATACACCGCACTGACCGAGTGGCTCAATTACTCATTATGCCTGTTTTCAGTGGTTCATTAATGAAAGGCGCTGCCCCAACTTTGCTAACTGTACGAGGCCAGAAAGGTTTTAGCTCTACGGATAACCCTGGGGCTAGGGTTTGGGTGCAGTCGCCTAAGAATCCCCCTGAACAAGCAGAGGTCATTGCCACCGGTCAGGACAATACCATTTTGGTTATGAGACCAGGGAAAGATAGCTGGGAAGCGGTCCCGGCTGACAAATGTTACTTACGAGAATGATTAATGCCTGTATTTGATTCTCTTTCAGATCATTCTTTGGACTGTTGCTGCAGGATGTGTCGGCGCTGGACTCCTTTTGGGCTGGTACGACGAGAGAGGAGGGATCTCGTCAACCCGGGATGAACTGAGAACCAGAGTGTTGCGTTCCTTCGCTGCGTGGGATTCATCATCGAACTTTTGGACATCGCTAGCTAAGAGGGTGACTGATGCCCCTCACTTCTGTTTGACACCGATGAGATCTGTACATGATATCTTGGCGACCTGTCTGGTTGCTGTCCCTGCCTCACTGGAAACTCTAACTAACATTTTCAATGTTTCAAAGGCTCGCCCCAATGTTCTCCTGGGTGATTTCGCTACCCATGTGTATTGCCCCTCATGTACTGAAATGCTAGACGAGCAACCCCCCCATCCAGTCCCAAATAGTTACTTATAATATCACACAAGGTGACTTATGTTTTTTCTTACGTGTAATCCTAGTGCGATCTCTGAATGTCTACGCCTGAAACTGAAAGGTGCCACTTCATTTACAGCTCATGAACGGACTTTGTGCTTTCAAAGGACACCGACCACATGTGTTTCAGTTCAGAACAATATGACTTGCAATAGTTTGGTAGTTACCCCCAGTCATTATCGCACGATGTTACTACCTGCCGGATGGCTTTTCTCATGTGGTAATACTTCCTGGCCATATGTCCCTGCAAACATTTCCGGAGGCCCTTGTGCCATTACTAGACTAAGTTTACTAATGTTCTCGTCGCATCCGAATGCCAATTCTCGTGTGATTCGAGATACTGTGATGTTACATGAGGATTGTGACTCATCTTTACATTTATATTCCAAGTCTGAATACCTTAGCCTAGCTATTTCAATTATTGGTGTTCCTGCTTTGGCAGTTTATAATGCCAAATCTATTGGGAAAATGGCCTGCTGGATGGTGAAATCCATTAATCATACTTCTACAGTCCTGTCTGACATGCTATTAGACGCCCAGGGTGAACGTAGGGCCATTTTGCAAAATCGAGCGGCCATTGATTATCTTTTGCTTAAACATGGACACGACTGTTCTGATTTTGAGGGTCTCTGTTGTTTTAACTTGTCTGATCATACACAATCCATTCGCGCACATATTGACAAGTTACGTGACTTAACGGAAGAAGTTAGAAAACACATTGACCAGGGATGGTTTGACTGGCTCTTTAATTGGTTGCCTGATGTACATATGCTACGTCAAACATTAGGAGGTATTCTGATTACTGTTGCTATTTTGATTTCTATCTGTTGTTTTATTCAGTGTATTCCTTCACTACTTCAATTCTGTACACTCGGTACTAGACATAGATCAGTTAGCTTTGTTTCATATTATTCTTCCACCGATGTTAGTTCTGTGTAATGAATGTATAATAGACTGAAGTCAAGGGTGAAATGTACTGCTCGATTTTCCCGGCCTTTCTGTGTTAAAGGGGAACTAATGTGACTTCAGTCTCTTTACATCCAAGTCTAAGGGTTAGAGTAGTGTATAGAGCCTATTTATTAGGCACTTCGACATGATCCTGTGTTCTTCCCCATAGATCAGGGTTTGCACACATATCCTAGGGGATAGATTCGTTAGTATTAGGGGTAATTTATTCTGTAGTGAGGGTATTTCATGGAGCCGTGCTGAATTCAGGCCTGGTAGGCCTCAAACGGGAGAGACTCCATCTTTCTTCCTGCTCCGGCAGCTTGGGATGCTTCTAGGTCATAGGCAGTGTTTTAGTTAGGAGGTGTTATTCGCTTGGAGAGAACCGGTTCAGGCCGGCCCTTATCGAAGGATTGTATTTTTCTTCATGCCGAAGACACTACATCAGGCCGGCCGGCTGGGAACGTGTCCTTGGCACGGGGAGGTACAAGAATTTGGTGGGCGGCAGGTTACGGGCTGGAATTTTCCATGAGAAAATGCACCTCTATATTAGTGAAAGTCTGAGGCAGATACTGGCACTTGCTTTTAGTTCGTAGGCGGCACCTGGCCGTTAGCAGTAAAGCTACTACTTATTCCAGGGAAGACAGATGACAAACTTGAAGTTGGAGAAAAAACCGAGAGATAGATATTCTTCTAACAGAATAGCCAAAGAGAAGAGAGTAGCCGATGAGGAAGAGGTCCCAGTGACTCGGAGAAGGAGAAGGGAGTAGATCCGTGACTGCGGAGGTGTGACTTCCAGGCGAAGCCGAGGCACAGACGAGAAGGGAACCTAGATGACCATTGAGTGCAGGCTACATACGACCAAGGTGATGTCAACCCCTTTTTATTAGAGTGTACAACTTAATCTTTCACTTTTCCTTGCAGGTTATATGTCATAGTATAATGTTATGTGGTTACGTATGTAATGAGTAATAAAGTACCCAGTTTGTAGTGAATCAACATGTGCTGCGTGTTCTTGTATAAGAGGGTAGCCTATTCTTCTAGTCAGCTGTGACTTGACATGAACAGATGTTAATCCTGATCAGGTAAGTGGTAACTGAATAAGGGAGAAAGGAGCCCCTCGAACTGGGGAACAGGTTGTGCTCAACTGGCGGCCCTTGTGTGATCTGATACATAGTAACACTGATTCCCTTGTTGTATGTCGTGGTAATTATAGGATGAACTCGTGCTAAGGCTGCCGTCTGGGTAGGAAGTCCTGGGTCCATCTAGGACCGCGAGGCTGAGGCTGCCGTCTGGGTAGGAAGTCCTGGGTCCATCTAGGACCGCGAGGCTGAGGTTTGGGTAGGAAGTCCTGGGTCCATCTAGGACCGCGAGGCTGAGGCTGCCGTCTGGGTAGGAAGTCCTGGGTCCATCTAGGACCGCGAGGCTGAGGCTGCCGTCTGGGTAGGAAGTCCTGGGTCCGTTTGGGACCGCGAGGCTAAGGCTGCCGTCTGGGCAGGAAGTCCTGGGTCCGTTTGGGACCGCGAGGCTAAGGCTGCCGTCTGGGCAGGAAGTCCTGGGTCCGTTTGGGACCGCGAGGCTAAGGCTGCCGTCTGGGCAGGAAGTCCTGGGTCCGTTTGGGACCGCGAGGCTGAGGCTGCCGTCTGGGTAGGAAGTCCTGGGTCCGTTTGGGACCGCGAGGCTAAGGCTGCCGTCTGGGCAGGAAGTCCTGGGTCCGTTTGGGACCGCGAGGCTGAGGCTGCCGTCTGGGTAGGAAGTCCTGGGTCCACTTGGGACCGCGAAGCCGCCACTTGTATTATAAGAGGTCTTGATATATATATATATATATATATATATATATATATATATATATATAGTAGGAATTCCCTGTCCTTAGGTGGTATATATACATGTGGTTTTGTTTGTGAATAGGCCCTAGGGAGGGGGTAACGTTCTGGCTGGGTTAGAGAGGCTCTGTTGAGCGGGTTCTATCTGATCAGAAAAACCCAAGCAGAACAACAAGGGAACGGTATATCCAGGAAACCCCCCTCTGCCCAAGTTTCCCATTATAACCTGAGCCTCTAGCGGGCTAAACTCAGGATGCGAGGTGCCTGGTGGAATATGCGCAGTGAGGGTGTGGCGGAGTTATAGATACTTATAAAATTGGGTGGTGTTAAGAGTGAGGCTGTTGCACATCTGGGAAGGCCCCGACGTAATCTCCCACCCAGACGTCTCCAAGTAATGAGATCCCAACCCGATCCCACTGCCGTAAAATCCTCGAGGGACGATGTTTCACGCAGCCACGTGCCGTGCCACAGAGGTGCATGTTGGGTAAGTCTCTTGTCCCATCTCGCATAGTGCAGGGCAGAGCGCCAGGCCACCAGAACCGCTCTGGTGATAGGTGGAATCGTTTGAGGAATGGGAGTCCCATATAAGTAGGATTGGATTTGTGGGAAGCCAATAGTGTTAAGCTCGGTCCGGTAAGCCGGGTCAGACCAGTCGCCAGTAAACCAATCATGGACGACACTAAGTCTGGTGGGCAAGTAGTAGAGATGAAGATTGGTCATACCCATACCTCCATCAAAGGGAGGAATCCGGCAGCGGGCCAAGGCTATACATGGTCTCCCACCCCCCTACAGGAACCTGGTAATTACCCCATCAAAGTCTCGGAACCAACTACCCGGAAGGTAAAAGGTGATGTTCTGTAGAATGTGTAGGAAACGGGGGGAGGATCATCATTTTAAAGAGTGCCCCTCTTCCAAGGGGATTGAGGGGGGAGAGATTGTCATGTTTGGCTTTCGCGACCAGGGGTGTAATGTTGAGGGCCCATTCCAAATCCAGGAGCAGAGCCACCCAGACTGCCAAGCCCTCAAGGGATAGAGGGGGATCAGAGTGGACTTCATCGGGTTGAGTCACAGGCCTGAGGCGTTTTTGAAGGCCTGAATCACCTCTAGGCAACGCGGGCCGGAGGTCTCCGGATCAGCCAAGAAAAGCAGGATGTCGTCCGCATACAGGACGATTTTATCCACCTGGTGGGGGTCCCAGGACCATCCTCGGATTTGGGGGTCGTTACGTATGAGGCAGGTCAGGGGCTCCATCGCCAGCGCGAATAGGAGCGGCGAGAGAGGACACCCTGAAGCGTGCCTCTCTGGATTGGAAAAGCCTCCAAGAGGGCACAGTTGGTCAAAACTCTGGCTTTGGGGATGGACACAGGACATGGATGAGGCGTCTGAAATGGGGGCCGAAACCCATCGTGGTGAGAACATCCTCCAAGTAGCCCCAGTCAATCGTGTCAGAGGCCTTCTCGAAATCAATGAGCAACAGGGCCAGGTAAGGTGTGAGGAGATGGCGGTGGGCCAAGGCAAGGTAAAGGCATTGTATACAGTGCCGAGTACGGCACGCCGGCATGAAGCCACATTGGTCTGGATTAATCAATTTGTGTAACAAGGGACGGAGACGCTGGGCTAGGGCTGTGGCAAAGATTTTCATTTCTGTGTTAATTAAAGAAATCGGACGGTAGTCCGCACAGGAGGGAGAAGGTGGCTGGGTCTTCAGGATGACCACTATAGTGGCTACATCGGTCTCGGAGGGAAAGGAGCCCCTCTCAACCACATGCTGGAAGAGGTTGACCAGGTGGGGCACCAATAAGTCTCGATATGTCGCATAGTACTCTTGTGGGGAGCCATCCGGCCCTGGCGTCTTCCCAGAGTGCAATAGGGAAATAGCCCTATGGATTTCCTCTGGGGTAAGGGGGGAGATCCAGGTGTGTTGATTCAGCCTGGGAAAGGCGGGGTAGCTGGACCCCCAGCTAGTTCCATTAAACCAACCAGAGAGGCCCCGGGGGACCGGGCGGAATAGAGCCAGGCGTAGTAGCCCGCGAAAGCTTGGGCAATGGCCCGTGAAGTGCAATGGTGGGTCCCATCAGCTTCACGGATTTCAGGGATGATTCTGTTATCCTTGGGGTAGTAGACCAAGTTATGAAGCAACTTTCCATTCTTGTCACCCCATCCGTACACACGGGCCACAGAAGAGCGCCACAGCATCTTGGCCAAATCCAGGGAGATCTGACGGATCTCATCCCGGATCGCCACAAGCTGTCTGGCCGATTGAGCTTCACCCGTGTCTGCGAGGGTCAGTTCAAGCTGCAGGGCCTACGCCTCAAGCTGGGTCAGGTGCTCACTCTGCGCCGCCCGTTTCGCGTGTACCAGACCTGTGGCTACTCCACGTAAGGTAACCTTACCAGCACTCTCATAGTGTGCCCGAGGAAGGGACCGAACCTTGGTTGGCAAGAAAGTAGTGCCGCAACTCCACTCTACTGCAAGCATGAACAAACAGCAAAAGGTGCAACACTTTCAGAAAATACAATGTGTTTTGAATTAGTCCATATCCATGATGTCTTTCCTTTTCAAAATTCTTCTTTATTTTTCATTTGTTATATAAACATTAAAAACAGCCGACGCGTTTCGTCCAACTTGGGACTTCTTCAGGGCATAAACTGTGATACACCAATGTATATTTATGATAGTGGCGATTCCAAGGACATCAATCACTGTCAATTCGCAAGGTAAGTATGTCAATTAAAGGTAAAATGATCTGTTCGAGAGCATCAGTGAAATCCCAACCTTCTACTGCAAGCATGTCTGATGTCCGTGTCTTGCAAAAACCACGCGTTCAATCGCCAGACCGTCCGCACCCCATCAACGGTGCCTCCCAAGCGGAGGGAGATGGCGGAGTGGTCCGAGATACCACGGGGGAGAATAGAGAGGTTAGAGACCTGTTGGCAATCGGTGGCAGGCAGGAGGACCAAATCGATTCGTGAGTGGGTACGGTGGGCTGCTGAAGTGCAAGTGTACTGTTTCGCCCAGGGGTTCCAGACCCTCCAAGCATCACAGAGACCAAGGGTAGCCGACCAATCGGATAGCCGCTTGGAACAGGTGAGACGCGATGAAGATGGATCGCACGTTGTGTCGAGTGACTGTGCATAACTGAATTAAAGTCGCCTCCAATTATTGTCTGGCCCTGGGGTAGGGCAGAGATTACCTCTGTAAGGTGGTGGAGAGTAGAGGCAAGTGTGGCGGGGGGGGGGGTATGTTGATAATTGGTTCAGTACATGACCCTCAAGCGTACTGGACATGGCAACGTAGCAGCACTGCGTGTCGGTCGTCTCATGGATAAGGGTGAAGGGGAGACCTTTCTCGGTTAATATGGCCACCCCGGGAGAACTCCGCACGAACCCGGAGTGCCACACCCTGTCGAACCCGTATTGTGCGAGAAAGTAGCAGTGGGTTCCCAGGAGCGGAGTCTCCTGAAGGAGGAGCACGTCCGGCGCATGACGTTGGGTACACTTGAGGACCGCTGCTCGTTTGATGCGGTCCAGCAAGCCATTTACATTCCATGACATAATATGAAGAGATTTACCATGAGTGGACATCTGGGTAATAGCTGATGTAGGGGCACGGAAGACCAAGGGTACCCAGGTCCCAGGGGAAGCGGAGCATCGCAGATAGGGTGGAAAGATGCGGCATTGGTAAGGTGGTGTGCTGTCTGTCGGTGGCGATGGTGTGTGCAAGTGGTAGGCTGTCATCAAAAACATAAAACATTGGCTCGCACGAAGCCAGAACAAAAAGGTTCAGAGGGCAACGCCCCCCCCCCCCCCAACCCCTCCCAACGCCCCCACCCTATACCTCCTAAATTGAGGCATCTGTCGCCTTGAAAAAGAAAAATTGATAATAACAAAAAGCTAAGCTAAAACGTTTAGCAGGGCAGTTTGTGGGAATGATGGACCTCTCCATGAAGACAGATGTCATAGTGTCATCAGCTGTTAAGAGTTCTGCCTCAATTCCAGACCCGTGGGCCTCCAGAGTCAGACTCTAGCATCATCCCCGGATCCCTGAAGCGTGGGGCTTCGAGATAAGTCAGAATCGATAAGGCAGGGTGCAATGTCGCAGATGGGTCCGGATCATGGCTTAGTTTAATAAGTGAACTGGCCCAGCTGCGGTCTTCAAGAGCTGGAGGATCAACAACTGAGACTCAGCACCCGGCGATCATGATGACCCTTCCCGCCGGTCTCCCCTCCTGCGGGACAGATTGTGCCTCTGCTGTGGCTTGGAAGGCCAGCTCATCCTCAGCTGTGGAGAGGCGTGACTCTGCCTCTGAAATCCTCGCCGTGGCATTGCGCAGGTCCTGACGAATAAGGACCATATCCACCCGTACCTCGCCGATCTTGACGTCTACCAAGGCCTGAGAGGTGCCAATAGTCTGCAGTATCGTCAAAAGATCCCCTCCGGCAAGAGAGGAGCCACCCGATGCTCCCTCCGCTGGATTCCGGTCAGTGGTCCATTAAAGTTAGAGTCTGTGGAGCGGGTGTCTTCAGGGTGCGGACTCTACCCATCTCGTCTACGAGTGCAGGACCCGGACGTCAAGTCGGGAGGGGGGGGCAGAGCGACAAGCTGACGACCCCGGACGGGAGGGGTCCAGCTCCCAAGCCATCAATGCTCAGGCACAGAATCCACCTCCACTCAAGCCCCCCGACCCAGAGGGACCAGCCAAACCAAGTCCAGAGACCTCGTCCCCCGCCGCCCGAAATGATAGCCGAATCAGGGGGAACACTACCTTTCCCAACCCGCAGTGGGTGCCGCCAGGCCAAGGGGAGGCGGGGGAAGGATCTGGCCCCCGGACTCCTCACCGCTCAATGAATGCGGCCGAAAACGTCCCACCCCGCGAGGTCCTCACAAGATGTAGGCGACTTTTAGGACAACACTCCCGGGTCAGGAGGGGGGGGCCCAGTCTACCGATCAGCAGGGCTGGGCCGGCCTCCTCAGATGGAATATCAGGGCGACACGGTAGCGGGGGGCCGACCCAAAGGGCCCGGCGCCACTCGATGCGTGCGGCAGAAACCAGACAATGACCACCAGCCCCCAGGGCAATCTAGGGCAAGGGCACAGGACAGGGAGCAGTGAAGGGGGCCCACAACCAGGACCCAGAGCCGCATGACAAGTGCGGCCAAGACCACCCCCTCGCCAGAGGCTTCCAATGCCCGATGCGGCCCCCCGCCTCAGGCCGCGAAGTGAGGAGCACGAATCTGAGCGGCCAGGCCCCAGAAATGGCAGTCCGTAGCACGGGGCAGGAGATGGAGGCACCCCCAGGCTCAAGAGGAGGGCGAAGCCGCAGGCCAGGACCCAAGCCCTCAAGGATCTTGGTATGGAGCAGGCCGGGGAGGGGGGGCCGTGGGGACATGAAGGACGTTGAAGGCCCCCCACGCTCCCAGTCACATACGCGGGCGGCACCCACCTCCGTGTAGGATCGTCGGTCTTCAGCAGGGCCGCAGGCCAGACGTAGAAAGAGCGAGCTGCCTCCCGCAGCTCCCGTTCGGACCAATCTCCGCAGGTAGGCCCCAGTAGCACATCACCGGAAAAGGCAGCAGAGCGTCGGAGGTGCGGCGGCCCCAACAGGAACAGCAGGGTTGCCCAGTCCAGCCACAGCGGGGGTGGGGCGCCTCCAGAGAGCCAGGCGACTCTGCAGCCAGGCCCCAAGACCCCCAACCGGTCCGGAGCTCCCAGAAGGCATTGCGGGCCGGGCACCAACCAAAACTACCGTGGGGGCCCAGACAGCTGATCACCACCGGGGGTGGGGAGGAGTGGGGGGGGATCTCAGTGTATGTGGCCGCAACGACGGCCCAGCCAACCGCAAGGTACGGGCCCGGCCGGCTGAATCAGCAGCTGCAGGGAAGCCCTGTCTAAAGGTGGGCCTCGGAGATCTCCCACCTCGGCCTAGAGGTGGTAGAGGCGTCCAGAACCCTCGGCAGCAGCCAGGCAGGGCTCCAAATCACAGGCACCAGATCATTCGCTGGTGGGAAGTCAGGCTCCGGGACTCCGCCACCCGACCCGGCGGCCGATCCGTCATCCAGTGGGGTGCACCCCAAGGGGTCCCGCCTCCGGCGTCACGATTTAGGCCAGCGGCGGGGGGGGGGGGGGGGGGGGAGTTCCTCACTCAGGGCCAACACCGGCGCATTCGGCACTCCACCTCTACAGCAGCCGGGGGGGGGGGGGGGGGTCAGCAGGGGAGCCCAGGAAGATCAGAAAGCTAACGACTCCTGTCAGGTCATGCCCTATCTCCAGGCAGCGCCGCGCAAAGGGGCCTCAGGGGACAGCCATCTTAGGCAAAGGCAAGCCGGAGTCAAAGTGGAGAAAATTGCATGCTTAGAGTTTGTAGCTGCCAGAACACCTGGTCTTAGACTCAACTGTCGATAATTTTCTGCTGTTTTAAGTTCTGTTCCCCCTCCCACTTTGCTGACTAAGTGATCTCCCATCTGCCCATGTTTGTCGGTAACTATTCCGGTGTAGGCCTGTACCTTCTATTTGTATCTACATGCTTACAAGTGCAGAAAAAGCTACATATAAGGCCTGTGTTCTGTGACTTCAATGTACTACCTCAGGCAGCACTTGAGTGCGCTGTGTGGACGTAGTCCCACTCATGAGTGATTAATAAACTTATTTGAATTCCAGCTTCAGTGCCAATCTCTATTTTACATCAAAAGTTAATGCTTTATCTTTCATTCCTGGTGATTAGGTTGGAGTGGGTAGCAGACAGAAGAAATTTTTTTTTTTAAAGTTACAGGAAAACTAGTTTAAATGCACAAATAGAATATGATCGGATTCTGAACGAACATTAAAAAAAAAAACTTCACTCTTAGAACCCAGTATTGCTCAGTTGGTACAATTCTATCACTGAAAGCGGATACAAACGCAAGTAATAACTTCAGTTGCATATCATTTTGCAGAAGCATGTTAATAATTTGAGGCTGCTGGGCAGATGTAAATTACGAGGGCTACATACCAACATTTGGTGGCCAGCGATAATTTACAGGCATCTCAGGAGGTCTTCCTCGATGGAGAGCCGCAAATGCAGGACCCTTCCAGACACTGCTTCTGCAATCTTTTGAAAACAGAAGATTCAATTACAAATTTTGGTATGCAATTTAAATCACATTCTTAAGGGTTTTTTTATAGAAAAAATAAGAAGCCATTTGCTTGTAGAATAACACTACTATAGGTTCGATAGATTCCTAGAATTCGAGGAACAAGGATGTTCCCCATTTGAGGACACCACTACAACATGAGCACAAAATTACTAAGCAACATGTGCAATATTGGCAAGTAAATTAAGGACAGATCACAGCATTAGTCTGTGTTTTACATACAACAAGAAATATTTATAGTGATTTACTTGTTTTAATCATTTACTGTGTAACAACATCAAATATGGGTTAAGGAGATCTTGGGAAATTGCAGTGTGAACTAAAATAACCATGTTTTGTGGTCTTCAGCTCAAACGGAACATCCTTAGAGACCACCATAAAATGAATGAGAAAACTGAAGATATACTCAAATTAGCTACCTATAATTTTCTATCAGTCCTGAACCTATGGGCCTAAGGTATGCCAGTCAAAGTCAGAACTTACAATGGTTAGGTTAGTACAGTGAAGCATAGATTTTTTTCATACATAGTATTCTTACATTGATACATTATAAAGGACTATGCCTTGGAAGCCTAATAACACTTGATGGCAGAGTAGCAACAATAGTATAATAACCATACTTACAAACAAGGCATGACAGGGGCGTGGCCGAGGCGTCTAAGATGATGGTCAAGCTTTGTGGAGGCTCATGGCGCCCACGCCACATCCATTGCAATCCTGCCTGGCAGCGGCTATTTACCCACCCATGCCAAACCTACCACATTGGGGAGATCCTGTCCCAATGGATTTGCACCGCAGAGGATACTCCTGGTCCACGGTGGTGGAGGTGATCTGGAGCCGCCTCGAGGCTAAGATGGCAGCCTGACTGTGGCGGCTCCCTAGCGCCGGTGCGGATGTGGCCTGGGATGACCAGCAGGATGTGGCTGGCGGTGTACTGGGAGGCCCCGGCTGGGAACAGTGATTCTGTAACCGGGCGCCCGTCCCACGTTTTTACCGTAACCGTGCGCTGCTTTGCCGGCGGCTGCGTCTGGGACTCCCAGCGGACGCCGGAGCAATGGACGCATCTTTAGGGCGTGGCCTGTGGGCACCCTTGCACATTCCACATTCCTCATCCTGTTGGCCCTCCCTCTTTCCCCACCTCCCAACCTGGAGGTGCAGAAGCAGAGGTGCTGCCTTGCTGTGGAGCTACTGAGGGCCTCCCTGGTTGGGGAGGCCCACCGCATGCACCAGCCTTCTTGAGGGCTGCGGTCTGGGAAAGCTGCAGCCACCCACCACTATCCACTCATCCGCTGTGGCGAGGATTGACTGGCATGCCCTGTGGACATTGCGGAGGCCCATTTCGGGCAGTTGTGGACTCTTGAGGGTGCCCTGCAGCCGCATTTTGGTGGGAGTGCAGAGCTGGGCTCAGGCTGTCTTACTCATACGACGACTGCAATCCCCCTTGTGCCTTGGTGAGATGCACCCTTCCCCCCTCTTAGAGTAACAGGAGGGTCTCTCCTGTATGACCCAGTGTGACCTGTGAGCACGAGCAGTCCCCAGGGACATCAGTCTTCAAAAATAGCAGGCTACCCGAGCTGCTCGTGTGGCAAGTTGACCATTTATACTCTACTGGCGGCTGTGTCTGGGCCAGTGGCTCTCTGGGCATGGGGAGCGCCAAGTCTCCGTCGCCAGAGTCTACCCAAACTAAAATGTGCCACTACACCATATCCCCCTATGATGGTGGGGAGCCTTGCGGAGCCCTCAGGGCAGATACTGGCTCTCCTACTGCAGGCCGAACGACCATCTTTAAGGCTATTCAGGATTCCTCTGAGGCGGTGGAGTCAAAGGTCAACGGCCTTCATGAAAACCTATCACTGATGCACCAGGACTTACACTAAGTCGCTGGAAGGGTGACGGAGACGCAGATTTCAACCACTAAAGAGGAGGTGGTCACCCTTAAGCAGCAGACCTCAGTGGTGGCCTTAAATGAAAGAGCAGAAGATGCTGAAAATCGATCGAGGCGTCTGGTTGGCCTTCCAGAGTCCCTGGAGGCCTCCGATCTGGTGGCTTCCCTGAAGGCTGGGTTCCATGACTAGGTACAGGCAGGCAAGCTATCGAACATCTTCAGTATTGAAAGCATGCATCGGTCTCTCGCTCTCAATCCACCTGTTGGGTCCTCACCCTGCCCGGTAATACTACGCATACTCAACTTCCAAGACAATGACACTATACTGCGTGAAGCCCGGACGCAGTTAGAGCTGAAATACCTGAACTCCAGAGTCCTGATTTGCCTCGACTACTCTAGAGCAGTGCAGCAGCAGCACTTTTTTTTTTTTGAGGAAGTGAAGCAGAAACTCCGTGCCCTTGATCTCCATTACACGCTCCTTTTCCCAGCACGGCTGAAGGTCATCTTCCATATACTTCTTCGACACCCCGGAGCAGGCATTGGAATAGGCCACGGAGCAGCAGCCAATCTGGCATCTTCGCCCGGATGACCATCATGATGCAGAGGTAAGAGGGTGTTCCCAGCCTAACCTGCGACCCAAGGGAGGGTGCTCCCCTTCTAGGAGGCCTAAAGTTACGGTGGTCATTTTGCCAGACCCATCGCTCATAGGAGAGGACCAGATATCACTGGCCCCAGATGGGACCCTGACTGATACTCCTCTGATGTTCCATTCCTTTTATGATGTCCCGGCCTTGTCCCTGTGAGCGCCCTCGCCCACCAGATCGGTGCCACTGGGCCTCGTCGCCAGGTGAAGGGGAACGTTTGTGCTGGCTGACCAGGCTGAGGCGGAAACCCCTGCCTTTGGCTGGATGGCGACGCGGACCTCTTGCCGTCTGATGCAGAGACTCAGTCAATGCCCCAAGGCATCTACAGAATCGTCTATGTAGCTCCACAAGACTGACTGCCCAGTTGTTCTGTTCTACACCCGTTTCACTTGTTGCTAGGCACGTTCTCCTGTTCTGTGGGCACTGAAGCAGCTAATGATTGCTCTCTTCCCCTGTTCTGATCAGTTAGTGTTACGTCTTGCTTGTACAGGGGCAACAGATGATTCGTTCGGAGGAGGGGGTGGAGGGCAGGGAATGTATGCTGGTGCCGTTGGACTGGGCTCTCTGTTTTAACCTTTCCATTCTTTTCCAGGTGTTTACACAGCAAGCTCACCACTGTATATCTATGCCAGCCTTTGTCAGTGCGATGGGTGCCCTGCCATGTGTGGGCTATTTTTCGCTAGTTGATTTGCTTTTCACTGCAATACATACTACCACCTTGCCGGTGCGCTCTTGGAACACCAATGGCCTTTTGGACCGTATTAAGAGGTCCGCAGTGCTACATTACATTAACTGGTACAAAGCAAAACCAGAGGGGATGATGGACGGAGTATAGAACATTGCAAGCACTCACCCCCAGTCAACTGATCTGGGTTTAATCCATCATCATTCTTTAGCTCACTCCACCACCCCAGTTCAGACATGGCCATACGCAAATCAGTCTGACCCTATGCCTCATGGGAACAGTCCAGCCCGAACTACCAAGCCATGTCTTCCTTGGACCGGAAACAAGCATCCTGGGACCGGTTTCTGGCTAATCAGCAGTCATCAGCCAGGCTAGCTTGAATCCAGTGGCAAAGTGAGCAAGGGACCCACGTCTGGGCATTCCCTGCCAACTTAGGGCTAACAAAGCAAAACCAAAGGGGATGATGGACGGAGTGTTGAACATTGTAAGCACTCGCCCCCAGTCAACTGATCTGGGTTTAATCCATCATCATTCTTTAGCTCACTCCGCCACCCCAGTTCAGACATGGCCATATGCAAATCAGTCTGACCCTGTGCCTCATGGGAACAGTCCAGACCGAACTGCCAAGCCAGGTCTTCCAGCCGTCGGCCTCCTGCAAGAGACCCACTTGGTGTCTCGTTGCTCCTTCCTGGGCCGCTTCCGTTATGACAGGGAGTTTAATTCTGGCTTTGTACGGGGCAACTGAGGAGTGGCCCTCATGTTGCACAAATCCCCGTCACTGACAGTCACCAGGGTTAATAAGGATACACAGGGGAGATATGTGGGCATAGAGGGTCGTATGGCCGCCAAGCAATTACAATTGTTTCCTGCCATATGTCCCCTTCTTAATTTCAACTCACACCACAGGGATTACGATCTCTGATCTCGACTCTGCCCCCTGGGACCACTGTGGTGGGTGGGGACTTAAATGAGGTTCCGGTCCCTATCCTTGACACCTCAACTAGTCCCTGCCCTGGTCGATGCACCCACTCGACTTCCCTATCCAGATAGGCCGACTATGGGTTTGTGCAACGCATGGTGCGCTTGGCATCCGCATCAATCTGCGGCTCACAGTTCAGAGTCACGCATTGACTAGATATGGGTACTGGCCGCAGACCTTCTCCCTCTTAAATCCAATCGGATCCTTCTGCAGGGCACCTCAGATCATGCCCCACTACTGATGGAATGGGACATTCGCTCTCCGTCCCTGCGCCCTATGTGTCGATTCAGTGCCTGGCACTTGAAGGACCCTGCATGTGTTGAGTTAGTTGACGAGGAGCTGAAAACCTTTTTTCAATGTAATGAAGGATCGGTGCACTCCACTGCAACGTTCTGGGCATCAGCAAGCCCTCAGTGAGTGGGGTCTTGAGGGACTATGTACACTGGTGCTAGTATCATCAACAGGCTGGGATAACTGACCTAGAGTACCAGATACTCATCTGGAAACCTGCCCTGCAAAGGAGGAGACACGTTGTCTCCGAGCACTGGGGCGCTCGGAGTGGCAACAGGTCTCCCTTTGGGGAAGCCAAACAGTCCTGGAGAGCCTCTACCCAACAGATCTACAACTCTGGTGATAAGTCTAACAAACTGATTTATTGGTTGGCAATGCGTGGTATCTCCACTAAGGTGGTGCCTGCAGGATAAAATCAGACCGGCAGCCTCGAGGATCCTTCTGGAATCGCCCAGACCTTTGCTTCATTCTACTGGCATCTTTACACCCGCTGCTCTGCCCCTCCGGTAGAGGTGGAAAATCCTATACTCCGGGATATGCCGCTGCCATCCATCCCTGCATCTTTGGCGAGGGAGCTGGACTAACCGCTGACCGCCCAGAAGATAGGCCTGTCTATATCAAACCTTCAGCTAGGGAAGACAAAGGCCTGGACGGGGTTCCTATCGAATACTATAAGAAATTTCTGACTATAATAACTCCCCATCTCCTGCATTTCTACCATGCAGCAGTGCGACAGGGCTCATTCGCCTCCGACTTTGACTGTGGCACTATTGTGGTGCTCCCCAAGGAGGGTCGCCACGCAGATCAGTGCTCCTCCTAGCTCCCTAATTCAAGCAGATATAAAGATTTACTACGCTAAGGCCTTGGCGACCTGTACCTAGTCCGCCTGAATCAGAGTGCATTTTTGCCAGGTAGGAATGCACACCATTGCATCCGCACGGTGCTGACGGCTTTCTCAGGTGCAGGCCCTAGACAGGGCTCTTGCATTGCTCCTAGTGGACTTTTCCAAGGCCTTTGATACAGTCTCCTGGGGCTTCATGGATGCGGTCTTGAGGCGGGCGGGCCTGCCTGGGAGTGGCGTTTCGGGGAATGATCAGTTTTCCCGAGGGAGATTCCAATGGCCTGTGTTCGGGTGAATGGTATCCTGTAGGGTCATTTCCACATCCAGCAGGGTATGCGTCAGGGATGCCCCCTATCCCCATTACTATTTGCACTAGCTATAGAGCCTCTAGCATATCTTATTCGTTGCGATGCGCAGGTATGAAGTAGGGGGGGTAGATTCGAGAACCGTATAAGCGCTCTATGCGGATGACCTACTCCTGCTTTTGAGTGATCCGCAGGCCTCGGGTCCCGCTGCCTGGTGAAACTCCAACTATATGGTCGGGCTTCCAGCCTACGAATTAAAACAAGCAAATCCATCATGGTGTAGGTGTGGGGGGATGCAGAGGGGAGGAGCTGGTGCCCAGATATCCCTACCAGACGTAACTCTTAAGTATCTGGGGATTTACAAATCACACATACCAGACTTGGCATGGACTTAATTTTCAGCCCCCGTCCAGGGCCCTTGATCATGACTTGCGGCGGTGGTGGTGGTCTGGCCTTCCTTTGAAACCAATGGGGCACATTGCCCGCCTCAAGATGCTCCCACTACTTATGTGTCTTAGCAAACTTCTCTCTAAACTCAAAACGCACTACCTTTATCTGGGCCGGCAAATGCTACAGAGTGGCATTCCACTCTGCACGCAAGTCACGCTTTGATGGTAGCCTTGGCTTATCTGATATCTACGCGTATTTCTTAGTGGCTCAGATGGTGCCCATTAATGAATGGTTCACTGGGGGGGTGGGGTGACTCGGCCTATAGTCTGGAGGTCCATCTAACGGGCTCTGAAGGACTCCTTGGCCTTCTATATGGTTCCCGGTTGCCTAGGGCACTGCTGCCCTGCACCAGGGTCTGTGTCCTGTTGGGAGGGCTGCCTTACGTTTCATCCCATGGGACAGACGCCTGACATGCATGACTCATTTGTGGCAGGGCATGTGGCTCCAGCAGCTTTCCAACCTTGAGGATTTCACCCACTGGGGGAAGTCTACAGGCACAATGCTTTGATGTCCTTCCATAACTTACAAGACCAATATGCCCTCGCGAATACACAATTGTATCGATTTCTTCAGATGCAACATGTGTTGTGATCCCACACTCCCACAACCACCCTGCTGTCGGAGTACAGCTTGCTTGATGTCAAAGTCTTTCCTGGGTGTCTGGGGAAGGGAGCCATCTCGTCAATTTTATAGATTTCTGATCATCAACACCCCTGATGGCGTTGATTCTCTTCGCCAGAGGCGGGTGGACTGGGTGGGGGAGCTCGATGCGGCCAAGTGGAGCATGGCCAGTCTTGCACCCCATGAGCTAGCAATTTTCTCCCGGTTACGTATGGTTCAAGTAAATAATCTCCACACCACTTACATCACCCTATTCCGTAATCGGAGGATGTTGCCCTCGGCAGGGGCTGCTTGTGCACTATGTGCGCTCCCTGCCGCTGACTTCTTCCATATGGCCTGGGACTGTCCCACATAGTGTCCCTTCTGGGACCGGGTGGGCCGAGAGCTTTCGGCGGTTTTGGAATGTTCCGTGGAGTTGAGCCCTCGCACTGTTCTGCTTGGGATGGTGGAATTGGGGGGGGCACCTGTGCAAAACTTACTTTTGTAGGGGTGGCTTGTTTGGTGGCCAAAGGAATCAATCTACACCTCCCTCACTACTGAAGCGGTGCACACGATTGGGACAGGTTTGCGCAACAAGAAAAACCCATCTGCGCTGCACGTTATCCCCACAAGCATGCCAGGGTGTGGGGAAATTAGTGTTCGGACTATAGACTATTAGTGTAATGCTGTGTTCATTCTTTTTGAGACTATGCGGCACCGATGTACCTTTCATTACACGGTCTTAAAGAGTATTTGAAATTGAATGCACTTGCTATAAAATGATGGTTATAAAAAAAAAAAAAAAACCAAGGCATGACCACAATGAAAAAATGTAAAAGCAAGGGAAACTGTATTGATTTTTGGGATTGCTAATCAACAAGTACATCTATTCAATAAAGAATGTGCATTTTAAGGGCTATGTAGCAAGTTCAGTTGTTCCTGAATTTACCTATAGATTGCGAGACTACGCATGCTTTGCAGTAAAAATGTAACTTAAATAGATTGTAAAATGGAGGGAGTACTGGCAACAGCTTAATATTAGGCTACACTTGTGCATGTTGCAATCTTAGAGGAGAGGGTCTACTCAAGAGAAATCTGAAGGCATGGGGAAGGAGAGAAAGGAAAGGAAAGACCAGTTCTAGCCCAGAGAGAAATCATATTGTGTTTTGGGCTTGTTAATTTCAAAAGGCTGAAGGAGATTATTACTAGGGCTTCACTAACAGCAGAGTACCATGAAAACTGTGAAACATACATCACACACCGGCACCGGAGGCCGATAGACTGCCGATTCCCCATTGCGGAGAAGGTACGGAGGCAGGGAGGGCACGGAGCGAGGCGCCTGGCCAAACGATAAAGTGCAGCACATAGGCACCGCCTGGACGCCAGCAAATGTGTGATGGGTGGTGGCGGGGCCTGGCCCTCCCCTCCACCGAACCGACCGGCACTAAGAAAGTATACGCATCAAGCAGAGGGTTGAGTGGGGAGAAGAAGAGGCCCGTGGGGTGGGGGGGGGGGGGGGGGGGGGGGAAATCGGAGAGGCGGATGAGGATGCCATTTCGAATTGGTCAGAGAGGCCTACCTAACCACGGCACGAGAGGTACATCACAGGGCAGATTAGCACCCGCGGACAGACTGCACCATTATCCTATGCAATGACAGGAAAACATCGGTAAAGTAGTTGGCAGGCCCCCACTCCCCCCTGGAAGATAGGGACGCCGCAATCCCAGTTGCATGAAAGCAGCCTGGTGGAAGATAACAAGACAGCACATATCCCCCCGTGTCTGATGGCTCAGTGGACTAATGCATCCACTGCAGGGGTCTGTGTTTGACCTCATTGTGTCAGGTTCAAACCCCGGCGGGTCCACTCAGTCTTTCATCCATCTGAGGTCAATAAAACGAGTACCATTGAGTTAGGTAACAATAAGCATCTGCTATTCAGCGCCAAGATACCTACAGGTGAACGTGCACTTTACAAATACACATTATGTTATGATACCTGCTCAATCTATCAGGTCACAGATACCATGCTGTACAAGTAAGGGGATAACTGAACGCCCAGGACGATGGGCAAACCAGACGGTAAGCAATCTAAGCAACCCTTTGTACCCCGCAAGTCGGCAAGGGGACAGTGTCAGAAGCGAGATCCGGGAGCAATGGATGGCACAAAATCAGGCCAGCAGCCAGAAGAAGACGACATGAAAACACCATCACCACCCCCTTTTGTACCGCTTTGTTTGCCATAAGTTGGCAGGGTATGCTCAGACGTTGAGTCCCTTGCTCACTTTGCCACTGGATTCAAGCAAGCCTGGCTGAAGACGGCTGAAATGCCAGAAACCGGTCCTTGGAAGCTTGTTTCCGGTCCAGGGAAGACATGGCTTGGCAGTTCGGGCTGGACTGTTCCCATGAGGCACTGGGTCAGACTGATTTGCATATGGCCATGTCTGAACTGGGGTGGCAGAGTGGGCTAAAGAACGGTGATGGATCAAACCCAGATCTGTTGACTGGGTGTGAGTGTTTGATTGGTTCCGATGCTCCATCCATCACCGCCCCCTTTTGTAATACTTAGATAGGCAGCATGTACACATTGCCATGCTGCAAGAAACACATATGGCCTCTGCAACCATGCCCACATTTGCTGCGAAATGGGCATCACACAGATATTTTGCGTCGTACTCCACATATTCGAGGGAAAACGGCCATCCTCATTAAAAAGAAAGAATACCCCCTACATGGAAGTCGGAGCTATAAACGATCCGCAAGAAAGATACTGTGGGGTATGGGGGAGGCTGGCATCGCAGTCGGTCACAGTGAAATGCTATGGTCCAACTATAGATGACCAATCCTTTTTCACCGCTCTGTGAGGAATGGTCGTAAGTATAGGCTACTCACATATTATTTAGAGAAGTGATTTTAACCTCACCATACAACCAGCACTTTACCGCTACCATCCCTAGCCACAGCATTACACCAAGGTCCAACGTCAAGTACAGCAGTTTATAGAAGAACACAGACTAATAGACGCGTGGTGAGTCACCCACCAGGCAGACAGGAAGGAAGGGAACATATTATTCAACAATGCACTCCAGCTGGACATCTGTCTGGTGGGGAATAGCGACTTGAGTAACACAAACACTTAGCACGCACATATTCGGACCATTCCCTAGTGTACATGCGGATGCTCCCTCCTGGGAACCCGTTCACCTACACTTCGTGGTGCCTCCCTACAAGAGCGCTGCTTGAAGTCCCTTTCAGGGCTGAACTGGGTCAGGAATTAGAGGACTTCCTCAAACGCAATGTAGAATCTGTGACATCCCAAGCAACTGTATGGGAAGCATTGAACGGGATATTAAGAGTCATATGCATAGCCAAGGCAGGGGGTATATTAAAAGACATCAGACGCGATCTGGAAAACTCAAAAAACACCTCCGCGCTTTGGAGGTAGAATTACACGCAGGCAGGGATGAGACAATACGGACCACAATAAGAGACACTTCAAGAGCTTGATAAGGCAGCTGATCCGACTCGCATATGGAGGGGGGGGGCAATAGCCCAGAATCAAGTGGGACACTCTCATAATGCCCTTTGCTAGAGGGGGATTTGAAGCACCAGACCCAGAGCTGTACAACCTAAGAGCACTACGCAGAATACTGATACAACCCCCCTTCCTTCATGCCGCACCTGGCGGTGGAACAGGGATACATGGCACTCATACCATTAGCCGGCTTTCTCAGAGTCATCCGGCCAGAAGGAGGCGGAGGGGTAACTCTACTGTCACATGCACTAACGAAGCCTGGAAAAACATAGCGAAAAAGCTACGAGCACCTATGGTGTACTCACCCGCACTTCCATTAGAATATCAGCACAATCCTCCGGTTACTCACAAAGGGGTATGTCGATGTATGTTGCGCCGATATAACATGCATAAGTGGGGGACACTGTATATAAAGGGGAGGGTTCGCCACAGGAAATAATTCTTCGGTGAATTCACACCCTCACGCATTGATCTCTTCATGTACATAAGATTAAGACAAGACGGCAGGGCAGCCACCCCAAACTTCCTGGAAGAACCACATGTATTATCCCCACTGCACAACATGCTTCAGGCCGGTAGCCCTTCATACGAATCGAGACTCAACATGAGCATCCTTGCATAGCAAATTGAACCGGACTCAAAGGATGGGTACACAAACATCACCCCGCTTATCTGGCTACTTGGATACACCAAAAAAGTGGAAATATCAGCCAGGGGATTTGTTGCACTTGGCCTGCTTAGGGCAAAATACATAGTAGCATGCAGGAGGGGGAAGAGCTCCTAAGTTTAAGGAATGGTTAAAAGATCTGGTATATTGCCAAGAACAACTTGCGACGTACGCAGAATTGATGCCACTAAGTTCCAGACCCCTAGATATTGGCGCTCCCTCAAGACATATCTCCTCCAATCCTCATAGGCCAAAGATGACCGGCGAAACCCTTCCCCTAATGCCCCATATTACAACAGGCTAAATATCCCCAGATAATACCCCCTCAGCAGATACCCGACCACTGGAACAGATTAGTCCTAGTCAAGAAGTACCAACGCTCAGGTGTATAACCCCAATATAAAACAGATTTAACGTCTGGATGGCATGTTCAGCTTGTTATTGCGCTGAATTGTGAACACATTGTATATTTTTTCTCTCTTTTCACGGACTATTTATTTTGCCTATGCTATGTAATAGTTGATGTTAACTATGAAAAATGCCAATTAAAGAAATAACATTTGAGAAAGGGTCACAGATGTATGAGAGCAGCTGCAGTGGAGTCTCTGTTGCAGCAGGTCCTTTTATGCAAAGGCACAGCATATCTTGGCCATAGGTTTGGATGGAAGTGAGAAGGTCAGCCTGGGCACGCTTGTGTGGCAAAGCACTATTCCACATCACAAACTTCATGGCATCTTGCTCCGCCTCTGGAACAAATGTCTCAATGGCAGTGGTGACAATCGCTGACTGCATCTCCTGGCCCACAAGCCTAAGGACATGCAGATCGCTCTTCTTAGTCTTGCTTCAGCCAGCAGAAACACACAGCACCAGGGAGTCAAGCACCTCTGGCATTTCAGGTCAATCACACCTCTGCAGGGTTGGCAGGCTCCTTCACCCTCTCAGCAGCAAGTTGGCTACAATGTACTTGAGGTCAAACATACCACTGCTTTCAGCAAGGCCAGATTCCAAGTGATATACCCACACCTCCGGAAAGCTGACTTTGAGAGACACCAGCTCTGGTTGCACAGTAATGCTCCGAGTTCTCTGTAGAGCACTCCATTACTTGTTCGAACAGAACTTGGAACTGAAACATGTGGGTCTGTTGCTCCCACTTTTATACATGTTAAGCAGACGGAGGAACAAGAGCTTATGTCTACTCTTTCGGAACCAATGTGGGTTGGTTCTCTTTTCCTCAGTCCTCTCCAGGCCCTTCTCCAGATAGCCTTTGTGGAGAGTGAAGTGCCTCACAGCAGAGTAGTCTCCAGCCTGGAGTATCCACATGAAAGGCATAAGGAGATACAAGCTCTCTGCAGTCAGCTCATTAATAGACACATTGGCAGCAGTAAGTAAAGACAAGCTGACCACACCTAAAGGAACCTTTCACTCTGAACAGTAGAAAATGCAACCCCACCATCTACAAAATAGCAGTGCTAAGGCAAACAACAACAAATAACCAACGCGTTTCGACCTGAACAGTCTTGATCACGGTTGATCAATACCGTTCAGGTCAAAACGCGTTGGTTATTTGTTGGTGATGGCTGAAATCTAATGAAATAAAGTAGCTTGATTACTTGATTATTATATATATATATATATATATATATATCTATATCTATCTCACACACACACACACAACCACACACACACAGTTTCTGCTCAAGAATGTAAGTTAGTGCATAAAAGCAGAACTTTACTTGAGTGGGGCAGCAGGCCTCCACTCCAGTGACAGATTTGAAAAAGTCAGGTCACAACTACTGGTTCACAAACCACTGTATGCTTTCACCACTTTTCTACAAGCTAAACCCACGACAGGCATGGCAAGCCATTGTAAGCCAAATGAGGGCACACCTGGTGAGGTTGGGGGTCATAAATCAGGACACCAGATACTCTCAGTTGCGCACTCGGGGGAAGAGGAACACTACTGTACACCATGCGGATGTCATTCAGGAACCAATGGCAAGAGTCTGGAATTTGGTGGCCATGCTGCAAACGGCATGTTGGCCATGCAAAGCTTTGGTGGAACAGAGCCTCAAGATGAGAAGGGAAATGTGGTTCTAGCAAAATGAAGAGTGCTGCAAAGCGAAAGAATTATGACTGGAAACCAGATCACTTAGGACCTATTCCTAGGCAGGGCTCCATCTTCCTGCATGGAAAACACACAATCAGACCATCGATTGGGATCATCTCACTCTACAAGAACATTCAGATCCCATCCCATACCCTTTAAGGGATTCCAAGCTCCCAGAGAGCTCCTACTCTTCGCTGTAGAAAAAAAGGCCGACATAAAATAGTGGAATTCTTGATGGGAGTTCTTTTCCAAGGAGCTCAATGCAGTCACCTCCACTTTAGGAATCTGGATACAGCCAATACATCTAAAATACGTGAGGAGAAATCCCATAACTTAATTACTTTCAAAGCCCACTTTTATAGGATTCCTTTTAAGTTCAAGCCAACTCAAAAACAACAATGTATTTCTCACACTGCAACAAGATCACCAGAAAGTGCTCAAAATAGTAGAGTCACCAAAATGTAAGGGGTAGCCGTAGTGACATCACATACTCTTTGAAATTACATCACAGGAAGTGACATATGACCAAAGATCTGGATTTTTTTCCAGGAAGTTATGTTACAGGACCTCAATATCACAATATTACACCCCTTACACTCAATCTTATTCACTCTCACTCACTTACATTCACTCAATCCTACTCATAACTACTGACACTTAAGGCCCAGGTTTACTAACTTTGCACCAGGTTTGTGTCACAAAAGTGCCACAAACACTGTGTAAAAGTGTTAGGGTGGATAGTATTACAAAGCAAAATTGGGCTATGCACTGCTTTGCGTAATTTTGCATCTAGTGAGTGTTCCATAAATGGTGCATTTGTGTTCCCACTTAACCACATATGGGGGTTTGATGCAAATGCCCAACTACAAACATTGGTAGAAAGGAATATGCACCAATATCTTATGACTGCTCTAAGCAGGCATAACAAGTAGAAATGTTTGAATTTCTCCTCATTTTTCCAACTTTGCAAGAGCATTGCATTGTAATGCACACATACAAAGTGGGAAAAGCCTTAATGCATTGTTTTTGTAATGGAATGTACCCCTTCCAGTACCAAAACCTAAGCTTCAGCGGACACTACAAGGACCAGAAGGCCCTGCTGATAGTTACCAGTGTGGAGGAGGCAGGACACTTTTCTGTTACCATCGCCTCTCTAAAGCCCATCTAGAACACCTGCTACGCACGATGAGAGTACAGCAGTGCAGGGGGCACCGCACAGATCAGAAGGCCCTGCTGCCAGTAATGTGGAGGAAGCGGGGCACCTTCCTGTGACCATCAGCGCTATTAAGCGCATCTAGCCTGCCCGCAATGAGGAACGCAACCGGGGCCTGTCTGCATGCCTTCAAGGTAGGACAGGGTAGGGCTCGGCTAGGTCACCCTCCCCTTGGTTGTACTTTTTATATTTACCATGGGGAAAAGAAAAGCACCAGTGTTGACTTGTTTCAATCTATTAATAAATAAATAAACAATGCAATAAGGGCAATTAACACAGAAAACGAGTTAGTTGAAGTGAGACTCAGTATCACTCACAAAGAACTTGCAGTGGCTGAACTAACTAACAGACAGTATCAGTAAACCGGTTTTTGCTGACAACACATTTGTGCTTGCCGAATGAGAGAAGGGAATTGGGACTTGATCCCAAAGTAAACCCTTGTTCAAATACGGAGCCTCTGTGTATAGATACTGTTTCAAGTCAAAGTTCTACTACTGAAGCAATAATTCGGTCACCTCTTGCTAAGAATAAAAATACACTTCGTCCTAAATCTAAGGGATCCTCCCCAAACAGCGATGAGTACCAGCCACGCTGCTACTCAAGGAGCTGTTGGCAATATGAGTATTTCAATTAGAGACTTTTTTTTATGGTGGCATGGAAAACGTAGTTAAGAATATAGACAATGTTATCAAATCTTACTAGCTCCAGTGACTGATTGAATGCTAGCAACTGAGTGTTCTTTGGTGGAGTTTGAGCATTGGATTGAGTTCACTGTGCTCAGTTGGGTGTACATTCATCTTCACAGACTGTCACAGAAGGGGCAGCGGGGGCCTTGGTGTGCAGAGAGAGATCCTACTTTAAGTACTGAGCCAGTTCCATCTTGTATTAGACTGAGCCTACCTGGGAATGGGGTCAGAGGCAATGTACACAACTGCAGGCGCACATAGACCAAGCACCTGAGGTGGGGCCAATTCAAAATCCACTTCAATTACCACCGGAAGCCACCCAGTTAGTCATAATCCTAAAAAAACGTCCCTTTATTGCAACCACAAAAGTCAATTAAAAAATAAAGTCAAACATTGAACGGACGAGCAACTAGGTAACCAAGGGGCAGTCAAGAATGATATCATCACTGAGAGAAGGATGCATGTCTTTGCTCCCTCTTTAATAAAGCATAAGGAACAGCTATGAATGCCGATTAAGCCCAGAGATCCAAAGCATTTTATATGGTGTAATAAGGCTTGTACTAAAGCATACCAAGATCTCATGACTGCCTTAAGAAAATTCCCCATGATAGGGAGGCAGTTAAAATCTGAAGAGTCTCTTATAAACATGTACATACATAAAGAAAGGAGACCATTGGACAAGAAGTTTGAAAAGGTTTAAGGATTGCCAGCCAAAAAAATGAGTCGTTTATTGTGTGAAATTATAAATGCCCCTTTATTCTAAGATAACGGCCATGTTTCTATAGATACTTCTATTTCTTCTGCTGACTGGTTAACCATTTTCTCCTCCATCTATACATCACCCAGTCAGGAGGGCGCCACTTAGCCGGCAATTAAAACTGCTGAAAAAATGCAAGGTACCTACCTAACTTTTGATCTGCCTGAAGTGAAAGCAGCTATCAAGTACAGCCCCCATTATAAGGCACTGGGAGCAGAGGGGGGTCTGGGTTCCGTAGTTGTAACATCGATTTGTGGCTGCCACTATTGACAAATGTATTGAAGTGAGTAGCACACTTTGGCCCACAAATTGGTGGTACCAGTCTATAATTGTGTTGGTACACACAAAAGGGGATATTGAGAAACCCACGTGCTACCTCCAATCTCCAAGATCGATTCTACAGCCAAGTTAGTGGGCAGAATCCTCCGCGATCTCATTGAGGTATGTGCCTCAGAGAATTCCATTCTTTCTGAAGTACAGTCCAGCTTTCAAGAGGGTCTCAGGACCACAGAACAATTCTTAAATCTGTATCTATTCATCAATAAGTACTCAAGAGTGAAGCTGGGTTGTCTCAGTCTAGATTTTGTCGATTTAACATCTGCATTTGAATGTGCAAATCGATCGAAGCTCTAGGACCTCATCATTACAATGTGTGTTGAAGAGCTTTTAGTGCTCTTCCTAAGAGATAGTCACTCTGGTGTCACAGCACGTATTAGGTTTGGACCCTCTGGCGAGTAATCAAATCCAATTAAGTTTGAGAGAGTAATCAGACAGGGTGTGCATTAGCCCCCTTCCTTTTTACTTTGTATGTTAACAGCCTGGAGCGTTCTTTGGTAGAGGCCAAGGCGGATAGTCCAAAGCTGGGCGACAAAACAGTCCCAGTTCTGCTTTACATATAACTGCTCATGTTGAGAACGGCAATCGGTTTACAGATGGTATTGAGCTCATTTACATTTTCTATGGATGGGTTAAACCTAAAGACAAACTATACAAATCATATGTCGTGGTCTGAGGCTAAACAAACAGAGTTAAAAGCCCTTCAATCAACTGAATAAAACTTGCACAAGAAACCACTTTCACATATTTAGGGGTCCACTTTAATGCTGCGTTAATTGGCACCATCTGCTAAAGCTGAGAAAGCTGCAATTTGAACAATGCAATGAGGCAGTTCTTAGATTTTCAGCAACGATAGGCTCTTAACTTCTGACCACCATGATTAACATATACAAAGCCAGATGTATCGCACTTACATATGGTGTAGGTATTCGGGGAATATGTGGCCCATCTTCTGTTCAGAAATCATGCCTTTTTAAAATGTCTTTTGGCCGTACCTGCTTGTACGCCTGCAGCTGCCATTCTGAATTGGGAGTGGCTTATTCTGGCTACATCAGATTTTGCTCTCTGTTTTTAAGGATAAAGATACAGTGCAAAGAGGAGACATCTTTTAACTGTAGTGTTATCTCAGACTGTTTGCTACGTGACTTTGTGCTTAGATTTCCTTGGTTATCTTACCTTAAGAAGCTTTTACAGGGCTAGGCCTGACAGAATGTTTCCCACACATCCTACATGTATTAGGCCCTCTACCAAAGGAGTTGTAAAAATGAAGAAAATATTCTTTAGTAAATGCGTCCTGGATAAAGAGCTAGTAGAAATACAAAAATAAGGGTTAGGGTGTATCAGCCACAATCTACTGCCGATTCTATGGAGCCATATCTACAATCTGTTTCTTCCACCCCATCATGGGTTCCTGCTATCACGCTCTAGGTTCAAAAGTGAAAATTATTTAGTCAGCTATCTGAGGGCTGTATTTATAATTGAACACCTTGCTCCATGTCCAAGTGACTCTGTGGCAAGTCAATCTACCTTGCACTTCTTCATTTGTTGCAAATTATACGAAAGACAGAAGAAGTAGTTCTTAGTACCTGCTTTGAAGATGGTGGATATTAGGCAAAATAGAGAGGCTCTTTTAAATCTTCAATCCTTTCCAAGTGATTGGGTTTGCTTCAGTGTCTATAAATGTATGTAGGCTGCTCTTAGTCTAAAGAAGCAACCAGGGTCTCAGTTTATGTTTTATAATGTTTGGGCTTCTTTTTCAAATTCTGTCTTACTGTGCTGTTTTAATTTACATCTCGTTATGCGGTCTTTTTAGTTTTATGGCATTTTCTTGATTTAAAAATGTAACAATAACAATTATATCTGGAGAAGTTATTCCGCAATATCTGCTTTTTGTGTTTATGGATTTATTCTGACCTTGTTTGGCTCAATATAGTTTATTTTACGGTGGTGCATCCCAAAACAAGTTGTTGGTTTAAGAAGAACGGAGTTAGTCCTTGCAAAGAAAATTTTATCAAAGGATTCAGTACTTTATTTTAATTTGCAAGTTTTTCAAATGCAGGGGATACAGTTTTTAAAACATTTGGTTTTAAATCATATATACTGTAGACCTGCCATTAAACATCTCCATTTCCTACCTAATTTGCCTATTTGCAACGCTGTATTGAATTCTGTGAATAATGGTGTAAGAATCAGGAAAACTCTCCCCAATTATGCCTCAGAGCTCGCTTTCAATCGAAATTGTATGATTCTAGTTTATTTTATATAAGTGTTATACAGTGATTGTATTTTTAAGATTGGTGTATTTCAATTGTCATAAAAAAAATGTTATGTATTTTTATGTATTATATTTTAAGTTTGTAAACAGAAAAAAAGATTAATTGACTGACTGGCTTCAGAGAATGCACAAACCCTACACTATGGTGCAAGGGTGTGTGCGTTGGCAAGTGGCTGTCAAAAGCGCACCAGCAAACAGGTAGAGAAATAATGCATCAGATCTTAAAAGATGTGGTGAATTTTTTCTCTCCTTTTGACGGAAGATAGCACAGCATCTTTGGTGCAGCGTTGCCTTGCGTCAAAGAATATAACATTTGCGCCTCAATTTCACTCACTACCAGTCACGGACTCACACGCGAAAACACATAGACACATGCTCACACATACAAACGCTCTTATCTCATATAAACATCACCCCTTCAAGCATGCACAAAATATACATTTAGAAATATTTTTACTTACTACAAGCTACCACCAAAAGTTCCATGACCACTCAGTGTGATCCATGTTTCATTACACATAGTTAATAATGGAATATTATTGACTATTAGTATAAAGTAAACCATTCTGAAAGTATAGAATTTGGAGCCGCCCCCGTTTTCTAGGGAGTGATGTTGCTATCGCCAAGGCCAGGGATCACAAAGCAGTAGTTGCTGCGGTCGCCCTGGTGGAATGGGCGTGCAGCCCCACTGGAGGCTCCTTCTTTGCCAGAGAATAACCGGCTTTGATACACAAAACGACCCATCGGGAGATAGTCCGCTTGTGTACTGCCCAACCTTTTTTAGTACCCATGTAGCCCAACAAAGAGTTGGTCATCCACCCGGTGCACGTTTTGGGTCCAGGCGGTGGAGCCTCTCCTCCTCCCCTTATGAAGGATGCGGAA
Organism: Triturus cristatus; assembly: GCF_964204655.1. Classification (NCBI taxonomy): domain Eukaryota; kingdom Metazoa; phylum Chordata; class Amphibia; order Caudata; family Salamandridae; genus Triturus; species Triturus cristatus. The sequence goes on along the minus strand of NC_140591.1, from coordinate 169,407,872 downwards.
AGAAGGTGGGAAAAGTGATGGTCTGCCCGATGTGAAAGGCAGTTGCAACCTTGGGCAGGAAGGATGGACGAGTCCTGAGAACCACCTTGTCTGGATCGACAGACTGGAAATGAGGCTTGGAGGAAAGGGCCTGGAGCTCACTCACCCGTCTGGCAGATGTGATGGCTACCAGGAAAGCAGTTTTAAGCGTCAGGAGCCTTAAAGGACAGTTGTGAAGCGGCTCAAAGGGAGCGCACATTAAAAAGGTTAAGACTAGATTCAAGTCCCACTGAGGCATATAGCTAAGGGGATAAGAGGAAAAAATTGAGTTATGCCTTTCAAGAAATGATTAACAACCGGGGACTTGAAAAGAGAAGGCTGATCGGGAAGCCGAAGGAAGGCAGAGATGGCCGAAAGATAGCCTTTGATAGTGCCCAGAGCAGAGCCTTGCTGGGATAAAGGGAGAAGGAACAGAAGAACCTCAGAAAGAGGATCCACAGCCTTTGCTGCGCACCATGCCACAAACTTGTTCCACCGGCAGGCGTATACCGCCTTAGTAGAGGGACGCCTTGCTGGCAAGATTATATAGCAAACCTCGGGAGGCAGGTCAAAAGACGTCAACTGCAGCCGCTCAATCTCCACACAAGGAGATGGAGGCTGGACAGGTTCAGGTGGAGGACTGTCCTCGGTTTCTGCGACAGAAGATCCTCCTGAAGTGGCAGACGGATCAGAGGATCAGTGGCCATGTTGAGCAGCTCTGGATACTAAACACTTCATGCCCAATCCGGAGCCACAAGGATGATTTGGGCCCGGTCGCGCCTGATCTTCAGCACTCTGGGCGGAGCGGAAGTTGTACAGGTGGAAAGACGTACAACAGACCGCAAATCCAATTGCGACGAAACGCGGCACCTAGCTAGTGCCGCCTTGGAAATTCCAACGCACAGAACTGCTGACATTGCGCGTTCTCGTCGGTGGCAAATAGATCAAACCAAGGCTCTTCCCGCTGTCAAAAGAGACCTTGCACCACCTCCGAGTGAAGACGCCATTCGTGATCCATCATGCACCTGCGGCTGAGTTCGTTCACTCTGGCGTTCAGGGAACCTGCCAGGTGTTGAACCACCAGGTATATGCCCTGATCTTCCAGCTATGTCCAGAGGCGGAGGGCCTCCTGACTTAGGGTCCACGACCCGGCCCCGCTTGTTGCATTACCACATGGCGGTGGTGTTGTCCGTTAACACCTGCATTACACTTCCCCGGACAGAGGGAAGAAATGCCTTTAGTGCAAGACGAATCGCCTGAAGCTCCAGACGGTTGATGTGGAGCTCGGACTCCACGGGAGACCATAAGCCTCTGATCTCTGCCTCTCCCATGTGGCCGCCCCATCCCAGAAGGGATGCGTCTATCACCACTAGGTGTTCTGGTTGGGGAAGGGAGAGGGATCGGCCATTGACCCAAACGTGGTTTGTGAGCCACCACTGCAACTGTCAAACAGTGCCCTCCGAGATCTTTACGCAATCGGACAGATTCCCCTGATGCTGCGCCCACTGGAACTTCTGGTCCCACTGCAGGGCCCGCATAAATGACTAGCAGGATGCAGGAGGCCATGAGGCCCAGCAGCCTCAGGGTCATCCGGACCGAAACCAGGGATAGAGGCTGAAAGATCGGAATCATAGCCCAAATAACCCGGACTCGCTGTTCAGGAGGATAAATCCGAAACTGCATCGTGTCCAGAACTGCTCCGATGAAGAGGAGCTTCTGAGAGGTAATCGGGTGTGACTCTGGCACATTGATGGAGAACCTCAGCAAATGTCGGAGGTCGGCCGTAGTCTGGAGGTGGGAGACAACTGCCTGGGGCGAGCCCGCCTTCAACAGCCAGTCATTGAGATAGGGGGAAGACTGGAACCCTTGATCTGCGCAGATGAGCTGCGACCACTGCCATCACTTGCGTGAACACCCGAGGGGCGCTAGTAAGGCCAAAGGGGAGCACGGTAAACTGAAAATGCTCGTGGCCTACCGTGAACCGCAGGTAACGCCAGTGGACCGGCAGGACGGGGATGTGAAAATATGCATCGTGCAAGTCCAACGCTACCATCCAGTCTCCAGGGTCGACGGCAGACATCTTGAACGTCTCCTTCCGGAGGAAACGGTCGACGTTCCTCAGATCCAAGATAGGAGACAGGCCCTTGTCCTTCTTGGGCACCAGAAAGTAGTGGGAATAGCAACCACGAGCTACTTCTGGGGCAGGAAGGCGCCCGATGGCTCCCTTGGCCAAGAGACCCAAAACTTCCTGTTGGAGAAGTGCCAGGTGATCCTCCGACATGAGGTGGTATTGAGGTGGCATGGCTGGAGGGGTAGCCTCGAATGGGAGGGAGAAGCCCCTTCGGACTATCTGCAAAACCCACCTGTCCGACGTGATGGTGCACCAGTGGGGGAGGTGATGGCGAATCCTGCCGCCCACTGGTGTTTGATAGGCCTGAAAGGTCAGACTAGGAGGGTTTGGAGGCTGCTGCAGAGGGGAGGGTTGGTGGACTGGCCTGCCCGCTGGCCCCCTGAACCACGGCGTTAGTTCCCACAACCCTGGCCGCGGGAAGGTTGTAAAACTTGCTGCGGCCTGGGGATCTGGGCGGGACGTAGTGGGCATCCCTTTCATTGCCACGAACGGGGCAAAAAGCAGACTGCGCTTGGCAGCTGGAGAGGCCCAAGGACTCGGCCGTAGCCCGTGAGTCCTTGAAACGCTCTAAAGCGATGTCCGCTTTGTCGACAAAAAGGTGACGACATCAAAGGGCATGTCCATCAAGATGTTCTGGACATCCCCCGAAAAGATAGTCGATCTCATCCAGGCGTAGCGACGAAGGGCTACAGACGTGGAAATTGTCCTGCCTAGAGAGTTGGCGGTATCCAGCCCACAGCGGATGGTAAACTTAACCGCATCCCTCCTGGCGGCGACATCCTGGGAGAGCACTGTCCGGGCCTCCTCCGGACACTGTGGCAGCACCTGCGCAACCGTATCCCACTCAGAGTGGGAATAACGGCCCAATAGACGAGCAGTGTTTACCGACTGCAGTTCCAAGCTGGCGGAAGAGAAATTTTCCTTCCCCAGATGGTCCAGCTTCTTGGATTCCCTTTCCAGTGGCGGGGTAGGGAATGCGCTCTTGGAAGTGGAGGCTTGTACCACCAAGCTCTCCGGGATGGGGTGTTGGGAGAGGAAAGTGGGGTCGCCCATAGCCGGGCGGTGTCGGGCAATCATCCTATCCATGGGCGCCCCAGTGTCGGTTAGAGCCTCATTGAACAGCAGCAGGGGCTCCGAAAAGCTCATTAACGGCTGAAGCACCTCTGTCAGGAGCTTAGTCCAGACTGCCACCGTAGGAAGCTCGAGATTGAGGGCCTCGGCCACCCTACTCAACACCACTGCATACGACACTCCCTCCTTCGTAGCCAAGGTAGGAGGAGACAACATGCCAAGGTCAGGGGATGTGTCGAGACCACTGGCATCCCCCAGTTACTCTCTCCAGTCCTGCTCAGATTCCAGCTGATTAGTTAAAGGGTCACCTGACCCCTCCCAGTCCTCCCTCATCCTCAGGCTGCCAATCTGGCCAAAAAGGGACCCCAGGAGTGAACAGAGGCACAAAACTCCAACTTGGCTCCAGATCTGGCATTGGGCGATGCCGGTCCGGCTCCAAATCGGGATAGCGGCCGGCCGGGGACACGACAGGTGTCGGTTATGGTGCAGGAGGAAGCGGCGCCGGTGGAGATGTAGTAAGGTCAACCGGCGCCGTCCCGGATCCAGGCTTGGATCCAAGGGGGGGCCAGCGGCGCCATGGCCGGAGCCGATGGAAGAGAAGGCCTAGGCCCCCCCAACCGAGTCCGCTGGGCCCGAATGCGCGCCAGTGGGTTCGGGTAGCCCAAAGATGACATGCATCGCCTGTTACAAAGTTGGACGGGAGTCGCTCAGGGTCCTGGGAAGGGAGGGAAGCCCGGGATCGATTCAACGGGCTGCGCGCGCAGAGCCGTGGAAGGGCACCGCCCGCATCCCTCATCGTGTCAGCCGACCGACGGGAAGAAGTCGAAGAGCGACGATGCTTCTTCGACTTCTTTTTGTGCTTAGACTTACCCAACCCCGAGTGCGAAGACTTCGATGACTTGGACGAGTGGTGATGGCTCCGGAACCGGTCCCTCGACCTCCCTCGAGACCGGGACCTCGAACAAAATGGAGCCGACCGCCAGCGCTCAAGCAGCTTTCGGGACCGCACCTGCAAAGCCTTCAGCGTCATCGACCGGCAGTCTTGGGGTCGTGGTCGCGCTCCATGCAAATGAGGCACACGCGGTTCGGATCCATAACCGACATCAGTCATGGACAGGAACCGCAAGCCTTGAAACCGGGTATCCCCCGTGTACCAGGAGTCGTAGACTCAAAAAAGAATTCGACAAATGTCGCTCAAAAAAAGTCAGTCAAAAAGTGACTGTAGGTACCGCTCTCTCCGGATCTGCGCTGGCTGGCGCAGAAAAAGAAAGAACTGACGTCAGTGCGCGAGGGCGGCGTCTAAGTAGCTGCCGCGACGTCAACCCGGCGACCACAACGCCAACGAAGGACACGGAGCCGACTGATGCCACCTTCCGATGCACGGAGGTACTGCTGACAAAAAAAACTTTCCAGATCCAGTTCGACGCCTGGGGGTTATTCTAAGGTAAGGAATCTATCACTAACGTGTTTATTTCAGATATATGGATTTTTAAAGGATAAATGTAAAAATAGCGCTTAGAAGCAATAAGCGTTTAAATGGGTAATCTGGTCACACTAGACTGGGGCAAAGTCAAAAGTTGAGGCCGACCGCGATGTCCGAGATGCCAGTCTGTCTGCTAAAACTAAAGAGCAGCCCCTCCTGAGTGTAACTACCATTTGCACTTCAAAAGGTGGCTTACCTTTTGAGGCTCGCCTTTTGGGCTTACACAGAACTGGTCATCCAGCCAGGAGAAGGTGTCAGCTCTACTCTAGGCAGATCCTTTGTGTTCCTTCCAAAGATTCATTAACACCTCTCCCTAGGAGGGCAGAAGATGATCTTGAGGACAGCAGCTTGTGTGCAACCGTAAACTGTCACTGGAAACTTTGGGAAACAAAGTAGCAACTTTCTCAAGTTGCACTTTGCAAACTAATGACATTTAATTCGCCTTGAGCAACAAGATCGGTTTAATGCACTGTGGCTTTTGACACTTTGAAGTACCATCTTTAGTAGTTTCATTTAGAAGTTAGCACTGCTGAGTTGTAAGTGTTGCTCATGGGGCTACTAGCCTTTCCGCAGTAGATAAAGGAGAAAAAAAATAGGCTGCGTTTTTACTGCCAGGACATGTGAAAACACATTGCCCTTTTTAGGTCGAGCCTGGGCAGCGCATGCGCTGCTCAGCATGCCATGCTATATTCAGATATGGAATTGAAGTTCCGCCCATTTTTTTTATTGGCTTGCATTATTGTCATTTGTAAATGTTGGCTTCCGATTTGTTAATATGCTTATTAGTCTCTCCTTAGTAGCTCCCTGCCTTCTGTTGTTACCTCCCATGGGGACTTGACCTTTTATATGCGTCCTAACTCTGGAGCTTTCATTAGCAGTTCTGAGAACTATTTACTTAATTAATGGACACAGCATGCAAGGAATGCCAACTTCAGTAATAGCGGCCGCTTCGTAACAGACTTTGCATTTCTTTTAAACTTTTAAATACGCTCCGTTCCCCACTGCACGGATGCCCGTGAAGCGGGCACTGTCTTAATTACAAAAATCTGCTTGCACAATTCCTCCTTTGTTCCCCCTCACCCATCTTTACGCTTTGTATGTTTTTTTGCTCTTTTTACTGGAACATTGCGCTATAACTCTGTAAATACGCTTTGTTCTACCCCCTTCCTCCCCTGCTGCACCGATACCCACGAGGCGGGTGCTGTCTTAATGAAATAAATCTGGTTTCATGTACATACTTAATAATGGCAGCAGCACATCTCGTTGCGCGCGTCTCAATCAACTCTTTTCAGAAAAATTATTTACAGGTAAAGACCGCCTCACATGTTCCAGAATGTGCACTTCGGGCTGGTTCCTCGCCGTCCACCTTGAAGGCAGGTTACTGGCCGGCGAGCGGGTTAACTTTCCAGTGTGTCTTTGTGTCTGAGTACAGTAGGACGAGTTTTCCAATCCCAGTGCAAAAGGTGTGCTGGGCACAGCCCCTGCCTGCGAGGTGAGCCAAACACCGGTGATTGTTTTGGATACATTTGGTTATTTGGAGCCAGTGCCGCTGCATGAACTGCGGGAGGAGAAGCTGCAAAATTAATATCGGATCTGCATGCCGCTCAGCGTGGATTAGGTAAAACGGAGCTACTAATGTAGCAGCATGGGTTAACCTCTCACCGCTGAGATCCTTGCGCAAGTCAGTATTTTTTAATCCCCCTGCAGCGACTCAGCCTTTCTTCCTTCCGAGGAGGAGGGCGGCTGACCTTTGGTAATGCTGTCCAAAATGCATCTAGCAATCGAGTAGGTATGGTGGACTGGGTTGTTGAGGGGGGGATAGAAAATGCAATTAATTGGATTAACGTGCTACTGCCGAGGTGTATGTGGTGCTCAAAAGTAAGGGTTCAAGCCCATATCCGTCCTCTAACAGAAGTATCCATGCTCACGCCTTTCACTGTCATTTTACATACCGTTGTGCTCTGGTGTATCCATCCAGTTGCTTGCATTGAAATTACACAAGGCTACAATCTCTTGTATGTCTGAGGCTTTTAAATGAAAATCCTAGGTCTCAAGTGAAAAGGATATCCTTGTGCTACTTTTCATCCTTTCAAGGGAAATTAAATAAGTACATTCAACTGGTTTAAACATGACATGGCTTTATGGTACCATCACAAAGCAGACTCATTAAATTATTGGAGTAGAAATACAGATTGTTGTCAAATCAGTCAGCAGATTCCCTAATGTCAGCCTTTCCTTCCTTCAGAAGAATATAAAATAAAACAAGCATTTGCAATACAATAGGTCGAGAAGCAAAGCGGTCAGTAACTGCGCCTCTTTTACTGCCAGCCTTGCTTCTCATACGCAAGGACCATAAGTGCTAAGTGCATGTTCACACACTGCTTGCAGATTCTCAAAACATAAATAAAAGGCATTGTCATTTGCAATGCCAATAGCTTAATCTCTCACAAATGCGAGACCTATTACATTGCAAATGCTTGTTAATATATAGTACTTTGCATTAGGGCTCGATAGAACTGGGGGTGGGGGGGTGGGGGACTTAAATATATTTAAAATTTGCCATAAGTTTGAAAGGCAAAGTCGAGTTATCAGCTTAACACCTGCTCTACCAGCCTGCAATGGCAGTCTGGGTATCATGTTTTATCTTGCCTCACTTGTGGTGGCACAACCAGTGAAGCACTCCACGAGGGGCACTTAACTTACAGGCCCTAGGTTCCCCTGGTACTATATAGTAGGGTTAAAGCACATGCACGGAAGCCTGGTCAGTAAGGTCTAATGCATCACAGAGCCATTACAAAGCTTGAAATCCAGCAATGGTAGGGTAAAGAAGTGTGGGAGTATGGGAGTGAGAGCCAGCAAAAAGGGGATCGTTTCACAGTGGGTTTAGCTGGAGGAGTATGGACTGACTGCTGGTGGCCTGACACCAGCCTTACACAATCAAAACAGGGCGGGTGAGGGTGTAATGGATTCCCTACTGCTGAGCCGACATCAAAGATCACTGCTGCTAGAAAGGCAGTGTGGCCCTCAGCCAATATATGGGCTTATTTATCAGTATCAGGAATGGGGTTATTTAACTACAGAGAGGTGCTCCCCTACCAAATCAAACCCACTCTGGTTAGGTGAAAACACAATTATAGAGGAATCTCTACTCAACCCATCATAGCTATGGCGCAAACAGCAGGCAATTTCAAACGAAGCTTGGTTGAGTTCAACAAATTCCGAAAATTTTAAAGTAAAGAACACAACAGAACGAAATTTTAATGAGCAAAAAGACGACGATCATTACAATTGTTTGAGGAGAACTAGAGATAATTTTGGAACCTTGGGTGGGATTTCAAGTCCGACTACGCTGGACTGGAGGTTGGATACACCATGTGGGTCAGATACACAAAGCAGGTTAGACAAACCAAGCAGGTCGTCCCAGTCAAATGTGCTTTTAGACTTAGGGCCTGGTTAAGAGATTGGCGGACGAGTTACCCATCACAAATATGATTGATAACTTGTATGCCTTATTACAAGTGCAATACGCCCAATAGCAGTTGTAATACAGTGGACAGGATATCTGTCATGTTTGTTATGACTTAACCCGTCGCTAAACTCTATTTCAGGCCCTTAGCCTCCAACTGCTGGAAAAGTTACTTCTTGTCAGGGCTGCACACCCCATCTCTGACAGGCTTCTGGGCACCAGGTCCCTTGCAGGGTCCAATCCTTTGTGATAAACTGAACCCTATAGGAATGAGGAGTCCTGCTTTTTGAATACCTGAAGCAGACAAACAGGAGGCCAGTCAATGACCCTTGGAGAGCAGTTCCAGTCCATGGGTGCCAGCGGGAGTTAGGAGTCCTTGAGCGAGTCCTCTTCTTCCAGCGTATGTCAGGAGTCAGAAATCATCTTTTAGCAAGGCCATCTTGAGGTACAGTGTTTCAAGGTGCAGGAATGTTTTAAGAAGATAGTGGTTGAGATAGATTTATCCTGTGCGCTTGCTTGAAATAGAAGAAATTCTAGCGCCCAATACTAACTACGTTTCTCCAGGCCCTCCACCTCCTTTTGCAGCACTTCCTATTTGCCTTGCTGTAAAGTTACCAAAAAGTCCTGGTTTCAAAATGTCAGAACCTAGCTGCGACCTGGTAGGCTAATTTTCAGTTCCTTACCCAATACAAGTTTTGTGGAGCTTTCCTTTCATCTGACAGGGGCAAAAGTGATCCACCCCCATACTGTGACTGGAGCTAGGCTGAGAGGGTCATGGAAATGTACAGGAGAAGCACTCCGTGCCATCTTTGTCAAGGGGCAGTGCAACAGCTGCCCTTTGTTTAGCAAACTGCTCCTGTCCATTCCATACAACTAATTCCTGCTCAGTGGTTGGCAGGTAACACGCATGTCCTCTTCCTGGACCCAGAGGCAGACTATTGTCCTCCGCGTCAGTCAGCCAAGGATATGTATTCCAGCTCTGCAGGTGTTGCGAGTGATAGAACTGGTTTTAAACTGTTTCTGGCTTAGGCAGCCTAAAGTATATTTTTATAAAGATCTATTAAAAAATTATTTAATCTTTACATCAGATTAAAAAAATTAAGTAGTAATAACTTTGAAGCATTTTTCTAGCATATCATTTCACCTACAACACCTCAGACGCAGACACCACCACCTTCATAAAACAGGCACACACCACCACCACCTGACACAGTCAGTCATGCTCCTCAATGTCTGATCCCTCGGAAAACACTCCACTGATATCTAGGAATTCATCAACCGCAACACACCCAACCTTCTCTTCGTGACCAAAACATAGCTTTATCCAGCCTCCAACCAGACATTGCTGCAGCCATGCCGCCATCCTACAAAATCATACACAAGAACCAAACCCACAAACCAGGTGGTGGACTTGCAATCATCTTCAAAAATACGACTGACTGCTCCTCAACGGACTCCAACACCAACTTCATGGAACACCTCCACTTCAAAATACGAGGAGACTACAACGCCACCTCCTTAAGGGAATCCTCACCTATCGTACACCGGGCGGAATTCTGCAACAACACTGCTACCCTCTCTATCAGATCAACCAACTACATCCTCCTCTGGGACCTCAACTCGACCTGGAAGACACCACAGACCCCAACTCCACATCCCTCCTCAACACACTCAGCAACCTCTGCCTCACCCACCTCGTCCAAGGACCAAACCACACAGCAGGCTACACCCTCGTATCCATTTTCTCTTTCGACAGAAACACCACCACCCACGCGACCCCGCTCACATGGTCCAACCACTACATCATAGATTTCAAGATACCTGCCCACCAAGTCAATCCACCAGAAAAACCCAAAGTACAATTAAGAGACTGGGAAAAATAGCTGAAGAAAACTGGGCCAAGACCCTACAGGAACGCCCACCCAACCCCACTGGGAACCTCGAAACCAAGCTCTTCAATAAATGGTTCGCCAACCACACCGCTCCCAACCAGAAACAAGAACTACAAAAAACAGCAAACGACCTAGCTTGTACACTACCTACCTCAGAGAATCCATTTGCCACTGCAGAATCCCAAGGATATGTATCCCAAGCACTCTGCAACGACCTCTCAAACTTCTTCGATCAAAAGATTGCCAAGATTTACAACACGTTTGACCTGCAGCATACCGATACGACCTTGGAAGAACCATCATCTCCACCATGCTCACCGCTAACATCAACACGTCCATAACCACTGGCACCTTCCCGTCATGCTGGAAAAATGCAGAAGTCAACGCCCGATTGAAGAAACCAACAGCAGACCCCAACACCCTCGGCACCTACAGACCGATATCGCTCCTGCCTTTTCCAGCTAAAGTCATTGAGAAAGCAATCAATACCCAACTCACAGACCACCTAGAACTCCTTCATATCCTAGATAGCTCTCAATCAGGCTTTCGCACCAACCACAGTTCAGAGACAGCCCTCATTGTGAGCACCGATTATATCAGGAGCATCCTCGACTTCTGAAAAACAGCTGCACTCATCCTCCTCGACCTCTCCGCAGCTTTCGATGCAGTCTCCCACAAGTCACTCATCAGAAAGCTTCCGCACGTGGGTATCTACGGACCAACCCTCAAGTGGATATCCTTCTTCTTCATGGGCACACCTCAGAAGCCAAGAAAATCGTATGTGCAGTTCCTCAAGGGTCATCACTCAGTCAAACACTCAACAGCATGAGCAACGTCGCTGCCTCCAGCTCAACAGACAAAACCTTAGTCTAAATCTTCGGCAACAACCGCTCTCCTTTGGACGCCTCTTGGTGGCCTTCCAAACTTGGCCCCCCAACCCACCCTTGTGGACCATGCCATCATCCTGAACACCAACCTCTCCATGAGCAGACAGATCAACGAAGTCTCCTTATCATGCTTCCACATCCTACGAACGCGAAGCAAGATTTTCAAGTTGATTCCACTGAACACCAGATGAATCGTCATCCAGACTTTTACAATAAGTAGACTTGATTACGTAAACGCTGTCTACATCGGAATCCCAGCCCATGTTCTACGCAGACTATAAACCACTCAAAGCACTGTCGCCAGAGTCATCCTGAACATCCTGCGAAATAACCACATCTCTCCACACTTCAACAATCTCCACTGGCTCCCAGTCCAGAAAAAATGTAAGTTCAAGCTACTCACCCACATCTATAAAGCACTCCACAACACCGATTTAGCATACCTCAACGATCCACCTCAATTATCCACCTCAACTTCTACCAACCCACCAGACACTTTCGATCTGCATCCCAGGCACAAGCACACCTCCCCTGCATCAAGAACACCAGGAGCAGAAGTTGCTCCTTTTCATACCTCGCAGCCAAGACCTGGAACGACCTCCCAACACAACTCAGAACCTCCCCCTCCCTCAAGGGCTTCCGAAGGAACCTCAAGACATGGCTCTTCCATATGAAATAGGCATAATCTCCTCCTCAGGCCTGCCCTGCTCAGCACCTGGATACCCTCATGGGTGATTAGCCAGGCTTTACAAATTCACATAACCCGTCATCAGGAGGAAAGAAAGATGTTCAACCCAATGAGGCCTCTTCATGGAAAAAGTCTAGCAAGGCACACACAGTAAAATTGCTTTTAGGGTTAATTTACCTATGAAAGCACACTAACCCCAATAGGTAGTATGCCCTTTTATACATAAATGGCCTGCCCGATGGGCTCACCATGCCCTCATTCAAGGCGACTACAGCATATTAAAAATAGGCTTTAATTACCTCTTTTCCCTGCCATGTGATACGACAGGGCATTTATACTACATCACAGCCAGAGCACAGTGGTGCTGCTGGCAGACATTTTTTGTACTGCATGCGAGTGGTGTAAATACACACTACAGCTCCCATGATGAGGAGGGGTTCCCCGGTCCCCTGGGCTCTGATGACCAGGGTGGAGCTACAGAACTAGCTCAGGTAGCCGAGGAAACAACAGAGCGAATTTGAGGGCAAAACTCGACAGAAAAGAACAGCGCATAGCTCCGAACGAAGAAGGCAGTCTAGACGAGATGTGGAAAAAAGACAAGAGCTAAGGAGGGAGAGAGAAAGAGCTCGCACTCAGGAAGCATAGCAACAAAACAGAGCAGCACGCCCCCTACCTGAGGAGAGCAGAGGTAGAATTGGATAAAAGGTTTCTGGCAGGGATCAGAGCCTCAACAATTTTTCAAAATTGAGGGGGGCTAACCGGGAAATAGGAGACCATGGTAGTCTGGTACTGACCTTATCAAGACATAGGAGAAACAGGATGGCACCTTTGTGCACGCTCGTGGGGAGCAGCGATGAAGATGGACACTGCTCCACCCTAACACACGGAAAGGACAAACAGACCCCAAGGGAAGGGAAGATCGTTGTGCGGCCATTCTACCGCCAGCTAGCTCGCTGGACCGAGGGAAAAGACCAGTATAATAGACCTTGGCAGCAGAAGGAATGCTTTAAACCAGAAGACATGGCCGTAGCGGGAGATTGCATCCAGCATGCAGGAGGAGATCCCAAGTGGGACTAGCCCTACATGCAGGAATGCCTAAAAAGATGGGGAAATCATGTTAGGAAGAAACCAGTAGAGCTACCCGAAACAAAAAAATGCACCCCCTACTACAGAAGGGCATGTCAGGGACCATCTAAGTGCCGTGGCCTCAAATGGATAAAGAAGGTTAAGGACAAAGTTACCGCCATTGCTGGATGGCGCGGGGAAATGGATTTCATGATTTGAGAAAAACACTGCAGGAATAAACCTAGCGATGGGAGATATAAAAAGTCTGCTAAGTAGTCTTATCAGAGTACAGACTAACACGGTATTCACCTGAACTCGCATCCCAGCACTTACACTGACAAACACCAAGCATGACGGGCCACATTTATTTCATACAGACACCAAATATGGACGGCCCAGAGAAAGATGTCCCCTGACCGCCCTGAAATAGGAGGTTAACGACGGAGACCATGAAGCCAGGGGAGACTATAACCAATTTCCTGGCAGCCATGAACTGATATGGGTCCACAAGTCGCATTCTTTTACAATATCCTCAAAAAGGGGCTGCCAACCGAAATAAAAAGTGGATTGGACAGCGTGGTTGGTCAGACACCAAACCCTCGCAAAAGATACAAGCCCATATATTGCATTAACACAAATAGAAGCTAGAGAAGGATAGAGAAAAACAGGAGCAAGCCCAGGAGAGACATCGCTAAAGTGATCCAACACAAATTGTAGCCATAGCGTCCCCCTCAAGGGAGGTCTTTTTTCAAAGTGTGCAAATGGCACCACTCTTAAAGAGAGCTTTCACACAAACAAAGAGTCCAAATGTGCAGCAAGATAAACATACCGGAATAAAAATCACTCATTCACCCACATCTCTAAGCAATTGTACCAACCTAAAAAGAATGACCAGTGAGACAACATTAGGAATCCAAAACCTTTACTTGCCTTTGGGTATTCAGGGCTGCTGTATGTGTTCTGTTGATAAGGTATCCTCACTAAAGTTCGCCATCTTTTCGGCGCCTGCGGGAGCCAAAGCCCCACTTGGCTGCTGATCCCCTGCGGATGAGTTGGCTGACCACACCCCTGGGGGAGGGCAATCTGACAAGGGGGCAGAGCGACTCTCAGACAAAGTACTTAAAAACAGGCACCTAGGTCTCCTTCTTCCAAAGTCAACAGAGACAGGTTCCAATGACAATGTCGAATGGTAGACATTCTCAGGGATTCGGCCAGATACCAGTGTTTCCTGTGTGGCATGCAGTCTCAACAGCGCCTCCAAAAACCAGACGCCTCCACTCAATGGAGGCCCCCTTTCAGTTCTAAAACAAAGCTATCCTCAAGTGGCGTGAATCAGGCTTCCCATGCGCCGGGATAGTGAAGATCCCATAACCTCCACAGCACATGCACAAGAACCAATAAGTCGCGATGCGCCCGCATGGTGTCGGAATCAGACCAGAGGTTCACCAGGGTAGCCAGAAGTCCCAAAATTGCGAGGTAGTCCTGGTCCAGTCATCATCCCTAGGCAAAGTGCAGCGAGGATTATTAGCCTTGGTCCCTGGCTCCCCATGCTCCTATGATCCCAGTAATGCCTTCTATAATTTTTCTCTCCAGTTTTTACATCCCCAAAGTCTGGTCGCTGTGCCATATGTGGACGAGGGACAGACGGCGGTCTTAATCCTGCTGGATTTAAGTGCCGCCTTTGACACTGTTGCCCATCATACTTTGTTGCAGTGTCTGAGGAAAGGAGGGGTGTCTGGCAGTGCATTGAGCTGGTTGAAATTCTTCTTGTCTGAGCGCGGTTTTTAGGTGAGGCAGGGTTCTCATTATTCCAAAGTCATCAAACTGAAACAAGGGGTGCCGCAGGGATCGACCCTGTTCAATCTCTAGGTCACGCCGTTAGCAGAGATTGCAGACGGGTTTGGAATCAGGGTTGTGTCCTATGCCGATGACACTCAACTGGTGGCTTCCCTGACACAAGCACAGGATTACGGCAGCCTCCAACTTCATGGATGGCTAATAACTGCCTGAAGTTGAATGGCAATAAGACCGAGGTGCTTGTGGTGGGGAAGGCCCAGTCGGTGTGGTCATCGGCATGGTGGCCCCAGAGTCTGGGACCCACCCGTACGCTCAGGCTAAGAACCTGGGGGTTTGGTTGGATACTAAGCTCTCCCTTGAGTACCATACAAGGCGGGTAGCAGGGGCCTGTTTCGGAGTCTAGAGGGGCCTTCAGAAAATTCTGGACATGCTGCCTACTGCAGCCAGGAAGACCATGGTGCATGCCCTGGTGACATCGCGCCTTGATTATAGTAATATACTGTATCTGGGTGCCACGGCTAAATGCATGCATAGACTCCAAGTCATACAGAACGCAGCAGCTCGGCTGGTTCTTATGCTTCCGAGGAGGGCATCCTCGAAGATGGCGTTGGTTTCCCTCCACTGGCTGTCGATTAGGGTGAGAGTCCTGTTCAAGGCACTGTGCGTATGCCACCGTATCATTCAGGGGACGGGCCCATCCTACCCGTTTGATTTACTTACTCTCTACTCCCCAACATGCCAACTAAGATCATGGGGGACGGGCCAGGTGTGTGTCCCTGCCATTAAGAGAGCTAGAATGGGCGGCCGCTCCTTCCGCTTTTTGGCGGCACAACAATGGAACAAGCTCCCCATGAGCCTCCGGTTGGAGGGCTCGGAGGGTACCTTTCGGAAAAATCTGATAATGTATCTTTTCCCCCCTGGATAGACACGCCTGGGTAGGATACGGTGTAGTTCCGAGGCAGTTTTTTTGCACCGCAGCACGGGGACACACTGGGTGAGGGGAGTCCACACAGCTCCAGGAGAGAGTAGGACAGAGAATGCTCGAACCCCGTATCAGGCCTAGCAATTAAGCAGTGCACAAAACCTTATAATCCAGAAAAAGCAGAAAGCCCCGACCTCGGAAACCACAAGACGCCATGATCAGGGGTATGTTGGGGCCACAGAACTGCTTTCCAACCCCCGACCCGCCTCATGATAGCGAAATAGCAGATTACGCAAGACATAGGGAAGCACCCAAAACCCAACAAAAGGAGCCTAAAGTTAAGCCAAAAAGAAGTCTCTAGAGAGAGTGGAGTTGAGATATCTGGCGCCACAGGGGAGGGGCATGTTGCACTCCACAGGTCGAGAACGGAGGAACACACACACACACACACATACATACATACACGATCTCAGGGCACGTTGCAGCTACAAACACTCCGCAGCTAAACGCCGCCTCCTCGCACAGTCCCAAACACATGTAGGTTGAATACAGCCCACACCGATGAAGCCCCCTACACACACCAGAAGAGACAGCGCCTCAGGGAAACAGGAGTCTATGAAGCCCTAGATAAAAACCGATAATATCAATCCCTATGATCAAGACCACTCAAACATTTCGCACTAATCCAAACACCCATTTGTAAATTTGTATTTATTGCATTTTTATGTACCCTCTGTCTATGTAGGGTGCTACAGCACCTACTCACTGTTAACGAACTGAGTCCCATTCAAAAACTATCACAGCGCTTGCGTAGGAATTACTCCCACGTCACTTACAATCACACCAATCCAAACACTAATGTTCCACATGCCATACACAGCGCACTTTTACACAACACATGGTATCAGCATATGACCGCCGTGGGCTCTAAGACATCAACCAAGTTGTGGTAGGTCTGTTCATTGATACCGCATGTGGTAGACGAAGACAGAATGTAGTTTTCCCAAGAGGAAGCCCCCCAAAAAAGCAAAATGCCTGCTCCATTTATACCTACGCAGAATCAGGGCCAAAATCCAGCCCAACATGGAAGAACCCCACAACGTAGTAGTGAATCTGACCCGAAACGAGACCAACCCAACGGCTCTTTACCTTTTCACAGTTCATAGCGATATACAAATTGAGCTAAACAGGATGCACAGGAAGGGCACCATGGGAAAGAATACTGTTTGGCCCTGGGACTTCCCATAACAGAGATGCTTGGAAGTAGCAACACCCCCAACCTGATTCACAAACACATCCGCTTCTGCCATTATTTGCGGTTCAAAGGTGGCCCTTACCGTGTCTGGAGAAGTCTTCAACAAGTGGACCCCGGACATGGAGTTCCTGTGTAGGTCTGCCGAGCTAGCTGATACTAAGGGAAATGAGTCTCATACGGAGGTTTGAACAAAAGCATAGACACACCATGTCAGGAAATCTGGGATACTGAGCTGGATGAACAAACTTGGCTAGAAGGGAAGGGGCAGCCCCCCAACTGTACAGGAACTTACACTGTATTCCTTGTACTTCAGAGGTAAAGGAATGCTTCCAATGGGCACGAATAGGAACTGTGGAACGATCTTGCACATTCCAGATATGCAATGGGGCACCTCCACGCTGAGGGATATGTACTGGTAGTGCAGTGAGTTTGCCTACAATTAGCTCGTCCCTATCCCTCATATAACCATAAACACCCCAACAATGGTCATTCCCAGAGACTAACTATCGGATTTGTACCAGAACCCGCTAAGAAAAAAGACAACCTTGCTGCATCAGGCTCATGAAAACAAGGATTGCAGATTATTTTGGCTGGGTTCACTACAAGAACATTCCAGAAGAATTCAGACGGTTCTCAAACACATAAGTAACGGCAGGAGGGTCCATACCTTCTTCACAGTGAAGACTAAAGCCAATACCCACTGGCAGCAAATCACCAGATGGGAAATGCTTAAAATGATGAACAGCATTGAGCTTGGCCTTAATTCGATCAAGGAAGAAGAGAGCAATCCGCCTCATGGTGATGCAGAATCAGTATGTTTTGGACTTAATGACCACAATGGAGGGAGGGCTGTGTGCCATGACTGGTGCATCATGCTGCACGTTTTACCCAGGGAATGACCTGGATAACAGGACATTGACTTTTGCCATCCGAGCACGGTCTCGTTTACAAAGAGACATGCGTGAGGAGGGAGGTGCCCCTAAGCAGGAGTGTTTCTCAAATTGGTTCTCCAGTCCCCTGCGGTGGCTTTCTAGTCTGTACTCCTCGTTGCTACCAGTTATTGCATTCTTGTTTTTTGTTAGGGATTCCCAGCTGTAAAAAAGCAGTCTTCAAACTGGGTAGAATGCAAGTATCTAGAAAAGTGGCAATTGTCAACACCGAAGAACAAACAGGTCCCCGATAACATAACTGTCATGAAGTATGGGTTAGATAGTGTAGTTGAAAATTCAACTAGTGAGATGAACGTTAATATTGAGAAATGTCAGTATGAATAACGATATATTCATGTATAAGAATGAAATCACATCTATCTTGATGAATTTGCCATTCATGAACTCGACAGTAACCCTGACTCAGAAATACGTGGTAAGGCAGGCCCTGAAACCCAGGCTGGAGGTCACTGGTTGACAGATCACAGGTGAGGTGGCACATAGCCAGCAGACAAACGGGCAAACAGGAAAGCCCAGATCTATTCCACAGACAGGCGCATGGACATCCCAATGGTCCAGTGAGACTGGCCCCAATAAAGAACACCTGACAGGAGGGGGAACGCGCAGTCCCAAGACACCATAAAGTCAGATGCCACATAGAGTTAGGAACTCAGCCAATCAGGAGACAGCACACAGATATCACGCACTTCCCATGCCGGACATTTGGACACATTACCTACTAGCAGCATTGTGTTCACGCAATGTCGCAACCCACCTGAATTCCTCATCAAATACATTAATTTATGGCTCTTAAGACAGCGGTTCACATTCCTTACCAAAAAAGGATCGCCAGAACTGTTTTATTACATTCAACAAATTGTATAAATTCCATGGCCGATCGATTGTAAGTTGAAACAGTCCCTCAGACCCCACGTCTGTAACTGTGCTCCAGGCTGCACTTTTTAATTAAACAAACTGTTCCTCTTGTTTTTTCAAGGTATTTCATGATCAAACAACAAAGTAATGGGATTGTGACTATTAAAAAAAAATGACCTACACAATATAGAGACCTGCAGAACTAATAAGGCTGACAGCATTCAGGGGTGTGGAATTTAATAAATATCTACTTGTCCATGGGGAAGGTTGCTTCATAAATCTACTTGTCCTATAACAAAATCCACTTGTCCCTTTTATACCATGTAATGTGGCGATAAATTATGGAAGCAATCTCATTATGTAAGAGCTCTGAAATGGCCTCTTTGATTATGCCAAGGCTCCTTGCATTGTAGGGTTTGAATACTAGCAATTCCCTTATGTTGCCACGTTTCCGCAGATCTGCATACTGGGGCTGAAGGTAATGGTAAGCAACAGGGTTGGATGCCCTTTTAGGTCAGTGCAAACCTACTAACTTGCATGCTTTAAGGATTTAACCAACTCTTCTCTAATCTGTTCCCACACTGAGAAAGGTTGGAAATTTACGCCTGACAATGGCAGACATAAAACATCTTCCAGGGTTGGAAAGAAAGTGGTTGGAGAGAAAGTGAACTTGCAAATCTACACCTGTATATTTGCTCATGCTAAAATTCAGTTCACAAATATTTTCTAGGAGTACT